>NC_138964.1:200534537-202934537 GCF_055761805.1 Camellia sinensis | reverse complement strand
GGCGCCCGTTTTTCCAACTTCCGGGCCAATGTTGAACACCTTGGAGTTAGTGTTGCCAACTTTCGACCACATATCTGTGATCTACACACTTGGGAGGCTCCTAAAAGTTTATGGCCGGCCATTAATTTTTCTTTCCATTTTTGCCCCTCTTCTTCCGGGCCAATGTTGAACACCTTGGAGTTAGTGTTGCCAACTTTCGACCACATATCTGTGATCTACACACTTGGGAGGCTCCTAAAAGTTTATGGCCGGCCATTAATTTTTCTTTCCATTTTTGCCCCTCTTCTTCCGGGCCAATGTTGAACACCTTGGAGTTAGTGTTGCCAACTTTCGACCACATATCTGTGATCTACACACTTGGGAGGCTCTTAAAAGTTTATGGCCGGCCATTAATTTTTCTTTCCATTTTTGCCCCTCTTCTTCCGGGCCAATGTTGAACACCTTGGAGTTAGTGTTGCCAACTTTCGACCACATATCTGTGATCTACACACTTGGGAGGCTCCTAAAAGTTTATGGCCGGCCATTAATTTTTCTTTCCATTTTTGCCCCTCTTCTTCCGGGCCAATGTTGAACACCTTGGAGTTAGTGTTGCCAACTTTCAACCACATATATGTGATCTACACACATGAGAGGACACCAAAAGTTGGTGGGAGGCTAGTAATTTTGCCGAAAAGCCAACTTCTTTTTGGTCAAAAGTGGTTCAGCATGAATCCGGGAAGGAGAAAAAGCTGCGCGGCTTCACCGAAACGGGCGTAACTCTTTGTACAAGAGGAATTAAGATATGAGGCCACCACCATTGGAAAGCTTACTTCCGGGGCTTCATTTTGCACTCAAGAATCTCCCAAGTCCAAGTCCGGGGGGGAGAGATGTGGTGGGTTGAAGTCCGCTTGGACTGAATCTGCGCGGCTTTACGGAAAAGGGCATAACGTTTTCTACAGGAGGAATTTTAATGCAAGGTTTGCGCCATTGGAAAGCTAACTTATGGGGCTTCACCTAGGGGATGGCCGGCCACTTTTTCTGGGCGGCCGGCCGTTTTTTTCTTTGATCTAGCCGGCCGGCTATGTTAAGTGGCCGGCCGGCCACCTGGAGCAAAAGTGATAGGCCGGCCTGCTTCTTCAGGTTGAGTGCATTCCAGCTGTGCCTTGGTTTTCTCCCAAAAATATCTGCATCCGGGGGGACCCTTTTGGGGGAATTTTGCTCTCCTTTATGCCCCACCTTTACACCCCCTTTTGAACCCATATAACCAGCTGGTGGCCTCACTTACAAGGGTTAGAAAAATTGCTCTTCAAGTCTCCATACTCAACTCCATCTCCATAGCTCTCAATTCTTCAAAAAACCCTAAGTCCCTAACCATCATTCCTTCTACACCACCAAGCTCTACCACCACCACCTCATTTCCAGCAACAAGGATGGTTTTTCAAAGGCCAAAGAAGCTGCAAATTCATTCAAGAAGCAACAAAAGTTTGAGTCTTCAAGGGTAAGTAATGCTTTTACCCTTTTGACCCTTTTTCTTGATCTATTTCTAAGTCCCACTTGATTTTTGTTTCAAGCTCCGGCCCCAACTGAAAAGGGCCATGTTTTGAGCTCATCTTCACTTTTCATTAAGGGCTCAACCCTGTTTGAGCCCTCCATAACACACTTGCTTCATTGATCCTCTTGTATGTTATAGTTTTGCATGCTATTTTTGACCCATGAGCAATTTATTTTCGAGCATGTTGTAAACTGATATTAGGCCTATTTTGAGCCCCTCTTCAACATTGGATAAGGGCTCAACATTGTTTGGTGTCTCCATGTGACACTTGTAGTTATATCCCTTATTTGGCCCCATTTTTGCATAAATTGGCAGCCCCCTTTTCTTCTGTTTTTGGACCTTGGTCCGAACTGAAAGTGGCCTTATTTTGGCCTATACTTCATGTTTCATTAACATTTTTTTTCTGTTTGGTGATTATTTTGTATACTTCATGTTTTAGCACCTTTTGAGCTTCATTTTACATCACATTTTTTAGCATGTTTGTATACTGATTTTGAGGCTTCCATGTACTGTAAATGTTCATATTTTTGGTCCCTCTTCAGTGTTGTAGAAGGAAATTTTTCATTTTGGGTTTTTCTTATATCACTTGCTTCATTACCCCTCTTTTGGCCCCTATTCTTGCATGCTATTTTTGCCATGTCTATACTTGCTGTTTGGCCATGTTTATAACTGTGAAAGTGCATCTTTTGGGACTGTCTAGCTTCTGTCTTTGCATTGCATGTCCATATTGTGCATGTTTAGCATAGCTATAGGCCATTTCGGGTGCCTAAATTCGCATTTCGGGACGTTTCCTTGCATTTCATGTCATTTCGCTTCATTTCGAGACCATTTTCCCCCATATTTTGTTGCTGAAATTCCATTAGCATGCTTGCATATCATTTTTGCCATATTTCATCACATTTTATCATTGCCTCGGTTTGCGTGCCCGTGTGCACGCATTTCGAGGCACTTCATTTTTATCCGACGGCATCCTATGTGAGTGTGGCTGCGGCTCACTCATGTTGGTATAAGCCCATTTGTCATTTCCATGTCATTTCATCACATTTTATCATTGCCTCGGTTTGCGTGCCCGTGCGCACGCATTTCGAGGCACTTTATTTTTATCCGACGACATCCTATGTGAGTGTGGCTGAGGCTCACTCATGTTGGTATAAGCCCATTTGTCATTTCCATGTCATTTCATTGCATTTATCATCGCCTCGGTTTGCGTGCCCGTGTGCACGCACTTCGAGGCGTCTCATTTTTATTATATTTATCATCGCCTCGGTTTGCGTGCCCGTGTGCACGCATTTCGAGGCACCTCATTTTCACCGCATTTACCATCGCCTCGGTTTGCGTGCCCGTGTGCACGCATTTCAAGGCATCTCATTTCATTGCATTCTGCCATCGCCTCGGTTTGCGTGCCCGCGTGCACGCATTTCGAGGCATCTCATTTTCGTAGCATTGTGTATGATAGGATTGCATCTTAGTTGCATTTCATGCATACCATGCATATTGCATCATGTCCGGAATAGGAGTTAGCCCGGGCACGGGAAACGAGGTACATTTCGTACTCCGAGTGACGGAATGTGTCTCAATTCCCCAGTCACCAACACTCCGGATTATCCATGATGGAGTTAGGTTTTAGCTGTAGTTTCATGTGCATTCATCCTATATTGAGTTGTGCATTTCGACTCCTCGGCCATCATGCCTCGGTATGCGTGATTGGTGGCACGAGGATCGAGACATGCATATATCTGTGCAGATACATTGCTATGCCCCTTTCCTGCTCTCTGTTGCAGCAAAACAAAGAATCAACAACCTTTTGGGGCTTGGCACGCATTTCAAGAACAGGTGTAAACAGAGGCTAATTGGGGCATTCCGGTGGATTTCCGCGCAAGACAACCCGGACATGCATCATCCATCAGAAGCAAGGCGGTCCCTGGCTTGCACGCCAGTTTTATTTGCTTTCATAGTTAATTTGTTAATTAATTAGAATTTTGTAATATTTTGGACTGTAATATTCTTTTATTCGGGACTGTAATATTTGGACTGTATATTTATTCGGACCCTCCGAGTGAGGGCACAACTGTAATAAGTGTGCGTGCGTGTGTTGTATGTCTTCCAACCCCACGTCTTTCTCCCTTTTATTTATCCGCTTATGATGGTTAGATTAGGGCATATTTAAATTAGCATACGGTATGACAGCATGTTTGCATCATTCATCTGTTTTGCATGCACCGGGCTCGGCGCACCATACTAACTGCATCGTACTTTCAATTCCAAATTGAATACATGGTAGTTGTAGCATCTCATATACCATCTTAGAATAGCCGAGCCTGCTATAGTTGCATTTTGCATGCGTTGCATTAGGCATTTCTGTATACTTAGGATCATGCATGATTTCTAATACAGTTTTTGTTTTGGCTTGGAGTACCCGGTAAGTTTTATGCTTTAGCATCCTTGCATGCGTGTGAGTGTTGCCATGAATAGCATGCTTACCATGAGGCTATGTGCTTACATGATTTAACTGCCTGAATGCCTGTGGGTGGAGGCTGTGTTATCTGAATTGGAGTAAATCATCAAATGTTTCAAGCCTACCTGCGGGTAGCAAACCATTTTCAAAAACAAGCATGAAATGTTTTGTTCCAATTCGGGCGACCCGGTCTATACTTGTATGCTGTGCGCATCACATAGTAACCTAGGCTAATAACCGGTATAAGAACTCACAATGTTTTCAAAAATTGATATCATGGTTAGTAGAGGCCGGTCTATGACCGGGCGAGCGGGGGTGCTCACGTAGTGACCTTCCCCAATCGTACCCAAGTTCCCGAGCCGAGGCAACTTTGGTGATGACGGACACGTGGCCTTTTGGCACCGAGTCAGGGTTTCCTAAATTTCCCAAAATAAAATATTTAGGTAGCGACTCTGTATCTGGCAAAGCAGTCCATGTTTGGCACTTCTTTCAAAAATCAGTTTTCCTAAAAACGATTTGCCAGATTTGGACTCTTTGGTTCAGACTTAGAACCGTGACTGCGAAAAGTCGAGTCCGAGCTGTAGCGAGGTCCCCCGCGGGCTTGTTACAGTTTCTGGCGACTCCGCTGGGGATTTAGAGAACTTGACTCGAACTCATGATATCTGTTTTTGACTACACTTGTGTGTTTCTTTGCATTGCATTTGCATTGGTGCGCCTAGGACACCGTGTTTGCCATCTGCTATTCCTGAACGGTTTGCCGGAGGCTTGTCTTGTCAAGGCATGACCATAAGGCTGACCGGTTGTGGGCTCTGCCAGTATGGGAACACAAACCCCGGTTTTACCGGGGCACTCCTTTTGACCATTCGACCTAGTGCATATTCGGATCCATAGTGACCATTCCAAACTAGGACAGGTTGCTTACCCGTTTATAGGTTGTTTGAAACCGCTGCGTGCGTAATGAAACCCTAGCTCCTGACAAAATAGGACAGGGAAACCCTACCCCAACATAGGGGTGTTTGGGCTCTCACTTATCTGTTATGTGCTTTAGAGTGCGTCTCTACAGGGATGCATGTATCAGTGTATGAGTTTGGGCATCAGGCCTGCGGGCATCAATCAGTATCTGGGAATCAGTTTTGCCTGAGGGTATCAATTCACCGGCAGAATTTTGGGCAGAATTCAGTAGAGAGCACACTCATTCAACTATGCTCATATCTGTTCAGGTGAAATCAGGCTGAGATGCTGTACGTTTTCTCTTTTGCTAGGTAATCCTGGAACTATAGCTTCAGAAGGCTCCGATATCCCCCGGGTACATTGGGTCCGTGTTGATAGACTTTGTCAGGTCGGAAATTCAGTTCAAGGGCAAATCAGTGTTTCTTCGCTGAGGTAAGGCAAAAGAGGGCCAGATAAGGTTCACTTTGTTCATCTGATCCGACAGTCACCAGTCACATCATCAGCAGACTCGTGATGACGCAAAATCTGGAAGAAATTATGGTTATGGCGGCCGCATCAGACCAAGGAATCACATTGCGGGGTGATACCGATATTGGAATGCCACACCCACCCAGGTCACTTGCCGCACATCCGATCTGGGAACCCCAGTTACTTCAAACCTGTGAACCCACTACTTCTGAGCTAAAGAGAATGATCGAAGACCTTCAAAGAACTGTGATGGATCTAGCTTCTGGGACATTGGCCGACCAAAACACATGCCAGGAGTCTCACGACAAAAGGCTCCCCAATCTTGGGACGGGCTGCATTTGAAGAAGGCCGATCCCTTGACCAAGTGGGGGGAAGTGGTGAAAACAAGATAGGGACGGACATGGATCCCCATGAACATCTTCTGTTGGCTGTTGAGGCTTTGAAAGCCAAGGGACTGGACAAAGAGCAAGTCCTCATAGTTGTTGCAAAAGCTGTGGGTGACACTTTCGCTACTCAAGTTGGGAGCAGTCTGAATCAAAGGGAAAACCGGGAGAAGGGTCGTTATACCAGAGGCAATCCTGTTAGCTCTAGTCCTCCACTCGGAAGAGATCAGCGAACCAGGCCAGCACCTGCCAATCCCTTTCTTGGTGCGTCCAGCAAAAATCCACAAACCCAGAAGTACCAACCCCGAGGTCGGAGGGTCTTCCATGCCCTCTATATGCCTTTGTCCAAAGCTCTCCAAATCCTTGTTGGACAAGGCCATCTCAAACCCCTTGAGCCTCAGCCTCTCCCGAACCCTCTTCCGGTTACACATGATACTACCCAGTACTGCGCATACCATCAACAAACTGGCCATACTACCGACGACTGCTTCCGTCTTCGCCATGAAGTACAGGATCTATTTGACAATGGGGTCATCCCCGCACCAGGTCCTGCAAAGTCTATCGGCACTTAATTAGTGAACTTGTAGGGGATAATGACTATGTGATCGGGGGATGAACCACCTGCGGATGGCGCTCCGATTACTCCAGCTGTGGTGGACGGCATGCACAGTTTTGAGCAATGTACAAGTGCTGTTAATTTTGTTGTCTGACTTGGGTATCGGGTCAGTCTTGTTGTTTTGTACAGAGTCAGTCTTTTCTTACTGAGTCAGTAGGGTCTGTCTTGTTGTATCGAGTCAGTCCTGTTGTATAGGAGTCGGGTGATTCCGGGGGGGGGGCGTGTTGCCTCGGGCATCACCATTTTGTTTTGTGTTTGTCTTTTCGTTTTGTTTTGAGTCTGTTTCTGTCAGGGAGCCAGTTATGCCAACAGATTTTGAATGAAACAGCAGTGATTTTCACGCTCTCGCATTTGCTTCTGCCTTGTGCCAGTTGTACCAGAAATTCCAAATGAGATGGCAGTATTTGATTAGAAGCTGTGTCTTTTCTGTGCCTTGAAATCATTGTATCGACCTAAGTTTTTCAAAACTTTTTTTAAACACTGCGGTAAAAACGAAGAGGAAGGAATTCCTTGGGATTTGTAAAATTTGATCAATTGAGAGAAAGAGAGGCGTGCTAAGCCCTTAATGAATGAAATCATGCTTGTTAGCGTGAGTACTGAGAAGGACCCTGGCTTGATCCAGACTGGTTTCACACTATTTTCAGCGCGAGCGATTTGTCGCTTTCTTAAAAACTTTCAAAAACAAAATGTTTTGCGCGGTCCTGCGAAGACCTGTGTGGAATCACTCCTGAGATTGTGCAGCCTAGGATCGCTCTCAGCCTCGAGACTCAACCCCGTCGCTTCCAAACCTTGAACTTGAATTCAGAAGGTTCAACGATCAGCTACGATGTGAGGCCTGTGTGGCCAGATTTGAAGCAGCCCTCGAACAAGAGGCCAGGAAAGTCAGATCAAAAGATCAGAAGATCAGAAGAAGCTTGCAAAGCAAGAACAAAAGTACCCCTCGAACTAGGGGCAAAGATATCAGACATGCTCGAAGAGCTGAAGATGAGTCCTCTTGCAAAACAGCAGCCATTCTCCTGGATTCAGATGACTTCAGGATCTCAAAACCATTTGACATGGACTTGTTACACTTTTACCCTTTGAGAGGCTCGCTGGGCCGAAAACCCGGAAGGGCGACCCAGGCAAAAGTTAGAGCAAGAGAAAAATACAAAAAAGAAAAAAAAAAAAAAAAAAGAAAAAAAAAAAGAAAACAAAAAAAAGAAAAATGAAGAAAAATGCAAAGAAAAGAACAAAAAAAAGAAAACCAAAAAAGAAAAGAATTGAAAAGAAAAGAAAAACAAAGCTCGCAAGGTCGAAAACCTGCAACAGGCGCCTTGGCAAAAGTTAGAGCATAAAAAGGAGAGGTTAAATACCCGAGTGTACCTTAACCCCGAACTACGTGAGGCTTGATTCCCATCTTTGGGATACGTAGGCAACTTCATTCTGAAGTCCAGCCCTAAAACACTTCAAATTCGATCGTGTCCATGTAATGGTTCTGATAATCTTTGCCTTCTCTGTATCCAAGAGTTCGGTTGCAATCATCGCTCTGAGGACTGACTACAATGCGCTGCAGTGCCATTCAAACAAGGGGCAACTTTCCGTTGCCATTCGATGCGCTGCGGTGCCATTCAAACAAGGGGCAACTTTCCGTTGCCATTCGATGCGCTGCGGTGCCATCCAAACAAGGGGCAACTTTCTGTTGCCATTCAAATGCGCCGCGGTGCCGTTCAAACAAGGGGCAACTTTCCGTTGCCATGCAGTTCCCCTCAAGCAAGGGGCAATCTTCCTTCGAATTCGAGGTTGTGCATCTCGAGAGTAGGTTCCGTGCTCGTTGAGCAGTGGTCGTTCGCAAAAATAGTTTTTGAGAATTTTTACTGAGGTTGACTAACCTTTTCGAAAAGTATTCCATTTTCAAAATTGGACCATTTTCTTGGACCTAAAAGAGGGAAATTTTCAGTGCTCATGGCCTGACTTGCATGATTTTAAATCAGAAAATTGAACAAGCATGCTAATCTAACTCTCATTTTGGTCAAATTTTTTTAGGAGAAAACTAAAACAAAAAATGGTCAAAATGATGAACTAGGGGCACAGTTGAGTCAGGCTTCCTGTCTTTCCCATTGTCAACATACTTGCCAAGAAGGGCACTTTACCTGCCAGAATAGGGCACAACTGAAGGCACAACAAAGGGCAGAAAGCTCTCACATCCTCCAAGCAACGAGGTATCAAGCAAAGTGCGAAGCACGAACTAGAATGGGGCAAGATATTCCACTCCATCATCTGGACAGATCTTATCACGTCCAAACTCCCCAGCAAAGCATCATCAACTGATGTTAGCTGCAGATTTGCTACACACCCAGTTGTAGCGTAACCTTTCCGTGGGAGGAATTCACTAGCTGTGAGTGGAAGAAAGAGAATCTAGCAGAATGCTAGGGGCACGAGCCCACAATTTGCTGTTTATCCATCAACCATCCAGGGGAAGGATGAAAAATGAGAGATTGAAGAATAGAGAGATGTGCGATGAGAGGAAAAGTGAGAAGAGGGTTTTTTTCAGAAAAACAGAGCTTGAGGGCCGAGTGATGTGAGAACCACAAATGAGAAAGGGTGGGAAACACTACCCGGTGAAACAGGCTCCTTGTGCACGTCTGAGTGTCGTGTCTTTTTGTTTTATCTCGATTCTTGTTTTGAGTCATTTCGAGTGTTACTCGATGTGTCTAGGTTGTGTGCCTTTTATTTCCTTGTTGAGTCGTTTTGCTGTGTTCAGGCGTAGGCTCAATACCCGGTCGAGAACTTATTTATCAATTTCAAAATAAAATCGTTTTGCGCTCCGAGTACCGTGCCGTTCTCCACATCTGTGCAAAACAAGATTCGTTCTTTCATAAAATCGCAGGATTCAACCCAGGTCATGTGAGAACAGTAGAACCAGGACCTATCTGAAGCTATATATGGTTCCGGACTGCAAAGCAAAAGCAAAAGAGGAAAATGTCGGGTATCTGAGTTTGTTTCAACTTCTACAGGTTCCGTTTTGCGTCCTGTCTTTTCAGATCAGATTGTCTGTTCAGAATGGGCTGTGTGCCGAATAAACCAAATACTGTGTTATGAGCTACGTGTTCAGAATGAGCAGTGTGCTGATATGAGCTGTGTGTTCAAAGTGAACAGATTAGTATGTTGACTATTTCACTGTCTCAAGCCAGAATGACGATCAGAAGTGCTCTCCCCAAGTACCATTCCCCATCAGAGGTATCTTGGCTTTTGTTTGTAATAAGGGAAGTTGTGAATATGATCAGAAATAAAAGCAGCATCCGTGGCTTTTACATGTAGAGTTCACCCTTTGTCCGCAAGAAATCATTTTACCATTCTTCCACTCGCGTGAGACGCATTTGGATTTCGAATCCACCTTTCCTCCTTTCACGTGAAACGTATTAGGATGTGACGTTCTCCCTGGTTAAAACCTTCCCTCTCTCCGTATGAAATACGGTGAGATACGCTTGTTGGTTACACCATTGTTATTCTCGCCTGGTTAAAACCTTCCCTCTCTCCGTATGAAATACGGTGAGATACGCTTGTTGGTTACACCATTGTTATTCTCGCCTGGTTAAAACCTTCCCTCTCTCCGTATGAAATACGTTGAGATACGCTTGTTGGTTACACCATTGTTATTCTCCCCGGTTAAAACCTTCCCTCTCTCCGTATGAAATACGGTGAGATATGCCTGTTGGTTACACCATTGTTTTTCTCTCCGGTTAAAACTTTCCCTCTCTCCGTATGAAATACGTTGAGATATGCCTGCTGGTTACACCACCTTCACACCTTTCACGTGAAACGTGTTAGGATTTCGTGTTCATTTTCCTGCAGTCGCATGAAACGCGTTTGGATCTTATAGTTCCATCTTTCCGCCTTTCGCGTGAGACGCGTTAGGTCGCTGATTCACTGGGTTAGAAACACCAGGTACGCCAGGTGTTCACACCATCTTTCCTCATTCATTTTGCGTATCTATCGCACTCTTTCACTTTGTACATCTAGCGCACACTTTCATTATAATTGTGGCACAGTCTCGTACCTTTCTTTCATACCTCGAGACGCGTGAAGCGCGAGCCCGAGCGGTTTCGGACCTCTTCTCACGATTTTAGCGTGGTTAGAGTGTTCTTTTCCTTACATGATTTCAGCGTGTTTGGAATTTATCCTAGGTTGCGTTGTGTACGTACCTAGGCGGTGGTTTTTGGACCTCTTCTCACGATTTCAGCGTGGTTAGAGTGTTCCTTTCCTTACGCGATTTTAGCGTGTTTGGAACTTATCTTAGGTTGCGTAGAACGCGCTCCTATTTGATTTTCTTTGTTCTGCCTCCGCTCACGAGTCCAGCGTGGTTGGAATGTGTCGCTCTTTGCGTCTGTTGTACTCTCTGTTGCATCGCATCTTTTATCTATTGCATCACATCTGTTACATCCATTGCATCGTATCTGTTTTATTATCTGGTCTAGGAGACCTTAAATCCCCTGGTCTAAGGAGACCTTAAGTCCTGCATCATCATTCACGCTGTTCTGCACATCGCACTTGCATTTCATCGCACTATCTTGTGCACCCCTGGTCTAGGAGACCTTAAATCCTCTGAAGGTGCAATTCCTTTGGTGTTTGTCGTGCCCGAACGACTTTCGGTGGTCTGGTATAGCCACCTGCCTGTGTTTGCGGTGAGTTCCTATGAGACCAACTGAGACGGTGGAAACTAGAGTTTGAATGGCTTATGCCTAGAACGCAAAGGTTCGGGATTTCCGAGACTAAAGTCTGGTTTAAATACCCAGGGGTATATCCTCGGCTTGAAATCTGTATGGCAGCCCCATAGATTGAGATAGCATCTGTATGCGCCTCAATTCTGGATACTGATCCAACCTAGTCTGTCACCCTGTTGGAGAATAGGGAAAGCTGCGACCATAGTCAGGGAGAAAAGTAGTACCTGCAGTTCAACCAAGAAGAAGCGGAAGATCCCCAGCAGCATGAGGTAAGTCATTGCCAATTGCCCCTTTAAGGTACCTTTACCTCTTAGCTATTACATTGCGTTTTAGCCACTACATTACAGTGCATTGCATGAATCCCCAACTTTCAAATTGGCTTCGCGTAGCGTATAAGTCCACTCTTTCAAACTGGCTTTGCGTAGCGTATAAGTCCACTCTTTCAAACTGGCTTCGCGTAGCGTATAAGTCCACTCTTCAAACCGGCTTCGCTTAGCGTATAAGTCCAACCTTCAAACCGGCTTCGCTTAGCGTATAAGTCCAACTTTCAAACCGGCTTCGCTTAGCGTATAAGTCCAATTATCAAACTGGCTTCGCGTAGCGTATAAGTCCACTCTTCAAACTGGCTTCGCGTAGCGTATAAGTCCACTCTTCAAACTGGCTTCGCGTAGCGTATAAGTCCACTCTTCAAATCGGCTTCGCCTAGCGTATAAGTCCACTCTTCAAACTGGCTTCGCGTAGCGTATAAGTCCACTCTTCAAATCGGCTTCGCCTAGCGTATAAGTCCACTCTTCAAATCGGCTTCGCGTAGCGTATAAGTCCAACTTTCAAACCGGCTTCGCGTAGCGTATAAGTCCACTCTTCAAATCGGCTTCGCGTAGCGTATAAGTCCACTCGTCAAACCGGCTTCGCTTAGCGTATAAGTCCAACTTTCAAATCGGCTTCGCATAGCGTATAAGTCCAATTATCAAACAGGCTTCGCGTAGCGTATAAGTCCAATCTTCAAATTATTTCTGCGTATCATTTTGCATTTTGCCCCTGCCTGCGGGTACATCTCTGTTTATCACGCCTGTTTGTCTAAGTCTTCGGCCTTGTCAAAAATGGGTCGTCTCTGGGCTTTGACATTCACTCCCGTCACTTGTGACTTCCGAGTTCTGTCAAAGAGGGGCAACTGTAGACACCCCATTTTTGACCGACCTTAAGACTCAGACATCACCGATTGAGCGCTCGGTGACGTTGCATGTTGTGCTTGTTCAGAAGTCTCAGAGTCGCGGCTGCTAGCCCTGCCTCCGGGCTTCCGAACCCTCTTCTGTGCCTTGCCTCGGTTTGCGAACCAGACTCGGTTTTCTCTGTTTCTTTTCCTGAGGGGAGGGAGAGGTCCCGTAGACCATCTCTCAGTGGCCGTGAGCTACATTTGGTGGCCGTAGGCCATTTTGCCCATTTCGGAGCCCGGTTCTCGGTTTTTGGAGCCGTCAGGCCGTGTGCCTCGGTTCGGGACCGCCTAACCACCTCCGTTTGCTCTGATTTTCGGCATACTTCTTATTTGCTCCCTTTTGAGGGACACTGGGGTCTGAGTAACCCACTTCGTGGCCGATTGCCATTTTCGGTGCTTAACAGCCCATTTTCGGGACTCCGAACTGCGTGTTTTGGCCCCCGAGCATTCGTTTTGCATCGGTTTTTGCTCATTTTTGGCAGGTACCTCTGTTTTATCACCAGGAAGGTCACTGAAGGGTGGGAGGCTAGTAATTGTTGCAGCAACCAGTTATCTCTCCTCCGGAGCCTCCCGGCGCCCGTTTTTCCAACTTCCGGGCCAATGTTGAACACCTTGGAGTTAGTGTTGCCAACTTTCGACCACATATCTGTGATCTACACACTTGGGAGGCTCCTAAAAGTTTATGGCCGGCCATTAATTTTTCTTTCCATTTTTGCCCCTCTTCTTCCGGGCCAATGTTGAACACCTTGGAGTTAGTGTTGCCAACTTTCGACCACATATCTGTGATCTACACACTTGGGAGGCTCCTAAAAGTTTATGGCCGGCCATTAATTTTTCTTTCCATTTTTGCCCCTCTTCTTCCGGGCCAATGTTGAACACCTTGGAGTTAGTGTTGCCAACTTTCGACCACATATCTGTGATCTACACACTTGGGAGGCTCCTAAAAGTTTATGGCCGGCCATTAATTTTTCTTTCCATTTTTGCCCCTCTTCTTCCGGGCCAATGTTGAACACCTTGGAGTTAGTGTTGCCAACTTTCGACCACATATCTGTGATCTACACACTTGGGAGGCTCCTAAAAGTTTATGGCCGGCCATTAATTTTTCTTTCCATTTTTGCCCCTCTTCTTCCGGGCCAATGTTGAACACCTTGGAGTTAGTGTTGCCAACTTTCGACCACATATCTGTGATCTACACACTTGGGAGGCTCCTAAAAGTTTATGACCGGCCATTAATTTTTCTTTCCATTTTTGCCCCTCTTCTTCCGGGCCAATGTTGAACACCTTGGAGTTAGTGTTGCCAACTTTCAACCACATATATGTGATCTACACACATGAGAGGACACCAAAAGTTGGTGGGAGGCTAGTAATTTTGCCGAAAAGCCAACTTCTTTTTGGTCAAAAGTGGTTCAGCATGAATCCGGGAAGGAGAAAAAGCTGCGCGGCTTCACCGAAACGGGCGTAACTCTTTGTACAAGAGGAATTAAGATATGAGGCCACCACCATTGGAAAGCTTACTTCCGGGGCTTCATTTTGCAGTCAAGAATCTCCCAAGTCCAAGTCCGGGGGGGAGAGATGTGGTGGGTTGAAGTCCACTTGGACTGAATCTGCGCGGCTTTACGGAAAAGGGCATAACTTTTTCTACAGGAGGAATTTTAATGCAAGGTTTGTGCCATTGGAAAGCTAACTTCTGGGGCTTCATCCTAGGGGGTGGCCGGCCACTTTTTCTGGCCGGCCGGCTGTTTTTTTCTTTGATCTAGCCGGCCGGCTATGTTAAGTGGCCGGCCGGCCACCTGGAGCAAAAGTGATAGGCCGGCCTGCTTCTTCAGGTTGAGTGCATTCCAGCTGTGCCTTGGTTTTCTTCCAAAAATATCTGCATCCGGGGGGACCCTTTTGGTGGAATTTTGCTCTCCTTTATGCCCCACCTTTACACCCCCTTTTGAACCCAAATAACCAGCTGGTGGCCTCACTTACAAGGGTTAGAAAAATTGCTCTTCAAGTCTCCATACTCAACTCCATCTCCATAGCTCTCAATTCTTCAAAAAACCCTAAGTCCCTAACCATCATTCCTTCTACACCACCAAGCTCTACCACCACCACCTCATTTCCAGCAACAAGGAAGGTTTTCCAAAGGCCAAAGAAGCTGCAAATTCATTCAAGAAGCAACAAAAGTTTGAGTCTTCAAGGGTAAGTAATGCTTTTACCCTTTTGACCCTTTTTCTTGATCTATTTCTAAGTCCCACTTGATTTTTGTTTCAAGCTCCGGCCCCAACTGAAAAGGGCCATGTTTTGAGCTCATCTTCACTTTTCATTAAGGGCTCAACCCTGTTTGAGCCCTCCATAACACACTTGCTTCATTGATCCTCTTGTATGTTATAGTTTTGCATGCTATTTTTGACCCATGAGAAATTTATTTTCGAGCATGTTGTAAACTGATATTAGGCTTATTTTGAGCCCCTCTTCAACATTGGAGAAGGGCTCAACATTGTTTGGTGTCTCCATGTGACACTTGTAGTTATATCCCTTATTTGGCCCCATTTTTGCATAAATTGGCAGCCCCCTTTTCTTCTGTTTTTGGACCTTGGTCCGAACTGAAAGTGGCCTTATTTTGGCCTATACTTCATGTTTCATTAACATTTTTTTTCTGTTTGGTGATTATTTTGTATACTTCATGTTTTAGCACCTTTTGAGCTTCATTTTACATCACATTTTTTAGCATGTTTGTATACTGATTTTGAGGCTTCCATGTACTGTAAATGTTCATATTTTTGGTCCCTCTTCAGTGTTGTAGAAGGAAATTTTTCATTTTGGGTTTTTCTTATATCACTTGCTTCATTACCCCTCTTTTGGCCCCTATTCTTGCATGCTATTTTTGCCATGTCTATACTTGCTGTTTGGCCATGTTTATAACTGTGAAAGTGCATCTTTTGGGACTGTCTAGCTTCTGTCTTTGCATTGCATGTCCATATTGTGCATGTTTAGCATAGCTATAGGCCATTTCGGGTGCCTAAATTCGCATTTCGGGACGTTTCCTTGCATTTCATGTCATTTCGCTTCATTTCGAGACCATTTTCCCCCATATTTTGTTGCTGAAATTCCATTAGCATGCTTGCATATCATTTTTGCCATATTTCATCACATTTTATCATTGCCTCGGTTTGCGTGCCCGTGTGCACGCATTTCGAGGCACTTCATTTTTATCCGACGGCATCCTATGTGAGTGTGGCTGCGGCTCACTCATGTTGGTATAAGCCCATTTGTCATTTCCATGTCATTTCATCACATTTTATCATTGCCTCGGTTTGCGTGCCCGTGCGCACGCATTTCGAGGCACTTTATTTTTATCCGACGACATCCTATGTGAGTGTGGCTGAGGCTCACTCATGTTGGTATAAGCCCATTTGTCATTTCCATGTCATTTCATTGCATTTATCATCGCCTCGGTTTGCGTGCCCGTGTGCACGCACTTCGAGGCGTCTCATTTTTATTATATTTATCATCGCCTCGGTTTGCGTGCCCGTGTGCACGCATTTCGAGGCACCTCATTTTCACCGCATTTACCATCGCCTCGGTTTGCGTGCCCGTGTGCACGCATTTCAAGGCATCTCATTTCATTGCATTCTGCCATCGCCTCGGTTTGCGTGCCCGCGTGCACGCATTTCGAGGCATCTCATTTTCGTAGCATTGTGTATGATAGGATTGCATCTTAGTTGCATTTCATGCATACCATGCATATTGCATCATGTCCGGAATAGGAGTTAGCCCGGGCACGGGAAACGAGGTACATTTCGTACTCCGAGTGACGGAATGTGTCTCAATTCCCCAGTCACCAACACTCCGGATTATCCATGACGGAGTTAGGTTTTAGCTGTAGTTTCATGTGCATTCATCCTATATTGAGTTGTGCATTTCGACTCCTCGGCCATCATGCCTCGGTATGCGTGATTGGTGGCACGAGGATCGAGACATGCATATATCTGTGCAGATACATTGCTATGCCCCTTTCCTGCTCTCTGTTGCAGCAAAACAAAGAATCAACAACCTTTTGGGGCTTGGCACGCATTTCAAGAACAGGTGTAAACAGAGGCTAATTGGGGCATTCCGGTGGATTTCCGCGCAAGACAACCCGGACATGCATCATCCATCAGAAGCAAGGCGGTCCCTGGCTTGCACGCCAGTTTTATTTGCTTTCATAGTTAATTTGTTAATTAATTAGAATTTTGTAATATTTTGGACTGTAATATTCTTTTATTCGGGACTGTAATATTTGGACTGTATATTTATTCGGACCCTCCGAGTGAGGGCACAACTGTAATAAGTGTGCGTGCGTGTGTTGTATGTCTTCCAACCCCACGTCTTTCTCCCTTTTATTTATCCGCTTATGATGGTTAGATTAGGGCATATTTAAATTAGCATACGGTATGACAGCATGTTTGCATCATTCATCTGTTTTGCATGCACCGGGCTCGGCGCACCATACTAACTGCATCGTACTTTCAATTCCAAATTGAATACATGGTAGTTGTAGCATCTCATATACCATCTTAGAATAGCCGAGCCTGCTATAGTTGCATTTTGCATGCGTTGCATTAGGCATTTCTGTATACTTAGGATCATGCATGATTTCTAATACAGTTTTTGTTTTGGCTTGGAGTACCCGGTAAGTTTTATGCTTTAGCATCCTTGCATGCGTGTGAGTGTTGCCATGAATAGCATGCTTACCATGAGGCTATGTGCTTACATGATTTAACTGCCTGAATGCCTGTGGGTGGAGGCTGTGTTATCTGAATTGGAGTAAATCATCAAATGTTTCAAGCCTACCTGCGGGTAGCAAACCATTTTCAAAAACAAGCATGAAATGTTTTGTTCCAATTCGGGCGACCCGGTCTATACTTGTATGCTGTGCGCATCACATAGTAACCTAGGCTAATAACCGGTATAAGAACTCACAATGTTTTCAAAAATTGATATCATGGTTAGTAGAGGCCGGTCTATGACCGGGCGAGCGGGGGTGCTCACGTAGTGACCTTCCCCAATCGTACCCAAGTTCCCGAGCCGAGGCAACTTTGGTGATGACGGACACGTGGCCTTTTGGCACCGAGTCAGGGTTTTCTAAATTTCCCAAAATAAAATATTTAGGTGGCGACTCTGTATCTGGCAAAGCAGTCCATGTTTGGCACTTCTTTCAAAAATCAGTTTTCCTAAAAACGATTTGCCAGATTTGGACTCTTTGGTTCAGACTTAGAACCGTGACTGCGAAAAGTCGAGTCCGAGCTGTAGCGAGGTCCCCCGCGGGCTTGTTACAGTTGTCTTCGGAGGAGTGTGAGCGCTTAGTTGCTCTATTAAAAGATTTCACAGATGTTTTTGTGTGGTCCTATGAAGACATGCTTAGAATTGATCTTGAGATTGTACAACATTGGATCCCTCTCGACCCCGAGGGCCGACCCATCAAATAGAAGTTACGGAGAATATGCCAGATTGAGCTTTGAAGATTAAAGAGGAGATCACCAAGTAGATAGACGTAGGGTTCTTGCTAGTATCTGAGTATCCGACTTGGTTAGCCAATATTGTCCCAGTGCCGAAGAAAGATAGCAGAATTCGAGTGTGTGTGGACTTCAGAGATCTGAACAGAGCTAGTCTGAAGGACGATTTTCTTCTACTGCACATCGATGAATATGTGGACTTCACCGTGGGTCATGCATTGCTCCCCATGGATGGATTTTCGGAGAATAACCAGATTCTGATGACACCCGAGGACAGAGAGAAAACCACTTTCACTACATCGTGGGGAACCTACTGCTACAGAGTGATGCCGTTTGGGCTAAAGAATGTCGGGGCTACCTATCAAAGGGCTGCAACCACAATTCTGCATGATATGATCCATAAAGAGGTCGAGGTGTACGTGGATGACATGATTGTCAAGTCCAAGGAAAGAAAAGGCCACTACACCGCCTTGAAGAAATTCTTCCAACGGATTAGAGAATAAAGACTGAGGTTGAATCCGTAGAAGTGTACTTTTGGTGTAACAGCAAGGAAAATGCTGGGTTTCTTGATCACATAGAGGGGCATCGAGGTAGATCCTTCCAAAATCAAGGCCATCCTAGAAATGCCATTATCAGGGATTGAAAAGGAGGTGCGAGGCTTTCTGGGTAAAGCGCAATTCATAAGATAGTTTATTTCTAAATTAACCTTGACTTGTGAACCACTATTTGGTCTCCTGAAGAAAGGAAAAAAATTCCGTTGGGATGATCGATGTCAAGTCGCTTTTGAGCAGATCAAGCAGTATCTTCAGAACCCACCCATGTTGTCGCTGCTAGAGCCGTGGAAGCCTTTGATTTTATATTTGTCAGTAATGGACACAACGATGAGATGCATGCTTGCTCAGGAATTTGAGGATAGGGTGGAGAAAGCCATATACTATTTGAGCAAGAAAATGCTGGATTATGAGACCCGTTACACCCCGTTGGAAAAAGCTTGCTTGGCCTTGGTATGGGCTACCAGAAAGTAGAGGCACTACTTGTTAGCTCACTCCATAATTCTGGTTTCGAGATTAGATCCCATCAAATATCTCTTTGAAAAACCAGCACTTACGGGTAGGCTAGCTTGTTGGTTGTTTCTCCTTTCCGAATTTGATTTGAAGTATGTCACTCGTAAGTCTGTCAAGAGGAGAGCTGTGGCGGAGTTCTTGGAAGATCACCCAGTGGAAGCGGGTGAAGCGGTAGAATACCTGTTCCCAGATGAAGCTATTCTGCAAGTCGAGGAAGAGATTTGGACAATGTACTTTGACGGAGCGTCTAATCAATACGATTATGGGATAGGTGTGTTGCTGATAGCACCTGACAATTCTCATATACCTTTAGCCTTCAAACTCTGGTTCAAAGTATCCAATAACGAAGCAGAATATGAGGCGTGTATCGCTAGTTTGAAAGCCGCCCTGGAACTAAGGACAAAAAGGTTGGACGTCATCGGGGATTCGAACCTAATTGTGTCTCAAGAAAAAAGGGACTAGAAAGTCAAAGAGGAAAAGATGAGGATCTATCATCAAACCCTGGACGTTCTGATTCCTAGGTTTGAAAAGCTAACATTTGCACATCTACTGAGAGAGAACAACAGGTTCGCTGACGCCTTATCAACTCTATCTTCTATGATAGACATCCCGTTTGGAGTCTGGATGCGTCCAATCATCATTGAGTAGAGATATACACCGGCCTACGAGACTATCGCCGCAATAGATGAAGCACAAGATCAAAACCCTTGGTTCTACGATATCTAGAACTTCTTGGAAAATGAGGTTTATCCACCAGGGGCAAATGCCAAAGATAAGAGGGCAATACGGCGGATGGCCATTCAATTTATCATCTGCGGAGGTAAACTATACAAGAAGGGTCATCTGGGAATGCACAAGTTGTGTGTCGAAACAGAGGAATCAAAGTGTCTAATGGAGGCCATCCATGGAGGAGAGTGCGGAGCGCACATAAACGGAGTAATGTTAGCCCGGAAGATTCTCAGGCAAGATTACTACTGGTCTACTATGGAGGAGGATTGTATTGGTTTTGTTTGGCGATGCCACAAATGCCAATTCATGCTAATCGCATGAACATTCCATCGTCGAAGCTGTACAACATGACTTCACCATGGCCTTTCTCAGTATGGGGAATCGATGTCATTGGCGCAGTCACGCCAAAAAGGTCGAATGGGCATGAATACATTTTGGTGGCAATTGATTACTTTACAAAGTGGGTGGAAGCTCAATCTTATGTAGTGTTGAAAGCAGCGCATGTGGCTAAGTTCATCCGAAACAACATCATTTGCCGATATGGAGTCCCAAACGAGTTCGTTTTAAATAATGGCTGCCATTTCAAGAAAGAAGTGACAGACTTATTTAAAAAATACAATGTGGCTTTTCATAAGTCATTTACATACCGACTGCAAACCAATGGAGCTGTTGGGGTCGCTAACAAGAACATCAAGCATATTTTACAGAAAATGGTCGAGACCTACAGGGACTGGCCAGGCAAATTGCCATTTGCACTCTGGGGCTATAGAACTTCAATCCGGATGTCTACTGGGGCAATGCCTTATTCTCTTGTCTATGGGATGAAATTTGTTCTGCCAATCAAAATAGAAGTTCTGTCGCTGCGGGTTATAGCTGAGTGTCAGATAGCAGAGGCGAACTAGCAACAGAGCAAGTTCGAAGAACTAATGCTATTTGATAAGAGAAGGCTAAAAGCATTGTACCATGTTCAGGGTTATTGTGGATGCGCCCGAACGTCCCGGGAGAATCCCGTTTCGTTCATTTGGGCTTACCACAGTTCGGACTCAAATGTCACGGTTTTGAATCTAATCTCACAATGTGCGATGTGAGACCGATAAATCACCAAAGAGTCCAAATCCGACAAATCGTTTTGGAAAACTGATTTTTAATAAAGAAGTGCCAAACATGGACTGCTTTGCCAGATACAAAGTCGCCACCTAAATATTTTATTTTGGGGGAATTTAGGAAACCCTGACTCGTGCCTGAGGCCACGTGTCTGTCATCAACAAAGTTGCCTCGGCTCAGGAACTTGGGTACGATTGGGGATGGTCATTTAATGAGCACCCCCGCTCGCCCGATCAAAGATCGGCCTGTACTAAGCATGATATCTTGTTTTTGAAAACACGTGTTCTTATTCCGATTAATTAGCTAGTCTTACTACGTGATGTGCACAACAAACAAGTATAGACTAGGTCGCCTAATTTGGAATGAAGCATCGCATATCCGTTTGTTTGGAAAATGGTTTGAAGTTTGCTACTTGCAAGTAGGCTAAAATGCGGATTTCAATGAATTGTTCCAATTCAAGCAATCCAACCTTCACCCACAGGCATTCAGGTAGTTAATCACATAAGCAATTAGCCTCATGGCAAGCATGCTAACATGGCAACATTAACACACATGCAGTATGCTAAAGTGAAAACACTCACAGTGTACTCCGAGCCAAAACAAAGAACTAGCTAGAAATCATGCATGATCCTAGTTCATGTTAAGATGGCTAAAGCAACACATGCGAAAATGCAATTAAAATAGGCTCGGCTATTCTAATCATGTCATGCGAAATGCAACTTGATAACATGCTGTTAAACACATATTCAAGTAATGTATTGAAAGTACAATGCAGTTAGTATGATGCGTCGAGTCCGGTGCATGCAATGCAGATGAATGGATGCATGCATGCGAGCATAAGGCATGCTAAATGAAATATGCCCTAAAACTAACCATCGTAGCCGGTTAAGTAAAAGGGAGAAAGAAATGGGGGTTGGAAGACATGCATCACACACACGCACGCTTATTACAACAATTGGCCCTCTCGAGGGAGGGACCGAAGAAGAAGCTAACTAGCTAATCTAAGCTAATTAAACTAATTATTACAGAACAAACTAATTAACTAATCCTAGTTAACTAATTATTACAAAACAAATTGAAAATAGCTAAATGCATTAACTATTAAGGTACAAACCAAAGCATAAGCAAGCTATCTAAGCATGGAAGCTAAGGAAAGCAATAAAATAGGAGCTCTCAGAGGGAGAAGACTGGATGCATGCCCGGTCGCCTCGGTCAGAAATCCAATGCGATGCCCCGATTTGCCTCTGTTTTCATTTGTTCTCAGAACTCTGCACCAAGCTCCAGAAAGATGAAACTCCTCCTTAGGAACTCTGTGGGAGGGTGGCCGACCACTTTTGGTCTCCCCAGCGACCTGCCGACCACTTTTTGTTGTTGCAGGACAGAAAAAGTGGTCGGCCAGCTAGTTTTTCTAGCTGGCCGACCAGTTGTTGTTACTGAACTTCACTTTGCTGCAACAGAGAGCAAGAAAGGGCATGGCAATGTATTTGCAAGATATGTGTGCACAACCACCCTCCCTATCATGTCATGAACTCAAGGGAGTGCAGTTCTCGACCCTCGGGCCACCAATCGAGCATTTCAAGGCATGATGGCCGAGAGACGAAGTTGCACAATTCAATATGAAAATGAATGCACAAGTAAACACATAAGGCCTGGAACTCTATCATGTATGATCAAGAGCGTCGGCGATCAGGAATTAAGGCACAATTCATCACTTTAAGTATGAAACGTCCCTCTTTTCCCGTGTTTGGACTAACACCTATTCCAAACACAATGCAAACAAGAAACATGGCATGCATAATGCTATGTAATGCAACCTTAGCATGCAAATATGCAACTACATGGCATACTCAGTGCAAGTAGCAACCTAGCATACACAATGCAAGGTATAACGTGGCATACACAATGCTAAATGCTAAGAACTAGATGGTATACTCAATGCAAGGCAATCATGAGGGTTCTTAACACAATGTAAAGCATGCGTGCACAATGCAATGCAACAAGGGCAACAATGCACAATGCACCAAACATGCAAAAACATGCAAACCATATACTCAATGGACTTAAACCGAAATGGACAGACCTCAGTCATGCCAAAACAGTGGCCATAATGCTAAAATGAAGGCACCGAAAACACATACAAGCATGCATGCCAATTAGCTCACCAATTAAGGCACTAAGGTGCAACTCTCAAGAACACTTAAAGAGTGAAAAGCATGGAAGTGTAGCAACACTAAGTGCACTGAAATTAGACAAGAAATGATGCCAAATCATTCAAATAACGCAAGTATGGCATGCTAGGGTCCTTAAAGCATGAAAGCTAACAAGGAGAATTACTCTAGGGACATGTAATACATGGCACAAATGCATGAACTAACCATGGACAGAACTTAATTAGGTCAAAACAAGGACCTAAACATGCTGAGATGAGGGTTCAAATACCTAGGCATGCAAGCATACAAGCTAAGACATAAACTAGGCAACAATGCATAGCACTCAAAGGCACTTAAAGCATGATTGAGGTAGGAACATGGCAATGCTAGATGCTCTGAAATGTCATGTTAAGTGATGCCAAATCATGTACACAACACAAGTAAAGCATGCAATGGTGCTCAAAGCTTGAGGCAAGCAAGAGCATTTGTACTACAACTATACAAAACATGAAGCATGTGACCAAGGAAACCCAAAACAGTCCTAGAACATGTTAAAATGAGTCTAAAACATGCATGGAAGGAAGCGAAAATAAGCTAGCATTGAGGGCATAAGGCATGATGCATACAAGGCAAATAAGGTGGATTACACTACACTTATTAAGACCAAGCATGGAATGACTGAACCAATAAAAATCATAGTTATATCATATGGCATAATAACCCCAAATAAGCACTGAAATGAGAGCTCGCAAGCTATGGCATGAAGGCATACGCAATAGTTCATGTTAAGGCATAAAACACAAACTATCCAAAGCATGGAATAGGTGATAAATGCAAGTGTGTGACCATGAAACATGGACTGAAATCACATAACAAGTGATGCCAAATCATTCAAATAGTCAAAGTAATGCATGCTAGAGGACTCAACACACAAAGCTAAGAAGCTATGCTGAACCATAGCTATACAAGGAAAGTCATGCATGGCCAAGACAACACAAATCAGACCATAAACATGCTAAAACATGAACAAAGTCTTCTCAGAGCTAAGCCAAAAGCAAGCTAAAATGACATGTTAAAGTATGATGCATGTTAGGCTATTTCATGGAATTGCACTACAAGTGTATGGAGCACGCAAGGGCCAACCAAACCAAACCAAAATAGAGGTATGACATGGTATAACATCACCTAAAACATTCTGAAATGGTCTCAAATCAAGCTAGAATGACATGCTATTTCATGAAGCATACAAAGCTAGTTTAAGAGATTTACACTACAAGTGTATTAACCATGCATGGGGTGACCAAACTAAGCAAAACAGTGGTATGCCTCAGCAAAATAACCACAAATAAATGCTAAGAACAAGCCAACACAAGCTTAACAAAGGTGCTCAAACATGAGACATATGAAGCTAGTATACACAATACAATGAGAGGGGATGACCCTTCCCTATTTAGGACACCAACACTACCTTTCCACCATTAAAAATCCTCTAGATTTCAGTGGTAGAAAGGTCATGCAAAGGCTTCACCAAGACCCTAAAGGGATGGCTCAAAACAAGGCCTAACAAGGCCTAAGAGAGCGTAAATCACCCCAAACGAAAAAGTAACCTTAAACAAAGATCAAAAGCATGCAAAGAAAAAACTTTTATCAGTTAAGAGTTAAGCTTAAAACAGCATGCAAGATAGGCTAAAAGCTTAAGCAAGAAAGGGGGATTTAAGGGTTATAAACTCACCTCTGAAGACCTTCTTTATAACTGCAACTCCAGCAGATTTTTCAAGCTCAAAGCCACCCAAGAACACCAAAACCAGGCCCTAAGCACCTCAGTAGCAAAAGGAAGGTGTTTTAGTGTGTGTTTGTGTGTTAAAGTAAGACAAAACAACACTTTAAGGCACAAAAATGAAGCAAACAAGGCAATATAGATACAAAGCTACATCTATCTCTCTAGCCTCAAGTTTCTGAACCTGGAGGAGGGAGGAGGAGCTTCCCTCTTATAGAAGAGGAAAGGCAAAGCTTCTAGGAGAAACTAAGCACCAAGGCAATCCTCCATACACGTGTATGGAGGATGGCCTAAATGTCCTCCAGCCTCAGCTGGAGGAAAATATCTCCAAAAAGGTGTCAAAAAGCAGCCGACCACACTTGAAGTGGTCGGCCTGTTACTTAAAGTGGTCGGCCGACCACTTCAAATGGTCTTTGAGAGCAAAAACTGATCGACCATGGTGAGAGAGAGTGCAGGGCATGAAAATAAGGCAGTGGTGTGGTGGCTGACCAGAAAAGATGCCCCAAAGACCAAGAAAGCCAGTTGTCCGACCAGAAAACTGGTTGGCAGAGGAAGAAGTGGTTGGCCAGGACAAATACTGGTCTCCCACCCTTGTACCACCTTCCAAACAAGGAAAACAAGGTTTGTACCAAAAACAAACCAAAGCGGATGCAAGATGAGAGATCGAGAGGCAAAGCACGCGGCCGAAAGCCTCGAAAACTGGTCTACGAGCATCAAAAGTGGTATGCAACCACCAAAGTGGTCTCCCGGACCACAGTGTTCCTTTAGGTAGAGGTAACAAGGTGTGGTTCAAAAACCACGCCAAATGGAGAACGTTAAGCGGTCCCAAGACAAGGCGCACGACCAAAGGCTCCAAAAATCGAAAACTAGTCTCCAAACGAGAAAAGTGGTCTACGACCACAAAGAGACAGTCTACAAGACCTCTCCCTCCCTCCGAGAAGAGAAAACAAGATTCGGTCCACAAACCGAGCCGAAGAACAAAAGAGTTCAGAGGCCCGAAGGCAAGGCTCTCAGCTAAAACTCCAGAGACTCGAAACGAGTACAACATGCACCATCATCGAGCGCTCAATCGATGACGTCTGAGTCTTAAGGTCAGTCAAAAATGGGGTGTCTATAGTTGCCCCTCTTTGACCGAACTCGAAAGTCACAAGTGACGGGAGTGAATGTCAAAGTCTAGAGACAACCCATTTTTGACAAGGTCGAAGACTTAGATAAACATGAAAGATAATAAAGAGATGCGCTCGCAGGCTAGGGCAAGATGCAAATGATTTGCACAAAGCTGAACATAACTTATGATCATGCGAAGAAAGCTGTAATAAAGCAAATATACACAATAAATGCAACAGTTTAAGCAGGCGAATACGAACCAAACTACATTACATGCAGAAAGGATGTAAGAGAATTATACAATTCTCGCTACGTCTCACACGGAGAATATGATACCGTCGGGTTCGTCTGGTCGTGCCAGCTTCAAATGAACCATACATACAATATCGTGCCTGCAAAAGAAAGGAACTCAACAGGTACAATATCGTTAGAAACATGCATAGCAATGCAAGTGAAAAGTGCGTGACAACGCAAGTGGAGGGGTGCATGACAATGCAACCTAAGTGTGACGCATAACAATGCAGAAGGGATGCAAAACAATGCAACCTAGGTATGACGCATAACAATGCGGGAGGGATGCAAGACAATGCAACCTAAGTGTGATGCATAACAATGCGGAAGGGATGTAAAACAATGCAACCTAAGTGTGACGCATAACAATGTGGATAAAACAAGCATAACAATGCAAGTGAAGTGTGCATGCATAATAATGCAACAGGAGTACGTATAATGATGTAAGTAAAACGAGCGTAACAACAAAAGTAATGAGTGCGTAACAATGTAGGTGAAACGTGTGCGACAACGCGTGTGGAAAGTGCAAGGTAATGCAAAAGAAATGCGCAACTTCAAATGTGTGTTTGAAAGGAAATGCTGAAAAAGAAAAGCGTAATTCAAACGTAACCCCCAATTTACCTCTCAGAGGGGTCACAACATACTCAAAAAGGATACACCTTGCTCTTGACGAGTAACAATGAGCTACGCATCGAAGACTTGAATTGAAGTTCCTGCGGGGGACATTCTTGAGCCAAAAAGTGTACTTTTCTTGTATTTTCCTGAGGGCCGAGGACTTAAATCATCACCAAAATGCATAGGGAGAACAATGGAGCCCTGAGGATCATCCAGGAGGGTGGCCGACCAGTTATATCAGTGGTCGACCAGTTGTTGCCCATAAAAGTGGTCGACCAACCATAAAAGTGGTCGGCCAACCAGAATATCTTGAGGAAAATGGTGGAAACCTACAAGGATTGACTGGATAAACTGCCATTCGCGCTCTAGAGCTACAGAACCTCAATCCGAACATCTACAGGGCAACCCCCTATTCTCTTATCTATGGGATGGATGTTGTTTTACTAATTGAGATTGAAGTGTCGTCGCTACAAGTTATGGCCGAGTGTCAGATAGCGGAGCCGGACTGGCAACGAAGTAGAATTAAGGAGTTAATGTTGTTTGATGAGAGAAGACTGAGGGCATTGTATCATGTTTAGGGTTACCAACGCCAAATTGCCAGGGCCTTTAAAAAGAAAGTTAAGTCTAGGAATCTCAAGGAGGGAGACATGGTATTGAAAGACAACCGGGCTCCCATCCATGACCTAAGGGGCAAGTTCAGACCCAATTGGACTGGTCCTTATATCATCAAGTCAATCTGGTCAGGATGAGCGGTTATTCTCATGGACCTAGATGGCCTGGAGTTCTCACAACTGATCAATATGGATAAGTTGAAGAAATATTGCCCCTGAGAGGCTCGCTAGGCCGAAAACCCGAAAGGGCCACCTAGGAAAAAGTTAGAGCATGAAAAATTAGAAACAAAGAAAAATTGAACTCGCAAGGTTGAAAACCCTAAAGGGCGACTTTGACAAAAGTTAGAGTGTAAAAGGAAAGAATTAATACTCGAGTGAACCTGAATCAAACTCGTAAGGCTTGATTCCTATCTTTGGGATACATTGGCAACTTCATCCTAAAGTTCGGCTGTAACCATCCTCAATTCAACTGTCCTATTCATTCATATTTGATCAGGCCATCTTTCTTCATTATCAATTAGCACGGTTGTGTAATCTTTATGATGGTAGAAGGGCCAGTATGGCGGATGCAGTTGTGGGCAGTTATTGATCTTCTGATTCGGGGCTGTACATCTTGAGGATGGGTTTTGAGCATGTCAGGTAACGACCATTTTCAGAAACGATTTTGAAAAGTTTTAATAAAAGTTGATTGTGTTCAGCATTTTACCCTTGTACAACTTGGACCATTTTGGGACCAAAGTTAATTTTATTGATTTCAACACAAGTACATTCTCCAACTCTCTGATTTAAATCAAAGTTTCTTTTACATCATAAAACTTAAAAAGAAATATCAAAGCAATAAAACTAGGGGCACAACTAAGTCAGGTAGCTCTATGTCTTCTGCTTGCACCCGTGGAAGATTCCATAGCTAAAGATGGCCCAACTTGTTCTTCGTTCTCAAGCCAAGCTAAACACTTGCCAAAAAGAGCATAACTGAAGCTAAGGGCTGGGGCTAGAAGCTCCCTCGTCCTCCAAGTAGTGAGGTATCGAGGCAAGTGTGAACCATAGATGGAAAATGAAGCCGGGTATTCCACCTCCTCATTTGGACATGTCTAATCATGTTCAAACTGGCGTCTAAACTGAAACTGGAAATAGAACACGCAGTGTGTGAGGCCAATCATATATACCAGGCTGATAGGACATGATGTAGCTCATCTCAGTCAAAGCAAGCCAGGGGCAACACTAAATTATGTCAGCTATAGATCTGCTGCCCATCCAGTCACACCATAACCCTTCTGAAGGGAAGTCCAGTAACCGTTGGTGAAAGAAATAAGCTCTAGCCGAGTACTCGAGGCAAGGGTCCAGTATTTGCAGTTTATCCATAAGCTATACCTGGAGAGGGATGAAAAATAAGAGAGATTAAAGAATAGAGAGGTGTACGATGAGGGAAAAGTAAGGAAGAGGTTTTGAGAGAAAAACAAAGATTGAGTGTTGAGTGATACAAGGAATCATAAATCAGAAGGGTAGGCAACAATACCTGAAGAAGTAGTGGACTCCCGGCAAAACGGGTAGTCTTTCGCTGATGGAAGGCATCCAAACCCATCAAGGTTTCGGCCAGGGCAAGGCGCATACAACTCTTACCCTCTTTCAGACATTGGGCCACTTCAATCAACCAGATGTTGGCTCTGCTAAAACTAGGGGCAAGGAGGAATTGCGCAAGCAAACATAAACAGAGAGCATGTTGCCAATAACCTCGCCAGAGAAGGTCGTCCTTGTTTCCAATAGTAGAAAATCGATAAACCAAGCCAGGGGTGTCTAGCTCCCATCATGGGCCAAGGACCGAGCCTTATGTGTTGAAAATCTACATATCTGTCCCGAAGCCTGGGTATGGCCAAAACGAGGCTAAGGCGTAATTTCTTTGTTACGCCAAGATTTCATCAATGCTGGAAATTCCTTGATCGTCGAACACATCTGTTGTGATCCAAAATGAAACACATGTGTGATCAGGTTCCAGCATCAAGCAGTGGCGTGGAGGAATGGAAAAACAAAGCAAAGTATAGCTCAAACGAAAAAGAGCATTTAGGCCAAAATCGCGAAATTTCACCTTTTCAGAACCATCCAAAGTGGCTATCTAGTCTCGGAGCCTATTGCTGAGAAGAGTTTCCATCTTGAGAGCAAAATACCAAGGACTTGCTGTTCTGTTAGAAAAACAGCTTGGGAGCACCTTTAATAGACTTTGAGAAGTAGCAATGCATGACAGCTGCACAGCACTGACTGACCTCATTTTTGGGCCTGACCATGTGTCATTGAAGACCGGCCAAGTCTAAATGTTAGCCTAGGTCAGTGCAATTGTAGAAAAGTGTTGGCCTTTGCTTCGGTGCACTATAGCTATATTTTGAGTCCTGTTTTATTTATACCAAGTGTTTTTTTAGTATTTTCGAGTTGTTTTCATTTTGTTTTCGTGTTATCGAGTTGTATTTTATATTTTAACTGGTTGTAAGTTAGTATCCGATGCAAGAATCAATTCAAGAGCAAGCAATCACAGTTGTTAACAGTCTTGTACAAGAATATCATGCAAGTGTCATTCAATCATCACATATCATACGAGAAGATCACTGCAAAAATCTGCCTTTTTATAAACTGGTAGGTCCAAACTCAATCATTATTTACAAATACCAAAAACAAAAGAAAATTCTTTAAAAACAAAATACATAGGTCTATCTGAAGCTATATTGTTCCTAACTACAAAGAAAGAAAAGAAAAAAAAAATCAGTAACCCATCTTCGCTCTCTTCCTCCCCGGCTGTGAAGGTGGTGCGTCACTGTCATCACTAGGACTGCTAGACCATATGTCGATCGCCTTTTCGTCCTCCTCAGAAGTCGTGTACTCCTCGAAAGACTCCTCGGGAGATGAGCGTTGTCTCACTCTGCCTCTCCTCCGGTCAGCTCCTTCACTGCCCCTCACTAGTCCCCGTCTTTGTCTCCTAGCTGGAGGAGGTCCTGCAGGTGCAACTGGTGCTGGCTCAAGCTTAAAGGAAAAAAGAAAAAGAGAAAGTGCAGAAATCAACAGAGTTGTGAGCAAGATTGTAATGACTGTAAACTAGGGGCAAAGTATACCTCGATCCCATGGGTAGCTAGAGCGGTCTGTCTTCTCCGTACCATCAAGAGAAGTCTGTCAACCGTCCAGAGGAGGTCATCCATATATCTCGCGGGCACCTGCAAAGAATTTGAGAATATGAGGCAAGATAATGGCATACAGTGGGTAGAAAGTAAACACAGTGGACAGCAAGTAATAAAGCATAATGGGCAAAAAATAATGATGCATAACGGAAAGTACAGTGAGCTGACATATAAAGATGTGTACCTGCTCAACATTGGGAGCAATCACCAATCTGTGATCCCTCTCCTTAATTAACTCAAGGGGGATCTGCTCGATCACCCTATCCGGCCGCATGTATACGACCTCAGTCGGAATCGAAGGAAGCCCAGGAGCGGGAACGGTGACAGGAGCGCCTCTAACAGCAGCAGCAGCAATCTTAGGAACAACACGGACCATGCCCAAGGTAAGACGTGCCATCACATGAGTATGTAAGAAGGCAGTGAAGTCGCCAGGCTCGTGGTACCGGTCACCATCGTCCCCCAACATAAGGAAGTCAACCTAGGGTCCGTCACAAAGATCATCGACTACTCTCATACTGGGAGGAGGAGGATGGGGAAAGTTAGGATCCGTTACGACTCACGTCTGACGGATGAACCTCTCCTCCTGGTAATAAGCTCGCCCTCGCTGCCTGAGGGATACCTGCCCAGGGGTGGCAGTCAACTTGTAGAAGCAGATGTCAAATGTCAAAGATCTAAGCAGTATGGAAACACAGTATAAAAGCAACAGTATGAGAAAGACAATGCAGTATGGAAACAATGCAGTATGAAAAAGGTAGTACAATATAGAAACAATAGTACGAAAACAGTGTAGCATGCACCCAGTATGTAAAAGTTAAAGGTTAATATTTTGTTACCTAATCTGTAGTGATCGTGTCAAAGAAACGGCGAAAATAAGGGAAGTCTCGGTCTATGCGGTGGCATCGCTCAAATTGAGAGTTGTAGTATCGGGAATGGGGTACTGACAACTCAATTGGCCTCACTAAGACCGAGGCAAGGGAGGTGAAGTACATGTAAACCCATAACTGTAATAAAAAAGATATGGATAATGTAAATGAGCAGATGAACAGAAAATGAAATGCAAAATTGAACATAATACAAAGCTGAATAGAAAGTGAGTATGAGGTGTACCTCTCAAAACCTCCAGTAGTCGCCAAGTGTATCCACCTTTCGGCGGGATACGAAGCTCATGTAGCAGTATAGGGTGGCTAAGCCGATGCCACCTGTGGTAGGTGCACCAGTGCTCCTAAAAGATATAACCCCACGGTATTTTCCCTGTTCGCAAATAGGGTAGTACCGAGGAGGTACATAAGGAAGTTGCAGGTGTATTGGGCGACCTCATCTAGAGTAGCTCGCTAAAAGTCAAAGAAGTGATCAAAGAACCAACTATACCTTACCATCCCGTGGCTGGTGGTGTATGGGATCACCCAGAGGAGCGGGCGCTGTGCAGCTCTCCACTGCGTCATATCGAGATCAAATAGGATCGGGCCTCCAACCCCAACTCGTAAACCAGTAAGCATCGAGAAGTCATATGCAGTCAGGGTCAGCTTCCCAATCAACGAGAAGTGGAACGAGTCAGTGTTGTCCCACCATCTCTTTACCAAGGCTCCGTAGAGTAGTGGCGCGGCCCTCATCTGTATGAGCCCCGAACAGGAAGGCCTGAAGCCTGCAACATCGACCCACGTACGGACCTTCACAGGAAGCCTCTCATACCAGTGCCAAGGACCGGATGTGGAATCGTAACCGCCAATCCTCCTAGCTATCACCTGCAAATGGGGAATGTTATCAATGCGTGTACAACATTAACGAGTAGTTTGCTTATGAGATTCAACATATGTGCAAAACAAAGGAAAGATTACTTACCATAGAGGCATCGGCAAACAAGTGGTCCACTGGCTCTCGCAGCAAAATGTCTTCATCTATCCTCGGGATGAGGCCCTCGAATCTCAAGATACCACCTGGGGTCAAAGCTTGTGTATGCAGTCGGTAGGTAGTCAAGTCGAATGGCCTATTGGCAAGGAAAGGCAATGCAAGAGCGTCCTAGGCCTCTATATCCACACCTAGGATAGCACCAATACCCACAATGGGGTCAGAAATAGAAACCTCATCATTAGCCATGGGGACGTATGAGGAAAAATGAGAAAGCGACCGAGTGAGTGATTTTGAGTGAGAAACCCCAAAATTTCAAACCCTAGGAGAGAGAAAATGGAAAAGAAAGTGAAGAATCACGGGGATAGAGGAATAGTGGATGAGAATCTAAGGAAAATCAAGAGGAATCCCAAAACTCACCCAAAATAAGTTTTGTTCGATTCAAAATATAGAGGATTAAAAAGGTTTTAGGGAAAAAATTTGCAAGGATTGTTGGGTAACTCAAGGAGAGGGAAAATCTAGAGAGAGAAGGAGGTTAGAGAGAGGGGAGAGAGAGTTTCGGCCTTAGGTGTGTGTGAAATGAGGGTTGATTTGTGTTTAAATCAACCGGGGTGTGTGCTTTACCAAAACTGCCCCTGGTCGCAGTGCTTCATTAGGGCCTTGCTCTGGATTTGGAGAGTCAAAAGGGAAAAAGCTAGAGAGGAGAAACAAAAAAAAGAAAAGCAAAAGCAAAAAGAAAATAGGAAAAGAAGAAAAACAGTAAAAAGAAAGAAAAAAAAGCAAAGCAAGCTTTATGTTTTGTTCACATAAACTTGTTAATTCAAACATCGTTTTGATTATTGTGATTTCATATCTTTGATTAGCTTGTTAAAATTCACATTTGAAAGCTTCATTAAGTTTGTGTTTACGTTTTGTACCTAACTTCGTGTTTACATTTTGTACCTAGGTTCGCGTTTTAATTTTGCACCTTGAATCGGGTTACCTCAGCGAGCTTTATGTTTCGAGGCCTTCCAATCTCGTTGTGTCAAGTTTTGAATTGTTTGCCCCTTTTATTGATCCCACATTTCCTTCTCTCGAGTGCACGTGTGAGGATTGTTTACCTCGGTTAAAAACAACAGGTGCGCTTGTTTGTTCACACCACATTTCCTTCTCTCGCGTGTGACGCGTGAGGATTGTTCACCTTGGTTAAGAACAGCAGGTGCGCCTGTTTGTTTATACCACCTTTCCTGTTTTTACGTGTGATGCATTAAGATCTCAAGTTACTCGGTTAAAATGTCAGGTATGCCTAGGGTTCACACCACCCTTCGCCCTCTCTGTGTGAGACGCAGTTTGGCATGGAGCTTTTCGCCCTCTCTATGCGCGACGTAGTCTGGCTTGTACCTTTTTCACCCTTCCTAAGTAAGGCATAGTTAGGTTTGCATTTTCTTACATCCTCTTTATGTGAAACGTAGTTTGGTTTGTGCTTTCTTTGTCCTTCCCATGGGAGACGTGGTTATTTACTCACTTCTTTCCGTGTGAGACACGGCTTAGTCTGTTTTGCTTGGATTTATGCTTTTATTCAAGTGTTGTATTCCTGTTATCGCTTGTTGCATTGTTTCATCGCTTGTTAACATACATGCGAATGTTTCATTGCATTGTTTCATTCCATGATCATAAGTTATGATTCCTACATGTCATTTTGCATTTTGTCCTTGAACTATGCAGGTTTGATTCCTTGCAAAGGGATACGTAAGCAACCTTCGCGTTTAACCTTTGGTATTTGTATTTTAGTTTATTTTTCTTGCCCAAGTCTTACGACCGCGTCAAATGGGTCGTCTTTGTGCTTTGACATTCACTCACATCATTTTATGACTTCGAGCTCTGTCAAAGAGGGATAACTGTAAACACCCCATTTTTGACCACCCATAAGATGATGAAAACTATATTGTGTAATTCGAGTTCTCAGCGAGGGAATCCACGGTCGAGCCCCGAAATAATCCTAAAACCTTCCTACTTGTCTCATTTTTACCTCAGAGGTTCATTTTTTTACCATTGTGCCACCTTATACTGGGTTTGAAAGATGGGAGTGGGGTAGCACATTGGGGCCCGACCGTGCCTCAATGGCGATACACACTATTTTGGGCGAAAGCCTGCCAACTGTCTTTTTTTAAAGATATTTTTGACATGTTGTAGACCGCCCCAAACTCTGCTCCGCGCGCGAGGGCGGGAATTGTAGTTCGAGCTACTACAGTTCGGACTCCTGTCACGATTCTGAATCTAATCTCACAAAGTGCAATGTAAGACTGATAAATCACCAAAGAGTCCAAATCTGACAAGTCATTTTGGAAAATCGATTTTAATCAAAAAGCGCCAAACATAGACTTTCAGAGTCGCCACCTAAATATTTTATTTTGGGAAATTTAGGAAACCCTAACTCGTGCCTAAGACCACGTGTCTGTCATCACCAAAGTTGCCTCGACTAGGGAACTTGGGTACGAGAGGGGAAGGTCCTGAAATGAGCACCCCCGCTCGCCCGATCAAATATCGGCCTCTACTAACATGATATGTTGTTTTTGAAAACACATGTGTTCTTATTCTGATTATTATCTAACTTACTATGTGATGCGCACAGCATACAAGTATAGACTCAATCGCAAGAATTGGAACAAAACATCTCATGTTTGTTTTTCGAAAATGGTTTGAAGTTGCTACCCTCAAGTAGGCAAAGACGCAGATTTGCCACCCTCAAGTGGGCTTGAAACAACATGATGATTTGCCACTTCAAGTGGGCTTAAAACTCACATTTTGATGAATTGTTCCAATTCAAGCAATGAAGCCTTCATCCACAGGCATTCATGCAGTTAAACACTTAAGCAGTTAACCTCAGGGCAAGCATGCTATGATGGTAGTCACTCACACTCATGCAAGGATGCTAAAGCGTAAACACTCACAGTGTACTCCGAGCCAAAACAGAAGCTAGTTAGAAATCATGCATGATCCTAGCTATGTCAAGATGCCTAATGCAACACATGCAAAAATGCAACTAAAATAGGCTCGGCTATCTAGAATGGCATATGAATTCAACACTTGATAACATGCTTTGAAACACGTATTCAAGAAAGTGTATTGAAATACAATGCAGTTTGAATGATGCGCCGAGCTCGGTGCATGCAGGACGAATGAATGATGCACGCATGCAAAGCATAAGGATGCTAATTGAAACATGACCTAAAACTAACCGTCATAAGCGGTTAAGTAAAAGGGAGAAAGACGTGGGGTTAGAAGACATTAACACACACACGCACACTTATTACAACATTTTCCCTCTCGACGGAGGGTCCGAATGAAATGAGCTAAGCTAGCTATGCTAAGCTACTTATTTACAAACTAACTAATTAACTAACTTAGCTAATTAATTATTACAATCCAAATTGAAACAAATAGCTATGCTAAGCTAATTAGAATATTACACAACAAATCAAATGACTAGTTTACACGAACTAATCAAAAGTAATGAAATGGCCTCGCGGGCAAGGAAGAGATTCATGCTCGGTCGGCTTTGCTCGGAAATGCACTACCGTGCCTCATGATGCCTCTGTTTCCACTTTTTTAGACTTCTGAAAATTGTGCCAACTTCCAAGATGCTTCTGATCCACCCTAGAAACATGCTGAGGGATGGTCGGCCAAGAGGGATGGCAATCGGCCAAAGTTGATGGCCATCGACCACTTTTGATAGCCGATTAGCAGCCTTGGTGGCCAGTCGGCAGCTTTGGTGGCCAGTCGGCAGGCCACTGCTTCCTGCAATTTCTCCTTTGCAGCAACAGAGCACAAACAGAGGCATGGCAGTGTATTTGTAAGAAAATGTGTGTACCACCACACTCCTTATCATATCTCAAGCTCAAAGGAGTATGGTACTCAACTCTCGGGCCACCAACCGAGCATCACAATGCACGATGACCGAGAAGCCAAATGTGTACAAGTCAATGAATGCACAAATAGACTCGATGAAACTTCCACCCTATCATGCATGATCAAAGGTGTCGGTGACTAAGAAATGAGGCACGTTTCATCACTTCAAGTATGAAACGTCCCTTGTTTCTCGTGTTTGGATTAACGTTCGATCCAAACACATACAATGCAACACAAACATGTTATCTTGGCATGTTTTACTTTGATTCATTTTGTTTACTCATTTTAGATTACCGATAAGTCCTTTAACCGGTTAAGTCCAGAAGTGAGAGTCCTCTAATTTTGAAAGAAGCTTCATGCTGTTAGTTAGTATAAACCCTCAAGAGAAGGCTAAAACCATTAGGCATGAGCCTCAATTCCATGTTCAAGCCGACAAGGGGCTTAAGATTACTTTCAAAGCGAATAAGAGAATGAAATAATGGGATGCAATGGCACATATTCCAGCACTAAAATAGCATGTTAAAGACACTAAATCACTTAGACAATGCATACAAGACATGTTTAGAGCTAAGAACGCCAAAGCTAGTGAAGTGCATTACACTAGAAGCATGCCATACAATGCTCAAATGATTAAACCAGCCCAAAACGAGCTATAGCAGGCCAAAACAGTGGCTAAAATGAACCGAGAAGATAGCATGAAAAGCAAGAAAATGATGTTCATGCATTGGCTCGTAAACGAGGCATAAGGCTCAACTCTTAAAAGGCATTGAAAGAGTGATTTATGTGAGAGTGTGGCAATGACATATGCTCTGAAATTACATGCCAAGTGATGCCATATCATGCACACATCACAAATATAGCATGCTAGTGGTCTCAAAACTCAAGACTAGTGAAGCCAATTGCACTATAGCCCTACAAGGCAAGCCATACATGACCAAGGCCACTCAAATCAGACCTAAAGCACGTCAAAACATTATCAAAAATGTGCTGGAATGGAGCAAATATATGCTAAAATAATAGGCTACAACATCAAGCGTGTTAAGCTAGTAAGTACGATTTGCACTACAAGTACAAAATGCAAGCAAGAAGTGACCAAACCAGCCAAAATTAGAGTTAAAGCATGCCCAAAAAGTCACAAAAACATGCTCAAACTAAGCCTTAAGAAGGGAGAAATACATGCTCATTTGATAGGTCAACAACACATGCTAACAAGACAAGAGGAGGGGGGACCACCCCCTCCTATTTTGAGCCTCAAAACAAGTTTTCTACTACTAAAATTCCTCTAGAATTCAGTGGTTCTAAGGCCAAAAAGAAGTTGTTTGAAAAGCTTGAAAGTTAGCTCAAAAGGCCTTACAAGCCAAGGAGCAAAAGAGAGGACAACCCCCTAGCCAAACAAGGCACAAACCAACACTTTTAGGACTGAAAAAAATAGAGGAAAAATAGAGATTTTTGTTGTTCAACACCAACCCAAAAATAGCCCTTAAGTAGTTGAAAACTATGGCAAAACAATAGTGCACAGAGAGCTTAAAAGGGATGAGAGGTCACCTTTGAAGCACAGCAGCAAATCAGCCTCTTTTCTGAGCCAAACAACCTTCCAACAGCCCAAAAATAGGTTCCAAGGGACCTCATCCCAATGACATGCAACTTTGATGAAGGGAGTGTATGCAAATATGAAAGGAATTCTCACTTTCAAGCCTAAAACAAGAGGAGATAGGGAGAATTCTAGAGAGGGGAGAATTTGCTCACAAACCTTCTAGAGAGAGAGAGGATTCTAGAGTGAGAAGCTCTCAAATTTTCTCTAAGTCTTCAATATGTTGTCCTTTTGAATATGAGATATAAGGCTCTCATATATAGCAAAATATCAAGCTTGGCCGAAAATATCTCAATTGGAAATATCTGGAGCAATGTACAACAGCTGGAGGAGAAATATCTGCCAATTCTGGGCTTTCTGGACATTTCTGGCTAACCGGCCACTTTGTTGGCCCACCGGCCACCATTTGTGGCCGATTAGGTTCACTCTTGGCCGACCTATGGCCGATGAGCTCCAATTGTGGCCGATGCACTCCCATAGAGGCCGACAACAAAAACTAACCCCAGTCCCCGACTTGCACCAGGCATAAATCCTTCTTCTGGACTCCTTTTCAGGTCACTCTTGTGTCCAAATTGAATCCCCAGAAGTAAGCTTTTCAATGGTGGTAGCCTTGCATCAAAATTCCAACTGTGCTAAGAGATATCCCTCTTTTAGTGAAGGCTGCTCAGTTTGGGTCCAACCGGAATGATGCCCAACTTCAACCAATCATATCTCCCCCATCCGGACTCAACTTTAGGAGATTCTTGAGTGTAAAATGAAGCTTCGGAACTCTTCTTTCCAATGGTGGTGACCTCATAGCTTAAATCCAAGGGTACAAATAGATAGGCCTGATTTAGCGAGAGCTGCTCGACTCTTTCTTAACGATTCATGCCCAACTCCTTCCCCAACTGGGTTTCTCCTCTCCTCTTTTCTTCAACTCCAAACCCCTAAACAAGATGTTTTGAAAGATTTTTCAGAGATTTCAACTCTCTTTCATTCATTTCCACTTTGTCATTGCTCGGTTTACCGAAAAGCGCAACATTTAAGAAAATGCGAGCGTTGGAACATCGTAGGAACTTTATTTCAAAAATATTTTGAAAGAGAGGGTTTCAAGGTCTCAAAGTCTTTTGATCAAGATCGTTTTAGTCCAAAGGGGGTATGAAGTTGGGATTTGACTCTCTCTTGCCGAAGAAATCGAATCTTTGCACTGCACACCTTTCACCACCAAGTAAACCATCAGTGGCGCCCAAGTCTTAAGGGCAGTCAAAAATGGGGTGTCTACACATGTTTTGCTCAAATTCTATAAAAATGAGGTTACACCTCTGTTTTGAGGGCTAAAAAATTTCAAAAGAATACACACACATAAAAGAAAGCTCATTCTTCCTATACAAGTCACCTTTGAGCCAACTTGTCTCTCTTGATCAATATCTATATACCATACATCACCTTAGATCATAACCTTAGAACTTAACCTTAGAACTTTGGTTGAGGCTTGGGCATCAGAATTCAAGCTAGAGAGTGTGCTTGAACCAAGTTTATGTTACAAAGAAGAGCTTACTTCTTTGAGAGGTATAAGCTTATCACCTCCTCTTTTACTTCTTGTTCTATCTCTTGCTATCTACTTCTTGTTTTTTTTTTTTTTTGGTCCTATTTTGAATCCATTTCAAGTGTTTAAACTTGGGTTTGGATAGCTACCAAAGGGTAGAGAAGGTTAACACCATCTCTTGCACCTTATTTCATAGCTCAAGCCCTTGTTTTTACACTCTCTTCTTTGCCTTTTAAATTGATTTTCAAAGCTTGGAAAAGGCTAAAAAAATATGGTTTGAAGTCTTAAAAATGAAGAGGTTAGCCACCTCTCCTTGCTTTTTGTTCACTAGCTTTGTTTTGCCTTATTCTTTTGTACCTTTTTTATACTCTTCAACATGATTTACATGATTTTTGGTCACTGTTTTTAGCATATTAGGGGTTGTTTTAGGATTGTTGCAATTTATTTAATTAGTATATGCTTGAATATCAAAGCTTGTTGCATTGTAAGTCTTCACATCTAGCTTGTTATGTTGTATTATGCATGTTTCGGTAACTTTTCTATGATTAATTAAGAATGAATCTCGTAATCATGCCTGTAATCTCCCTCCTTTCTTCTTTTCTTCTTGTTTGAGGGTTATTTCAACCGATTGATGGTTATTTAAAATATAAGCTAGAGACGTGTGCTCAATGGCTTAATCTCTACACAGGTTCATCGTCAAAGGCATGGTCTCTCATTCATATTTAGGAGTACCTCTCGCTTGACGTTCTTCTCATTTAGCGGACTTAACTATCACCTTGGACAAATGAATTAAAGAATGGACAAGACTAATGAAACTAGCTTAAAATTGGATCAACCTACGTAAAGAAAATGAATAAGGTTGCTTGGGCTCGGCCGTACGTTATGCCGAGTCTATTATGTCAAGAGTCGTCACACATCAATTCATGGTATTTTGATGACCCTTGAAGCGTCTTTACTTCCCCCTTTGAGCTCACTCCATGATAAAGGGGAAGGGTTGGTGTTGATTCATTGCATTCATTGAGTTTTGTCCAAATCATGGCCGAAGTCATCAAGCAAGCAACTTGCTCATTGATGGTTTTGGAAACGACTTCATCCTTCTCTTGAGCCTTTCTATGACAGAAAAGTGTAAGAGGGACAAACGGAGCTCAAAAAATTTTGTCTGCATTGTTTTCACCTCAAAGCACAAAAATAGAGTTTTGCATGAAATTAGGGCACGACCGGCCCTATTTGGGCCCAAACAGGCTTCATTTGGGGGCTGACTGGGTTCCAATGTTTGGTAAACAGAGTGTTTTGCAGAAAATAGACGACAGTGTCTAAAGGTGAAACAGGGCAAATTCCAAGGAAGGCTGACAGAGTTGCTTCTAAAAACTGTCATGTGCGTGCCATCCTTGCGTTTTTTAGTTCTATTAGATGCTGTAAATTAATGCTCTCATTATCGTTGTAATTAAAATATAAATAGCATTACTGTAATGATTATGAATGTTTATTGTTGAGTAACTTTGATAGTTAGTTTTATTGTTCATCCTTGTTGTAATAAATTAGGTAGCTAGCTTATTTCTTATTATTAGTCTTTGTTGTACTAGCTTAGCTAATTAGTTGTTTATTCATTCATTTGGTTTTGTAATAGTTAGTTTAATTCGGACACTTGGACATTCATTCAAACCCTCTTACATGAGGGCAAAACATGTAATAACGTGTATGTCTTCCAACCCCCATTTATTTCTCCTTTTTATTTACCTGCTTATAATGGTAGTGTAGAGCATCATGTTTCTTAGCATATCTCATATTCGCATACCCTCATCTCACATGCATTTGGGTTTGGCTCATCATACTGACCAATGTCAATTTAACTTTCATTGTTTGAATACATGATTTATCACATGTCTTGGCATTGGATCATATACCATGCTCATAGCCGAGCCTATAAAAGTGGCATAAATGTGTGTGTTGCATTAGTCACGTTGTATGGTTTAGGAACATGCATGTTTTCTAATCATTTTTCTCTATTTGGCTTGCCTTGGAGTACTAGGTGAGCACTTATTGTTTTAGCATATCACATAGTATGTTTGTGTTACCATATAAAGCATGCTTTTCATGAGGCTAAATGCTTAAGTGATATACTTGTTTGAATGCCTGTGGATGAAGGCTAATTGCTAAAATTGGGATAAGTTGATTAATGTACATACAAGCTCACTTTTTTCAAGTGACGAGTATCAAAAACAATTTTCAAACAAACATAAAATCAAAGCGTTTCAACTTTTGTAAATTAGTCTATACTTGTGTGCAATAGATAGTAATGTTAGTCTAATAATCGGAACAAGAGCATATAATGTAAATAAGAATCACATCATGATTAGTAGAAACCGATCTTTGATCGCGCAAGTAGGGTGCTTAATTCATGACCTTCCCCTCTCTTACCTAAATTCTCGAACCGAGACACTTTGGTGATGACGGATAAGTGGCCTTTGGCACAAGTCACGGGTTTCCTAAATTTCTCAAAAATATTTAGGTGGCGACTCTGAAATATGGCAATGCAGTTTATTTTTGGCATTTTTTTATTCAAATCGATTTTCCAAAAGAATTGCCGTATTTGGACTCTTTTTGTGTTTTCACTGTTTCACATTGCACTTGTGAAATAAGATTCAGAACCATGGGAGTTGGAACTGTAGGGCTAGTCGTACCCGAAAAGAGCACGAAAAGAAAGTTAGACAAGCCCATGCAGCTTTTGCCCTCTTTCAGACACTAGGCCACTTTGATCAACCAAATACTGGCCACGCAGACACTAGGGGCAAGAAGAAATTGCAAAAGTAGGCACAAGGAGAGAGCATGTTGCCAGTAGCCTCGCCAGAGAAGGTCACTCTTGTCTTTAATAGCGAAAAAGCGATGAACTAAACCTGGGATGTCCAACTCCCTGTCGTGAGCCAAGGATCGAGCCTCTTGTAAGGAGAGCCCACACATCCGTCCCAAAGCCTAGGCATGGCCAAAACGGAGCTAAAACGTAATTTCTTTGTCACGCCGGGATTCCATCAATGCTTGAAATTCTTCGAGCGTTGGACACATTTCTTGTGATCTGAAGTGAAACACATGTGTGATTGGGTCCCAACATCGAACTACGACATGGAGGAATGAAAAACAAAGCGGGGTACGGCTCAAAAGAAGAAGAGCGTTTATGTCGAAATCGTAAAAATTCACCTTTTTCGAGCTGTCTAAAGTGGCAATCCATTCTCGGAGCCTATTGTTAAGAGGAATCTCCATCTTGAGAGAAAAATATCAAAATTTTGATGTTCTGCTAGGAAAATAGCTTGGGATCACTTTTTATGGACTTTGAGAATGAGCAGTGTATGACAGCTGGACTACATTGACCGACATCACTTTTAGGGCCGGCCGTACCCCATTAGGGGCCGACCATACCTACTTGGAGCCGGCCAGCTCTCAATGACTGCCCAGATCAGAGTAGTTGCAGAGAAAGCAGGATCTCACCTTGGCGTACCGGAGCTGTGTTTTGAGTTTTGTCTTGTTTGTATAAAGTGTTGTTTAGTGTTTTTAGGTTGTTTTCATTTTGTTTTTCTGTTATCGAGTTGTATTTTGTATTTTGACTGATTGTAAGTTGTTATCCGATTCAAGAATCAATTCAAGAGCAAGCATTCACAATTGTTAAAAGTCTTATACAAGATTATCATGCAAGTGCCATTCATTCATCACATGTCACATTGTGCAACAGGATTCGTGCAAAATATTCTTTTCATAACTACAGGTTCCAACCTCGATCATTGTCTTACACAAGAAAAAACAAAAGAAAAGTCTTTAAAAACAAATACAAGGGTCTATTTGAAGCTAGTTCTTCACTACAAAGCAAAAGAAAATAAAAGAAAAGAAAATCATCAACCTATCATTGCCCTCTTCTTCCTTGGCTGCGGAGGAGGTGCGTCGCTGTCATCGCTAGGGCTGCTGGACTGCATGTCGACCTTATCCCCCTCATCCTCAGGGGTCGTGAATCCATCAAAGGACTCCTCGGAAGATGAGCATTGCCTTGCTCTGCCTCTTCCTCGGTCGGCCCACCCTCTGCCTCGCACTGGGCCCCGTCTCCCTCTCCTCCTAGTTGGAGGAGGTCCTGCAGGTGCGGCAGGCTTCGACTCAAGCTAAAAATAGCGCCAATATCAATATAGACTCAACAGAATGGTAGAGAGGATTGCGGAAAAAGTGAACTATAAACAGAGTATACCTCAATCCCATGAGTAGCCAAAGCGATTTATCTCCTTTACACAATAAGGAGCAGTCGGTCAATCGTCTGGAGGAGGTCATCAACATACGCCACAGGTACCTATAAAAGGAAGAGAATTTGAGAACAGTGGACAAAAATAACAGAGTACAGTCGGAAAAAATGAAAAAGTATAGCAGACAGAAGTATAAAAAATGTGTACTTGCTCAATGCTGGGAGCAATCACCAGCCTACGGTCTCTCTCCTTGATATGCTTAAGAGGAATCTATTCGATCACTCTATCCAGTTGTGTGTACACGACCTTGGTAGGAATCACAGGAAGCTCGGGAATAGGAGCTACAGCAGGAACACCTCCGGCAACGGCGGCAGCAACCTCGGGAAGTACGCAGGCCACACACCTGGTAAGCGAAACCATCACCCGAGTTTGTAAGAATGTGATGAAGTCATTGGGCTTGTGGTACTGATCACTATCCTTCACCAACATAAGGAAATCAATCTGGGGTCTGTCGTAGAGTTCATCAACTACCCTCATACCTGGAGGAGGAGGATGTGGAATGTCAGAATCCACTACGCCTTGCGTCTGATGGATGAACCTCTCTCCCAGGTAATAAGCTTGGCCAAAGGGACCCCAAACAAAATCCTCATAGTTGAGGTGTGCCATGCAACAACATAGGTTATCCTCACTGCCTAAGGGATACCCGCCTAGGGGTGCCAGTCAACCTGTGAAAGCAAGTATCAGATGTCAAAGGTCTAAGCAGTATGGAAACAGTGCAATATGGGACAACAATATGGAAACAGTGCAGTATGGGACAACAGTATGGAAACAGTGCAGTATGGGACAATAGTACAGAAACAGTACAATATAGGACAACAGTATGGAAACAGTGCAGTATGGGACAATAGTATGGAAACAGTATAGTATGCACACAATATGTAAAAGTTAAAGGTTAGTATTGTTACTTGATCTGTGGTGATGGTATCAAAGAAGCGGTAGAAATAAGAGAAATCTCGATCTACGTGCCGGCGATGCTTAAATCGAGAGTTGTAGCATCGAGAGCGAGGTACTGACAACTCAAGTGGCCGTACTGGGACTGGGGCAAAGGAGGTGAAATATATGTAAACCTAGCAGTCATGAACATAGCAGATAAGTAGATATAGACAGGAAATGTAAAGCAAAGCAGGAAAGAAAAAGCGTGACGTGTATCTCCCAAACTCGCCAATAGCTACCAAGTAAGTCCGCCTTACGGCAGGATGCGAAGCTCATGTAGCAGTACAGGGTGGCTAGGCCGGCGCCACCCCACTCATACTCCCCCACCCGCGGTAGATGCACCGGTGATTCCAAGAGATAAAGCCTTATGGTATTTTCCTTGTTTGTAAATAGGGTAGTACTGAGGAGATACACAAGAAATCCACGAGCGCACTGGGTGACCTCCTTCGGAGTAGTTGACTGAAGGTTAGAGAAATGCTCCAAGAACCAATTGTACCTCACCATCCTAGGACCGGTAGTGTCTGGGATCACTCCAAAGAGGTGAAACTGTGCAGCCCTCCAACGTGCCATATCAGGATAGAAGGGGATCGGGCCGCCAACTCCAACCCGCTGGTCAGTAAGCATCGCAAAATCATACAGGGTCAAAGTCATCTCCCAGATCGATGAAAAGTGAAACGAGTCTGTGGTGTCCCACCATCGCTCCACCAAGGCCCCATGAAGTAATGGGTTAACCCTCATCTGCACCAGTCGTAAGCAGAAAGGCTCGAAGCCAGCCGCGCCGACTAATGCAAGGACCTTCGCAGGGAACCTCTTGTACCAATGCCTAGGGCCAAAAATAGACCCATAACCTCTAATCCTCCTGGCCATCACCTGTAGTGTGGAAATGTTTTCAGTGTTTGCAGTGCATTGAAAGGAATTCAAATAGGTTCTAACAAAGAGAAGAAATTGCTTATCGTAGAGGCATCGGTGGACAAGTGCTCCGCAAGCTCTCATAGTAGAATGTCCTCGTTAATCCCAGGAATAAGGCCCTCAAATTGCAGGATACTGCTCGGGGTTAGAGCGTGTGTACGTTGCTGGTTGGTGGCCACATCAAATGGTCTATCAGTAAGGGGAGGCAACTCCGGCTCAGGAATGAGAGGGAGGACATCCTCAGCCTCTATACCCTCACCTAGGGCGGCACTAATACCTACGACAGGGTCGAGAATGCGAACCTTATCACTAGCCATGGAGGGAAAATGAGAAAAGTAAGGAAAAAATGAAGAAAAATGTGTGGGTGAGTGAGATTAAGTGAAAAACCCCAAATTTAAACCCTATGAGAGAGAAAGTAAGAGAGAATGAGAAAATCAAGAGAAGGTAGGTAAAAACCTGAACAATCACGTGAGAAATCAAGAAAAATAAAGAGAAATCCAAAACTCCGCCAAAACCAACTTCAATAGGTTCAAATTATAGAAAAATAAGAGGGTTTTCAAAGAAAAATTTGCAAGAATTGTTAGGTATTGCAAAGGGTGGAGAAATCTAGAGAGAAGAGGATCCTAGAGACGGAGAGGGTTTGTTTTCAGCTTTAGGTGTGGACAAAATGAAGGTTGGAATGTGTTTAAATCAACCACGGTGCGTGGTTTCACCAAATTTTCCCTTGCCGCCATCGCGAGCCAGCCGGCTCTATTTGAGCCCGGCCGTACTTCGTTGAGAGCCGACAGGCACCAAATGCAAACCCAGTTTTGTTTCTTTGTTTATCTTAGTGTGTTTCAGTGTTGGGTTTCAATTTGGTTTATGGAAAAGAAAAGTGAAAAAGAAAAAAAAAAGAAGGTGAAGAAAAGAAAATAAAAAAACAAAGAGGAGAAGAATCAAGAAAATATATATGAAAAGGAAAAAACAGAGAGAAGAAAAAAAGAAAAGAAAAATGAAAAAGAAGGGAAATTTTTTTTGTACTTTGCTCGGTTTTAATCAATTCAATTTGTTTAATCCATAGGTGTTTTAAGATTCGTAATTTGTTTAATTCATAGTTTATTAATTCGTAGTAAAGTAATTTCTTAATTAGTTTGAGCTCATAATTTGTTTGTTCTGAAGTCATAATTATTTATTTACTCGCTTCGTTAATTCATGCTTTGGTTCATTATCTTGTTGTTTTGAGAATTTGTAATGTGTTCCATTATTCAAGCTAAGTCTATTTTCATTATTTGCAAACCTGCTCTTAAAATTTGCTAATTTGAGCGTCGTTTTGGATTTGTGCATTTTTTTGAATCATGAAAACTCGTGTTTGTGCTTTGTACCTTGATTTAAGTTATATTCGTGGGCTTCATGGCTTTGTTTTCCGAGGACTTCCTAGGGATGAGATAATCTCGCTCCATTCGGAAAGTTGTCTGCTTTTTTGTTGATTTGATTCTCTTCCTTTCGCGTGAGACACGTTAGGATTGTCTACTTTTCTGTTGATCTGTCTATTTTTTTCGTTGATTTGATCTCCTCATTTCGTGTGCAACACATTAGGATTGTTTTCCTTGGTTAAAAACAGCAGGTGTGCCTGTCTGTTCACACTATCCCTTCTCCTTTCGCGTGCGATGCGCTAGGATTGTTTTCTTCCGTTAAAATATCAAGTGCGCCTATCTGTTCACACCACCCCTCCTCCTTTTGTGTGCGATGCGTTAGCATTGTTTTCCTTTGTTAAAAATAGTAGGTGCACCTGTCCATTCACACCACCCCTCCATTTTTCGTGTGCGACACGCTAGGATTGTTTTCTTCGGTTAAAATATCAAGTGCGCCTATCTGTTCACACCACCCCTTCTCCTTTTGTGTGCGATGCGTTAGCATTGTTTTTCTTTGTTAAAAACAGTAGGTGCACCTGTCCATTCACACCACCCCTCCCTTTTTCGCGTGCGACGCGTTAGGATTGTTTTCCTCAGTTAAAAACACTAGGTGTGCCTGTCTGTTCACACCACCCCTCCTTATTTCGTGTGCGACGCGTTAGGATTGTTTTCCTCAGTTAAAAATAGCATGTGTGCCTATCTGTTCACACCACCCCTCCTCCTTTTGCGTGCGATATGTTAGGATTATTTTCCTCGGTTAAAAACAACAAGTGCACCTATCTGTTCACACCACCCCTCATCTTTTCACGTGCGACGTGTTAGGATTGTTTTCCTCGGTTAAAAACAATAGGTGCACCTGTTTGTTCACACCATCATCCCTCTTTTCGTGTGCGACGCGTTAGGATTATTTTCCTCGATTAAAAACAGCAGGTGTGCCTGTTTGTTCACACTATCTTCCCTATTTTCGCGTGCGACGCGTTAGGATTATTTTCCTCGGTTAAAAACAGCAGGTGCGCCTGTGTGTTCACACCATCTTTCCTCCTCTCGCGTGGGACACGTTAGGATTGTTCAAGCCGGTTAAAAATAGAAGGTGGGCCTATTTGTTCGCACCATTTTCTCTCCTCTCACATGAGACATGTTAGGATTTTTCAACTTAGTTAAAGATAGCAGGTGCGCCTATTTGCACACCACTCTTTCCTCCTTTCGCGTAAGACGCATTAGGATCTCGAGTTCCTCAGTTAAACCTTGGGTGCGCCCGGTGTTTACATTGCCCTTCACTTTCCCTGCGTGAGATGTAGTTAAGCTGGTGTCTTTCCTGCACGAGACATGGTTTGGTTCGCACTCTCTTTGTCCCCATGTTCGTTTACTTACTTCTTTTCGTGTGAGACACGGCTTAAGTTGTTCTGCTTTCGTTCAAACGTTGCATACCTACTTTTGTTTATAGCATTGTTTTATCGCTTGTTATTTACGTTCTTGTTTCATTGCATGATCATAAGTTATGTTTCTTGCATATCATTGTATACTATAGAACCCCATTTTTGACCGTCCTCAAGACTTGGACATCATCGTTTGAACACTCGATGATCATCCATGCTCGTGTTCGTTTTGAGTTCCCAAAGGTCTCGGCTGCATGCCTTGCCTTAGGATCTCTTAACTTGTTTATTTTGTGCTTGGTTGTGGACCAAGGACTTGTGGTTTTGCTTCTGAGGGAAGAGGGTGGATTGTTAGCCATCCCTGTAACCCATCGGCTAAGGCTTTGTGCCATCGGCCATGTTTTCTTGCCATCGGCCATAAGTGTTGGCCGATCGGCACTCTTTTTGGTCGATCGGCACTCATTTTGGTTGATCGGCCATATTTTTGAGCCGAGGCCTTTTCATCTGCTTTTTGCAGATGTTTTGTGACAGCTGTGACAGCTGGTGAGCACAATTCTCATCATCCATACACGTGTATGGAGGGATTTGATTCAAGACTGAAGCTTGTTCAACAAGCTTGATAATTGAAATTCTATAAGAAGGGAGGCCCCTCTCCCTTTCCAGAGGTTTTGAAATCTTGATATAGAAAACATATATCACTCTCTCTCTATATTTTACCTCTCTCTCTCCATTTGCTCTTGTTTGTACTCAAAAGTGTGATTTCTTCATACTATTGCACACAAACACTTACTAGAACACCATCCTTTGGTTGCTGAGGTCCTTAGGAGTTGGTTTTAGAGTTCTTAGAGTGGTTTAAGCTAAGAAAAGCTGCTAGAGTTGTGTTCTCGAAAGTGTTCTTCAAGGGTGAGTCAACTACCTTTTAATTCCCCATTTTGGCTTAAGCTTTTAGACCTATTTACATGCTGATTTAAGTTTAACTTTATACTGTAAAAAGTTCTGATTTTTCATGCTTGTGATATTTGTTTAAGGTCACTTTTGTGTTGGGGGTTGTCTACCCCCTCTTAGGCCTTGTTTGGCCTTGTTTTGTGCCTTTCTTTTTGAGCTTTGGAACCATCTTGTTTTGACCTCCTCACCACTAAAATCCAGAGGATTTTTAGTGGTGAAAAGGTGGTTTTGGAGTTTGAAATAGGAGAGGGACACCCCTCCTCTCCTTGCGTCTTATATGCTAATATAAATGGCTCATAATGGTAGCATGTTTGCTTAGCCTGTTTTGGCTCCGTTTTAGCAAGTATTTGGTGTTATTTTGCCATGCTATACCTCTGTCTAAAGTTGGCTTGATGACCTCTTGCATGCACCATACACTTGTAGAGCAATTTTGCATGCTAGCATAACATGCATCTTGTGTTTGGACCATCATTCTTGCATGTTTTGGCTCAACTCAAATGAGCTTTTAGCCTTGTTTTACCATGCTCTAGCTCTAATTTGTATTGTCTTGGTCATGCATGCATTGTTTTGTATGGCCATGGTTCAATCTAGCTTGTTAGCTTTGAGTGTCCAAGTCACTAGCATGCATTGCTTGGACCATTTTCATGATTTGGTATCATTTCATATGAGATTTCAGTCCATATAGTGTGGCTATGCATTCACATTTGTCAACTTTTCCATGCATTGGGAGGTTGGTGTTTTATGCCTCAAGAATAGATCATTGTGCATACCATCATATTTAGGCTTTTGGGATGCCATCTAAGTGGGGTTTTGGGCATATTTTGACATGCCATAACTCTAATTTTTATTGGTTATGTCATGCCATGTTTGGTCGTAATTGGCGTAGTGTAATACCCCATTTGTAGCCTTGCATGCCTCATGCCTTTTGGACTTTTGTTCTAGCTTGTGTTGGCTAGGTTCGAGCATTTTTTGGCCTTATATTGGCCTACTTTGGGACTGTTTTGGTTGCCCTTGGCCCTTTAGGGCTTGCTTTGTATGGCCATGGTGTAATCCCTTTTGCTAGCTTCAAGCTTTGAACTTTCTTGCATGCCATGCTTGCATTGTTTGGTTGATTTGGCATCAATTCACATGAGATTTCAGAGCTTAATTCATTGCCACATTCCCATGTTTGTCATCCCTTGCTCATATTTGAGAGTTGTGTCCTTTTGCCTTAATTCTTGGGCCAATGGGCATGCGTGTTTGTATGTACATTTCATGCCATTGTTTCATCATTTTGGCCACTAATTTGGGCATGGCTAAGGTCTTCCATTTTGGTTTAAGCCCATCTTTGCATGTTGTTGCATGCTTACCCATCTTGCATGTTGTTGCATACTTGCTAGATTGCATGTTATCGCATGCTTGTTGTTGGCATTGTTGTTGCATGCTTGTCTTTGCATTTTGCATGCTTGGTACATTGCATGTTTGCATGTCTAGGTTGCATTGCATTTTGCATGCTTGTTACATTGCAATTGGCATGCATAGGTTGCATTGCATAGCATCTCCATGTTGCATGCATTGCATTGTGTTTGGTTTGGGTGTTAAACCAAACACGAGGAACGAGGGACGTTTCATACTTGAAGTGATGAAACGTGCCTCAATCCTCGGTCGCCGACCATCTTGATCATGTATGATAGAGGTTAAGGCATTATGTGTTTTTGTGCATTTCATTCACATTGAATTGTGCGACTCGGCCCCTTTGGCCATCATGCATCGAAATGCGTGATTGATGGCCCGAGAGTCGAGCACTACACTCCTTTGAGCTTCAAACATGATAAGGGGTGTAGTTGCACAACATTTTCTTGCAAATGTATTGCCATGCCTCTGTTTGTACTCTGCTGCAGGAAAAGGAGCAGTTTGCAGGAAGAGATAGCCGATCGGCTATCTGCAGTGCCGATTGGCTAACAATTTTTGGCCGATGGACTAAAAAATGGTCGATGACCTTTTTCCCTTGGCCGATGGCCATATCTTTTGGCCGGTGACCTCTCAGCATGTCCATGTGGTGGTTCAGGAGCATCACAGAGATTTGTACAGTTTTCAGATGTGCAAAACAATGCAAATAGAGGTAACATGAGGCATGACAACGGATTTCCGAGCGAAGCCGATCGAGCATGCATTTGTCCCTCCTCTTGAGGTGCAATAGAGGCAACTGTTTTGTAACTTAATTAATTTTCTTAATTAGTTAAGAGTTTTGTAATAATTAATTAACTAGGGTAGTTGATTAATTAGTTGGTTTGTATTATTTATTCGGACCCTCCGTCGAGAGGGCCAAATTTTGTAATAAGTGTGTGTGAGTGTGTGAGTGTGTGAATGTCTTCCAACGCCACGTCTTTCTCCCCTTTACTTAACCGCTTACAATGGTTAGTTCTAGGTCACATTTCAATTAGTATCCTTATGCTTCGCATGTTTGCATTCATTCATCAGTCTTGCATGCACCGGGCTCGACGTATCATACTAACTGCATTGTATTTCAATTCCTACTTGAATACATGATTATCAAAGTTGCATCTCATATGCCATCTTAGAATAGCCGAGCCTATTTCTAGTTGCATTTTGCATGTGTTGCATTAGCCATCTTAACATAAACTAGGATCATGCATGATTTCTAACTAGTTGTTGTTTTGGCTCGGAGTACACTGTAAGTGTTTATGCTTTAGCATCCTGCATGTGTGTAAGTGTTAACATGATAGCATGCTTGCCATAAGGCTAACTGCTTATGTGTTTAACTGCCTGAATGCCTGTGGGTGAAGGTTGGATTACTTTAATTGGAACAATTCATCGAAATGCGAGTTTTAAGCCCACTTGAGGGTGACAAAATCATGTTTTTTTCTAAGCTCACTCGAGGGTGGCAAATCCACGTCTTAGCCTACTTGCAAGTAGTAACTTCAAACCATTTTCAAACAAACAAACATGAGATGTTTTGTTCCAACTTAGGCGATCTAGTCTATACTTGTATACTGTGCGCATCACATAGTAATTCTAACTAATAACTGGAATAAGAACACATGTGTTTTCAAAAACAAGATATCATGCTTAGTACAGGCCGATCTTTGATTAGGCGAGCGGGGGTGCTCATTGCATGACCTTCCCCTCTCGTACCCAAGTTCCCGAGCCGAGACAACTTTGGTGATGACGAACACGTGGCCTTAGGCACAAGTCACGGTTTCCTAAATTTTCCAAAATAAAACATTTAGGTGGCGACTCTGTATCTGGAAAAGCAGTCCATGTTTGGCACTTCTTAATATAAATCAGTTTTCCAAAACGATTTGCCGGAATTGGACTCTTTGGTGATTTATTGGTCTTGCATTGCACTTTGCGGGATTAGATTCAGAATCGTGACATTTGAGTCCGAACTGTAGTAGCTAATGAACAAAACAAATTTCGCGCCATATTCGGGAGCGGAGCTCGGGACTTTCAGGCACGTCTACATATACCTTGCCCTTGAACTACGCAGATTTGATTCCTTACAAAAGGGATACGTAGGAAACCTTCGGGTTCAACCTTCGGCAATTGTATTTTGATTTGTTCCCTCGCCCAAGTCTTACGGCCTTGTCAAATGGGTCGTCTTTGGGCTTTGACATTCACTCACATCGTTCCATGACTTCAAGTTCTGTCAAAGAGGGACAACTGTAGACACCTCATTTTTGACCGCCCGCAAGACGCTTTGTCTTGTGCACTTGATGATGAAAGTTGCGCTATGTGTGATTCGAATTCTCAACGAAGGAACATAAGCTTGTGCTCTACAACTATCCTAAACCTTTTATATTCATACTGTTCTTACCCTAGAAATTCATTTTTGAATATTGTGCCACCCTACACTGAGTTTAAAATAGTAGAACAGAGGAACACATTGGGAGCCGGGCATACCACACTGGGAGCCAACCGTGGCTATTGGGAGCCAGCCGACTCTTTTTAACGAGAAACACTATTCTAAGCAGGAGTTAGCTAGCTATCCATTTTTGAAGATATTTTCGATCTATTTTTCTCAAATTCTATAAATACGAACATATATCTCAATGTTAGAGGTTGGAAAAATTTCAAAGAAGCTAAAACATAGTTGAGAGTCCTTTCTTCTTGTGTAAGCCAACTTTGAGATATTTGATCATCCATACACCCTATCCATACACTACATACAACCTTGGAGCCATAACTTAGAACCTTGGTTAAGCTTTGTGAATCACAATTCAAGCTTGAGAGTGTGCTTGGACCAAGTTTGGTTCACAAACAAGAGCTTACATTCTTCAAGAGGTATAAGCTTACCACCTTTCTATTTCTTTCATTTCTGTATTTCTCTACCTATTTCTTTTGTTTTTGTATTGTTTTGATCCTATTTCAAGTGTTGGAACTTGGGTTTGAATAGCTACCAAAGGGTAGAGAGGGTTAGCACCTTTTCTTGCACTCTACTTCATAGCTCACACCCTTGTTTTACACTCTTTTCTTTGCCTTTTAAACTGATTTTCAGAGTTTAAAAAAGGCTAAAAAACATGGTTTGAGTTCTCAAAAAAGGAAAGGTTAGCCACCTCTCCTTGCTCTTGTTCACTGGCCTTACATATTCCCCGTTCTTTCCTAGTTTTTTATGCTCTTTAACATGATTTTTGGCCACTATTTTTAGCATATTAGGGGTTGTTTTAGGGCTGTCCTAATTTATTTAATTATGAATATCTAGCTTATTGTGTTGTGATTCCTCATATCTAGTTTGTTATATTGTGTTACCCATGCTTTAATAGCTTTTCTTTGGTTAATTTTCATGTCAAAAGTCCCATCCTAATAATCAAATTCATGTGATCATTTCTGCCACCTCCGTCTTTTCTTTTCTTTCCTTTTTTTTTCTTTTTTTCTTTCGTTTAAGAGTTATTTCAAACGATTAATGGTTATTCAAAGCATGGGAAAAAGACCTATGCTCAATGACTTAATCTCTATGGAGGTTCATCGTCAAGGCATAGGCTCTCTTTCATGTCAAGAATCACTTCTTGTTTGATATTTCTTCTCATTTAGCTTACTTAACCATCAGTTTGGACAACTTGATTAAAGAATGGAAAGGACTAATAAAATTGGCTTAAAATGAACTAAACAGACATAAAGAAAATGTTAGAGTTAGTTGGATTTGGCCGGACGTTATGCCAAGTCCATTGTTCAGAGAATTGTCGCGTATGAATCCATGATATGTTGATAAGAATTAGAGCGTGTCTACTTCCCTCTTTGAGCCTTCATGATAAGAGAAAGGGGTAGTGTTCCATTACATTTATTCAATTTTGTCTAAATGTGTTCGAAATCATCAAGCCATCCAATTGTGCTTGTTGGTGGTTTCAAACTCGAAATAGTTCTTCTCTTGAGTTTCCCATGACAGAGAGGGACAGAAGGGACAAACAGGGCCTAGGAAGGCTCTGTCTACACTGTTCTCACCTTAGAGCACAAAACATTTTTTGGCATAAAATTATAGCCGGCCAGCACTTTTTGGACCTTGCCGGATCTCATTTGGGGCCGGTTGGCTCCCAATGTTTAGTAAACAGAGACCTTTTGGCAGAAACAGAGGGCAGTGGCTGAGGGTGAGACAGAGCAATCTGGGCAGACAAAGTAGCTTCTAGACACTGTGCATACGATCATTGTGCCTCCTTGTTGTTTGTATTAATATTATCATTATGATTATCATTGATGTAAATATTATTGTTGTTGCCATTTCATATGTTGTTGTTATGATTAGTATCGTCATCATACCCTTGTTATAAATAGAGTTAGATAGATAGTTAATTTAGAATTCAATCGAATATGTAATAAGTATCTAGTTTAGTTCAATTTATTCGTTTGGTGTTGTAATAGGTAGCTATTAAACCGGACACTCGGACACTTATTCGCACCCTCTTTATGAGAGCCCCCATTTCTTTCTCCCTTTATTTACCCGCTTATGATGGTAGCATAGAGCATCATATTTACTTAGCATTCACATGTTCGCATACACATGTTTCATGTACATTTAGGTTCGGCTCATCATACTAACCAATGTCAATTTCAATTTCATTGCTTGAAAACGTGATTTATCATGTCTTGAATTGGATCATATACCATGCTCATGGCCGAGCCTAGAAAAATTGCATAAATATGTGAGTTGCATTAGTCATATTGCATCATTTAAGAGCATGCATGTTTGCTAATTATTTTGCTTTGTTTGGCTTGCGTTGGAGTACTAGGTAAGCATTTTGTGTTTTAGCATATCGTATTGTATGTCTATATTACCATATCAAGCATGTTTTCCACGAGGCTAAGTGCTTAATTGATATATCGGTTTGAATGCCGGTGGATGAAGGCTAATTGTTAAAATAAGGATAAATTGATCAATGTACATGCAAGCTCACTATTTTAAGTGACGCGTATTCAAAACGCTTTTTTTCAAAACAAACAAGAAATCAAATGTTCCAACTTTTGCAAATTGACCTATACTTCCATGCATCACCTAGTAAAGTTAGCATAATAAATCAGAATAAGAGCATATAATATAGATAAAAATTACATCATGATTAGTAGAGGCCGATTTTTTGATCGGGCAAGTGGGGTGCTCACTTCATGACCTTCCCCTCTCGTACCTAAGTTCCCGGGCTGAGACAATCTTAGGGATGACGAACACGTGGCCTTTGGCACGAGTCACGGGTTTCCTAAATTTTCTAAAAATATTTAGGTTGTAATGCTGTATCTGGCAAAGCAGTGCATTTTTGGCATTTTGATTCAAAATCGATTTTCTAAAAGAATTGTCGGATTTGGACTCATTTGTGTTTATCTATTTCATATTGTACTTGTGGAATCAGATTCAAAACAACAGAAGCTCAAACTGTAGAGCTAGTCATATCCGAAAGGAGCTCGAAAAGCAAGCTACACCTCTACAAGTTACTCTTCCCCCAATCAGTATAACAGTGTGCATGACCCGCTCCTGCCTGAGTGCAGTCCAGGAGGCAGAGGCACCAGTTGCTGAGGCTCGTGCCTCATCAAGTAGGAAGAGACTCTGGAAGGTACTCATACTTAGAAAATATTTTGCATTCTTCCATAGTTTTTTGGGCTTTTTATCTTTACTTTAGTAATCACATGATTTTATTTTTATTTTTATTTACCTTTTCAGGGCCCCATCAGCCATACCACCTTTAGGCCCTGGAGCTCATTCGACTGCCATCAAAATTTCCTTAGATTTAGACGACGATGACGACCTTCTCATTGCTTCAAGGGTCACTAGACTCAAAACTCACAGAATGGTCCTTCCAGACGTTGAAGAAGAACCAAGTGCTGAGGCCGAACCAGCTACTGAGGCTGAGCCAGTTGCTCAGGCTGTAGACATGGAAGGAAGTCATGGTACCCCCTTGTTGGTGTAGCTCGGCTCTTTTGTGCCCCCTTTCAGAAGGTTTGAAAGAAAGCCCTATAGTTCGGACTCTCGCGGTTCTGAATCTAATCTCACAAGTGCAATGTGAAATTGATAATCACCAAAGAGGCCAAATCCGGCAAATCGTTTTGGAAAATTTATTTTGAATAAAAAAGTGCCAAAAGTGGATTGCTTTGCCAGATACAGAGTCGCCACCTAAATATTTTATTTTTGGAGAATTTAGGAAACCCATGACTCGTGCCAAAGGCCACGTGTCCGTCATCACCAAAGTTGCCTCAGCTCGGGAACTTAGGTACGAGAGGGGAAGGTCATTAATTGAGCACCCCGGCTCGCCCAATCAAAGATCGGCCTCTACTAATCATGATATGATTTTTTATAAACATTATGTGTTCTTATTCTGATTATTAAACTAGCTTTACTATGTGACGCACACAAGCAAGTATAGACTAGTTTGCTCAATTTGGAACAATTCAACTCGTGTTTGTTTGCGAAAATTGTTTGAATTTGCCACCTCAAGTGGGCTTAAAGATTGCGCATTTGCCATTAAACATAGTGGTCTTAAAACATGATTTGCCACTCAACAAAATGGGCTTAAAACGCACATTTTTTGAATCGTTCTAATTCAAACAACAAGCCTTCATCCATAGACATTCGAGCAGTTTAGCATTTAAGCACATAGCCTAATGGCAAGCGTGCTAATCATGGCAACATTCACACTTATGCAAGTATGCTAAAGCATAAAAACTCACCTACTACTCCAAGCCAAAAGAAAACAAAGTTAGAAAAATGCATGATTCCTAACTATACAAGATGTCTAATGCAACACATGCAATATGCAATTAATAGGCTTCGCTACTAATATGGCATATGAAGCAATTTGATAACATGCGGTTAAACACGTATTCAAAGAATTATTGAAATGACAAGGCAGTTTGAATGATGTGTCGAGTCTCGGTGCATGTGTAGACCGCCCGGAACTCCGTTCTCCGCGCGCGAGGGCGCGAATCGTCGTTGTTCTTAGCTACTACAATTAGGACTCGTGTCACAGTTCTAAATCTAATCTCACAAAGTGCAATGCAAGATTGATAAATCACCAAAAAATCCAAATCCGGCAAATCGTTTTGGAAAATAGATTTTTATCAAAAAAGCGCCAAACATGGACTGCTTTGCCAGATTTCAGAGTCGCCACCTAAATATTTTATTTTTGGGAAATTTAGAAAACCTCGACTTGTGCCTAAGGCCTCAAGTCCGTCATCACTAAAGTTGCCTCGGCTCGGGAACTTGGGTACGAGAGGGGAAGGTCATGCAATGAGCACCCCCGCTCGCCCGATCAAAGATCGGCCACTACTAACATGATATGTTGTTTTTTAAAATACATGTGTTCTTATTCCAATTTATTTAGCTAGCTTTACTACATGATGCGCACAGTATACAAGTATAGATTAGATCGCTCAAGTTGGAACAAAACATTTCATGTTTTTTTGTTTGAAAATAGTTTGAAGTTACTACTCGCAAGTAGGCTAAGTCACGGATTTGCCACCCTCAAGTGGGCTTAGAAAACATGATTTGCCACTCTCAAGTGGGCTTAAAACGCATATTTCGATGGATTGTTCCAATTCAAGCAATCCAACCTTCATCTACAAGCATTCATGCAGTTAAACACTTAAGCAGTTAGCCTCATGGAAAGCATGCTATCATGGCAATCACTTACACACATGCAAGGATGCTAAAGCATAAACACTCACAGTGTACTCCGAGCCAAAAAAGAAGCTAGTTAGAAATCAATGCATGATCCTAGCTATGTCAACAATGCCTAATGCAACACATGCAAAATACAACTAAGATAGGCTCGGCTATTCTTAGATGTCATGTAAATGCAACTTGATAACATGCTTTGAAACACGTATTCAAGAAAGTGTATTAAAATACAATGCAGTTTGAATGATGCGTCGAGCCCGGTGCATGCAAAATAGATGAATGATGCACGCATGCGAAGCATAAGTATGCTAATTGAAAATGACCCTAAACTAACCATCGAAAGCGGTTAAGTAAAAGGAAGAAAGAAGTGGGGGTTGGAAGACATGCATCACACACATGCAAGCTTATTACAAAATTCGCCCTCTCGACGGAGGGTCCGAATGAATTTAGCTAACTAGCTACGCTAATTAAACTAATTATTACAAAATAACTAATTAACTGACTTAGCTAATTAATTATTACAAAACTTTAACTAATTAATCAAATTAATCAAATTACAAAACCAACTAAGTAAGAAACTAAATAGGCTGCCACAGCTCTGTCTCGGAATGATGAATGATGCATGCTCGGTCGCGTCCTCCCGGAAATCCATTACCGTGCCTCATGATGCCTCTGTTTGCACTGTTTTAGACTTCTGAAAATTGTGCCAAACTCCAAAATACTTCTGATCCATCTCATGGACATGCTGAGAGGTCATTGGCCAAGAGGAGTAGCCATCGGCCAGATTTTATGGTTATCGACCAAATTTTATAGCCGATCGGCAGACAAAGTGGTCGATCGGCCACTGCTTCCTGCAGATTCTTCCTTTTGCTGCAACAGAGCACTAACAGAGACATGGCAGTGTATTTACAAGAAAATGTGTGCGCAACCACACTCCTTATCATGTTTAATGCTCAAAGGAGTGTAGTGCTCGGCTCTTGAGCCATCAATCACGCATCTCGATGCATGATGGCCAAAGAGGGCGAGCTTCACAAGTCAATGTCAAATGAATGCACAAAAAACACATAAATGCCTTAACCTCTATCATGTATGATCAAAAGGGTCGGCGACCGAGAAATGAGGCGCGTTTCATCACTTCAAGTATGAAACGCCCCTCGTTCCCCATGTTTGGATCAACATCCGATTCTAAAGACAATGCAATGCAAGGCATGCACACATAATGCAATGCAACAAGCATGCAAAAACCATGCAATGCGACAACATGCAACAACATGATATCTAATCAACATGCTAAACATCATGAACATACAACATGCTAACAACATGAGTATGCAACAACATGCAAACAACTATGCAATGGCAAGGGCCATGTAATGCAACACGTAGTGGACTTAAACCACATCTGGACAGACCTGAAAGGGTCCAAAAACAGTGGCCAACATATCAAAACTTAGGCACAACAGGGGCAAGGACACATGCTCATGTGATGGCTCCTCAACTAGGCATAAGAACACAACTCTCAAACATGATGAAGAAGTGACAAATATGAGAATGTGGTAATGAAGTAAACTCTAAAATTACATTCCAAAAGAGGCTAAATCATGCACAAATGACAAACAAAGCATGCTAGTGGGCTCAAAGCTTAAAGCTAGCCAAGGGACTTACACCATGGCCATATCAAGCAAGCCCCAAAGGGGCAAGGTGACTCAAAAAAGTCCCAAGGCAGGTTACAATGAGGCCAAAATATGCTTGGAATAAAGTCAAAACAAGCTAGCATGGTAAGCACAAAACATGACGCATATAAGGCCTATGAGGAGGATTACACTACACCTACCAAAACCAAACATGAGATGACTTCATCCACTAAAATCAGAGTTATGACATGTCAAAATAACCCCAAAATGCACTGATATGGCAGCCCAAAAGTTTAGGCAATAAGGCATGCACATAGACTCATACTTAAGGCACCAAGCAAGACTCACCAAAAGCATAGAAATAGTGGAGCATGAGGGAGTATGGCCACACTAGACATACTGAAATCATGGTAGAAATGAGACCAAATCACTCAAACAACTCAAATAAGCGATGCTAGAGACCATGAAACTCAAAGCTAATGAGCAAGAATGCATTATGGCTATACAAAGCATGGCATGCATGACCAAAACAACATAAATCAGAGCTTAAGCATGCTAAAATATGGACAAAAGCATCTTGGAGTTAAGCCAAAACATGCTAGAATGATGGTCTAAACACATGATGCATGTTAGGCTAGTGAATGTATTTCCACTACAAGTGCAAGGAGCATGCATGATATGATCAAACCAAGCCAAAACAGTGTTATATCATGGAAAAACAAGGCCTAAGACATACTGAAATGGAGCCACAAAGAGGTATAAAAACATGCCAACTTAGTGAGCCATCAACACAAGCATTCAAGAGAAGAGGAGGGGGAACAACCCCCTCCTATTTAAGGCCTCAAAACACACTTTCCACCACTAAAATTCCTCTAGAATTCAATGGTAGAGAGGCCAAATAAAGGTGATCACAAAGGCTCAAAGAGGTGGCTCAACACAAGGCCAAACAAGGCACAAAGGGGGGTAGACCACCCCCAACACTAAAGAGGCCATAAACAAACATGTTAAGCACTTCAAAACAAGACTTTTTTCAGTTGAAAGCTAAGCCAAAAGAAGCAAGCAAAGATGGCCAATATTGTATACAAACAAGGTCTTAAAAGGGGAATACACTCACCCTTGAAGCACAACTTCGAAACCAGTAGCTTCTAAGGCAAAAACCAACTTTCAGAGCTCAAATAACACTCCCAAGAACCTCAACTCAAAGATGGTGGTATCTTACTAGGTGTTGTAGTGTAAAAGTGAAGACAAAACACACTTTAAGGCACCAACTCACACAAATATATATATATCTTGTATATCAAGTCCCAGAACCTCTGGAAAGGAAGAGGGGCCTTCTTTTTTATAGAAAAACAAGTCCCAAGCTTGTTTAGTAAGCTAGAGCTTGGTTTAAATCCCTCCATACACGTGTATGGAGGATGCACCAAGTGACCAACAGCTGGCACCAGCTGGAAGAAAAATATCTGCAAAAGTAAAAAAAAAGGTCTCAGACAAAAGAATGGCCGATCGACCAAAAAGAGTGCCAATCGGCCAACACTTATGGCCGATGGCAAGAAGGAGAGGCCGATAGGCACAAGGCCTGGCCGATGGGTTGTGGGGCTGGCCAACAAGCCACCCCTTTCCCTCAGAAACAAAACCACAAGCTCTTGGTCCACAACCAAGCACAAAACAGACAGGTTGAGAGGCTCCAAGGCAAGGCGCGCAGCCGAGACCTTTAGAAACTCAAAATGAACACAAGCATGGATGATCATCTAGTGTTCAAACGATGACGTCCAAGTCTTGAGGACGGTCAACAATGGGGTGTATAAAGCATGCAATATAGAATGAATGGATGCAAGCATAAGGTATGCTAATTGAAACATGATGCTAATCTAACCATCAAAAGCAGTTAAGTAAAAGGGAGAAAGACATGGGGTTGGAAAACATATACACATGCACGCACACTTATTACAATATTACGCCCTCGCGAAGGAGGGTCCAAATGAATAAGCTAACCAACTAGCTACGCTAATTAAGCTAACTAATACAAAACTTCAAACCAATTAACTAACTAACTAGTTAGCTACTTACCAAACGAAATTGAATAACTAGTTAAATTAATTAATTATTTACAACTCTTAATTAGCTACAACTAATTAATTACAACACGTATTTGATCTATTGCTAATTAAACTAATTAGCTAATCCTGGGAAGCGAGGGATGCATGTATGCTCGATTTTTCACCCGAAAAGCCACTGCCTTGCTGCTGAAAGCCTCTGTTTGCACATATGAACACCAACAAAGCTGCCCACTTCCAGAACACCTCTGCTCCACCTTACCAATACACTGTGCAAATTTCATTGATGGATGACAGGGGGCCAGTCGGCTACCATTGGTGGCCAGTCGGCTACCATTGGTGGCCGGTCGACTACTGGTGGTGGCTATCGGCCACTGCTGCCCTGAACTTCCTTGTTGTAACAGAGTGCAAAATAGAGTATTCTCAAGGGTTGTTTACACATTTTGCCTTCCTTTTCATGGAGAAATCAAAGGAGGGACAAAATTTGGGTTCACAAACCATCAATCAAGCAATTTCATTACATGATGGCTTGTGAAACCAATTGTGCAAGCTTAATAAATGCAAGAACAAGACTCAAATGACCATCACCCTATCATGCATAATCAAGGGCGACGGAGACCAAGGAAAGTGGCACATTTCATCATTTTGAATATGAAATGTTCCATTTTCCTTTTGTTCAAATTAATGTCCGATTTGAACACATGCAATGTAAGACAAAAATATGCTTATCTTGTCTCTTTTACTTGTCAATTTTGTTTACTCATTTTAATTACCAAATCATTCATTAATCCATTAAGTTCATTAGTGAGTGTCCACTAATGGAAGGAGAACTCAAACCACAAGTTGCTTTGGACATGAAAGAGGCATTACACTGTTGGTAATGAACTCCCCTAGGGATTAAACCAGTAGGTATAGCACCTCCATTTCACACTTAGGCAAACAAGTGGTTTAAAACCACTTTCAAAGCAAAACCAAAACGTGAAGAAATGAGGGAGATTACAGAGATTATAAGTGCTGAAATGAAGTAGAAAAAGCACTAAAACATGCAATCAACTCACACCAATGATGGTTAAAGCCTTAAAACACAAAGCTAGTGAAAGGGGTTACACTACAACTATGCAAAACAAGACTCAAACGAACTAACCAGCCCAAAACAGAGCTAAAACAGGTTATTTCAGAGGCTAAAACATGCTGGACTTGAGCTAAATTAAGCTAAAAAAACATGCTAACATGTGAAGCTAACTAGGCATGCAAACAAGACACGAGGGGGGGGGGGAGGCTAACCCCTCCAAATTTGGACCTCAAAATAAGTTTTTTGCCACTGAAAAATCTCTGAAATTCAGTGGTTAAAAGGGCCAAAAAAGTTGATTTGAAAGTGATAAATAAAGGCACAAAAGCTTTACAAAGTAATAAGCAAGAAGGGTGAACCACTCCCTAACTAAAAAAGGGCTCAAACCAACACTTTTAGGCCACAAAAACAGAGTTTTTCTCAGTTCAAAACCAGCCCCAAAACAATAAGAAAATATGGTAAAACAAGCATGCAAAATAAAGTAAACAAGGCAAGTAAACTACCTCTTGGAGCAAAGGGCAATTCTAGGCACAAAACCAAGCTAAAACCACCTTCAAGAGCTCCAATAAGATCCCAAGTAACCTCAGCTCAAACGTAAGAGGATTTGATTTAGGATGTGTATGCAAAAGTGTAGTGAAAACAAGCAATTAGGCACAAAATTATAAGAGAGAGAAATCTAGAGAGAGAGGGAGATTTTTGCTCTAAATTTTCTAACCTCTCAAAATGGGGGAGGAACCCCTCTATATATAGAAAAACAAGCTTGAGCTTAGAAACATCCTACCATACACGTGTAGGGAGATGCAGCTCAATGTGCTAACAGCTGGCATAGCTATCAACAAATATCTAGAAAAAGAGACTGGTGGCCGACCGGCCACACCAATGGCCGACAACCAAGGGCCATGGCCGACAACCACTGGTGGTGGCCGACAAGTCTCCACAAGTTCCAAGCACCAAGTTTTGATCCAAAACAAGGCACAGAAAGGACAAGGTCTAAAGGCTCAAAGACAAGGCATTCCGCCGAGGACTTCGGGCACTCAAAACAAACATATGCAACCATAATCATCAAATGCACAAGTGATAACGTCCAAGTCTTGAAGACGGTCAAAAATGGGGTGTCTAGAGTTACCCCTCTTTGATAGAACTCGGAAGTCAAGAAATGACAGGAGTGAATGTCGAAGCCCAGAGACGACCATTTTTGACAAGGCCAACGACTTAAACAAACAAACAAGCAAGACAAAAATGGTTGCGCCCACAGCCGACCTACGTATCCCTTTGCAAGGAATCAAACCAGTGTAGTTCTAATGCAAGATGCAAGTGATATGCATGATGTAGGAACATAACTTATGATCATGCAATAAGGTTGTAATGAAACATTTAAATGCAAACGCTATGCAATGAAAATTCCACATTCAAACAAACTAAAACAAGGTATAGCAACCTCGAACACAAAAGTAAGTAAACATGCCACACATGGGAATTACGAACCAAACCACATTTCAAGCAGAAACGATGTTAGAAAATTATGCAAACTCAAACATGTAACACACAAGAACGGCGAAGAGCGATCGTCGGGCGCGACCGTCGGGCGCAACCGAGGTCTCAACCGAGATCCTAATGTGTTACACACAGAAGGAAAATGGTGGTGTGAACACCGGGACACACCCTAATGTATTTAACCAAAAGGAGTGTAAACACCGGGACACACCCGAATGTTTTTTAACCAAAAGGAGTGGTGTAAACATCAGAACGCACCCAATTTTTTCTAACCAAAAGGAGTGGTGTAAACACCAGAACGCACCCGAATGCGTTTAACCAAAAGGAGTGGTGTAAACACCGGGACGCACCCGAATGCTTTTAACCAAAAGGAGTAGTGTAAACACCGGGACGCACCCGAATGTTTTTTAACCAAAAGGAGTGGTGTAAACAACGGGACGCACCCGAATGCTTTTAACCAAAAGGAGTAGTGTAAACACTGGGATGCACCTGAATGCTTTTAACCAAAAGGAGTAATCCTAACACGTCTCACGTGCGAGGAGAAGGAGTAAAAGGATGTGATTCGAAGGACACAAATGACTTCACCCAGATCCCCTCTAAACAAACCGTACATACAATATCATTTGACTGAGCTAGCTCCGCTAAATGAACCGTACATACAATATCGTGCATGCATGAGAAAAACTCAACAAGTACAACATATTAAGGGTGCATGTTCTATGCACAATTACAATAATGGTAAGGCATGTTCTATGCAAAGTATTGAATGTATGCTCTATGCTAAGTACAAAATGCGTGCTCCATGCGCGAGTAACAGCATGTTCCATGCTAAATAACAAAATGCATGTTCTATGCAAAATTGAAAGCAGCTTCCATGCAAAGTACAAAATGCATGCTCCATATGCGATTAACAACATGTTTCATGCTAAATAACAAAATGCATGTTCTATGCGCGATTGAAATACCTATTCTGTGTAACAGCATATGTAAAATGCATGTTCTACATACGTAATGAGAGAATGCATAGTCTACGTAAGAATGAAAGTGTATTCTAACGAAACAAGTTTAGTAGTAACTTTCCGATTCACCTCTCGGAAGAGTTGCGACATGCAAAAAGGATACACCTCGTTCAACAAGTGACAAACAACGATCATCGAAAACACAATTTTGAGTTTTCGCAAAGAGAATTTGAACTCAACAGTGACCTTCCCTTGCACCTCTCAGGAAACAGGGACAACCACAGCATCAAGACACAAAATAAGAGCACTGGGTACTGGACGGTCACAAGATGAGGGTGACGGCCACCTGCCGGCCACCCTTCAAGATTGTTGGCCACCAATGGGGCCTGTCGGCCACCGATGGCAGATCGAGGCCAAGATGGTCTTTTCACCTCGAGTCTTTAAATATACTCACCCATACTTCATTTCTTCACTCCTCCAAAGCCGAAAATCCTCACTCACTCTCTCTAGACCTTCATTTTCTCTAGATTTGAGCTTTATACGTGTTTTCCAACGCCCCATACACATTTTCTTCACTAAACCCTCTTAGTTTACTCCGTTTTGAATCGATTGAAATTTGATTTCGGTGCTTTTTCTTGGAGTTTCACCACTTAAGGCTTGTTCCCCTCGAGTTTCTCTCGGGTTTGGTGTCTTATTCCAAGCTTTGACTTTTTCTTCCATTTTCTCTCTCCTAGGGTTTGACTTTTTCAAAGTTTACCCTATTTTCTCCATTTTCTTTGTTGTTCATCAACTCTTCACCCATATTCCAGATGGCAGACGACATACCACATGATGGAGCTCCTCCAGAGGCGAAGTTTGATTCTAAGGTGGAGTCAGAGCCATTACTACTAGGAGTGAGGCCTTTTGATTCGATGAGGTATTATCCTCGGACGCATATTCTGCCTGCTGGAGGCATTAGGCACTTCACTGATTTTGCTATTGACGCGCCAGCGGATCTTCTACTAAAGGAGCCAGATTCCCATCTTTCAGCCACTGCCGTTGAGGTGCAAACTCTATTCACTTGCACATTTGAAGTTCTTTACTTACATTTCTTGTGATGTCTCTTATCTAACTGTACTTTCATCACTACCACCACATTTGTTTTGCACTTTCTTTTCATCTAACTGTATTTGCACTGGTTCACCTGTCCTCTACCACAGGGTGACTCTCATGCATACAAGGGCTATAGGGCCACGACAGCTAGAGATTGGTATGACGAGCTCCCTGCAGGAGTACGAGACATTGTTGACGAGGCTAGCTTCGGCCTATTCTACTTTGGATTGACATGAGTTATAGCGAGCCGTCCATTTCTTGGAGCGCTAGTGGAGAGATGGTAGGACACCACCAACTCTTTCCACATTTTCGTTGCCAAAGAGATGACGATGACTCCTTATGACTTCGCTATGATCACGGGCCTAGGCGTAAGGGTGATCTGATTCCTCTCAATCTTAATATGAGAGAGTGAGAGGCTGCCTGGATTGAGCTACTACGGGCATGCTCACCTTTGTTCCGGATAGCTATGGTTAGATACAGTTGGTTCGTGGAGCAATTCTGGGGACTGAGCCAGAGACAGTAGAGGAGATAGAGCAGTACGCTTGAGGTTTTCTAATGTTCCTCCTCGGCACCACCTTGTTTGCGAGCAGGGCGAACACCGTAAGGTTATACTTGCTGAGCACACTGGTGGTCCTTCGCCGAGTGAGTTTCTATGATTGGGGCGGTGTAGACGCGCCCGCGTGAGGCCCTCGTGCTACAGTTCGGACTCAATTTGTGTCACGGTTCTTAATCTGAACCAAAGAGTCCAAATCCGGCAAATCGTTTTGAGAAAATAGATTTTGGAAGAAGTGCCAAACATGGACTGCTTTTCCAGATACAGAGTCGCCACCTAAATATTTTATTTTGGGGGAATTTAGGAAACCCTGACTCGGTGCCAAAGGCCACGTGTCTGTCGTCACCAAAGTTGCCTCGGCTCGGGAGCTTGGGTACGATTGGGGAAGGTCAGCTATGAGCACCCCCTCTCGCCCGATCCAAAGGTCGGCCTCTACTAACCGTGATATCCGTTTTTGAAAACGTTGTGTGTTCTTGTTCCAGTTATTAGCCTAGAATTACTATGTCATGCGCACAGCAAACAAGTATAGACCAAATCGCCTAGGTTGGAATGAAACATTGCATATCCGTTTGTTCGGAAAACAATTTGAAATTTGCTACTCGTAAGTAGGCTAAAAAACACGGATTTCAATGAGTTGTTCCAACTCAAACAATCCAACCTTCACCCACAGGCATTCAAGCAGTAATATCATGTAAACATATAGCCGCATGGCAAGCATACTGTCATGTTAACATTCACACTCATGCGAGATGCTAAAGCATAAATACTTACATCGTACTCCGTGCCAAAACAAAGAACTCGTTAGCAATCAATGCATGATCCAAGTCCATGTTTAAATGCCTAATGCAACGCATGCGGAATGTCACTAGAGTAGGCTCGGCTAGTCTATGAATGACATGTGAGATGCTACAACTAACACGTATTCAACTTGGAATTGAAATACAATGCAGTTAGTATGATGCGTCGAGCCCGGTGCATGCAAGACAAATGTATGGATGCACGCATGCATAGCATAAGGTATGCTAATTTAAATATGCCCTAATACTAACCATCAAAAGCATGTAAGTAAAAGGGAGAAAGAAGTGGGGGTTGGAAGACATGCACACACGCACCCACACTTATTACAAATTCGCCCTCGCTTGGAGGGACCGAAAGAATAATATAAATTAACTAACTCGCAAGCTAATTAATTATTACAAATCACCTAATTAATTAACAAATTAACTAAGCTAAGAAAAGCAATAAAAAAAAGGGGCCTGGGGAAGAAGGTCCAATGCACGCATGCTCGGGTCTTTCTCGGAAGTCCAGTGCCATGCACAAGCTGCCTCTGTTTTCCCTGCTATACTCCTCTGAAAATTGCACAAGCTCCAAGGTGCACTGTTTGAACACTGTAGAACCCCACCGGCCAAGGGGAATGGTCACCGGCCGTGGGTTGGTGGTCATCGGCCACAAATGAAGCTATCGGCCACCGATGGATTACCGGTCGGCACTCTATGCAGTCGATCGGCAAAAAGTTCCTGCAGAATCTGTTTGACAGCAGTAGAGGACAGAGCTTTGCATGGCAATGCAATTCAACCAATGTATGCACCAACCATATCCCTTATCATGTTTATGACTCAAAGGGACATGGTCCTTGGTTCTCGGACCATCAATCGTGCATTTCAATGCGTGATGGCCCAAGAGACCAAGTTATGCATGTTGATTTCAAATGCAATGCAAACCAACAAACAAAGGCCCAACTCCCATCATTAAATCAAGGAACAAGGCATGCATGCTAGATGGAGTGCAACCTAGGCATGTGAACTAGCATGCAACATTGTGTAGACACCCCATTTTTGACCGTCCTCAAGACTTGGACGTCACCATTGGAACACTTGGTGATTACCCTTGTTTGTGTTCGTCTTGAGTTCCCGGAGGTCTCGGTTGCGCGCCTTGCCTCAGGACCTCTCGACTCGACCGTGTTGTGTCTGGTTTTGCACCAAACACTTGCGTTTTGCCTTGGAGGGGCAGGGAATGCCTTGTGAGGCATCCCCACACATCACCAGCCATGGCTTGAGGCCACCGGCCAGTGATTTTATGCCATCGGCAATGTATATTGCCGGTCGGCACTCTTTGTTGCCGGTCGGCCATTTATTTTGCCAAAATGGCAATTTTGAATGGCCGATCACTATTCATCTACTTTTAGTAGATATTTTGTGCCAGCTGTGATAGCTGGCACCCACTCTGCTCCCCTCCATACACGTGTATGGAGGGATTTCTCTCTTGACAAGCTTATTTGACAAGCTTTACAAGAGAGAGCTCTATAAGAGAGAGTCTCCTCTCTTGGATTTAGGGTTAGACAACATTTTAGAGAGTTTGGATATTAGGGTTAGGAATTTGTATCTATCCTATATATCTCTCTCTCTCTCTTGAGCTTAGTGTGTGTGTTTTGTCTTACTTTTGCTCACAAGCACCCACCATTACACCATCCCTTGGAGCTGAGGCCTCTTGAGGGTTGTTTTGGAGGTTTTGAAGCTGGTTTCAACCTAAAGGAGCTGTTGGAGCTCCATTGTTGAAGAAGGTCTTCAAGGGTAAGAAGCTTGCTCCTTTTTACCCCTTTCTTGCATTGTATTTTTGCCTACCTTGAAATTGTTTTTGTGTTTAGTATATAACATAAAAAATTTCTGTTTTTAGGCCCTCTAAATAGTTTGTTTAGAGTGTTTTGTGATCTGAGGTTGTTTGACCCCTCTTAAGCCTTGTAAGGCTCCATTTTGTGCCATTTTGAGTGAGCTCCGAGACCTTGGTGTTTGGGCCTCCTCACCACTAAAATCTTGAGGGATTTCAGAGGTGAGATGGTGCCTTGAGGTCCCAAGAAGGAGCGGGCCACCCCCTCTCCTCGTTCTCCTTAAAAAGGACCATTTTTGCCTCTTGAGGGAGCACCTAGCTTAGGCTCTTGTTGACCATGCCTTAGCTGATTTTTGTGCTTATTATGTCATTATATGCCTCTATTTTTAGTTGGTTTTGGTACACCATGCTTGCTTAGCATACATGCCTTGTAATGCCATTTTGTTGCCTTAACATGCCTTAGGTTGTAAACCATTGTTCTAGCATGCTTTAGGCCTAGCTTTGTGAAGCTTTCATGCTTATTTTTCCATGTTTAAGGTCTGTCCTTAGCCATTTTGGTCGACCATGGCATGCATTATATAGCCCCTTTGCATTTTTGGTTTGTTGGCCTTAAGTGTATGAGTGTGTTGCATGCATCACTCGCTTCGATTTAGTGGGTTGGGATCATTTTCCATGTTATTTCAGTCCCTTTGATATGCTTGTATGCTTGCCTTGGACACCTCTTTAATGCTTTGAAAGCTTATGTTGTATGCTCCATGTTTTGGCCCTTGTGCATGCTTTTGAATTTGAGCCACTTAGATGCCATCTAGAGGGTCCCTTTGCATGGTCTAGGTCTGCCTTGGACCTATTTTAAGCCTTCTTGGCCTTGTGAGGCTCGGTTGGCTTAGCCATGGTTTAAGTCCCCTTTGACTTGCTTTAAATGCTCGGACCATTTGCATGCTAATGTTTGCCTTATTTAAGTTGGTTTGGCACCTCTTATAGCATGATTTTCAAGGCTTATAATGCATTCCATATGTCCATGATTATTCCCTTTTAAGTGTGCTTAAAAGTTGTCCTTTGATGCTTAAGCGTTAGGCCTTAACATGTGCATGTGTGTATGTGTGTTTGGTCCCATTTTCTTAAGCTTTTGGCCACTGTTTTGGACCTAACTTAGAGCTGTCCAAGTAGTGTAAGTCCATCCCTTGCATGTCATTCAAGTGTTGTTACATCATCCCGTGTTTGCATGCTTTGGTTGCACATGTTACATGCTTGAAATCACTTGCATTCGCCTTGCATTCCATTGGTCAAGTTGCTAGCATGTTGCGTGATTGGATTACATCTTGTGTGCTCTAGTGGTTTGCATAATTGTGGCATGCTTGTTTGCTTTGTTGCTTAGTTTGTGTACCTAATGTGCATTGCATGTTTGTATGCTCTCTTTTATGCCATGTTGCATATTAGCTAACATGCTTAGGTTGAATCGCATTGCACATGCATACCTTGCCTCTTGAAGTCAAGTGATAGAGGTTGGGCCTTTATGTGCTTATTTGGTTTGCATTTCATTTGACATGAAAATGCACAACTTGGTCTCTTGGGCCACCACGTATTGAAATGCGCGATTGACGGTCCGAGAACCAAGGACCATGTCCCTTTGAGTCAAACACATGATAGGGGATAGGATTGGTGCATACATTGCTTGAATTGCATTGCCATGCTATGCCTTGTCCTCTGCTGCTGTCAAACAGATTCTGCAGGAATTTTTTGCCGATCGACTGCACAGACCGGCAATCCATCTTTGGCCGATGGGTTCTTTTTTGGCCGGTCGACGCCAAATCACTGCCGGTGGCCACTCTCCCCAGCCGGTGGTGTCTCCCAATGTCCAGGGAAGCAATTCTGAGACTTTGGAAGTTTTCAGAGGGGCAGAGCAGTGAAAACAGAGGCAGCTTGCGCATGGCAGTGGACTTCCGAGCAAGACCCGAGCACGCGTGCATTGAGTCCTCTTCCCGAGGCCCTTTTTCTTGCTTTCTTAAATTAATTAATTCGTTTAATTAATTTAGTTGGTCTGTAATAATTAATTAGCTAGGTTAGTTAATTCATTATTTGAGTTGTATTATTCTTTTGGTCCCTCCGAGCGAGGGCGAATTTGCAATAAGTGTGGGTGAGTGTGTGCATGTCTTCCAACCCCCACTTCTTTCTCCCTTTTACTTACTTGCTTTGATGGTTAGTAATAGGACATGTTTAATTTAGCATACCTTATGCTATGCATGCGTGCATCATTCATCAGTATTGCATGCACCGGGCTCGGCGCATCATGCTAACTGCATTAGTATTTCAAATCTAACTTGAATACATGCTACTTGTGCATTTTCACATGTCATTCATAGAATAGCCGAGCCTACTCTAGTGACATCCCGTATGCGTTGCATTAGACATTTAAACATGGACTTGGATCATGCATTGATTGCTAACGAGTTCTTTGTTTTGGCATGGAGTACGATGTAAGTATTTATGCTTTAGCATCCTTGCATGCGTGTGAGTGTTGCCATGATAACATGATTACCATGAGGCTAGCTGCTTATGTGATATAAACTGCTTGAATGCCTGTGGGTGAAGGTTGGATTGTCTGAGTTGGAATAGCTCATTGAAATCCGTGTTTTAGCCCACTTGCGAGTAGCAAATTCCAAAACATTTTTCCAAAACAAACGGATATGCAATGCTTATTCCCAAATTAGGCAATCTAGTCTATACTTTTGTGTTGTGCGCATAACATAGTAATTCTAGGCTAATAATCAGGATAAGAACACATAACGTTTTCAAAAACGGATATCATGGTTAGTAGAGGCCGATCTTCGGATCGGGCGAGAGGGGGTGCTCATAGCTGACCTTCCCCAATCGTACCCAAGTTCCCGAACCGAGGCAACTTTGGTGATGACGGACACGTGGCCTTTGGCACCAAGTCAGGGTTTCCTAAATTCCCCCAAAATAAAATATTTAGGTGGCGACTTTGTATCTGGCAAAGCAGTCCATGTTTGGCACTTCTTTTCAAAAATCTGTTTCTCAAAACGATTTGCCGGATTTGGACTCTTTGGTTCAAATTAAGAACCGTGACACAAATTGAGTCTGAACTGTAGTGAGGCCCACAGGCGCGTCTACAGTTTCTGGCGACTCCACTGGGATTTTAGAGAGCTTGACTCGAACTCGTGATATCCTGTTTTGATTACACTTATGAGTTTCTTTGTATTGCATGTGCATTGGTGCGCCTAGGAACACAGTGTTTGCCATCTGCCATTCCTGAACGGTTTGCCGGAGGCTTGTCTTGTCAAGACATGACCATAAGGCTGACCGGTTATGGGCTCTGATAGTATGGGAACACAAACCCCGGTTTTACCGGGGCACCCTTTTCGACCATTCGACCTAGTGCATATTCGGATCCATAGTGACCATTCCAAGTTAGGACAGGTTGCTTACCCGATTATAGGTTGTTTGAAACTGCTGCGTGCATAGTGAAACCCTAGCTCCTGACAAAATAGGACAGGGAAACCCTACCCCTCCATAGGGGTGTTTTGGCTCTCACTTATCTGCTATGTGCTTTAGAGTGTATCTTTACAGGAACGTGCATATCAGTTTGCAAGTTTGAGTATCAGGCCCGAGGGCACCAGTATCAGTGTTGTTGAGAAATCAGTTATCTGCGGGTATCAAGTTCAGTTTTGGGCACAGTGATTCTGGGGAACAGTGATCAGTAATAGAGTGCAGTTGTTCGGCTACACCCGTGTTTGATCTGTTTGGGCTGAAATGCTGTTTGTTTTTCCTTTCAGTTCAGAGGTTCAGAGAGTTGATACGGAATAGCTAGTGTTCCCTCTTGCTGAGGCAGGACTTATGATGACGCAGAACTCAGAAGAGATTGTGGTTATGACAGCTACGCCGGATCAAGGGATCACCCTACAGGATGAAACCAATGTTGATGTATTGCATCCGCCCAGGTCGCCTGTCGCGCACCCGATCTGGACTCCCCAGTTGTATCAGGCTCGCGAGCCCACTACATTCGAGCTGATGGGAATGATTGGTGACCTCCAGATATCCGTGGCCGATCTGGCCTATGGAATGATGGCTTCGCCGCCAGAGGCACCGTATGTCGGGAATTTCATACCACAGGAGCCCCCGCTATTGGGGCGGATTGTGATAGAGCTCAGCCAACCAGAGGTTACCCCCAACTACAGCAACGACGTGTCAGCAACAACCGAGCTTCGCTCTAATGCAGTAACCCAAACCCCCGATCAGGCTGAGGCCAGAGGCAAGAACAAAATGAAGGCAGATGCCGATCCCACTGAACAACTGCTGCGGGCAGTCGAGGCTTTGAAAGCCAGGGGGATGAACAAGCAACAAATATCCGCAGTTGTGGCAAAAACTGTGGAGGATGCTTTCCCCACTCCACCTGAGGGTAGTTCAAGTCAGTCAGAAAATCGGGATAGGCCCCGTCATGCCAGAACAGTTCCTCCTATTCCCAACCCGGCACCTGGGAAAGATCAGAAAGCCAAGGCAGTGCCTGCCGACCCTTTTGCTTGTGCGTCTAGTAAGAATACTCAGACTTCAAAGTACCTACACCAAGGGCGCAGGATCTTTCATGCTCTCTACATGCCTCTGTCTAAGGCACTTTAGATTCTTGCCGAAAGGGGGCACCTCAAACCCCTTGAACCTCGGCCTCTCCCGAAGAATCTCCCTATCACATATGATGCTGCTTTGTACTGCGCGTACCACCAACAGACCGGTCACGCCACCGACAACTGTTTCCGCCTTCGCCATGAAGTGCAGGATCTGATCGATAATAAGGTCATTCTTCCACCTACCTCAGCGAAGTCTGTTACCACCGAGCTGTTGGACTTTGAGGATACTATGAGTATGTGATCAGGGGTTGGACCACCTGCGGGCGGCGCTCGGTGTATTTCAGATGTGGCGTCTGGCACGCACTTTTTGAGCATTTGTAAATGCAGTTTTGTAGCTTCTGGCTTGGGTTTTGAGTCAGTTCTCTGTTTTGTTTTTGAGTCTGCCTCTTTGCTTTGAGTCAGTCTTTTTGTTTTTGGGTCTGTCTTGTGGTACCGAGTCAGTCCCGTTGTATAGGATGTCGAGTGATTCTGGGGTTGTTGCCTCGAACACCGGTTTTGTATTTAACCTTTTTGCTTTCCTTTTGAGTCTGTTTCTGCTGTGTAGCCAGTTACATCCGAGAAACCTGAATGAAACAGCTACGGCTATCATGTTTCCGTGCTTATTGTTTGTTCTGGGCTAGTTGTGCCAGAGGATTTGAATCAAACGGCCGTGCATTCCACCTGTTCTCTTGTGCCCTGAAAATCATTGCAATGACCTATGTTTTTCAAAACCTCTTTAACACTGCGGTAAAAACGAAGAGGAAGGAATTCCTCCGGTTTTGCAAAATTTTGATCAATTGAGAAAAAGAGAGGCATGCTAAGCCCTTAATGAATGAAACCAAGCTTGTTAGCGTGAGTACTGAGAAGGACCCTGGCTTGATCCAGACCGGTTCCACACCATCTTCAGCGCGAGCGATTTGTCGCTTTCTTAAAAACTTTCAAAAACAGATGTTTTGCGCGGCCCTGTGAAGACCTGTGTGAAATCGCTCTTGAGATTGTGCAGCCTAGGATCGCTCTCAGCCTCAAGATTCGACCTGTTTGTTTTGAACCTCGAACTCATTCGGAACACTCAACGGTCAACTGTCAGAGGAGGCCCGTGTGGCCAGTTTTGAAGCAGCCCTCGAACAAGAGGCACCAAAGTCGAATCAAAAAGATTAGATCTCACCAAAAGAAGCTCGTGGAGCAACCATGATGGATTTTTCTACAAATCATTGCAACAGTCGCTCTCCTGGATACGGATGGCTTCAAAACCCTAAAACCATTTGGCATGGACTTGTTACACTTTTACCCTTTGAGAGGCTCGCTGGGCCGAAAACCCGGAAGGGCGACCCAGGCAAAAGTTAGAGCAAGAGAAAAATACAAAAAAAAGCAAAAAATGCAAAAAAAAAAGAAAAGAAAAAAAAGAAAGAAAAAAGAAATGCAAAAAAAAGAAGAGAAAAAGAAATGAAAAAAATTTTAAAAAAAAATGAAAAGAAGCTCGCAAGGTCGAAAACCCGCATCGGGCACCTTGGCAAAAGTTAGAGCCTGAAAAGTGAAGGTTAAAATACCCGAGTGTACCTTAATCGGAACTACGTAAGGCTTGATTCCCATGTTTGGGATACGTAGGCAACTTCATTCTGAAGTCCAGCCCCCAACGCTTTCATAGCGTCTCGGTCCATACAATGGTTTCGATTTCATCCCAAAGTCCAGTCGCCAACACCTTCAAAGTGACTGTGTCCATATATTGGTTTTGACCATCTTCGTCTTCTCTGTATCCGACAAAGTTCGGTCATGATCATCACTGGTAAGGACTGTTTGCAATGTGTTGCGGCATCATCCAAACAAGGGGCAACTTTCCGTTGCCATGAGTCGCCGTTCAAACCAGGGGCAACTTTCCGTTGCCGTGCAGCGTCCTTCAAACAAGGGGCAATTTCCCATTGCCTCCGATCCGAGGTTACACATCTCAAAGAGTAAGTTCCATGCTCGTTGAGCATTGACTGTTTGCAATATAGTTTTTGAGAATTTTTACTGAGGTTGACCATTTTCTCGAAAATTATTTCATTTTCCAAAACTGGACCATTTTCTTGGACCCAAAAAGGAAAATTTTCAGTGCTTACAGCCTGACTTGCATGGTTTTCAAATAAAAAATCGAACAAGTACGTTAATCCGACTCTCATCTTGATCAAAACTGTTTTAGTAGAAAACCAAAACAAAAATGGTCAAAATGACGAACTAGGGGCACAGTTGAGTCAGACGTTCTGTCTTTCCCCCGTCGTCAACATACTTGCCAGGAGGGCATTCTACACACCAGAAGAAATAGCTGTGAGCTAACGGCATCGGGCATGAACCCGCAACTTCCTATTCATTCATTAATCACCTTGGGGAGAGACGAAAAATGAGAGAATAAAGAATAGAGAGGTGTAAGTTGAGAGAAAAAGCGAGCCAAAGGGTTTTGAGAGAAAAACCGAGCTTGAGTGCCAGAGTGATGTGAGAATCACAAATGAGAAAAGGGTGGAAAACAATACCCAGAGAAACTGGCTCCTCGTGATCTGAGGTCCCCCGTCTTCGTTAACGCGTCTGCTTGTCGTGTCTTTTGTTTTGTTTACCTCAACCTTTGTTTTAGGTCTTTTCCGAGCGTGTCTCGTTGTGTTTAGGTCGTGTACCCTTTTGTTTGAGTCCTCCCCGCTGTGTTCAGTTGTAGGCTCGATACCCCGGTTTGAAAAACCCTTCTTCAATTTCAAAAATTAATCGTTTATGCTCAGAGTGCTGTGCCATTCTCTACATCTGTGCGAAGCAGAAGAAGAAGAAAAATTCGGGGCATCTGAGCATGCTTCAACTTCAACTGGTTCCATCTTTGTGTTCCGTCTTGTCAGATTGGGCCGTTTGTTCAGGATTTGCTGTGTGCAGAATGAACCGAGTGTGGTATTAGGGGCTGTATGCAGACTAAGCCCCAACAGAGTATGGGCTGTGCGTTCAGTTTGAGCAGTGTGTTGCCTGGGCTGTTTTGCTATGAGGCCGTTCGGTTATCTGATCATTACAGTACAAATGCTCAATTTTTCAGACAACGGGTCAATTCCATTTACATTGAGGTGTAACATGATGGGATGCGATGCAATACATGAGATATGTAAATGTAACACTTTTTAAGCAAAAAGTTTGTTCATTTCATTATCTTTTTCAAGTACATAGCTTTGAAAACAAAAATCTGCCAGCGGCAGTACAAGGTAATCTAACTACCAGCAAAGAAAAAGAAAAAAAAGTATAAAAGGAAGAAAAGCAGCAATCTAGATTATCATCAGTAGTCTCGGGCCCGGGGATCTGTCCTCACCCTCTTCCTGGACGAAGGTCCAGGGGCATCGTCATCAGCATCGTCATCTGAGCCTGAGTTTGAGTCGTCTCCAGCCTCCTCAGATAACCCGCACTCTGCCTCTGCCTCGGACTCGTCATCATCATCATCGTTATCATCAGGGGTCGGCGCCCGAGAGCTACTCCCGACATGAACACGCCCCCCTGGTACGGGGACGTACAGCGTCTCCACACCCTCCTCGAGCAGGAATAGAGGGCCCAGCCGGAGCACCACCCACCGGAGGTGTAATAACCCGACCCTCGTATGTGATTGTGTGATATATTTCAGTCAATTATTCTGAGCCTTCAAATACTTAATGTGAAATTTCAGGAGAAATTAAATTTATGTATACAAATGTTATGAATTTAACATGTATCTGTTGGGCAATGGGGGTATTTGTCACACCTAGAATGGGTAAATCAGAAATTGAGAATCTTAGAGACTTGGTAATCTGAAACAGACTTCGTATTTGGAAACGACATAATTTTTAAGTAATAATAAGCATATTTGCAGAAATTTGGTTTGGGAATGATTAAACGATTAATTTTTGTCATATTCCCTCCTTATATATATATATATATATATATATGTATGTGGGTATTCTTTGACCACTTGATAAAACAAAAACAACTTCTTCACTCAATACATGGCTCTGGAGAGAAAAGCTTAGAGAAGAGAAAGGTTGAAGGGTAGAATGTGGGGAATTGAGAAACTTTAGCACAAGGTATGTAGATGTTATATTAATTAACTCCTACAACTCTCCTTCTTCTTCTATAGTGAGAGATATGCTCAAAATCATGGCACTCAAGGGTTGGAATTGTGGTTCTAAGGGTGTGTAAGAAGTGAATGTGAATGTTTTGACTTAATTTAAAATAGCTATGACTCAATTGAGTTGCTTGACTTTTATTATTTGACATGGCTTTGTGTATATGTGTCTATATATGTGTGTAAAGTTAGGAATCTCATGAAATGGGGAGTGTTTATGAGTGTGGAATAATGATTTAACTTATATTCGAATGAAGTATGTATTTTGATGCTTATTCACATGCATTTGAGCCTTACATTAGCAATTTACAGTTAAGTTTTGAGGCCCTAAACACATCTACAAAAGGATAGAATTGTGCAGAATTTTTGGACCTTTTTGTGCAGAATCGCCGCACATGCGGGGTCCAAGGCCTCACGTGCGGGAGCCCCAGCCGCACGTGCGGGAGTCATGGCCGCACGTGCGGGAAAAATGACAAATTTTGGAGTTCAACACTGCTAAAAAGGCACGTGCGGGGCATCACTGCCGCACGTGCGGGAGACCTTGCCGCACGTGCAGGGATCCTAGCCGCACATGCGGCCCAGGCCGAGAAACACGGGTTGCTCTGTTTTGCGTGTTGGCTCCTCTAACGTTGTCGAAACCTGCAATTGATATTGTTATAATGTTCGTTAAATTAATCGAAGAAAAATGAATCAAGAATTGATTTAACAAGAAAGAGGGAAACTAATGTGTATCTTGTGCATGTGTAGGACACGCTTCAAGAGAATCAAGTGCCCCGCCGCAACACAGTGAGTAATAGTACTAGATGTACTTTAATCTCGCCAAGTATTATTGTTATTAACATTGTGCTTAATATATGTGCCACGCGGAAAGAAATGTGAGGTTATGAAATTAAGAAACGGTGTGAAGTTGTGAAAGTACCAAAAGAACTTGTGAAGTCATAAAATTGAGACCCAGTGTGAACTAAGGAAACATCGAAAGAACTTGTGAAATGTGAGTCCATGAGGCCGAGAGCCAACTTGTGAAATATGGATTTAAGAGGCCGAGGGCCAAATTGTGAAACTATGATTCTAAGTTATGGAATTATGAAGCTAAGGGCTAAGTTGTGAACGTGTGAACCCTTTAGGCCAAGGGCCAATCTATGAGACTGTGAACCGATAAATTTATTCAGTAAATGTGTACAAATTCAGACTCGCTACATGATCTCCGCATTACTTACACTTTTATATGTATTACAATGTTAATAAAGTATCGAAGCACTTAAATACTATTATTCACTGAGCCTGGCTCACTCTATGTTATGTCTCTTTCTGTAGGTAACCAAGCTGGAGCTCGGTCCTAACCGGCCACCATCACACTTTTGTCAGCCTAAGCATAGCCAGGCCCTTGGTCGCAGCCGTTCTTTTATGTAATGTTTTGCTAGATCATGGCATATACTTTCGTTATTGGCTTAGGGGGTTATGTATATAATATTTTTTGTTCTATGCCCAATCTTGGGGCTGGCTCTGTATATGCTTATGTATGTATATATATAAATATCTAGTTCTCAAATGTGTGCTCCTTATATCTATTCGTCTTATACGATATTTGTGATCCTGGCATGATAGTGGTAGCTCAATGGATGTCATACTTTCTTATATTCTCTTAGTCAGCAACGCTTCCGTTCAGGCCCCTATGTATATAGTTATACCAGGTTTAGTGTCTATTTCCGCACAGGTCATGCCCGATCCTTTAGGGGCAAGGTTGGGGCGTGACAGGAGGAATCTGGAAGGGAGGCTGAAAAGCACAAAAGGCAAATACATCAGAATATTGTGAGCAGTGTATCAGTGTAGAATGCAGTGTACAGTGTGAGAATGCCATGAGCAGTTTATCAATGCAGAATTCAGTATACAGTGTGTGAATGCCGTGGGCAGTTTATCAGTGCAGAGTACAGTGTATAAATGCAGTGTATCAGATGCTGTGAGATCAGTGTATCGGGTGTTGTGTCGTGTATCAGGTGTTGTGTCGTGCATCAGCTTATGAATGGTTTGAGACCGTCGCCAGAAGGATATACCGGAATACTATAGAGGGCTAGGAGGTCGAAGGTCCGCTGTAGCATCCCCATCATGGAGGCATTCAACTCCACGGACTGCCGAGTGTACTCGGAGGACGCCTGCAAGAGTACAAGATATATCAGTATTCCGCGGAATATCAAATAAACTGAAATGAAATGCCAATGCAAGATGCAAAATGAAGTAATACATACCGGAGGCAAGTCGGGGATACCGGCTAACTCATGATCAGCCGGGGGAGGAGCAAAGGGGATCTGGTAGGTCGCCCCATCCTGCCCTCTGTGTGTCAGTAAAGTGGGCAGAGCAGGCCAGCTGGTCCCCCGCCCTCTCTGAACTCCACCCCTACCGCGGACTCGAGCTCTCCTCGACGCTCCTGCTCCAGGCCCCGCTCCCGCTCCAGCTACCGGCGCCGCTGGCCTCTCCCTCTCAGCTCGGCGACCACCGCTCAAGGGTCGCATAATGTAGGTCCGGACGTACTCTGTGTAGTCGCTCTCGCCTCTGTGATGCTCTGCACCCCAACCGACGGTGTAATCCCTCATCTCCTGGGCAGCGAACCTCTCAGTATCTCTCATATGGGCAGGAGGTGAACCCGACACTATCTGCTCCGGTAAACCCAGGGTCTGACGTAAGAAACGCTAGCCCAGGTACCAAGCCCGACAGACCGGGCCCTCCAACAGGATCCGGCAACGGGCAGTCTCCCTTGTGCCCTCATAGTGATCCCTCACCACGGCCGGCAACGGAGCCCAGGGCTGCCAGGTGATCTAAAAATGAAATGTAGTTTGTTATCTACTGTTATTGAAAACATACAATGCTAAGCGAAGCCTAATCAAATTCTAAAGTTGAACATACCTCCGCGGTGGTGATGGTGTCGAAGTAGCGGCGGAAGAAAATAAAAGACTCCCGTGGCCTCCGCACGCATCGCACATCAAAGCGATGAGAAAAGGGGACGCCGAGTGGGGTCTCCACATCAGGTACTAGGGCAAGCCTGGGAAAGTAGGCATACACCCACAACTGCAGAACAGATATAAGTATGACTATCAGATAAAGCAAAATACAGAATAAAGCAGAAATGACAGAGCCGTGTGTTGTGCAGTGTATTGTACAGAGTATACAGTGTGTGCAGTATACAGTCAAAGTGAAGCAGAGTATATGTGTGCCGCGTGTGCAGTATATAGTCAGTGAGAGGCAGACCGTGGTGTGTGCAGTGTACAGAATACAGAAAACGTGAAGTAGAAATGTAAAAAGGGAAGAAGATGTACCTCCCAAGCTCGCCAGTAGCCGCCAAGAAGCTGTCCGCTGAGACGGGAAGAAGAGCTCATGTAACCATACAAAGTGGCCAAGCCGGCGCCACCCCAGTCATAGTGGCGGATCCGCCCGACATCCACCAGTGCGCTCAATAGACATAGAGGCACGGTGTTCGCCCGGTCGGCGAAAAGAGTTGTCCCGAAGAGGAACATGATAAAGCCTCGTGCATACTGATCCACCTCCTCCGGGGTCATCTGTGCGTCCTCCGGCAAGGCTGGCTGGATCCGGAAATGGCTCTCAAACCAAGAGTACCTGACAAACCCTGCCCGAGCGAGGGGAGGCTGAGTGCCGAGCAGGTACAGCTGGGCGGCGTCCCACTCACCCATATCGGTGTCGAAGGGGATCGGATCACCCCCTACCCCGATGCCAGTGAGCATCGAGAAATCGTAAGGGGTCATCGTCATGTCCCCCGCAACGGAGAAGTGGAAGGAGTTGGTGGTATCCCACCACCTCTCCACTAAAGCAGCGAGCAAGGGCCTACAGGTCGTGAGCCGGGAGAGCCCCCTGCAGAAGATGCCGAAACCGGCCTCGTCGATGATATGACGAACCGCGTCTGGAAGCTCTAGGTACCAATCCCGAGCGACGACATTCCCATACCCGCGGATGGTATGGGAATCCCCCTGTAATAAAAAACAATTGCGAGGCAATATTCAAAACGCAGTTTTAAGAAGCATACAGGTATACAGCATGTGTGCATGTTTTCAAATTCAAACAGACATCGGGTGCCGGTGTACTTACATTGAACTACAATGTGTGATGTGTCAGCGTGTTTGAGTGGTTCAGGGCAAATACAGCATGTGTGCATGTTTTTAGACTCAAGCAGATATCGGGTACCAGTGTGTATGCAGTGAAATACAGTGTGCGCCGTGTGTTTGGGTGATTCAGGGTCAGTGCAGTGTGTGTGCACGTGTAAGTTTCAAACAGATATCGGTTGTAAGTTTGTTTGCAATCAATTACAGTGTATCGGTGCATCCAGGCTAAGCAGTTAGAGAACAGGATCAACTAATGGCAGTTATGTTCTACATTGCGAAAATTAAAGCAGAGGAAAGAATGTTACCTCAGAAGCGCCGAAGGACAGATGAGAGGTAGGCTTATGCAGGAGAAGCTCGGGTGCCACGCTCCTCTCGAAGCTCCGGAACTGGCGTAGTCCATCGGGGAGCATCACATGAACCGCAGGCCTGTACGTCTCCGGATCGACCGACCGGATATGAAGTGGCAAGGGGTCGGCCTCGGGATCCATCTAGAGCTCTGGAGGGGTCCTGCCCTATGGAAGACCGTCCGCCATCTCGAAGAGGGTGTGAAAATTGCCGGAAGGCGAAAAAATCGGGCGAGAATGTGAAAAGTCAACGAAAAGTCAACCCCGAGAGGGCCGGAAAAGGCCGAAAAAGTCGAAGTGCAGAAAAGGCACAGATATCGAGAAAAACTCGAGGGAAACGAGCCCCGAGTGGCAAAAATCAAGAACGAGACACCGAAATGAAATTTTAATCGGTTCAAAACGTTCGAAACGCGAAGGTATTCGCGACTCGGACAACGAAACGGGGGCTAGAACGCACGAAAATGAGAGAATCGAAGGAGGAAAACACTCTAGAGAGAGAGGGAGAGGATTTTTGAGCAAAAGGAAGTGAACAAAATAGGGCTAGAAGCCCTATTTTTAAAGACCCGTAGCGAAATGACAGAACTGCCCCGATACAGGGACTTTTTGCCGGTCGGCCACACTCTTTGCTGGTCGGCAAAATAGTGTGCCGATGGAAATTGTATGATGGCCGATGGATGGCCGGTGATGCATTCTGATGGCCAGTGGACATCTGACGGTCTCCCAAAGTGGTTTTGAAGCCTCCTACACCTTTGTTTGAGTTATGTGTGGGGTCCAGGGCCTTTAGTGTTCAAAACAGTGCAAAACAGCGCATTTCCGACGCTCAACCGGCCTCTGTTTTGACCTCGGATCGTGTCTTCTGTGCGTGGCACTCGAATTCGTGCAAGGTGTATCCTTTCCATATCCTTTTGGCTTTTACAAAACTCAAAAGTTGCCCCATGTGCATCGCATGCCAATTGCACTGTCATGTGCATTTCAAATCAATCGCACTGTCTTGTGCACTCACGTTGTCTAAACGTATCGCGCTATTTTGCGCATCTCACAGCATGTTTGTAATCAATTTCATTACTTGCGTAGACCGCATGTTTTGCTTGCGTAGACCGCATGTTTATTCAAATTCATTATTAGCATGGACCGCATTCTTATGTTCAAATTCATTACTTGCGTAGACCGCATGTTTTGCTTGCGTAGACCGCATGCTTTCCTTGCGTAGACCGCATGTTTTGCTTGTGTAGACCGCATGCTTTCCTTGCGTAGACCGCATGTTTTGCTTGCGTAGACCGCATGTTTGTTCAAATTCATTACTTCCGTAGACCACATGTTTTGCTTGCGTAGACCGCATGTTCGTAATCAATTTCATTACTTGCATAGACCGCATGTTTTGCTTGCGTAGACCGCATGCTTTCTTTGCGTAGACCGCATGTTTTGCTTGCGTAGACCGCATGTTTGTTCAAATTCATTACTCGCGTAGACCGCATGTTTTGCTTGCGTAGACCGCATGTTCGTAATCAATTTCATTACTTGCGTAGACCGCATGTTTTGCTTGCGTAGACCGCATGCTTTCCTTGCGTAGACCGCATGTTTTGCTTGCGTAGACCGCATGTTCGTAATCAATTTCATTACTTGCGTAGACCGCATGTTTTGCTTGCGTAGACCGCATGTTTATAATCAATTACGCTACTTGCGTAGACCGCATGTTTGTAATCAATTCCATTACTTGCGTAGACCGCATGCTTATGTTCAATTTCATTGCTTGCATAGACCGCATGCTTATGATCAATTTCGTTGCCTGCGTAGACCGCGTGCTCCACTTACATCATTGTGCCTTCACAGCATTGTTATGCTTCCCACTTGCTTTGCGTTGTCACGCATTTTCAAGTACATTATTGTGCACGTTGTTAATCACATTGTACCTGTTAAGTTTGTTTTCTTTGCAGGCAGGATATTATATGTACGGTTCATTTAAGGCTGGTGCAACCAGACGAACTAGACAGGTATGATATACTCTGAGTGAAACATATCGAGGATTTCCACGGTCTAGGAGACCTTAAATCCTTGGAAGGTGCATGACCTTTGACGGTCTAGGAGACCTTAAATCCTTGGAAGGTGAAAGACCTTTGGCGCATTGATGTGCACAGTTCGTTTGCATTGTCATGCATATCTTAAGCCGCACGTTGTTGCGCATTTCAAGTTCACTTGCATTGTTATGCATTTCTTGTGCAATATATACGGTCTAGGAGACCTTAAATCCTTGGAAGGTGCAAGACCTTTGGCGCATTGATGTGCACAGTTCGTTTGCATTGTCATGCATATCTTAAGCCGCACGTTGTTGCGCATTTCAAGTTCACTTGCATTGTTATGCATTTCTTGTGCAATATACACGATCTAGGAGACCCTAAATCCTCTGAAGGTGCAAGTCCTTCGGTGTTTGTCGTGCCCGAACGACTTTCGATAAGTTGCATTATACATGTATTTCAAGCGACTCGCGTCGTCGCATATTCAAGTTCACGTGCATCTCAAAAGCCGCGTGTTGTCGCGCATTCCATGCATCATGCATCGTCATGCATTTGCATTTCAAAAACAAAAACAAAACAAAAAATATATAATTGCATTGTCATGCACCATCATAAGTAGTTGCATTGTCATGCACCATCGTAAATAGTTGCATGGTCATGCATCATTGTAATATAGTGCACATTGCATTGTAGCTTGCATGCATTCACTGCATCACCTCCGCCTATGGCTTGCGCCTTTCCATGTTGAGCTTGGTCTGGTATGTGCCCATACTTTTTACGTTGAAACATAGTTCAATGGACCGTTCTATGTTAGACGAGGCTTGTACGTGTACATGCTTTGCCTAGGCAAGATTTGGTTTGGCCCGCAGGCCATATCCATTGTATCCGTTTCCATTCCATTGCATATTTGTAGATATTGCATTGTAGCTTGCATGCATTCACTGCATCACCTCCGCCTATGGCTTGCGCCTTTCCATGTTGAGCTTGGTCTGGTATGTGCCCATACTTTTCACGTCGAAACATAGTTCAGTAGACCGTTCTATGTTAGACACGGCTTATATGTGTACATGCCTTTCCTAGGCAAGATTTGGTTTGGCCCGCGTGCCTTATCCATTGCCATTTTCCCCGGCATTTTCATTGTATATATTACATTGTAGTGTAATTTTTGCATCCAGCATTAGGATCGTTGTCCTTTCCCCAGCGGGTCGTTTCCCCACTTATGTCATCCCCCCCAATACTTGTTCTTATGTCCGTCTACATTACTCATAGTTCAGCTGACCGTTCTATGGTAGACGGACTTGTTACCTCCATCAATCTATTTGACATAGGTATGGTTTTGAACCGCTCATGATTGGATCATGATTCAATTGCTTTGCATATAGTTTGCATTATTTCAATTGCATTGCATTTTCATTTGCATTGTTTATACATAGTTTTGTATATATTGCATATCATCTTGTATTCATTTTGCATGTTATGCATGTTGCCAACGATATTGTACCTGTTAAGTTTGCTTTCTTTTCAGGCACGATATTGTATGTACGGTTCATTTGAGGCTGGTGCATCCAGACGAACCGCACAGGTATTGTATCCTCCGAGTGAGACGTATCGAGAATTACATAATTCTCTTACATCCTTTCTGCATTGTAGTTTGGTGTATGCTAGCTTAAAACTATCGCATGTTATGCTTCGTTACAGCTTTCTTTGCATGATCATAAGTTATGTCCGGCTCTGTGCATTGACTTGCATCTTGCCCCCGCCTTCGGGCTCATATCTTGTTTGTCTTGCATGTTTGTCTGAGTCTTCGGCCTTGTCAAAAATGGGTCGTCTCTGGGCTTTGACATTCACTCCCGTCATTGTTATGACTTTCGAGTTCTGTCAAAGAGGGGCAACTGTAGACACCCCATTTTTGACCGTCCTCAAGACTTGGACGTCACCATTGGAACACTTGGTGATTACCCTTGTTTGTGTTCGTCTTGAGTTCCCGGAGGTCTCGGTTGCGCGCCTTCCCTCAGGACCTCTCGACTCGACCATGTTGTGTCTGGTTTTGCACCAAACACTTGTGTTTTGCCTTGGAGGGGCAGGGAATGCCTTGTGAGGCATCCCCACACATCATCGGCCATGGCTTGAGGCCACCGGCCAGTGATTTTATGCCATCGGCAATGTATATTGCCGGTCGACACTCTTTGTTGCCGGTCGGCCATTTATTTTGCCAAAATGGCAATTTTGAATGGCCGATCACTGTTCATCTACTTTTAGTAGATATTTTGTGCCAGCTGTGATAGCTGGCACCCACTCTGCTCCCCTCCATACACGTGTATGGAGGGATTTCTCTCTTGACAAGCTTATTTGACAAGCTTTACAAGAGAGAGCTCTATATAGGCAACTCCCTCTTATAAGGCTTCCAAAACAAGCCATCCAAGAGGGAAATCCCTCCATACACGTGTATGGAGGGGAACAGAGTGGGTGCCTGCTATCACAGCTGGCACAAAATATCTACTAAAAGTAGATGAACAGTGATCGGCCATCCAAAATTGCCACTTTGACAAAATAAATGGTTGGTCGGCAACAAAGAATGCCGACCGGCAATATATATTGCCGATGGCATAAAATCACTGGCCGGTGGCCTCGAGCCATGGCCGGTGATGTGTGGGGATGCCTCACAAGGCATTCCCTGCCCCTTCAAGGCAAAACACAAGTGTTTGGTGCAAAACCAGACACAAAACAGTCGAGTCGAGAGGTCCTGAGGCAAGGCGCGTAGCCGAGACCTCCGGGAACTCAAGACGAACACGAACATGGATGATCACCGAGTGTTCGAGCGGTGACGTCCAAGTCTTGAGGACGGTCAAAAATGGGGTGTCTACAGTTGCCCCTCTTTGACAGAACTCGAAAGTCATAACAATGACGGGAGTGAATGTCAAAGCCCAGAGACGACCCATTTTTGACAAGGCCGAAGACTTAGACAAACATGCAAGACAATAAAGATATGCGCCCGAAGGCAGGGGCGAAATGCAAGACAATGCACAAAGCCGAACATAACTTATGATCATGCAAAGAAAGCTGTAACGAAGCATAACAAGCGACAGTTTTAAGCTAGCATACACCAAACTACACTATACTGCAGAAAGGATGTAAGAGAATTATACGATTCTCGATATGTCTCACTCGGATTATACCATACATGTCCGGTTCGTCGGGTTGCACCAGCCTTAAATGAACCGTACATACAATATCATGCCTGCAAAGAAAACAAACTTTGCAGGTACAATGTGATTAACAACATGCATATTAATGTACTTGAAAATGCGTGACAACGCAAAGCAAGTGGGAAGCATAACAATGCTGTGAAGGCACAGACATGTAAGTGGAGCACACGGTCTACGCAGGCAACGAAATTGATCATAAGCATGCGGTCTACGCAAGCAATGAAATTGGTGTCAAACGTGCGGTCTACGCAAGTAATGAATTTGAACATAAGAATGCGGTCCACGCAAGTAGAACATGCGGTCTACGCAAGCAAAACATGCGGTCTACGCAAGTAATGAAATTGATTACAAACATGCGGTCTACGCAAGTAGCGTAATTAATTATAAACATGCGGTCTACGCAAGCAAAACATGCGGTCTACGCAAGTAATGAAATTGATTACAAACATGCGGTCTACGCAAGTAGCGTAATTAATTATAAACATGCGGTCTACGCAAGCAAAACATGCGGTCTACGCAAGTAATGAAATTGATTACAAACATGCGGTCTACGCAAGTAACGTAATTAATTATAAACATGCGGTCTACGCAAGTAATGAAATTGATTACAAACATGCGGTCTACGCAAGTAACGTAATTAATTATAAACATGCGGTCTACGCAAGCAAAACATGCGGTCTACGCAAGTAATGAAATTGATTACAAAAATGCGGTCTACGCAAGCAAAACATGCGGTCTACGCAAGTAATGAAATTGATTACAAACATGCGGTCTACGCAAGTAGCGTAATTAATTATAAACATGCGGTCTACGCAAGCAAAACATGCGGTCTACGCAAGTAATGAAATTGATTACAAACATGCGGTCTACACAAGCAAAACATGCGGTCTACGCAAGTAATGAAATTGATTACAAACATGCGGTCTATGCAAGTAACGTAATTAATTATAAACATGCGGTCTACGCAAGTAATGAAATTGATTACAAACATGCGGTCTACGCAAGCAAAACATGCGGTCTACGCAAGTAATGAAATTGATTACAAACATGCGGTCTACGCAAGTAACGTAATTAATTATAAACATGCGGTCTACGCAAGCAAAACATGCGGTCTACGCAAGCAAAACATGCGGTCTACGCAAGCAAAACATGCGGTCTACGCAAGTAATGAAATTGATTACAAACATGCAATAGAATGGATACAGTGGAATAAGGCCTACGACCAAGCCGTATCTTGCCTAGGAAAGGCATGGACACGAACAAATCACATCTAACATAGAACGGTCATACAGAACTACGAGTGAATAGACGTAAAAAGTATGGGCACATACCAGACCAAGCTCAACATGGAAAGGAGCAAGCCCTAGATGGAGGTGATGCAGTCGATGCATGCAAACTACAATGCACTATTTACAAATATGCAATGGAATGGATATTTACAGTGGAAATGCATGACATATGCACTATTTACAATGAAAAATGCATGACATATGCATTATATACAATGATGCACGACGTATGCACCATCTACAATGATGCATGACATATGCATTATTTACAATGTAATGCATGACATATGCAGTATTTACAATGATGCATGACATATGCAGTATTTACAATGATGCATGACATATGCATGTTTTTTTTTTGTTTTTGTTTTTGAAATGCAAATGCATGATGATGCATGATTTTGAAGTGCGAGACAACGCGCGGCTTTTGAGATGCACGTGAACTTGAATATGCGACGACGCGAGTCGCTTGAAATACATGTATAATGCAACTTATCAAAAGTCGTTCGGGCACGACAAACACCGAAGGACTTGCACCTTCAGAGGATTTAGGGTCTCCTAGACCGTCGTATGTACAGGACGGTGTGATGCGCAAAATAGCGCGATGGAATGCATGCAAAATGAAAAGGGAATGCGCAAGATAGCGCGATTGAATGCATGCAAAATGCAATAAGATGCGCAAAATAGCGCGATGCGTTAGACAACGCGAGTACACAAGACAGTGCGATACGCAAGATAGCGCGATGGAATGCATGCAAAATGCAATAAGATGCGCAAAACAGCGTGATGCGTTTAGACAACGCGAGTGCACAAGACAGTGCGATGGATTTGAAATGCACAAGACAGTGCGATTGATTTGAAATGCACAAGACAGTGCGATGGACGTGTGATGCACATGGGGCAACTTTTGAGTTTTGTGAAAGTCAAAAGGATACGGAAAGGATACACCTCGCACGAATTCGAGTGCCACGCACAGAAGACACGATCCGAGGTCAAAACGGAGGCCGGTTGAGCATCGAAGATGCACGTTTCTTGCACCGTCTTGAGCAATGAAGGCCCTGAACCACACATATAACCCAAAAAAGGATGTAGGAGGCTCCAAAACCACTGTAAGAGACCACCGGATACCCACCGGCCATCAAAATGCATCACCGGCCGTCCATCGGCCATCACAAAATTCCGTCGACACAATATTTTGCCGACCGGCCAACAGTGTGGCCGACCGGCAAAAAATAGGGCTTCTAGCCCTATTTTCTTCACTTCCTCTTGCTCGAAATTTCTCTCCCTCTCTCTCTAGATCATTTTCCTCCTTTGATTTCCTCATTTTCTTGCGTTCTAGCCTCCATTTCGTCGTCCGATTCGCGAATACCTTCGCGTTTCGAACGTTTTGAACCGAACGAAACTTCGTTTCGGTGTCTCGTTTTTTATTTCCGCCACTCGGGGCTTGTTTTCCTTGAGTTTTTCTCGATATCTGTGCCTTTTCTGCACTTTGGATTTTCCGGCCTTTTCCGGCCCTCTCGGGGTTGACTTTTTGTTGACTCTTCACATTCTCGCCCGGCTTTTCGTCTTCCGACCATTTTCACGTTCTCTTCGAGATGGCGGATGATCTTTCACAGGGCGGGACCCCTTCAGAGCACGAGATGGATCCCGAGGCCGAGCCCTTGCCACTTCACATCCGGCCGTTCGATCCGGAGACCTACAGGCCAGTGGTTCATGTGATGCTCCCCGATGGACTGCGCCAGTTCAGGGGCTTTGAGAGGGGCGTGGCACCCGAGCTATTACTACGAGAGCCTACCTCTCATCTGTCTTTCGGCACTTCCGAGGTAACATTCTTTCCTCTGCTTTACTTTCCGCAATGTAGAATATAAAACTGCCGTAGCTGGTCATATTCTGTAACTGCTTAATTCTGATGCATTGATGCATTGTACACTGTAGTTGATCGTAAACAAACTTACAACCGGTATCTGTTTGAAACTTACACGTGCACACACACTGCACTGACCCTGAATCACCCAAACGCACGGCGCACACTGTGTTTCACTGCATACACACTGGTACCCGATATCTGCTTGAATCTGAAAACATGCACACATGTTGTATATCTGTATGCTTCTAAAAATTGCATTTTGAATATTGCCTCGCAATTGTTGTTTTTGATTACAGGGGTATTCCCATACCATCCGCGGGTATGGGAACGTCGTTGCTCGGGACTGGTACATAGAGCTGCCAGACGCGGTTCGCCATATCATCGACGAGGCCGGTTTCGGCATCTTCTGCAGGGGGCTCTCCCGGCTTACGACCTGCAGGCCCTTGCTTGCTGCTTTAGTGGAGAGGTGGTGGGATACCACCAACTCCTTCCACTTCTCTGCTGCGGGGGACATGACGATGACTCCCTACGATTTCTCGATGCTCACCGGCATCGGGGTAGGGGGTGATCCGATCCCCTTCGATACCGATATGGATGAGTGGGACGCCGCCCAGCTGTACCTGCTCGGCACTCAGCCACCCCTTGCCCGGGCAGGGTTTGTCAGGTACTCGTGGTTCGATAGCCACTTCCGGATTCAGCCAGCCTTGGCAGAGGAGGCGCAGATGACCCCGGAGGAGGTGGATCAGTACGCACGGGGTTTCATCATGTTTCTGCTCGGGACGACCCTTTTCACCGACCGGGCGAACATCGTGCCTCTATGTCTGTTGAGCGCACTGGTGGATGTCAGGCGGATCCGCCATTATGACTGGGGTGGCGCAAGTTTGGCCACATTGTATGGTTACATGAGCTCTTCTTCCCGCCTCAGCGGACAGCTTCTTGGCGGCTACTGGCGAGCTTGGGAGGTACATCTTCTTCCCCTTTTACACTTCTGCTTCACATGTTCTGTATTCTGTACACTGCACACACCACGGTCTGCCTCTCACTGACTATATACTGCACACGCGGCACACATATACTCTGCTTTACTTTGACTGTATACTGCACACACTGTATACTCTGTACAATACACTGCACAACACACGGCTCTGCCATTTCTGCTTTATTCTGTATTTTGCTTTATCTGATAGTCATACTTATATCTGTTCTGCAGTTGTGGGTGTATGCCTACTTTCCCAAGCTTGCCCTAGTACCTGATGTGGAGACCCCACTCGGCATCCCATTTTCTCATCGTTTTGACGTGCGATGCGTGCAGAGACCACGGGAGTCTTTTATTTTCTTCCGCCGCTACTTCGACACCATCACCGCCGCGGAGGTATGTTCAACTTTAGAATTTTCTTAGGCTTCGCTTAGCACTGTATGTTTGATAACAGATAGATAACAAATTGCATATGTACCCGCAGATCACCTAGCAGCCCTGGGCTCCGTTGCCGGCCGTGGTGAGGGATCACTACGAGGGCGCAGAGGAGACTGCCCATTGCCGGATTCTGTTGGAGGGCCCGGTCTGTCGAGCTTGGTACCTGGGCGAGCGTTTCTTGCGTCAGACCCTGGGTTTACCGGAGCAGATAGTTCCGGGTCTGCCTCCTACACATATGAGGCATACAGAGGGGTTCTCCTTTGAGCACATGAGGGACTACACCGTCGGCTGGGGTGCAGAGCGTTACAGAGGCGAGGGCGACTACGCAGAGTACGTTCGGACCTACATTATGCGACCCTTGAACGGTGGTCGTCGGGCTGAGAGGGAGAGGCCAGCGGCGCCAGCAGCTGGAGCAGGAGCTGGAGCAGGGACGTCGAGGACGACTTGTGTCCATGGCAGGAGCAGAGCTCGAAGGGGTCAAGGGGTTAGCTGGCCAGCACTACCCACGACGATGACATGCCGAGGGTAGGGTGGGGCGACGTACCAGATTCCCTTTGCTCCTCCTCCGGCTGACCATGAGTTGGTCGGGTTCTATGACTTACCTCCGGTATGTACTACTTCATATTGCATCTTGCATTGTCATTTTATTTCAGTTTATTTTGATATTCCGCAGAATACTGATGCCTTTGATACTTTTACAGACGTCCTCCAAGTACACCCGGCTGTCCCTGAAGTTGAATGCCTCCATGATGGGGATGCTACAGCGGACCTTCGACCTCCTGGCCCTCTATAGTATTCCGGTATGTTCTTCTGATCACGGCCTCAAACCATACTCATAAGCTGCTTCACATAATCTGGTGCACAACACAACACTTGATAAGCTGCTCACGTCATTTATACACTGTACTCATATACTGCATTCTGCACTGATAAACTACTCACGGCATTTGCACACTATACTCATACACTACATTCTACACTGATAAACTGCTCACGGCATTTGCACACTGTACTCATACACTGCATTCTGCACTGATATACTGCTCACGGCATACACACACTGTACTCATACACTGCATTCTGGACTGATAAACTGCTCACAGTATACTAATGCGTTTGCCGTTTGTGCTTTTCAGCCTCCCTTTCAGATCCCTACCGCAGGAGGTGCTCCAGCTGGACCCTCTGTTCCAGCCGGAGGAGGTGGCAGAGTATATCCCCGCACCAGGGCACGGCGCACCCATATTGGGAGTAGCTCGCGGGCTCCAGTCCCTGTTGACGATGATGAGGAGTCAGAGGTGGAGGTGGAGGCAGAGTCGTCGGAGGAGGAGACCGGAGACGGCTCGGACTCGGGCTCAGATGACAGTGCTGATCATGCTCCTGGACCTTCGTCCAGGAAGAGGACGAGGACGGACCCCTAGACCCACGACCTTTTGTCATTGATCCAGACTTTTGCTGGTTTTTCTTTTTCTTTTTTCTCTTGAACTTTTTTGCTGGTAGTTAGAGTACCTTGTACTGCGGCAGGTAGATTTTTATTTCCAAAACTATGTACTTGAAAGAGATGATGAAATGAAACAAACCTTTTGTCTGGAAAAAGTGTTGTATTTGTACATTTTATATATTGCAACGCATTGCATCATGTTGCACCTCAATGTAAAATGAAATTGATCTGTTGTCTAAAAATTGAACACTTGCATTGTAATAATCAGATAACGAACCAGTCAACAACAAAACAACCCATACCAACCACTACACATTCTGAACATTCGGCTCATACTCTACTGGGGATTAATTTGCATACAACCCATAACACAACCCTTGGCTCATTTTGCACACAGCGGATCCTGAACAAACAGCCCAAATCTAACAAGACGGACCATAAAGGTTGAATCCACTGAAGTTGAAGCACACTTAGATGCGATCTAAAACCCAGAAGCTTCGAAGAGGCCCGTGTTTTCCTGTTCACACTTATCGGGGGTGGACCCTGCAGTTTGTATGAAAGAACCAAATCATGTTTTTGCACAAATGTGGAGAATGGCACAGCATTCTGAACACAAAATGATTAATCTTTGAAAATGAGAAAAGGCTTCTCAACCGGGTATTGAGCCTACAACTGAACACAGCATACTATGACTCAACAAAAGGTACATGACCTAAACACATCGAGTAACACTCAGAAAAGACTCAAAACAAAGGTTGAGGTAAACAAAACAAAAGACACGACATACAGACGCGTTAACGAAGACGAGGGACCTCAGATCACGAGGAGCCAGTTTCTCTGGGTATTGTTTCCCACCCTTTTCTCATTTGTGATCCTCACATCCCTCTGGCACTCAAGCTCAGTTTTTTTTTCACAAAATCCCTTTGGCTCACTTTTTCTCTCAACTTACACCTCTCTATTCTTTATTCTCTCATTTTTATCCCTCCCCGGGGTGTTTAATGGATGAATAGGAAGTTGTGGGTTCACGCCCGACATGGTTAGCTCACGGCTGTTTCTTCTGGTGGCGTTTGGTCGATGCCCCAGGTAAGGGAACGGAGTACCTTGATCCCTTCGGATTCGTGCTTCGCACTTGGTTCGATACCTCATTGCTCGGAGGTTGAGAGAGCTTTCACCCCTTTAATGACAGCTTGAGTTGTGCCCTTCTTGGCAAGTATGTTGGCGATGGGGGAAAGACAGGAAGCCTGACTCAACTGTGCCCCTAGTTCATCATTATGACCATTTTTGTTTTGGTTTTCTATTAAAACAATTTTGACCAATGTGAGAGTTAGATTAACACACTTGTTCGATTTTTGATCTGAAAACCATGCAGGTCAGGCTATGAGCACTGAAAATTTTCTTTTTTTGGGTCCCAAAAAATGGTCCAAGTTTTGAAAAATAAAACAATTTTCGAGAAAACTAGTCAACCTCAGTAAAAATTCTCAAAAACTACTTTTGCAAACGACCGGTGCTAAACAAGCGCGGAACTTATCCTCGAGATGCACAACCTCGGATCGGAGGCAATGGAAAATTGCCCCTGGCTTGGAAGGGGTGGATGGCAATGGAAAGTTGCCCCTGGTTTGAACGGCGACATCATGGCAACGGAAAGTTACCCCTTGTCTGGATGACGCCGTAGCATTTGGTAAACAATCTTCGTCAGTGATGATTGCAAATGAACTCTCGGATGCTGAGAAGACGGAGATGGTCAAAACCAATATATGGACACAGTCACTTTGAAGGTGTTGAGGGCTGGACTTCAAGACGAAGTTGCCTATGTATCCGGTTGTCAGAACCGAACTATCGGATTCGGGGAGGGCAAGAATAATCAAAACCATTACATGGACTGAGGCGCTATGAAAGTGTTGAGGGCTGGACTTCAGGATGAAGTTGCCTACGTATCCCAAACATGGGAATCAAGCCTTACGTAGTTCAGGTTAAGGCACACTCGGGTATTTTAACCTTCACTTTTTAGGCTCTAACTTTTGCCAAGGCGCCCGATGAGGGTTTTCAACCTTGCGAGCTACTTTTTGTTCTTTTCTTTTTTATTTCTTTTGTATTTTCCTTTTTTCTTTTTCATCTTTTCTTTTTTATTTTCTTTATTTTTTTTTCTTTTTTTTTTTTGCATTCTCTTTTCTGTATTTTTCTCTTGCTCTAACTTTTGCCTGGGTCGCCCTTCCGGGTTTTCGGCCCAACGAGCCTCTCAAAGGGTAAAAGTGTAACAAGTCCATGCCAAATGGTTTTGAGATCCTGAAGTCATCTGAGTCTAGGAAAATGACTGCTGTATTGATTCGCTAAAGGACCTATCTTCGGCTCTTCGAGCACATCGGACATTTTTGCCCCTAATTAGAGGGGTGCTTCTGTTCTAGCTTTACAAGCTTCTTCTGATGAAATCTGATCTTCTTGATCTGACTTTGGTGCCTCTTACTCGAGGGCTACTTCTAATTTGGCCACACAGACCTCACATGGCGGTTGACCGTTGAACGTTCTGGACGGGTTCGAGGTTCGAAACGAACGGGTTGAATCTTGAGGCTAAGAGCGATCCTAGGCTGCACAATCTCAGGAGCGATTCCACATAGGTCTTTACAGGGCCGCGCAAAACATTTGTTTTTTGAAAGTTTTTAAGAAAGCGACAAATCGCTCGCGCCGAAGATAGTGTGGAACCAATCTGGATCAAGCCAGGGTCCTTCTCAGTACTCACGCTAACAAGCATGGTTTCATTCATTAAAGGCTTGGCATGCCTCTCATTTTCTCAAATTGATCAAAGTTTTGCAAAACTCGAGGAATTCCTTCCTCTTTGTTTTCACCGCAGTGTTAAAGAGGTTTTGAAAAACATAGGTCAATGCAATGATTTTCAGGGCACAAGAGAACAGGTGGATTGCACGGCCGTTTGATTCAAATCCTTTGACACAACTAGCTCAAAATTAGCAATAAGCATGGAAACATGATAGCCGCAGCTGCTCCATTCAAATTCCCTGATTGTAACTGGCTCCATAACAAAGACAGACTTAAAACAAAAGGGTACTTACAAAACCAAAACGGTGTTCAAGGCAACAACCCTAGAATCACCTGACCTCCTATACAACGGGACTGACTCGGTACCACAAGACAGACCCAAAAACAAAAGGACTGACTCAAAGCAAAGAGGCAGACTCAAAAACAAAACAGAGAACTGACTCAAAACCCAAGCTAGAAGCTACAAAACTGCATTTACAAATGCTCAAAAAGTGCGTGCCAGACGCCACATCTGAAATACACCGAACACCGCCCGCAGGTAGTCCAACCCCTGATCACATACTCGCAGTATCCTCAAAGTCCAACAGCTCGGTGGTAACAGACTTCGCTGAGGTAGGTGGAAGAATGACCTCATTATCGATCAGATCCTGTACTTCATGGCGAAGGCGGAAACAGTTGTCGGTGGCGTGACCGGTCTGTTGGTGGTACGCGCAGTACAAAGCAGCATCATGTGTGAGAGGGAGATTCTTCGGGAGAGGCTGAGGTTCAAGGGGTTTGAGGTGCCCCATTTCGACAAGAATCTTAAGTGCCTTAGACAGAGACATGTAGAGAGCATGAAAGATCCTGCGCCCTCGGGGCAGGTACTTTGAAGTCTGAGTATTCTTACTAGACGCACTAGCAAAAGGGTCGGCAGGCACTGCCTTGGTTTTCTGATCTTTCCCAGGTGCAGGGGCGGGAATAGGAGGAACTGTTCTGGCATGACGGGGCCTATCCCGATTTTCTGACTGACTTGAACTACCCTCAGGTGGAGTGGGGAAAGCATCCTCCATAGTTTTTGCCACAACTGCAGATACCTGTTGCTTGTTCATCCCCCCGGCTTTCAAAGCCTCGACTGCCCGCAGCAGTTGTTCAATGGGATTGGCATCTGCCTTCATTTTGTTCTTGCCTTTGGCCTCAGCCTGATCGGAGGTTTGGGTTACTACATCAGAGCGAAGCCCGGTTATTGCTGACACGTCGTTGCTGTAGCTGGAGGCAACGTCTGGTTGGCTGAGCTCTATCACAATCCGCCCCAGTAGCGGGGGCTCCTGTGGTATGAAATTCCCGGCATACGGTGCCGCTGGCGGCGAAGCCGACATTCCATAGGCCAGATCGGCCACGGATCTCTGGAGGTCACCAATCATTCCTATCAGCTCGAATGTAGTGGGCTCGCGAGCCTGATACAACTGGGGGGTCCAGACTGGGTGCGCGACAGGCGACCTAGGTAGATGCGGTTCATCGACATTGGTCCCGCTTTGCAGAGTGATTCCTTGATCTAATGCGGCCGTCATAACCACAATCTCCTCTGAATTTTGCGTCTTGATAAGTCCGCTGTACTGAACGGTGACTGACGGATCAGATATCTGTCTTGCCTCAGCAAGGGGGAACACTAGCTATTCTATATCAACTCTCTGAACCTCTGAACTGAAAGGAGAAACAAACAGCATTTCAACCCAAACAGATCAAACACAAGTGTAGCCGAACAATTGCACTCTACTACTGATCACTGTTCCCCAGAATCACTGTTCCCAAAACTAAACTTGATACCCGCAGATAACTGATTTCTCAACAACACTGATACTGGTGCCCTCAAGTTTGATACTCAAACTTGCGAACTGATATGTGTGTTCCCCTGCATAGATACACTCTAAAACCCATAGCGAGTAAAGAGAGCCAAAACACCCCTATAGAGGGGTAGGGTTTCCTTGTCCTATTTTGTCAGGAGCTAGGGTTTCACTATGCACGCAGCAGTTTTCAAACAACCTAACATCAGGTAAGCAACATGTCCTAATTTGGAATGGTCACCATGGATTTCGATATGCACTAGGTCGAATGGTCGAAAAGGGTGCCCCGGTAAAACCAGGGTTTGTGTTCCCATACTGTCAGAGCCCACAACCGGTCAGCCTTATGGCATGCTTTGACAAAGTCAAGCCTCGGGCAAACCGTTCAGGAATGGCAGATGGCAAACACGGTGTCTTAGGCGCACCAATGCACATGCAATGCAAAGAGACACATAAATGAAATCAAAACAGGATATCATGAGTTCGAGTCAAGCTCTCTAAACATCCCCAGCAAAGTCTCCAGAAACTGTAGACGGGCCCGCGTGAGGCCCTCGTGCTACAGTTCGGACTCAATTTGTGTCACGGTTCTTAATCTGAACAAAAGAGTCCAAATCCGGAAAATCGTTTTGAGAAAACAGATTTTGGAAGAAGTGCCAAACATGGACTGCTTTGCCAGATACAGAGTCATCACCTAAATATTTTATTTTGGGGGAATTTAGGAAACCCTGACTCGGTCCCAAAGGCCACGCGTCCGTCGTCACCAAAGTTGCCTCGGCTCGGGAGCTTGGGTACGATTGGGGAAGGTCAGCTATGAGCACCCCCTCTTGCCCGATCCGAAGATCGGCCTCTACTAACCGTGATATCCATTTTTGAAAACGTTGTGTGTTCTTGTTCCGGTTATTAGCCTAGAATTACTATGTCATGCGCACAGCAAACAAGTATAGACCAAATCGCCTAGGTTGGAACGAAACATTGCATATCCGTTTGTTCGGAAAACAATTTGAAATTTGCTACTCGTAAGTAAGCTAAAAAACACGGATTTCAATGAGTTGTTCCAACTCAAACAATCCAACCTTCACCCACAGGCATTCAAGCAGTAATATCATGTAAACATATAGCCGCATGGCAAGCATACTGTCATGTTAACATTCACACTAATGCGAGATGCTAAAGCATAAATACTTACATCGTACTCCGTGCCAAAACAAAGAACTCGTTAGCAATTAATGCATGATCCAAGTCCATGTTTAAATGCCTAATGCAACGCATGCAGAATGTCACTAGAGTAGGCTCGGTTAGTCTATGAATGACATGTGAGATGCTACAACTAGCACGTATTCAACTTGGAATTGAAATACAATGCAGTTAGTATGATGCGCCGAGCCCGGTGCATGCAAGACAAATGTATGGATGCACGCATGCATAGCATAAGGTATGCTAATTTAAATATGCCCTAATACTAACCATCAAAAGCATGTAAGTAAAAGGGAGAAAGAAGTGGGGGTTAGAAGACATGCTCACACGCACCCACACTTATTACAAATCACCTAATTAATTAACAAATTAACTAAGCTAAGAAAAGCAATAAAAAAAAAGGGCCTCGGGAAGAGGGTCCAATGCACGCATGCTCGGGTCTTGCTCGGAAGTCCAGTGCCATGCACAAGCTGCCTCTGTTTTCCCTGCTATACTCCTCTAAAAATTGCACAAGCTCCAAGGTGCACTGTTTGAACACTGTAGAACCCCACCGGTCAAGGGGAATGGTCACCGACCGTGGGTTAGTGGTCATCGGCGACAAATGAAGCTATCGGCCACCGATGGATTGCCGGTCAGCACTCTATGCAGTCGATCGGCAGAAAGTTCCTGCAGAATCTGTTTGACAGCAGTAGAGGATAGAGCTTTGCATGGCAATGCAATTCAACCAATGTATGCACCAACCATATCTCTTATCATGTTTATGACTCAAAGGGACATGGTCCTTGGTTCTCGGACCATCAATCGCGCATTTCAATGCGTGATGGCCCAAGAGACCAAGTTATGCATGTTGATTTCAAATGCTATGCAAACCAACAAACAAAGGCCCAACTCCCATCATTAAATCAAGGAACAAGGCATGCATGCTAGATGGAGTGCAACCTAGGCATGTGAACTAGCATGCAACATGGGCATACAATGCATTTATGCAAGTATGCAAGCAAACATGCAATGTAAGCATGCAAACAAGCAAAGGATGGACTTAAACTAAATTAGGCCACTCTCAAACAAGCCTAAATCAGCGGCCAAAGTGCTCAAACATGAGGGCCAACACACATACACGCATGCACATGTTAAGACCTAAACACTTAAGCATCGAAGGATATCCTTTAAGCACACTTCAAGGGGAATAATCACGGACATATGGTACGCATTGGAAGCTTTAAAATCATGCTAAATATGATACCAAATCAATTAAACATGACAAGCCAAGGCATGCAACCAAGCCCAACGCCTAAGGCTCACCAAAGAGGCATTGGACTACACTTATCAAGACCAAACATGGCATGATTTAAGCAACTAAAATCAGGGTTTTAGCATGTCAAAATGAACCCCAAAAACCACTTAGATGACATCTAAATGACTTACACATGAAAGCATGCACAAATGCACTTTCAAGGAGCATGAACCACAAACTCTTGAAACATCAAAGAGCCATGAAATGCAAGTATACAAGCATGCTAAGTGGGCTGAAATGACATGGAAAATAGTCCCAACTCACTAAATCAAAGCAAGTAATGCATGCTATACACTCACATACTTGAAGCCTACAAGCTAAAATGCAAAGGGACTATGCAATGCATGCTAAGGTTGACCCAAACAACTAAGGACATACTTTAAACATGGCAAAATAAACATGAAAGCTTTACAAAGCTAAGTCTAAAGCATGCTAGAACAATGGTTTACAACCTAAGGCATGTTAAGGCAACAAAATGGCATTACAAGGCATGTATGCTAAGCAAGCATGGTGTACCAAAACTAACATAAAACAATGCTATATCATGGCATAATAAGCATAAAAAACAGCCGAGGCATGGCCAACATGAGCCTAAGCTAGGTGCTCCCTCAAGAGGCAAAAAGTGCCCTTTTCAAGGACAACAAGGAGAGGGGGTGGCCCTCTCCTTCTTGGGACCTCAAGGCACCATCCTCACCTCTGAAATCCCTCAAGATTTCAGTGTTGAAGAGGCCCAAACACCAAGGTCTCAGAGCTCACCCAAAATGGCACAAAATGGAGCCTTACAAGGCTTAAGATGGGTCAAACAACCCCAAAGCTTGAAGCAACCTTAAACAACAATTTAGAGGGCCTAAAAATAGAACTTTTTATGTTATACACAAAGCTCAAAAATAGTTTCAAGATAGGCTAAAAAGCTTTGCAAAAATGGGGTAAAAAGGGACAAAAGTCTTACCCTTGTAGACCCCCTTCAACAATAGAGCTCCAGCAGCTTCTTGAGGTTGAAATCAACTTCAAAACTCTAAAAACAACCCTCAAGGGCCTCAGCTCCAAGGAAAGGTGTGGTAGTGTGTGTTTGTGTACAAAACTAAGGCTTAAACACACACAATACAAGAGAAGGAGAGACATAGATATAGGATAGATATAAAACCCTAAACCTAGAACCAGAGTTCCTCTAACAATTTTTTCTAACCCTAATGCCAAGAGAGGAGACCTCTTCTTATAGGCAACTCCCTCTTGTAAGGCTTCCAAAACAAGCCATCCAAGAGGGAAATCCCTCTATACACATGTATGGAGGCGAACAGAGTGGGTGCCTGCTATCACAGCTGGCACAAAATATCTACTAAAAGTAGATGAACAGTGATCGGCCATCCAAAATTGCCACTTTGACAAAATAAATGGCCGATCGGCAACAAAGAATGCCGACCAGCAATATATATTGCCGATGGCATAAAATCACTGGCCGGTGGCCTTGAGCCATGGCCAGTGATGTGTGGGGATGCCTCACAAGGCATTCCCTGCCCCTTCAAGGCAAAACACAAGTGTTTGGTGCAAAATCAGACACAAAACAGTCGAGTCGAGAGGTCCTGAGGCAAGGTGCGTAGCCGAGACCTCTGGGAACTCAAGACGAACACGAAACATGGATGATCAACGAGTGTTCGAGCGGTGACGTCCAAGTCTTGAGGACGGTCAAAAATGGGGTGTCTACAGGAGGGGCCGGCCTCGCCACTCTATGTGGCTATATGAGCTCGACCTCCCACGGGAGTTGATACTTGATCGGAGGCTACTGGCAAGCCTGGGAGGTACACATCTCAGTTCCTTCTTTACACTTGGAATTTTCTGTTCAGCATTTCTTGCTTTACATCTGTTCAACACATGTACTTTCTGCTTTGCATTTTCTATATCTATTCATGCACTATATGCTTTTTGCTTCGCATTTTCTATATCTGTTCAAATTGTATTGATCACATATCACTACGCTTTCTTTACAGCTATGGGTGTATGCATACTTCCTGACTTTTGCCCTAGAGCCTGCAGTGGTGGTTCCGTTGACGGTTCCCTATTCGCGGGTATACGATAGTCAGCTTCGCCGCAGGACTCGCGAGCCCTTCACTTTCTTTAGATATTACTTTGACACCGTAGCTGCGCATGAGGTAACCTAAAACACGGTCATCATTTTTGCTCTACATCTATTCTGATTCACATATTAGCAACTAATGACAATTAATAATCTATTCATCTTCTATTTATAGATCACGTGGCAGCCATGGGCCACGATACCAATAGGGGTTCGAGGCCAGTATACTGTGGCCTTGGACATCTCGCGCTACCGTATTCTACTTAAGGGTACGGTTTGCCGAGCCGGGTACCTAGGCGAGAGAGTCGTGTGTCAGTCTCTAGGTCTACCTGCTCCGTTCATGCTGATGATGCTACCAGAGTCCATAAGGTCAGAAAACAACCTATCTGTTGATGGGGTTATCCAGTTCATGGTAGGCTTGGAGGCAGAATACTTCCGAGTCGAGGGTGATTATACAGTCTTCATTCAGACACACCTTATGCCACCTCTGACCGATGTTCGTGGAGGTGAGGAGGCGAGAGCTCCTACTACGAGGGCGGGACCTAGAGCGACCAGGACAGCTAGGGGCTGTGGGAGAGGGGCTTCCCAAGCGAGGCAGAGGACCGACTAGTCGGAGCTGCCTACTGCTCTCACCTGTTGGCAGTATACTGGAGAGGCATATCAGGTTCCGATTGAGCCTACCACAACAGGGCATAGATATATTAGAGCTCATGACGCACCCCCCGGTATGTACCACATTTTTAGTTTTCTCATCTCTTTCTGATATTTGTTCATACTGGACATTGATCATTCCCAATGCATTTGCAAGCACCCCCAGTATACACCGAGGATCTGCTGGAGCTATTAGCCTCATTTAAGGGCATGATATTGAGAAGAGAGGCATTGCTTGGCTTCCACGGCATTCAGGTCATTTTTTTAGTTTTCTTACATTCTAGTCATCAAATTTCTGCTGACACGCTGAAACTAAAATGAGAACATCCCCACATTGCACTGATACACTGCACCCCCATATAGTATTCATACATTGTATCTGATTCCTACATATGTTCTTTCTGCACATCATACTTGCATCAGATACGCATACTGTGGCTGACATATGAGAACTGCCTTTTCAGGTTTTACCCATACTGACAGCACCGGTGGCAGCTGCAGCACCAACACCAACAATGCCTCCTCCAGTGGTATGAAGGAGAGAGAGACAGACAGACAGGCTTTAGCACGCAGCCGAGGCAGAGCCAGGGGCACTCGAGATGAAAGTGGCCCTTCAGAGCCCATTCTGAGGGATGATGAGGCTAAGACTAACATAACCGAGGAGACAGCGAGTCAGCATGCTGAGTCATCCAAGAGTGGAGACGATGACGCTAGCTCGGGTTCTGAGAGTAGAAATGCTAATGCTGAGGAGGGCTCCGAGGCGGAGAGCGAAGACGGCTCCGGTTCAGACTCTAATTCTGGTTCAGACAGTGGCGCCAATGGAGATAGTACTGCAGAGTCCTCTCCTCCGAGGAAGAGAACGAAGAGGACTTCTTGAGCTTGAGGTGACCAATGCTGATTTTTGTAGTTTTTGCTTAGCTTCTTTTTGTTAGTAATGTTAGCACATTGTACAACTTCAGATGAGTTTTATTTGCTTTTTTTTAAAAAAAAAACTCGTACTGCACTTTTGTAAAAACAATTATGATCGAAATGAAAACCAATGTATTTTTGAAAAAGTGTTGTATTTTGCATCATGAGCACCGCATTGCATGAAAATGAGATTGAATTTGATATTGAAAACCAAATACTTGTATTGTCACAACAGTCTGAATCAAGTAACGAACTGACCAACAACTGAAATAATCAAAGTAATATAACTCGATAATCAAAACAACAACAACTCGATAAACAACAAAACAATTCGATATACAACAAAATGACTCGATAAACAACTCGATAAACAAAACAAAAAAAAACAACTCAAATGCAACTCGAGAAACTTGCTAAAGTTAAAATGGCTCAAAGCAAGACCTTACAAGACATAAAGAACAAAAACAAAACACATGTCTTCAGCATTCTCAGCACAAAGGTGAACAAGAGAATAGGCAAAACAGCCGTCGGCCATGGGTCGACCATGAATAAAGGATGTCAACCACCAGTGGTGGCCGATCAGCTACCAAAGTGGCCTGTCAGTCTTCACCAGTGGTCGGTCGGCCATCAATGTGAGGAACCTCCAGAATGTTGACACCTGGCTTCTACTCACTTACTTATCTTCTACAAAAGGTTTGGACCTCGTATTTTCTTCATTTCAGCTGCAAATTCTTCACAAATGGAGCCATTCTTGGCCGAAAAACTCTCGAATTGGATTGCAACTCTAGATAGCTCAGAAAAGCCAAATTTCTGGGGTTTCAGCATAAATGCGCTATTCCCGCTAAGTCATTCTCCACTTTGTTTTCCGTTCCTACATGCCGCAGCTAGGTGTTGGAACCCAATTACGCACATCTTTGACTTTGGGGGACAAGAGATATGCCTGACAATCAAAGAATTTCTAGTGCTAATGGAGTCCCGACGTGATAAGGAAATCTTGCCTCAGCCCCGTTTTGGTCACATCCAAGCTTTGGGAAGGATGTGCGGGCTTACTCTACACGAGGCCCGATCCTTTGTTCACAATGGAGAGCTAGACATCCCCAGTCCAATTCATCGATTTTCTAAAGCCGGCAACCGAGGCGACCTTCTTTGGCAGGGTTTTCGACAACACGCCCTTTGTTTGTGCATGTTAGCTTATTTCCTTCTTGCCCCCAGTTTCGGAGGGTCTAGCATTCAGCTAGTTGAAGTGGCCCAAGGCCTGAAAGAGAGCAAGAGTTGTATTGGCATGACATTGGATGAGACTTTGATGGGTTTGGACACCTTCCATTGGCGGGAGACAAACAAATTTGCGGGGAGTCCACTACTTCTGCAGGTAATGTTTCCCACCCTTTCTAATATGTGTTTTTCACATCTCTCAGCATTCATGCTCTGTTTTTCTCTCAAAGCTCTTTTCTCATTTTTCTCTCAGTGCACATCTCTCTATTCATTAATCTCTCTTTTCTTTCGTTCTTCCCCAGATATGGCTTATGGACAAGCTGAAGGTAATGGACTCTTGCCCTGCATACTCAGCCCGAGCATACCTTTTTCGCCAATAACTAGTTGATTTCCTGAACGAAGGGTGGTGGTGCTATTGGATGTGCAACAGGTCTGCTGCTGACATTGCTTGGCGTTGCCCCTGGTTTGAAATGCTCGAGATGAGCTACAGCATCGCTCGACAACCTAGCATTCAAATGATTGGCCTGACACACTGTGTATTCTACTTTCCATTATGGTTTAGGCGTCAGTTTGGACATGACCAGACTTGCCTAGAAGAGGGGGTAGAGTACCCAGCTTCATTCCCAATCCAAGGTTCACAATTGGCTAGATATCCCATTGCGTGGAGGATGAGAGAACTTTTGGCTCATACCCCTAGTTTCAACTGCTCACTTTCTGGCGAGTGCCTGACCTGGCTTGAAGATGAGGTGCAATCTGGGCCCACTTTAGCATCAAAAGCTTCCACAAGCACAGGGAAGGGACGCGGGAACACCTTACTCATCTATGCCCCAAGTTTCTTTTCTTTGATCTTACTTTTCAAGTTTTCTTTTTGAATATAATAAAAGCAATTTTGATTTGTATCGAGAGTTGGAGAACTTTGTATTGAAATCAATGAAATTGAAGTTGTGGGTACTGAAAATTTTCCCTTTGGTCCAAACATGGTCTAAGTTATAAAAGGATTAATTTGAACAAAAAATCAACCTTTATCAAAACTTTCCAAAAATCATTTTCGATAAGGATCACAACTTGACACGTACAAAATTTGTCCTCGAGATGTACGACCCCAGATCTGAAGACAACAAATTGCCCCTTGTATGAATAGCACTGCTCAGCACTGTAACAAGTTCTCAGGGGCGATCACAACCAAATATTCAAAGAAAGAATAGACAAAGATGACATGATCAACACATGGATAAGATAGTTGAGTTGGAGGTGCTTACGGCTGAACTTTAGGATGAAGTTGCCTACGTATCCCGAAGATGGGAATCAGGCCTTACGTAGTTTGGTTCTGGTTCACTCGAGTATAACGCTCTCCTTTTGCACTCTAACTTTTGCCAAGGCCACCCTTTAGGGTTTTTAACCTTGCGGATTTTCTTTATTTCTAATTTTTTGTGCTCTAACTTTTGCTTAGGTCACCCTTCCGGATTTTCGGCCTAGCGAGCCTCTCAGGGGTAATATTTCCTCAACTTGTCCATGTTGATTGGTTGGAAAAATTCTAGGCCATCCAGGTCCATAAGAATAACAGCTCCACCCAACCAAATAATTTTGATAATGTAAGGACCAGTCCAATTGGGTCTGAACTTGCCCCTTGGGGCATAGATGGGAGCTCAGTTGTCCTTCAGCACCAAATCCCCTTCTTTGAGATTCTGGGACTTAACTTTTTTTGTTAAAAGTCCTGGCAATCCTATGTTCATAACCCTAAACATGGTATAGTGCTTTTAGCCTTCTCTCATCGAAAAGCATTAGTTCTTCGAACCTGCCCTGTTGCCAATTCGTCTCTGCTATCTGGCACTCAGCCATAACTCGTAGCGACGGAACTTATATTTCAATCAGTAGAACAGCTTATATCCCATAAATAAGAGAGTACGGAGTTGCTTCAATAAACGTCCAAATTGAAATCCTATTGCCCCAAAGTGCAAATGGCAACTTGTCTAGCCAGTCCCTGTAAGTCTCAACCATTTTCTGCAAAATGTGCTTGATGTTCTTGTTGGCGACCTCAACAGCTCCGTTGGTTTGTGGTCGGTATGTGGATGACTTATGAAAAGCCACATTGTATTTCTCTAACAAGTTGATCAGTTCTTTCTTGAAATGGGATCCATTATCTGAAATGATCTCGTTCGGGACTCCATATCGGCAAATGATGTTATTTCGGATGAACTTAGCCACATGCGCTGCTTTTAACACTGCATAAGAGTAAGTTCCACCCACTTTGTAACGTAATCAATTGCCATCAGAATGTATTCATACCCATTTGACCCTTTCGATATAACTGCCCCAATGACGTTGATTTCCCAGACTAAGAAAGGCCATGGTGAAGTCATGTTGTGCAGCTTCGACGGCGGGATATTCATGTGATTGGCATGAATTTGGCATTTATGGCATCGCCCGACAAAACCAATACAATCCTCCTCCATGGTAGACCAGTAGTAACCTGACCTGAGAATCTTTCAGGCTAACATTACTCCGTTCATGTACGTTCCACACTCTCCCCTATGGATGACCTCCATTAGGTGCTTTGATTCTTCTGCGTCAACACACAGCTTATGCATTCCCATATGACCCCTTTTGTACAGTTTACCTTCACAGATGATAAATTGAACGGCCATCCACCAGATTGCCCTTTTATCTTTGGCATTTGCCCCTAGTGGATAAACCTCATTTTTCAAGAAGTTCCAGATATCATAGTACCAAGGGTTTTGATCTTGAACTTCATCTATTGCAGCGATAGACTCGTAGGCTGGCATATATCTCTGCTCAATAATGATCGGACGCACTCGGACTCCAAACAGGATTTCTATCATGGAAGATAGAGTTGATAAGGCGTCAGCGAACCTGTTGTTCTCTCTTAATAAATACGTGAAGGTTAGCTTCTCAAACCTAGGAATCAGAACATCCAAGGTCTGGTGATAGATCTTCATCTTTTCTTCTTTAACGTTCGAGTCTCCGTTTGCTTGAGACACAACCAGGTTCAAGTCCCTAATGACTTCCAACCTTTTGCCCCTAGTTCCAGGGCACCTTTCAAACCAGCGATGCACGCCTCATATTCTGCTTCGTTGTTAGATACCTTGAACTGGAGTTTGAAAGCTAAGGGTATATGGGAATTTTTGGGTGCTATCAGCAACACCCCTATCCCATAATCGTACTGATTAGACGCTCTGTCAAAGTGCATTGTCCAAATCTCTTCCTTGACTTATAGAATAGCTTTATCTAGGAACAGGTATTCTACCGCTTCATCCCCTTCCACTGGGCGATCTTCCAGGAACTCTGCTACCGCTCTCTCATTGACAGACTTGCGAGTAACATACTTCAAATCAAATTTGGAGAGGAGAAACAACCAACGAGCTAGCCTACCTGTAAGCACTGGTTTCTCAAAGAGATATTTGATGGGATCTAATCTCGAAACAAGAATTACGGAGTGAGCTAACAGGTAGTGCCTCAACTTCCTGGTAGCCCATACCAAGGCTTCGCAAGCTTTCTCCAGCGGAGTATAGCGGGTCTCGTAATCCAGCATTTTCTTGCTCATGTAATAGATGGCTCTCTCCACCCTATCCTCAGATTCTTAATCAAGCATGCATCTCATTGTTGTGTTCGTTACTGACAAATATAGAATAAACGGCTTTTCCGGCTCTGGCGGCGACAACACAGATGGATTCTGAAGGTATTGCTTGATCTGCTCGAAAGCGAATTGACATCAGTCATCCCATTGGAATTTCTTTCCTTTCTTCGGGAGACCAAATAGTGGTTCACAAGTCAAAATTAATTTTGAAATAAACCGTCTTATGAATTGCACTTTACCCAGAAAGCCTCGCACCTCCTTCTCAGTCCTTAGTGATGGCATTTCTAAGATGGCCTTGATTTTGGAAGGATCTAGCTCGATGCCCCTCTATGTAATCAAGAAACCCAGCATTTTCTCTGCCGTTACGCCAAAAGTACACTTCTGTGGATTCAACCTCAATCTGTATTCTAAGATCCGTTGAAAGAATTTCTTTGAGGCAGTGTAGTGGCGCACTCTTTCCTTGGACTTGACAATCATGTCGTCCATATACATCTCGACCTCTTTGTGGATCATATCATGCAAAATCGTGGTTACAGCCTGTTGATAGGTAGCCCCAGCATTCTTCAGCCCAAACGACATTACCTTATGACAGTAGGTTCCCTACGGCGTAGCGATGGTAATTTTCTTTTTGTCCTCGATTGCCATCAGAATTTGGTTATACCCAAAAAATCCATCCATGAAGAAGAGCAACACATGGCCTGCGGTAGTCCACCAATTCATCGATGTACGGTAGAGGAAAATCGTCCTTCAGGCTAGCCTTATTCAGATATTTGAAATCCACACACACCCGAATTCTGCCATCTTTCTGTGGCACTGGAACAATGTTGGCCAACCAAGTTGGATACTCAGATACTAGTAAGAACCATGCGTCTATCTGCTTGGTGACCTTCTCCTTAATCTTCAAAGCCAAATCCGAGCGTATTCTCTACAACTTCTGCTTGATGGGTCAGGCCTCGGGGTCAAGAAGGATCCGATGATGTACAATCTCAAGATCGATTCCAGGCATGTCTTCGTAGGACCACGCGAAAACATCTTTAAAATCTTTTAATAAAGCAACTAAGTGCTCGCGCTCCTTTGTAGACAACGTGGACCCGATCTGACCAAATGTGGATCCTTCTCAGTACCCACATTAATTGGAATGATTTCATCAACAAAGGGTTTTACAAACCTCTTCTCCTCTCGATTAATCAAATGTTTCAAAACCATAGGAATTCCTTCCTCATCGTTTTCATCAAAATTTTGAAAATCATGATCGATGCAATAAACAAGATACACAGAAAAGTACTCAAAATTTACAATGGCATTCTCATTCAAAAGATCCAACTCATCTAGTTCCTTACATCCTACTCAAAGGAAAAGGAAAAAGACGACCTGGACAAAACCTCGGCATTCAGGTTATAAACCACAGGAATATCGGACCCAGACTCAGAAGAACTATAATCTGATTCCGACTCCACAGACTCTGTGAAATCAGATTCTGGTTCACTACTTGACTCAGAACTGCTAGACAGGTAGCCCTCCTCCGGCTACCAAACGAGGGACTATGTGTCAGATACATCCAAGATACCACTATAAGGGTTCACACCCGGTTGGTCTCCGATCATAGAAACAGTCACGTTATCCCCCAAGCTCTCTGAGTTGATCTGAGGATCCGAAAGAAGACATGCCAGTGCTGCTCCTATTTGAAGCTCGTTGCTGTCGGACTCACTTTCTGTGCTCTTTGCAGCCTCAGTGGTCAGTTCAGTCTGTTTCTCTATTTCACTCTCTTGCAGCTGCAAGTCAAAGAAAATCTCAAAGCTGGGAACCGACTGCTTTTCAGAGTTGAACCAGGGTTCGGGGAAACCGCAGAATGGGAAGTCTTCACCCTCCCGAACAAAATAGCCATTCAGGGTTCCCCGAATTGGTCAGTGCACAAGCTCGTAGCGCTTTCTAGTTTGCTTAGCTCTGGCTCTTCCGGCCATTTCTTTTCCTTTCCTCACCCAGTCCTCTTTGGTAGGCGTATAGCCAAGACCAAAGGCATAAGGGTTATGTGGTACGTTGGCCAATGCAACGACGCCTTTCCAACCGCTTCTTCCTAATCCCATTCCTAATATGTGTTGAAGTTTGTTCATGAAGTACACAGATTAGGCGCTAACATACAAGCCCTCATCGAAAGCCAGGATATTCTGCACTACCCGGGCATCAGCCAAGGTAAACCTGGAAAGGAAGACATCCTCTTCGCCATGCACAATCTCCAGCACAGGTGTAGTAACCTCTGGCGGAGGATGTATAGATGAATTTCTGAAGACTATAGCTACCCCTTTTCCATGGGGCTACTTCAGCATTTGGTGGAGGGTAGAAAAGACATTTTTACTTGGTGTAGCCAGGGTCACCCAAGTAGAAAGTTGAAAGTGGTCGGAACATCCAGGACATAGAACTCGATGTCCTGCTGAGCCCGGCCGACTTGTACTCTAATTTGCACTATCTCCCACCACCTCTCTACTTGTATTGTCATACGCCCAAATCACCTGGGTTATAGGCACAAAATCGGCCGATTTCAGACCAATAGCAAAAGTCGTACGACAAGGACAAACGTTGATTGCTAACCCGGTGTTGACCAATACCACTGGTATCCACTTCTCTCGGCACTCTACGGATATGTATAGAGGCTTGTTGTGTATAGAGCCTTCCAATGGTAGTTCCTTGTCTGAAAATGTCAAAGTCAGCACAGCGCCTCCCGGGAAGACTAATCCCACAAGTTGTTCCGGGGTGGTGTCGATAGACAACTTCGTTTTATCCATCGCTGTCAGTACAGCCTATCTGTGCACTCGCGAAGTCATAAGCAGCCTTCAGATAAATATATTAGCTTGAATCTTCTGCAACTGTTTCAGCACAGCCTCTTCCTCTAACTGATTTTCCTTTTGTTTCTCTACCTCTTTGTCCTTTTCGGAGGCTTCAGGTTGGTCCAGATGCGGTGGTTTGAAATATCAGCCACTTCTTGTCATGTGGTCGACTTCTTCCACATACCAAGTATTGTCAAGAAGGCCTTCACCCCAATCCTCATTAGTGTGGGCAAGATGTAGATTATCATCTTCCCACTACGTACCTCCGGCAACCGACAAGCAATTGTTTGGTTCCGGTCTAAGTGTTCTCTCAACAGAAATATTCCCCACGGGGCGTTGAGTTATTCCAGCTTTCTGATCACTTCCACTCATTTCTTGCCCAAACCGCTCCAGCGCGACTTCTTGTTCTGTATGTATAGTACTAACAATGCCCAATTCCTGAGCCACTTGTTCTTCACCAGTGTTTTTTGACAGTTTACCCTTCCCATCGGCCATTCTGGCCATTGCAGTAGTTCCCATTTTTTGTTCTTCCAGCTTCAATTCAGTTCCTTCATCTATATTGGGCTCATCACTTAGCCAACCAGAATTGTCTATTGACCCGTTCAGATCAAACCAATTAATGTGCATGTCTCCCTGATCTTGCTCATCAAAGAACTGCAAATTGTTTATGTCCTCCTCTAGGTCGACTAGATCATCTAATTCTTGACTTAGTCCATCTTCTCAAACTACACTGACCCCCATCCCAGTCGGCAACACCATTTTCGGCTTAGCTTGATTGATTGGCACAACATAGCAGCTCGGGTCGTATGTCCCTTCAGATAAGTCCACAAAGCCCTCGGGCAACGGACTGATATTCTCCATCAAGGCTAACCTCCCTTTATCTTCCATTGTCACCACCACGGGTTTGGGTTAGAGTGAAAACGCACTCATCATGCGCAAGTTTGTGCTCTCAAGGATGAACAACGCCGGCTTAGGTAGGTAGGAAAGGATGATGTATATACTGGGGTCATAAAGGATGGCCAGTGTATGGATGAGGTTTATATGCCTGGGTGGAGGGACTTGATTATGTGGTGGGAGAGGATTTGCAGTGACATTGGGTTTTTCGGGAGGTGCTATCACTTTATTGTCAATGAGATCTTGAATCTCATGACACAGTCTAAAGCACTGATCAGTATCATGACCATGCTGTTGGTGAAAATCACAGTATTTAGCCGGGTTGTGTTTCGGAGGGAAAGGATTGGGTAGTGGGCGTTGTTCTAACGGTTTAAGATACCCCTTTTTGATTAGGACCCCAAAGGCTTTGGAAAAAGTCATATAAAGCGGGGTGAAGACCCTTTGGTGTCGGGCTTGATGGCTCGAGGTTTGTGAGGTTGTATGGGATGTACCAGCAAAAGGGGTGGCAGTTTTGGGTGTAGTGGTGACCATGCTCATATTGGAAAGCCATGCAGAGGTGCCACCAGTCGTGGCTGCATTGGAGCTGCATGTAAAGGGCCTTTTGGGTTGTTCCTTCTCATGGTCTATCAACCCTTGCTTCGTCGCATCCTCAATTTGAACTCCTATTTCATGGAGCTTAGCAAATGTAAACAAGGGCAAGACTATCATTTTCTGTAATAATCTCCCTTGCAAGTTACGGACCACCATTCTGATTTGGTCCTTTTCAAACGGCCGGTTAGTCATCATAGAGGCCTTGGCCCTCCATTGGGTCACAAAATCCAAGAAGCCCTCCTTCGGCTCCTAGTGAGTTGCTTCAAGATCACGAGTAGTGACCTCGATCTAAGTATTGTAGGAGTATTGCGCTATGAAGGCCTCAGCCATTTCCTCTCAATTTCTCTTCACAGAGTCTTCAAGCTTGGCATACCAAATGGTCGCTATACCCGACAAGGTTCGGCCAAAAAGTGACAGCTTCTGAAGTCTAGTGAGACCCATCAGTCGTAGGATATCAGAGAATAACTGTAGATGGACCATGGGATCCCTGGAGCCGTCAAACCGGTCTATGTGTGGCATCTTGAATCTGTCTGGCAGAGTCACTACTGAGTCAATGTATCCATCCTCAATATTAGGGATTGAATTCACGTCCTGCGCTCGTTTGAATAGCTTTTCTAGCTAGTTGACCTTCAATGCAGTGGGGTCAACCTCGAATTCAAACGGCGCCTCCATTTGGTAAACTGGTGCCTTGGAGGTCTGAGGTGGGATTGGATCTGCCGGAATGCATATATTCTCTTGGACATTGACTGTGACCCCGGGTGCCGGAATTCCCGCTAGGGGTGCATGGAATGCAGAGACTACTGCCGGTTATGGCTGCTATTGCTGAAGCCTTTCTATCACTTCTTCTTGGCGGGCTACGACCTCGGCTGGCGGGCTGTGGTCTCAGCTTGGCGGGCAGCATCTAGCTACATAGTCTCAATAGTCTGCTGGAGCTGACAAAGCATATCTTCTATGCTGACTAGGGGATGTTGAGCTATCAGAACTGGTGAATACTTTCTTTCTGGAGTAGAAGACAGGGCCTGACTAGGTGTAGGTGAAATGAAAGGTGACTGCTGGATTGGTAAATTCTGCTTGATCCTCCTTCGTCTAGTAACCGGTGGGAGTGAAACAAACACTGGTTGTCCCCTGACAAGATCCCTAGATCTACAAATCCTTCTTACTTGGGTCCAGAGTGCTTGGGGGGTAACAGAATCGTCTGAAGCAATGATGAAAAACTACCTTGCAAAAAAAGAAATAAAGTAAAAAGAAAACAAAAATCAAAAACTACACAGCCCCTCTGCTCAAATTCTAATCAGTACACTGATGTAATCAAAGCTGTAGAACCATGCTCAAAACTGAATTCTGCCTGCCAAAAATTGATACCCAGATTTGCAACTGATACATACATTCCTGTAGAGTTTCACTCTAAAAGCACATATCAAGCAAATGAGAGCCAAAACACCTCTATGGTGGGATAGGGTTACCCTGTCCTAGTTTCGTCAGGAGTTAGGGTTTCACTATGGACAACAAGTGGCTTCACACAATTCCTGCATTCGAGTAAGCAACCTGTCCTAGTTTGGAATAGTCTCTATGGTTTCCAAAATGCAACTAAGCCAATTAGTCAAAAAGGGTACCTCAGTAAGACTACCTAATATACCTCTCACACCTAACACCAAGAAGTGAAAGGAGGATCAAACAGAACAGTGGTAGTCCAGATCCAAGGGTTGTGTTCCCATCGTGGCAGAGCCCGTAACCGGTCAACCTTTTGGCAAGCTTTTCCAAGCGACCCTCCGACAAACCGTTCATAAATAGCAGATGGAAAACACTGTGACTTAGGCGCACCGATGCAAATGAAAATGCAAATAAACACATAAATGTAAATAAAATAACATATTAGGAGTTCAAATCAAGTTCTCTAAATCCCCAGCAGAGTCGCCAGAAATTCTAGCCTGGCTCTTTCGCGCCCCCTTTCGAAAGGTTTGAAAGAAAGCCCTACAGTTCGGACTCTCGTGGTTCTGAATTTAATCTCACAAGTGCAATGTGAAATTGATAATCACCAAAGAGGCCAAATCCGGCAAATCGTTTTGGAAATTTGATTTTGAATCAAAAAGTGCCAAAAGTTGACTGCTTTGCCAGATACAGAGTTGTCACCTAAATATTTTATTTTTGGGAAAATTTAGGAAACCCATGACTCGTGCCAAAGGTCACGTGTCCGTCATCACCAAAGTTGCCTCGGCTCGGGAACTTAGGTACGAGAGGGGAAGGTCATGAATTGAGCACCCCTGCTCGCCTGATCAAAGATCGGCCTCTACTAATCATGATATGATTTTTTATAAACATTATGTGTTCTTATTCCGGTTATTAAACTAGCTTTACTATGTGACGCGCACAAGCAAGTATAGACTAGTTTGCTCAATTTGGAACAATTCAACTCATGTTTGCTTGCGAAAATGGTTTGAATTTGCCACCTCAAGTGGGCTTAAACAGTGTGCATTTGCCACCAAACATGGTGAGCTTAAAACATGATTTGCCATTCAACAAAGTGGGCTTAAAATGCACATTTTTTGAATCGTTCCAATTCAAACAACAAGCCTTTATCCACAGGTATTCAAGCAGTTTAGCATTTAAGCACATAGCCTAATGGCAAGCGTGCTAATCATGGCAACATTCACACTTATGCAAGTATGCTAAAGCATAAAAACTCATCTACTATTCCAAGCCAAAAGAAAACAAAGTTAGAAAAATGCATGATTCCTAACTATACAAGATGTCTAATGCAACACATGCAATATGTAATTAATAGGCTTGGCTACTAATATGGCACATGATGTAATTTGATAACATGCAGTTAAACACGTGTTCAAAGAATTATTGAAATGACAAGGCAGTTTGAATGATGCGCCAAGCCTCAGTGCATGCAATACAAAATGAATGGATGCAAGCATAAAGTACGCTACTTGAAACATGATGCTAATCTAACCATCAAAAGTGGTTAAGTAAGAGGGAGAAAGACATGGGGTTGAAAAACATGCACACATGCACGCACACTTATTACAACATTACGCCCTCGTGAAGGAGGGTCCAAATGAATAAGCTAACCAACTAGCTACGTTAATTAAGCTAACTAATACAAAACTTCAAACCAATTAACTAACTAGTTAACTAGTTACAAAACGAAATTGAATAACTAGTTAAACTAACTAATTATTCACAACTCTTAATTAGCTAGAACTAATTAATTACAACACATATTTGATCTATTGCTAATTAAACTAATTAGCTAATCCCGAGAAGCGAAGAATGCATGCATGCTCGATTTTTCACCCGAAAAGCCACTACCTTGCTGCGGAAAGCCTCTATTTGCACATATGAACACCAACAAAGCTGCCCACTTCCAGAACACCTCTACTCCACCTTACCAATATACTGTGCAAATTTTATTAATGGTCGACAGGTGGCTAGTCAGCTACCAATGGTGGCTGGTCGGCTACCATTGGTGGCCGGTCAGCTACTGGTGGTAGCTATCGGCCACTGCTGTCTTGAATTTCATTGCTGCAATAGAGTGCAAAACCGAGCAAAACAGCATATTCTCAAGGGTTGTTTGCATACTTTGCCTCTCCTTTTCATGGGAAAATCAAAAAAGGGACAAAATTTGGGTTCACAAACCATCAATCAAGCAATTTCATTGCATGATGGCTTGTGAAACCAATTGTGCAAGCTTAATAAATGCAAGAACAAGACTCAAATGACCATCACCCTATCATGCATGATCAAGGGCAACGGAGACCAAGGAAAGTGGCACATTTCATCACTTTGAGTATGAAATTTCCATTTTCATTGCGTTCAAATTAACGTTCGATTTGAAAACATGCAATGCAACACAAAAAGATGCTTATCTTGCCTCTTTTACTTGTCAATTTTGTTTACTCATTTTAATTACCAAATCATTCATTAATCCATTAAGTCCGTTAGTGAGTGTCCTCTAATGGAAGGAGGGCTCAAACCACAAGTTGCTTTGGGCATGAAAGAGGCATTACACTATTGGTAATGAACCCCCTAAGGGATTAAACCATTAGGTGTAGCACCTCTATTTCACACTTAGGCAAACAAGTGGTTGCAAACAAGTGGTTTGAAACCACTTTCAAAGCAAAACCAAAAGGTGAAGAAATGAGGGAGATTACAGAGATTATAAGTGCTGAAATGAAGTAGAAAAAGCACTAAAACATGCAATCAACTCACACCAATGATGGTTAAAGCCTTAAAACACTAAGCTAGTGAAAGGTGTTACATTATAACTATGTAAAACAAGACTCAAACGAACTAATCAGCCCAAAACAGAGCAAAAATAGGTTATTTCAGAGGCTAAAACATGCTGGACTTGAGCTAAGTTAAGTTAGAAAAACATGCTAACATGTGAAGCTAACTAAGCATGCAAACAAGACACAAGGGGGGAGGCTAATCCCTCCAAATTTGGACCTCAAAATATATTTTTTGCCACTGAAAAACCTCTAAAATTCAGTGGTTAAAAGGGCCAAAAAAGTTGATTTGAAAGTGATGAATAAAGGCACAAAAGCTTTACAAACTAATAAGCAAGAAGGGGGAACCACTCCCTATCTAAAAAAGGGCTCAAACCAGCACTTTTAGGCCACAAAAATAGAGTTTTTCTCGGTTCAAAATCAGCCCCAAAACAGTAACAAAAGATGGTAAAACAAGCTTGCAAAACAAAGTGAACAAGGCAAGTAAACTACCTCTTGAAGCAATGGGCAATTCTGGGCACAAAACCAAGCTAAAACCACCTTCAAGAGCTCCAAGAAGACCCCAAGTAACCTCAGCTCAAAGGTAAGAGGATTTGATTTAGGATGTGTATTCAAAGTGTAGTGAAAACAAGTAATTAGGGACAAAATTATAAGAAAGAGAGAGAAATCTAGAGAGAGAGAGAGAGGGAGAGATATTTGCTCTAAATTTTCTAACCTCTCAAAATAGGGGAGGAACCCCCCTATACATAGAAAAATAAGTCTTGAGCTTATAAACATTCTACCATACACGTGTAGGGAGATGCAGCTCAATGTGCTAACAGCTGGCACAGCTGTCAACAAATATCTAGAAAAAGTGACTGGTGGCCGACCGACCACACCAATGGCCAACAACTAAGGGCCACAGCCAATAGCCACTGGTGGTGGCTGACAAGTCACCACAAGTTCCAGGCACCAAGTTTTGATCCAAAACAAGGCATAGAAAGGACAAGGTCTAAAGGCCCAAAGACAGGGAGTTCCGTCGAGGACTTCAAGCACTCAAAACGAACACATGCAACCATAATCATCAAATGCGCAAGTGACAACGTCCAAGTCTTGAGGACGATCAAAAATGGGGTGTCGACAGCTAGAAACGAACAAGTCCCCCTTGCTATGGAAGTTGTAGCGGGTGGTGTAGTTGTTGACAGTGCAGAGCCTCCAAACCCTACTAATTCTGTTCATTCTAACCATTCCTCCATCGGTAGGGATGATTTTGTTCCTAAAACTCAAGGGAAAAGGGTGGCGTAAGAGAGACATTAGAAGTCATAACACCCCCTTTGGAAGCTATATCTAGGGGTTCCTCCCAGTCCACTAAGTCTCCGATGGTTCAACAGACCACACTTCCCAACATCCAAGTTACTGAGAAAGTGCAGATGTAGCGGCATTCCTACTATAGACCTCCCAAATTTGCCTCAACTTAGAGAGGTAGCTGTCAACTTGGCCACTCATGGTACTACTGTTGTCGCTGATGCTTCTGACCCAGTTACCTCAACAATTTCTGAGCAGCTCGCTGATTTGTACCCCACTCACTTCCCTGAGGTGCCAGCTAATCTTGGGGGATCACGAGACCTTTATGTGGGCATGGACATAACTATTGTGCCAGATCTGAATGTTGAGGACTACCATATGGATGACCTCTTCTTGAAGCGACATGATGGTGTAAGCAGCTTTGGCCTCTCTCATGAAGTCAATTCGCCTGGTCGCCACCCAGCACCTACTTATTCCAATGCTGCTGGGCAATCATCTTCAGGGGAGGTGCGTCACTCTCAGACCTTTGGTCGCTTGGTCGCTCTGCCAGTCTCCCTCCCGTAATTCAAGCTAGCGGTGGTGTAAGAGACTCCCCTCAATCCTCAAGGAGAGTTTCTTTTCTAAGTTATTGGGTCTCCTCCGAAGCTGCTCCCACTCTTTCCCACATCCAGGCGTTGCATCCTGGAACCTTTACTACTTTTAATGTTCCTGGCTCTATAGTGCAGACAGCATTGTTGGAGTCACTTACCAGTTTCATTCACAACCTTGCTACGAAGAAGATTCTGGCCACTCCCACCAAGTTCGTGGAGAGTGCTAAGGCCAATCTGAGCGGCTTTTAGAGGAATGGTTTGGACCTATCATGGATGAAGGATAGGCTTCTATCAATCGATGGCTTCCTTGAGCATGCAGACAATGTGGTGATGATTGCATCCTTGGAGGAGACTATCAAGGAGAGTGAGGGTACCTTAGAGCAGCACCGGCAGAACCTGGCTCGGTTCAAGGAAAATGACTCCGCACTCGTTGCTCAGTTGCCTCGGGATGTGACCCTGATGGACTCCCTCATGAAGGGTTTGATTTGATGTATTGTGACTTTGTTATGGCTCTTTTTCTTTGTACTTTTTCTATCTTTTTCTTTCTTCTTTTCCGTTTGAACATTGTAATGATGCTGTGGAAAACTTTGATGTTTATAAGAAGCAAAGATATTGTGTCTTACTTCATTGCCTTCCTTTCATTGTCTTTTACATGGCTTCTAAGGACAAGCAAAACTCTTGCCATGAACCAAACTTCGTCATGACTAAGCTTTTTACATGGACAAAATTTCACTAAGGATGGAAAACTTTCTTCACACTAAGTGTTTACAAGAGTAACAGGTTTACTAAGTGTATGACACTTTCTTACACTTTGCTTTGGAAATATTAATGAAGAAACTTACAACTCTTTTTCTGAACAAAAGAAAATTAAGGAAAATACTCCTTTACATACTTAGCGTTGATAGAGCTAGTTCTGAACCCATCATCTACTCTTGTCAACTTGTAATACCCATTATTACTTGCCTCAACAACTTTGTAGGTGCCTTCCCATCTTGGCAAGAACTTGGGGATTGGTTGCCCTCGCATGATTGCGTCCACTATTTTCCATACCAAGTCCTCCTTATTGAACTTCCTGTGTTGAACAGATTGATTGTAGGTGCGAGCTATGGACTGATGACACTTTTCCATTGCCCGCAATGCCCGATCTCTTCTTTCTTCAACTGCCTCTATGTCATTCTTCCTGCTGTCTCGAACTAAGTGTGCTGACATAGCCATTCTTGCTGAGTGTAATGCCAACTCGACTGGTAACACAGCTTCGGACCTATATACTAGGGAAAATGGGGTTGCCTGAGTTGGCTTCCTTTTTGACGTTCTATATGCCCAGAGTGCTACGAGGAGTTGTTTGGACCATGTGCCCCTGTTTCATCCATTATTTTACTCAGTATTCGAATTAGGGTCTTGTTGGTTGCCTCAGCTTGTCCGTTCCCTTGAGGATAATACGAAGTAGACTTGTGGTGCTTGATCTGGTAGGTGTCCAACAACCTTTCCACATGGCAGTTCACAACGACAATCCCGTTATTAGACAACATTACCTCGGGTATGCCAAACCTATAGATTATGTTTTCCTTGATGAAGTTGGCGACTCCTGCCCCATCTTCCTTCCTCATCGGTATAGCCTCTACCCACTTGGTACTAACTTCAGTCGCTGCAAGTATCCATCTGTGGCCTTTGAATTACTGCGTTATAGGACCTACTAGGTCAAATGCCCAAGTATGAAACAGGTAAGGAGTCTTGATGTTGTGCAGTTCAATCGCAGGTGCATATATCAAGTTTCCAAACTTCTGGCAGGATTGACATCTCCTTACAAAGTTTTTAGCATCTTCTTCCATTGTCGGCCAGTAGTAGCCGAGGTGAATAAGGTGCCCATATAATTGTTACGCTCCTTGATGCTCTGCCTTGTGGGCTTCCCCCAACACTTCGTTTACCTCATCTTTTGATAAACACGCCAAAGGTTTCCCTTCAAAGCCTCTGTGGTACAGCTTGCCTTGGTCAAGGAAGAAGCAGAGGGCCCGCCTCTTAACTCTAATTGCATTGGTTTTGTTCTCAGGCAGTGTGTCGTTTCCAAGATAGTCAATATACAGTTGCCTCCATTCCTTTATGCTTAAGAAATGGGCTTCTTCTTCTTTAGGATGGGATTGACATTTTGCACATTGCCTCTATAACTCGACACTTTCCTTTTCCATCTATGGCCAGTAATATCCTTGCCTCTGCATCCGTTGGTATAGACTGATATCTCCATCTCCACAAGACTTAGCATAGATCTGCTTAAGTCTGTAAGTTGGTTCTTGTCTACCGACGCACCTTGCTAGCAAGTTGTTAGGACCGCGAAAATACAACTCTCCTCTGGGGAACAAGAATGATGCAAGTTCTGCTGGTCTGGTTGTCCCTTGGCCTATTTTTAACTGTTGAATAATGTATGTTTTCCACCTCTTAGTACCTTGCTCTCTATGTCCTTTGGCTAACACTGTTGATGTTGTTCTTTTCTCGATGACGATGGCTATACTATTATCTGGTATATCCACATTTGCCCCAGAGTAGCCAAGGCATCGGGAAAATGATTGTAAGTGCGAGGGATATGTTGGATTTGGACATCATCAAACTGAGTGAGCAACTTTTGGATTATGGTGTGATACGGGGCCAAAAGAGGCTCCTTTAAAGTGAAATCACCTAGTGCTTGCTTGACAACTAACTTGGAGTCACCCAAAATTTTTAACTTGCAGAGGCCTTTCTTTTGGGCAGCAATCAGACCCAATATCAGCGCCTCACATTCAGCCTCATTATTTGAACATGCAAAGTCAAGCTCATATGATAAGTGGAACTTCTCTCCTTCTTGACTAGTCAATGTTATGCCAACTCCACATTTCCTAGCCCCAGAGGCTCCATCAAATTTTAAATCCCAATAAGTCTTAATCGGTTGCAGGTTCATGTTCACTAGATGGGAATTGTGCTAGCAACTCTATAAGTGTTTGGCTCTTGATAGCCTTAGGAGTAGCACATGTTATGTCATATTCTACTGGAGCCAAAAGCCATATTGCCATTCTTTCGATCAGAGCGAGCTTGCTCAATGAATAGCAGACTGGATCACTCCTGGTCACAACCTGGATCGGGTGTGCCAAAAAATAATGGCGCAACTTCTGCGCAATGAAGATTAAGGCTAAGCAATGTCTCTCAATTAGGGTATAAAGTGATTCGGCACCGTTGACTTTGTGACTGATATAATAGATTGGCTTCTCAACGTTGTCTATGTCTTGGACAAGTAGAGCTCTAATTGCCCGAGGTATAGAAGTAAGGTACAATAACAAAGGCTTTTTAGGTTGTGGGGCAATCATTGTGAGTGGAGAGGTAAGTGTTTGCTTCACCATATCGAATGTCTATTGGTGTTTTTGCAACCAGTCAAACTTGTGATTCCCTTTTAGCATTGTTCCAAAGGAAAAGGTTATCTCAGCAAGGGCTGGAATGAACCTCCTAAAATATAACACTTTGCCTAGAAATTTCTTCAAGGCTTTTTGAGAATGTGGCAGTGACATCTCCATGATTGACTTGACCTTATCCCCATCTACTTCAATCCCCTATTGGTGTACCAGAAAGCCAAGGAACTTGTCTGTGGTAACTCTGAAGGCACACTTGAGAGGGTTCATCTTTAAGTAGAATTTTCGACAACGTTGAAAAACTTTTTCCAAGTCGCAGAGGTGTCGGTTTGCCTCGGTAGACTTTACTACCAGGTCGTCCACATCACTTCTACTTCGTGATGTAACATATTATGAAACACTACAATCATAGCCCGTTGATAGGTTGCCCCCACATTTTTTAAACCGAAAGGTATCACTATATAGAAAAAATTTCCCAAGGGCGTTCTGAATGCTATCTTTTTTACGTCTTCTAGTGCCATTTTAATCTGGTTATAACCACTGAACCCATCCATGAAGGAGAACATCTGATGGCCCGCAGTAGAATCGACAAGTGTGTCAACATGGGGCAATGAAAACTCATCTTTTAGGCAAGCCTTGTTCAAGTCGCGAAAGTGTACGCAGACCCTGATCTGGCCGTTCTTCTTCTTCACAGGCACAATATTTGCTAGCCAAGTTAGGTATTGTATAGGTTCAATGAACTTGGCTCTCTGCAACTTCTTTACCTCTTCCTTAATCTTTGCCTCAAGGTCAGGCTGATACTTTCAAGCATGCTGCTTTATTGGCTTAAAGTTGGAAAAAGTGTCAAGGTGATAGGTGACATAGAATGGGTCAAGACCAAGCATCTTGTCGTATGTCTAAGCGAAAGCGTCACTGTACTGCTTCAGTAGTGTTATTAATTCTACCTTAGCTATTGGAGCCATTGTATCGCTGATAAACACGGGCTTGCTCTGCCCTGGTAAGTCACTAAGGTTTACCTTAACAAGTACTTCCTGCTGCGGTTTGGGTCTATCTTGCATGCATTCAGGGGTGGGTTCAGGTGTCTCCACCAACCTTTTTTGGGATTTGTCACCATCACATTTATTTTCCTTGGGGCCATCCTCCCAAGGTATGAAGTCTGGCCCCTAAGACCGTCATAGGTAATAAACTGTCTTGCCACCCTCACGTACCTTAACAATCTTAGATGAAGGACTTGTGGACTTGCTGCTCCTCTTGTGCCTACTACTTTCTGGAGCAACCTCTGTATCTCGAATGTCTTCCCATTTCAAAAACTTTTCCCCTACAACTTTACCAGTCCTTGGAGTTTCATCCGTTGATAACTCAGTAAAGAAAACTGCATCAGAATAGTGTGCCTCCTTTATTCCAAATGGCTTGTCAGATGCATTTATGGTCACTGTTCGCTTCCCTAACTTTGCCTTTACGCATTGGTGATAACTCGACAGGATAGCCCCATATCAGTGCATCCAAGCTTTGCCAAGTATCATGTGGCAACTTGTATCCGCTTTTATCACATGAAACTTAGTTACAGAATGAATCTCACCAACTGCTAAGTCCACTACAACATGGCCCCTGGTAACTTTGTTCTCACCACCAAAACCTATCACAGTAATGGGTTGGCAGACCATCCTGGACTCTAGGATACCAACCTTCGCAACAGTGTCGGTAGTGATGATGTTTATGGACGCTTTGCCATCAAGGAAAGCACGCTTGAACTCCACATCATTGATGTAAGCTGTGACAAAAATAGGACAGTTATGAGGAAATGGGTATGCTCTGTCTACCTCTGAAAAAGTAATGGCTCCATAATCTTCCTAGATGCGCCTTTAGAGACGTTGATAAGGGCCTTTGTTGCTTCCAGCCTAACTACTTAGCTCAGCCCTAGGTAGTCAAAGAAGGTACGAAACTTGACAGAGTTTTGCAAGGCCTGAACATGAGTATCCTCTGCGAGTTTTGCCTCCGCGGGTACTATTTCAGGGAGCTGGCCAGTTACGATTTCTTCTAACTCATCATAGTAGGATGCCATATGCGCTTGATCGCACACAAGCCCAAGATAGCGAATCATATGTACATTCTTCCCTTTCTCCTTGTAGTTAGGATAAGGGTCCTTCCTTACATCATGGTTACCAGCGTCTTTGAACTTCATCTCATTTGCGGCAACTTTCTTCTTGAAAATACTTTTCAAAGTCCAACAGTCCCTAGTAGGGTGTCTGGCGGCTCTATGATAGATACAATAATCTAGGCTTTCGTAATCCTTCTTGGTTGGGGGAACATCAACCAGAGGCAAAGTGAGTTCACCATCGGCTACCCATTATTTAACCAAGGCTTTGATGTTCTCAAGGCTGCAAGGATATGGATTTCTATCCTCATAACTCTTCCTCTTCCGAGAAGATGATGCCTCCCCTTATGAGTGGCTCCCTCGTGTGGAGGTTATCGTAGCAACTCTGCTACTACGAGAGTAGCGGTGATTGTTATGAGATCTATGCAAAGGACCAGTGGTACTGAGGTTCCTAGCTGCCTCAATCAAGGCTGAAAAGGTAGGCAAATTATGGTTCACCAAAAAGATTTTGTAGTCGCGTGTGGCACCCTTCACACATATGCTGACTAAATGGGCATCATTCACTAGTTCATAACAATCAATAGCCTTATCCTGGAACCGCTTGACATAGTCCAGTATATCTTTACCTTCTTTTTGGACATCTCACCCAAGTGTGAGGGTTAGAACTTTCTCTTGGACTTGGAAGAACTTCGTATGGAACTTGTTCACCATATCCTCCCAACTCTTGATCGAGTTGGGGGCCAAGTTCACATACTAGCCATAAGCCCTTTCAGTGAGTGATTTGGAGAACTCCCAAAGGTGCAAAGAGTGGTCACTACCATGGACACCAAGAGTTTCAATGAATCTCATCACATGTTCTCTAGCATTGCCTTGTTTTCCACCAAACTTGATAAACTTAGGTACTATATACCCAGTTAGGTATGGCATGGCCAATATCTCCTGAGAGTATGGGGGCTTCACATCTGGGTCGGGAAAAGATGGTAGTTGCTTCTTGCTACGCTATTCCTCAAGCATAGCTTGTACGTTAGCTAGAGTAACAAAGTGAGTGGATTGGAATGGTCTAGTCTGCTCCTGGGTAGCGGAACCAACAACCGTACCGTTCGCTTGGGGTATCACCGGAGGCACCTGGATCGAAGCCTGATTCCCAGAAAACAGATTAGGCACTGGATTTGGTACTACTACTGGTGGAGGTGCTTGCACTAGAGCTGGTCTAGAAGCCATGGCCATAATAGCCTCAGTAAGGGTTTGTAAAGCTGCTAGGATCTCTCTCTGCGTATCCTGAAGTGACTAGACTACCTCAACCACAACACTGTGGTCACGGTCCTCAGTATGTGCTACTCCGCCATTAGAAGAGCCTTGCTGTCGTGGGGGTTGTTGAACTTCATCATCTTCCATCTTTTGCAGTGAAGTGTTTAAGCCACTGCGAGTATGGACCATCAACAAAGCAGCCTCCCCAGCAGAGTCACCAGAAATATAGGGGGGTTCGAAGTTATGAAAGTGATTAGAAAGGTAAAACTGTACTAATGGTTCAACAATGGTGGAATGACTGGAGAATGAGCAGTAGTAACTGTCTGGGAGTTTAAAAAGTGAGCAACTGGGTGCGGGTGAAGTAGGCAGCTCAAAAAAAAGACAATGATAGTCCACAAATTGGTAGTATCTCTCCCAAGTTTCCAAAATTCCTCCTTTGGACCTTGGGAAAATGGGTCCTATTTATAGGCCTTTCCTTGGTTCCGAGAGGATACCAAGTGGCCAAATAGAGAGAAGACAAGTGTCCCTAAGGATCTCTTGGAATATTCTGCCTTGAGCGACCAGGCTGAAGGTGCCACGTGTCCCTCTGTATGTACTGTGTACTATCTATTTGCCTTCGTAACTATGTTTTTGAGCCTCAACGAGTGTAGTTGCGATGGGAGTGTTTCGCACTACAACTCTCTTTTGAGCCTCAGCAAGTGTAGTTGCGATGGATGCACTTGCCTTCTCAGCTCAAACCTCAACAAGTGCACTTGCAACGGTAAACCTTGCTGCTACACTTACTTTCTCAGTTTTATTTAGCCAGTACATGCATTCTCAGGACTCCATTAGCCTGTTATCGGCTATGTTTATGTTCACCTCAGCGAAGCCTCCACCCTTAGCCACCTAAGCAGAAGCTCCCCAGCTTCCCAAGGCGAAGGTCACAACCAAGCCTGCTATCAGCCATGTTGTCCCTTAGTACCAAGCCCAAGGGGGCTTCCTTAGTCCTGCCTAAGCGACTACGGTAGGTCTATAACCTGGGTAATGGAAAGGGAGTCCCTTACACTCAGGCTATCCTGCTCCTATCTTCACGGGATCGCCACTGTAAACTAGTATCTCTGGGCCTACTATCAACGCCACTATAGCTCGACTTTTTCACGCCCCCTTTCGGAGGTTGAAATAGGCCCTACAATATCGAACTCCTACGGTTCTAAATCTGATTCCACAAATGCAATGTGAAATAGATAAACACCAAAGAGTTCTAATTCGGCAAATCTTTTAGAAAATCAATTTTGAATCAAATTGCCAAAAATGAACTGCTTTGCTAGATACAGAGTCGCCACCTAAATATTTTATTTTTGAGAAATTTAGGAAACCTATGACTCATGCCAAAGGCTACGTGTCCGTCATCACCAAGATTGTCTCGGCTCGGTAACTTATGTACGAGAGAGGAAGGTCATGGATTGAGCACCCCCGCTCCCGATCAAAGATCGACCACTACTAATTATGATATGAATCTTATGTACATTATATGCTCTTATTCCGATTTATTAGGCTAGCATTACCATGTGATGCGCACACACACAAGTGTAGACTAACTTACAAGGATTGGAACATTTGTTTCATGTTTGTTTGCAAAATTGTTTCGAATATGTACCACTTGAAAAAGTGATCGCATATAAACATTACTCAAATTATTCCAATTCAAGCAACTAGTCCTCATCCATAGGCATTCAAACAGTTATAGCACTTAAGCAATTAGCCTCATGGTAAGCATGCTAAACATGGCAACAATCACACTCATGCGATATGCTAAAGCGAGTAAAGGCTCACCTGGTACTCCAAGCCAAAAGAGCAATGAGTTAGAAAAATGCATAATTCCTAACTATGCAATATGACTAATGCAACACATACAATATGCAATTACTTAGGCTCGGCTACTTAACATGATATGTGAAGCAATTTTGATAACATGTGATCTAAGCACGTATTTAAGAAGTATTAAACTAACAATGCAAGTAAAATGATGAACCGCGGCTCGGTGCATGCAATACAAATGGATGCAAACATGGAGTATGCTAAACAAAACATGATGTCCCTAAACTAGCCATCATAAGCTAGTAAATAAAAGGGAGAAAGACGTGGGGTTGGAAGACATACACATTATTACAACATTGCGCTCTCATGAAGAAGAGTCCAAATAAACTAACTAGCTAACTAGCTAAGCTAAGCTAATTATTACAAAACAAATTAAATTAGCTAAACTACTTAACTAATTATTACAACAACAAATGAATTAATTAACTAACTATTCTAGCTAATCAAATTACAACACTTTACCAAATTCAACTAGCTACAACTAATTAATTACAACAAATATTTAAGCTAAATATTTAAAAATAGGCTTGATATGCGAGGAATGCTCATGCACGTGCTCGATTTCCACCCGAAAAGGCACTGTTTCTGCTGTTGAATGCCTCTGTTGCACAGTAGAACACTTACACTTTTGTCGACCTCCAGAATAGCTCTGCTTTGCTCAAAAAACACACTGCTGAATTTTGCATTGGTGGCTGGCCGGCCACTGCTACACAATTCATCTTGCTGCAACAAAGAACAAACAAAGCATGCACAGGGTATTCTCAAGAATTTGTTTGCACAATTCACCCCTCTTATCATGAATAAATCAAAGGAGTAGTAAACTTGGTCCACAAACCATCAACTCAAGCAATTTCATTGCATGATGGCTTATGAACCAAAGTGTGCAAGTTCAATAAATGCAACAAAATAAGACTCTAAACTCCTTCATTCATGAATTGATCAAGGGAAGTGGTGACCTTGGAAACTTGAATCATTTCATCACTAATGAGTATGAAATGGCTCTAGCTTCCATGTGTTCAATTAACATCCAATTGAACACAAAACCAAATTCTTATCTTGCATCATTTTAGTCTCATTTTAATTACTTCATTTTTAATTACCAACCGTCCTTTAATTCATTGAGTCCAATGGTGAGTTTAAGTCCTCTAATGGAAACAGGGCTAAAACCAAGAGTTGTTTTGCGCATGAAAAAGACATCATACCGTTGGTAATGAACCACCAAAGGGATTAAACCATTAAGCATGATATCTCAATCTCATGCTTTAAACAAACAAGTTGTTTGAAACCACTTTCAAAGAAAAACAAAAGCCAAGAAAGAAGGGAGGTTGCAGAGGTGATTAAGAGTGATCACAAGTATAGAAAGCCATAAATAAATTCAATCAACTCAAACAAGATGGTGTCTAAGGCTTAGAACACCAAACTCATGAGAACAATTACACTACAAGCATACAAAACAAAGCTCAAATGCAACAAACACTTAAAGACAGTCCTAAAACAGTCTAAAAATAGTCCTAAAACATGTTGGAATTGAGACAAAAATAGCTAGATTAATATGCTAAAATATAGAGCATGCTAGAATAGTAAGCAAAATACAAGGAGGGGAGGCTAACCTCTCCAATTTTGGATTTCAAACCACGATTTTAGCCACTGAAATAACTCTAAAAATCAGTGCTTAAAAGCCCAAAAAAAAATATAGTGCAAAGGTGGGAAACACAAGGGAAAAGGCCTTGAGAGCAAGGTGTAAAGAAGGGTGAACCACCCCTCAACCTTTAATGGCCTTAAAGCCCAAGTTTTAGCCCAAAAATAGTGATTTTTTATAGCCCAAAAATAGTTTGAAAAACAGTAAGAAAAGATGGAAAAACAAGTGGTGTAAAGATAGTACAAAAGCAAGATAAGGTATACCTCTTGAAGAGGAATGCTTCTTTGAGTTATAAACCACAAATTTCACACTCTCAAGTGTTTCAAGAGCTCAAATTCAAGCTCAAATCAACTCAACAAGAAGCTCTCAAGGTTTGGTTTAGAGTGTTTAGGCAAAGACTATGCAAGTAAAAATGGAGAGAAAGAATTGTAGAGAGAGAGAGAATTGTAGAGAGGGAGGAATTTTCCAAAATTATTTCCTCACTCCTAAATTGTTCTAACCTTAAAACCAAGAGAGAAGAAACTGTAGACCCGACTTCCTTCGCGCGCCCCCCTTTCTGAGAGGGCGCGAATTTGGTCTTACTACAGTTCGGACTCCTGTCACGGTTCTGAATCTAATCTCACAAAGTGCAATGCGAGACTGATAAACACCAAAGAGTCCAAATCTGGCGTGGTTTTGGAAAATCGATTTTGAATCAAAAAGTGTCAAACATGGACTGCTTTGCTAGATTACAGAGTTGCCACCTAAATATTTTATTTTGGAAAATTTAAGAAACCCTGACTCGTGTCAAAGGTCACGTGTCCGTCATCACCAAAGTTGCCTCGGCTTGGGAACTTGGGTACGAGAGGGGAAAGTCCTGAAATGAGCGCCCCCGCTCGCCCGATCAAAGGATCGGCCTCTACTAAGCATGATATGTTGTTTTATAAACACATATGTTCTTACTCGGTTATTAATCTAACATTACTAAGTGACGCGCACAGCATACAAGTATAGACTAAGTCGCAAGACTTGGAACAAATCGACTCATACTTGTTTTTGAAAATGGTTTGAAAGTGCCACTCACAAGTGGGCTAAAGCGCGGATTTGCCACCCTCAAGTGGACTTAAAACATGATTTGCCACTTCGCAAAGTGGGCATAAAACTCGCACTCGTCGAATTGTCTCAATTCAAGCAACACAGCCTTTACCCACAAGCATTCAAGCAGTTAAGCATTTTAAGCAAATAGCCTCATGGCAAGCATGCTATCATGGCAACACTCACATGCATGCAAGTATGCTAAAGCGTAACACTTACAATGTACTCTGAGCCAAAACAAAAACTAGTTAGAAACAATGCATGATCCTAGATATGTTAAGATGCCTAATGCAACACATGCAATACGCAATTAACAGGCTCGGCCATCTAAGATGGCATATGAATGCAATAATTGATACACGTATTCAAATAGGTATTGAAATACGATGCAGTTTGAATGATGCGCCGAGCCTGGTGCTGTGGACGCGCCCTCGGGCCTTATGGCGTCACAGTTTGGACTCCTTTTTGTGTCACAGTTCTTAGTCTGAACCAAAGAGTCCAAATCCAGCAAATCGTTTTGAGAAAATAGAGTTTTAGAAAAGAAGTGTCAAACATGGACTGCTTTGCCAGATACAGAGTCGCCACCTAAATATTTTTTTAATGGGAGAATTTAGGAAACCCTGACTCGTTTGCCTAAGGCCACGTGTCCGTCATTACCAAAGTTGTCTCGGCTCGGAAACTTGGGTACGATTGGGGAAGGTCAGCTATGAGCACCCCCTCTCGCCCGATCCGAAGATCGGCCTCTACTAACCATGATATCCAATTTTGAAAACGTTATGTGTTCTTATTCCGATTATTAGCCTAGATTTACTACGTGATGCGCACAGCAAAACAAGTATAGACTAGATCGCCTAATTTGGAACAAAGCATCGCATATCCGTTTGTTTGGAAAATATTTTGAAATTTGCTACTCGCGAGTAGGTTAAAACACGAATTTTGATGAGTTGTTCCAACTCAAACAATCCAACCTTCACCCACAGGCATTCAGGCAGTTCACATCACATAAGCATCTAGCCACATGGTAAGCATTCTGTCATGTTAACATTCACACTCGTGCGAGATGCTAAAGCACAAAATACTTACAGTGTACTCTAAGCCAAAACAAAGAACTCGTTAGCAATCAATGTATGATCCAAGTTCATGTTAAGTGCCTAATGCAACACATACAGAATGCAATTAGGATAGGCTCGGCTAATCCTAGGATGGCATGTGAAATGCAACCATTTGATGCACGTATTCAAGTTAGATTTGAAATACTTATGCAGTTAGCATGATGCGCCGAGCCCAGTGTATGCAATACTAATGAATGATGCACGCATGCATAGCATAAGGTATGCTAAATTAAATATGTCCTAATACTAACCATCAAAGCAGGTAAGTAAAAGGGAGAAAGAAGTGGGGGTTGGAAAACATGCACACACGCACCCACACTTATTACAAATTCGCCCTCGCTCGGAGGGACCAAAAGAATAATACAATTAATTAACCTACAAGCTAATTAATTATTATAGAAAAATTAAACTAGTTAAGAAAATTAACTAATCTAATAAAACAGTAAACAGCCTCGGGAACAGGGCCCAATGCAATGCATGCTCGGTTCCGCTCCGAAGTCCACTGCCATGCACAAGTTGCCTCTGTTTCCCTTGCTTTGCTCCTCTGAAAATTGCACAAATCCCAAGGTATGCTCCATGGACACTGTGGATCACCACCGACCAAGTGGAAACCCCACCGACCATGTCCGGATGGTCATCGACCATTTGTTGAGCTCTCAGCCATCAATAATTGGTCGGTCGGCAGTACAGATGGCCGGCCGGCCAAAGCTTCCTGCAGAAACGTATTTTGACAGCAGTAGAGGGCAAAACATGGCATGGCAATGTATTTCAAACAATGTTTGCACCAACCACACTCCTTATCATGTTTATGACTCAAAGGAGGATGGTTCTCGATTCTTGAACCATCAATCGCGCATTTCAATACGTGAAGGCCCAAGAAACCAAGTGTGTCATTTCAATGTCGAACGAAATACACTTAAACAAACAAATGGCCCAACCTCTATCACTTGATCAAGAGGTAAGGCATGCATGCCAATGCAATGCAACCTAGGCGTGCGAACTAGGCATGTAATATGAACATGAAGACAAGTATGCTAGGCACACAACCTAAGCTAGCAAGCATGCAAGCATGTCATAACTATGCTAATGATCAACATGCAAGATGTAACCCAATCATGCAAGTGTGTAAGGCATGCAACATGTTATGCAACCTAGTCAAGGAAATGCGTGCCAAATGCAAGTGTCACTTAAACATGCAACAACAATACATGGTAAGTCAAGTATGCAATCAACACACAAAGTGAGCATGCCACAATATGCAAAGGAGGGACTTACACTAATTTGGATAGCTCTCTATTAGGCCCAAAATAGTGGCCAAATGCTATGAAAATGAGAGGCAAAACACACACAAGCATGCATATGTTAAGGCCTAAACACTTAAGCATCAAGAAGCATCTTTTAAGCACACTTAAAAGGGAATAGCCATGGACATATGGCATACATAATAAGCTCTGAGAACATGCAGGAAATGATGCCAAATCAGCCTACCAATGCAAGCTAGGCATGCAACCAAGCCCAAGGACCTAAAACATGATCATATGACACATGAAGTAAATGACCAAAATGAACCAAAACAGTCCTAAATCATGCAAAAGTAGGCCCTAAGAACCACTTAAATGGCATCTAAATGACCTAATCCTAGAGGCATACGCAATAGCACAAACATGAAGCATGAAACACCAACCTCTTAACACATTAAAGGGGCATCAAACGTAAGCATTCAAGCATACCATGAGGACTGAAATGACATGGCAAATGGTTCCAAACCACTGAAACAAAGCAAGTAAAGCATGCTCCATATTTACACACCCAAGGCTAACAAGCCAAAATGCAAGGTGGCTATACTAAGCATGTCATGGTCGACCAAAACAACCAAAAACAGAACTTAAGTATGCTAAAACAAGCACAAAAGCTTCACAAAGCTAGGCCAAAACAAGTAAGCATAGTAGGCTAAATGCTAGGCACATGTTAAGGCAAATCATGGCATTACAAGACATGTATGCAAGGCAAGTATGGTGTGTCTAAACCAAGTAAAAATAGTGCTATAGCATGGCAAAATAACACTAAATAGCAGCTAGGATATGGCCAACATGAACCTGAATAAGATGCTCACTCAAGAGGCTAAAATGGCCCTTTTCAAGGACAACAAGGAGAGGGGGTGGCCCTCTCCTTCTTAGGACCTCAAGGCACCATCCTCACCACTGAAATCCCTCAAGATTTCAGTGGTGAGGAGGCCCAAACAAGGTGGTCCCGGAGCTCAACCAAAATGGCACAAAATGGGGTCAAACAAGCCCTAAGAGGGGTCAAACAATCCCAAAGCTCAAAACACTCTTAAACAACTATTTAGAGCAGGCAAAAACAAGACTTTATATGTTATACACAAAGTCTAAATAAGTTGCAAGGTAGGTGAAAGTGCTATGCAAAAATGGGAAAAAAATGGGTAAGATTGTTACCCTTGTAGACCCTCTTCAAAAATGGAAGACTAGCAGCTTCCTTAGGTTCAAACCAGTCCAAAACCTCCAAGAACAAGCCCTTTATGCCTCAGCAACTAAGGTATGGTGTAATGGTAGGTGTTTGTGTGCAAAACTAAGACTAAACACACACACAAAACACTCAAGAGAGGGAGAGATATAGAGATAGAGTATGAACAAACCCTAACCCTAAAACTCAAAGCTCTGAAAAATTTTGTAACCCTAATGTTGGGAGAAAAGGCTCCCTCTTATAGACAATCCCTCTTGTAAAGCTTTTCAAACAAACTAGTCAAGAGGGAAATCCCTTCATACACGTGTATGGAGGGGAGTAAAGTGTATGCCAGCTAGCACAGTTGGCATAAAAATATCTGCAAAAGTAGATGAATAGTGGTCGGCCAGCCAAAAATGCAATTTGACCAAAATAGATGGCCGGTCGACCATCTAGAGTGCCGGTCGGCCAAACATTTGGCCGATGGCCACAAAACACAGCCGGTGGCCTCAAGCCATGGCCGGTGGAGTGTGGGGATGGCCAACAAGCCATTCCCTGCCCTCCAAAGCAAAAACACAAGTGTTTGGTGCAAAACCAAACACAAAATAGTCGAGTCGAGAGATCCTGAGGCAAGGCGCGTAGCTGAGACCTCCGGGAACTCAAGACGAACACAAACAAGGATGATCACCGAGTGTTCAAACGGTGACGTCCAAGTCTTGAGGACGGTCAAGAATGGGTGTCTACAGTTGCCCTTCTTTGACAGAACTCGAAAGTCATAAGAATGACGGGAATGAGTGTCAAAGCCCAGAGACGACCCATTTTTGACAAGGCCGAAGACTTAGACAAAACATGCAAGACAATAAAGATATGAGCCCGAAGGCAGGGGCAAAATGCAACTGATAATGCAAGAAACCAAGCATAACTTATGATCATGCAAAGAAAGCTGTAACGAAGCATAACATGCAACAGTTTTAAGCTAGCTTACATCAATCCAACTACACTACAATGCAGAAAGGATGTAAGAGAATTATGCAATTCTTGATACGTCTCAGAATACAATACCTGCGCAGTTCGTCTGGTTGCACCAGCTTCAAATGAACCGTACATACAATATCGTGCCTGTAAAAGAAAGTAACTTAACAGGTACAATATTGTTAGCAACATGCATGACAATGCAAAATGAATGCAAAATGATATGCAGTATATACAAAACTATGTATAAACAATGCAAATGATAATGCAATGCAATTGAATCATAATCGAACCACGAGCGGTACAAAACCACACAAATGTCAAAGAGATGATGGAGATGCAAAGTCCGTCTACCATAGAAAAGGTGCCGCAACCCTCAAACCAACATACCAGCGTGGAATAGGCGCGTACACATGCAGAACTATGAGTGATGTAGACGGACACAAGAACAAGTAATTGGGTGAAATGACATTAGTGGGGAAGTGACCCGCTAAGGAAAGACCATGACCTAAATGCTGGGCGCAACAAGTTACACTACAATGTAATATACACGATGGATATGGCGCGCGGGCCAAACCAAATCTTGCCTAGGAAAGGCATGTACACAAACGAACCACGTATAGCACAGAAAAGGTGCCGTAACCCTCAAACCACAATACCAACAGTGGAATAGGCGCGCACACATGCAGGACTGTGCTTTGACGTGAAAATATATGCACATACCAGACCAAGCTTAACATGGAAAGGCGCAAGCCATAGATGGGGGTGATGCAGTGAATGCATGCAAGCTACAATGCAATATTTACAAATATGCAATGGAATGGAATATTTGCAATGGATAAGGCCTGCGGCCCAAACCGTATCTTGCCTAGGAAAAGCATGGACACAAACAAGCCACGTCTAGCACAGAAAAGGTACCGCAACCCTCAAACCACAATATCAGCAGTGGAATAGGCGCGTACGCATGCAGAACTATGCTTCGATGTGAAAAGTATGGGTACATACCAGACCAAGCTCAACATGGAAAGGCGCAAGCCATAGATGGGGGTGATGCAGTGAATGCATGCAAGCTACAATGCAATATTTACAAATATGCAATGGAATGGAATATTTGCAATGGATAAGGCCTGCGGCCCAAACCGTATCTTGCCTAAGAAAAGCATGGACACAAACAAGCCATGTCTAGCACAGAAAAGGTGCCGCAACCCGCAAACCACAATATCAGCAGTGGAATAGGCGTGTACACATGCAGAACTATGCTTCGATGTGAAAAGTATGGGTACATACCAGACCAAGCTCAACATGGAAAGGCGCAAGCCATAGATGGGGGTGATGCAGTGAATGCATGCAATACAAACTATGTACAATACAACGAATGCATGACAATGCACTATTTACAATGAATGCATGGCATATGCGATATTTACAATGATGCATGACATATGCGATATATACAATGATGCATGACATATGCGATATTTATAATGATGCATGACATATGCAATATATACAATGATGCAAGACATATGCAATATATACAATGATGCATGACATATGCATGAAAATGCATGATAATGCATGCTATTTACAGTGCATGACATACGCATTTTTTTTTTTTTTTTTGAAATGCAAATGATGCATGTTTTTTTTTTTTTTTGAAATGCATGTTGTCTGGAATGCGTGACAACGCAAGTTGCTTGAAATGCATGAAAATGCATGATTTCGAAATGCGCGACAACGCGCGGCTTGAGATGCATAAAAAAAACATGATTTTGTTGTTTTTTTTTTAAATGCATGAGAATGCATGATTTCGAAATGCGCGACAATGCGCGGCTTTTGAGATGCACGACAATGCAAATGAGGAAGATGCATAACAACGCATGTAAGGTGCGTATGGCAACGCGTGACAAGGATCATGCATGACAATGCAGACGCCAAAGGTTTCGCGCCTTCGAAGGATTTAAGGTCTCCTAGACCGAGCGTATTTAAGGTCTCGCCAAACCGAGCGTATTTAAGGTCTCGCCAGACCGAGCGAGTTTAAGGTCTCGCCAGACCGGGCGTATTTAAGGTCTCGCCAGACCGAGCGTATTGAAGGTCTTGCCAGACCGAGCGTATTTAAGGTCTCACCAGACCGAGCGTATTTAAGGTCTCGCCAGACCGAGCGGTGCATGACAATGCAAGAATAATGACGTGTAACTCAACGCGCGTTCACGTCAAAGGGTTGTAAAGCAACGCATGCGGGGCAACTTTCGAATCTTAAAAGAGACAAAAGGATACAAAAAGGATACGCCACGCACGTATTCGAGTGTTGCGCGCAGAAGACACAGTCTAAAGTCAAAACGGAGACCGATTGAGCTTCGGAAATGCACTTTTCTTGCACTGTCTTGAGCAATAAAGGCCCCAAACCACACCTCTGACCCAAACAAGGTTTTAGGAGGCTCACCGGCCATCAGGGGAGGTCATTGATCTAGATTTTTGATGTCTTTCTTCTTGTTGTTTTGCTTTTCTTTTTGCTGGTAGCTAGAGTACCTTGTACTGCCGCAGAAAGGTTTTTGTTTTCTCCAAAACTTTGTACTTGAAAAAAAAAATGGTGAAATGAAACAAACTTTCTGTCTGAAAAAAGTGTTACATTGATACATTTTATACACTGCATCGCATTGCATCATATTACACCTCATTGTAAATGATATTGACCTCCTGTCTGAAAAATCAAACACTTGTATTGTAATAACCAGATAATGGATCGGCCAACAGCAAAACAACTCAAACAAACCACTGCTCATTTTGAATACTCGGCTCGTAACACAGTGCTTGGTTTAATCTGCATACAGCCCACACAGCTCACAACTGATTCTGAACACTGCTCATTTTGAACTCTGCTCATTCTAAACTTCATAGCCCATAACACAGTATTCTTAGTTCATTCTACACGCGGCGAAAACAGTCCAAATCTGAAAAGACGGAATACAAAGGTAGAATCGACAGAAGCTGAAACACACTCAGATGCAATCCGGAACCCACATGTTCACTGTTTCCAAGTGACCCGGGTTGGACTCCTGCAGTTTTACAAAAGAACCAAACCTGTTTTTACAGAAATGTGGAGAATAGCACAGCACTTTGAGCGCAAAACGATTTGAGAAAAAGGGTTTTCAACCGGGTATTGAGCCTACGACTGAACACAGTGAAAAAGACTCAATAACGAAAAACAAAAGATAAACAACCTAAACACAACGAGACACGCTCGGAACCGACTCAAAGCAAAAGTTGAGCTAAACAAAACAAAAGACACTACACACAGACGTGTTATAAAAACGAGGGACTTCCCAGATCACGAGGAGCCAGTTTCTCCGGGTATTGTTTCCCACCCTTCCTTATTTGTGATTCTCACATCACTCGGCCCTCAAGCTCGTTTTTTTTTTCTCTCAAAAACGCTTTTGCTCACTTTTCTCTCAACTTACACCTCTCTATTCTTTATTCTCTCATTTTTTTCATCCCTCCCCAGGGTGATTGATGGATGAATAAGAAGTTGTGGATTCAAACCCAACACTGTTAGCTCGCAGCTATTTCCTCCAAGGACGTCTAGTTGATGTTCCGGATGAGGGAATGGAGTACCTTGATCCATTCCAGTTTGTGCTTCACACTTGGTTTGATACCTCGTTGCTTGGAGGAGGTTGAGGGCTTTCAGCCTTTTTACTGACAGCTTCAATTGTGCCTTCTTCTGGTGAATAGAGTGCCCTTCTGGCAAGTATGTTGACTACGGGGGAAAGACAGAACACCTGACTCAACTGTGCCCCTAGTTCATCATTTTGACTATTTTTTTTTGGTTATCTACTAAAACAGTCTTGACCAAGATGAGAGTTAGATCAACATACTTGTTCGATTTTTAATTTGAAAATCATGCAAGTCAGGCTATGAGCACTGAAAATTTTCCTTTTTGGGTCCAAGAAAATGGTCCAGTTTTGGAAAATGAAATAGTTTTCGAGAAAATAGTCAACCTCGGTAAAAAGTTTCAAAAACTATTTTTGCAAACGGTCAATGCTCAATGAGCACGGAACTTACTCTCGAGATACGCAACCTCAGATCGGAGGCAATGGAAAACTGCCCCTCGTTTGAAGAGAGCTGCACGGCAACGGAAAGTTGCCCCTAGTTTGAATGGTGACTCATGGCAACTCATGGCAACGGAAAGTTGCCCCTTGCCTGGATGATGCCGCGGCATTTTGTTCTCAGTCCTCATTAGTGATGATCGCAACCAAACTCTCGGACACAGAGAAGGCAAAGATGGTCAAAACCAATATATGGACAGAGTCACTTTGAAACTGTTGGTGGCTGGACTTCAGGATGAAGTTGCCTACGTATCCCAAACATGGGAATCAAGGATGATCAAAACCATTACATGGACTTAGTCGCTATGAAAGCGTTGGGAGCTAGACTTCAGGATAAAGTTGCCTACGTATCCCAAACATGGGAATCAAGCCTTACGTAGTTCCGGTTAAGGTACACTTGGGTATTAACCTTCACTTTTTAGGCTCTAACTTTTGCTAAGACGCCCGTTGCGGGTTTTCGACCTTGCGAGCTTTGTTCTTCTTTCCTTTTTCAATTCTTTTCTTTTCTTTTTTTTTATTTTTCTCTTTTCATTTCTTTTGTATTTTTTTTTCTTTTTTTTTGTATTTTCTCTTGCTCTAACTTTTGCCTGGGTCGCCCTTCCGGGTTTTTGGCCCAGCGAGCCTCTCAAAGGGTAAAAGTGTAACAAGTCCATGCCAAATGGTTTTGAAATCCTGAAGTCATCTGAATCCAGGAAAATGACTGTTGTATTGATTTGCTGAAGGACCCATCTTCGGCTCTTTGAGCACATCGGACATTTTTTCCCCTAGTTGGAGGGGTGCTTCTGTTCTAGCTTCACAAGCTTCTTCTGATGAGATCTGATCTTCTTGATCTGACTTTGGTGCCTCTTGTTTGAGGGCTGCTTCCAATCTGGCCACACAGGCCTCTCTTGATGGTCGATCGTTGAACACTCCAAATTATAGTTCAAGGTTTTAAAGCAAGGGCTCAAGTCTTGAGGCTGAAAGCGATCCTAAACTACACAATCTCAAGAGAGATTCCACACAGGTCTTCGCAGGACCGCGCAAACCATTTTGTTTTTGAAAGTTTTTAAAGAAGCTACAAATCGCTCGCGTTGAAGATAGTGTGGAACCAGTCTGGATCTGGATCAAGCCAGGGTCCTTCTCAGTACTCACGCTGACAAGCATGATTTCAATCATTATGGGCTTAGCACGCCTCTCTTTCTCTCAAATGATCAAAGTTTTGTGAATCCCAAGGAATTCCTTCCTCTTCGTTTTTATCACCACAGTGTTAAAAAAGTTTTGAAAAACTTAGGTCAATGCAATGAATTCGAGGTGCAGAAGAGTAAGTGAGATGCTCCGCCATTTCATTCACATGCTCTGGCACAACTAGCTCAAAGCATCAATAAGCACGGAAACATAATAGCCGCAGCCATTTCATTCAGATTCCCTGGTTGCAACTGGCTCCACAGCAGAGACAGACTCAAAAGGAAAGAAAAAAGATAATTACAAAACAAAACGGTGTTCGAGACAACAACCCCGGAATCACCTAACTTCTATACAATAGGACTGACTCGATACAACAAGACAGACCCTTAAGCAAAAAGACTGACTCAAGGCAATGAGACAGATTCAAGATAAAACAAAGAACTGACTCGACACCCAAGCCAGAAATTACAAAACTGTATTCGCAAATGCTCCCAACAGTGCGTGCCAAACGCCACATCTGAAATACACCGGGCGCTGCCCACAGGTGGTCCAACCCTTGATCACATACTTGTAGTATCATCGAAGTCCAACAACTCAATGGTAACAGACTTTGCTGAGGTGGGTGGGAGGATGACCTCATTGTCGATCAAATCTTGCACTTTGTGGCGAAGGCGGAAACAACCGTCGGTGTTGTGACCGGTTTGCTGATGGTATGCGCAGTACAAGGCAGCATCATGTGTGAGGGGGAGATTCTTCGAAAGAGGTCGAGGTTCGAGGGGTTTAAGGTGCCATTTTTTAGCCAGAATTTGAAATGCCCTGGACAAAGGCATGTAGGGGGCGTGAAAGACTCTGCGCTCTCGAGGCAGGTACTTCGAAGTCTGAGGGTTCTTGCTAGACGCACTAGCGAAAAGGTCAGCAGGCACTGCTTTGGCTTTCTGATCTTTTCCTGGTGCAGGGTTGGGAACGGAAGGAACTGTTCTGGCATGACAGGGCCTATCCTGATTTTCTGCCTGGCTTGAACTATCCTCGGCTGGAGTGGGAAAAGCATCATCCACAGCTTTAGTCATGACTGCGAATACTTGCTGCTTATTCATCCCCCCGACTTCCAAAGCCTCGACTGCCCACAGCAGTTGCTCAACAGGATCAGCATCTGTTCCCACTTTGTTCTTACCTCTAGCCTCAGCCTGATCGAGGGTTTGGGTTGCTGTTGGCACATCATTACCATAGCTTAAGGCGACCTCCAGTTGGCTGAGCTCGATCATAATCCGTCCTAGTAACGGGGGCTCCTGCGGTACAAAATTCCCGGCATACGATGTGGTTGGTGGCGAAGCCGACATCCCATAAGCAAGATCAGCCACAGACCTCTGAAGGTCACCAATCATCCCCATCAACTCGAATGTGGTGGGCTCGCGAGCCTAATACAACTAGGGTGCCCAGACCAGGTGCGCAACAGGCGACCTGGGCGGATACGGTATTTCAACACTGGTCTCACTTTGTAGGGTGATTCCTTGGTCTAGTACGGCTGCCATAACCACAATTTCCTTTAAGCTTTGGGTCGTCATAAGTCCGTTGAACCGAACAAAGATGATGCAATCGGTGATCGATGGATCCGATATCTGTCTTGCCTCAGCGAGGAAGAACACCAAATCTCAGAATTGAAAGGGAAAGCAAACAGCATTTCAGCCCAACTGAACAGACACAAGCGTAGCCAAATAACTGTACTCTACTACTGATCACTGTTCCACAAAATCAGTGCCCCGAAACACTGAATCTGATACCCACGGATATAACTGATTCTCAAATTCTGATACTGATGTCCTTAAGCCTGATGCCCCAGACTTGCAAACTGGTATGTACGTTCCTGTAGAGATACACTCTAAAAGCACATAGCAAGTAAGAGAGAGCCAAAACACCCCTATGTTAGGGTAGGGTTTCCCTGTCCTATTTTGTCAGGAGCTAGGGTTTCACTACGCACACAGCGGTTTCAAACAACCTAACATCGGGTAAGCAACCTGTCCTAGCTTGGAATGGTCACTATGGATTTCGATATGCACTAGGTCGAATGGTCAAAAAGGGTGCCCTGGTAAAACCGGGGTTTGTGTTCCCATACTGTCAGAGCCCATAACCGGTCAGCCTTATGGTCATGCCTTGACAAGACAAGCCTCCGGCAAACCGTTCAGGAATGGCAGATGGCAAACACGGAGTTCTAGGCGCACCAATCCACATGCAATGCAAAAAAACACATAAGTGAAATCAAAACAGGATATCACGAGTTCGAGTCAAGCTCTCTAAATCCCCAGCAGAGTCGCCAGAAACTGTGGACACGCCATCGGGCCTTATGGCGTCACAGTTCGGACTCCCTTTTGTGTCATGGTTCTTAGTCTGAACCAAAGAGTCCAAATCCGGCAAATCGTTTTGACAAAATAGATTTTTAGAAAAGAAGTGCCAAACATAGACTGCTTTGCTAGATACAGAGTCGCCACCTAAATATTTTTTTTAATGGGAGAATTTAGGAAACCCTGACTCGTTTGCCTAAGGCCACGTGTCCGTCATTACCAAAGTTGCCTCGTCTCCGAAACTTGGGCACGATTAGGAAAGGTCAGCTATGAGCACCCCCTCTCGCCCGATCCGAAGATCGGCCTCTACTAACCATGATATCCAATTTTGAAAACGTTATGTGTTCTTATTCCGGTTATTAGCCTAGATTTAATACGTGATGCGCACTGCAAAACAAGTATAGACTAGATCACCTAATTTGGAACAAAGCATCGCATATCCGTTTGTTTGGAAAATGTTTTGAAATTTGCTACTCGCGAGTAGGCTAAAACACGGATTTTGATGAGTTGTTCCAACTCAAACAATCCAACCTTCACCCACAGGCATTCAGGCAGTTCACATCACATAAGCATCTAGCCATATGGTAAGCATGCTGTCATGTTAACATTCACACTCGTGCGAGATGCTAAAGCACAAAATACTTACAGTGTACTCCAAGCCAAAACAAAGAACTCGTTAGCAATCAATGTATGATCCAAGTCCATGTTAAGTGCCTAATGCAACGCATATAGAATGCAATTAGGATAGGCTCGGCTAATCCTTGGATGGCATGTCAAATGCAACCATTTGATGCATGTATTCAAGTTAGATTTGAAATACTTATGCAATTAGCATGATCGGTCGAGCCCGGTGCATGCAATACTGATGAATGATGCACGCATGCATAGCATAAGGTATGCTAAATTAAATATGTCCTAATACTAACCATCAAAGCAGGTAAGTAAAAGGGAGAAAGAAGTGGGGGTTGGAAAACATGCACACACGCACCCACACTTATTACAAATTCGCCCTCACTCGGAGGGACCAAAAGAATAATACAATTAATTAACCTACAAGCTAATTAATTATTACAGAAAAATTAAACTAGTTAAGAAAATTAACTAATCTAATAAAACAGTAAACAGCCTCGGGAAGAGGGCCCAATGCAATGCATGCTCGGTTCCGCTCGAAAGTCCACTGCCATGCACAAGTTGCCTCTGTTTCCCCTGCTCTGCTCCTCTGAAAATTGCACAAATCCCAAGGTATGCTCCATGGACACTGTGGATCACCATCGACCAAGTGGAAACCCTACCGACCATGTCTGGATGGTCATCGACCATTTGTTGAGCTCTCGGCCATCAATAATTGGTCGGTCGGCAGTATAGATGGCCGGCCGGCCAAAGCTTCCTGCAGAAACCTATTTTGAGAGCAGCATAGGGCAAAACATGGCATGGCAATGTATTTCAAGCAATGTTTGCACCAACCACACTCCTTATCATGTTTATAACTCAAAGGATGCGTATTTCAATGCCTGATGGCCCAAGAAACCAAGTGTGCCATTTCAATGTCGAATGAAATGCACTTAAACAAACAAATGGCCCAACCTCTATCACTTGATCAAGAGGTAAGGCATGCATGCCAATGCAATGCAACCTAGGCGTGCGAACTAGGCATGCAATATGAACATGAAGACAAGTTTGCTAGGCACACAACCTAAGCTACCAAGCATGCAAGCATGTAATAACTATGTTAATGATCAACATGTAAGATGCAACCTAATCATGCAAGTGTGTAAGGCATGCGACATGTTATGCAACCTAGTCAAGGAAATGCGTGCCAAATACAAGTGTCACTTAAACATGCAACAACAATACATGGTAAGTCAAGTATGCAATCAACACACAAGGTGAGCATGCCACAATATGCAAAGGAGGGACTTACACTAATTTGGACAGCTCTCTATTAGGCCCAAAACAGTGGCCAAATGCTATGGAAATGAGAGGCAAAACACACACAAGCATGCATATGTTAAGGCCTAAACACTTAAACATCAAGAAGCATCTTTTAAGCACACTTAAAAGGGAATAACCATGGACATATGGTATACATAATAAGCTCTGAGAACATGTAGGAAATGATGCCAAATCAGCCTACCAATGCAAGCTAGGCATGCAACCAAGCCCAAGGACCTAAAACATGATGGCACATGAAGCAAATGACCAAAATGAACCAAAACAGTCCTAAATCATGCAAAAGTAGGCCCTAAGAACCACTTAGATGGCATCTAAATGACCTAATCCTAGAGGCATACACAATAGCACAAACATGAAGCATGAAACACCAACCTCTTAACACATTAAAGGGGCATCATATGTAAGCATTCAAGCATACCATGAGGACTGAAATGACATGGCAAATGGTTCCAAACCACTGAAACAAAGCAAGTAAAGCATGCTCCATATTCACACACCCAAGGCTAACAAGCCAAAATGCAAGGTGGCTATACTAAACATGTCATGGTCGACCAAAACAACCAAAAACAGAACTTAAGTATGCTAAAACAAGCACAAAAGCTTCACAAAGCTAGGCCAAAACAAGTAAGCATAGTAGGCTAAATGCTAGGCACATGTTAAGGCAAATCATGGCATTACAAGACATGTATGCAAGGCAAGTATGGTGTGTCTAAACTAAGTAAAAATAGTGCTATAGCATGGCAAAATAACACTAAATAGCAGCTAGGATATGGCCAACATGAACCTGAATAAGATGCTCACTCAAGAGGCTAAAATGGCCCTTTTCAAGGACAACAAGGAGAGGGGGTGGCCTTCTCCTTCTTAGGACCTGAAGACACCATCCTCACCACTGAAATCCCTCAAGATTTCAGTGGTGAGGAGGCCCAAACAAGGTGGTCCCGAAGCTCAACCAAAATGGCACAAAATGGGACCAAACAAGCCCTAAGAGGGGTCAAACAACCCCAAAGCTCAAAACACTCTGAAACAACTATTTAGAGAAGGAAAAAACAAGACTTTTATATGTTATACACAAAGTCTAAATAAGTTGCAAGATAGGTGAAAGAGCTATGCAAAAATGGGAAAAAAGGGGTAAGATTGTTACCCTTGTAGACCCTCTTCAAAAATGGAAGACCAGCAGCTTCCTTAGGTTCAAACCAGTCCAAAACCTCCAAGAACAAGCCCCTTATGCCTCAGCAACTAAGGTATGGTGTAATGGTAGCTGTTTGTGTGCAAAACTAAGACTAAACACACACACAAAACACTCAAGAGAGGGAGAGATATAGAGATAGAGTATGAACAAACCCTAACCCTAAAACTCAAAGCTCTGAAAAATTTTGTAACCCTAATAGAGAGAGAAGAGGCTCCCTCTTATAGACAATCCCTCTTGTAAAGCTTTCCAAACAAGCTAGTCAAGAGGGAGATGGAGGGGAGTAAAGTGTATGCCAGCTAGCACAGCTGGCATAAAAATATCTACAAAAGCAGATGAACAGTGGTCGGCCAGCCAAAAATGCAATTTGACCAAAATAGATGGCCGGTCGACCATCTAGAGTGCCGGTCGGCCAAACATTTGGCCGATGGCAACAAAACACAGCCGGTGGCCTCAAGCCATGGCCGATGGAGTGTGGGGATGGCCAACAAGCCATTCCCTGCCCTCCAAAGCAAAAACACAAGTGTTTGGTGCAAAACCAAACACAAGTGTTTGGTGCAAAACCAAACACAAAACAATCGAGTCGAGAGATCCTGAGGCAAGGCGCGTAGCCGAGACCTCCGGGAACTCAAGACGAACACAAACAAGGATGATCGCCGAGTGTTCAAATGGTGACGTCCAAGTCTTGAGGACGGTCAAAAATGGGGTGTCTACAGGTGCATGCAATACAAATGAATGGATGCAAAGATGCAAGCATAAGGTATGCTAACCAAAAAAATGCCCTAAAACTAACCATCGAAAGCGGTTAAGTAAAATGGAGAAAGAAATGGGGTTAGAAGACATGCACACACACACGCACCCTTATTACAACATTGCGCCCTCTTGAAGGGGGGTCCGAATAAGTAAGCTTATCTAATCTAAGCTAAGCTAGTCAACTAATCTAATTAAACTAATTAGACTAATTATTACAACACTTTAACTAATCAACAAATTAATTAAATTACAAAACCAACTAAACATGCATGATATTTCAATTAGGATGCCTCAGCTCTGCCTTGGGAATTAGAAGATGCATGCGCTCGGTTGCCTCCTCGGAACACCTTCTAGTATGCTCTTGAGAAGCTCTGTTTGTAGGGTGTCTCCAAGACCTTTCTGTTCCACCTTACCAAATCACTGCTGGGGAGTGCACTAGTGGCCTGCTGGCTATGGAAAGCTGTTGCCGGCTATCTGCCGGCCAAGGATGTGCACTGCCGGCCAAAGATAAAGCAATGCCGGCCATCAGTGAGGCACTGCCGGCCACTAGTGTGCTGCATCACCATTCTGCAATAGAGCACAAACTAGAGGAAAATGGAGGGTCTCTCAAGGGTATATATGTACTGTGCCACTCCTTATCATCTCAAAACATCAAGGAAAAGGCACCATTGGATCCAAAACCATCAATCAAGCATCTCAATGGATGATGGCCAAAGATCCAACTTGTACTCATTCAATAAATGCAAGACAAACAAGACTCTAGGACCACTACCTTATCATGGATGATCAAAGGCAATGGAGACAAAGGAGATTGGCTCATTTTCATCACTTTGAATATGGAATGGACCAATCTTCCTTGTGTTCAATATAACGTCCGATTGAACACAATGCAATGCACACATAACATGCTTATCTAGTCATGTTTTACTTGATTCATTTTAATTACTCATTTTAAGTTACCAAGTCATTCCTTAATTGATTTGTCCAAATATGGAAGTCCTCTAATAAGGGAGAGGTCAATCAAAAGAAGGCTTAAGACATAAGAGAGACCATGCCTTTGACTAGGAGGAACCCTTAAAAAAGAGTTAAAGCCATTTAAGCATAAGCCTCAATCTTAAGCTTAAACACAACTTTAGGACCAACCAACCCTCAAAGCAAATCAAAAGTGAAGAAATGAGGGAGATGGCAAATATTTTAGTGCTAATATGGCATGGAAAACAAGACTCTCACATGCAAACAACTCATGTACAACAAGTTAGAAGACTTAAGCATTAAAGCTAAAGAGGAGCTTTACACTAGAACCATGCAACATCAATCCCAAATGGCTAAACTAACTATGGACAGACCTCAAACAAACCAAAATAGTGGCTAAATTGTGCTAAGATGGTAGCATGAAAAGCAAGAAAATCATGCTCATGTATTAGCTCATAAACAAGGCACAAAGCACACTTCTCAAAAGTGATGAAAGAGTGGAATATGTGAGAGTGTGACAAGGCTACATGCACTGAAATCATGTGTGAAATGATGCTATGACATGCAAATAACCCAAGCAAAGCATGCTTAAAGACCGTGAAACTCAAAACTAGTCAAGGGCATTTACATTATAGTTATACAAAGCAAGCCTCATATGATCAAGACCATTCAAAACAGAGTTTAATCATGTCAAAACAAGGCCAAAAACATGCTGGAGTGAAGCCAATACATGTTAGAATAATAGGTTAAAACATTAAGTATGTTAAGCTAGTAAGCATGATTACACTACAAGTGTAAGAAGCAAGCATGGAGTGACTCAACCAGCCAAAAACAGAGCTCAAGAAGGTCATAAAAGTCACAAAAACATGCTGAGATCAAGCCATGAGATGATAGAAAAACATACTCAACTATTAAGCCATCAACACATGCAAACAAGATATGAGGAGGGGGGACCACCCCCCCTATTTTAGTCCTCAAAACCAACTTTCTACCACTGAAAAACCTCTAAGTTTCAGTGGTAGAAAGGCCAAATAAATGGTTGTTTTAAAGGCTTTAAAAGATGACACAAAGCTTAGCAAATAAGCCTCAAAAGAAGGGGGAACACCCCTAACCCCAAAAGGGCCTCAAATTACCATTTTCAACACTTAAAACTAGAGGTTTTTTGCAGTTGACAACTAGGCCAAAAACAGCATGAAAGGGTGGCCAAACCAATGTACAAAAATAAGCTTAAAATGGGTAACTCCTCACCCTTGAAGCACAGCAGCAAATCAACAACAAAGACAAGCCAAAACCAGGCTAAAACCCTCTTCTATGACTTAAACAAGATCTTAAGCAACCTCCACACCAAAATGATCAAGTTTGATCAAGAACACCCAAGCAAAAGTGTAGAGAATTCAAGCTTCAAGGCAAGATATTTAGAGAGAGGGAATTCTAGAGAGAGAGAGAAAAAAAAAATTTGCTCACAAATTTTTGTAACCCCCTCCATGCAAGAGGGGGGCTTCTATATATAGAGGATGCAAAATCCTCTTGAAAAGATCCACCCATCTACGTGGGTGTAGATGGTCCATCCTGCAAATACCTGGCTCAACAATATCTGTTGGAATATTGGTGGCCAGCCAGTCATCAGTGATGGCCGGCAGTGGCTCATTGATGGCCAGCAGACCAAAGTGCATGGCCGGTAGTCCCATTTCATGGCCAACAGTGCACCAAGAGAAGCATTCTGGAGGGACCAAAGCGTGGTTCAAAAATGGAGCAGAAAGGATACAGGGTTTGGAAAGCTCAAACCTATGACGTTCTGTCGCGAAATTCGAGTACTCAACGAGCCATGAAACTTGTCACTGGATGTACCTGCAAGGACATCTAAGTCTTGAGGACGGTCAAAAATAGGGTGTCTACAGTCTTCTATTTAGAGAAACAAAAAAAGGGACAGTTGGAGCTTTGTGGAAACAACTGGTATAAATATATGGGTTTTACACTAGTGGCCAGACGGCCAGAAGTGGTGGCTAGTGTAGACGCGTCCCGAGAACTCTCTGATATCCGTGCTTCTTGCAAAGGCGCGAATCTCGTTTTTGTTCTGAGCTACTACAGTTCAGACTCAATGTCACGGTTCTGAATCTAATCTCACAATGTGCGATGTGAGACCGATAAATCACCAAAGAGCCCAAATCCGGCAAATCGTTTTGGAAAACTGATTTTTATAAAGAAGTGCCAAACATGGACTGCTTTACCAGATACAGAGTCGTCACCTATATATTTTATTTTTGGGAAATTTAGGAAACCCTGACTCATGCCTAAGGCCACATGTCCGTCATCACCAAAGTTGCCTCGGCTCGGGAACTTGGGTACGATTAGGGAAGGTCATCTATGAGCACCCCCGCTCACTCGATCAAAGATCGGCCTGTACTAAACATGATATCTTGTTTTTGAAAACACATGTGTTCTTATTCTGGTTAATTAGCTAGAATTACTATGTGATGCGTACAGCAAAACAAGTATAGACTAGATCGCCTAATTTGGAACAAAGCATTGCATATCCGTTTGTTTGGAAAATGGTTTGAAGTTTGCTACTCGTAAGTAGACTAAAATGTGGATTTGATGAATTGTCCCAATTCAGGTAATCCAACCTTCACCTACAGGCATTCAAGCAGTATATCAATTAAGCAAATAGCCTCATGGCAAGCATGCTATCATGGCAACACTCACACACATGCAGTATGCTAAAGCGTAAACACTCAAAGTGTACTCCGAGCCAAAATAGAAACTAGTTAGTAATCAATGCATGATCCTAGTTCATGTTAAGATGGCTAATGCAACACATGCAAAATGCAACTAGAAATAGGCTCGGCTATTCTAAAATGGCATGTGAGATGCAGCAATTGATAATCATGTATTCAAATTGGAATTGAAATATGATGCAGTTAGTATGATGCGCCGAGCCCGGTGCATGCAATATAGATGAATGGATGCACGCATGCAAAGCATAAGGATGCTAATTGAAAATATGCCCTAGAACTAACCATTGTAAGCAGTTAAGTAAAAGGGAGAAAGACGTGGGATTGGAAGACATGCACACACGCACGCACACTTATTACAATAATTGTACCCTCTCGACGGAGGGTCCGAATGAATTTAGCTAACTAGCTACGCTAATTAAACTAATTATTACATAACCAAATTGAATAACAAGCTACAACTAATTATTACAAAACTTAATTAATTAACAAATTAACTAATTAGATTACAAAACCAAATGCTAACTAACAATTAAGGAAAACAGTAAATAATGTTGTTCCAACTCTGGTTGGGGGAGAAGGGGATGCATGCTCGGCTCTTGTCCAGAAAACTCTCCGGATGCTCTTTAGAGGCTCTGTCTGCAGGGTGTCCTCTGGGAATTCCTGTTGAACCTTACAAAAACCAGTCTGGGGAATACATCAGTGGCTTGCCGGCCATGGGAAGCCACTGCCGACCATCCTGCTAACCAAGAATAGGCACTGCCGGCCAAGAATGAAGGACTGCCAGCCATCTGCAAGGCACTGCCGGCCACTGATGTGCTGTGACACCAAGCTGCAGCAGAGCACAAAATAGAGAAAATGAAGGGTCTCCCAAGGGTATGTACGCACTATGCCACTCCATATCACCTCAAAACATAAAGGGAGAGGCATAGTCGGATCCAAGACCATCAATCACGCATCCCGATACATGATGGCCAAAGATCCAACTTGTGCAAATCAATGTAAAATGAATGCACAAAAACACATAAATGCCTAGAACTCTATCATGGATAATCAAGAGCGTCAGCGACCGAGAATTAAGGCACGCTCCATCACTTGATGTATGAAACATCTCTCGTTTCTCATGCTCGGATTAATACTTAATCCAAACAACAATGCAACACAAGCATGGCAAACATGCAATATGACTTAAGCATGCAAACAGGTGATGCAATATGACTTAAGCATGCAAGCATGCAACTATATGGCATACTCAATGCAATGTGAAATAAGCATACAAACAACATGCAAGTGGACATGTCAAATGGACTTAAACCAAAAAAGGGGGTAGACCTCAGTCATGCCACAAATCAGTGGCCATAAGTGTTGGAATGAGGGCACAAAAGCAAGGTATGCATGCACAATGCATTAGCCCAAGAATTAAAGCATAAAGACACAACACTCAAACATGAGCAAAGAGTGATAATCATGATAATGTGGCAATGAGGTAATCTCTGAAATCATGCAATGGGTGATGCCAAACCACCCAAATAAGTCAAACATAGCATGCAAGAAAGCCCAAAGTACGATGCCAACAAAGGGACTTAAACCATGGCCATGCAAGGCAAGCCCCGAAGGACTAAGGGCACCTAAAACAGTCCCTAGGCAGGTCAAGGTGAGACTAAAAATATGCCTGAACCTAGCCAATACAAGCTAGAACAAAGGTCAAAAGCGGTATTACATTACACCTATTAAAACCAAACATGGCATGACTTGGACAGCATAAAACAGAGTTACATCACGGTATAACAAGACCAAAAATGCACTGATATGATGACCCAAAGGCCTAGGCTTAATGGCATGCACAATGATCCATTCATGAGGCATAAAACACAAACTCTTCAAGGCATTTAAAGCATGTCAAATGCAGGTGTATGACCAAATTTCATGGACTGAAATAACATTTGAAATGATGGCAAAGCATGCAAACATCACATGTATACAAGGCTACAAAAGGGGTATTACATTACACCTATTAAAACCAAACATGGCATGACTTGGACAGCATAAAACAGAGTTACATCATGGTATAACAAGACCAAAAATGCACTGATATGATGACCCAAAGGCCTAGGCTTAATGACATGCACAATGATCCATTCATGAGGCATAAAACACAAACTCTTCAAGGCATTTAAAGCATGTCAAATGCAGGTGTATGACCAAATTTCATGGACTGAAATAACATTTGAAATGATGGCAAAGCATGCAAACATCACATGTATGGCATGGTAGGGGCCTCAAAACCCAAGGCTAGCCATAGCATTTACACTATAGCTATACAAAATATGAATGATATGACCATGGCAGCCCAAAACAGTCCTAGAACAGCCCAAAATAAGAATAAAATCAGGCTGGAGCAAAGCCAACATATGCTGGAATGATGAATCAAATCAACATGCACATAAGGCTAGTAAGCAAGATTTGTTCTACAAGTATATGGAGCATGCAAAAGATGACCAAACCAACTTTAGATAGAGTTATGTCATGGTAAAACATCACCAAAAACATGCTGAAATGGACTCAACATAAGCTAGGCAAACATGTTACTTTGATGAGCCACAAATGGGATTACACTACACATATAAGAAGCATGCAAAAGATGACCAAACCAGCCATGGATAAAGTCAAGGAAGGTCCTAAAAGTCACAAAAAAGGGGCCTGAACCAAGTCTCAAAAGTATAGGGATACATGCTCCTTTGATAGGCCAAAAACTCAAGCAAACAAAACAAAAAGAGAGGGGGTCACCCCCCTCTGGTTTTAGGCCTCAAAACCACATGCCTTCCACTGAAAATCTACTGGATTTCAGTGGCTAAAAGGCCAAACCAAGACTACCTCGAAGGCCTTAAAGCATGGCACAAACAAAGCCAAACAAGGCAAACAAGAGGGTTATGCACCCTTAACACCAAGAAGACCTCAAACAATCATCAAAAGCACTCAAATACAGAACTTTTTTCAGTTGAAAGAAAGGCCTAAAACAATATGAAAGGATGGCCAAAATGAGGTACAAATAAATGCTAAAATGGGAAATATACTCACCCTTGAAGATCAACTTCAAAACCAGCAACCTCAGGGGCCAAAAACCAAGTTTCAGAGCTCAAGTAACACTCCCAAGAACCTCAGCCCAAAGATGGTGGTGTATCTCTATGTGTTGTAGTGTAAAAGTGCAAGAAAAATGGACTTTAGAACACTATCCTGTACAATATAGAGAGAGAGAATGAGAAATATAGAGAGAGAGAGAGAGGTCTTTCTTCTCTAAAATGGTTGAACCTCTGCTAAGGAGAGAGGGCCTCTCCTTATATAGAAGAAAAACAAAGAGAAGCTTGTTAAACAAGCTTGGCAAAAGCTTCATCTCTCCATACACGGGTATGGAGGGGAAATGAGTGAAAACCAGCTGGCTCAAAAGATCTGGCATGAAACCTGCTAAGACAAGGGTTCTACCAGCCATCAGCAGTGGCTCATTGATGGCCGGTAGGCTTCATCAATGGCCAGCAGTAACAAAGGCATGGCCGGTAGGGCCAAAATGGGGCCAGCAGTGCGCCAAGAGAATCAAGCTAGAAGGGCCAATACATGGTCCAAAAAAAGGGCAGAAAGGATACAGGGTTTGGAAAGCTCAAACTTGTGACGTTCCACCGCGACAGTCGAGTACTCGACAAGCAATCGAACTAGTTGTTAGATGTACCTGCAAGCACAACTAAGTCTTGAAGATGGTCAAAAATGGGGTGTCTACAGCCGGCAGGCCAGAAATGGTGGTCTGCCATCCACAAATGGTGGCTGCTAGCCACCTGCTGGCCACAAAAAAATCTGCTTCCAGACCCAACTTCAAATGGGCATATCTCTTTCATCCGGACTCGGTTTTAGGTTATTTTTTAGTCTAAAGTAAAGCCCTGGAAGTCTATTTTCCAATGGAGGTAGTCTCACATCTAAATTCTACGTGTGCAAAGAGATATGCCTATTTTAGTGAAGGTTTCTCATTTCTATCTTAACCGGATGGATCCCTAACTTCAAAAGGCAATATCTCCCTCATCCGGACTAGGCTTTAGGAGATTCTTGTATTTAAATTGAAGCCCCAAAAGTCTAGTTTTCAATGGTGGTAGTCTCACAACTAAAGTCTAAGTATACAAGGATATAGGCCTGATTTAGTGAAGGCTACTCAATTCTCTCTTAATGGTTTGATGCCCAACTCTTCCCCCAACTAGTTTTCTTCCCTCCCTTCCTATTTTCTTCAACTCCAAACCTATCAATAAGAATTTTTTAAAGATTTTTCAAAGAGTTCACCTCTCTTCCATTTATTTCCACTTTGTCCTTACTCAGTTTACCAAAAAATACAATTTTTAACGAAATGCGAGCCTCAGAACATCATAAAAACATTTTCAAAAATATTTTGAAAGAGAGGGTTTTAAGGTCTAAAATAGTTTTGGTCCAAAATGGGGTGTAAGGTTTGGATTTAGAAGCTCTTCTTGCTAAAGAAATTGAGCGGTTGGACAGCGTAACTTTCATCATCGAGCGATCAACCAGTGGCGCCCAAGTCTTAAGGGCTGTTAAAAATGGGGTGTCTACAGCCAAGTATTAGTCTCTACTTGCAGAAGGGAAGCTTCTCTCAAAGGTTGCTATCACCTTGGCAGGATGTTCCCTCTGCATGTCAGTTGAAGCAGCTATAGTTGCTACGGCAGTCATTTCTTACGGCAAGTTCAAATGGCAAAACTAACAATATTAGAAATGGCAGTGCCAAAAAAATACCTCCGTAACTTCGACGCTACAAGTACTGCCTTTGCAACTTAGTTACTTCAGTTTTCTCCTCCCCTCAGCAACCGCAGATGGCTGCGGTACCGACAATACTTGGAATAACGGCACTGAACCAAAGTGCCTCCACAACTTGGTCGTCGCAAGTGTTGCCTTTGCAACTTAGTTGCTTCGGCTTTCTCTTTCCCTTAGCAACTTCAGATGGCGGCAGAACCGACAATATTAGGGAATGGCAGTGCTGAGGTAAAGTGCCTCTACAACCATTCCAGTTTTAACACGACTTTTGTTATGTTCCGGACTCGGGTTCCGTGGTTGTATGTTGTTGTCCATGTCTCGTTTTCCTCCTTTAACTCTTTGAAATTGAGCTTCGGAATATGTTGGGTGTGTTTGGAATAGGTGGGTTACTTAGTTTTCAAACCTTGTGTTACTTAGACAGCTCGAGCAACCTTCTTGCGCTCGAGTGGGAGTTGCAAACCTTCAGTACTTTGCATTTTTGTAAGAGTGCTGGAGGAGTGTCTTTTACGCTCGAGTGGCGTTACCTACGCTCGAGCGGGTGGGCGCTCGAGCGGTTGGTCTGTCGTCTATAAAAGTTCTGGAAGTGTGTGTTCTACGCTCAAGTGGAACAAAAATTTGTGTTTGACGCTCGAGCATCGAACTCTCCGCTCGAGCAGACTGAATGTATGTCAGATCGCGAAAAACACTTTTTACATCACTTTTTTATATCTTTTCACCCAAAACCCTAAAGTTGAGAGCTTCTCTCTCTAAAACTCACTTTCTCTCTACATTTTGACCTAGATCCTTTGATCTCTACATCCTTGTGCCTTCATTAAAAAGGTAGAACTCCTCGAGCTCTTCACTTTGATCCGAGTAGAAGTTGATTTCGTTACTTTTGAATTTCCATACTTGCTTGGCTCGTCTTCTTTCTTTGAGGTAGGGACATTCTACACCTTAATACGATTTTTAACCTAGGTATTTGTTGTTTTGTATAAATGGTGGGATTTGGGAGGATTTGAGTAAAGCTAAGGTTTGAAATTCAAAATTTAAAAGGGGTTCTCTATGTTGTTTTTACAAAATGACTATTAGGCTTGTATATGAGGTTCTCTAATGTTAAAATGGTGAAATTTAGCCTTTGGGTTGATATTTGAAAAAGGGAGAAATTTGCCCTAATTTGAGTTGGATGACCAAATTGTATAAATAATGAAATTGATATGGGAAATGTGAAATTGGAAGGATATATGAATGAATAGTGTAGTTGGATTTGTTAAATCACTTACCTATGGAAATTTGATAAATTATCTGTTTAAAAAATTATGTATCTGTTCAGAAATATCTGTATTGGGCTATCGGTGGAGGATAGTCATGATTGTTATAGAAATTGCATGAGGATTAGGTGGATTGAAACTAATCATTTAAGTTGTGTCATTGAATATGGCGGTACAATTAAGACATTGAATATGTGTAATGGATAGTCATTGTATATGACGATGTTTTTAAATACATTATATATATAATGTTTTAGGAGAAGAAAGGGGATGTACTCCAGTGTTTTGGAAAAGATAAGAGATGGACTCCATTGAGAATTAAGTTGGTCGGAGTGTCCAGGGTGAAAGTCTCAAAATCTTATGTATACATGGGTGCCGATCCCGCTTACGAAATTTTCATAAAATGGCAAGGTTGAAGTGCTTGTATGATAGTTATGTTGGTTGAAAACCACTGAGTTGTAATCTCAGTTGAGTTATTTGGAAATTTATATATATATATATATATATATATCTTAAGACTTGAAATGAATAAATGGAAATGGATTGAGATGTAAATATCAGTATTGTATGGTCATGAATATTGAACGTTTATTTGATACTTATATCTTAGTTAAACCTCATATACTGTGTTAATTCATCTCTACTAGGCTTTGGCTTACCCTACTTGGGAAAAACATTTTCGACCTTATCAATCGAAGCATGCTTAACACAGCCTATAGCGTAAAGGCATTCGAGCCGCGTCTAAACTAAATTAAGGGTAAAGGCCCGTACTCTCTCTTCTGTAGATACACTATCCCTTCCGGCTATGGTATGGGGGAAGGGAAGTGAGATCTACCAATTGATTTGATATTAGATGAGCGGCCGTACTATGATCGTTCGGGAGACATGGCCCCACGCGCTACACACAAGAATGAATTGTTATGCGGTCGGTAAACTATTTCTGTGGGCAGCCTATCAAATCGGATCACGTATTTTTTAATATGTCGTTACGTCATGTACATGTATTCGGTCTGAAAATTTGATGTTCCTGCTCGTGCCCAGAGAGAGAATGGGCACGACTCCCCCTCCCCCCGTTCTACCGTCCAAAACAGGCCGGCCGTTCTAAGTTCCGGGGTTGGGTCATAGCTTGGGAGGAGTGAGGGCTGAAGGCTCCATTTTTGTTATATTTGTGCTTAAATGTTTACTCAAGCCAAGGGCTTAACTTATATAGAGCCTAGGACTCTTTCTTTTGTTGTAACCAAGTGATATCTTTGAAAAATGTAAGTCTGTAGGGCATTTATTTTGTTATCGTTAATTTGAACTACATGCTGCAGAATCAGAACGAATGTTTATGAATGTATAATGCATGTATTTCCCTTTGTAATAGAAACTCTAATGAATGAAAGTATAACATTTTCTATTATGTTTATGAATCTCTTGGGTTGGATTATTCTCTTTATTTTAAGGGCGTTACAACTTGGTATCAGAGCGTACCGGGTTTGAATACTTTGGGTACGCAGGAAGTGGTTAGTACCACAACGGGTTTGTCTCGCTTGTTAAAGGCTTAAGTATAGAGGTTATGTGCTTATATGATAACATGCTTATGTGATTATATGGGTATGGGATTTGATTTCTAGGATGTTGATCAGGTCCATGGGTTTCTGGGAGTCCTGTTGGAAAGGTACTTGATCACTACCGTTTCTAACTAGAACTCTAGCAACACCACGGGAAGATCATTATCTGGAAATGAAATTCGTATGTGTTTATGTGATTATATGCTTATGTGGAATGAATTACAGTTGTCCATCATATTAGGACGTGGGTGAATTAGCTTTGGCACATTTGTAAATGTGCTAATGTTTATTGTTACCTTTATTTGGCTGTTAGGACGTGGTCGTGGTGAAAAGCGTGGTAGGTCTAGGAGGCATGAGGTGCCTATACCGGATGATATTTCAGTGCAGGAGGAGGGAGTTGGTCAGGCCAATGTGGCCGAGCCAGTAGGTCAACAGGCCATGGGCGCCTTAGCCCGCAAAATGGCTGGAGCTTTGAAGGAATCCAAGGACATTCTCAGGGTTGAGAATCAAGTCTAGGCCCAAGTAGCTGAAGCAGGGCCATCCTTTCTAAAGAGGGAGTTCTTTCGGTCAAATTCGAACGAGTTTTTGGGGTTTCCTAAGGAGCCACTGACAGCTGATGACTGGCTAGAGTAGATGACAAAGACGTTTGAGATGCTCGGCATTGAAGATGGAGGTATGAGAGTGACCTTAGCGTCCTTCCAGCTGAAGGGAGACGCAGGTCAGTGGTGGAAATATGAGCGGGGTGCATTGGAGGGACTTGGGAAACCTTTGTTGAAACTTTCTAGGACAAGTACTTACCTGCAACAGTAAGGGAGAAGTTAAGAAATCAATTCTCCAAGTTGGTGCAGTTGAATACACCAGTGGCTGAGTTTGAGGCCACCTTCACTAGTTTGTCGAGGTTTGCTCCAGAGTTAGTGGTGACCGAGGAGCACCGATGTTTGGAGTTTGAGAAGAGGTTGCAGACCGGGCTCATGTTCAGAGTGGCCGGGTCCATGATTAGGGATTATAGGCATCTTGTGGAGGCTGTAGACCATCTTAAGACTATCATGCATACAGAGGATGAGAGGATAAGGTGTTCCAGGAGGAGTCAAGATGGGTAAGGGGATAGTAAGAGGCAGAGGGGTTCTAACCTTCAGCAGTCTCAGGGAGCGCATTCGAGGTCTTCCTTTCCAATGCAAAGTTCGGGTTCTGGGAGAGGTGGTCAGAGAGACATCACTTGTTTCAAATGTGGTCAGTTGGGCCACAAGTCTCCAGCTTGCCCACAAAGGGGAGAAGGGCAGCTAGCAGCTTTATCTTTGGCTCATTCTCAGGGCTAGAGTCAGAGCAGAGGTCAGTCACTCACTTGTTATCAGTGTGGGCTGGCAGGGCACCTGAAGAGGTTTTACCCACAGTTGGATGGCACACTTGGTGTGTTTGGTTCGAGGCAAACACAGAGTCACCAGCCTGCACAGTCAGCATAGGCCTCGAGGGCAAATCGGTGGGCCTCTTCAGCTCAGTCAGTGCAGCAGTCTTATACTCCGAGCGGTGAGCAAGTAGATCAGAGGCCAATAGGGCGTGTGTATGCTGTTACCGAGTAGACCTTGTATTGGCTCCGTCTGTTATGAGAGGTACCTTCTTGTTTTGCAATTCAGTTGCTAGTGTGTTGATTGATACGGGTGCATCCCATTCATTTATTTCGTCTGCATTTGCATCTGTTTTGGGGTTAGAGTTGGCACAGTTAGCATCTCCTATATGTGTCGTGTCACCTGTTGGGGGTGAAATGATTTTGACACAAGGGTGTTGTGGCTGTGATATAGAAGTTGCCGATCGCCGGCTTCCTTTTTCTTTTGTATTGATGGACATGTTTGGTTTTGATGTTATTTTAGGTATGGACTGGTTATCGTCATACGGGGCTGTCATAGATTGCTACCGTCAATGGGTTACTGTATGTACCTTGAGCGGTGAGTGTTTTTATTTCTTGGGAGACTGGGTGGATAGAGTCTCATCACTGGTGTATGGTTTGCGTGGACGGAGAGAACTTAGTTATCTTCTTGCTAGCTTTTTTAGTAGTGAGTGTAATGAAGTTTGAGTTGAGTTGCCAAGAGTAGTTTATGAGTACTCAGATGTCTTTCCCAAGAATCTTATTAGTTTACCACCTCACCGAGAGATCAAGTTCTCTATTGATTCAGTGCCTGGCACAGCACCAATTTCTATGGCACCGTATCGGTTTGCACAGCTGAGTTGAGTGAGCTGAAGATTCAGCTCCAGGAATTACTAGATAATGGTTTTATTCGCCCTAGTACTTCCCCTTGGGGAGCACCAACCCACTTTGCTAAAAAGAAAGATAGAGCCTTGCGACTTTGTATTGACTATCGAAAGTTGAACTGGGTTACGGTTAAGAACAAGTATCCAATGCCTCGTATAGATGACTTGTTTGATCAGTTAAAAGGGTCTCGTTGTTTCTCCAAGATAGACCTAAGATCGGGTTACCACCAGTTGAAGGTCAGGGAGGAGGATATCCCGAAGACGGCATTTCGTATGCGGTATGGCCACTATGAGTTTCTTGTGATGCCTTTTGGGCTAACCAATGCCCCAGCTGTGTTTATGGACTTGATGAACCGAATCTTTTGAAAGTTCTTAGATCGTTTTATGGTCATTTTCGTGGACGACATCATGATTTATTTACCCTCTGAGAAAGAGCAAAAGGAACACTTGCGAGCGGTGCTTAAGTTTCTTAGAGCCCATAAGCTATATGCTAAGTTCAAGAAGTGTGAGTTTTGGCTAAAAGAGGTTAGGTTCTTAGGCTATGTAGTATCCGGGGAAGGGGTGACTGTAGATTCATCCAAAATTGAGGCAGTGCAGGATTGGGCACAACCTAATAATGCTTTCGAGATTCGTAGTTTCTTGGGGTTAGCCGGGTATTACCGCCAGTTTGTGAAGGATTTCTCCAGATTAGCTTCGCCTTTGACTAGATTGACGAGGAAAGGGGTCAAATTTGTGTGGAGTGAGACTTGTGAAAAGTCATTCCAAGAGCTTAAGGTAAGACTTACCACCGCTCCAGTCTTGATTATTCCGGAGAGAGGTTTGGGCTATTGAATATATTGTGATGATTCAGGGAAAGGCTTAGGCTGCGTATTGATGCAAGAGGGAAAGGTTTGCCTATGGCTCACGGCAGTTAAAAACACACGAGATGAACTAACCCACCCACAATTTAGGGTTAGCAGCTGTGATTTTTGCCTTGAAGATTTGGAGGCACTATCTGTATGGTAAGAGATTTGAGGTGTTTTCTGATCATAAGAGTCTGAAGTACATGTTTACACATAAGGACATAAATTTGAGGCAGAAAAGATGGATAGAGTTCATAGAGGATTATGACTTCAAATTACATTACCATCCGGGGAAGGCCAATGTTGTGGCCGATGCCCTAAGTAAGAAATCCATCAATAGTGTAGCTTGTATTGCTATCTGGGAATGGGAGATGTTGGGTGCCCTTGGTGAATTTGACTTGCATTTGGGCGAGTCTGTTGAGTCTGCAGCCTTATTTTCTGTAGTTGTACAACCTAAACTTGTGAACCGAGTGTTAGAAGCACAGAAGGGTGACTTTGGGATAGAATCCCTCCGAGAGAAGATCTCCAGTGGGAAGGTAGAGAAGGGTTTGACTGTGTATCCCGATCTGAGTGTGAGATACCGTGACCACTTGTTTGTGCTGGAGTCTTGCCGAGAGGAAGTACTCCGAGAGTTTCACCATTCACGCCTTGCGGTACATCTGGGGGGCACGAAGATGTATCATGACCTTAGTCTCCAGTTTTGGTGGAGGGGTATGAAAAAGGATGTGGCGATGTTTGTATCGAGGTGCCTTACTTGTCAGCAAGTGAAAGCTGAGCATCAGAAGCCAGCGAGTTTGTTACAGCCCTTGCCTATATCTGAGTGGAAATGGGAGCATGTCACGATGGATTTTGTTGTGGGCCTTTCGAGGACTCAACGGGGTAGTGAGGCCATTTGGGTAGTAGTTGACCGGTTAACCAAGTCAGCGCATTTTATTCCTATGCACGTAAGAGATTCGGTAGATTACCTTGTTGACTTGTATATTCGGGACATTGTGAGATTGCACGGGGTCCCTGTGACGATTGTTTCGGATAAAGATCCGCGTTTCAATGCTCGGTTATAGCAGAGCTTGCAGAGTGCCTTGGGCACTAGATTGACCTTTAGTACTACTTACCATCCTCAAACTGATGGGCAATCCGAGCGTACTATCCAAATTCTTGAGGATATGTTTCGAGACTGTGACCTTGACTTTAAGGGGTCGTGGGAGAGACAATTACCCTTAGTGGAGTATGCATACAATAACAGTTTTCAATCGACTATTGGCATGGCACCGTTTGAGGCCTTGTATGGCCGACCATGTAGATCTCCAGTGTGTTGGGCCGAGGTGGATGATGCACCTTTGTTGGGTCCAGAGTTGGTTCGAGAAAAGACGGAGAAAGTGGCACTTATCCGTAAGAGGTTGGTTACAGCCCAGAGTCACCAAAAGAGTTATGCCGACCGTAGGAGACCTTTGTCATTCGAGGTGAGTGATCATGTCGTTTTGAAAATATCACCTTGATAGGGTTTGATGAGATTTGGGAAGAGTAGAAAGTTATCCCCTCGATTTATTGGCCCTTTTGAGATCCTTGAGCGAATTGGGGAAGTTGCCTATCGTTTGGCGTTGCCGCGACAACTTTCCGAAGTGCATGACGTGTTTCATATTAGTATGCTTCGGAAGTATGAGCCAGACCCATCGCATGTGTTGGATTGGACCGACTTAAAGGTAGAAGAGGATGCCTCATATCAGGAGAGACCAATGAGAGTCTTGGATAGATGGGACCAAGTGTTACGATGCAAGACAATTCCCTTAGTTAAAGTATTGTAGAAACATCACAGAGTTGAGGAAGCAACTTGGAAGCGTGAATTGGAAGTCCGTGAGAAATATCCGGACTTATTTGTTGATGTTTGAGTATATGTTGAGATTTTAGCTTTGTTTATGAACTATGAAAACATTGTATATGTTTTGAATTATGAAAGCATTGTATATGTTGAATATGTTTTGGAAACGCAAGTTTAATTTGAACATTGTATATGTTGTTTAAGTTCTAGAAATGCAAATTTGTCATAAACATTGAATATGTTTTGGATATATGAGGCATATGTATTGTAATTGGTTAAAATTTCGGGGAATGCATATTGGTAACATATGTTGAGAGATATATTATGAATCTGTTCTCTTGTGAAGGGATTGAGTGACCGGTAAATGGGTCATGGCGTTGAGTATTGATTTGTAATCATTTTGAGAATTGCCTAAACTTGATTCTGAAACTCAATTTCTAAATTTCGGGGACGAAATTCTTTAAGGGGAGGAGGTTATAGCGATTCCGATTTTGACCGGACCTTTGTTATGTTCTGGACTCAGGTTTTGTGGTTGTATGTTGTTGTCCATGTCTCGTTTTCCTACTTTAACTCTTTGAAATTAAGCTTTGGAATATGTTGGGTGTGTTTGGAACAGGTGGGTTACTTAGTTTTCAAACCTTGTGTTGCCCAGATTTCTGGTCTTCCGCTCGAGCGACCATTATTGCGCTCGAGTGGGATATGTAAATTTTGGTCCTCCACTCGAGCAGACCTTCTTGCGCTTGAGCAAGAGTTGCAAACCTTCAGTACTTTGCATGTCTACAAAAGTGCTGGTGGAGTGTCTTTTACGCTCAAGCGGGTGGGTGCTTGAGTGTCCTTTCTTGAGCTCGAGCGATTTTTATGTCATTGGCAAAAGTTCTGGAGGAGTGTGTTCTACGCTCGAGCGGAACAAAAGTTTAAGTCTGACGCTCGAGCATCAAACTCTCCGCTCGAGCAGACTGCACGTATATCAGATCGCGAAAAACACTTCTTACATCACTTTTTCATATCTTTTCACCCAAAACCCTAAAGTTAAGAGCTTCTCTCTCTAAAACTCACAGTGTCTCTACATTTTGACCTAGATCCTTTGATCTCTACACCCTTGTGCCTTCATTAAAAAGGTAGAACTCCTCAAGCTCTTCACTTTGATCCGAGTAGAAGTTGGTTTCGTTATTTTTGAAGTTCCATCCTTGCTTGGCTCTTCTTCTTTCTTTAAGGTAGGGACATTCTACACCTTAATATGGTTTTTAACCTAGGTATTTGTTGTTTTGTATAAATGGTGGGATTTGGGAGGATTTGAGTAAAGCTAGGGTCTGAAATTCAAAACTTAAATAGGGGTTCTCCATGTTGTTTTTACAAAATGACTATTGGGATTGTATATGAGGTTCTCTAATGTTAAAATGGTGAAATTTAGCCTTTAGGTTGATATTTGAAAAAGGGAGAAATTTGCCCTAATTTCAGTTGGATAACCAAATTGTATAAATAATGAAATTGATATGGGAAATGTGAAATTTGAAGAATATATGAATGAATGACGTAGTTGGATTTGTTAAATCACTCACCTATGGAAATTTGATAATTTATCTGTTTAAAAGATTATGTATCTGTTTAGAAATATCTGTATTGGGCTATCGGTGGAGGATAGTCATGATTGTTGTAGAAATTACATGAGGATTAGTTGGATTGAAACTAATCATTTAAGTTGTGTCATTGAATATGACGGTATGATTAAGACATTGAAATATGTAATGGATAGTCATTGAATATGACGATATTTTTAAATACATTATATATGTATAATGTTTTGGGAGAAGAAAGGGGATGTACTCCAGTGTTTTGGAAGAGATAGGAGATGGACCCCATTGAGAATTAAGTTGGCTGGAGTGTCCAGGGTGAAAGTCCCAAAATCTTATGTATACACGGGTGCCGATCCCGCGGACGAAATTTTCATAAAATGGCAAGGTTGAAATGCTTGTATGATAGTTATGTTGGTTGAAAACCACTGAGTTGTAATCTCAGTTGAGTTATTTGGAAATTTATATATATATATATATATATATTTCTCTTAAGACTTGAAATAAATAAATGGAAATGCATTGAGATGTAAATATCAGTATTGTATGGTCATGAATATTAAACGTTTATCTAACACTTATATCTTAGTTAAACCTCATACACTGTGTTAATTCATCTCTACTAGGCTTTGGCTTACCCTACTTGGGAAAAACATTTTCGGGTACTAGTGACATGCCACCTCTGAGGACATAGCTTGGGAGGAGTGAGGGCTGAAGGCTCCATTTTTGTTATATTTGTGCTTAAATGTTTACTCAAGCCAAGGGCTTAACTTATATAGAGCCTAGGACTCTTTCTTTTGTTGTAACCAAATTATATCTTTGAAAAATGTAAGTCCGTAGGGCATTTATTTTGTTATCGTAAATTTGAACTATATGCTGTAGATTCAGAACGAATGTTTATGAATGTATAATGCATGTATTTCCCTTTATAATAGGAACTCTGATGAATGAAAGTATAACATTTTCTATTATGTTTATGAATCTCTTGGGTTAGATTATTCTCTTTATTTTAAGGGCGTTACAACTTGGTATCAGAGCGTACCGGGTTTGAATACTTTGGGTACGTGGGAAGTGGTTAGTACCACAACGGGTTTGTCTCGCTTGTTAGAGGCTTAAGTATGGAGGTTATGTGCTTATATGATAACATGCTTATGTGATTATATGGGTATGGGATTTGATTTCTAGGATGTTGATCGGGTCCATGGGTTTCTAGGAGTCCTGTTGGAAAGGCACTTGATCACTGCCGTTTCTAACTGGAACTCTAGCAACGCCACGGGACGATCATTATCTGGAAATGAAATTCGTATGTGTTTATGTGATTATATGCTTATGTGGAGTGAATTACAGTTGTCCATCGTATTAATACGTGGGTTAATTAGCTTTGGTACATTTGTAAATGTGCTAATGTTTATTGTTACCTTTATTAGGATATCAGGACGTGGTCGTGGTGGTAGGCATGGTAGGCTTAGAAGTCATGAGGTGCCTATACCGGATGATATTCCGGCATAGGAGGAGGGAGTTGGTCAGGCCAATGTGGCCGAGCCAGTAGGTCAACAGGCCATAGGCGCCTTAGCCCGCGAAATGGCCGAAGCTTTGAGGGAATCCATGGACATTCTCAGGGCTGAAAATCAAGTCCAGGCCCAAGTAGCTGAAGCAGGGCCATCCTTTCTAAAGAGGGAATTCTTCCGGTCAAATCCGGACAAGTTTTTGGGAGATCCCAAGGAGCCACTGAAGGCTGGTGAGTGGCTAGAGCAGATGACAAAGACGTTTGAGATACTCGACATCGAAAACAGAGGTTTGAGAGTGACCTTGGGGTCCTTCCAGCTGAAGGGAGACACGGGTCATTGGTGGAAATATGCGCGGGGGCGCATTGGAGGGTCTTGGGAAGCCTTTGTTGAAGCTTTCCAGAAATGGTGGCTGTCGGCCAAAAAAAAATCTGCTTCCAGGCCCAACTTCAAATGGGCATATCTCCTTCATCCGGACTCGGTTTTAGGTTATTTTTTAGTCTAAATTAAAGCCCTGGAAGTCTACTTTCCAATGGAGGTAGCCTCACATCTAAATTCTAAGTTTCCAAAGAGATATGCCTATTTTAGTGAAGGTTTCTCATTTCTATCTTAGCCGGATGGATGCCTAACTTCAAACGACCATATCTCCCTCATCCGGACTCGGCTTTAGGAGATTCTTGCGTCTAAATTGAAACCTCAGAAGTGTAGTTTTCAATGGTGGCAGCCTCACAACTAAATTCTAAGTATACAAGGATATAGGCCTGATTTAGTGAAGGTTATTCAATTCTCTCTTAACGGTTTGATGCCTAACTTTTCCCCCAACTAGTTTTCTTCCCTCCCCTTCTATTTTCTTCAACTCCAAACCTATCAATAAGAAGTTTTTAAAGCTTTTTCAAAAACTTCACCTCTCTTCCATTTATTTACACTTTGTCCTTACTCGGTTTACCGAAAAGTGTAATTTTTAACGCAATGCGAGCCTCAGAACATCATAGAAACATTTTCAAAAATATTTTGAAAGAAAGAGGTTTAAGGTCTAAAATAGTTTTGGTCCAAAATGGGGTGTAAGGTTTGGATTTAAAAGCTCTTCTTGCTGAAGAAATTGAGCAATTGGACAGCGTAACTTTCATTATCGAGTGATCAATCAGAGTCCAAGGCTTAAGAGCAATCAAAAATAAGGTGTCTACAGCCAAGCATTAGCCTCTACTTACAGAGAGGAAGCTTCTCTCAAAGGTTTCTATCACCTTGGCGGGATGTTCCCTCCGCATGTCAGTTGAAGCGGCTATAGTTGCTACGGTAGTCATTTCCTACGGCAAGTTCAAATGCAAAACCGACAATATTAGAAATGGCGGCGCCGACAAAATACCTCGCAACTTGGGCGCTGCAAGTACTGCCTTTGCAACTTAGTTGCTTCGGTTTTCTCCTCCCCTCAACAACCGCAGATGGTTGCGGTACCGACAATACTTGGAATAGCAGCACTGAATCAAAGTGCCTCCACAACTTGGTCGTCGCAAGTGTTGCCTCTGCAACTTAGTTGCTTCGACTTTCACTTTCCCTCAGCAACTTCAGATGGCGATGAAACCGACAATATTGGGGAATGGCGGCACTGAGGCAAAGTGCCTCAGCAACTTGACCGCTGCATGTGTTGCCTCTGCATCTTGACCGTTGCATGTGTTCCCTCTGCAACTTCATTTAAGCATTATCCTTCATGGAGTCTGTTCGGACCCTAGACAGGTCGAACTTGCTTCGGCCCACTGTTGGCCCACTTCCTTTGGGCTTTAGCCCATACTCTTTTAGTCATTCCTGGTTGCCTTGATGGGGTGACCTCAACACCTGGGTCCACACTTAATTTGGGGTTTAATTTCTGACCCTCTACAGATATACATTCCATTTAAAAGTCATAAATTAAAGGATATTAATTTTTATTTATTTATTTATTTTTGTTTGAATAAGAGCTAGCCTATAGAAGATTTTTTTTCATTTTTAAAAGTCAAAAAATTATGAAATTTAGATTGGAAACTTGGAACTCCTATAAAGTTTGTTGGTTAGAAATCCCCTTTTCCTTATACAACATATAGACGTGGATCAAAGAGTCATGTTAAGATTCTTGAATCTTATTACAAATCTTATTTTAATGATTTAAATTACTTATTTTATAGGCGCTTTTACAAATATTTTTTATATAAAAAAACTAAAGTTAGTCTAATAATAGTAATCTAATCTCTTCAATCTATATTGCTTCTCTAAAATAAATAAATAAATATAGAGGACAAGTGTGTTATGAAAATAGATAATTTTTTTATAATAAATGCGATAAAACGAATATATTATGATTATTAAACCGATCTAATTTTTTTCATTAATATAATAAATAAAGGATCTTACAAAATGAACGATTCGAATGACCAAAACATGACCTCTAATAGGCTTCACGAGTCTGAATAACACGCTCTAATCGAGGTCAGGTTAGTTTTATCGTCATTTTTGTTTCACTTCCTAATCTCCTCTACCATATTTTCATACAAGTAAATTATCAACACACACACAAAAATGATCTTTATAAAGATATAGTGAAAAAATGCTTGAAATCCATCAAGTGTATAGTATAAATTCAAACTTTATGTATTGTGCATTATACCTATAACGAATTTGGTTCACACAATTTAAATTTTGAATAAAGCTCTGAATATTTTCTATAAATACATAGTATTGTTAATTAAACTAAATATTCAAAAAAATTCAATGAATTGTATTAAAAAACATAATGCGTGTTTCAACTTTAACGGTAATATGGTGGAATTTATACTTAAAAGTGAATTTAAATTAGACATTAATTTTTTAAAACAATATTATAAATGTAGTTTATGGATAGCTAGTTTTATCAGCACATACTTCATGCCTTGTTAGTTTTGTAAATTTTTTTTTTTTCTCTTCCTAATCTTCCCCACCATATTTTCAGTTTCGTACATGTTAATTATCGACATAAAAGACAAAGAAAGATTACAATTCACGGGGAGTGAGGCGCATCTTTAAGTCCTCGTTTGATTATCATCATAAGCAAACAAATTATAAAAGAATAAAAAAATGTTAAAAAATCACAAAATGACAAAAATCACAAAAAGATAAAATAATATTATGCCATTCCAAAGTCAAAAATCCAAACAAGAAAACCAAACAATCAAAAAAGTCTCAGGGTAAAATAGTTAAAAAAATCAAAAAGTCAACTAAAAAAATCATTGCCAAACGACCCCTAAGTATAAGTATAAAAAGTTTTTTTTTCAAAAGTCTAATATATATCATTATTATTAAAACATTAAATTTTAAAATAATATAACTTTTGATCTAAATGTTAATTTTTAATAAAATTAATATTTTTAAAACCATCTCATCAAGATCTATCAAATAAAATCCATATCGATTATGAAATTTTTAAATAAAAAAAATTATTACCATCAAAATTAATATAAATAATAAAATGTTACTCTGTCTCACAGTAACATATTACTTTGGCAATATTATCCAAGAAAAAAATATATTTTACTGTGTACTTATTCAATTATGTGCCTCTTCCTTAGGGAGTTTATGAAACAAAATAAATTAGACTGTCATTTTCACCAAATAATGGTCCAATAGAGAGATTTTGACTATATTTTCCTTACTAATATTATGTTTAAATCATAAATTTTGAATTAAAAAATTAAAAATATATAATTTATATTTGAATTGCATGATCATATCTTCTTCACATTTTTCATTCTCTTTTTAAATCCACATATAACATAAAAACTGAAAATCTTTATCGAATAAAATTTTTATTATGTTTTTTATTAAAAAGAAATTACACTTTTATAACGATTTTGATTTAGACCCGACTCATTTATTGTATTGGATCCGAGATTCTTTGTCTTGATGGTTGTTCATATTCTTATTCATCTTATTCCTTGTTGAATTGGGTTATGTGAGTATTGTGGTTGCGTTTGAAACATGTTGAGAGTTCGTTCTTCAAATGAGTCTTTGTCCAAAATTTTGCTTATTCACTCAAGCGAAGTTTCTTACACTCGATCGGTCTTTTACAGTCTACAAAACTATTGAGGGTTTAATATTTCCACTAGAGCGACGCTTCTTGTACTCGAGCAAACTTTTACAAACATGATATTTTGTTTTTGAAAATACATGCGTTCTTATTCCGGTTATTAACCTAGAATTACTATGTGATGCGCACAGCATACAAGTATAGACTAAATCGCCGAAGTTGGAACAAAACATTTCATGTTTGTTTGTTTGAAGAATGGTTTGAAGTTGCTACTCGCAAATAGGCTAAGACGTGGATTTTGCCACCCTCAAGTGGGCTTTAGAAAACATGATTTTGCCACTCTCAAGTGGGCTTAAAACTCACAGTTTGATGAATTGTTCCAATTCAAGCAATCCAACCTTCACCCACAGGCATTCAAACAGTTAAACACTTAAGCAGGTAGCCTCTTAGCAAGCATGCTATCATGGCAGTCACTTTCACTCATGCAAAGATGCTAAAGAGAAAACACTCACAGTGTACTCCAAGCCAAAAAAGAAACTAGTTAGTAATCACGCATGATCCTAGTTCATGTTGAGATGGCTAATGCAACATAGGCAAAAATGCAACTAAGATAGGCTCGGCTACTCTAAGATGTCATGTGAAATGCAACTTGATAACATGTTGTTGAACACGTATTCAAGTAAATGTGTTGAAGTACAATGCAGTTTGTATGATGCGCCGATCCCGGTGCATGCAAGACAGATGAATAGATACGCGCATGCGAAGCATAAGTATGCTAATCAAAATATGCCCTAAAACTAACCATCGAAAGCGGTTAAGTAAAAGTGAGAAAGAAATAGGGGTTGGAAAACATGCATCACACACACGCACGCTTATTACAACAGTTGTGCCCTCTCGACGGAGGGTCCGAATGATAAACAAACTAGCTACGCTAAGCTAATTAATTATTACACAACCGAATTGAAACAAATAGTTACACTAAGCTAGTTGAGATATTACACAACAAATCAAATGATTAAATTATACGAACTAATCATGAATACTGAAATAGCCTCGCAGGCAATGAAGAGATGCATGCTCGGTCGGCTTCGCTCAGAAATCCAATATCGTGCCTCATGTTGCCTCTGTTTGCACACTTCAGTATCTCTGAAAATTATGCCAACTTCCATAGTGCTTCTGACCCACCTTAGGAACAATCTGAGGGGTGGTCGGCCAAGAGGAATGGACATCGGCCAAGTGTAGTAGTCATCGGCCAATTTTTATGGCTATCGGCCAATTTTGATAGTCGATCGGTAGCCTAAGTGGTCGATCGGCCACTACTTCCTGCAAATTCCTCCTTTTGTTGTAACAGAGCACTAACAGAGGCATGGCAATGTATTTGCAAGAAAATGTGTGTGCCACCACACTTCTTATCATATCTAAGGCTCAAAGGAGTGTAATGCTCGGCTCTCGAGCCATCAATCACGTATCTCGATGCATGATGGCCAAAGAGGCCGAGTTGTACAAATCAATGTCTAATGAATGCACAAAAAACACATAAATGCCTTAACCTCTATCATGCTTGATCAAGAGGGTCAGCGACCGAGAAATGAGGCACATTTCATCACTTCAAGTATGAAACACATGCTCAATGGACTTAGACCGAACATGGACCAACCCCAATCATGCCCAAAACAGTAGCCATTAGTGCTGAAATGATGGCATGAAAAGCATGAAAATGCATGCACATGCATTGGCCCATCAACTAGGTCTAAGAGCACAACTCTCAAAAGTGCTCAAGGAGTGACAAATGTAAGAATATAGCCACACTATATGCTCTGAAATTAGGTATGAAATGATGCCAAATCATTCAATCAACAAAAGCATGGCATGCTAGAAGGCTCAAAGCTTGAAACTAGCATAGGCACTTGCACATAGCTATGCAATACATGAAGCATATGGCAAATACAACCCAAAATGGTCCTAGAGCATGTCAAAATGATGCTAAAACATGTATGGAAGGAAGCCAAAATAAGCTAGCATGGTGAGCACAAAACATGACGCATACAAGGCCTAAAGGGAGGATTACACTACACCTACCAAGACCAAGCATGTGATGGCTTTGCCAACAAAAATCAGAGTTATATCATGGCAAAACAACCCCAAAAACATACTGAAATGATAGCTCGCAAGCTTAGGCATGAAAGCATACACAATGACTCATGTTTAAGGCATAAAGCATGAACCTTCCAAAGCATAGAAAGAGTGAAAGATGTGAGTGTATGACCACACTACATGCACTGAAATCACATAACAAATGATGCCAAATCATGTAAATAGTCCAAGCAATGCATGCTAGTGGCTTGGAAACTCAAGGCTAGTGAGCTAAAATGCACTATAGCTATACAAAGCATGGCATGGATGACCAAAACAACACAAATCAGAGCTAGAGCATGCTAAAACATGAACAAAAGCTTCTTAGAGTTGAGCTTAAAGCATGCTAGAATGATGATCAAAAGCATGATACACATTAGGCTAGTAAATGGAAATGCACTACAAGTGCATAGAGCATGCAAGGGGATATCAAACCAACCAAAAACAGAGGCATATCATGGCATAACAAAACCAAGAACATGCTGAAATGGACTCAAAACATACTAGAAGGACATGCTACTTCATGAAGCACACAAGGCTAGTTTGTATGAATTACACTACAAGTGTATAAACCATGCAAGGGGTGACAAAACCAAGTCAAAACAGTGGTATGCCATGCTGAAATAAGGCCTAATACTTACTAAGATGGAGCTAAAACAAGCTTGACAAACATGCCACTTTGATGAGCCATCTATACAACCATACAAGACATAAGGAGAGGGGATGACTGTCTCCTATTTAAGTCCTCAAACCACAAGTTTTACCACTAAAAATCCATTGAATTTCAGTGGTTAAAAGGCCAAGAGAAAGTAATCTCAAGGGCCTAAAGTGATGGTGTAAAACAAAGCCAAACAAGGCACAAGAGGGGGGTAGACCACTCCCAACACAAAAGAGACCTTAAACAAACATTACAATCATGCAAAATCAGAACTTTTTGCAGGAGAAAGTTAGCCCTAAAATAACATGCAAGTAGGGCCAAAAGCTTAATAAAAAACAAGGGATTAAGAGGTTAGAAGCTCACCCTTGTAGAACTTTAGAGCAACAACTCCAGCAGCCTTTTTTGATCAAAACCAGTCCAAAAACTCCAAAACCAACTTCAAGAAGCCTCAGCAACAAAAGGACGGTGTTTGAGTTTGTGTTTGTGTGCAATAATATGATGAAAATGCACTTTTGAGCACAAACAAGTGCAAATATAGAGAGAGAGAGAGAGAGAGAGAGGAAATATAGAGAGATATATATATATATATATATCTTGTATATCAACTTTTTAGAACCTTTGGAAAGGGAGAGGGGCCTCCCTTCTTATAGAAAATCAAATCTCAAGCTTGTTGAGCAAGCTTGGAGCTTGTCAAAATCTATCCATACACGTGTATGGAGGATACACCAAGTGACCAACAGCTGGCACCAGCTAGAAGAAAAATATCTGCAAAAGCAAAAAAAGGGGTCTCTGCCAAAAAAAATGTCCGATCGACCAAAAAGAGTGCCGATCGGCCAACACTTATGGCCGACGGCAAGAAAGAGAGGCCGATAGGCACAGGGCCTGGCCGATGGGTTGTAGGGATGGCCAACAAGCCACCATCTTCCCTCAGAACAAAACTACAAGTCCTTGGTCCACAACCAAGCACCAAACAGACAAGTTGAGAGGTTCTAAGGCAAGGCGCGCAGTCGAGACCTTTAGAAACTCAAAACGAACACGAGCATGGATGATCATTGAGTATGCAAACGAAGACGTCCAAGTCTTGAGGATAGACAAAAATTGGGTGTCTACAGTTGCCCCTCTTTGACAGAACTTGAAAGTCATAAGATGACGAGAGTGAATGTCAAAGCCCAGAGACGACCCATTTTTGACAAGGCCAAAGTCTTAGACAAACATACAAGATTACAAAGAGATGCGCCCGCAGCCAGCGGCAAAATACAAAATGACATGCACGATGCGGAACATGACTTATGATCACGCAAAGAAAGCTGTGATGAAGCAATTATGCAAACTAAATGTAACATTTTAAGCGAATGCTATGCAAGCGAGTAAATACGAACCAAACTACATCTCATGCAGAAAGGATGTAAGAAAATTATGCAATTCTCACTGCATCTCACGCAGAGAAGGCTAAAAGCGACTACCGAGAATACTCGGAGTCTCAAACACAATATCTCTCAGCGTATCACACGCGGGAGAAGGAAAAAGCAACATTTCTCAGCGTATCGCACGCAAGAGAAGGAAAAAAAGCATCTCTTAGTGTATCATACGCGGGAGAGGAAAGAAAGCATCTCTCAGCATATCACACTCAAGAGAGAAAAGAAAGCATCTCTCAACGTATCACACACAGGAGAGGAAAGAAAGCATCTCTCAGCGTATCACACGCAAGAGAGGAAAAGAGTAACACCTCTCAACGTATCACACGTAGGAGAAGGAAAGGTACACCTCTCAACGTATCACATGTAAGAGAGGAAAAGAGTAACACCTCTCAACGTATCACACGTAGGAGAAGGAAAGGTACACCTCTCAACGTATCATACGCAAGAGAGAAAAAAAGTAACACTTCTCAGTGTATCACACGCAGGGGAAGGAAAGGTACACCTCTCAACGTATCACACGCGAGAGAGGAAAAGGGCAACACTTCTCAGCGTATCACACGCAGGAGAAGGAAAGGTACACCTCTCAACGTATCACACGCGAGAGAGGAAAAGGGAAACACTTCTCAGCGTATCACACACAAGAGAAGGAAAGGTACACCTCCCAGTGTATCATACGCGAGAGAGGAAAAGGGAAACACTTCTCAGCGTATCACACGCAGGAGAAGGAAAGGTACACCTCTCAGCGTATCACACGCGAGAGAGGGAAGGGACAACACTTCTCAGCGTATCACGTGCAGGAGAAGAAAAGAAAGCATCTCTCAGCGTATCACACGCGAGAGAGGAAAGGGACAACACTTCTCAGCCTATCACACGCAGGAGAAGAAAAGGTACACCTCTCAGCGTATCACAAGCGAGAGAGAAAAGGGACAACACTTTTCAGTGTATCACACGCAGAAGAAGGAAAGAAAGCATCTCTCAGCGTATCACACGCGAGAGAGGAAAGGGACAACACTTCTCAGCGTATCACACGCAGGAGAAGGAAAGAAAGCATCTCTCAGCGTATCACACGCGAGAGAGGAAAGGGACAATACTTCTCAGCGTATCACACGCAAGAGGAGGAAAGAAAGCATCTCTCAGCATATCACGCGCAAGAGAAGGAAAGGTACACCTCTCAGCGTATCACACGCGACAGAGGAAAAGGGCAACACTTCTAAGCATATCTGTAGACATCCCATTTTTGACCGTCCTGAAGACTTGGACGTCATCGTTTGAACACTCGGTGATCATCCATGTTCGTGTTCATTTTGAGATCCCGAAGGACTCGGCTACACGCCTTGCCTTAGGATCTCTCGACTTGACTATTTTGTGCTTGGTTGTGGACCAAGGGCTTCTGGTTTTTGCACCTGAGGGTAGGAAGTGGCTTGTTAGCCATCCCTTAAACCCACCGGCCGTGGCATGAAGCCACCGGCCTTGCTTTCTGCCTACCGACCAATTGTTTGGTCGGTCGGCACAGATATTTGGTCAGTCGGCCATTTATTTGGCCGATTGTCTCTTTTTCTGGCCAGTGCCTCCTTTTTACCTTTTTCAGGCATTGTGCATGCCAGCTGTGCCAGCTGGAGTGCACGGAATTGTCCTCCATACACGTGTATGGAGGACTTGCACCCTTTTGCTCTAAGCTTCTTGAAGAAGCTTAGACCCTTTGTCTTAGCTTCCTCCAGAAGGTTGAACCCTTTGTCTTAGCTTCCCCAAAAAGCTTGGACCTTTGGTCTAGCTTCTTAAGGAAGCTTAACCCCTTTTGCCTTAGCTTCTCTAAGAAGCTTTGGTCCTTGTTTTGTTCTATAAAAGGAGGCCTCTCCTTCTATTAGGGAGGTTCAGCAAATCAGACATATATATCTCATATATCACTCTCTCTCTATAGCTTCCTCTCTCTCTCTACATTTGTGTGTGTTAGAGTGCCTTAAAGTGTGTTTTGTTCTTAGTTTTTCACTAAGACACCTAGTGTTACACCATACTTGAGTTGTTGAGGTGTTGAGAGGTTTTTCTTGGAGTTTTGAGTTGGTTTTGATCAGAAGGAGGGGGCTAGAGTTGCTATTCTTGAAGTGTTCTTCAAGGGTGAGCACTATTGCTTTATATTCCCTATTTTTGCACTAGCTTTTAGCCTATCTTGCATGCTGTTTTGAGCTTAGTGTATAACTGATAAAAGTTCTGTATTTCCATGCTTAAGATGTTTGTTTGAGGTCATTTTGGTGTTGGGGGTTGTCCTCCCCCTCTTAGGCCCTGTTTGGCCTCTTTTTGTGCCTTCTTTGTTGAGCTTTGGAACTTTCATGTATTGGTCTTCTCACCACTGAAATCCAGAGAATTTTCAGTGGTGGTGAAGTGGTTTTGAGGTCTTGTATAGGGGAGGGACACCCCTCTTCCTTTGTGTCTCATATGTTTGTGTTTTTGGCTCATAAAGGTAACATGTTTGCTTAGCTTCACTTGGCTCCATTTCAGAGGTTTTTTGGTGTTATTTGGTCATATTATACCTCTGTTTTTTGTTAGATTGATAGTCCATTGCATGCATCACGCACTTGCTTTGTAATCTCCCTTATTATCATAACATGCATGCTTGCATGTTTTGGCTTAGCTTTGTGAAGTTCTTGGTCATGTTTTAACATGCTTAAGGTCTATCTTGGGTCTTTGGAGTCATGATTGTCATGCTTTGTATAGCCACTTTGCATTTTGGCTTGATAGCCTTGGGTGCGTGAGTCATAAACATGCCTTATTTGGGTTATTTCAGTGATTTGAAATCACTTGCCATGCTATTTCAGTCCATGTTCCATGCTTGTATGCTTGCATTCATCATCCTTTCCATGCTTTGAAGAGTTGTCCTTTCATGCCTTAAAAGGGGTCATAGTGTATGCCTTTTGTTTAAGTCCTTGGGCTGCCATATCAGTGGGTTTTGGGGTGTATTTTGACGCATTGAAACTCTGTTTTTGGTTACATAATCCATGCCATGTGTGGTCATGATAGTTGTAGTGGAATGCTCCCTTTTATAGCCTTGAATGCCCCTTGTTTCATGCCCATTTATTGGCATGTTTTAGCTTTGTTCCATGCCTGCTTTAGTCTTGTTTTAGAGTGCCTTATGACTATTTTAAGTCACTTTGGTCCTTTGGGGTTTGGTTGACATAGCTATGGTTTGAACCCCTTTGTTGGCCTCAAGTTTTGGACCTTATTGGATGCCTTGCTTGCATGTTTTATTTGACTTGCCATCATCCTTTTCATGTGCTTCAGAGCTTAACATGTTGGTCTAGTGTCCATGATTGTCTTCTTTTAAGTGTCCTTAAAAGTTGCCTTTTGTGCCTAAGTGTTGGGGCCTTTGCACAAGCATGCTTAGTTGTGTGTTATTCATCATTTCCATTGCACTTTGGCCACTGATTTTGGCATACTTGAGAGCTACCCATGTTAGTGTAAGTCCATCTCACCATGTTGTTGCATGCTTGTTTCATTTTGTATGTTGTTGCATGTTATACATGTCCACATGTTTAGGTTGTATGCCTATTGCATATTGCATGTTAACATGCTCATGTTGCATTAGATTTGTTGCACACTTGAGTTATTTGCATGCTTGCTTGCTTGCCTAGGTTGCATTGTATTGTGTGTGCATCTCTTGCCTCTTGATCAATCATGATAGAGGTTGGGGCCCTTTATGTGTTTTGTGTATTTCATTCCATATTGAGTTGCACACTTGGCTTCTTTGGCCATCATGTATTTCATTCGTATTGCATGCACTGGGCTCGGCGCATCATGCTAACTGCATTATATTTCAATTTCAATTTGAATACATGTATCAAGTTGCATTTCACATGACATCTTAGAATAGCCGAGCATATTTCTAGTATCATTTTGCATGTGTTGCATTAGCCATCTTAAGATGAACTAGATCATGCATTTGATTACTAACTAGTTTCTATTTTGGCTTGGAGTACTAGGTAAGCATTTACGCTTTAGCATCCTTGCATGTGTGTGAGTGTTGCCATGACAGCATGCTTACCATGAGGCTATTTGCGTATGTGATGTAACTGCCTGAATGCCTGTGGGTGAAGGTTGGATTGCTTGAATTGGGACAATTCATTGAAATCCGTATTTTAGCCTACTTGTAAGTAGCAAAACTCAAACCATTTTTCCGAACAAACGGATATGTAATGCTTTGTTCCAAATTAGGCGATCTAGTCTATACTTGTTTTGTTGTGCGCATCACATAGTAATTCTAGCTAATTAATCAGAATAAGAACGCATGTGTTTTCAAAAACGAGATATCATGGTTAGTAGAGGCCGATCTTTGATCGGGCGAGTGGGGGTGCTCACGAAGTGACCTTCCCCAATCATACCCAAGTTCCCAAGCCGAGGCAACTTTGGTGATGACAGACATGTGGCCTTAGGCAACGAGTCAGGGTTTCCTAAATTTCCCAAAAATAAAACATTTAGGTGGCGAATCTGTATCTGGCAAAGCAGTCCATGTTTGGCACTTCTTTCTAAAAATCTGTTTTCCAAAACGATTTGTCAGACTTGGACTCTTTGGTGATTTATCAATCTTGCATTGCACTTTGCGAGATCAGATTGAGAACCATGACATTTGAGTCCGAACTGTAGTGAGCCCAAATGAACAAAACGGGATTCCCTCCCGGGACGTTCGGGGACGTCTACAGTATCACACGCAGGAGAATGAAAGGTACACCTCTCAGCGTATCACACGCGAGAGAGGAAAGGGACAATACTTCTCAACATATCACACGCAGGAGAAGGAAAGAAAGCATCTCTCAGCGTATCACACGCGAGAGAGGAAAGGGACAACACTTCTCAGCGTATCACACGCAAGAGAAGGAAAGAAAGCATCTCTCAGCGTATCACACGCAAGAGAAGGAAAGGTACACCTCTCATTGTATCACACGCAAGAGAGGAAAAGGGCAACAGTGCTAGCACTAAGGAGTTGCATAAACATCGGAGTGAGTCCGAATGCTTCTAACAAGGGTACAGCGAGAACACCGAGCACACCCGAGCATTCCTAACCGAAACAAAAGGAACTCAAAGGACAGGAAAGGTCTTACCTGGAATTCCTCTGAACAAACCGTACACACAATACCGTCTGGTTGCACCAGCCTCAAATAAACCGTACATACAATATCGTGCCTGCATAAGAAAGAAATTCAACAGGTACAATATAGTAGCAACACATGTTCAACGTCACGTTAAGATACAATTCCAATATGAAGTAAACACGTGCATACACAATGCAAGTGAAAAGATGCATAGCAACGCAATTGAAAAGTGCATAGCAATGCAAGTGAAAAGTGCCTAACAATGCACGTGAAAAGTGCATAACAATGCACGAGTGGTGATGTATACTCCATGCAATATTATGGTGCATATTCTATGCAAGAGAGAGAAATGCATATTCTATGCAAAACAACAACAAAGATGCATGTTCAATGCAACATGTATGCCCCATGCAATGTAATTGTGGATACATATCTGACACAACATGCATATGTCAGGCAAGCGTGATGATGCATATTCTAAGCGACAACACAACACGCATGTTCCATGCAACGACATAGAGATGCCATATTCAATGTAAGCATGGTAAAGGCATGTTTTCCACAATATTGAGATGCAACTTCAAAACGAGATAAGGCATGCTCGATGTAAGAGTGAAAAGGCGTAAAACAAATGCGCACCTTGCAAACATGACAAAACACTGTAATGCAGCATATTCAAAGCAATTTTCGAATCTTGCAATATACAAAAGGATACGAAAAAGGATACACCTCGCGCGTATCGAGTGCCGCACACGGAAGACACGGTTCGAGGTCACCACGGAGACCGCTTAAGCTTCAAAAGTGTATTTTCTTGCACTTTCTTGAGAGATGAGGGTACCAAACAACAGAACTACCTCAAACAAGGGCATTACAGGTCCATCGGCCACAAGGGGGGGCCATCGACCATCCATCGGCTATCAAAAGAGCTTATCGACCAACAATTTAGCCGATCATCCAAAAGTGGCAGATTCGGGGAAATTTGGTCCATTTGCCTCGGGTTTTTAAGTATAGGGTTCCAAACCCTATTTCCTCACTTCTCTCTAGCCGAAATTCGTTCTCCTCCTTCTCTAGGTTGTTTTTCATCCTTCGATCCGAGCTTTTGCCCCGTTTTCAAGCTTCCCACAACGTTCGATTCGCGAAACCCTCGTTGTTTTACACGCTTTGAACCGATTGAAAAGTGATTTCGGTGCCACATTCTTGATTCTCATCACTTGGGGTTTGTTTCCCCCAAGTTTACCTTGATTTCTGTGCCCTCTTCGGAGCCTTGTCATTTTCCTCCATTTTTCACCCCTCGGGGTTGACTTTTGGTTGACTTTTGACATTTTTGCCCATTTTCCATACCCCGACCATTTTTTCACTATTTGCGAGATGGCAGATGACATTCCACAGGGCGGGGCTTCTCAAGGGATGGAGATGGATCCTGAGGTCGAGCTCTTACGTTTCAGCGTTCGACCTTTCAACCTGGCGACGTACCAGCCCGAGGAACATATATTGCCTCCCGACAGTATTCGCCAGCTCAGGAGCTTCGCGCGAGGTTCGTCATTGGAGCTCTTGCTACGCGAGCCGGAGTTACACTTGTCCTATGGCGCCGCTGAGGTATACTCTTCCCCTCTACTTTCCACAATGTAGGTCATATGCTTCGGATAGCCAATACTGCTCTTTATCTTATTAACCCAAACACACTTGTACATCGTATGCCTAGTTCATCCTGAGCACATTCATACATGATATCTGTGTCAACTCAAACATATGCACACACACTGCATTTTTATCAGTTCTGAACACACGTATACACTGTATTTCTGACACTGCTTCGCATCTATTTGTCTTTGAACACAGGGAGATTCCCATGCCTTTCGGGGGTATGGGAATACCATTGCACGCGATTAGTACATGGAGCTACCCGACGAGGTCTGCCACATCGTTGATCAGGCTGGTTTTGGCACATTCTGCATGGGACTCTCGCGCCTCACTACGAGTAGGCCCCTTCTAGGCGTGCTAGTGGAGAGGTGGTGGGACACCACTGATTCTTTCCACCTTTCTGCTGTAGGGGAGATGACGATGACTCCCTTCGACTTCTCCATGCTCACTGGCATCGAAGTAGGGGGTGATCCGATCCCCTTTGACACTGATATGGGCGAGTGAGATGCTGCCCAGATCTTCTTACTCGGCATTCGCCCACCTCTCTCCCGACTAGGGTTCGTGAGATATTCATGGTTCAAGGACCAGTTCAGGATACAGATACCGACGACCCAAGAGGAGGCTGAGCGCTATGCCCGGGGGTTCCTCATGTTCATTCTGGGCACCACTCTCTTCGCTGACCAGGCGAACACCGTTGGCCTCTATCTGTTGAGGGTGTTAGTGGACGTGACCCGGATCCGGCGCTATGACTGGGGTGGCGCAGGATTGGCCACGTTGTACGGATACATGAGCTCCTCATCACGCCAGAACGGGCATCTGCTAGGAGGCTACTGGCGAACCTGGGAGGTACACCTTTCCTTTCTGCTTTTACAGTTCTGCTTTACACTGGCTGTACACTGCACACACTGCATACACGTAATCTGCTTTATCTGTATTCTGCTTTACTGATAAACACACTCACTGTTGCCCTTTTACATTATGTAGTTGTGGGTGTATGCCTACTTTCCGAGGCTTGCTCTAGAGCCGAAAGTGGAGATGCCCCTCGTTGTTCTCTATTCTCACAGCTATGACGTGAGGTGCGAGCGGAGGCCACTAGAGTCTTTCTTGTTCTTCCGCAGATACTTCGACACCATAACCGCAACAGAGGTATTTCAAAGCTTACAGTTCATTTGAGTTTTGCTCTACATTGTACTTCTGAATAGTAGATAACAAACTGTATATTCTGTCATTTACAGATCACCTGGCAGCCCTGGGCGGTGCTGCCAGACGCAGTGAGAGACCAATACATGGGTGTTCGGGAGACTGCCGGTTCCGGGTTTTGCTAGAGGGTCCGGTCTGTCGGGCATGGTATTTGGGAGAGCGCTTCCTACGTCAGACCCTTGGTTTACCTGAGCAGATAGTCCCGAGGCCACTTCCCACCCATATGAGGCATACAGAGAAGTACACCCCGCAGGTGATGATCGATTTCACGATAGGTTGGGATGCCGACTTTTTCAGAGATGATGGCGACTACACCGACTTCATCCAGACTTATCTCATGTGACCTCTGACCAGCGCTCACCGAGCTGAGAGAGAGAAGCCTGCAGCCCCAGTAGAAGGAGCAAGAGCATCGAGGGTGACTCAGGCCCATGGCATGAGAGGTTCTCGGAAGGGACGGAGGGCAGAGTGGCCGGACTTGCCCACCACTATAACATGTCGCAGGCAACCTGGAGAGACTTACCAGATTCCGATCGCTCCTCCCCCAGCTGATCATGAGCTCGTCGGAGTTCGAGGCTCGACCCCGGTATGTGCTATACTTTGCATTCTGTACAGTCATTTCATTTCAGTTGATATCCCGTAGATTACTAATTGTCTCAACACTTTTGCAGGCTTCCATCAAGTATACCGGGCAGGCCCTGGAGCTGACGGCTTCAATGATGGGGATGCTGCAGAGGAGCATAGACCTGTTGAGTATTTACAGTATCCCGGTAAGTTCTTTTAACCTCAGTCTCAAGACCTTGCATAATCTGTTCCATACTGATATGATGCATTACATTATCAATACGGCATTTGATACACTGTACTCACATACCACTCACGGCACTGACACACTGTATCTCATATACTGCTCACAGCATTCATACACTGCAATCATACACTGCTCACGGCAGTGGCACACTGTATCTCATATACTGCATTTGATACCATACTCAGCTTCGCATAGGATAACTGATGCATCTGCCAACTGTTCTTTTCAGGCCCCATTCCCGATACCAGCCACAGCGGGACAATCAGTACCTCCCAAAGCAGTAGGGGGCCGGACGAGGGATGTCGATACACAGCCGAGGCAGACATAGGCGTACTTATTCCGGGAGTAGTTCATGGGCACCTACCCCAGATGACGACGAGTCTGATGCAGAGGCAGAGTGGTCGCAAGATGAGGCTGGAGATGGCTCAGGTTCAGACTCGGACAGTGGAGCTGACGGCAGCGATCTTGGACCTTCGTCCAGAAAAAGGACGAGGAGAGACTCCCGCACTTAAGGCGACCGGCGCCAATCCAGATGTTACGCTTTTTTGTTTTATTTTTTTCTTTTTACTAGTAGTTTATGCACATTGTACTGCGTCAGGCAGATTTTATGTTCTTTAAAACTATGTACTTTTGCAAAAGAAAACGTGATAGAATAAAACAGCTATTTTATTGAAAAACTGTTATATTTGTACATTCTAAGTATCGCATCACATCACATAACAATGTAAATGAGATTGAACTTTGTTTTGAAAACTAAACATTCGAATTACATTAATCAGGTAGTGAACCAACTGACAACAAAACAACTCGATAAGCAAAACAGGAATTGACATACAAATCAAACGCAAATACAACTCGATAAGCAAGACAAGAACTTAACAATTAACACAAAATACAAATCGATAAACAAGTTGAAGTAACACAGGTGCGACTTTTCAAAATCGTCGCAAAAAGGCATTCGAAGTGGAACAAATCACAAGTTTTCAACACCTCCAACACATGGATAGATTCAGAGGACAAATGAGAGGCCATCGGCCAAGGTAGGAGGCCATCGGCCACAAGAAATGACTATCGGCCAAAACAAATAGTCGATCGGCCAAAAAGATGGTCGGTCGGCCATAATTAATGGCCGATCAGCCAAAGATGGCAAGAACCTCCAGAATGCTGCCACCTGTCTTCCACTCAACACCTTATCTTCTTCAAAAGCCCCAGCTTCGTAGTTTCTCCATTTCAACTCAGTTTTTTCACCAAATGGAAGCATTTCTTGTCCAAAATCTCACAAATTGGATTGCCAACTTGGATGGCTCGGAAAAGCTGAATTTCCAGGGCTTCGGAATAAATGCACTATTCACGCTGAGCCGCACCCTATTGCATTTTCCATTCCTTCATGCTGCGGCAAGGTATTGGAATCCGATTACGCACGTTTTTAGCTTTGGCGTACAAGAGATGTGTCCCACTTTTGAAGACTTCCAAGCTTTGATGGAGTCCGAACGCGAGGAAGAGATTTTGCCACAATTCCGCTTTGGCCACATCCAAGCCTTAGGACGAATGTGCGGGCTCACTACGCATGACGCTCGGTCTTTGATCCGCGACGGGGAGTTAGACATCCTCAGCTTGGTTCATCAGTTTTCTGATGCTGGTGACCGCGGCGACCATCACTGGCAGGGTTTCCGGCAACATGCTCTTTGCTTGTGCATGTTATCTCATTTCTTGCTTGCCTCGGGATTCAGAGGATCTAGCGTCCGTTTGATTGAGGTTGCCCAAGGCCTAAAAGAGGGCAATAGTTGCATCGCCATGACACTAGCTGAGACATTTATAGGTTTGGACGCTTTCCATCGCTGAGAGACGACTAGATTTGTGGGGAGTCCACTACTGCTACAGGTAATGTTTCCCACCCTATCTCACATATATTTCTCACATCACTCAGCCCTCAGGCTCAGTTTTTCTCTCAAAACCATTTTCTCACTTTTCTCTCCACGTACACTTCTCTATTCTTTAATCTCTCATTTTTCATCCCTCCCCAGATATGGTTGATGGATAAGTTGAAGGTTGTGAACTCATGCCTAGCATATTCAGCTTGTGGCTACTTCTTCTGGCGACGTCTAGTCGATGCCCCTGATGAAGGATGGTGGTGTGAATGGATGTGCAGCCTATCCGCAGATCACATTGCTTGGCGCTGTCCCTGGCGTAATTTGTCGACGATGAGTTACAGCATGTCTCGCCAGCTCGGGATTCAGTTGATCGGCCTGACACACTGTGTCTTTTACTTTCCATTCCGATTCTAGCGCCAGTTCAGACATGATCAGCCTTGCTCGGAAGAGGGGATAGAGTGCCCTGCTGCATTTCAGGTCCGAGGCGCACAGCTAGCTCGGTATGCCACAGCATAGAGGATGAGAGAGCTTCTGGCCCCCGCTCCCACTTTTAATTGCACCCTCTCTGATGAGTGCATAGCTTGGCTTGATGAAGAGGCGCAGGTTGGGCCTACTTTGGTATCAGAGGCTTTCATAAGCTCTAGGAGGGAACGTAGGAACACCTGACTATGCCCCGAATTTATTTGCTTTAATCAGTACTTTCAAGTTTTCTTATGAATGTAATAAAAAGCAACTTCAATTTGTATTCAAGAGTAGGAGAACTCTGTACTGAAATCAATGTAATTAAAGGTTGTGGGTACTGAAAATTTTCCGTTTGGTCCAAAAATGGTCGTAAAAAGATTAATTTGAGCAAAATCAACTTTTATTAAAACTTTTCAAAACCATTTTCGATATGGATCACAACTGGACATGCCCGAGATCTATCACTGAGATGTACAACCCCGGATCCCATCAACTGGAAAGTTGCCCCTAGCCTGAATAGCACTGTACTGGAGATCACAACCGAGTTCTTGACTGCAGAATAGACAAAGATGACCAAGAAGATCACATGGACAAAGTTGATCAGGGAAGTGTTTATGGCTGGACTTCAGAATAAAGTTGCCTACGTATCCCAAAGACAGGAATCAAGCCTTACATAGTTCGATTCGGGTTCACTCGTGTATTAACCCTCTTCTTTTACGCTCTAACTTTTGCCAAGGCCGCTCTTTTTGGGTTTTCAACCTTACGAGCTCAGTTTTAATTATTTCAAATTTTTCATGCTCTAACTTTTGCCTAGGTCGCCCTTTCGGGTTTCCGGCCTAGCGAGCCACTCAAGGGAAGTATTTTTTCAACTTGTCCATGTTGATCGGTTGGGAGAACTCTAAGCCATCTAGGTCCATCAGAATGACAGCTCCATCCGACCAGATAGATTTGATGATGTAAGGGCCAGTCAATTGGGTCTAAACTTGCCCCTAAGGTCGTGGATGGGAGCTCGGTTGTCTTTGAGCACAAGATCCCCTTCCTTCAAATTCCTGGACTTAACCTTCTTGTTGAAAACCCTGGAAATTCTTCGTTGATAACCCTGGACGTGATACAGTGCTTTCAGCCTTCTTTTATCAAAGAGCATGAGTTCTTCGAACCTGCTTTGCTGCCAATCTGCCTCAACTATCTAACACTCAACCAATACCCGTAATGACGGAACCTCAACTTCAATAGGCAGAACAACCTCCATCCTATAGACCAAGGAATACGGAGTCGCCCCAGTAGAAGTTCGAATTGAAGTCCGGTAGCCCCAAAGAGCAAATGGCAGCTTATCTGGCCAGTGCCGATAGATTTCTACCATCTTCTGCAGAATGTGCTTGATGTTCTTGTTGGCGGCCTCAACTGCTCCGTTGGTCTGCGGCCGATATGTAGATGACTTATGAAAAGCCACGTTGTACTTCTCCAACAAGTCGATCATCTCCTTCTTGAAGTGGGAACCATTATCTGAAATGATCTCATTCGGGACCCCGTAGCGACAGATGATGTTGTTCTTGATGAACTTAGCGACATGCGATGCCTTAAACACTGCATAAGATTGGGCCTCAACCCACTTCGTAAAGTAGTCTATCGCTACCAGAATGTACTCATGCCCATTGGACCCCTTCGGAGTGACAGCCCCAATTACATCAATCCCCCAGACTGAAAAAGACCATGGCAAAGTCATGTTGTACAACTTCGACGGCAGAATATTCATGCGGTTTGCATGGATCTGACATTTGTGCCATCGTCGAACAAAGCCAATACAATTCTCCTCCATGGTGGACCAGTAATAACCCTGTCTAAGGATTTTCCGGGCTAGCATCACCCCATTCATGTGCGCTCCGCACTCACCTCCATGGATGGCCTCCATCAGGCACTTGGATTTTTCAGCATCAACACACAATTTATGCATCCCGAGATGACTTCTCTTGTACAGTTTACCCCCGCAGACGATGAACTGAGCAACTATTCTTCGAATTGCCCTCTTATCTTTGGCATTTGCCCCTGGTTGATACGTTTCTTTTTCCAAGAAGTTCCAGACATCGTAATACCAGGGATTCTCATCTTGTACCTCATCTATGGCAGCAATTAGCTCGTAGGCTGACACGAATTTATGTTTGATGATGATCGGACGCATCCGAACTTTGAAAGGGATGTCTATCATAGAAGATAGAGTTGCTAATGAATCAGTAAACCTATTGTTCTCTTTTAACAGATGGGTGAAATTCAATTTCTCAAACCGAGGAATCAGCATGTCCAAGGTCTGGTGATAGATTCTCATCTTTTCTTCTTTAACTTTCCAATCTCCTTTAGCTTGAGATACAACAAGGTTCGAGTCCCCGATGACATCCAACTGTTTTGCCCCTAGTTCTAGGGCAACTTCTAGTCCAGCAATACATGCCCCATACTCTTCCTCATTGTTCGACACTTTGAACCGGAGTTTGAATGCTAAGGGTATACGGGAATTGTCGGGTGCTATCAGCAACACCCCTATCCCATACCCATATTGGTTTGATGCTCCGTCAAAGTACATCGTCCAAGTCTCTTCTTCGACATGTAGAATGGCCTCGTCTGGGAACAAATACTCAACTGGTTCATCCTCTTCAACTGGGTGATCGGCTAGGAACTCCGCTACCATTCTCCCTTTCACTGACTTGTGTGTCATGTACTTCAGATCAAATTCAGAAAGCAGAAGCAACCAATGGGCTAGCCTACCCGTAAGTGCTGGTTTCTCGAAGAGATATTTGATGGGATCTAATCTTAAAACCAGTATTACGGAGTGAGCTAACAGGTAGTGCCGCAGCTTCCTGGTAGCCCATACCAAGGCCGAACAAGCCTTCTCCAGCGGAGTGTAGCGGGTCTCATAATCCAACATTTTCTTGCTCAGGCAGTAGATAGTCTTCTCCACTTTGTCCTCAGACTCCTGTGCGAGCATGCAGCCCATTGTAGTTTCCGTCACTGAAAGATACAAAATCAACGGTTTCCCCGGCTTAGGTGGTGACAACACAGGTGGGTTCTGTAAATATTGCTTGATCTATTCAAAAGCAGCTTGGCATCGGCCGTCTCATTGGAACTTCTTTCCTTTTTTTAGGAGACCAAAGAGTGGTTCACAAGTCAAGGTTAATTTAGCAATAAACCGTCTTATGAATTGCACTTTACCCAGAAAGCCTCGCACCTCCTTTTCAGTCCTCGATGGTGGCATTTCTAAGATGGCCTTGATTTTGGAAAGATCGACCTCGATACCTCTCTGTGTGATCAAGAACCCCAGCATTTTCCCTGCTGTAACACCAAACGTACATTTCTGAGGATTCAGCCACAACCGAAGCTCTCTAATCTGTTGAAAGAATTTCTGCAAGGCGGTGTAGTGGCCCTCTCTTTCCTTTGACTTGACAATCATGTCGTCCACGTACACCTCATCCTCTTTATGGATCATATCATGCAATATTGTGGTCGCGGCCTGTTGATACGTAGCTTCAGCAGTCTTCAACCCAAACGGCATCACCCTATAATAATAGGTTCCCCACGGGTGGTGAAAGCAGTCTTCTCCCAGACTTCAAGTGCCATCAAAATCTGATTGTAGCCAGAAAATCCATCCATGAATGAGAGCAACGCATGCCTAGCAGTGAAGTCCACTAATTCGTCGATATGCAGCAGAGGAAAGTCATCCTTTGGACTGGCTTTATTCAAATCCCTAAAGTCCACACATACCCGAATCCTGTCGTCCTTCTTCGACACTGGAACTATATTGGCCAACCAAGTTGGGTATTTAGATACCAGCAGGAACCCTGCGTCAATTTACTTGGTGGCCTCTTCTTTGATATTGAGAGCCCAGTCTGGACGGATCCTTCTGAGCTTCTGCTTAACAGGTCGGGCCTCTGGGTCAAGAGGGATCTGGTACTGTACAATCTCAGGATCGATTCCAAGCATGTCTTCGTAGGACCACGCAAAAATATCTTTGAAATCTTTTAACAAAGCGACTAAGCGTTCGCGCTCCTCCGAAGACAACGTGGACCCGATCTAGACTAGCCGCGGGTTCTTCTCAGTACCCACATTAATTGTGGTGATTTCATCAACCAGCGGTTTTACAAACCTCTCCTGCTCTTGATCAAGCAAATGTTTCAAAATCGGAGGAATTTCTTCCTCGTCGTTTTCATCGAAATTTTGAAAGTCTTGATTAATGCAATAAATTAAGGGCACAGAAAAGTACTCAAAGGCCACAACCGTACAATTCTCATTAATCACTTCCAAATCGCCTGATTCTTTTGTTACAACAGACTCAAAGGAAAAAGAAAAAGACAACCTAGACAAGACTGTGGCATCTGGGTTGTCACCCTCAAGAATACCGGACTCAGACTCAGACGAGTTAGAACCTGATTCTGACTCCACAGGCTCGGTGGAATCAGATTCCGGCTCACTACCTGACCCGATGCTGCTCGATAAAAAGCCCTCCTCGTATTGCCAGACGAGAGAGGGTGCGATGGACGCATTTAGAATGTTTGAAGATGGGCTCACAACCGCTTCATTCCCGATCATAGAAACCGGGAAGTTATCCCCCAAGCACTCCTGTACGATCTAAGGATCTGAGAGTAGACAAGCCAGTGCTACCCCCATTTCAATCTCTGTGCTCTTGGAATCCTCCTCCTTGCACTACTCAGCCTCAGCTGGTGGGTCTATCTACTCTTCGACAACATCATCCCCGGACAATTGCAAGTCAAAGAAAATCTCAAACCCCGGCAGGCACCGCCTTTCTGCATTTAGCCATGGCTCTAGAAAGCCACAGAACGGGAAGTCTTCCCCCTCCCAAATGAAGCGTCCGTTTAGGGTGCCCTGGATAGGCCGGTGCACTAATTCATAAGGCTTCCCGGCCTGCTTGGCTCTAGCTCTTCCAGCCATCTCTTTGCCTTTCCTCGCCTAGTCCTCTTTGGTAGGCAAATAGCCTAGGCCAAAGGTATACGGGTTATACGGCACTTCGACCGATGTTGCAATGCCCTTCCAGCCACTTCTCCCTAATCCCATCCCGGGGATGTGTTGTAGCTTGTTCATAAGGTAGACTGATTGTGCACTGACGTATAGCCCGTCATCAACAACTAGGATGTTCTGTACAACCCGGGCCTCGGCTAGGGTAAACCCTGACAAAAACACATCCTCCGCACCATGTTCGATCTCCAGAACTGGTGTAGAAACATCTGGCGGCGGATGTATTAACGAATTCCCAAAAACTATAGCCACCCCCTTCCCATGGGCGTACTTCAACATTTGGTGTAGGGTGGAAGAGACCGCCTTTACCTGGTGCAGCCACGGCCACCCTAGGAGTAGATTGAAGGTCGCAGGAATGTCCAAGACATGAAAATCAATATCTTGTTGTCCTGGACCAACCTGAGTCCGAATCTGTACAGTCCCCATCACCTCTCTGCTGGTATTGTCATATGCCCTTATCACTTGGGTAGTTGGCACAAAATCCACGATCTTCAACCCGATAGCATATGCCGTCCTCGGCGGGCACACGTTGATAGCAAATCCTGTGTCAACAAGAACCACTGGTATCCATTTCTCTCTGCACTCCACAGAGATGTAGAGAGGTTTGTTATGGTTTGAGCCCTCAGGCGGCAGCTCCTTGTCAGTGAAGGTCAACGTCGAGGAAGCTCCTCCCGGAAAAACCAACCATACCAATTGTTCAAGCATGGTGTCAATTGAAAGTTTGGCCTTGTCCATCGCAGAAAGGATAGCTTGTCTATGAACTCTTGAGGCCATAAGCAGTCCTCAGATGGAGATGTCTGCTTGGATTTTCTTAAGTTGTTTCAGTACAGCCTCATTTTCGAGCAGTTTTTCTTTCTGCTTCTCTGCTTCTTTGTCCTTCCCAGACACCTCTGGTTGATCCAAGTGTGGGGGCTTGAAATACCACCCACTCCTGGTCATGTGGTCAACCTCCCCAACATACCATGTGAAGCCCCTGAAATATGTATTCACTTTAAAAACCCTAATGTTTGAATTATTTTCTTAAAGCCCCTCGGTTACTCGAATTAATTCGAATCTTGTCGGTTAGCATTACTATTTTATTTTTATCAAAACAGGAATTTCCCTAGCCGGATTAGGTTACCTAACCTAATTTAATTCTACATAAGTTACATGTATTTAACTCCAAGCCCTCACCCTTTAATTAAATTCAAAACTTGCCCCAAAAACTAGTACTTGTACCTTGTACCTTGAAGTACCATCAATAATGTAATATATATATATATATACACACACCTTGAGGGATGTGCCCTAGGACCAAAATTAATAAAAAAATGGCCCTTTACCCTTCCCTATGGCCGGCCTTTCTAGGAGGAAGAGATGAGACAATTTTCAAATATATCATCATGAAATTCTAGAAAGAAACACAACCTAGTACCCTAGACCTAGGATGCTAATTCCTAAACTAGTTCCATTTTAACTAAGTATTGCCAAATCCTTGAGTAAGCCTCCCAAATCATCCCCATTTCCTTTAAAATTTTAAACAAATCCTAACCTTTCCATCCATTTCCAACTAATGGGCTTTTAGGACTTTTTACCCCAAAATTTGCCTATAAATACCAACCTGCCCTAAGCTTGGCAAGCACAAACACCACACCCACACACACATTCGGCTAGAGAGAGGGAGGAGAGCAAGAAAGAGAAGTCTAGAGGAGAAGAAGGAGGAAGAAGAGAGCTTCTTGTGCAAAGCTTAGTAGGTAAGCCACAAACACAACATTCTCTTTCATTTTTCCTTTTTTTCAATACATGTTTCTAAGGGTTCTAAATAATGTTTTCAGATCTTTTATTACTGAGTTCTCATGTTAAAAATGCTAAGGGTTGAGTATTGATTCCATCTCTCTTGTATTTTCCCTATTTTGGCACAAAACCATCTTCTTTTGTACCAATCTCTAAACTTTTCAAGAGCACTCTTTCAAAAAAAAATTCTGAGTTAAACATGTGATAGTTAGCATATTTTATTCACAAAAGAAATGAAACTTTCCCTTGGTGGAACCCCTTTTCATTTTCTTGTTTTGGGCAAAGCACCTTAGAATCTGTTTTTGCAGCCCACTTCCCGAAATTCTAGAAAAATGTACAAAATTATTCTGGACCTCTATTTTCTTTCAAAACCTTCCTTAAGGTGTTATCTTTCAACTAAAATTGGTTTCATCGAAAAACATTAAGCGGTTTGCAAGAAAATCGATTTTTCGTAACGGTCGACGGATTTGGACAGAATCTGGACAGTGCTGGCATATTTTCTAAAGAACTTAGAATCTAGAAAAGCAATCCCATTTCTGAAAAATGTTCTAGAAACTAGATCAAATTCCCTACGAACCATAGGAAGACCAAATCCGGTGGAGGATCTAAAATAAACCTTTCATTTTAATCTTTACGCGGTACTAAATCTGGAAATTTTGTTATGTGTGGATGTTCTATACCCTTGAGTTCATGAGATTACTTATTAGCTTATGATCATATCTTGGCATGATATTATATGTGTTATGGTTATGTTATTTACCCTTCTCATCTTAAGAATGCATGCTTACATGGATATTATTGTCTTATAAGTTGGACTAACCTTGATTTAAAACATTTAATTCAACGGGAAACCTAATTGGGAGGGTATTGGGTTTTCAAGCACTTGAGTAATGAAAAGATGAGAATATGTGATTTATGGATTGTTGGGATGCGTTCCCTATTTGAAAGTTAAAGTATTGCGCAAGTGGTTTTCGGAACCCTTGAACGGAGCGGGTAGTTTTCGGACCCTAGGTGGTTTGGTGTAAGGAGGGATTCGGGCAAGGCCCTATTTTACCGTCTCTTTTGAGGCCCTACAATTGGCGCTACGCGGTATATAACCGTTGGTAGGCATCCGAGATTAGTTCTGCAACAAAGCAGTAAAAGAGGGGGCATACTGAATAATCCGCGTCCGATTCTTGTGGTTGGGAGGACGAAATCTCTTTAGGGGATTTCTAGTTGCTAACAACCTAACTTAACCCTTTATTTATTTAATTGAGTATTATGCTTTATTACTTTATGTTATAATGGTGATTGTGTATTGGACTGGGAAAAAGGGGTAGGGTGTGTGTATGTTTACTGGGCATTCAAAGCTTACGGCGTATCATGCCAGGTGACGAAGTGGAACTCATAGCTGGAGACGACGAGCCCGAAACTTTCGAAGACTTTTGGCTATCCTAGAAAAATTAGAAGTTTCTTTTTGGATGTTTTGCAAAGACTCATTTGGAGACTTAAGCTTTCTTCTGGAATGTAATGTAATGGAACCATCTTTTGAGTTATATATTGTAATTGTTATGTATTTATATTCTATGTAAGAACCTTATCGTTGCTTATGAGACCTTGTGTCAATACCTTTTAAGATCTGTCAAAAGGGCAGTGCGCTGCCTAAGAAAGCTGGACTTAGAAGGGAGACTAATTTGACTCCTCCGGCGATCTGGGATCTTACTTGGTTATTGACCATAGGACGCATTAGTGACTCTCCCTTGACTACAACTAATAGTGTAGAACCAGGGCGTCACATACCAGGTATCATCCGATTGGGTTTGCCCCCAATCTTCATCGGTGTGGGCAAGACATAGGTCATCATCTTCCCACCACATGTCATCGGCAACCGACAGATACTTGTCCGGTTCCGTTACAACAGCTTCTGTGCGCATACCACATTCCGTCCCGGCAGGGGCTTTGGCCTTTCTAGCCCTTTCCAGTTCTTCGATTTTTTCCTGCTCGAACTGTTTCAGCTCAACCTGCTGCTCAGTATCCTCTGCACTCAAACTGCTCTGATCCCGAGCAAAATTCTTAACACCGGTGCTCTCTGGCGATCCATTCTGATTCTCGGCCATTCTGGCCACTGATGATGTTCCCATTCCTGACGGTCCCTATACTAGCCGAGGTTCTTCAACAACATCTGGCTCGTCGCTGAGCCATCCAGTAGCTTTTGCCGACCCATCTAAATCAAATCAGTTGACAGTCACGTCCCCCAGATCCTGTTCAGTGAAGAATTACAGATTTGCGATATCCTCCTCCAACTCTGCCAAGTCATCTAACCCCTGACTGGGTCTATCCTTCCTAACCACACAGATATCTACCCCAGTTGGTAGTTCCACCTTTGGTCTAGCCTGGCCTGCTGATGTGATGTAACCACTCAGGTTGTACATGAAGCTCGCAGACCCCTCAGGCTCTGACTGATCATTTCCATCTGCCCCCACAATTGACCCAATTATATCTTTGATAGTCACCACCACCGATTCTAGTCGGGTTTGGGAGTTGTCCAACATGCACAAGTCCGTGCTATCTGGAATGAACACCTCCGGCTTGGGTAGGTGAGAAGGGGTGATATATATGCTCGGGTCAAATGGAATGACCAAAGTTTGGATCAGGTTAATGCGTTTGGGAGGTGGAGCTTGGTTATGTGGTGAGAGTGGATTGGTGGTGACATTCGGTTTCTCCGGAGGCACGATCACCCTGTTGTCAATGAGATTTTGAATCTAATGACGCAATCTATAGCATTGGTCAGTGTCATGACCATGCTGTTGGTGAAAGGCATAGTACTTCACCGAGTTATGGGTTGGTGGGAGATTACTTGGTAAGGGCCGCAGCTCTAGGGGCTTCAAGTGCCCTTTCTTGATCAAAACTCCCAAAGCTTTGGACAAAGACATATACAGCGAGGTGAAGGTTCTTTGGCCTCGGGGTGGGAATTTGGCTGTTTGCAAGCTACTTCCGGATGTACCGGTGAATGGTGTAGCTGTGAGGGTTTTTGGGGTGGTGGTGGTGACCATACCCACATCTGAAGTTCTGGCAGCTGCAGCACTGCTTGTGCCTGCATTCGTACTGCGGTTGAATGCCCTCTTGGGCTGCTCTCTTTCATGGTCAATGAGACCCTGTTTCATGGCGTCCTCGATCTGCACCCCAATCTCATGTAGATCCGCAAAGGTGGAAAGGGAGAGGACGATCATCTTTTGCATGAGCTTGGGTTGGAGGTTGCGCACAACCATCTGTATCTGATCTTTGTCAACCGGCCTGATGGTCATCATCGAGGCCTTGGTCCTTCACCGGGTCACAAAATCGGAGAAGCTCTCCTTCGGCTCCTGCTTGGTTGTCTCGAGATCACGAGTTGTGACCTCAATCTGTGTGTTATAGGAGTATTGAGCTATAAAGGCCTCAGCCATCTCTTCCCAACTTCTCTTAATAGAGTCCTCCAGCTTTGCGTACCAAATAGCCGCTACACCCGACAGGGTTCGTCCAAAGAGGGAAAGCTTCTGCAATCTGGAGAGGCCCATCGGCCTTAGGATATCTGAAAACAGCCGCAGGTGCACCATAGGATCCCCAGACCCGTCAAAGCGGTCTATGTGCGGCATTTTAAACCGGTCTGGCAGGGTCACAGCCAAGTCGATGTATCCATCCTCTATATCCGGAATGGATTTCACACCTTGAGCCTTCTTGAAAAGCTTTTCTAGCTTGCTCACTTTTAGTGTTGTTGGATCTATCTCGAACTCAAACGGTGTATCTACTAGGTTGGTGGGCGCTTTGGATAACTGAGATAGGATCGGAGGCGGAGCTGGCCCTGTTGGAACGTCCGTATTTTCCTGGACGTTTGCAGTCTCCCCGAGTGTTAGAACTCTTAGTGGGGGAGGAGGTGGGTGCAAAGCAGATGCTCCGACTTGCTGTGGTGGTGGTGGTTGTTGTTGCTGAAGTCTGGCAATCAACTCTGTTTGCTGGGCTACAACCTCGACTTGGCGCGCGGCCAACTTTGCTTGGCGAGCAGCATCCCGCTGCATGGCTTGCATAGTTTTTTGGAGCTGACGCATCATCACTTCCATACTTGCCATAATGTACTGATCTATCTGAACAACCGGTATATCTGTCTCTACAGTAGAAACTGAAATCTCAGCCCGACTACTCAAGGACCATTGATCTGTTAACCGCTGTACTAATGCACTGTGCCTAACCGACCTCTGTCTAGCAACCGAGGGTAAAGAAAGGAACACCGCTTGTCCGTCTATCAGATCCGCGGATCGATGAAGTCTGCGACCTCTAACCCAGAGTGCTTGGGGAATATCTGCCTGGTCGGATGCAATTGTACTAAACTACCTTGCAAAAAGATAAATAAAGCATAATAAGGAAACAAATAACCAGAAAAATGGACAACATAACGGCTTAAAAATAAAGACAACACACAGTTGGCATTTGTAAGCTGAACACACTGTTCTCAACCACTAATCACTGTTTCCAAATCACTGCCCCAGATCTGATACCCTCAGGTAAAACTGATTCTCCGAATACTGATGCCCTCAGGCCTAATACCTAGACTTGCAAACTGATATATGTATTCCTGTAGAGGCACACTCTAAAAGCACATAATCAAGCAAGTAAGAGCCAAAACACCCCTATGGAGGGGTAGGGTTTCCCTGTCCTATTTTGTTAGGAGCTAGGGTTTCACTACGCACACAGTGGTTCCAAACAACCTATAATCGGGTAAGCAACCTGTCCTAGTTTGGAATGGTCACTACAGTTTCCGATATGCACTAGGTTGAATGGTCAAAAAGGGTGCCCTGGTAAAAATCGGGGTTTGTGTTCCTATCGTGGCAGAGCCCGTAACCGATCTACCTTATGGCACGCAGCCTCCGGTAAACCGTTCAGGAACAGCAGACGACGAACACGGTGTCTTAGGCGCACCAATGCAAATGCAATACAAAGAGACATATAAGTGTAAACAAAACAATATATCACGAGTTCGAGTCAAGTTCTCTAAATCCCCAGCAGAGTCGCCCGAAACTGTAGACCGCCCGAGAACTACCGGCTCCGCGCGCGAGGGCGCGAATCGTTTGTTCTTAGCTACTACAGTTCGGACTCATGTTAGGGTTCTGAATCTAATCTCACACAGTGCAATGTGAGACCGATAAATCACCAAAGAGTCCAAATCCGGCAAATTGTTTTGGAAATTTGATTTTTATAAAGAAGTGCCAAACATGGACTGCTTTGCCAGATACAGAATCGCCACCTAAATGTTTTATTTTGGGAAAATTTAGGAAACCCTGACTCGTGCCTAAGGCTACGTGTCCGTCATCACCAAAGCTGCATCGGCTTAGGAACTTGGGCACGAGAGGGGAAGGTTATGCAATGAGCACCCCCACTCGCCCGATCAAAGATCGGCCTTTACTAACATGATATTTTGTTTTTGAAAACACATGCGTTCTTATTCCGGTTATTAACCTAGAATTACTATGTGATGTGCACAGTATACAAGTATAGACTAGATCGCCTAAGTTGGAACAAAACATTTCATGTTCGTTTGTTTGAAGAACGGTTTGAAGTTGCTGCTCGCAAGTAGGCTAAGACGTGGATTTTGCCACCCTCAAGTGGGCTTTAGAAAACATGATTTTGCCACTCTCAAGTTGGCTTAAAACTCACAGTTTGATGAATTGTTCCAATTCAAGCAATCCAACCTTCACCTACAGGCATTCAAGCAGTTAAACACTTAAGCAGGTAGCCTCTTGGCAAGCATGCTATCATGGCAGTCACTTTCACTCATGCAAGGATGCTAAAGCGAAAACACTCACAGTGTACTCCAAGCCAAAAAAGAAACTAGTTAGTAATCATGCATGATCCTAGTTCATGTTGAGATGGCTAATGCAACACAGGCAAAAATGCAACTAAGATAGGTTCGGCTACTCTAAGATGTCATGTGAAATGCAACTTGATAACATGCTGTTGAACACGTATTCAAGTAAATGTGTTGAAGTACAATGCAGTTTGTATGATGCGCCGATCCCAGTGCATGCAAGACAGATGAATGGATGCACGCATGCGAAGCATAAGTATGCTATTCAAAATATGCCCTAAAACTAACCATCGAAAGCGGTTAAGCAAAAGGGAGAAAGAAATAGGGGTTGGAAAACATGCATCACACACACGCACGCTTATTACAACAGTTGTGCCCTCTCGACGGAGGGTCCGAATGATAAACAAACTAGCTACGCTAAGCTAATTAATTATTACACAACCGAATTGAAACAAATAGTTACACTAAGCTAGTTGAGATATTACACAACAAATCAAATGATTAAATTATACGAACTAATCATGAATACTAAAATGGCCTCGCGGGCAATGAAAAGATGCATCCTCAGTTGGCTTCGCTTTGAAATCCAATACCGTGCCTCATGTTGCCTCTGTTTGCACACTTCTGTATCTCTAAAAATTGTGCCAACTTCCATAGTGCTTCTGACCTACCTTAGGAACAATCTGAGAGGTGGTCGGCCAAGAGGAATGGACATCGGCCAAGTGTAGTAGTCATCGGCCAATTTTTATGGCTATCAGCCAATTTTGATAGTTGATCGGCAGCCTAAGTGGTCGATCGGCCACTGCTTCCTGCAAATTCCTCTTTTTGCTGCAATAGAGCACTAACAGAGGCATGGCAATGTATTTGCAAGAAAATGTGTGTGCCACCACACTCCTTATCATGTCTAAGGCTCAAAGGAGTGTAATGCTCGACTCTCGAGCCATCAATCATGCATCTCGATGTATGATGGCCAAAGAGACCGAGTTGCACAAATCAATGTCGAATGAATGCACAAAAAATACATAAATGCCTTAACCTCTATCATGCTTGATCAAAAGGGTCGGCGATCGAGAAATGAGGCACGTTTCATCACTTCAAGTATGAAACGTCCCTCGTTTCCCGTGTTTGGACTAAGTCCTAATCCAAACAAATGCAATGCAACTCAAGCATGCAAACATGAACAACCTATCAATGCTAATGGCATGCAAACATGAGGCAATGCAACAAGCATGTAAACTCAATGTAATGTAACAAGCATGTATCAACATTCAAACCACATGCTCAATGGACTTAGACTGAATATGGACAGACCCCAATCATGCCCAAAACAGTGGCCATTAGTGCTGAAATGATGGCATGAAAAGCATGAAAATGCATGCACATGCATTGGCCCATCAACTAGGCCTAAGAGCACAACTCTCAAAAGTGCTCAAGGAGTGACAAATGTAAGAATATAGCCACACTATATGCTCTGAAATTAGGTATGAAATGATGCCAAATCATTCGATCAACAAAAGCATGGCATGCTAGAAGGCTCAAAGCTTGAAGCTAGCATAGGCACTTGCACTATAGCTATGCAATACATGAAGCATATGGAAAATACAACCCAAAACAGTCCTAGAGCATGTCAAAATTATGCTAAAACATGTATGGAAGGAAGCCAAAATAAGCTAGCATGGTGAGCACAAAACATGACGCATACAAGGCCTAAAGGGAGGATTACACTACACCTACCAAGACCAAGCATGAGATGGCTTTGCCAACAAATATCAGAGTTATATCATGGCAAAACAACCCCAAAAACATACTGAAATGATAGCTCGCAAGCTTAGGCATGAAAGCATGCACAATGACTCATGTTTAAGGCATAAAGCATGAACCTTCCAAAGCATAGAAAGAGTGAAAGATGTGAGTGTATGACCACACTACATGCACTGAAATCACATAACAAATGATGCCAAATCATGTAAATAGTCCAAGCAATGCATGCTAGTGGCTTGGAAACTCAAGGCTAGTGAGCTAAAATGCACTATGGCTATACAAAGCATGGCATGCATGACCAAAACAACACAAATCAGAGCTAGAGCATGCTAAAACATGAACAAAAGCTTCTTAGAGTTGAGCCTAAAGCATGCTAGAATGATGATCAAAAGCATGATACACATTAGGCTAGTAAATGGAAATGCACTACAAGTGCATGGAGCATACAAGGGGCTATCAAACCAACCCAAAATAGAGGTATATCATGGCAAGACAACACCAAGAACATGCTGAAATGGACTCAAAACATGCTAAAAAGACATGCTACTTCATGAAGCACACAAGGCTAGTTTGTATGAATTACACTACAAGTGTATAAACCATGCAAGGGGTGACAAAACCAAGTCAAAACAGTGGTATGCCATGCTGAAATAAGGCCTAACACATGTTAAGATGGAACTAAAACAAGCTTGACAAACATGCCACTTTGATGAGCCATCTATACAAGAATCCAAGACATAAGGAGAGGGGATGACCCTCTCCTATTTAAGTCCTCAAAACACAAGTTTTACCACTAAAAATCCATTGGATTTTAGTGGTTAAAAGGCCAAGAGAAAGTGATCTCAAGGGCCTAAAGTGATGGTGTAAAACAAAGCCAAACAAGGCACAAGAGGGGGGTAGACCACCCCCAACACAAAAGAGACCTTAAACAAACATTACAAGCATGAAAAATTAGAACTTTTTGCAGTAGAAAGTTAGGCCTAAAACAACATGCAAGTAGGTCCAAAAGCTTAATCAAAAACAAGGGATTAAGAGGTTAGAAGCTCACCCTTGTAGAACAACTTTAGAGCAACAACTCCAGCAGCCTTTTTTGATCAAAACCAGTCCAAAAACTCCAAAACCAACTTCAAGAAGCCTTAGCAACAAAAGGACGGTATTTGAGTGTGTGTTTGTGTACAATAGTATGATGAAAATGCACTTTTGAGCAAAACAAGTACAAATATATATATATATATATATAGAGAGAGAGAGAGAGAGAGAGATGAAATATAGAGAGAGATATATATATCTTGTATATCAACTTTTCAGAGCCTCTAGAAAGAGAGAGGGGCCTCCCTTCTTATAGAAAATCAAATCTCAAGCTTGTTGAGCAAGCTTGGAGCTTGTTAAAATCCATCCATACACGTGTATGGAGATGCACCATGTGACCAACAGCTGGCACCAGCTGGAAGAAAAATATCTGCAAAAGCAGAAAAAGGGGTCTTGGCCAAAAACAATGGCCGATCGACCAAAAAGAGTGCCGATCGGCTAACACTTATGGCCGATGGCAAGAAGGAGAGGCCGATAGGCACAGGGCCTGGCTGATGGGTTGTAGGGATGGCCAACAAGCCACTCTCTTCCCTCAAAAACAAAACCACAAGTCCTTGGTCCACAACCAAGCACAAAACAGACAAGTTTAGAGGTTCTAAGACAAGACACGCAGCCGAGACCTTCAGAAACTCAAAACGAACACGAGCATGGATGATCATCGAGTGTTCAAACGATGACGTCCAAGTCTTGAGGACGGTCAAAAATAGGGAGTCTACACATATCACCTGTACTTGAAAATGATATCCCATATAGGGTGAGCCAAAGCCCAGTAGAAATACGCTAAACATGATATGAGAATTAACTAAAACATTAGCATTTGATAAATGTTTAACTCATATAAATCAACGTACATCTCTTCCACAACCAATCCATAGTCACAACCATGTTTAAACCCCTTTCCGTTTCATTATTCAAATCAATTCATAGATATAGCTCATTGTTAATCCGAACGGTTCAAAATGAGACTACAACTCATACTATCACTATGTCAATCATAATCAATTTATAATGAGACTACAACTCATGTCATTAACATTTCAATACTCCAATCATCTACGTTATACAAACGTAATTAGGATTTCGAGACTTTTACCCTGGACACTCCAGCAAACTTAATTATCAATGGAGTCTATCCCCTATCTCCTCCCACACAGGTTTGGAAGTACATCCCATATCTCCTCCCAAACCATAGAGTACATCCTCTATCTCCTCCCAAACAAGATACATATGCAATGTATTTAAACGTTTATATATACAATGATCAATTTAAAGCACATATACAATGTGTTAATCCAGCCGTCATATTCAATAACATAACCCAATCGATTAGTTTCAATTTACCTAATCATTATGCAATTCTACAACAATCATGGCTATCCTCCAACGATAGCCCAAAACAGTTATTTCTAAACAGGTAATTGAATTTATCAAACAGATAAATTAATACATTTTCATAGGTGAGTGATTAATCAATCCAACTGCACCATTCAATCTCATAATTTTCCAATTTCATGATTTTCAACTCAATTTCATATTTCCATAATTCCCCAAATTAATTATTTAATTTCAATTAGGGCTTTTCCCCTTTTTCTCAAACATCAACCCTAACGTTCAATTTCATCAATCTAACAACAATAACCCATTTTTTTCAAGGTCTCACACACGTATGGTACTCAACAATGAAAAACCCCTCTTTTGCATTTCAAAATCAAACCCTAACTTCCCAAAATTTCCATAAACTCACCATTTAATCAAAATGACTAAAATTTATGTTAAAGCTCATAAAGACGAGTAGTTTATCCCCACCTCAAAAGGAAAAGACGAGTCAAGTAAGAGATGAACCCCAAAGATGCGGAAGTCAACTTCCACTCGGATGAAAATGGAGATCTTGAAGAGCTCAATCTTTTTAATGAAGGAAGGAGGGTGAAGAGATCACTTGATCTAGGCTAAAATGTATAGAGAGAGAGAGAGAGAGTATTTTAGAGTGAGAAGCTCTCAACTTAGGGTTTTGGAAAGTTTTAGAGAGAAAAAGGAAAGAAAAAGTGATTTAAAATGTCACTTACGCAATCTGATACATGCGCAGTCCGCTCGAGCGAATAGATTGACGCTCGAGCGTCAGACACAAAAGTTTTGACCCGCTCAAGCGCAATAAAGGCCGCTCGAGCGCCAACACACAACAACAAGGCACAACCCGCTCGAGCGCGAAGAGACCCACTCGAGCGTATAATACACACTCCCAGTATTTCAGATTTCAAACCGCCACTCGAGCTCAGAGCCGCTCGAGCGTAATAAACCCCGCTCGAGCGTAAAAAACACTTCTGCAGTATTTTCGCAGGCGTACCAAGTACTGAAGGATTGCAAACCCCGCTCGAGCGCAAGAAGACCCGCTCGAGCAAAAGACCAAAATTTTGGGCAACAATCACTTTTTCCAACTCACAACTAACCTACACCAAACTCATCCAACACATCCCAAAACTCAAATGCAAAGGATTTAAAGGACGAGAACAAGATATAAACAACAACCAACACTACGGAACCTAAGTTCGGAATACAATATACAATGGAGGAAAACTGGGGTCGCTATAAGTTTCTTGTTGTTATTGTTGTAATTATTTTAATACAAGCTTAAGGCTTAAACTGTATTGAGTTAAAACTCATTTTTGTTGTGACCAACCATCGTATTGGAAAGTTGTAGTCATTAGGGCATTGATATATCTGTTTAATTTTTATTTCATACCATTAACTTGTGACAGATGCTATAGATTCAGGGTTAGGACTTGTGAATATATAACTGTATGTGTTATCTTTTGTATAATGCAATCATATGAATGGAAAGACACTATATTTATAATTGCATTGTGATTTAATAATTGCCATAGGATAAATTATGATTATTATTTCGGAATCTTACAACTTTTGTATATTTATAATTATTTATTATTTCGGAATCTTACAACTTTTGTATATTTATAATTATTTTTAAATCTTGTACAATGATATATAATTATTATTTGTTTTAAACTGATTTGCTGAAAATGGAGTTTCTTTTTTTTTTTCCAGTGGATATTTTTAATATTTTAAATAAACTTTTTTATTTTTAAATGTACCTATTCTAAATACATTTAAAATATATAAATTTTGTAATTTTCTTAAATTTTTTTTTTACTAAATAGAAAAATTTACTACATTTTCATATGCTTGTATATTTATTAATTTTTTTAATATTTTTCATCAATATATTATTTTTTAAATGTATTTAGGTTATGTAGGAGAATTTAGCTAAAAATCCTCTTTCAAATACTTGTATCCCAATTAGTCCATAAAATATTTTTATATTTCAATAAGTCCTACTATTTTAAACATTTGATCCACTAAATTCCAATATCATATTTAAGATATTTTATAGATAATTTTTCTTTACAAATATTTTTTGAATTTTTTTAACAATATTGTGAACATTCACACTAAATAATATTCACATCATAAATATAATATTTTATCTTATTAACTTATTTAATTATTTTATTTTTTATATCTTTCCAACTAAAAAATCAATACCAAACGAAGCCTAAACCAAATAGTGTGAATGATCCTTCCCTGCCCAAATGACAAAGAAAAATCATTGAAGGTAATCATAGAGGAATCTGGCGATGATGATTCTTACTCTAGTAAACTCATTAGGCTAAAAAAATTCACAGATGTATAAAAAAAAGTCAAAAAAATTGCAAAAGAATAAAAATTATAAAAAGATTAAAAACAATTTGTCATTTCAAAACCAAAAAATCAAAAAAACCAAACAAGAATACCTTGGAGCCGTTTGGTAACACTTACGTTTTCAGTTTTCAATTTATATTTACAAAAATTTTAAAAACTCAAATAAAAACTTGTTTGGTAAATTTTTAATTTATAAATGAATGGTCTCAGTTTATAAATTTGGCCAAAAAATATAAACTCAAAAAATGAGTTTACGTTTTAAATTTTGAGTTTTTTTTTTTTTTTTACCACCCAACACTAGCAACCACCCGCCGCCATTTTCCACCACCGTCTTCCGCCACCACCACCCACCCCCCACCACCACCTGCCACCACCACTCACCATCCACCTACCACCCATCTGCCACCCACCCGCCACCACCCATCTGCCACCCACCCGCCACTACCATCCACCGCCCGCCACCACCACCCGCCACCACCACTCACCACCCACCTGCCACCACCAGCCACCTACCACCTACCCACCACCAGCCACCTACCACCTACCCACCACCACCCACTCGCTACCAGCTACCACCCACTACCGTCACCCACCCGCCCACCACCACCCACCTGCCACCACCACCACCCACTCACCACCACCACCCACTCGCTACCACCCACTACCCGTCACCGTCCACCACCACCACCACCACCACCACCCACTCACTACCATTTTCCACCACCGTCTTCCGCCACCACCACCACCCGCCATCATTTTCCACTACCGTCTTCCGCCGCCACAACTCGTCTCCACCCACCACCTGCCACCACTTGCCATTTCTCACTCATTTTTATATTTTTATATTTTTTTAAACATTTTGTCTAAACCAAACACGTTTGTAGTTTATGTTTTTCTAAAAATAAACAAAAATAAACAAAAATCAGTTTATAAAATTTTTGTAAATATAAACTGAAAACGTAAACGTGCTGTTTGGTAACACTTACGTTTTCAGTTTTCTGTTTATATTTACAAAAAATTAAAAAACTCAAATAAAAACTTGTTTGGTAAAATTTTTGATTTATAAATCAGTGGTCTCAGTTTATAAATTTGGCCAAAAAATAAAAACACAAAAAATGTATTTCCGTTTTCAGTTTTCAGTTTTTTTTTTTTTTACCACCCAACACTAGCCACCACCCGCCACCATTTTCCACTACCGTCTTCCGCCACCACCACCCACCCGCCACCACCACCCACCCCCCACCACCACTCACCAGCCACCACCCGCCACCAGCCACCTGTCACCCACTCATCACCACCACCCACCCCTCGCCACCACCACCTACCACCCACCTTCCATCCACCCACCACTGCCCGCCACCACCACACGCCACTTAATTGCCACCACCACCCCCCACCTACTTGCCAACACCACCCACCACCACCGCCAACACCACCCACCTGCCGCCACCACCCACCACCACCACACACTCGCTACCACCTACCACCCGCCACCGTCACCCACCCACCCGCCACCACCACCACCCGCCACCTACCCGCCACCGCCCACTACCACCCGCCATCTGCCACCCACCTGCCACCACCACCACCACCCACTCATTACCACCCACCACCCGCCACCGTCACCCACCCACCCGCCACTACCACCACCCACCCCTGACCCGCCACCACCCACCCTTTGCCACCACCACCACCACCTACCAGCCATCCACCCGTTACCACCCGCCACTACCATCCACCGCCCGCCACCACCACACGCCACCTACTTGCCACCACCACCCACCACCACCTGCCACCACCACCCATCACCACCACCACTCACCCGCCACCCACCTACCACCGCCACCCACCACCACCACCCACTCGCTATCACCTACCACTCGCCACCGTCACCCACCCCCACCCACCCACCACCATCACCACCACCACCACCACCACCACCACCCGCCACCCACCACCCACCTGACACCACCACCGCCCACCACTCGCCACCACCACCCACTCGCTACCACCCACCACCCGCCATTGTCACCCACCCACCCGCCACCGCCACCACCGCTGCCGCCGCCCATCCGCCACCACCTACCCACCACCCACCGTCACCACTTTCCACCACCGTCTTCCGCCGTCACTTGCCACTACTTGCTATTTCTCACTCTTTTTATATTTTTAAATTTTTTTAAACATTTTGTCAATTACCAAACGCGTTTGTAGTTTATGTTTTTCTAAAAAAAAACAAAAAATAAACAAAAACCAGTTTATAAAATTTTTGTAAATATAAACTGAAAACGTAAACGTTACCAAATAGGCTAAAAGTTCCAAGCTAAAAAAATCAAAAAAGTCAAAAAATAACTAAAAAAATCATTTTCAAACGAGCACTTAGGCCAAGTTTGGCAAGTTAAAAAAAAATTCAAAAAGTCAAAAAGTTACTCAAAAAGTTAAAAAGTTATCACTATTCACCAAATGTCAAAAAGTACGGCTGCACAACTCTCAATCTTAATTTTCCTCAACACACTAATGTATACAATTTTTTAATACACTTTTTTCCATAAAAAGTCAAAAAGTTAGCCCAAACAATCATATTTTTTTTCTCAACTTTTTAATTTTAAAAGTCAAAAAGTACACTTATTTAGGACATTCTAAACAAACCCTTAATTGTTAGTCTTTATATTTCGATTATTATCTTATTTTAATGATTATTATATTATTTTAATTTTTATAATTTTAATTTATTTGATTTTGATTTTAAATTTATAATTTTATCTTCATTTAGTATAATTGATTATAACTTAACATTTATTTATGAAAAATAGACCCATAAATGTCATGTATTATATTTTTAAAGGTAAATTTATGAACTTATTTACCTCCATGAGCTAACCTTAATTAATTTAATAATAATTTTCTTTAAAAAAATACTAATTATATTATCAATCAAACTAAATTAATATAAAATTTAAAATTAAATAAATTAAAATATAAAAACCAAAATCGCATAGCAAGTAAAATATACAAGATATAAGGGTCTTTTGAGAAGAAAATAAAAAATTAATTTTTAATTTTTAACTTATTTTTACGTCATATCATTTTTTATATTTTTTAATTTTAAAAAATCAAAATAAATTAAAAAATAAAAACCCAAAATTAATTTTTTACCAATTTTCTAAGACACTTCATAATTTGCCCTTCGTAATTTGCCCTTCTTTCTATTCTCACATTCACTGTCTGCATGGATGGGACCTACCTTCAAGTTCCACTCAATGCACAGTGGGTCCCTTTCACAGCAAGCATATGCCGTCCCATTGATTTGTCTGTAAATCAAACCAATTATTTTGACTAGTCTTGTTACATGATTTTTTTTTTTTATAGCAAATGCTATATTGAAATTTGACTGGTCCAAATCGTCGGTATTTATACATATCGATCACTTACGGTATATTTGATAACGTTTATGTTTTCAATTTATATTTATAAAAATTTTATAAATTAATTTTTATTTATTTTTAAAAAAACATAAACTACAAACGCATTTAGTAATTGACAAAATATTTTAAAAAATTTAAAAATATAAAAAAGAGTGAGAAATGACAAGTGGTGGCAAGTTACGGCGGAAGACGGTGGTGGAAAGTGGTGACGGTGGGTGGTGGGTAGCTAGTGGTGGTAGCTGGTGGCGGGTGGTGGTGGTTGGTGGTGGAGAGTGGTGATGGGTGGTGATAGTGGGTGGGTGACGGTGGCGGGTGGTGGGTGGTAGCGAGTGGGTGGTGGTGGCGGGTGGTGGGTGGTGTTGGCAGATGGGTGGCGGATGGCGGGTGGTGGTGGGTGGGTGGTGGTGGTCGGTGGTGGCGGTAGATGGGCGGGTGAAGGTGGGTGGTAGCGAGTGGGTGGTGATGGTGGCGGGTGGTGGTGGCAAGTGGGTGGCGGATAGCGGGTGGTGGTGGGTGGTGGCGCGTCGGTGGTGATGGTGGATGGGTGGGTAGGTGACGATGGTGGGTGGTGGGTGGTAGCGAGTGAGTGGTGGTGGTAGTGGTGGTGGTGGCGGGTGATGGGTGGTGGTAGCAAGTGGGTGGCGGATGGCGGGTGGTGGTGGTGGTGGTGGTGGGTGGGTGGGTGACGGTGGCGGGTGGTAGGTGGTACGAATGGGTGGTGGTGGTGGCGGGTGGGTAGCAGGTGGCTGGTGGTGGTGGGTGGTGAGTGGTGGTGGCAAGTAGGTGGCGGGTGGTGGTGGCGGGCGGTGGATGGTAGTGGCGGGTGGATAGCAGGTGGGTGGTGGGTGGTGAGTGGTGGTGGTGGTGGTGAGTGGGTAGTAGGTGGGTGGTAGCTGGTGGTTGCAGGTGGGTGGTGAGTGGTGATGGCAGGTGGTGGTGGTAGTGGGGGGTGGGTGGTGGTGGTGGAAGACGGTGATGGAAAATGGTGGTGGGTAGTGTTGGGTGGTAAAAAAAAAAAAGCTCAAAATTCAAAACGGAAACATATTTTTTGTGTTTTAATTTTTTGGCCAAATTTATAAACTGGGACCACTGATTTATAAATCAAAAATTTTACCAAACAAGTTTTTATTTGAATTTTTTAAATTTTTATAAATATAAACAGAAAACTGAAAACGTAAGTGTTACCAAACGACACCTTAGCATTTATATATTATATATTAAGTGAAAAAATGTTTTTAACCCCAAGTCTTGTGACAGTTCTAATCTTTCAATTTAAATTTTTAAATTTTTTGATTTAAAAAAATAAAAAAAAATTAGCATTTATTAATTTATCCCAACCTCCAAGTCTTACCCTCATAATAACACTTTAATGCATTAAAAACAAGCATAAAAAAAATTCTTTGAAATCCAACACATATGAATTTCTTGAAAAGTCTCAACACATATAATTATTATCCCTCATAATAATACTTTAATACATTAAGAACAAGCATAAAAAAAATTCTTGAAAAATCCTACACATATGATTATTATCAAAATATTAAACTTTAATATAATATAATAAAAAAAAAAGACATTTAATTCCTTAAAAAATCTAACACATATAATTTTTATCAAAATAATAAATTTTAATATAATATAAAAAAATATATTTAAAAATTATAATTTATATATATATATAATTATAAATATAATTCATACATAGTACTGGTGATATGTTAATTTTTTTTAATTTTTTTTTAATGCGAATGCTATATTGAAATTTGACTGGTCCAAATCGTCGGTATTTATACATATCGATCACTTAGCCTATCATTCAGAAATAAAGGTAATAGTAACAGTTGATAATTATTGCACCGTGTATTTTTGATAGTTGTCTAGCTTATAAATTTTGATGATTCAGATGAGTTTAAGGTCAGGTTTGACAATTTTAATATAATTTTTTTTTTTTTTTTTTATCAAATTATCTTTCTATTTTTTTGTCTACCTTTTTATAAAAGATAAAAAATACACTAATTTAAATTATTCCAAATAATTCCTAAATTTGGTGTGTCACTCCTTTCATCTTATTTTTATTATTCTTATCTATACTTGGGGCGCACCTATACCTCTAGCATTGATCTGTTGACTTGTCCAACCCGTTAGGTCTGGCCTTGTTATTTTAATGTTTGGAAAAATTATTTTAGTTTCTAAAATGGATTGAACTAATATTTTTAGTCTGATATATTTATGAGATGTGTTTGAGATTTATAGTTTCAACTTTATTCGGTTCGATCTCTTATTAAATTAATTAATTATAATATATTAAAATATATTTTTTTTGTTAGCATTTAAATTTTATCTTTGATGATTTTATTAAAATTCACATTTATGATGATATTTGATTGAATTTATATACACAAAATTTTTTAATTTATAATGATGTTAGTATATTTATTTAAGAAATATAATAAATAATTAAATTTAATTATAATTTTTTTTTATAAAAAATTTAACATATAACTCAATAGATGGACGAATTTGAGATTTATAATTTTCTGTTAGATTAAGGGTTGGTTTGGAAAGTGGGTTGACTTTTTGACTTTTTAATTTTTTTGGCTATTTGAGCCTGGGTTAAAAAATTTAGTTTAGGAAAGACTTTTTGACTATTTTAACTTTTTTTTTGTGAAAAAAAAGTATAATAATTATGTATTAAATGTAATATTTTATTTATTTTGATTAAAATAATTTATTTTACCTTTTGTGACTATTTTAACCACAAATTCTATACACACTTTCTGCCGCGATCCGAGCCTAATTTGACTGGACGGATGTCCACTTGTACCATACGCACTTCCCTATGGCGTATTGGTAGAATTCTCCTTTTTAATAGTTTAAAGGTTGGTTTGGGAAGCTCCTGTAAAAAATTTTAAAAATATTTATTAAAAATAAAAAAATATAAAATATAAAAAATTAAATTCAAAAAATTAAAATCAAATACGTTGAAAATAATTTTTTTATTTATTTATTTATTTATTTTTATAAAAATTTAAAAAATTATTCTAAACATATTAATTTTTTTATTTTATATTTTAATTCAAAAAATAAAAAACCAACCAATCCTAAAAAGTGGACAAATATATATATATATATATATATATATATATTTTTAATCAAAATCCCCAATTTAAACGATCCGTTAAGTGCCCCATTCTACCGACGGAGGGGTAATCTGTAACTAGAAACCAAAACAACCGAGAGGTTCCTATCATTTTTGTAACATCCAGAGGATCCCCCGGGCTAAAAAAATTAAAATAAAAAAATGGACTTTGTAATTTATCTATTTATATTTTAAAAATTAAAAAAAATTGATGTTTTCACAAATAATTACAAATTCATTAAAAAAAATTGGTTGATTTTTAGAAAGTCCTATTTCTAATTGTTATATTCCATTTAATCCATCTACTTTTTTAATATTTCATAAGGTCCAAATCATCATTTCAACTTTTTGTGCATGTTTTCATTTTGAAATTAATAAACGATAAAAAAATAACAACAGTCCCTCATTCCATGGAGAAAATCTCTTATTTATTCCATAAAAAAAATCTCTTACATTTTTAAAACTATAAATCTTCTACCTTTTGAAAATATGTTACTAAATATTAATGTGTATTTTCATATTACAAATGTATACTGGTATACACTGTGAACATTCACATTGTTTATGCTAGTGTATAACTATTTTTTTTAGTGTGAATATTAACATTAATTGTGATTTATTGTGAGTAATATATGGTTAATGTTGTCATGTTATTTTGGTATTATAGAGACATTATGAGCATTCATATTGTTAGTAATTGTTTGTTATTGTGTGCATATAACTATTCATAAATGTTGAGTTGAACATTCACATCTCTATATTATATTACCAAGATGTACAATATGTTTTGACCAAAATATCACATTGTTATTTACATTTGTATGACTATTTCTAAATGTAAATATTAACATTGATTAAAGATGTGATAATCACAACACCAATGCGAACTTTCACACCATGTAATAATCATGAAAACTCATACAATAATCAGTAATATGTAAATGTGAATATTCACATTATGCAACAATCATGCAATCACTAGTTTACATTGCACATCATGCAACCATCACATGTTTCTAATGTTGAAGTTCACATCACCAAATTCAAAACATTAAAATCTAATAATCCACAATAATGACTTTAGTGGATGTGCATGTTCACATTTACAAATCTAATTAATAAATGTTCATATACAAAGATATATAATATCATATCAATTCATCTCCAAACAAAAAGTCGAATCTAACTTTAATAAATTATTAAACAATTCTAAACATACATCCTTTCTAACACATACTTATATGTAGTTGCAAAACAAAAGCGGTGCTAACCTTGCCCCTATGATATCTTAAATGAAGAAAATAGAGTTTCAAACTGTATGGAAAAGCACAGAGTTTTGAATTGTAATAATAGAAGAACACAAAGTTTCGAATTACAACAATAGAAGAATAATGATGACAATAGTGATGATGATGATGATGATAAGCTTCTTTCTAGGTTTCTTTTATTTTGTTTCTTTCTTTTCCGATCATCACACAATTCATCTCTCTAAGTTTTTGTTGTTTTGTGATTTTTTCTAATTCTCAAACAAGCAAATTAGAGAGAGAGAGAGAGGAAGTTTCTTTGTGCTCCAAGATTCTTTTTCAACCATGTTTTCTTGTCAATATTATAATTTAATAATATATATTTAGTTTTTAAGGAAACCTATCCCACTAATTTCAAAATAGTCAAAATAGAAAAAGAAAACAAGAAGATTACAATTGTGTGTAATACTTACTATCAAAAATAGAACAAATGGTATATTAGTCCTAAAAATATTACTATAAATAAGAGGGGAAAAAAAGACTTTCTAGGATACAAGTCTAATTAGATGGAACACAAGAAAACTTTATGAACTGATTGGATTATAAGCCATCTAAATGGGATTTATAAATAAATTTCTCAAAAAAAATTAAGCTTGTGTTTGGTAGAGTTTTCTAAAATTAATTTCACCCTTATATTCTAATGTTATGTTTGGTTTAAGTTTTCAAATTATGATTCCAAATCAATATCAAAATACATTTTGAAAACATGTTTGATAAACCAGACAGTTTTGAAATTTTTGGTCTACCCGGTTGTCTGGAACAATACTTTTTTTTTTCTTTCAATTGCCAATTGCCAATTGCTACCTGTTATTTGGGGGGAAAAAAATTATATTTATTTTTAATATTTTTTAAATATAGAAATTATTTTTTAAACCAAAATGACAAATTATTTTTTTGAATTGAATTTTAAAAAGAGTTTGGTTATGAGTTTTAAATAGAATTTTCAATAAAGTTTTGAGTTATGTATTTGGTTATTAGTTATAAGTTTTTCAATTAAATTTTGAAAAATCTTTTCAAAACTCATAACCAAATAATTTTTCTCATTTCATATGTCCTTTAAAAAATTCAAAACTCATAACCCAACAATTTTTTTCTTTTCAAATCATAATTTCAAAACTCATAAATTTAAAATACAACTCTATTATTAATTATAATTTTAAAACTCTACAAAACACTACCTAAAATTTCAATTATTAATGTTTATAAAATTATTTTTAAAAATTTATACTATTGTAATTGTCCTTTTAAAATTTAAATATATTTAAAATAATTATAAAAAAAAACCACAATAAAAGTTATAGGAGTAATAAAAAAATGGGTAAATTACATTTACCTCCCCTGAGGTTTCTGACAAATACAGGGACCTTCCCTGTAGTTTGAATAATTACAGTAACTCCCCTACTTTACCTGACAATATCAAGATTCCCCCTGCTGTCAAAAATCACTAAACGGTGTTGCTTTTTCCTTAAGAAATTACCTTATTGCCCTTCCTGTGAAAATATTTAAAAATGTTTTTGGATTGGAGGATAGGTTTGGAGTGTTTGAAACAGTATTTTTGGATTTATTTTTTTAAAATATTAAAAAAGTGTTTTAAAAAAAATTATTTTTTATTTTAAATATATAATTTTTATTTAAATATTTTATTTTATTTTGTAAATATTTTAATTTTTTAATTTTAATATTTTAAACTCAAAACACAATTTCACACTCAAATCGTAACCAAACACATAACTCAAAACTCAATTCAAAAATTATTTTCAAACCTCATAACCAAACACATAACTCGACACTCCACACTACTTTCAAAACTCTACATTCAAATCGTAACCAAACGCATAACAAAAAAATTAAAATATTTAAAAATATATTTTATAAAATAAAATAAAATATTTAAAATAAAACTATATATTTAAAATAAAAATAAAAATTTTAAAATTTTTTAATATTTAAAAAATATATTTAATATATTAAAAAAAATAACACATAGATGTATGAAATATAATGCACATTAAAAAAAAAAATAAATATTTACCCTAAAAAATAAATTCAAGAAATTATTTCTAATTGGAATTGTGTTCTATGAGTTTTGAAAAGATTTTTGAAAATTTCTAATTGGAATTGTGTATTTGGTTAACACTCTATGAGTTTTGTAAATTTCTAATTGGAATTGTGATTCTAAAAGAGAACCAAACATGTTTCTAAAAAAATCTTTTTTCGGAACATGTTTTTATTCAAAAAATCAATTCAAAAATTATTTTCAAAACTCATAACCAAACACAAACTTAAAACTCAATTCAAAACTTTTTTAAAAACTCAAAACTTTTTCCAAAACACAAAACCAAACTTTTTCAAAAACTCTATTTAAAAGAAAAAAAATTTCAAAAAAAGTTTATTTTATTTTTTAAAATTATTTTTAGAATCATGATTTGAGTGTGAAGTCGTATTTTGAGTTATGAGTTTTGAAAAGAAAAAATTTGTTTGGTCATAAATTTTGAAATTTTTTGAATTTATTTTTTTAGGGTAAATATTTTATATTTTAAATATTTATTTATTTATTTTAATATGCATTATATTTCATACATCTATGTGTTGTATTTTTTTCAAATATTTTAAATATATTTTTTAAATATTAAAAAAATTTAAAATTTTTATTTTAAATATATAGTTTTTATTTTAAATATTTTATTTTATTTTATAAATTTATTTTTAAATATTTTATTTTTTTGTTATGCGTTTGGTTACGATTTGATTGTAAAGTTTTAAAAGTAGTGTGGAGTGTTGAGGTATGTGTTTGGTTATGAGGTTTAAAAATAATTTTTGAATTGAGTTTTGAGTTATGTGTTTAGTTACGATTTGAGTGTGAAATTGTGTTTTGGATTTAAAATATTAAAATTAAAAAATTAAAATATTTACAAAATAAAATATTTAAATAAAAATTATATATTTAAAATAAAGAAAATATATATTTTTAAAACATTTTTTAATATTTTAAAAAAATAAATCTAAAAATAATGTTCCAAACACTCTAAACCTATTCTCCAATCCAAAAATATTTTTTAATATTTTTAAAAGAAAGGGCAATAAAATAATTTCTGAAAGAAAAAGTAACACCGTTTAGTAATTTTTAACAACAAAAAAAATCTTGATATTATCAAGTAAAATAAAAAAAAAATTATTGTAATTATTTAAATCAGAGAAAGTTTCTTGTCAGAAGTATGTTTCAGAGGTAAATGTAATTTACCCTAAAAAAATATCAAAATCACACTTCTCCATCGTCCCCCGTCCCTCTGCATACTGAACTCTCTCAGTCACTCTCTTCTTCTTATCTCTCTAAAATCCATTGCTGAGAGAGAGAAACCCAGAAAAATGCGTTTCCTCCTCCTCTTCCTCCTACTCCAGTTCCATCTCCACAGCTCCGCCGCCGCCAAACCAGGTCGCGTACCGGAATACCTCGCTCTCCTCTCCTTGAAAACCTCAATCATCGATGATACCCAATCATCTCTCTCCAGCTGGAACATCTCCACCAGCCACTGCACATGGTCCGGCGTCACGTGCGACGCTTTCCGTCACGTGAGCTCCCTCGACCTCTCCGGCCTAAACCTCACCGGTACTCTCTCCTCCTCCATCGGCCACCTCCGGTTCCTCCTCAACCTCACCGTCGCCGCCAACCAACTCTCCGGCCCCATTCCGCCGGAGCTCTCTCTCATCTCCGGCCTCCTCAACCTGAACCTCTCCAACAATGGGTTCAACGAAACCTTCCCTCCTCAACTGGCTCTTCTCACAAACCTCCAAATCCTCGACCTTTACAACAACAACATGACCGGTGGCCTCCCAGTCAATGTCTCCCAAATGACCAGTCTCCGCCACCTCCACCTCGGCGGCAACTACTTCTCCGGCGAGATTCCGCCGGAGTATGGCCGATTCCGCTCTCTTCAATACCTCGCTCTTTCCGGCAACGGACTCGTCGGAGCTATTCCTCGTGAAATCGGAAACATATCGACCCTTCAACAACTCTACATCGGGTATTACAACAATTTTTCAGGTGAGTTACCTCCGGAGATCGGAAACTTGAGCCAACTGGTGAGATTGGACGGAGCGAGCTGTGGACTCTCCGGCAAGATTCCGGCGGAGATTGCCAAGCTTCAGAACTTAGACACTCTGTTTCTACAAGTGAATGGGTTTTCGGGGTCGTTAACGAGTGAACTGGGTTACCTGAAGAGCTTGAAATCTATGGATCTGTCAAACAACTTGTTTTCTGGGGAAATTCCGAGTTTGTTTGCTGAACTCAAGAACTTGACCCTTCTGAATCTGTTCCGAAACAAGCTTCACGGGTCGATACCGGACTTCATCGGCGATTTGCCGGAGCTAGAGGTGTTGCAACTCTGGGAAAACAACTTCACTGGAAGCATTCCTCAAGGGTTGGGATCGAATGGAAAGATTCAGTTCGTCGATCTCTCTTCCAACAAATTGACTGGAATTCTACCTCCCAATATGTGTTTTGGTAATCGACTCGACACCCTCATTGCCTTAGGCAATTTCTTGTTTGGTCCCATTCCAGAATCGCTCGGTCAGTGTCAATCACTGAATCGAATTCGAATGGGAGAGAATTATCTAAATGGGTCGATTCCAAAGGGACTCTTGAGCTTGCCTGTCCTCACCCAAGTTGAATTTCAGGACAATTTACTGTCAGGCCGATTTCCGGAGACAGATTCGATATCTGATAGTCTCGGACAGGTTACTCTGTCCAATAACAAGCTCACCGGTTCTTTGCCGGCGAGTATCGGCAACTTCTCCAGCGTTCAGAAGCTTCTTCTTGATGGGAATCAGTTTTCGGGTCCCATTCCTCCCGAAATCGGGAAATTGCAGCAGGTTTCGAAGATCGATTTCAGCGACAACAGCTTTTCAGGCCCAATCGCGCCGGAGATCAGCCAATGCAAGCTACTGACTTTCATCGATCTCAGTCAGAACCAACTCTCCGGTGAAATTCCCACTGAAATCACAACCATGCGAATACTGAATTACTTGAATTTATCGCGAAACCACTTAGTAGGAACCATTCCCGGGTCGATTGCAACAATGCAAAGCTTGACTTCTGTTGATTTTTCGTATAATAATCTATCTGGGTTAGTCCCAGGCACTGGTCAGTTCAGTTACTTCAATTACACTTCGTTTCTCGGCAACCCTGACCTCTGTGGACCATATTTGAGCCCTTGCAAAGATGGGATTAGTAATAGTACTCACCAAGGACATGTTAAAGGCTCATTCCCAGCTTCATTGAAGCTCTTTCTTGTTATTATTCTGCTAGTATGTTCAATTGCTTTTGCAATTGCTGCAATTATAAAAGCCCGGTCGATCAAGAAAGCGAGCGAGGCTCGTGCCTGGAAGCTCACGGCTTTCCAACGCCTCGATTTCACCTGTGATGATGTCTTGGATTGCTTGAAAGAAGATAACATTATAGGGAAAGGAGGTGCTGGTATTGTTTACAAAGGGGCAATGCCCAATGGTGATCAAGTTGCAGTGAAAAGGTTGCCTGTGATGAGTCGTGGGTCTAACCATGACCACGGATTCAACGCGGAGATACAGACCCTAGGGAGAATTCGACACCGCCACATTGTTAGGCTATTGGGGTTTTGTTCAAACCATGAGACAAATCTTCTGGTTTATGAGTACATGCCTAATGGGAGCTTAGGTGAAGTGCTTCATGGCAAGAAAGGGGGTCATTTGCTTTGGGACACAAGGTATAAGATTGCTGTGGAGGCCGCGAAAGGGCTTTGCTATCTTCACCATGATTGTTCACCATTGATCCTCCATCGAGATGTGAAGTCAAACAACATATTGCTTGACTCCAATTTCGAAGCCCATGTTGCTGATTTTGGACTTGCCAAGTTCATGCAAGATTCGGGCACTTCTGAATGCATGTCTGCCATTGCTGGTTCCTATGGATACATTGCACCAGGTACAATTCAAACCCAAAAACTGTGTGTTTCTGTTAATGAAATTGGAACTTCAAAAACTGACATTTTACACGCATAAAATTAATACTGTTTTGGTTGAGCTATTTGTGATCATACATTGATTTATTTGTATAGTTTATGTTTTTTGTGGTCTCTAAGTTGAGTTTGATGTTTCTATTAACATGATATGTGATTCGTTGTCGTCTTTGAAACTCTCTGTGTTTGTAGCAATCAGTCTCTTTCTTTGGCTTTGGCATTGAATGACTATTGGTAAAAATGACTTTGTATTTGTTTTTTGGACTTATAGTTCACCAACTGATAGGTCTCTTGCCCACAAATGGGGCCTTGGATATGAAAATGATTTCCAACCACTCTAGTACTGTTTTTGTTGCCATTTTAAAAAATACTACTTTACTGATATTGAGAGCAAAACTCAAAGCTGCTTTTGCTTCCACAAAGCAAGATATACGTGTATTTGAAATGTTGTTCAACCAACTTTCTTCATTTCTAATCATCTACCAAAACTTACTTCCCTTGGATTTGAACCAACTAAGCTACTATTCTAGACTTTTGATTAGTCTATTTCCATTTTTTATTGAAATTGAAATTTGTGTATTTGCAGAGTATGCCTACACACTTAAGGTTGATGAGAAGAGTGACGTCTACAGCTTTGGCGTGGTTCTCTTAGAACTTGTTTGTGGCAAAAAACCAGTTGGAGAATTTGGTGATGGAGTAGACATAGTGCAATGGGTGAGAATGATGACGAATGGGAACAAGGAAGAAGTCCTAAAAATCCTCGACCCAAGACTTGCCACGGTTCCCCTCAATGAGGTAATGCACGTCTTCTACGTGGCAATGCTGTGTGTGGAAGAACAGGCTGTCGAACGCCCTACAATGCGCGAAGTTATCCAAATTCTAACAGAACTTCCAAAGCCAATCAACCCAAAACAGGGAGACTCGGTGGTCACAGAGTCGTCCTCATCATCACCAGCCAATGCTTTAGCGTCTCCCTGGGCTGAAAGTAAAGATACAAAAGAACATCATCAGCAACGGCTACCTCAATCACCGCCTCCTGATCTTCTTAGCATTTGAAGGGGTTCTATTGGGATGAGTGTTTGCTTTAGTTTTCCATGAATATTGGGTAACTTAAAAGGTATTTGCTTTGTTTTTTCTTCTCTTTCTTGGGTGTGATTTTGGAGGGTGTTTGGGGTAGGAGGGGGGTTTTACTTTTTAACTTTTAATTTTTAACTTCTGTTTTTTTTTCGTACAGTAAATTGTGTTCATGACGTGCTCTTTGCTAATTCATGTTTATGATTTCATTTTTCATGGAACTGCTGGTTTTGGTCAACACCACAGCAACAATGAAAATTAGAGCTTTGGGTTGGACTATGATAAATATGAGAGCCATAATGCTATGATTAGGTGCAAGCATATATACGTGACTCTCAGTCCACTGGGTTGGACTATGGAAAAATATATGGAGGATTTCTTCCAATTCAGATTTTGGACGGGAGGAGATTGGCATCGTTTGGTGTAGCTGTTAAAACAGTTTATAGATTATAACTTAACAGATTATAAATTATTTAACAGATTATAGATTATGACTTTAATCAGAAGTTGTTAATCTGTTTGGTGTAGCTGTTGGATTGTAGATTTAAGTTGCAAAATAGTGTTTGTTAAATAAGCTGTGAAATAGTTTTTTCAATTAATTTTTATTTTTTGTTTGTCTACATTTTTTTATAAAAAACAATAATAATAATCTGTAGTCTATTTGGGTCTTTTTTTTATTTTTAAAAAAAATAAAAAATAAAAAAATTTAAGAATAGAATCAAAAATTAATATGTCTACAGCAGAAGTTGATAATCAGAAGCAAGGGGTGAACAGTTTTTCAGAATTATTTTTTTTAGTTAAAATAAGCTGTTAGAATTAGAAGTTGTTTGAAATAAGTTTAACTAAACAGTCTAAAATAACTTTTTCAAAGCTAAAAGTCATAAGTTAGCTCTGAAAAGCTGAAACAAACACCCCCATTGTTTGCACCTGTGGGGCTTGTTGGTCTCGTTCGGTGTAACTGTTAAAACAGATTATAAATTATAACTTAACAGATTATAGATTATGATTTTAATCAGAAACTGTTAATCTGTTTGGTGTAACTGTTGGATTATAGATTTAAATTACTGAGTAGTATTTGTTAAATAAGCTGTGAATTAATTTTTTCAATTAATTTTTTTTTTTTTTTGGTTATTCACTACTTGTTTACATTTCTCATAAATAATAATAATAATAATAATAATCTATAATTCATTTGGTTTTTTTTTTATTTTTTTTTTAAAAAAAAATTTAAGAGTATAACTATAAATTAATATGCCCACAGTAGAAACTGATAATCAAAAGTAAGGGGTGAATAATTGCTCAGAATTAATTTTTTTGAGTTAAAATAAGTTGTTAGAATCAGAAACTGTTTGAAATAAGTTTAACCAAATAGTCTAAAATAGCTTTTCAAAAGTTAGAAGTTATAAGTTGGCTCAAAAAAGTCCAAACAAATACTACCATTATTCGTCTTGTTTGGATAATTCGAACTGTTTATTTTGTCAGGCACTTCTTATATTTTGTTCACAAAAAAAATTGGATTGATCTAGTAATTATAATTTATTCAATTTTTTGTATTTATCATTAAAAATATATATATGATTTATTTTTAAAAATACAATCATTGTTTATTTTTTTATTAAAAAATTGAACAAGTTATAATTATCGGATTGATTTAATTTTTTGTATGGATGAAATATACGAAATACCTGATAAAATAAATGGTTTGGATCATCGAAATGAGACTCGTGATGGGCCTAACTAGCCCAACACAGCCCTCCAATCTAAAATTTGGATTGGAGGGGATTTTTCTCCTAAATATTTTATCTACCTATATTATTATATATGTAAACAACTCATTTAGTTTCTTGAAGTTTATTATCTCTTTTTGTCAACTGATTTATTTTATTTTATTTTTTTGGTATCAAAAAAGGAAAAAAAAAATTATAAGTGAAGTGAATAAGATTTGAACTTAAAATTTTAGGTTTGAAATGTTTGGTTTGGTTTCAGGAGATAAATTTTCAAAAAAATCTTAAGGAAAGAGTTTAGAATTTTTTTTGACTTGTTTAGTTGTATATTTTGGAAATAATTTTGGAGTATGGAGGTTGGAATGATTTGATATTTTGTTGTAATTGAGTGGATGTGCTTGAGAGAAAAAATGATTGAGAAAGAAAGAGAAGAGATGAGAGAAAAAAAAAATGATTGGTTGTAAGAGAGAGAGAGAGAGTGATTTTAGAAAAAAAAATTCAAAAAATTTTCAACCAAATAAAACTTTGAAATTTTTTAAAAAAAATTATGTTTTGAGGGTTAAACCAAACCAAGTGAATACCCTTTATCACTTGATCAATAAATATTACATCTACTTTTAATTCAAAATTAAATTTTATATTTTATAAATTTAATAGCACGTTTAGACCCTAGTATATATATCTATTATCTAGAAGATAAAAGATTCTGAAATGTTTTCACTAGGTTACGTGTTTAATTTTTAATTTATCATAGATTTAACTAGTAAAGCCTATTCACTTAAGTCAAGTGAATTGTTGGTTCTAAACTGGACGTCTTTTGTCTCCGGTTGATGGTATTGTTAATTCCACCATTTTAAAGGATTAATTATTCTACTAATCCGATTTATTTTTACTAATCAAACATGAATATTAAGAGATTAAAAAAAACCATATTTAACCATTATAACAAAATAAATAAATGATTTTTAATTTTGTCAATTTATAGTTTAATCTTTTAATTTATTTTTAATTTAAATTATTTATCTATTTTTGTTAAGTAAAATAAATAGAAAATTTGTATTTTAGCTATATTAAATTCAATGTGGATGTATATATAAATATTTAAAATATTATTTTTTGTTGAGTTTAATTTTTATAATATGATTATATCAAATTTAAAATAAATTATATTTATTTGTGTATTAGGGATCATTTGGGAATATACTTTCTTAGTCATTTTTTAATATTTTTAATTAAAATATGAGATGAAAAAAAAGTAATACTCCTATTGTAAAACATAGAGTGAATGAAAAGAAAATTTTGACTTCTTGGTAACGTTTACGTTTTCAGTTTATATTTATAAAAAAAATTTAAATTGATTTTTGTTTATTTTTAAAAAAATATAAACTGCGTTTGGTTATTGAAAAAATGTTTAAAAATTTTAAAATATAAATTAGAGTGAGAAATGGCAAATTGTGGCAAGTGGCGGCGAAAGATGGTAGTGGAAAGTGGTGGCGGTGGGTGGTGGTGGCGGGTGGGTGGGTGACCGTAGCGGGTGGCAGCGAGTGGGTGGTGGTGGTGGTGGCGGCAGGTGGGTAGCGGATGGCGGGTGGTGGTGGGTGGCGGGTAGGTGGTGGTGGGTGGATGGGTGGGTGACGGTGGCGGGTGGTAGTCAGTGGGTGGTGGTGATGGCGGGTGGTGGTGGGTGGTGATGGTGGGTTGATGGGTGACGATGGCAGGTAGTGGGTGGTGGTGGTGGCGGGTGGTGGTGGTGGTGGGTGACGGTGGCGGGTGGTAGGGAGTGGATGGTGGTGGCGAGTGGTGGATGGTAGTGGCAGGTGGGTGGTGAGTGGTGGTGGCGGGTGGATGGTAGGTGGGTGGTGGTGGTAGTGGCGGTGGTGACGCCGAGGGGTGGGTGGTGGTGGCGAGTGGGTGGCAGGTGGGTAGTGGGTGGTGGCGGATAGTGAGTGGTGGTGGCAGGTGGTGGGTGGTGAGTGGTGGTGGCGAAAGACGGTGATGGAAAATGATGGCGGGTGGTGGCTAGTGTTGGGTGGTAAAAAAAAAAAAAAACTAAAGCTCAAAATGGAAACACATTTTTTGGCCAAATTTATAAACTGAGACCACTGATTTATAAATCAAAAATTTACCAAATAAGTTTTTATTTGAGATTTTTAAATTTTTGTAAATATAAACAAAAAATTGAAAACGTAAATGTTACCAAACGGCACCTTAATATTTATTGATTTATTAATTTTTTTTAGTGACTATTAACTTCTTGATATTTAAAGGGTTGTTTGGGATGTTCTAAATAAGTACACTTTTTGATTTTTTATAAAAACATGTGTAGAAAAGTAGAGAGAAGATGTTGATTGATATGACCCAAAAAAGATAAAAAAGTGTAGACTTATTTAGTCTTCCCAAACTTGACCTTATTGATTTATTGATTTTTCTTGGGTGCCATTTTTGACTTCTTCATGGTTCCCAAACCATCTACGGTAGTATTAGTTACTTTAAGGCCTCATTTGTGATGTAAGTTTGGGGTTAAAATAGTCAATAAGATAAAACATCTATTTTAAATTATAATTATTTTATTTTTGTTTCACAATCATCAAATCAACTATAAAAAAAAAAATAAATTAAAAATCATCACAAATATAACTTTTTTAGTTAGATTAAAAAATTTCATCCCAAACAAAGATTAAATAATATATAAAATTACATACAAAAGTTTATTATATAAAACGTGAATTATTATTTTCTATCCCATAGAAATGTTAATAATACTATCTTTTAAATAAATAAGCAATTCAATAATATTAGTTTATCTCAATTAAAACGAGAGTTAAATTAAATATATAAAATTATGTTAAAAAATTTATTATATAAAACTTGAATTTATTATTTACTTAAAATTTATATCCCATAGAAATGTTAATACTACCTTTTAAATAAATTAGCAGTTCAATATTATTAGTTTATCTCAATTAAAATAAGGGTTAAATTAAATATATAACATTAGGTAAAAAAAATTATTATATAAAAAGTGAATTTATTATTTACTTAAATTTTCTATCCCATAGAAATGTTAATACTATCTCGATTAAACATAATTTTGATTTTCTATCCCATAGAAATGTTAATACTATCTCGATTAAGGATAATTCCTAGTAGCTCGAATAATTGGCTCGACTTTTGGCTCGAATCTGTAAAACGACGTCGTTTTACATTTTTTTTTTCTTTCCTTTCTTTTTCTTCCTTTTCTTTCTTTCTTTTCTTCTTTTCTTCTTCGTCTTCTTCGTTGAAACCAGGAACAGAGGGGAAGAGGAGAGAGGGAGCTCCCCCGCCTTCGCCCGCCGTCCTCGTCGCGAGGAGCTCGTCGCCTCCGCCCGCCGTCCCCATCGCAGCACGCCGCCGATCGTCACAGCACGCCGCAGCTCCGCGCAGCCCCGCCTCCGGCCCCGACTCCTCCTCCAGCCATTTTTATGGCCCCCTCCCCTCCCTCCCCCGTTCTCCTCCTCCTCCTCCCTCCTCCTCCTCCTCCGACTCCGACTCCGACGAATTCGAGCCAAATTCGAGCCTCGAATTCGAGCTACGAATCATCGCCGCTCGATTAAACATAATTTTGATCAGATTCACGAATTTGCAAAGTGTTCTGATAAACAAGCATATGGGGATTAGTGTGGCGTAGGAGAAATTATTACCGAGGGGTATTACTTTACACAATTTATGTTTGGATAAGTTGTCTTTTTTAAAAGAGACAAATAAATAGTAAGGTATATTATTTTAAGGGAGTTTTTTTGATAAATTCATTTTCTAAGAGTTTTATTCCATCTAACCCATATTCTTTTTGACTATTTCATTAGGTCCAATTTGAGATAAGAAGACCAAAATACCCTTTTCATCTACTTATGTTCCATTTAGTTCACATTATTTTCTTATGTTTCAATAAGTCTTGTAGGTAGGGCTGCTCGCGGGTCGATTTTGGCCGGGTGCGGGTCAAAACCGACCCGACCCGCACTTATGCGGTTGGGGAAAAATGGACCCGCAACCGCCCGCGATGCGGTTCGCGGTTTGTGCGGGCGGGTGCGGTTCGGTTTGCAGTTTAGTGTTTTTTTTTTTTTAAAACTTAAGTAAATTTGACATTTTTTGTTACTTTCTAAACATTTTTTTTTTTTAGAAGAGTTATAAATTAAATTACAAGATATACAATTCATGATCATAATAAATAGTCCACATGTTAGATAAGATGATATGGAACCATGCTTGAGGATAGTAATTAATCTTCCTCCTTAGCTTGCAAAAACAAATCCTTAAAAGTCAAACTAGTAACACTAATTTAAATATGCAAAAACAAACCCTTAAAAGTCAAACTAGTAATATTAATTTTAATAGTGGATTAATCTTCACTGTTTAGTTTTTAATATGCAATAATGTAATAATAGAATGACAATTCAAAATATCATATTTAACTGTGTCTACTAGACTAATGGAATATAATGATTTTTTTTATATATATAAATAAAAGTCAAACTAATAACACTAATTTAAATATCATTAGATCATGATAATGTATATAAGTGCCCATATAATAAATTTTACTTTCATCCAAAATGTAAAAATAAAAATAATAACTAGTTATCTCCATCCATCCAAAATGCAAAAAAAAATAATAATAACTAGTTATTTTTTCTTTTTTAAAAAAAAAAAAAAAAGATGCGAGTTGTGAGCGGGTCGGGTTCGACCCGAACCCGAACCCGAACCCGATCTTTTGCCAATTTCTTGACTCGCACCCGCCCGCCTACCTACATCGAAACCGCCCAAAGCACTGCGGGTAGGGTAGGGTCGGGCGGTTTGTGCGAGCGGGTGGGTTTGTTGCCCAGCCCTACTTGTAGGTGACATAATTACCAAAATACCCTTAATATGAATGTTCACACCGTCAATCTAAATGTTTATATCGTCAATGTGTAAGGGCTCGGCTCATGTCGATCCTCGTGGGTGCCCGAAAAAATTTGAGTCGGGCCGGGCCGGCCCACAAGCCAAAAAAATAGGCCCGACCCGGACCATTGATAATATGAATATTCACATTGACAAGTTAACATTCACATTGATAGGAGTGTAAAATTGGCCTGTGGCCCGTGGGCGGCCCGAAACTAGCCCATCGCCCGGGGCGGGCCCGGGCCGGCCCGTTCACAATATGAATATTCACATTGACATATTAACATTAACATTAACATTGACAAGAGTGTACAATTGGCCCATGACCCGTGGGCAGCCCGAAGCCCAAGCCCGGGTCGGGACGGGCCCGGCCCGTTGACAATGTGAATATTCACATTGACATGTTAACATTCACATTGATAGACGTGTAGAATTAGCCCGCGGCCTGTGGCCGGCCCGAAACCCGCCCGCGGCTCGTAGGCTGCCCTGGGCGGGCCCGGCCCGACCCATTGATAATGTGAATATTCACATTGACATGTTAACATTCACATTGATAAGAGTATAAAATTAGCCCGCGCCCCGTGGCTGCCCGAAACTAGGCCACGGCCTGGGGCGGGCCCGGCCCGGCCTGTTGACAATGTGAATATTCACATTGACATGTTAACATTCACATTGATAAGAGTGTAAAATTGACTCGCCTCCCATGGGCGGCCCGGGGCTAGCCCGGTCCGACTCGTTGACAATGTGAATATTCACATTGACATATTAACATTCACATTGATAGGAGTGTAAAATTGGCCCGTGGCCCGTGGACGGCCCGAAGCCCGCCCTCTGCCCAGGGCGGGCCCGGCCCGGCTCGTTGACAATGTGAATATTCACATTGACATATTAACATTAACATTGATAAGAGTGTAAAATTAGCCCGTGACCCGTAGGCAGCCCGAAGCCAGACCTCGGGCCGACGCGGGCCCGGCCCGTTGACAACGTGAATATTCACATTGACATGTTAACATTCACGTTGATAAGAGTGTAACTTTAGCCCGTGCCCCGTGGCTACCCGAAACACACCTACGGCCCGTGGGCGGCCCGAGGCGGGCCCGGCCCGGCCTGTTGACAATGTGAATATTCACATTGACATGTTAACATTCACATTGATAAGAGTGTAAAATTGACTCGCATCCCATGGGCGGCCCGAAGCCCGTGGGTGGCCCGAGGTGGCCCGGGTTTGAGTCCGGGCCTACCCTGGGCCGCGGGCAAGCTTCGAGCAGCGGACAAGTTTTACACTCCTATCAATGTTAATGTTAACATGTCAATGTGAATATTCACATTGTCACGGGTCGGGCCAAGCCCACCTCGGGTTGCGATCGGGCTTCGGGCCGCCCACGGGCTGCGGGCCAATTTTACACTCCTATCAATGTGAATGTTAACATATTAATGTGAATATTCACATTGCCAACGGGCCGGGCCCGCCCCGGCCCGAGGTCGGGCTTCGGGCTGCCCACGGGTCATGGGCCAATTGTACACTCTTATCAATGTAAATATTAACATGTTAATGTGAATATTCACATTGTCAACAGGCCGGGCCGGGCCCGCCCCGGGCCGCCCACGGGTCGTGGACGGGTTTCGGGTAGCCACGGGGCGCGGGCTAATTTTACACTCCTATCAATGTGCATGTTAACATGTCAATGTGAATATTCACATTGTCACGGGTCAGGCCAAGCCCGCCTCAGGCTGCGATCGGGCTTCGGGCCGCAGGTCAATTTTACACTCTTATCAATGTGAATGTTAACATGTCAATGTGAATATTCACATTGTCAACGGGCCGCAGGCGGGCTTTTGGCCGTCCATGGGCCGCGAGCCAATTTTAAACTCTTATCAATGTGAATGTTAACATGTCAATGTGAATATTCACATTTTCAACGGGCCGGACCGGGCCCGCCCCGGGCCGCCCATGGGCCGCGGGCGGGTTTCGCGCTGCCACGGGACAGGGGCCAATTTTACACTCCTATTAATGTAAATGTTAACATGTCAATGTGAATATTCACATTGTCAACGAGCCGGGCCGGGCCGAGTCGGGCCCGCCCTAGGCTGCTATCTAGTTTTATACTCTTATCAATGTGAATGTTAACATGTCAATGTCAACATTCACATTGTCAACAGGCCGGGCCGAGCCCGCTCACGGGCCGTGGGCGGGTTTTGGGCAGCTACGAGGCGCGGACTAATTTTACACTCCTATCATTGTGAATGTTAACATGCCAATGTGAATATTCACATTGTCAACGGGCCGGGCCGGGCTTGCCCCGGGCTGCGGGCGGGTTTTTGGCCACCCATGGGCCGCGGCCCAATTTTATACTCTTATCAATGTGAATGTTAACATGCCAATGTGAATATTCACATTGTCAACGGGCCGGACCAGGCCCGCCCCGGGCCGCCCATGGGCCACGGGGGGGTTTCGTGCTGCCACGGGACGGGGGCCAATTTTACACTCCTATTAATGTGAATTTTAACATGTCAATGTGAATATTCACATTGTCAACGGGTCGGGCCCGCCCTGGCTTGCGAGCGGGTTTCGGGCCGCCCACGAGCCAATTTACATTCCTACAAATATGAATTTTAAAATATGAATGTTCACATCATTAAATTGCTAATCGTTGAAAAAATATTTATAAGGGTATCAAAATTAAATATAAGGGCATAAGTGTCCAAGAAAATAGTGTAAATCAAGAAAATGGACTTTATGGAATAAAACTATACATACATGGGACTAAATGGGTTAAAAAAATTCATTCATGAACTTTTTAAGTTAAAACACTTTTAAATTGGACTTATCAATAAAAATCCCTTATTTTAATCAATAATATTTAAGTTGGGACACTATTAGTGGGGAGGGAATATGTATTAAGGAGGCCACGTGTCCCTTCAAAAAATTTTATATTTATATTAATTTGCCTTTTATAAAATTATAATAGTGCCTCTTTCTTAAATCATGTAAAAAAATTTTATATTTTAAATTTTTTAAAAGTACTTTATTATAGTTTTTTGTTCAGTCTTTTATACTCAAAATTAAAAAGTTAATGAAAAGAATTGAATTAAGTGAATACTTCAATGTTATCATGAGATTTGTTTAATTTATTATTTTATCTATTGTGAGATTTTTTTTTGTTGAGTTTATACTGTTAAATTTGTTAATCATAAAATTTAGTGCTCGTTTGGGATGTCTAATTGGCGTTAAATAGCCTCCGTTTGGGAAGTGGGTTGATTTTTTGGCTTTTTAGTTTTTTTGGCTATTTTAGCCTGGGCTAAAAAGTTTGGTTTGGGGAGGGCTTTTTGACTTTTTTGACTTTTTTGTGAGAGAAGAATGTAACAATTATGGGTTGGATGTGATATTTTATTTTTTGTGACTAAAATAGCCTATTTTGTTTTTTGTGACTAAAATAGTCAAAAAAGCCTCGTTTAGCTCTTGCCAAACGGAGCCGTAGTCATATAAGGCAAAATAGGTTGTTTTAATTAAATAAGATAAAATATCACATTCAATCCATAATCATTTCATTTTTCTCTTACAAAAGTCAAAAAAAGCCAAAAAGCCTATTCGGAACGAGGGTTTTTAGCCTCAGGCTAAAATAGTAAAAAAATCAACTTACATCCCAAACGAACCCTTATTTGGGTTGTTGATTGTGAATTTCTAAGTTATATTTGATGTAATTCTCATGATAATTGTAATATTGAATCTTAGTAATGAACTCAAAAAGATGTATAAATTTAATAGCATCTCCTTATTGTTTATTGTGAATTTTCTTTCTTTTTTTTTCAATGATATGAGTAATATGTACCTCTTCTATCGAATTTCTAACTCCACCACTTGCCCTGAGGCAGTGAATAATTTCACGTAGTGTAGTTGGCTATCCGAGGAATAAGAAAACTGATTGGGTCTCACTGTCACTAACTCGGACAAAGGTGAAAACTCACTACTCTTTCAGACCTACATTTGAATTCATCAGGAGATGGTCTTGCGACACAGTTAGCTTTTGAAATATTATAGTAAGAGGTATTTTGATGAGTGGGTTTGAAGTTATTTTTCAGCTTTTAACTCATTTCTTTTTTCACAAAAAAAAAAAAGCAAAAGAGTTGACTTTTAATTATTTTTCCAAAACATTCCTAAGTGTATAATTGCTCCTCATGAACACTAATAAATTTATGGAATTTTTTTTAAAGATCTTTGGTATTAAAATTTTATAACATAAAGGACATCTAATATTTTTATAATGTCTAAAGTCCCTCAAATCAAACTAGAGAAAATTCAATCCAAACCAGAGAAATTCTCTCCAAACTAGAGAAATATTCTTTGATTTACTTATAACTTTCTCTGATTTGTTTTCCATTTCCTTTGCCTTTAACAACAACAACTATCTAGCTTTGAATTTCTCTGGTCCAAACCAGAGAAATTTTCCCTGATTTGTTTACCATTTTTCTGTACCTTCAACAACAACAACCATTCGAATAAATTAACCCCAACTATTAATTAAACAATAGATTTAAGAACATACACATTAAGTGATCCCTACTTGATGTAGACTTAAATATGTTGTTTGATCCAGTCTCCTGTATCAACACTCCAAAACTGGACAAGATGCTCTTGTACTTTGAAGGGTCAATCTGCATATTACATTTGATAAGATCAAGAGGAGTGACGGCCATGTGAGTGAGGCCACAACTGAGGATTCCACCGACGGCTTACAGTAGGCCGTCACCTACACCACCATTGCCAAACCCTTCCACCACGGCGTAAAGAGAGAGAGAGAGAGAGAGAGAGAGAGAGAGAGAGAGAGAAACTGCTAGAGAGAGAAAGAAGAAAGCAAGAAATTGCGGCTCAGATCGCGGTGGTTTGATTGCAGTGCTTCACATTCCCGTCTGCCAGCGATGTTACCTATGTCGAAGGCTTGACGGACGACAACCTAGACACTTCGCAATCAGTGGTATGTTTGTGTATTGGTGATTCGAAAGAGAGAGAAGAATGTAGAGATCCTAATCGTGAGTAGGCTAGGGTTTGGTTTGGGTAGATGAACAGAAGAGAGAAGAGAGAAGAGAGAGAGAGAGCGGGAGTGGACTGGTTCTGGGTTTGTGTGTTGAGTTTGGTAGGTTTCGAACATATAAAGAGAGATTTGATGTGAGAGAATCAAATTTCTCTGTGTGATATGAATTTGAGATTGAGGGACCTTAAACATCATAAAATAATATTGTGGATTTCTTCCATTACTAAAATGGAAGAGGGACCTTAGACTAATTTTCCCTAAGTTTATTTAGTTTCAGAATTTAGGACTCATTTTTTTTAAAATTAAAATTTTTTATTTTTCGTATTATTTTTATTTTCACTGATTTTTTTTAAAAAATTTTAATTATTTTTTTAATTTTTAAATATACCTAACATAAATATATTTAAAAAGTATAATATTTGTAAAAAAAATCTCTAGAAAATTCACTAAATATCAAATATATATATATATATATATATATGAGAATTCAGTTTATTTTTGTATTTTTGTGTATGTATTGATTTTTTAAAATGTTTTTTTACAAATATTTTGCTTTTTAGATACATTTAGGGGTACTTACGTAAATGTCATAATAAGTGGACTTATTGTCTAATAGGTCCTATGGAAAAAATTTGTCATAAAAATACGTTACTAATTGTAAGTTTTAGCGACAATTTATAAAATTCATGATGAAAAAAGTCACTAATTGTCAATTTTTAGCGACATATATAAAGAATTGTCACAAAAAAATTATTTTTAGCGACAATTTTATTAAGACTTATTTTCAATAGGACTTGATGGTAATTAAGTCCAACTATTAGGACCTATTGATAGTTTATCCATATAAGTAAAAAAATTACTTAAAATTTAAAAATATTCACTAAAAGTAAAAAAATATCAAAAATAAAAAACACAATTTCTAAAAAAAATTAAATTTAAAAAATTAAAACCAAATACAATTAATAATTTTTCATCCATCAGACTGTAATATAATCAGTGTTAACTTCGCCCTTTTAAAGGGGGAATTAAGTTCTAATGGGGCAGAAGAAAAAAAAATACAAAAATGTGGAGGGATGTAACATTGTACCTGCACCTTATATCACTTGCACTCTCTGTATGTTTAATTTTTTTTCTTTGCTTCACTAGACAGTAATTCCTCTTTTATGGAAGCAATCAACTCTCTTGTATTTTTTTCGTAGAATTACATTGGCACGGTGTCAACAAAATATATTTATTAAAAAATAAAAAATATATTATAAATATTAATAATTAATATTATAACTTTTTTTTATTTATAATTTTTTTCTAATACACTGTTAGGTCCTATCTTTTTTACCATAGAAATTCTATAAAATTTTTAATTGCATAATAAAAAATTTCTAATTACATAACAAATAATTTATTTCACTAATTAACTATTACGTCAATTAATAATTTTTAATAATATCAGTAATATATTTTAATTAATAATTTTAAAATTTTCATTGTTGCATAAGATGATAGTTAGAAATTTTATTTTTTCTATTAACTTTATTAAATGACAAATTCTAAGAAAATTTATCTATAAATCTCATCTTAAGGAATTGTGATCCATTTAGTCTTAAGAATTTTTTTATAGACCAATTAATCCTATTGATTTTGAAAAGGTAAATTTAATATATTATTTGAAAATTAAATTTACCATTAAATCCTTATTTCTATTATGTTCCTTCTTTTTTTATTTGTGTTAGAAAAGTAAGGGACACAATATATGAGAATCAAATTTTGGATGAATTTTTATGTAAAAATTCTTTTTATTTGAAAAACATTTCAAAATGAATACAAAAATGACTTAAAATATGGGATTCATCAAACATTTTAAACGGACAATGGATTTTTCAAACATTTCGAAACGAATATACAAACTACTAGGTAAGTTTTGGTCAAATGTATATTTTCAAATTGTAATACTCCAAGTAACACTTAAATGTAACATTTCAATGTAACACTCAAAAAAAAAAAAAAAAAAAAAAATCTTAGTGTAATACTCTATGTAACACATAAAAAAACTCTTTACTGTACTTTTTTTCAAGCGTAACATTCCAATATAACACTCTAAAAAAATTTCTTAGTGTAATATTTTAATGTAAAACACAAAAAAATTCCTTATTGTAACACTGTAAAGTGAATTTGGAGTGGCTGCTTTGTGGGGTGCACAGTAGGTATATTCTACTTGATGTATTCTAAAATATGAACGATTTAAATTATCAAAATGGACCCCGAAATGGGCCAATTTGATTGTACAACAGTGGCTGTTGTGAACCCTCGCACAACAGCCACCCCAAATCCCTCTAATGTAACACACACAAAAAAATCTTAGTGTATTTTTACCAAACGTAATATTCTAATATAATACTCCAAAAAAAACTCTTTAGTGTAACACTCTAATGTAACACACATAAAAACTCTTTAGTGTAACACTCAAATGTAACACAAAAAAAAATTTAATATATTTTTCTTAAATGTAACACTCTAATATAATACTTTAAAAACACTTCTTAGTGTAACACACAAAAACTCTTTAGTGTAACATTCTAATGTAACACACAAAAAAAAACTCCTTAGCATCCTAATGTAACACAAAAAAAATTCCTTAGTATACTTTTTTCAAAGGTAACACTTCAATACAACACTCCAAAAAAATTTCTTAGAATTTGTTTGGAAAGAAAAAGCCTAGGTTTTTTTTTGGCTAAAATAGCCACAAAAAAATAAAATAGACTAAAAAGTCAATAAGACAAAATGTTACATCCAAACCATAAGGATTTCATTTTTTCTTTCAAAAAAAAATAAAATAAAATCCCAAACGAGATGTTTTAATCCTAGGCAAAAATGGCCAAAAAGCCAATCTACATCCCAAATGAACCATGTAACATTTTAATGTAACACGAAAAAAAAAACTTTTTGGTATACTTTCTCTAAACATAACATTCCAAAAAAAATAAAAAATATAAAAATAAAAAAAAATTAGTGTACTTTTTCTAAATGTAGCACTCCAATATAACATCGAAAGAAAAATGTGAGATTTTTCAAGCCATTCCCAAAGGAGTACAAATATTCATTAGTAAGTTTTGGACAAATGTATAATTTTAAACTGTGAGTGTTACGTTTGGAAAAAAATAAACTAAGTAGTTTTTTTAGTGTTTTTGTGTGTTACATAGGAGTGTGTTATATTGGAGTGTTACGTTTGAGATTACACTAATTGGAGTGTTATTTTTGAAAAAAATACACTAAATTTTTTTTTGTGTGTGTTATATTAGAGCGTTACATTTGGAAAAAATATACAAAAGAATTTTTTTTTTTTTAGTATTACGTTTTTACATTTGGAAAAAATATACCAAGAAGTTTTTTAATGTGTTACATTGACGTGTTATATTATTGGAGTGTTACATTAGAATGTTAGATTTTTGTTTGTAATGTGGGATTTGTTCTAGAATAAGGAAAAATTCAAAATTTCTATAGTGCAAATTGACCAAATATGTAATTTTATATTTTGAAAAATTCACTTTTATTTTTAAAAAATCAAGCCAAATATGTAAAAGTAACTACTCTTTTACGTAATTTTTACTAGGACCTTTAGATTTATAAGAAAAAATGAAAGATTAAAATGTTCAAAAGATTATATTTTAAAATTTATTAGTGTTTTACCCCAAATTCCATGAGAAAGCACTTATAATTTTTAAAATCAAAAAAATAATCACTATTTTAAATAAATTTCCAAAAAATATATTATAATTTTTTCAAATATTAAAAGTGTATGGGCCTTAAAACCTGTAATATTGTGGACCCCTACACAATTTGACGTATGCTAATATTTGTCATGCACGTGACCCACAACCCACCACATGCAGAATTGGCATCCTCCCCTCTACTCCCTCCTTGCAGGAGAGCCTACTTTTTAGGTTCAATTTTAATAATTTAAATTATTTATATTTTAAAATTTATTTAGTATATCATTTCTATAAAAAATTAAGTTGATTAAATATCAAAAAGTATATGTTTGAAAAATTGTTTATTAAATTTAAAAAAAAAAATAATTTTTAGTTCGATTTTTTCGAATACATACTTTCTGATATTCGATCAACTTGATTTTTTACAAGTATGATATACTGAATAAATCTTAAAATATGAACAATTCAAATTATTAAAATTAAGTCTAAAAGTAGGCCCAAAAACCCTATAAAAAAAAAGAGGAGTGCAAGGGGAGGATATGTGCTCCCACATGCTCACATGGCAATAGTTTGTTACGAAGCAAAGTGAGTGAGATTGTTCCATCGATTGTTGAGCTGTTTCAAATAGGAATTAGGACGGGGAAAATTACACTAGCATTTTGCGTCAGTCAAACTTTTTTTCAAAAGTTTAAAAATATTAATAATTAATATTATAATTTTTATTTATTAATTAATAAATTTTTCATTGACCCAACGGTGAGGTAATTGTTCGATCAAAAATATTTGAAACCTCTAAAGGAGAAATTTCAAAGAGCGCTGAATAGGTGAGCCTCACTTTATGATTTGATATTTTGACTCGTGATATTATATTTTTTTTTATGTATTGTCACATCACTAGAGTTGGCATTAGAGCTCTAACTCTAGTGCTCACTCATCATTCAATGGAAAAAGTAGATGAAATATAAATAAAATATATCTATATTTCATTTAGTTTCATATACCTTTTCTCTTTTCTTTTTTAAATTTCTTCTCAAATCCTTCAACCAAATGCAACATAAATGTCTAAATTACCCTTTGTGTTGCCATTTCAAATCACCGTGCGAATATTGGTGATTTTAACTGAACGTGGTATTTTTGGTGGCTTTATTTTTTTTGTTATTTGTTGTTTATAATTCTTGTTTAGGTTGTTTGCATGGTCCTTTAGATGTTATTATTTTTTCTTTTCTTGATCTATATAGTATTTGTTTTTTTAATATAATTGGTTTAAATATTCTCAAAAAAAACAAAAAAAAAATATCAAACTCTTTTTATAAAAGTGAAATCTACAATCTCACATTACAAATAGTGTTATACGACACTGTTCTAGTTGAATTTGTAGCTTAATAATTTCAATTAAATATATGAACTTACACAGAAATAGATAACGGGTCTAAATTCAGACAATCGCCAATATTTTTTAATTTTTGATTGGTTTAATGGACTTATATTAAATAACATTTTAATAATTATTTAAACAATTAAAGTTGACCCACCACAACCTAGATGACCGTCCAGCCAATAATAGCCGTCCCATATTTATTTTCTAGACTTCCCATGTCCTAGCTCAAAGCACTGAGTCTTCTTGATTAAAAAAATAAAAATAAAAATAAGGAACCGAGTCTTAAAAGAATGACTAGGAACACCTTCTTCAATTATGTAGGTGTCCTTAATTAGATTATTAAAGGGTCAAGTTTATCTCCAATTAGAGATTAAGATTGAATCGTATAGTCTGATTTGTGAGCTTATTTTTTGATTATTTTTTGATAATCTGAATCTTTGAATATGTAGAACTCGTTGAGTATCGTATTCTTGCAAAAAAATTAGTTTGATCGGATATCGATAACTATTTGATCGGATCATATTTCTGTCAACCGTTTATTTTTTTACCATTCCTTTTTTTTTATACAAAATTGATATAATCAAATAACTATCGATAATCGATCAACGTGATTTTTTACGTGGGTATAGTACTTGATAAATTCTACACATTTAACGATTCAGATTATCAAAACATGATCCAAAAATGGATTCACGGGTTAGACTGAACGGTCCAATCTTGATCTCTAACTGGAGACAAGCTGAACCGATTATTAAAAGCATTACTCTTTTTTTTTTTTTTTTTTTGGATCGGCTTAAGAGCATTAAATAAGTAGCAGTTAGGTAATTGACACCCCTAACCTTAGGCAACTACGAGAAATAGTGGGTGAATTTAACAATTAAATTGTATGATCATCAAAACCTAACCCAACCCACCCATTCACACATCATTCAATGAAATAATTATAGGTAAATAAGGTTGTTATTATATATCCTATCTTAGGCAGACCAAACAATGCCTGCCCTAACATAATTTTAATTCCATGTTATCATATACGTAAGTTTCTTCTTTTTTTATTTTATCTTTTTATTTTTTTTAAAGCTAAATGTTAATAATATGTAAGCTTTGATACATAAGCAGCGATTTTGAGGATCTTAATAGGAAAGGTAAAATGGAGAGAGAGACAGTTTCTACGAAGTGATTTTTAATTTTGTAATTGAAATGATTTTTACTTTTAAAATAACTTAAAGAGATAATTCTTCATATTCGGGTCATGTCATCTTAGATTTGTGTCAGAATATTTTAATATTTAGGTAGTGTTTGGTAACGTTTAAGTTTTTTATTTATGTTTACAAAAATTTTAGGTGTCGTTTGATAACACTTACGTTTTCAGTTTTCTATTTATATTTACAAAAATTTAAAAAACTCAAATAAAAACTTGTTTGGTAAAATTTTTGATTTATAAATCAGTGGTCTCAGTTTATAAATTTGGCAAAAAAATGAAAACACAAAAAATGTGTTTCCATTTTGAGTTTTGAGTTTTTTTTTTTTTACCACCCAACACTAGCCACCACCTGTCACCATTTTCCACCACCGTCTTCCGCCACCACCACCTGCCACCACCACCCACCACCTGCCACCACCACCCACCACCTACCACTACCATCTACCGCCCACCACTACCATCCACCGTCTGCCACCACCACTACCATCCATCACCTGCCACCACCACCCGCCACCTACTTGCCACCACCACTCACCAGCCACCTGCCACCACCAGCCAACCACTACCACCAGCCACCCACCAGCCACCTGCCACCACCACCCACCACCTGCCACCACCACCCACAATCTAACACCACCACCACCACCATCACCATTATCCACCACCCACTCGCTACCTACCCGCCACCACCAACCACCCACCACCACCACCACCACCACCACCACCCACTCGCTACCACCTACCACCCGCCACCACCACCCACTCGCTACCACCTACCACCCGCCACCGTCACCCACCCACCCATAACCACCACCACTCACTCGCTACCACCTACCACCCGCCACCGTCACCCACCCACCCATCACCACCACCACTCACTCGCTACCACCTACCACCCGCCACCATCACCCACCCACCACTACCACCTGCTACCCGTCGCCACCATCCACTCGCTACCACCCGCCACCGTCACCCACCTACCCACCATCACCACCCACCACCCGCCATTCGCCACCCACCACCACCACCATCACTACCGACTCGCTACCACCCACCACCCACCACCCGCCACGTCACCCACCACCACCCACCACTTGCTACCACCACCACCACCACCCACTCGCTATGACCCACCACCCGCCACCGTCACCCACTCATCCACCGCCACCAACCACCCGCCACTTGCCACCACCACCACCACCACCCACTCGCTACGACCCACCACCCGCCACCACCCACCACCACCAGCTACCCACCACCCACCGTCACCACTTTCCACCACCGTCTTCCGCCGCCACTTGCCACCACTTGCCATTTCTCACTCTTTTTTATATTTTTAAATTTTTTTAAACATTTTGTCAATTACCAAACGCGTTTGTAGTTTATGTTTTTCTAAAAATAAACAAAAATAAATTGGTTTTTGTTTATTTTTAGAAAAACATAAACTACAAAAGCGTTTGGTTTGAACAAACTGTTTGAAAATTTTTAAAAACATAAACTAAAAAATATGTTTGTTCAAGCTTAAAATATTTATATTTATTTTTTTTATATTTATGACAATGGAATCATACACATTATAATTGAAAAAAAATTATTTGAAAAAAAAATTAATTGGCAAAAAAAATTGTTTGTTAAATTTTTAAATTTCTGATAAAAATCCAACGTAAACTCATTTTTTGAGTTTACGTTTTTTTCTTAAATTTATAAATTGAGACAATCATTTATAAATCAAAAAAATTATCAAATAAGTCTTTATTATAATTTTTAAAATTTTTATAAATATAAACTGAAAACGAAATAGTTACCAAACAAGCCCTTAACTTGTTTATTTTTTCATGTTATCACGCGACGTGTTATTTATACAATTTTTATCTTTAGTTAAAAAATATCGAATGTATGAAAACTTTTTAAAAAAAATTATTTAAGTTAAATTTTATAAAATTAATCCTTATTAGATGAAATTATTTACAAAATTATTTAATTTTAATTCAATTAAATTTCTCCAAATTTTATTTTTTTTTAAAAAAAAAAACCTAAATTATTTAGGTGGCTTTGGTAACGTTTACGTTTTTGGTTTATGTTTAAAAAATTTTTATAAACTGCTTTTTGTTTATTTTTAGAAAAAACATAAATTACAAACGCGTTTGGTTTGAACAAAATGTTTAAAAAATTTTAAAACATAAAATAAAAAATATGTTTTTTCAGGCTTAAAATATTTATATTTATTTTTATAATATATGACAATGGGATCACACACATTATAATTGAAAAAAAATTAATTAAAAAAAAAATTAATTGCAAAAAAATTATATGAAAAAAAAAATGAAAAAAGTTAATTGGGAAAAAAATTATTTAGAAAAAAAAATTAATTGAAAAAAATTATTTAAAAAAATAATTAATTGAAAAAAAAATATTTGAAAAAAAAATTAATTGAAAAAAAAATTATTTGAAAAAATAATTAATTGAAAAAATAATATATTTGAAATAAAAATTATTTGAAAAAATATTAATGGAAAAAATAATTATTTGAAAAAAAAATAATTGAAAATAAATTATTTGAAAAAAAAATTAATTGAAAAAAAAAATTAAAAACTTGAGTTTAGATTTTTTCCTCAAATTTATAAATTGAGATAACCATTTATAAACCAAAAAAATTATTAAACAAGTTTTATGACAGTTTTTTAAATTTTTATAAATATAAACTAAAAACGGAATCATTATCAAACTGACCCTTATTTATTGTTCATTAGATTTTTTTTGGGGAGATTTGATCAAAGGTTGCGCTTCCCTCCAGTCCGTGATCGGATTGGAGGTACTGTTGGGCTTGTGGGGGTCTATTATGGGTTCCGTTTCTATAATCTAGAAAATTTGATATGTAGAATTCGTCGCGTAATATATGCTTATAAAAAATCACGTTGATTGGATATCGATAGCTATCTTATCGGATTAGATTTCTGTCAACCATTTATTTTTTCGCCGTCCATTTTGTTTTTATACAAAACTGATTTGATCATATAGTTATCGATATCTGATCAACGTGATTTTTTTATAAATATATAGTATTCAACGAGTTCTACACATTGACGAATCAAATTATTGAAATGGAACCTGTGGTAAACCCCCACGGGCCAACAGTATCCTCCAGTCCGATCACGGACAGGAGGGAACCCAGTCCCTTTGATCAAAACCCCTTCCTAATAAAACTTTAATACATTAAGAATAAGTGGTGTTTTGAAAAATTGATAAAAAGTTGACTTTTTAACTTTTTTGACTTTTTTGGTGGCTTTTTTTAGCAAAAAGTTGGGTTGTTTTGGATAAAAAATCTGATTTTTTTGGCTAAAAAAATTAAAAAGCAAAATAACTGATTTTTAACCATTGTTCCCAAAACATCCCATAAAAAGTTTTTCTTGAAAATCCCAACAAATACCACTATTATCAAAATATTAAACTTTAAAATAATATAACTTTTGATATAAATGTCAATTTTTAATAAAATTAGTATTTTTAGAATTCTCTCATCAAGATCTATCAAATAAGATCTATGTTGACTATGAAATTCTTAAAAAAAAAAAAAAATTATTACCGTCAAAATTGACGTAAACAGTAACAGCAACATGTTACTTTGTTTGACAATTACACTGTTTGATAGTAACATATATATTACTTTGTTTGACAGTAACATGTTATTCTAATTTATAGAAACATGTTAGTCTGGTAATATTATCCAAGAAAAAAAAGAAGAAGATATTTTATTTTGTCCTTACTCGATTATATATATTTTTTCTTAGAGGATTTATGAAGCAAAATAAATTAGATTATTTTTTTTACCAAATAAGGATCCAATGAAGGGATTTTGAATAAATTTTTCATTTTGTTTGGATAAGTAATTGTTCATTAGATTAACTTCAAAATAGAAAACAAAAAGATCATATAATCTCAAATGAAAAACGAAAAAACTATATTGATCCTGAAATCTTATTTTATATATTTATTTATTCAACTTGATAAGATTATATAAGAAATTTAAAATGTTGTGTCACCTTTTTTTAATTAAAAATAACATTGAAATATTATGTCTAGGTTGTGTTTTATGAGTTAGACACTAATCCAACCTATTTAATTATGTTATCGTGTCATATAATCATATTTGTGATTTAAAAAAATAATTAATCTAACCCATTAATTTCTTGCATAATTCACGTGGTGTGAAAAAATTCTCACTCGATCGAAGCAGGTGATCAAAAGATGATCAAATAGGACAAACAACTTTTCAAATTGCAGCTTGGACTCCATAAAGCTAATGTATAGCTGTTTTTTGTGTTATTATTGGTACAAAATATATTGCTGATTTGTTGTCTAGCAAATCATTCTCAATTTCTTTTTTCTTTGTTTTTTTTTTTTTTTGGTTGTATTAAAAATTAAGTGGTTACAGTCCGAGGGTACAAGGAACCCCTATTCAAAAATTGAAAAGAAACACAATCTGGAATAGTTTGATAGATAGAGAAGCTTAAGTTTCTGTTAGTGCCTTCATGCACAAGTAGGTCCGTGCATTTGTTTCCTTCTCTGAAAGTGTCATTAATAGCTGGCCCTGTAATGTCCCATAATCGAGCCAAAAAATTTGAAGAAAATAAAAATAAAAATAGAAATACTTAATTTTCTATGCAGTTTTTTAAATATTTTTTTTACATGAGTATGAGTATATAAAGCCCACATGGTATGTGACATGGACAGGCCCACAAAGGCCATAAACTACTATAAGCAACCGGACCCCATCATTCGGGGCCCAATGCATAACCCAGCCGATGGAGTTCAGAACAGCTGGAATCCAATATGGCATCAAGAAGCAACGACATTCAGGCACGTGGCGGGTGAAGGACGAGCCACATCAGCAGACAAAGATCTGCAAAGTTATTGTCACTGCACATCACCATTAATGCAGTCCATCACAACATTTATTACGACAACACCTCTCCGCTAGAACAGGACCCCCTTACCCTGAGCAAGGTAAGCTATAGCATAGGCTTTCGACAAGGAGAGCAGGTCGGAAGGGACAGCGAAATGATTGCCAAAGGATATAAGCGAACGTTGTAGACAAGAAAAAGGTTAAGCTTTCTATCTCTGATCTCTCCCTCTACGCATTACTTCTCTTCCTAACTTGCTCGTCGGAGAGTTCACTGGGGGACTACCCCGTTCCCCTTTGAACTTGCCTGCAGGTTATCCGGTGGGCTTGATCATTTGGACGCGGGCTTGAGGAGCTTGGACCTGCCCGATCCATTCACTGGGACGAACAACATTAACAGATGGCGCCGTCTGTGGGAACGCTTTACTCCTCGCGCTAGTTGTGTTCACTGTCGCCGGAGGCCCCGTTCCAACAACCTTTCTCTCCTACCCGTCAAAGTGCATGGTCACGACTAGATCCATGGCTTCTCACAATAATACTGCCGACCATCAAGTCGACCCCCCCAATCCAAGCAACCCACCACAGTACTTTATCGAGCTTACCAACAGCATCAACCGCATGGTTGAGCAAAACCAGGCCTTGATAAATGCTTTACTCCAAAGGAACCTTCTGATTCCTCCCCCACCACCTCCAGATATTCCCCCCAACCAAGAAAGAACCCCGAGCCATACTGCTCCACAACTCCATCCACCCAACCTGGAAGGTTTGCAACCTCCCCACCCACACATAAATCCACCACCACCACCACCCCCACACCCGTCGGTCGTAGCACCAGCCCTTGAAGGGGAGGCCAGCAGCGTCCAACCTCTATTGACTGACCATGGGGACCACGTTCCACTCTGGGACGTTGAGCTCCGAGCAATGAAGCTCCAACTCCAAGGGGTCATGCAGAACATTCAGCATAAACCCTCTGCCACGGCAAATTCACCATTTATTGCCTCAATCCAGGACAAACCTTTGCCCGCCAAGTTCAAGATGCCCACCATTGACTCCTTTGACGGTACGACAGACCCAGTCGACCATCTGGAGACCTACCGTACCCTCATGATCCTCCATGCCTTCCCAGACAAGATCATGTGTCGGGCTTTCCCCGTGACACTAAAGGGGTCAGCCCGACTATGGTTCAATCAGTTACCAGCGGACTCTGTCTCCACTTTCCAGCATCTTAGCGACTCCTTCCTCGGCCATTTCATTGGAGCCCAGCGCCAACGCCGCCCCGCAACCCAACTCCTCAACATCCGTCAGACCGAGGGGGAGTCGCTACGTAGCTTCGTTACTCGCTTCAACACCGAAGCCCTATAAGTGGCGGAGAATGATGATAAGGTCATCCTCACGGCTTTTATGGCCAGGCTACGATCGTCCGATTTCCTCTTCTCCCTCTCCAAAACCCCCCCGACCTCTATGGCAGCCCTATTATCCAAAGCTCAGAAATATATGAATGCCGAAGATTCACTGGCCGCTCGCCAAGATCCAATATTCAAAAATCCGCCCCCAGAGAAAAGAGAAAAGACTCGGAACCAAGAAACACCCAGTATAACAGCCAAACGCCCCAATATCCCGACCGACCTCCTCGCACTGACCAGTCGGCACTAGCCTGACCCCCCGGTCGGTTCGAGCAGTACACGCCCCTCAATTCTCCCATAGAACAAGTCCTCCACCAAATCCAACGGGATTACCCCCTCAAATAGCCCCTGCCTTCATGGATCCCTTCTAACCGGAAAGACCAGTCCAAATATTGGCGCTTCCACCAGGACCACGGCCACAACACTGATGACTGCACCAACCTCAAGGATTAGGTCGAGACCCTCATTCGTCAAGGGCGTCTCAGCCGGTTCACGGACACCCGCTCACAACAGAGGCAACGAACCGAGCCCCTTAGGAACAACCGCCAACGTACCCCACCTCGGCAGCCAGCCCAACCTGACCAAGGCCATGACTGCCCCCACAATAGCCTCGGCCCCCAGGTAATCCCCCTCCGCCAATTGGTGAAATCCGAGTCATTTCTGGTGGCCTTGCTTGTGGCGGACCGTCCCGCTCCACTCAGAAGGCAGAGCTTAGGAAAATAAGACAAGGCAAGGCTCAGACAAAGCAGTGGACAGGATAGACCGACCTTCTAAGCAGCCCAAGAAGTGGACAGAGCCCATCACCTTCACGGACGCCGATTGTACAGGCATCCGTTATCCTCATGATGACCCCCTCGTCATTTCTGCCCTTCTCTCCAACTATAAGGTCAGACGGGTTCTCATCGACAACGGCCGTTCGTCAGACATCATATTCCTCAGTTGCTTCCGCCAGCTCAAAGTTGGGGAGGAAAGCCTGTCCCCCCTCTAAACCCCCTTGGTCGGCTTCAATGGCTCCCGGGTGACCTCCATTGGCTCCATCGACCTCCCCATCACTATTGGCGAATACCCACGGCAGACTACCAAGTTATTCACCTTCCTTGTGGTCGACTGTCCCTCTGCCTACAACATCATCCTCGGTCGCACCGCCCTCAACGCTTTCCAAGCTATCACTTCAACCTACCACCTCGCCATAAAGTTTCCCACCGACCAGGGGGTCGGGACAGTACGGGGAGAGCAGACCATCACCAGGGAATGTTATGTCGCCTCACTCAAGGAAGTCAAGTTGAAGAAGGCCATGATCATTGAAGGACTTGATGCCCGAGATGAGGACGAGCTGGTCAGAGGCGAACTGGTGGAGGAGCTCGTTGAGATTCCCATCGATCCCACCAACCCAATGAAAACTGCTAAGATCGACAGCCAGCTATCCCCCTAAGCTAAGACCGACCTTACTGCCCTTTTGACCGAGCACAATGATGTATTCGCCTGGACTCATTCAGATATGCCAGGCATCGACCTTTCTTTCATAACTCATCGCCTCAGCATTGAACCTCATTTCTGACCTTACCGCCAGAAGCAGCGCATCTTTCATCCGGAACGCAATACTCTTATCGTCGCAGAGGTCGACAAACTCCTTGAGGCCCAATTCATCAAAAATGTCGACTACCCTAAATGGTTGTCAAACGTGGTCCTCGTCCGCAAGAACAATGGCAAATGGCAACTCTGTGTCGATTACTCTGACCTGAACCGAGCTTGCCCCAAAGACAGCTATCCTCTGCCCCGCATAGATTTGCTGGTCGATGCCACGGCCGGTCATCAAATGCTCAGCTTCATGGATGCTTTCTCTGGCTACAACCAAATTCTCATGCACCCGTCCGATCGGGAACATACATCCTTCATCACTGACCGAGGTACCTACCATTACCAAATAATGCCATTCGGATTGAAGAATGCTGGGGCCACCTACCAACGGTTGGTCAATGCCGTCTTCCATCACCAAATAGGTCGGAATATGGAAGTATACGTCAACGACATGCTAGTTAAGAGCAAACTCTCCACTGATCACCTGATCGACCTGCGGAAGACCTTCGCCACGCTACGCAAGTACCAAATGAAGCTCAACCCAGAGAAATGCGTCTTTGGGGTAGGATTTGGAAAGTTTCTGGGTTTTATGGTCAGTCAGCGGGGCATTGAAGCTAACCCTGAAAAGATCAAGGCCTTGATTGAGATGCAGTCTCCCAGGATGGTCAAGGAGGTTCAACAACTCACTGGCCGAGTTACAGCCCTCAACCGTTTCATTTCTCGCATAACAGATAAGTGCCTACCGTTCTTCAAAGTTCTTCGGCAAACTTTTGAATGGACAACTGAATCTGAAGAGGCTTTTCAGCAGTTAAAGCAGTGCATAGCCAATCCACCCCTCATTTCACAAGCGATTACGGGCGAGTCCCTCTTCCTTTATTTAGCCATCTCAAGCACTGCAGTCAGTGCAACTCTTATCAGGGAAGACGACTCTGTCCAACGACCGGTCTACACATCAGTCAGGCTCTCAGGGGAGCAGAGCAGAATTACCCCCTGTTGGAAAAATTATCCTTGGCCTTGGTCACCGCCTCTAGACGACTCCGTCCTTACTTCCAAGCCCATTCCATAGTGGTCCTCACCAACCAACCCTTGAAGAAGGTCATGCAGCAACCAGAACTTTCCGGCAGACTTATGCAGTGGTCTGTGGAACTCAGCCAGTTTGACATCTCTTACCAGCCTCGAACAGCAATTAAGGGACAGGCTATCGCCGACTTCATCTTGGAATTCACTAATCCTACCACAACCACTACCTCTCCACCCCTGCCAGCTCCCATCGAGCCAGAAGACCCTCACTCTTGGACTTTCAACGTCGACGGATCATCCCGCAGGCAAGGTAGTGGGGCTGGCCTCATTCTCACCAGCCCTGAGGGTGGTTATTTCAAATATGCGCTCCGTTTCTTGTTTGAGGCCAGTAACAACGAGGCCGAATATGAGGCACTGATAGCAGGCCTTCAGCTAGCCAGGGACATTTGTATCAGCCATATCCGAGTGCTCAGCGACTCTCAGCTCATCGTCGGACAGATCACGGGCGAATTCGACGCCAAGGAGGGCACAATGCGGACTTATAGGGATCTTGCACTTCCCCTAGTTCGCCTTTTCAACACCTTCCACATCAAGCATATTCCTCGGGCGGAGAATTCTAAGGCAAATGAGATGGCCCAGCTGGCTTCCGCAGACCAGTCCGTCCTCAGCAGTGGTGTCCGCCTCGAATACCTATCCCACCCCGCCATTTCCCCCGACCAGGATGAAGTACAATTCCTCTAAAATGAGCCCATCCCTTGGGCGTCGGACATCTTTTGATTTCTGACAGCGGGGGAACTTCCAGATGACCACCAGCAAGCCGCTAAAGTCAGGGCACGATCTTCCAATTACATCCTCGTCGACGGCATCTTGTACAAACGTGGTTTCTCACGTCCCTATCTGCGGTGCCTCAATCCGACTCAAGCAACTTATGTGATGCAAGAAATTCATGAGGGCATCTACGGCAATCACTCGGGCGGTAAGTCTCTAGCCCACAAGATACTCTGTACTGGTTATTTCTGGCCCACTCTTAATCGCGATGCGACCAATTTCGTGCTCAAATGTGATAAGTGTCAACGTTTTGCCAACATCCCCCATGCACCCCCTACAGAGTTGATCACACTTTGCAGCCCTTATCCGTTTGCCAAATGGGGGATCGACTTGGTCGGTCCACTCCCTACTGGCCGAGGCCAAACCAAGTTCGCGGTCGTCGCCATTGATTACTTCACCAAGTGGGTAGAGGCAGAACCCCTTGCCACCATCACCGAGCGAAACACAACGAAGTTCATCTGGCAGTCGATCGTTTGCAGGTTTGGCATTCCTCAGGCCATCATCTCCGACAACGGTAAACAATTTGACAATGCCAAGTACAGGAAGTTCTGTGCCGACCTCCAGATTCAACCTTGTTTCTCATCCCCTGGCCATCCCCAGGCCAATGGCCAAGTTGAGGTCACCAACCGCTCTCTCCTGAAGATCATCAAAACTAAACTAGAAGCTGCTAAGGGACTTTGGGCTGAGGAGCTACCGAATGTACTATGGGCTTATCGAACTACAGCTCGGACTCCCACTAGGGAAACCCCTTTCCGCTTAACATACGGCGCTGAGGCGGTTATCCCAGTAGAAGTCGGTTTGCCTACTCCCAGGGTTTCACATCCGGATCCAGCACTAACCGAAGAACTCTGTCGGGCTGACCTCGACCTAATTGAAGAACTCAGAGAGACCACCGCTGTCCGACTGGCCTTATACCAACAGAAAATGAGAACACACTACAACCGCAAGGTCCGACCGAGGGAGTTTGCTGTAGGGGATCTTGTCTTGAGAAAAGCAACTCTTGCTACCAAAAATCCGACTGAGGGTAAATTGGCAGCCAAGTGGGAGGGACCTTACATTGTGAAAGCCCGACCCCGACCAGGCACTTATCGACTTCAGGACATGGAAGGTCGAGACCTCCCCCACCCATGGAACGCCGAACACCTTAAACGTTACTTTCAATAAGCTCCTATTTTTGTATTGCTCAGTTATTGTATTTTCTTTTCGGGAAATTCACACATTCTTGATATTCCCCTATGCAATATAACTTCTTGATTATGTATCTCAGTTATCTATATGTTGTCTCAGTAACATTCTTATTTGCAGCATTAAAAGCCTCAGCCAGACTGAGCACTAAAAGCCTTTGCCAGACAGAGCACTTAAAGCCTCTGCAAGACAGAGCACTTAAAGCCTCAGCCAGACTGAGTACTAAAAGCCTTTGCCAGACAGAGCACTTAAAGCCTCAGCCAGACAGAGCACTTAAAGCCTCAGCCAGACTGAACACTAAAAGCCTCAGCCAGACAGAGCACTTAAAGCCTCAGCCAGACTGAGCACATAAAGCCTCAGCCAGACTGAGCATGAGCGGCCTTGGGCAGTCCGACCATTCACACCCTCTGCCGGACCGAGCGCTAAAAGCTCCATCCAGACTGAGTATGAAGCGCTCGTCCAGACCTAACATGTAGGGCTCGGTCAAAACCACCCATGCAAAACTTCATACTTGTGGAATTCACTAACACACTTAGTCACAATTCCTGGTCCAAGTCTTCACACCACTCTTTGCTTAGTCAAAATTCCAAAGACGTTCTTATCATTTTATTACATTTTAAATTCCACTCTGCATTATGGAGTTCTTAAATTCCACTATCATTTTATTACATTTAACTTTCTCAGGCCTATCATTTTATTACACTTTAAATTCCACTCTGCATTGTGGAGTTCTTAAATTCCACTATCATTTTATTACATTTAACTTTCTCAGGCCTATCATTTTATTACATTTTAAATTTCACTCTGCATTATGGAATTCTTAACTTCACTCTACATTGAGTCCTTATTACAAGCTTCAATTTCACTCTTATTAACAAGAAGTTCTACACACACTTCGCCCACGCCTCATTTATCTAAGATCCACAAGCAGAAATAATCAAATAACAAACACAACTGAAATTTTATTCGTTCACAACTTTGTACAAAAGTTCATTACAGCAATTCAAAACAAAAAAAAAAAAAAAACAAACAAACAAACTATCTTTTTCTCCTTCCTCCCCAGTTACTCCTCCTCACTGGAGAGGAGGTCTTCTTCTGCAATGCCTTCATCCAGGGGGGTTTGGGCCACATCGTCTTCGCCAATTGTTACACTACTAAGGTCTAAGTCTGGGAACAGCTCTTCAGTTCTATATTTGAACATCTTCTAGCCACTGTCCGAGTACTCAGCCATTTCGTGCTTATAAAAATCTGACTGCTGGAAGCTCTCAATAACTTCTGCTTCAGTTCTGCCTCCAGCGGTCGTCCTCAATGGGCCCGCCCTCCCAGATTCCTCTCTAGCCAGGCTACTCGCGACCACGGTATCAACCGCCGTCTGAAATTCGGCAGACCCTTTGAATTGCTCCACTGCTGCGATGCACAGATCGAGATAAGCCGCCCTTTCAGAGGCTGCCTTTGCCCTCTCTTCGTCCAGCTCTTTCTGCAGGGCCGCCCTTTCCGACGCTGCCTTCGCCTTTTTCGCCTCCAACTCCTTCTTTAGGCTCTCTTTCTCTGCCGTCACCTGCACTCTCTCTGCTTCCAACTCCCTCTGAAGCCTCTCTTTCTCCTCCACTGCCTTGGCGCGCTCGCCCTCCAGTTCCCTCTGGAGATCGCCCACTTTGTTATCCGCCTCATCCTTTTGCCTGACCAGCTCCTCATTACTGCTCATAGCCTCTTCATGTCGCTCGACCGCGACGGTGCAGGCTCTTTAGGCCTCGTCCAACTTCTTCTGCTCGCCAGCAAGTTGGAACTCGAGCGACACAACCTGACGGCTTGTGTCCTCCAGCTCCGCCTTAACCGCTTGCAGCTCAGTGTGGGCACTCTCCCAACTTGCACTCTTCTTCTTTAACTTTGCAAGCTGAGCCTTGGCCTCATCTGCCTTGAGTTTGGCAGCCCCCGCCTTCCTCAGCAGGGCCCCTGCTAAGGTGGTTACCTCTATTTGAGCGGAGTATAACCCCCTTAGCAGTTCAGCCTCGTTGAATCTGGAGGCCGAGCGCAAGGCTGCCTCTTCTACAATCCCTACAAGGCGGTCTGCCCCTGTCCTGGCTGGGCCTTCTTCTCCCTCCAGCCGCCCCGCCACCGCACGAGCATGATAGATCGCCATGGTCGCACCGACTCCTCCTTCTTGAGGTGCAAGACCCCTTTGGGGCTGTCCCTCCCTCCTTGGCCCAGGGCCAGCAGCCTCATCCTCCACTTGCCTTTCGGGGGAGGCCTTTGCGACCCCTACGATGATCGCCGCCACCACTGGCACCACCTCCATGACCTCTAAGGCAACATCCACCACTTCTGGGCCACCTACCCTTCCTGGGGGCCCCCCCACTTCTCCCCCTTCAGCCCCCTCGGCTGCACGGGTTTTTTTCACACTCGTCTCCCTCCTCCTCTTTTGGGCAGGCACTTCCTCACTCCGACTCACTCTCTTCTTCTTCTTGCCCACGCCCAACGCCTCCATCTCCTTCAAGGACCTCTCCTTCAAAGGGTCTGTTGGGGGCAGCCGCGGCACAAAATCGCCCAAGTTTTTCTCTCCCAAGGGTTTGGGGCGAGGTCGAATCCTCTCCCTCGCAATCGGTTTTGGTGGTCGGTCGGCCTGGGACTCTTTGAATTGTTAGGCTTTAGCAAGAATGGCCTGATCCTCCGCCTCTTGAGCCCTTCTCCTCGCCTCCAACTCCGCTCGGTCGAGGTCCCCACTACTTGTCTTTGGCCCCAACCCCGCCTCAAACAATGTCGACGGCTGAACGAGCTCGTCCCATTTGGCTTTTTCTCTCTCCCTTCACTCCTTCACCCTCTTCACCCTCCCCTCCGCAGCTGCCCCCAATTTCGGCTCCACCGACCTGATGGGTACTTTCCAAATGGTGCGCACTCCAAGCCCCCCATTGGCAGACACGTAGAATCATCGTGGTCGCCACCCCTTGATCGACGATGGTAGCCCCGCCACCAACCCTCTCCCCACTGATGCCTGCAGAGTGACCCATGTCTCCTGCTGCCCCAAGGCCTTATAACAAGCAAAGAATTCGTCCACTGTCATGGCCTCCCCTCCATTCGCTTTCGGCCACGCACTTGCGCAGGCCAACAAGATCTTCCATGCGTTAGGCATTAGTTGCCCCGGTGCTACCTCCAGACGGTTGAGCACATCCACCACTACTTGCGGCAATGGTAACCTCAGTCCACCCTTTAGAGCTTCCTCATAGAGAGAAAACTCTCCTGACCTGGCGTCAGACGGCCTTTCCGTTGATGTCGGCAGCAATAGCTCCACTTCCCCAGGGATCTGGTATTTTTCGCGGATAGCCTCAAACTCCGCCCCAGTAATCATGGATTTGTCAGCCTTCGTATGCTAATGATCTGGTTCCGCCTGGCTGATTGGCTTTGGAGCTGCTATCATGGTGGAACCGTGGGGTCGTATCACCGACTCCCCCACCCGATTTGTCCTATACTGCGCAGCTAGCTCCACAGCATCGTCATCTCCAAGTGGGTCCACCTTGACAATCGCACTCCCTTCTTCAGCCATTTCTGTGGTATGTTTGCGAATCGCTTCAGCGGCAGGAACAAGGAAATTGAAAAAGTGTTGCAGAGGTGTATTGTGAGCAACAAAGGAATTCACACTTGTAATATTTTGATTTTTCGTACACAAGTAGGTGAATCGAATAATGCCAAAAGCCCACGGCTTGCCCGTATTCCAAGGGTTCCAATTAATTTTCACCAGTTTGAAAACGTTTCAAAATCATCCGCCAAAACCGTCTTTTCAACACCCATAATGACCTAACGTTTCGTTTATGATCCAACGCCTAATCTTCCCCCCCTACGGGATGTGGCCACGTGTACGACGACGATGCACTGTCCACTCCCCATACCCTGTCTTTTCTACTTCAAATTATCACTTGCCACGCCACCCCTTGAGCCCCGCGCCAATCCGCTTGGCCTTCTTGCGCGGTCACCTCTCTCCACGGTCGGCCCTTTAGCTCGGCCTTCCCGCACGGTCACATCTCCGCCCGGTCAGCCCTCCGCTCGGCCTTCGCGCGATCAACCCTCCCCACGGTCGGCCTGTCCTCAACGACCGGCCTTCTCGCGGGGTCGCCCCTCTTCACGGTCGGCCCTTTAGCTCGGCCTTCCCGCGCGGTCGCATTTCCTCCCGGTCGGCCCTCCGCTCGGCCTTCACGCGATCAGCCCTCCCCATGGTCGGACCATCTTACGCTCGGCTCACCAACTCGGCCGCCCATCCCGGTTGGACTCGTCTTCCTCATACATATTCCCTTCGCTGGTCTGAAGCTGCACTTAGGAATGGGGGACTACTGACATGGACAGGCCTACAAAGGCCATGAACCACTATAAGCAACCCGACCCCATCATTCGGGGCCCAATGCATAACCCAGCCAATGGAGTCCAGAACAGTTGGAATCCAATATGGCATCAAGAACTAACGGCATTCAGGCACGTGGCGGGTGAAGGACGAGCCACATCAGCAGACAAAGATCTGCAAAGTTATTGCCACTGCACATCACCATTAATGCATCCCATCACAGCATTTATTATGACAACACCTCTCCGCCGGAACAGGACCCCCTTACCCTGAGCAAGGTAAGCTACAGTATAGGCTTTCGGCAAGGAGAGCAGGTCGGAAGGGACAGCGAAATGATTGCCAAAGGATATAAGCGAACGTTGTAGACAAGAAAAATGTTAAGCTTTCTATCTCTAATCTCTCCCTCTACGCATTACTTCTCTTCCTAACTTGCCCGTTGGAGAGTTCACTGGGGGACTACCCCGTTCCCCGTTGAACTTGCCTGCAGGTTATCCGGTGGGCTTGATCATTTGGACGCGGGCTTGAGGAGCTTGGACCTGCCCGATCCATTTACTGGGACGAACAACATTAACAGTATGTGTTCTGTGAGAGAGTGTAATAAGTAATTATATTTCTACTTTAAAAAAGAAAAATGGCATTTTTCAATCACGTAGTCTATTGACACAATCAATTATATAAACAACAATGATAGGTGACCCGAAAATTCATAACTCGAATGGCTCGAAATATTCAAAAACGACGTCATTTTGACACATTTGAGCCATTTGAGCCACATAAATTGGAGCCACCAAGCATTTTTCTTATCTAAAATATAAAGAGAGTAATCTTAGCAAACTTATATATTTTATGATAGGTTTCACTATGTGATGTGTATAGCTAAAATTATTTTATGTGATTAATTTTGTATTTATAGTCCTATTGAAAACTTGTTTGGTAAGGATTTTTTGGCTAAAAAAATACAAAAGATAAAATAAGATAAAATGTCATATTTAAATTATAATTATTTTATTTTTTTTCACAAAAATTAAAAAGTCAAACCAAATAAATTTTTAATTCTAAATTAAAATAGTCAAAAAATTAAAAAACCAACCAAAGAAGCCAATTACAAACTACAACTGATTGTTCGACACATTGTCCGTGAGATGCCTGCGGCACATTTGTTTCTTCTGCTTTAAGTTTTAGTTGATTTGTTTGAACCATTAAAGGCAAAAAGGCTTTAGTAAAGGCGGATGCTAAATAAATTACCTACACCAAAATATAAGCAATCAGCCACCTCTAAAGTTATGTTCCCCAAAGTGGTCACCCCTTTCACCATTTCCATCCCAATTCTAATCTCTATCTCCCTTACAATTTGACAATTTGACAATTTGAGTAAAAGTTAAATATAATGACAATATTAAACTATTTACCAATAGGCAAGAACAGAAGAAAAAACGACTACTAATCAACAATAATTCACATATACAACAGTAAATCCCATTATTCAGATGCAATTATTTAACTTTAACACAATTTATATCACATCTATGTAGTATAATTCAATATACGTACAACATATAATTCAATATACTTTTCAAAAAATTTTATTTTCTTATTTTCTGTATTTTTTTGTCTTTACTGAATTTTTTAAATATTTTGAGCAATTTTTTTTTTATTTTTAGACACACTTAACATAAATACACATAAAAAGTATAATTTTTGTGAAAAAAATCTTTTAAAAATTTATTAAATACCAAAAATATAAAAAAAAATACGAGAATTCAGTATATTTTTCATATATATATGTATTTATTAATTTTTTAAATATTTTTTTTACAAATTTTTTACTTTTTAGATACGTCTAAGTAAGGTACATCTAAAAAAATAAAAAAAAATGCTTAAAATTTTAAAAATATTCACTAAAAATAAAAAAAAAATGAAAACCAAAAAACTCAATTTTAAAAAAATTTAATTCAAAAAACTCAAACCAAACACACACATTGATTTTTTCTCCAATAAATCTCTACTGCAGTTATCTTTTTTTCCTTTTTCTTTTTTAATTTTAAGAATGCTTCAATGTAGAAGTCATTACTACATTTTTTTTTTTTTAATCTAGTTCACAAAAGCATGATTTTTTTATGACCGACTACTACAATCTTGAACTGACCTTCATTATATATTTATTTTTTCTTTTTAAAAAATGTGTGTACATAGAAGAACTTTTGATAGTTACATCAATACAAATATAACATCATATATTTGGAGTTAGAAAAAATCTACATGTACAGAAGATTTTGACAGAATAAAACATAAACCCTTTGTTCCACATCTATAACTTATTTTGTAATTTTTTTTTGTATTCTTAATATGACTACAACCCATATTAGGGAAAAGGGGTATTTTTTTTAAGGTCCCTGATATTATAATTTTATAGTATAAAGGACATCAAATATTTTCATGATGTCTAAGGTCCCTCAACATCAATCCAGAGAAAATTGGTCCAGAGAAAATTCAAGTCAGAGAAAATTGGTCCAGAGAAATTTTGAATTTCTCTGGCCTCCTTAGCCTTTCATGGACACTGTCAGAGAAAATGTGTTTTCACCAAATTTCTCTGACTTCGGAATTTATCAACCATGAACCATTGCCTCCACTCCTACTCTCATTCACTGCCATACCCACTGAATTGATTATGATAATACCAGATCAAATTCCATAAAAACAAGCACACAAGTGTGTTTATAAAATTAGAGAGAGAGAGAGAGAGAGAGAGAGAAAAAACAGAGTACAGAGAAAATTTGATTCTTGGTTGCTCCCAGAGAAAATTCAATTAAAAAATCAGAGAATTTCTCTGGTTTCAACCCAGAGAAAATTCAGTTCAAATGAAAAAAAAAATTCAGTTCACTACTCCAAACACACACCATATATATACCACACGTACACACACAAATTCATTGAATTTGGAACTTGATCATAGAAGTACTCTTGTAGGCCAACAAGTGTAAACCCATCTCCAATCCCAAGAATGATGACTTCAGGAGCTAACCACAACACGCTCATAAACAGATACCCAGAGAAATTTCCTAACCCAGAGAAATTTCCAGACAAAACTTTCTACAGAATTTCTCTGGACTCCACAACCCAGAGAAATTCCAGACTGGGTCATTTTATTAAATTGTGTACATATATATATGAAAATATGTGAAAAGTACCTTTCGATTCAAAATATACTAAAATGTCCTGGATTTCTCTTTGCAAAACGAAAAACTTTATGAAAATTCTAGGAAATATTGTAGAGATGTAAGAGATACAAAAAATACAATTTAATTGATAATATTGTGGTGTAGATTTCTGATGCTACGGGAGAGGCAACACAAGAAGAGGGATGGCTGCTTTGTCATATCTTCAAGAAGAAAAACCACCACAAAACCCTAGACAACAACAACAATCACATCATCAATGTGGAGATAAGAACCCAAATACCCAGTTCAACAAGTGATGAAAGCACCTTAGATCTGGTTTCGAGAAATTGAAGTCTCCTACTGACTGTTTGTTTCTCGGCGACGCCATTGAAGGCCGGATCCGGTGAAGCTGGAGCTCAATCGGTTGGAGAATGAAGTTAGGGGTGAGGAACAAGAGTTGATCTGGACAGGTATGAGAATGGAGAAGTTTAGAGAGAGAGAGAGAGAGATGAGTTTTGATTTGGTAAGATCAAATTTCTCTGTGATATGTTTAGGGACCTTAGACATTAAAAAATAATTTTGTGGATTTCTTCCATTATGAAAAGTGGGAGAGGAACCCTAGACCAATTTTCCCTAAGGAAAATAGCATAATCCTAAGCAAGTTGCTTAATTAATTTTGTTCGATTAAACCCAACTCAATCCAACTATTGTCGTAATAAATAAATAAAATAGTATCCAATTAGACTGATGGCCAACCCTAATCCAATTTGTCTCTTATCCTAATAAGAGACAGTGGTATCTAATGATATATTTTGGACAACTAAGAAATTACACATAAGACATTAATAAAATATTTCTAAACAGGATTGGGAAAGGATTCACAACAATAGAATGGTCTTCCATGAGAGACAAGTCCACATTGGAGGTTTATATTTATGTGACAACTAACGTGGTGTCCATGATTGATGTCTTAAACAAAACTATAGTCAAACTCTATGGAATTTTTCCCATGCTTTGGTCTAGTGGGCACAGGACGTTATTCACTTGATTAGTGTAGTGCCACGTGATACAATTTCAATCAATGATTGAACTTGTGTGTGAGGTTATTAGGGCTGGCTTCCCGCTTCCCTCTGGTCTATGGATTGGAGGATACTGTTAGATCTGTAAAGTTTTATTTCGATAATTCAAATCGTTCAATGTGTAGAACTCGTCGAGTATTATATGTCTTTAAAATATTACGTTGATCGGATATCGATAGGTATTTCATCGGATTATATTTCTGTCAGCTGATTATTTTTTCATTGTCAATTTTTTTTTATACAGAAAACTGATTTGATCACGTAACTATTAATATTTAAGTTTAATTTGTTAATAATTAATTAAGATCAAGATATATTTAAAAGATCAAACTCGAGCTTTAAAGAAAAAATAAAACTGTGTTTCGAGATGTTTGAGTTTAATTTGTTAATAATTAATTGAGATCGAATTTAGCTCAAGTTGAACTTAAAAAATTAAACTTAAACTTTAAAATAAAATTAAACTTAAATTAATCTATATATTAAGCGAAGAAAGAGAAAATTTTCAGCCCTGAGTGCAAAGAATAATATTCCAGTAGGTACAGTACAGTTGGTAAGCAGTGAGTTTTCATAGTCATCTCTCTTAATATGAAGGAATATATAGAAATATTTTTGAAATTTTAAATAATAATAATAAGTATTTAAACTTAAAAAATCACAAAATACAATATTATTCTTACATTAATTTTGTATAATAATTCTATACGTGTGGCATTTATTTATACAACTCAAAATTTTGAACATCTGCAACCAACTTGAGAGATAAAGACCTAACACAAACCTCAAAAAAATTGGCCATTATGCAATTATATTACAAGGAGAACTGCAAGATGAACAGGGTATATTATTTTTGTGATACTTTCAATTTCTTAAATCTTTTTTGGTTGTTATTCACTAAAACATCAATATGTATAAACTAATTTTTCTTTGGGTAAATTACACTAAGCTCCCTTGAGATTTAGAAAAAATACAGTTAATCCTACACTTTTGACATAATTACACTAACTTTTTTTTAAAAAAAAAAATTATTGGAATAACCGGAACTAATGTTAATGGTAAGTAAACACTGAAATAAATAAAAACAAATATGCATTTTAGTGAGAAAGAGATAATATATATATATATATATATATTATTCATACGACTAAAAAATTACTGATAAAAAATAAGTGTTAAGTGAATTAAAATTTTAAGAGAAGTTAATATAATAATTATGTCAACAATATAAACTTAACTATATTTTTTCAAAAGTTCAAGAGAGGTGAATGTAATTTACCTTCTTTTTTTTTTTTTTTTAACTTCTTTTCAAAATTAGAGATACAAATCCAACTTTAGAAAACTAGTTGGAGAGGAAAAGAAGTGTTGGTAATATCTTTCTTCTTTAACATATCTTCAACACGACACCAATTAAGGACCCATATATATAGTGATAAAAGAGATAAGGCCTTTTCAAAAGTGTTACAGTGTTAAAATCAGAAAGATTTTCCAAAAGATAACAATATAATTGAATGACTTTGGAAAAAGAAAAAGAAAAAGAAAAAGAAAAAGAGATGAATGACAAGATAAAGTCAGGAAAAGGAGGAAAGAACAGCCTAAATCTCCCACACTTTCTAGTACTAGAAAAGGCAAATCAAACTCAACTGTGTAATATGCAATAATTATGTGGATTTTTTCAAATTGTTATCTCACTCAACTAAAAATATTATAGGGTCCAAAAAATGACGTCTTATATCATTTAGATTATTCTACGACATTCTAGAATAGTTTAGATTTCTTTAAAAGTTAGCCTTGTTTAGTTTGTTTTTCAGAAAAAATTTTGAGAAAAATTCTTTATAAATAAATTTTCAAGAGTAATCAAACTAAATAAATTTTTTCAAAAAAAATTTTAAAATTTTGTTTGGTTACCTACTTTCTAAAATCACTCTCTCTCTCATACACATCAAATCAATCACTTTTTTTAAAATTCTCTCTCCCAAAATAATTTTTCAAAATTATTTCTGAAAAAAAGTAAACCAAACAAATTTTCGTACTTTTTATCTAAAAAATTACTCTACAAATACAAACCAAACACACCAGAGTCTTCTAATTTCTCTAATATTATAGAATGATATGAAAAATTGTGTCAAATCTCAACATGTATTAATGTTCATTTTTTGAAAAACATCTTTCATATTTTCTAATATTTGATACTATAAAAACGAAAGATAACATAAAATATTTTATATAGTCAAAGAAAAAGAAATCTATTTGGAGAAAATATTCTTTACTTTTAAAAGACAAAAAGTATTTTTTGGTTAAATTTTTATTAATGTATCAGCCTCCGTTTGGGAAGTGGGTTGGTTTTTTGGCTTTTTGGCTTTTTTGGCTATTTTAGCCTGGGCTAAAAAGCTTGGTTTGGGAAGGGCTTTTTGGCTTTTTGACTTTTTGGCTTTTTTTTGTGAGAGAAGAGTGTAATGATTATGGGTTAGATGTGATGTTTTGTTTGTTGTGGCTAAAATAGCCTGTTTTGTCTTTTGTGGCTATTTTAGCCCCAACCCACTTGCCAAACACCACCTCATACTATCACTATCAAGATCATGGCCACCATTATCATTGACATGGCAGCTGCCACCACCTCACCACTACCCTCTATCTTTGTCCCACCACACCACCACCAACAAACATAAAAAAAATTAAAAAAAAAAAAAAATAATTTATTAAAAAATATTTTTCACCCAGACAAATAGGAGCTTAAGTGACCAAACAACCATCAACCGATTTTTTGGCCGACACATTTCTTGTATTCCACTTGTAAAATATCATGTTTATTAGTTGAGTGTGTGCCCTCAGCATGCACCCAATAATGATCTATCATTCCAAATGTTTTTTTCTTTTTCTTTTTTTTTAATTTATTTTTGTTATAGTAAATCAAGGAAGAGGACAAATGAGGTGGGGTTGGAAAAGTAATAGGAGAGAAGTGAGCTCTTTCTTCCATCCATGCTTTTATAGTTGTGAAAATTTAACCCAGGGTGAGTGGCAACTTGGTAAAGGCCTAGAGTTTAAGCCCCTAGGTCCTGGATTCAACTCTCTTCTGGGCCAATCTCTTGGGTGTAGTACAGTTGGTTAGGAGGTTGACCTCAAGGATGCCTTATCAGTTACTTGGCATGGATTTAATTCTCTCCCGCTGTGCGAGTCCTGACTTAAGCGGAGCTTACCTTGGGAGGTCGGGACAAGCTTCCAGGTTATAGTCTCTTACTCGGAACGGACAACAGGACACCCTGGTGATCTCCTCAAGGGGCGCTGCCTTAGACCTGCGGGAGAGTGGCAGGATTTTCCTGTAGCAAAAAAAAAAAAAAAAAAAAAAAAACTTGTGAAAATTCAACATGAGCAAAGTGGTAGGACACAAGTCAGAGATAAAGCGAGCTATAAAGGCAACAAAAATATAATTTGCCACTAAAGGAATCTCTAATGGTACATTACTTTTTCATCAAATTTAAGTAAAAATTCTTTTTGATATCGCCTAATAACAGAAGAATTTGGTTTTTTATCAAACTACCGGTCTACCGGATGGACGATCAGGCAGTCGACTAGCCAGTATAAAATTTTTACAATGGAACAAGGAACAATATCAGTGGCCAAAATGATAAAGGGCCATCCAGAGGGTTGACCGGGAGGTCAACCTTCCAGTGTAAAATTTTCACAAAATTTTTCCTTGAGGTGGTTATCTAGGAGGACATCCGGTAGTGAAAATACAACGATAATGAATAACGATTTGATGAAAGGTACAAAACTTCCTCAGTTTGGTAAAATATTTTATATATTCTCAATTTGATATAGGTTTGATGAAACCATTGGAGCAGAAAAAAAAAAAAAACTTTTTTATCAAATTTAAATTTGGTAATAAATTTAGTGCAGCATTGGAGATGGCCTAACTAACTTTAATAATTATAACAAAAAGTGGAACATGTGTTATGAAAAAATTACAAATCGGTGGGAGCTAGGGGCAAATAATCAAAAAAAAAAAAACATAAATCTTTGTGGGGTGTAATTTTTATGTATTTTTTTTTACATAAAAAAGACTTGTACCTTATGTATTTATAATTATTGATAGATGCCGAGGAGTATCCTTGGACATTCATGTCACGACCCAAACCCGCCCCTATGGGTTTAGCACCGTAACCGGCCAGTAATCCGTGATTACCAAAGGCCTGCTTGACAGTAATAACAGTAATACAGAGTACAGGGGCTGGTAGAAGCCAAAACAGTAATAAAAGATGTCCAATGAGCTGTGACAGTCTGTATGCAAAAAGACTTTTCATAACATCTTCATATTCAGAACAAAAACAGTGTATACATACAACATATACAATCATTTAGGTTAGGGATCAAATCCTTACCATAACAGTATAGTAATAGTCTATATAGTCTATACATAATAGAGGCAGATAGGGTGAATCTGAGACACCCCAGAAGCAGCCTTAGCTTGAACAGATCTGGAACCTCGAAGTGAGGCACAAAGGTTGGCTTGACAAAACAAAGGCTGAGCCTGACGCTCCTAGCAACGGTCCGGTGCTTGAACACCTACATATATATATGAGCAGTGAGCTAAAGCCCAGTGAATAACATATGCGTAAAGAGGTTAAGAATGAATGTCCTTTCAGTATTTAAAACAGTCATTTGAACAGTATATCAGTTATTCAATCATAGCAGTCATAAGTGATACATCCAATAGCAAACAGTACAGTAGGTCTTATCAGACCGAACAGTCAATTGATAGCCATCATATCAGTAAACAGTAGTGGTTCCAACATGGGAACCAACAGAGATCTCTGTAACAGTAGCAGTAACAGTTCAGTAACAGTAAATTGATATGGATGCCACGAATACAGTTCACAAATAGGACAAACATTCATTCAGCAAACAGTGTCATTTCATAAAGCAGTACAGTCATTTATTTAGAAAATAATCTCAATTGAACATATCTTTACAACATAGTTACTCACAGAGTTCTGGGCTACAGATGAGGTAGTGCGTGTCCTTGGATGCCAACCCTACACAGTTACATGATGAACACACACTAAGCTACACAGTTGGAAAATAATAACTTAATCCTTAATTTGCCTTGGTGTGGTTCTACATCAATATCCTCATTAAGATGCCTTAAACTAGGCCTATGAGTGCCTAGGATGGAACGATGATGCAAAGATATACTTAAAAACACTTTTCAAAATTTGCTGAAACAGGGGTCCACGCTCGAGCGTGGCTTTCTACGCTCGAGCGGACATGCAGAACAAAGAGGCTCCGCTCGAGTGTGGTTTCCCCGCTCGAGCAGACTATAAAATCATGCAAAAGTACTGGGTGCATGCAATTCACGCTCGACGGGCGCTCGATCCCCGCTCGAGCGTGAGACACAAGTCCTTGCTCGAGCGTGCATTTCCTCGCTCGAGCGGACTGTAAACATGGGTAAAGTACTGGATACATGCATTTCCCGCTCGAGCGTCACTTTCCTCGCTCGAGCGGACTGCATGAATTCGGTGTGTACGCTCGAGTGTGGAGTTTCCCGCTCGAGCGTGAGTCCAAATTCTGGGAATTCCAGATTGAACTTTCAAGCTCAAAATCAACTTTAAATGTACCAAAATCAATCATTTTGGGCTAATTTTCTGGAAACCACTTGTAAACTCATAGTATGACATGTTTCAAAGATCAATTTGAGAAATCAAAGCCCAAAGGTAGTTCAATTGAACACAAATTCCAAAGAAATTTTCATGAACATAAAGAACAATGCAAATTCAACACATACATGGGTTCCTAGGAACTCCAATGCTACAAAACAAGATCAAATGCAATGTTTAACTTCAAAACATGGTGAGTTCATGGGTCAAGACCAAAAATATGAACATGCATGCAATAATTTTCATGAAAACAACTCTAAGCTTTAAGATATGCATATGCATACATGATTTAAGCCTCAATTCGACAATTTAAGCCAATTCTAGACTCAACTCACTAAACTTCTATGAATCATGCAAGATATAACTCAAATGCAAGCTCAAGAAGATGGTTCTCCTACCTTAGGCCTTGAATTACAAGTGTAGAAGCTCAATTATGCAAGACTTCTTCAAATTCTCTAAATTTCCAAGCAAAACAAGATGAAATCAAGCTATCTCCTATCCCTCTCTCTCTAGTCGGTTAAGGCTCAGAAAATAGAGAACAATTGATGCATCAAACATGTAATAAACATGAATTGATAAGTGGCCCACTAACATGGCACTAAGGTAAATAAGTTCAACTATTGTAATTTATCATTATTTAACCTAATTTAATCATACCAAATCAATTTTTCAATTAAATATACCATAAAATCACATTAATTCTAATTAGCATAAAACACTAATCAATTTCGGGTTCAGCCGCCGATAAGGCCTTCAATTTGCAGTTTAAAACATAAAACACGAACAAATAATTTAGCAGTCAAACAAATAGACATGCACTTAAGCTATACATTCAATCAATCAGTTCAGGATTTCAGTCAATCAGTCATTTAACATGCTTAATCATAGATTAGCACTAATCAGTGATGAGGGTTATCACAATTCACTACAAGAAAAGAGAGTACAAAACACGGAATCTTTTGCGACGATGCATTTCCCGTCGCAAAAAATGATCTTTTATGACGGTAGATTAAATCGTCGCAAATAAATAGCTTTCACGACGGCAGTTGTACCGTCAGTAATAAACCTACACGGGAAGTGTGATAAATATGGAAATATTCGCGACGGCGTTTTTTACTGTCGCAAATTTTTTTTTTTTTTGGAGACGGCAGAAGTTTGCTATCGCAAATAGTAGACAATTTGCGATGGCAAATGTCCATCGCAAAAAAACCATTATCAAAACGGCGTCGGTTTATCTATATTTATTTATCATTTGTGACGGTGTAAAATGTACCGTCGCAAAAAGTAATAAAAAAATGTCCCGCTCCTCCCATTGTTTGGCGCTCGATCATTTGGATCGAAATCCCTAAATCTTTGAAACAGATTTTTTTCCCCCAAAATCCCCAAACAATCGATGAACGGCGAACGGCGAACGGCTTTCTCTCTCGACAAGCGACGAACGACGAGCAAGCTCAATCGCTGTCGACGACAGCTAGCGGTGGTGTGGCGACGGCTTTCTCACTCAGCGTGTGCTCTCTCTCTCTCTCTCTCTGTATATATATATATGTATTAGCTGTTCAAAAATATATATATATATATGTATGTATGTATTATATATGTCTCCTTAGAAGATGCACTCGGATTGTCTCCTTAGTGTAAATTATTTGAACAATGCTACAGATCCCTAGTGGGGGTCCGACCGCCAGTGACGTGGCGCAGCCTCATTGGCTGAAAACAAAATAAAATAAAATAAAATAGTTTTTTTTTCGCCCAATCAGGGCCCTACACGCACGACCCCCAGCACCCCCACTGGGGGTCGGAGGCATTTTCCAAATTATTTAGTGTAATTTACATGAATAATTTAGTGTTGCATTATTCATGTAATTTTGATTCATGTAAATTATTTAGTGTTGCATGTTACAAAAAATATTAACTATTGATTTATGAAAAATACTATTTATAATTCTGAAACTATTATACAAAATAATAGGTCTATAATATTTTTCATAGTTAATATTTTCCATTGTTGTTCATCCTGACAGGTGTTTTGTTGTAGTTTTTTTTATTAATTTTTTCCTTGTTCCAAAATTAGAAGGCTCCATTTCAACTCTGGCCTTGTTTGGTGAAGTTGTTTATAATTTGTTTGATTGTTTTTTTTTAAAATTTTTTTATTGAAAATATATGTCAAAATGTTTGGTTCATCTTGTGCATATTTATGAGACTAAAGTAACTTAAATAATTTGAAAAAATTAATCATTCAAAAGTAGAGGAAAGTGTGATTTATTTTTTTTTTTTATTTTCATCTTACAACAGTTACATCAAATAAGTTAATATTTTTACCAAAAAGGTGTATAAATTATGAATTTGTATATGTACTATTCTTTGTCTTACAAAACACTCATGTACAAAAGAGAAATAAAACTAAGATGGTAAAACGAACCAAATTGTGTTTGGTTGGTTAAACTTTTGTAGCATACACCACGATATATTGATTATCATTGAAATGGGTATTCCATGGACATCAATATTGGGATTCCATAGAGTCGTGGCCATAGAGGTGGCCATAGAGGTTAAAATCACAGTTCATTTTTCACTAGTCAAAGAAATTATTGTTAATTAATGGTACAAACTCTTGTTATTTATTGTTAATTAATGGTACAAACTCTTCTCATTTGTCAAGTGTGATGCGTGAAAAATACTATGAAAAATATTAACTATTGATATTATGAAATACTTCTTATGTTTTAAAATAATAGGTCTATAATTTTGTTATATCATTATATATATATATATATTGTATATTATTACTTTTATGTGGAAATCTTTGTTAAAATTTGTTTACAATAAGACCATGTATATCACGTGCACATTGAATAATTTTTCTTCATGGAGGTTTATTATTCAAATCAACAAACTTAAAATTGATTGATGCGTCCAGCATGGTATAGTAGTCAATAATATACATGTGATACTCAAGTTAATGATTGATTTAAGTACACTTATTAACATATTTTTAAAGGGAGAGCACTTAAAGTCAAGGTAGTGGTCTTTTTGGTCATATATGTATTCTCCTCATGAAGACAACAAGGACCAAAGTTTAATAATTAAAAATAGTAGCAATTTCAATTAGAAATAGTGCTAAAATTTAAGAACCAAGTGCTTGCCTACAAAGCTTTAGTATGATAGAATAACATGGTGCTTGCACTATGTTTTGAACTAAGTGTCGTATTTTTTAGAACTAAGTGTCTTATTCATGTCAAAACTTGTCGTATGTTTTAGAACTAAATGTCTTACTCAAAAGTTTTTTAAACTTAAGGAGTCTAAATGAATATGATCTTCATATTTCGTCTCAAATCAATTCATTTTAGATCGTTAAAATTTAATGGATAGCTATATTCATTGCTATGGAATGGAAGTGTTCTACTTGTTTTGAGAGATGAGGGTGTAATTATTTTTGTCTGCATTTTTTTTTTCCTGGCTCTTAAAGCCTATGATGTTCTGTGCAGCTTTTGATGTTCTAGACATGTTGAATTAGTGATGGAATACTTGGTGTTTTGCAACATTTTTATGTCTCACGTGTTGTTGTATAAGTATTTCATTTTTTATGTTCTCCCATCAAATCGGTAAATAACTAATTGGGATAAGACCACCTACCTATTTGAGAGAAATTGGACGGATAGGTATCATGGTACATGAGTATGTAGGTATTATATTTAGAGTTACTTTGATGAGATATTTTTGTAGATGTGTACAGATGATGGATAAGAGTTGGATTGATTTGCCAAATAGGATGTCGAGCGAATACATTAATGGGATTGATGAATTCCTTGTGTTTGCCTACACCAATAGGGTTGAAGGTTCGATGATCAGTTGTCTGTGTAGAAAGTGTGAGAATCGATACCATCTTGTACGATAGGGTGTACGAGAGCATCTGATTTTGAATGGTTTTTTTAAAAAGTATAAACATTGGATTAATCATGGGGAATCTTACGTATCTCTGCATGGTAATCGAGAGAATGAAACATTAGTTAATTTAGACATTGGGGATGATATGATTGGAATGATATAAGGGGCTATGGGAAATCCATATGCCGGTACAAGTGTTGAGGGTAATGAACCACAGGGGCTTGATCCCCATGCATCTGAACCCCAGCTCGGTCCAAATACAGAGACTGCAAAGTATTTTAAACTTCTTCAAAATGCACAAAGTGAATTGTATCTGGGTTGTCAAAAGTTCACATCATTGTCATTGATTGTTCGACTTCTACATTTGAAAGTGCTTAATCAGTGGACAGACAAGTCTGTTGACATATTGCTTGAGTTATTGAATGAGGCGTTCCCGTTGGGTGTGAAACTCCCGGACTCATATTATAAAGCTCAAAAGGTCACAACAGATTTGGGCTTCACGTATGAGACGTGGGATGCATGTCCCAACAGTTGCATGTTGTTTTGAAACGAGGACGTCAATCTTGATAAATGTGTCATATGCAACAGTTCTAGATAGAAATCAAATGGTGATGGTGGTTCAAATGGTCCTAATAAAGGTGGCAAACGAATAGCTGCAAAACAGATGAGGTATTTTCCTTTAAAGCCAAGGTTGCAGAGGTTGTTTATGTAATCCAAGACGGCCAAGTTAATGAGATGGCATACAGAGGAACAAACTAATGATGGTGTCTTTAGGCATCCTGCTGACTCCCTTGCATGGAAAGATTTTGACCATCGGAATATTGACTTTAGTAATGATTGCCGAAGTGTAAGGCTTAGCTTAGCATCTAATGGTTTTAACCCATTCAGGATGATGAACATAGTTCATAGCACTTGGCCTGTTGTACTCATTCCATACAACTTGCCGCCATGAATGTGCATGAAGCAACCATTTCTAATTTTATCCGTGCTTATTGACGGCCCGAAAGGACCTGGTGACAAGATTGATGTGTATATGCAACCGTTGATTGAGGAGTTGAAAGAACTATGGAATGATGGTGTGTCAACATTTGATGCATCAACAAATCAAATGTTTCAAATGCATGCAGCTTTACTGTGGACAATTAGTGATTTTCCTGCATACGTAAACTTGTCAGGATGGAGCACTAAAGGTGAATATGCATGTCCTTGTTGCAATAAGGAAACTACATCATGTTGGTTGAAGCATAGTAGGAAACAATCATACTTGGGTCATCGCAGATTTTTACCCAGTGGCCATAAATTCCGAAAGGATAAAGTATCATTTGATGGTAATCGGGAAGTCAGACTCAAACCAAAATTGTTGTCTGGAACTGAAATGCTGCTATAATTAGAGTCTGAGGGTATTTTAACCCAATACAAGAGAGATGGCCTTAAGGAGAGGCATAGGAGACAAGTAGAGAAGGAGAAAGCTGGACATCGCACCCATAACTGGAACAAAAAGAGTATCTTTTATGAACTGCCATATTGGGAGCACAATCTAATAAGACACAACCTCGATGTGATGCATATAGAGAAGAATGTTTGTGACAATGTGTTGTGGACAATATTAGGGGTTGCAGGAAAATCAAAGGATTGTGTTAATGCTCGGCGTGATTTACAAGATATAAATATTAGACAATCCCCACATTTGCAGTTAAGAGGGTTGAATAAAGCTTATTTACCACCAGCACAATTCACGATGACCAAGGATGGGAAAGATTTGTTCTTGAAAGTGTTGAAGGAAGTAAGAGTTCCCGACGGGTATTCATCCAATATATCACGTCGTGTGCGCACACATGATAGAAGTATTGGGGGTCTTAAGAGCCACGATAGTCATATTCTGATGCAACAACTTATTCCATTGGCTATTCGAAGATCGTTACCAAAGAATGTAATTGAACCATTGATTGAATTGAGCAATTTCTTTAGACAATTGTGTTCCAAAGTGAATCGTATGACGGATTTGCAATATATTCAAGATCGTATCGCCGTAACACTTTGTCATCTAGAGAAAATATTTCCTCCGACTTTTTTTGATATAATGAAGCACTTGCCTATACATCTAGATGATGAAGCATTATTGGGTGGAGCGATTCAGTTTCGATGGATGTATCCAATTGAGAGGTATCTTCTTACTTTGCAGCAATACGTGCATAATAGAGCTCATCCTGAAGGATCAATTGCTAAAGGATATCTTATGGAAGAATGCATGAATTTTTGTGCACAATATCTCAATGATGTGGAAACCAAATCTAGTCAACCCGTGAGGAATTATAGTGGTGATGATAATCTGGGTCATGCTATTGGTGAAAACACAAGCTTTTATCTTGATTATACTTCTTGGGTACAAGCTCATCGGTACATCTTATTTAATACAAGCGCGATTCAACCATTCATAAAGTAGGTTATGTCACTCACTCACTATTTTATTATGTTTTATTGAATTTTGAACCAAATTTTTTGTATTGATAAATTTTCAATCTACACACCAAACACCTTGAAGTACTTAAGCTCAAAATGCCTCGTGTCGCCGATCATCAGCTTCGGCGTGAACATTTTGAAACTTTTCACATTTGGTCCAAGGAACATGTATGTATTTAAGTCTACAGATTCTAGTTACTTAAGTCGAACTACATTTTAAATTTTACATTTTTGTTTTAAATAGGTCCAAACTTTGCGAAGGACTACTGATGTCATATTTTCTAAAGAGATTATTCTATTGGTAAATGGTCCTCATAACCTGGCAAGGAGGTTCAACGGGTATATAATGAATGGGTTTCGGTATCAAGTAAAGGCCATGGATGATCGTCGAGCCACACAAAATTGTCGTGTAGCTTTGAAGGTAGATACCATAAGTTATGCTAGTCGGAAAGACAAGAATCCTCGTGTGGGGTCTGTGTACTATTATGGACAATTGACAGATATTGTTGAGATTCGATATTCCAATGAGAAGAAACATGTGTTGTTTAAGTGTGATTGGATTGACAACATTCACGGAAAGAAAAAAGATGTCTTTCATTTCACGTTGGTGCACTTCAATCATTTGTTGTACCGAGATGATCGAATTACCAATGAACCTTTCATCTTGGTGTCCCAAGCAGAGCAAGTTTGGTATATTGCAGACCCGTTACAACCAGACTGGCAAGTGGTGGTGAAAATGTCTCAAAGAGGTTTATTTGATATGAGTTCGACTGATCCACAAATCGAGCCATATATGAGCCAACAATTGGAAGAAAATATAATGCTTCGTGATGAAGAAGTTGGTTGGGTGAGGGAAGCCGCAGAAGGGGAAACAGTTGATGTTCAAATAGACTGATATTTAATCAACATCAGTAATTGAATTAAGGTCAAGGTTGTAGTTAATCATCAGTTTCTTAATTTACTTTGTATTTGTAATTGTATTAGTTCAATTAATGTCATATTATAGTTAATGACAAACCATTGTCTATGTTTCTAATGTCAATTAATGTTATATTGCTTGCAGATTATTATGGGAAGGAAGAGGAAGCCTGATCATCCCCTGCGCATGATGTCCGATGTGGTACATAATAGGACATCAGTAGCACCACCATCAGAGGAGGCATCACATCGGCCACCATCGGACGGGCCATTAGTGCCATCACCATCTGACTAGCCATCGCAGCGACCACTATTACTGGCACCACCATTAGATGAGGCATCCAGCGACCACCATCAGAGGGGCCATTAGTACCATCGCATTGACCACCATCAGTGGCACCACAGCAGCTATCATGTACTCAGCCTCCACGCCTACCATCGGTGTGTCCACCATCAGTGGCACCACAGTAGCTATCATCCCGACTAGAGTCATCAGCTTATGAGCCATCCGCAGGTATATAAATTTGCTTTGATTTGTATGAAAATTATTTAAATATACATTTATTTATTCTCATTATATATAACTTGTTTATTCTCATTGTATTTTGCAGACCCTTCGACTTCTTCACAGCCCATCTTAGGTATAAGAATTCGATTTGTATTGACATTATTTAAATTTGCATTTGTTTATTATCATTGCATATTGTTTATTGTTATTATATCTTGCAGGTCATGTTAGTTCTTTATCAGCCTCGACTAGGCGTGGTAGAGGATATGCCAAGGGCATTAGGGAGCGGGGTACTGGTACAAAGTTGGACATACAATTTGATGAAAATTACTGCCCAATAGGGGATAACGTGTCTAAGTTAACTATTCAACTTGGCATTATTGCGCGGAATGATAACATTGTTCCTCTTACTTTTCTTGACTGGAACAATGTGCCTGATGTAGACACCCCATTTTTGACCTTCCTCAAGACTCGGACGTCACCGTTTGAACACTCGGTGATCATCCATGTTCGTGTTCGTTTTGAGATCCCGAAGGACTCGGCTGCACGCCTTGCCTTAGGATCTCTCGACTTGACTGTTTTGCGCTTGGTTGTGGACCAAGAACTTGTTTGTTTTTGCACCTGAGGGTAGGAAGTGACTTGTTAGCCATCCCCTAAAACCCACCGGCCATGGCATGAAGCCACCGACCTTGCTTTTTCTGCTACCGACCAAATATTTGGTCGGTCGGCACTTCTGTTAGGTGTATCGGCTCTTTGAGTGGTCGGCCGGCCATTTATTTGGCCGATAGTCTCTCTCTCTGGCCGATACCTTCATTTTGCCTTTTTTAGGCATTGTGCATGCCAGCTGTGCCAGCTGGAGTGCACGAACCTGTCCTCCATACACGTGTATGGAGGAATTTGCACCTTTGCACCCTTTTGGTCTAACTTGTTGAGGAAGCTTGGACCTTTGTCTTAGCTTCCTCAAGAAGCTTGGACCCCTGTCTCAGCTTCCTTAGGAAGCCTTGGCCCCTTAGCCTTAGCTTCTTTAAGAAGCCTTAAACCTTTTTGTTTAGCTTCTCTTGGAAGCTTAGGCCTTTGCCATGTCTATATAAGAGGGCCCTCCCTCTCCTTTGAAGAGGTTGATCAAAAAACCAGAGATATATGATATATACAACTTTCTCTCTCTATATTTCCCTCTCTCTCTTCATTTGTGTGTGTTAGAGGGCCTAAAAGGGTGTTTTGTTCTTAGTTTTGCACTAAAGCACCTAGTATTACACCATACTTGGGTTATTGAGGTGTTGGGAGGTTGTTCATAGAGTTTTTAAGCTGGTTTTGATTAGAAAAGGGGCCTGAGGTTGCTGTTCTTCAAGTGTTCTTCAAGGGTGAGCATAATTACTTTATATTTCCCATTCTTGCACTAGCTTTTAACCCACTTTGCATGCTGTTTTGAGCTTTGTGTATAACTGATAAAAGTTCTATTTTTTGATGTTTAAGATGTTTCATTAAGGTCATTTTGGTGTTGGGGGTCGACCTCCCCCTCTTAGGCCTTGTTTGGCCCCTTTTGTGCCTTCTTTGTTGAGCTTTAGAACCTTTTGCGTATTGGCCTTCTCACCACTGAAATCCAGAGGATTTTTAGTGGTGAAGAAGAGATTTTGAGGTCTTGCATAGGGGAGGGACACCCCTCTCCCCTTTTGTCTCATTGGCTTGAGTTTTTAGCTCATAAGGGTAGCATGCATGCCTAACTTTGTTTGGTCTTATTTTAGAGGTTATTTGGCGTTTATTTAGCATGTCTTACCTCTGTTCCATGTTGGTTCGTTGACCCCTTGCATGCATAATACACTTGCTTTGCATTCCTCCATTTTGTCTAGAAGTGCATCATGCATTTAGGTCATCATGCTTGCATACTTTAGCTTGACTTCATGGAGCCTTTAGTTATGTTTTGCCATGCTTAAGATCTGTTTGGTACTGATTTGGTCATATTTTCCATGTTTGGTATAGCCACCATGTATTTTGGCTTGTGGGCCTTGAGTGTGTGAGTCATTAGCACACATTAATTGGGTCGTTTCAGTGATTTGAAATCACTTCTCATACTATTTCAGTCCATAATCCATGTGGGTATGCTTGCATTCATCATCCCTTTCATGCTTTGAAGAGTTTTTCTTTTGTGCCTTGAAATCAGTCATTGTGCACGCCTCTTGGTTTGAGTCCTTCAACTGCCATATCAATGGGTTTTTGGGCCCCTTTTTGCATGTCAAAACTCTATTTTGCATTGAATAATCCATGCCATGTGAGGTCATGATAGTTGTAGTGAAATGCTCCCTTTGGTGGCCTTGAATCCCCTTTGTTTTGGACCCATTTCTTGGCATGCTTTGACCATCTTCCATGCATGTTCTAGTCTTATTTTGTAATGCCCTAGGACTATTTTTAGTCATTTTGGTCCTTTGGGGTTTGGTTGTCATAGTTATGGTTTGAACCCCCTTGTTGGCCTCAAGTTTGGGGCCCTATTGCATGCCTTACTTGCATGTTTTGTTTGAGTTGGCATCACTCCTCATGAGATTTCAGAGTTTATTATAATGCCATATCCTCATATTCATCGCATTTCACTCATGCTTGAAGGTTGTGCATTGTGGTCTAAGTAATTGACCAATTAGTAAGCTTGTTTGCTTTGCATTTTTGTTGCCTTCACCTATCATTTTGGCCACTGTTTTGGGATGAGCTGAGGTCTCCCAATTTTGGTTTTAGTCCATCTTTGTATATAATTGCATGTTTGCATTACATCATGTTTGCATGCTTAGTACACTGCATGATATCTAACTAGTTGCATCACATAGTCTCGTTATATGCTTGACATGTTCATATTGCATTAGTTTGGCTTACATGGTTAGGTAGTGTTATGTTGCATTAGCTTAACATGCTCATATTGCATTACATTAGTTGCATTACTTCGCATTACATATAGCATACATACATAGCATTGTGTTTGGTTTAGGGTGTTAAACCAAACACGAGTGTAGACACCCCATTTTTGACCGTCCTCAAGACTTGGACGTCACCGTTTGAACACTCGGTGATTATCCTTGTTTGTGTTTGTTTGGAGTTCCCGGAGGCCTCGGCTCGCGTGCCTTGCCTCAGGATCTCCGAACTCGACCGTTTAGTGTCTGGTTTTGCACCAAACACTTGCATCCTGCCTTGGAAGGGCAGGGTGGGGCTTGTAGACCATCCCCACCCATCACCGGCAGTGGCTAGATGCCACCGGCTGGTTTTTGCTGCCACCGGCAATATAGTTTGCCGGCCGGCACTCTTTGTTGCCGGTCAGCACTATTTTGTGCCGGTCGGCACTTTGTTTGGCCAAGATGGCATTTTTTGCCGGCCGATTGCTGTTCATCTGCTTTTGCAGATATTTTTGGACAGCTGTATAGCTTTTGCTCCCCTCCATACACGTGTATGGAGGGATCTCCCTCTTGAAAAGCTTGTCTTGTAAGCTTTACAAGAGGCATATAGAGAGAAGCTCTCTCTAAGGCAAAGGGAGGAGCCTTTAGACATTTTTGAGAGAGAAAATACAGAGGAGAGCTCTGGTTTTTCCTAGGGTTAGGGTTAGATACACATCTATCTCTCTTTCCCTCTCATTTTGTTCACTAGGTGTTTTGTGCCTTACTATTGCACACAAACACCTAGTGTTTCACCTTCCTCTTGGAGCTGAGGTTCTAAAGAGTGTGTTTTGAAGTTTTGGTCTTGGATTCAAGCTCAAGGAGGCCATTGGAGCATCTTTGTTGAAGAAGGCATCAAGGGTGAGATCCTAGTCCTTTTTTTCCCCATTTTTGCATCAATTTTCTACTAGTCTTAGAGCTGTTTTTGTGATTATTGTATAACATAAAAAAGTTCTATTTTTAAGCCCTCTTTATTGTTCATTAAGAGTGTTTTGTTGTTTGAGGGTTGTTGACCACCCTTAGGCCTCAAAAGGCCTCATTTTGAGCCATTTTGTGCTAGCTCCGGGATTTTGGTGTTGAGGTCTCTTCACCACTGAAATCTTGAGGGATTTCAGTGGTGAAGATGATGCTTTGAAGTCCCAAGAAGGAGAGGGCCACCCCCCTCTCCTTGTTGTCCTTGAAGAGGACCTATTTTGGCCTCTTAAGGAAGCCTATGCTTGAGTGTGTGTTGAGCATATTTGGTTTGTTTTTCATGCTTATATATCCATGATATAACATGATTTCAAGTTGGTTTTGGAACTTCATGCATGTTTAGCATAGTTGCCATGTAATGCCTTATTTGTGCCTTAACATGTTCTAGGTTGTTAGCCTTTGTTGGAGCATGTTTTAGGCTTGCATTTGTGAAGATTATGTGCTTATTTTGCCATGTTTTAGCTCTGTCCATAATCGTTTGGGTTGATCTTTGCATGCATTATAGAGCTCCTTTGTATTTGGGCTTGTTGGCCTTGAGTATGTGCATGTGTAGCATGCCGTCTTTGCATTGTTTTGGTGATTTGGAATCATCCTACATGCTATTTCAGTCCCATTTCCATGCTCGTTTGATTGCCTTGCATGCCTCTTTAATGCTTTGAAAGCATGTGTTGCAATGCTCCATGTTTTGGCCATGGTGCATGCCTTTGTATTTGGGCCATTTAGATGCCATCTAAGTAGTCCTTTAGCTTTGTTTTAACATGCTAAACCTCTGATTTTGGTCCTTCTATGCATGCCATGTTTGGTCATGTTAAGTGTAGTTCAATGCATTATTGATTTGCCTTGAACACTTGGACTATTCGTTGCATATTTTGGCTTGATTTTGTTGCTTGGTTTGGCACCATCCTAACATGATTTTAGGGCTCATGTTGCATGCTAATTTGTCCATGTTTCCTTCTTTCAAGTGTGCTTGAATGTTGTTTGATTCATGCTTAAGTGTTGGTCCTTATGTGCATGTGTGTGTGCATGCCATTTAGCTCTCACTCTTTAGCACTTATGGCCACTGTTTTAGGCCTATTTTAGAGTTGCCTAATTCATGTATAAGTCCATCTTTCCATCTATTTGCATTGCCATATGTATGCTTGTATGCTTGCATAAGTGCCTTGCCATGCCATGTTGCATTCTTAGCTTGTATGCCTAGGTTGCATTGCATCTTGCATGCATTCCTTGTCCCTTGACTTGGGTGATAGGGATTGGGAGTTTTGTTTGATTGGTTTGCATACATTTGAAATCAAAGTTGCATACTTGGTTCTTTGGGCCATCATGCATGGAAATGCGTGATTGGTGGTCCGGGAACCGAGGCACATGTCCCTTTGAGTCATTACAATGATAAGGGATATGGTTGATGCATACATGCCTTGAATTGTGCTGCCATGCCTTGTTTTGCCCTCTGTTGCTGTGAGTTGCAGGTCCAACAGACTTTCTTTGCCGACCGGCAGTGTAAGGTGCCGGCCGGCAACCTTTTCTCTGCCGACAGATTCAATTTTGTGCCGATGGACATATACCAGTGCCGGTAGTGATTCCACTCAGCCGGTGGTACTCCCCAGTGCCTAGAGATGCAACCCTGAGGTTTTGACAGTCTCCAGAGGAGTGAAAGAAGGAAAACAGAGGCAGCTTGCGCATGGCGGCGCGCTTCCCGAGGCGTTTTCCTGTTTCAATTAATTTATTTAATTTGTTAATTAAATTAGTTAATTTGTAATATTAATTAGCTTGCGTAGTTAATTAATTTGTAATATTTATTCGGTCCCTCCGAGCGAGGGCAAGTCTGTAATAAGTGTGCGTGGGTGGTGTGTATGTCTTCCAACCTCACTTCTTTCTTCCCTTTTACTTACCCGCTTTAATGGTTAGTATTAGGACACGTTTAAGTTAGCATACCTTATGCTATGCATGCGTGCATCCATGCATTTGTATTACATGCATTAGGCTCGGTACATCACGCTAACTGCATTCGTACTTCAAATCAAAAAGTGAATATGTGATAATTGTGCATTTTCACATGACATGTTTAGGATAGCCGAGCCTATTCTAGCAACATTTTGTATGCGATGCATTAGACACTCAACATGGACTTGGATCATGCATGTTTGCTAACGAGTTCTTTATTTTGGCACGGAGTACGATGTAAGTATTTCCGCTTTAGCATATCGCATGAGTGTGAATGTTGCCATGACAGCATGCTTAACATGTGGCTAGATGCTTATGTGTTATAAACTGCTTGAATGCCTGTGGGTGAAGGTTGGATTGTTTGAGTTGGAAAAAACTCATTGAAATCCGTGTTTTTAGCCTACTTGCGAGTAGCAAATTTCAAAGCATTTTCAAAACAAATGGATATGCAATGATTCTTTCCAAATTAGGCAATCTAGTCTATACTCGTTTGCTGCGCGCATAACATAGTAATTCTAGGCTAATAATTGGTTTAAGAACACATAGCGTTTTCAAAATTGGATATCACGGTTAGTAGAGGCCGGTCTTCGGACCGGGCGAAAGGGGGTGCTCATAGCTGACCTTCCCCGATCGTACCCAAGCTCCCGAGCCGAGACAACTCCGGTGATGACGGACATGTGGCCTTCGGCACCGAGTCAGGGTTTCCTAAATTCTCCCATAAAAAATATTTAGGTGGCGACTCTGTATCTGGCAAAGCAGTCCATGTTTGGCACTACTTTTTCAAAAATCTGTTTCTCAAAACGATTTGCCAGATTTGGACTCTTTGGTTCAGATTTAGAACCGTGACACAAATCGAGTCCGAACTGTAGTAGCATGAGGCCCACGCGGGCGCTGTTACAGTTTCTGGCGACTCTGCTGGGGAGTTTTAGAGAGCTTGACTCGAACTCGTGATATCCTGTTTTGATCTCATTTATGTGTTTCTTTGCATTGCATGTGCATTGGTGCGCCTAGGAACACAGTGTTTGCCATCTGCCATTCCTGAACGGTTTGCCGGAGGCTTGTCTTGTCAAGGCATGTCCATAAGGCTGACCGACTATGGGCTCTGACAGTATGGGAACACAAACCCCAGTTTTACTGGGGCACCCTTTTTGACCATTCGACCTAGTGCATATTCGGAATCCATAGTGACCATTCCAAGCTAGGACAGGTTGCTTACCCGATTATAGGTTGTTTGAAACCGCTGTGTGCGTAGTGAAACCCTAGCTCCTGACAAAATAGGACAGGGAAACCCTACCCCAACATAGGGGTGTTTTGTTCTCTTTACTTGCTATGTGCTTTTAGAGTGTATCTCTACAGGAACGCATATACCAGTTTACGAGTTTGAGTATCGGGCCTGAAGGCGCCAGAATCAGTATTGTTGAGAATCAGTTATCAGGAATCAGTTATCCGCGGGTATCAGATTCAGTATTTCGGGAACAGAAATTTGGGAACAGTGATCAGCAGTAGGGTACAGTTGTGTGGCTACACCCGTGTTTGATCAGTTTGGGTTGAAATGCTGTCTGTTTTTCCTTTCAGTTCAGAGAGTGGCAGAGTTGATACAGAACAGCCAGTGTCTCCCCTTTGCTGAGGCAAGATTTATGGCGACACAAAGTTCAGAAGAAATTGTGGTTATGACAGCCGCACCGGAGCAGGGAACCACTCCGCAGAGTGAGGCCAGCGTCAGTATGTCATACCCGCCCAGGTCGCCCGTTGTGCACCCGGTTTGGGCTCCCCAGTTATACCAGGCTCGTGAGCCCACCACCTTCGAATTGATGGGGATGATAGGCGATCTCCAAAGGTCTGTGGCAGACCTCGCCTATGGAATGTCGGCTTCACCGCCAGCGGCGCCGTACGCCGGGAATTTTGTACCACAGGAGCCCCCGCTACTGGGGCGGATTGTGATAGAGCTCAGCCAACCAGAGGTGGCTTCCGGCTATAGCCACGACATGTCAGTACCAACCCAGACCCTCGATCAGGCTGAGGCCAGGGGAAAGGACAAGGCAAAGGTAGACGCCGACCCTATTGAGCAACTGCTGTGGGCAGTCGAGGCTTTGAAGGCCAGAGGGATGAACAAGCAACAAACATCTACAATAGTGACCAAAGCTGTAGATGATGCTTTCCCCGCTCCAACCAAGGGCAGTTCAAGCCAGACAGAAAACCGGGATGGGCCCCGTCATGCCCAGACAATTCCAGTAGCTCCCACCCCTACACCGGGGAAGGTTCAAAAAGCCAAGGCAGCGCCAGCTGATCCTTTCGCCAGCACGTCTGGCAAGAATCCTCAAAATACAAAGTACCTGCCCCGAGGGCGCAGGGTCTTTCACGACCTCCACATGCCTTTGTCTAGGGCATTGCTGATATTGGCAAAGAATGGGCATCTTAAGCCTTTGGAGTCCCGGCCACTCCCGAAGAATCTCCCCGCCACTCATGATGCTACCTTGTACTGCGCGTACCATCAACAGTCCGGTCACAGTACCGATGGATGTTCCCGCCTTCGTCATGAAGTGCAGGATTTGATTGATAACAAGGTTATCCTACCACCTACCTCAGGCAAGCCCGTCACCACTCAGTTGTTGGATTTCGAGGGCTCAGATACTGCGAGTATGTAAAGTGAACCGCCTGCGGGCAACATTTGGTACATTTTTGGATGAAGCGTCTGGCACGCATTTTTGAGCATCGGTGAGACCGAGTTTTGTAAATCCTGGCTCGGATGTCGAGTCAGTCTTTTGTTTTTGAGTCTGTCTCTTTGTCTTAAGTCAGTCTTTTGCTTAAGGGTCTGTCTTGTTGTATCGAGTCAGTCCCCGTTGTATATCATACCTGGTGATTCTGGGGTTTGTTGTCCCGAACACCATTTTGTTTTGTAATTATTATCTGTTTTGTTTTGAGTCTGTTTCTGCTGAGGGGCCAGTTGCACCAACAAAGCCGATCAAAACAGCTGTTGCTGTCTCAACCTTCATGCTTGCTTTCAGCATAAGTGGCGGAGAATTTAAATGGGCTGACAATACATCTCGCCTGCTCTCCTGTGTGCCAAACTCATTGCATTAACCTAAGTTTTTCACAAACAAATTTTTTGAACACTGCGGTGATGAAAACGAAGAGGAAGGAATTCCTCAGGTTTTGCAAAATTTTGATCATTTTGAGAGAAAGAGAGGCGTGCTAAGCCTTTTTATGAATGAAATCATGCTTGTCGGCGTGAGTACTGAGAAGGATCCTGGCCTGATCCAGATTGGTTCCACACTATCTTCGGCGCGGGCGATTTGTCGTTTTCTTAAAAACTTTCAAAAGCAAATGTTTTACGCGGCCCTGCGAAGACCTGTGTGGAATCGCTCTTGAGATTGCGCAGCCTAGGATCGCTCTCAGCCTCAAGATTCAACCTATTTGTTTTCCGAGTTTGAACCCGTTCAGAATGTTCAGAAAGTTCAACGGACAAACGCCATGGAGGCCCGTGTGGCCAGTTTTGAGGTAGCCCTCGAGCAAGAGGCACCAAAAGCCAAAATCAGAAGGAGTAGATCTCGTCGGAAGAAGCTCGTGGAGCAACCGTGATGGATTCTTCCGCAAATCAGTGCAACAGCCGTTCTCCTAGACACAGAGAGGCCTCAATTTCAAAAAAAAAACCATTTGGCATGGACTTGCTACACTTTTACCCTTTGAGAGGCTCGCTGGGCCGAAAACCCGGAAGGGCGACCCAGGCAAAAGTTAGAGCAAAAAAAAAAAAAGAAAAAAAAAGAAAAAAAAAGAAGAAGAAAGAAGAAAGAAGAAAAAGGAACAAAAAAGAAAAAAATAGAAAATGAAAAGAAGCTCGCAAGGTCGAAAACCCGCATTGGGCGCCTTGGCAAAAGTGAGAGCCAAACAAAGTGAAGGTTAAAATACCCGAGTGGACCTTAACCGGAACTACGTAAGGCTTGATTCCCATGTTTGGGATACGTAGGCAACTTCATCATGAAGTCCAGCCCCCAACGCTTTCATAAGCGTCTCAGTCCATGCAATGGTTTCAATTTCACTCCAAAGTCCAGTGGCCAACACCCTTCAAGGTGATTGTGTCCATATATGTGTTGCGACCGTCTTCGTCATCTCTGTGTCTAAGAGCTCGACCACCGCCAATGAAGACTGTCTGCGGATTGCTGCGGCACCATCCCAAACAAGGGGCAACTTTCCGTTGCCACCAGCCGCCGTGAGCCGCCATTCAAACTAGGGGCAACTTTCCGTTGCCTCCCACCCTCCTTCAAACCAGGGGCAATTTTCCATTGCCTCCGATCCGAGGTTGCGTATCTCGAAGAGTAAGTTCCATGCTTGTTCAGCATCAGTTGTTTGAAAAATAGTTTTTGAAAATTTTTACTGAGGTTGACTATTTTCTCGAAAACTATATCATTTTCCCAAATCGGACCATTGTCTTGGACCCAAAAAGGAAAATTTTCAGTGCTTGCAACCTGACTTGCATGCCTTTCAAATCAAAAATCGAACAAGTACGTTAATCCGACTCTCGTTTTGATCAAAACCGTTTTAGTAGAAAGCAAAAACGAAAAAATGGTTAAAATGATGAACTAGGGGCACAGTTGAGTCAGGCGCTCTCTTTCCCCCGTCATCAACGTACTTGTCAGAAGAGCACTCTGCCTGCCGGAAGAATAGCTGTGAGCTAACGGCATCGGGCGTGAACCCACACCTTTCTATTTATCCATCAATCCCCCCGGGGAGGGATGAAAAATGAGAGAATGAAGAATAGAGAGGTGTAAGTTGAGAGAAAAGTGAGGAAAAGGGTTTTGAGAGAAAATTCGAGCTTGAGAGTCGAGTAATGTGAGGATCACAAATCAGAAAGGGTGGGAAACAATACCCAGATTGAATTGGCTCCTCGTGGTCCGAGGTCCCCCATCTTCGTTTACGCGTCTGTGTGTCGTGTCTCTTTCATTTGACGGTCTCGTCTTTTGTTTTGAGTCTCTCCTGAGCGTGTCTCGTTGTGTTTAGGTCGTGTGCCTTTATATTTGAGTCCTCCCCGCTGTGTTCAGTTGTAGACTCGATATCCCGGTTTGAAAAATCCTCATTCGATTTCGAAAACCATCTATGCTCAGAATGCTGTGCCATTCTCTACATTTGAATGTGTTTTGACTCCTCCAACCGGTTCCATCTTTGAGGTCCGTCCTGTCAGATTGGGCTGCTTGTTTGAGAATTTGCCGTGTGCAGAATGAATCAAACGCTGTGTTATGGGCTGTGTGCAGATTAATCCCCAACAGAGTAAGGGCTGTGTGTCCAAGAATCAGGCAGTGGGTTGCTTGGGTTATTTTGCTGTTGGCTGTTTAGTTATCTGATTATTACAGTGCAAGTGTTCAATTTTCAGACAACCAATCAATTTCGTTTACATTGAGGTGTAACATGATGAGATGCGATGCAATGCATGAAATGTGTAAATGTAAACACTTTTTCAGATAAAAAGTCCGTTTCATTTCATTATCTTTTCAAACGTACAAGTTTTGGAAACAAAAATCTGCCTGCGGCAGTACAAGGTAATCTATCTACCAACCAAAAAGAAAAGTACAAAGAAAGAAAGAAAAGATAGCAAAAATCTGCATCTGTGTCAAGCACTCCGAAGGGCCGTCAGTCTGTCCTGGTCCTCTTCCTGGACGAGGGTCCAGGAGCATCATCAGCATCGTCATCAGAGCCCGAGCTAGAACCGTCTCCGGTCTCCTCCTCCGATGACCCTGCCTCCGCCTCTGACTCCTCGTCGTCGTCATCATCCGGGACTGGAGCTCGCGAGCTACTCCCGACGTGAGTACGCCCTCCCCTGGTACGGGGAAATATCCTACCCTCCTCATCTCTCCCCCGAGCAGGGACAGCAGGTCTAGCTGGAGCACCTCCCGCCATGGGAATCTGAAAAGGAGGCTGAAAAGTACACGAAAGGGAAATGCATCAGTATGCCGTGAGCAGTTTATCAGTGCAGAATGCAGTGTGTGAGTACAGTGTATGAATGCCGTGAGCAGTTTGTCAGTACAGAGTTTAGTGCAGAATGCAGTGTATGCAGTGTTCAGATACTGTGAGATCAGTGTATCGGGTGTTGTGCCGTGCATCAGATTATGTAAAGCAGTGAATGAATGGTTTGAGGCCAGTGTCAGAAGGACATACCGGTATGCTGTAGACGGCTAGAAGGTCAAATGTCCGCTGGAGCATCCCCATCATCGAGGCATTCATCGCCAACGACTGACGGGTGTACTCAGAAGAAGCCTGCAAAGGTATCAGATGCATTAGTATTCTGTGGAATATCAAGTAAACTGAAATGAAATAACTGTACGAAGTGCAGTGATACATACCGGCGGAAGGTCGGGGATGTCAATGAACTCATGCCCAGCCGGTGGAGGGGCGAAGGGGATCTGATAGGTCGCCCCACCCTGCCCCTGGAAAGTCAGTACAGCGGGCAGGGCAGGCCAGCCAGCTCCTCGTCCACCCCGCACTCCGCCCCTGCCACGGACTCGGGCCCTCCTCGAAGATCCAGCCCCTGCTCCCGCTCCGGCCCCAGCCGCCGATGCCATAGGCCTGGCCCCCTCTGCTCGACGGCCGCTCAAAGGTCGCATCAGGTACGTCCGCACGTACTCCTGATAGTCGCCGGTGCCTCGGAAGCCGGCCTCCTCCCAGCCGATGGAGTAATCATCCAGCTGCTCAGGGGTCAGCCCCTCGGTCTCCCTCATCTCTGCAGGAGGGTGAGCCGGGACTATCTGCTCAGGTAACCCGCGGGTCTGGCGTAGAAAACGCTCCCCCAGGTACCAAGCCCAACAGACCGGGCCCTCTAGCAAGATCCGGAAACGCGAGGTCTCCTCAGCACCAGGGAACCGACCCCGCATCGCCGATGGCAAGGAAGCCCATGGCCGCCATGTGATCTGAAAGTAACAGACAGTTTGTTATCTACTGTTATTGAAACATGCAGTGGGAAAGCGAAGCTAAATGAACTGAAAGTAAAGCATACCTCGGCCAGAGTGATGGTGTCGAAATATCGGCGGAAGAAGCCGAATGTCTCCCGTGGTCGCCGGGTGCATCTCCCGTCAAAGCGAATCGAGAACGGGACAGCCGGAGGAGGCTCCGCAACTGGTACAGGTGCAAGCCTAGGAAAGTAGGCGTAAACCCACAACTGCAAAACAGATGTCAGTATGACTATCGGGTAAAACAGAATATACAGAATAAAGCGGAAATAGCAGAGCCGTGTGTTGTGCAGTGTATTGTGTGCAGTACAGTGTGAACAGTGTACAGTCAGTGTAAAGCAGAATGTATGTGTGTGCCGTGTGTACAGTATACAGCAAGTATAAAGCAGACCGCAGTGTGCGCAGTGTACAGAGTGCAGAGAATATCGGACAGAAATGAAAAGCGGAGAAGAAATGTACCTCCCAAGCCCGCCAGTAACCTCCGAGCAGCTGGCCGCTGCCGCGAGAAGCCGAGCTCATATAGCCGTACAGGGTGGCCAGAGCAGCGCCGCCCCAGTCGTAGTGCAAGATGTCCCAGACGTCCACCAGTGCGCTGAGAAGACAGAGAGGCACGGTGTTCGCCCGGTCGGCGAAGATAGTAGTCCCGAACAGGAACATGAGGAAGCCGCGGGCATACCTCTCCACGTCCTCCTCGGTCATCTGCACCTCCTCCCCCAATGCAGGCTGGACCCTGAACTGTGCCTCGAACCAGGAATATCGGACGAAGCCTGGACGAGCTAGCGGTGGCGCCTCCCCCAGTAGATGGACCTGAGCGGCGGTCCACTCATCCATGTCGGTGTCGAAGGGGATCGAATCACCCCCTACCCCGATGCCTGTGAGCATCGAGAAGTCATAAGGGGTCATCGTCATATCCCCCGCAGCAGAAAAGTGGAAAGAATCGGTGGTGTCCCACCATCTCTCCGCCAAAGCGGCAAGGAGAGGTCTGCATGTGGAGAGCCTAGAGAGCCCTCGGCAGAAGGTGCCGAAGCCCGCTCGGTCCACGATGCGCTGGACCGCATCAGGGAGCTCGTCATACCACTCCCGCGCACCAGTATTCCCATACCCGCGAATGGTATGGGAACCCTCCTGCAAACAGAAAATGACAATGGCAAGACAACATTCAAAATGCAGTTTTGAAAAGACAGATATGGCATGTATGCAAGTTTGTCAGATTCAGGCAAATACCGGGTGCCTGTGTGCTTACAGTAAAATACGTGTGCTGTGTCAGCGTGTTTAGGTGTTTCAGAACAGATGTAGCGTGTGTGCAAATCTAACGGATTCAGATAAATACTGGGTACCAGTGTGTGTGCAGTGAAATACAGTGTGTGCAGTGTGTTTGGGTGATTCAGGACTAGTGCAGTGTGTGTGCATGTGTCAGTCTCAAGTAGATATCAGTTGTATGTATGTTTACAGTCAACTACGGTCTACGGCATATCAGATTTCAGCAATTAGAGAATACAGCTAACTATGGCAGTTTTGTATCCTACATTGCATAAAGTAAAGCAGAAGATGAAGAGTTACCTCGGGAGTGCCGAATGAAAGGTGGGAGGTAGGCTCACGCAGCAGTAGCTCAGGGGCCGCGTACCTCTCAAAGCTCCGGAACTGACGCAGGCCGTCTGGGGGCAGAACGTGAATCGCCGGCCGGTAGGTCGCCGGGTCGAACGGGCGCTCGCTCAGTGGTAAGACCTCGACCCCGGGATCCATCTCGTGGTCTGGGGGAGTCTCGCCACGTGGAATGTCGTCCGCCATGTAGAGAATGGTGTGAAAATGGCCGGAAAAGGGAAAACCGAGCCGGAATACGAAGAGTCAACTGAAAAGTCAACTACCGAGAGGGTCGGAAATGGCCGGGAAGGCCGGAATGTGAAGAGGCACGGAAATGAAGAGGAAAGTGAGGGAAACAAACCCCGAGAAGGCGAGAACGCCGAACGAGGCACCGAAACGAGAATGTGATCGGTGGAAAATGTCCGAAACGCGAAGAGGATCGCGAATCCGACGACGAAACGGGCGTAGAACGCGAAGAAACGGGCGAAAAATGAGAGAGAAATACCCTAGAGAGAGAAAGGAAGGGATTTCGGCGGTGGAGAAGTGAAGGAATAGGGCTTGAAGCCCTATTTTATAACACCCAAGGTGAAAAGACAAAACTGCCCCGCACCAGCAACTGTTTGCCGGTCGGCACTTTTTTGTGCCGATGGAATTGTTTTTGTGCCGATGGCCAGCCAGTGGCCTCATCTTTCGGCCGGTGGGGTTCCCACAGCCTTGTTTAGGCCATTTGAGAAGTTTGTGGTCTTCATAGCTCAAGAAAGTGCAAGAAAGTGCATCTCCGACGCTCAACCGACCTCCGTTTTGACCGCAGGCCGTGTCTCCAGTGCGTGGCACTCGAATTCATGCAAGGTGTATCCTTTTTGTATCCTTTTGAATTCAAAAGTTGCCCCATGTGTGTTGCACAAGTTCATCACACTACTTCGGTGCATTACATCGCACTGTTGTGCGCCGCACATTTGCATTGTTATGCACGTGTTACATGCGTTGCAACACGCACCCCTTTGCATTGTCGTGCACATTTCTCATGCATCATTGCATTTCCATTCCATGCATTGTCATGCATTCCGGAATACGTGCGTTGTTGCGCATTCAAGCCCATTTACACTCCGTGTGACATGCACGTCACACTTTCCATCGCACTGTTTTGTGCATTGTATTGTTCGCGCTGTTTTGCGCATCGCACTGTTTTGTGCATTGTATTGTTCGCGCTGTTCTGCGCATCGCACTGTTTTGTGTATTTCAAAATTGTTCGCGCTGTTTTGCGCATCGCACTGTTTTGTGCATTGTATTGTTCGCGCTGTTCTGCGCATTGCACTGTTTTGTGCATTGAATTATTCGCGCTGTTTTGCGCATCGCACTGTTTTGTGCATTGTATTGTTCGCGCTGTTCTGCGCATTGCACTGTTTTGTGCATTTCAAAATTGTTCGCGCTGTTTTGCGCATCTCATTGCATTTTGCATGCATTCCATCGCACTGTCCTGTGCACTCGCGCATAGCGCTGTCTTGCGCATCATACCATCGTGCAACGCATGGTCTGGCGAGACCTTAAACACGCATGGTCTGGTGAGACCTTAAACGCGCATGGTCTGGCGAGACCTTAAACACGCACGGTCTAGGAGACCTTAAATCCTTTGGAGGTGCGAAACCTTCAGCGCATTGTCACGCGTCTTGTAAATACCCCCGTGGTCTGGCGAGACCTTAAACACGCATGGTCTGGCGAGACCTTAAACACGTACGGTCTAGGAGACCTTAAATCCTTGGAAGGTGCAAGACCTTTATTGCATTGGTGTGCACACTATTGCTTTGTACATATCTTAAGCCGCGTGTTGTCGCGCATTCCATGCAACATGCATTTCACTTGCATCATTTGCATTTCAAAAAAAAACAAACAAAAACATGCATTGTCATGCATACATTTTGCATTCCGGTCTGGCGAGACCTTAAACACGCATGGTCTGGCGAGACCTTAAACACGTCCGGTCTAGGAGACCTTAAATCCTCTGAAGGTGCAATTCCTTCGGTGTTTGTCGTGCCCGAACGACTTTTCGGTGGTCTGGTAAAGCCACCAGTCTGTGCTTGCGATGAGTTCCTAGAAGACCAACTGGGACGGTGGAAACTAGAGTTCGAACGGCTTATGCCTAGAACGCAAAGGTTCGGGAGTTCCGAGACTAAAGTCTGGTTTAAATACCCAGAGGTTTACCCTCGGCTTGAAATCTGTATGGAAGCCCCATAGGTTGAGACGGCATGTCTACGCCTCAGTTCTGGATACTGAACCAACCTAGTATATCACCCTGTTGGTAAGATAGGGAAAGTTGCAATCATAGTCATTGCATCATAGTGCATTGTCATATTTGCATTTGCATTGTAGTTTGCATGCATTCATTGCATCGCCTTCCATCTATGGCTTGCGCCTTTCCAGGTTGAGCTTGGTCTGGTATGTGTCCTTACATTTCATGTTAAAACACAGTTCTGTATGTGTATCGCGCCGATTCCACGTTGATATGTTGGTTGAGGGTTGCGGCACCTTTTCTGTGTTACACATGGCTCGTACGTGTGCATGCCTTTCCTAGGCAAGATTTGGTTTGGCTTGTATGCCATATTCATTGTATCCATATCCATTCCATTGCATATTTGTAGATATTGCATTGTAGATTGCATGCATTCATTGCATCGCCTTCCATCTATGGCTTGCGCCTTTCCAGGTTGAGCTTGGTCCGGTATGTGCCCTTACTTTTCACGTAAAACACAGTTCTGCATGTGTATCGCGCCGATTCCACGCTGGTATGTTGGTTGAGGGTTGCGGCACCTTTTCTGTGTTACACATGGTTTGTATGTGTACATGCCTTTCCTAGGCAAGATTTGATTTGGCCTGCGTGCCATATCCATCCATTACATTGTAGTGTAATTTTTGCATCCGGCATTAGGATCGTAGTGCTCTCTCCAGCGGGTTGTTTCCCCACTTATGTCAATTCCACCCAATGCTTGTTCTTGCGTCTGTCTACAATACTCATAGTTTAGTTGACCGTTCTATGGTAGACAGACTTGTTACCTCCGTCAATCTATTTGACATAGGTGTGGTTTCGAACCGTTCGTGATTGGATCACGATCCAAATGCTTTGCATGTAGCTTGCATTGTTTCAATTACATTGCATCTTCATTTGCATTGTTTATACATTGTTTTGTATATATTGCATGTCGTCTTGCATCCATTTTGCATTGTCATGCATGTTGCTAACAATATTGTACCTGTTAAGTTTGTTTTCTTTTCAGGCACGATATTGTATGTACGGTTCATTTGAAGCTGGTGCAACCAGACGAACCGCACAGGTATTGTATCTCCCGAGTGAGACGTATTGAGAATTCCATAATTCTCTTACATCCTTTCTGCATTGTAGTGTAGTTTGATATGCTAGCTTAAAATTGTCGCATGTTTGCTTCATTACAGCTTTCTTTGCATGATCATAAGTTATGCTCGGCTTCGTGCATTGTCTTGCATTTTGCCCCTGCCTCCGGGCGCATACCTTATTTGTTTTGTATGTTTGTCTGAGTCTTCGGCCTTGTCAAAAATGGGTCGTCTCTGGGCTTTGACATTCACTCCCGTCATTGTTATGACTTTCGAGTTCTGTCAAAGAGGGGCAACTGTAGACACCCCATTTTTGACCGTCCTCAAGACTTGGACGTCACCGTTTGAACACTCGGTGATTATCCTTGTTTGTGTTTGTTTGGAGTTCCCGGAGGCCTCGGCTCGCGTGCCTTGCCTCAGGATCTCCGAACTCGACCGTTTAGTGTCTGGTTTTGCACCAAACACTTGCATCCTGCCTTGGAAGGGCAGGGTGGGGCTTGTAGACCATCCCCACCCATCACCGGCAGTGGCTAGATGCCACCGGCTGGTTTTGGCTGCCACCGGCAATATAGTTTGCCGGCCGGCACTCTTTGTTGTCGGTCAGCACTATTTTGTGCCGGTCGGCACTTTGTTTGGCCAAGATGGCATTTTTTGCCGGCCGATTGCTGTTCATCTGCTTTTGCAGATATTTTTGGACAGCTGTATAGCTTTTGCTCCCCTCCATACACGTGTATGGAGGGATCTCCCTCTTGAAAAGCTTGTCTTGTAAGCTTTACAAGAGGCATATAGAGAGAAGCTCTCTCTAAGGCAAAGGGAGGAGCCTTTAGACATTTTTGAGAGAGAAAATACAGAGGAGAGCTCTGGTTTTTCCTAGGGTTAGGGTTAGATACACATCTATCTCTCTTTCCCTCTCATTTTGTTCACTAGGTGTTTTGTGCCTTACTATTGCACACAAACACCTAGTGTTTCACCTTCCGCTTGGAGCTGAGGTTCTAAAGAGTGTGTTTTGAAGTTTTGGTCTTGGATTCAAGCTCAAGGAGGCCATTGGAGCATCTTTGTTGAAGAAGGCATCAAGGGTGAGATCCTAGTCCTTTTTTTCCCCATTTTTGCATCAATTTTCTACTAGTCTTAGAGCTGTTTTTGTGATTATTGTATAACATAAAAAAGTTCTATTTTTAAGCCCTCTTTATTGTTCATTAAGAGTGTTTTGTTGTTTGAGGGTTGTTGACCACCCTTAGGCCTCAAAAGGCCTCATTTTGAGCCATTTTGTGCTAGCTCCGGGATTTTGGTGTTGAGGTCTCTTCACCACTGAAATCTTGAGGGATTTCAGTGGTGAAGATGATTCTTTGAAGTCCCAAGAAGGAGAGGGCCACCCCCCTCTCCTTGTTGTCCTTGAAGAGGACCTATTTTGGCCTCTTAAGGAAGCCTATGCTTGAGTGTGTGTTGAGCATATTTGGTTTGTTTTTCATGCTTATATATCCATGATATAACATGATTTCAAGTTGGTTTTGGAACTTCATGCATGTTTAGCATAGTTGCCATGTAATGCCTTATTTGTGCCTTAACATGTTCTAGGTTGTTAGCCTTTGTTGGAGCATGTTTTAGGCTTGCATTTGTGAAGATTATGTGCTTATTTTGCCATGTTTTAGCTCTGTCCATAATCGTTTGGGTTGATCTTTGCATGCATTATAGAGCTCCTTTGTATTTGGGCTTGTTGGCCTTGAGTATGTGCATGTGTAGCATGCCGTCTTTGCATTGTTTTGGTGATTTGGAATCATCCTACATGCTATTTTAGTCCCATTTCCATGCTCGTTTGATTGCCTTGCATGCCTCTTTAATGCTTTGAAAGCATGTGTTGCAATGCTCCATGTTTTGGCTATGGTGCATGCCTTTGTATTTGGGCCATTTAGATGCCATCTAAGTAGTCCTTTAGCTTTGTTTTAACATGCTAAACCTCTGATTTTGGTCCTTCTATGCATGCCATGTTTGGTCATGTTAAGTGTAGTTCAATGCATTATTGATTTGCCTTGAACACTTGGACTATTCGTTGCATATTTTGGCTTGATTTTGTTGCTTGGTTTGGCACCATCCTAACATGATTTTAGGGCTCATGTTGCATGCTAATTTGTCCATGTTTCCTTCTTTCAAGTGTGCTTGAATGTTGTTTGATTCATGCTTAAGTGTTGGTCCTTATGTGCATGTGTGTGTGCATGCCATTTAGCTCTCACTCTTTAGCACTTATGGCCACTGTTTTAGGCCTATTTTAGAGTTGCCTAATTCATGTATAAGTCCATCTTTCCATCTATTTGCATTGCCATATGTATGCTTGTATGCTTGCATAAGTGCCTTGCCATGCCATGTTGCATTCTTAGCTTGTATGCCTAGGTTGCATTGCATCTTGCATGCATTCCTTGTCCCTTGACTTGGGTGATAGGGATTGGGAGTTTTGTTTGATTGGTTTGCATACATTTGAAATCAAAGTTGCATACTTGGTTCTTTGGGCCATCATGCATGGAAATGCGTGATTGGTGGTCCGGGAACCGAGGCACATGTCCCTTTGAGTCATTACAATGATAAGGGATATGGTTGATGCATACATGCCTTGAATTGTGCTGCCATGCCTTGTTTTGCCCTCTGTTGCTGTGAGTTGCAGGTCCAACAGACTTTCTTTGCCGACCGGCAGTGTAAGGTGCCGGCCGGCAACCTTTTCTCTGCCGACAGATTCAATTTTGTGCCGATGGACATATACCAGTGCCGGTAGTGATTCCACTCAGCCGGCGGTACTCCCCAGTGCCTAGAGATGCAACCCTGAGGTTTTGACAGTCTCCAGAGGAGTGAAAGAAGGAAAACAGAGGCAGCTTGCGCATGGCGGCGCGCTTCCCGAGGCGTTTTCCTGTTTCAATTAATTTATTTAATTTGTTAATTAAATTAGTTAATTTGTAATATTAATTAGCTTGCGTAGTTAATTAATTTGTAATATTTATTCGGTCCCTCCGAGCGAGGGCAAGTCTGTAATAAGTGTGCGTGGGTGGTGTGTATGTCTTCCAACCTCACTTCTTTCTTCCCTTTTACTTACCCGCTTTAATGGTTAGTATTAGGACACGTTTAAGTTAGCATACCTTATGCTATGCATGCGTGCATCCATGCATTTGTATTACATGCATTAGGCTCGGTACATCACGCTAACTGCATTCGTACTTCAAATCAAAAAGTGAATATGTGATAATTGTGCATTTTCACATGACATGTTTAGGATAGTCGAGCCTATTCTAGCAACATTTTGTATGCGATGCATTAGACACTCAACATGGACTTGGATCATGCATGTTTGCTAATGAGTTCTTTATTTTGGCACGGAGTACGATGTAAGTATTTCCGCTTTAGCATATCGCATGAGTGTGAATGTTGCCATGACAGCATGCTTAACATGTGGCTAGATGCTTATGTGTTATAAACTGCTTGAATGCCTGTGGGTGAAGGTTGGATTGTTTGAGTTGGAAAAAACTCATTGAAATCCGTGTTTTTAGCCTACTTGCGAGTAGCAAATTTCAAAGCATTTTCAAAACAAATGGATATGCAATGATTCTTTCCAAATTAGGCAATCTAGTCTATACTCGTTTGCTGCGCGCATAACATAGTAATTCTAGGCTAATAATTGGTTTAAGAACACATAGCGTTTTCAAAATTGGATATCACGGTTAGTAGAGGCCGGTCTTCGGACCGGGCGAAAGGGGGTGCTCATAGCTGACCTTCCCCGATCGTACCCAAGCTCCCGAGCCGAGACAACTCCGGTGATGACGGACATGTGGCCTTCGGCACCGAGTCAGGGTTTCCTAAATTCTCCCATAAAAAATATTTAGGTGGCGACTCTGTATCTGGAAAAGCAGTCCATGTTTGGCACTACTTTTTCAAAAATCTGTTTCTCAAAACGATTTGCCAGATTTGGACTCTTTGGTTCAGATTTAGAACCGTGACACAAATCGAGTCCGAACTGTAGTAGTATGAGGCCCACGCGGGCGCTGTTACAACGAGGAGTGAGGTGTGTTCGTACTCAAAGTGACGAAACACATCTCAATCCTCGGTTGCCGATGCCCTTGATCTCAACATGATAAGGCGTGAGGCATTCATTTGTTTTGTTGCATTCATTTACATTGATTGGCAAACTTGGTGCCTTTGGCTATCATGCATCGAGATGCGTGATTGGTGGCCCGAGGACCAAGGGCCATACTCCCTTGAGTCCATAACATGATGGGGAGTGTGGCCATGCATACATTGCTTTGAAATTTCCTTGCCATGCACTGTCTGTCCATTGCTGCAGCAAAAACAGGATTCTGCAGGAATAAATGGCCGGCCGGCCAATTCAGTGCCAACTGACCATAAGAGTCCAGTTGGTGACCCAATTTATGGTCAATGATCACATTTACATGGTCGGTGGTGCTCTTCATTGGCCGGTGGCATTCCAAAATGATCAGGGAAGGGTTCAGAGGTGCCTCAAGAATTTCCACATCCCTCAGAGGTGCAGAACAGTGCAAACAGAGGCAACAGTGGCATGGTAACAGGTTTCCAAGCAAGGCAAATCGAGCATGCATCATCCACGCATTCCGAGGCAGAGCTGCGGCGGTCTCTTTAGTTTCATATTTAGGCTGTTTTTGTAATTAATTTGTTAATTAATTAAAAGTTTTGTAATAATTAACTAGTTAGGATAGTTGATTCATTATTTGGCCTGTATTACTTTTTCAGACCCTCCGAGCGAGGGCAATTGTGTAATAAGTGTGTGTGAGTGTGTGCATATCTTCCAACCCCCACTTCTTTCTCCCTTTTATTTACCTACTTTCAATGGTCAGTATTAGGGCATATTTAAATTAGCATACCTTATGCTATGCATGCGTGCATTCATTCATCTGTATTGCATGTACCGGGCTCGGCGCATCATACTAACTGCATGGTATTTCAATTCCAAGTTGAATACATGTTATCTGTTGCATTTCATATGCCATGTTTAGAATAGCCGAGCCTAGCTTAGTTGCATCTTGCATGTGTTGCATTAGCCATCTTAACATGAACTAGGATCATGCATATGATTACTAACTAGTTTCTGTTTTGGCTCGGAGTACTCGGTAAGCGTTTATGCTTCAGCATCCTTGCATGTGTGTGAATGTTGCCATGACAGCATGCTTGCCATGAGACTAACTGCTTATGTGATATAACTGCCTGAATGCCTGTGGGTGAAGGTTGGGTTGCTTAAGTTGGAATAATTCGTCGAAACCCGTGTTTTAGCCTACTTGCAAGTAGCAAAATTCAATCCATTTTCAAAACAAACGGATATACGATGCTTTGTTCCAACTTAGGCAATCCAGTCTATACTTGTATGCTGTGTGCATCACATAGTAATTCTAGGCTAATAATCGGAATAAGAGCACACAATATTTTCAAAACTCGATATCATGGTTAGTAGAGGCCGGTCTTTGATCGGGCGAGTGGGGGTGCTCATAACTGACCTTCCCCAATCGTACCCAAGTTCCCGAGCCGAGGCAACTTTGGTGATGACGGACACGTGGCCTTACGCAACGAGTCAGGGTTTCCTAAATTCCCCCAAAATAAATATTTAGGTGGCGACTCTGTATCTAGCAAAGCAGTCCATGTTTGGCACTTCTTTCTAAAAAAATCTATTTTTCAAAAATGATTTGCCGGATTTAGACTCTTTGATGATTCATCGGTCTTGCATTGCACTCTGCGAGATTAGAAACAGGACCGTGACATTGAGTCCGAACTGTAGTGAGCCCAAATAAACAGAACGAGATTTTTTTCCCGGGACGTTCGGGGACGTCTACACCTGATGATATTCTTGATGCTATCTGGAAGGATGTGAAGGTAAAAGTATATTTTTGTCCAAAAATTCAAATTCCAAAATTGTGTTATTATTATTTAAACTTTGAAATTGTGTTGTATAGGACAATTTGAATATACGTCCAGAGGAGTATAAACCAATCTGCATGAAAACCTGCAACAACATATGGAAGGATCACAAGAATAAGATAAAGACTAAGTATTTCAAGCCTAGAAGTTGTAATCCTAATCTAAAGGATGATGTTCCTTTACACATTGTGCCAAGCCAATGGGAAGAACTTGTGGAGTATTGGCGTACTTCCGATGCTGAGGTATACAAATAAGTTATATGTATGATATTTAAACATACAAATCATATTTATATACTTACATTTGTTGAACCTGTTATAGAAAATTGCAACTAGGAACGCTAAAATTCGGCGAGCTCACGGCATAGCTCATACCACAGGGCGTACTACTTTTGCTCAGATACAGCATAAGGTTTAAATTTTGTTGTTTTATTTTTATATACAAATAAACATTGTATATTTGCAAATTATTTGGATTCTAATTTTCATATTTCTAAAAAAATCTAGATAACCAATAAGGGGGAGTCTACTGATAAGATGAATGTTTGGCTTATGACACGTAGAGCAGATAACCCTGAGGTTATCCAGACCTTGGTAGTTTCCAAACACCTAGCATTGTATTTAAAGTTTATTTTTTATTTTTTGTGTGTCAACTATCTTAATTTCACATATGTTTGTCTGTCTTATTCAATACAGGATGAGTTTAATCGTCAACTATTCATGCTACTTGAGGATTGTCAAACTTTGGAGGCTAGGAATGCCATTTTCCATGAGTTGATAGGTCATGACTGACATGGATATTGTCGCACATATGGGAGAACTGTGCCTCAGAGAGTGGTGTATAAAGACGAGACGGGGCTATCACAGTCAACACCCCATCCATCCACTATTGTTCAGATCACCCAGTAGGTTCGTGCGAAGCTAAGGGATAAGTTGAGAGAGGAGATGCGAGCAGAGTTCTCCACACATTTACAACAGATGAGAGTTGAGATGATGGCCTTTGTGTCACAGGGGGTGAGTGTGGATCCCAACAGACAGGTTTAATATAAATTAAATTGCTTGATAGTTAAATTTTCACACAACATATATGTACATATGTATAATAAAATTCGAATATGATTAACACATTATGTATTAACTATCATAGGTTCCTGATGCATCGAGTGGCCACCGGGCATTTAGGGAATCTACAGGAGATGAGAATCCATATACACCACCACCAGAAGATCAGATATAATATGTATCTTTGTATTCTAAGCTAAGACAAACCATAAATTAACTGTACATAACCCAAAAGGATAGAGTCCAGGCACGAAACTTGGCACACACGACCGCCTAGGCACGAGAGACTTGTGGAAGAAAACGGGACTCCAATCGGGTTCCCGGTCTAGAAGTTAGAGCCGGATTTCACTCTAGGCAAACTAGTTCCTTAAGAAACTTGAATTGGAGGTGTTGAAGCCCCAAAATCACCAAATGGCATCGATTTAGCACGAAACTTGGCACACACGACCGCCTAGGCACGAGAAACTTGTGGGAGAAAACGGGACTCCAATCGGGTTCCCAATTTGGGAGTTAGAGCCGAATTTCACTATAGGCAAACTAGTTCCCTAAGAAACTTGAATTAGAGGTGTTGACGCCCCAAAATCACCAAACGGCGTCGGTTTAGCACGAAACTTGGCACACACGACCGTCTAGGTACGAGAGACTTGTGGGAGATGATGGGACTCCAATCGGGTTCCCGGTTTGGGAGTTAGAGCCGGATTTCACTCTAGGCAAACTAGTTCCTTAAAAAACTTGAATTGGAGGTGTTGACATCCCAAAATCACCAAACGACGTTGGTTTAGCACGAAACATGGCACACACGACCGCCTAGGCACGAGAAACTTGTGGGAGAAGACGAGACTCCAATCGAGTTCCTGGTTTGGGAGTTAGAGTCGAATTTCACTCTAGGCAAACTAGTTCCTTAAGAAACTTGAATTAGAGGTGTTGATGTCCCAAAATCACCAAACGGCATCGGTTTAGCACGAAAGTTCGTACACATGACCGTCTAGGCACGAGAGACTTGTGGGAGAAGACGGGACTCCAATCGGGTTTCCGATTTGGGAGTTAAAGCCGGATTTCACTATAGGCAAACTAGTTCCTTAAAAAACTTGAATTGGAGGTGTTGACGCCCCAAAATCACCAAACGGCATCGGTTTAGCACGAGACTTGGCACACACGAATGCCTAGGCACGAGAGACTTGTGGGAGAAGAAGGGACTCCAATCGGGTTCCCGGTCTAGGAGTTAGAGTCGGATTTCACTATAGGCAAACTAGTTCCTTAAAAAACTTGAATTGGAGGTGTTGACGTCCCAAAATCACCAAACGGTGTCGGTTTAGCACGAAACTTCGTACACATGGCCGCCTAGGCATGAGAGACTTGTGGGAGAAGACGGGACTCTAATTGGGTTCCCGATTTGGGAGTTAGAGTCGGATTTCACTCTAGGCAAACTAGTTCCTTAAGAAACTTGAATTGGAGGTATTGACGCCCCAAAATCACCAAACGGCGTCGGTTTAGCACAAAAATTGGTACACACGACCGTCTAGGCACGAGAGACTTGTACGAGAAGACGGGACTCCAATTGGGTTCCTGGTTTGGGAGTTAGAGCTGGATTTCACTATAGGCAAACTAGTTCCTTAAAAAACTTGAATTGGAGGTGTTGTCGTCCCAAAATCACCAAACAGCGTTGATTTAGCATGAAACTTCGTACACACGACCGCCTAGGCACGAGAGACTTGTGGGAGAAGACGAGACTCCAATCGGGTTCTCGGTTTAAGAGTTAAAGTCGGATTTCACTCTAGGCAAACTAGTTCCTTAAGAAACTTGAATTGGAGGTGTTGACGCCCCAAAATCACCAAACGGCGTCGGTTTTGCACGAAACTTGGCACACACGACCGTCTAGGCACAAGAGACTTGTGGCAGAAGACGGGACTCCAATCGGGTTCCCAGTTTGGGAGTTAGAGTCGAATTTCACTCTAGGCAAACTAGTTCTTTAAGAAACTTGAATTGGAGGTGTTGACATCCCAAAATCACCAAACGGTGTTGGTTTAGCACAAAACTTGGCACACACGACTGCTTAGGCACGAGAGACTTGTGGGAGAAGACGGGACTCCAATCGGGTTCCCGATTTGGGAGTTACAGCCGGATTTCACTCTAAGCAAACTAGTTCCTTAAAAAATTTGAATTGGAGGTGTTGACGCCCCAAAATCACCAAACGACGTCAGTTTTACATGAAACTTGGCACACACGACCGTCTAAGCACGAGAGACTTGTGGGAGAAGATGGGACACCAATCGGGTTCCCGGTTTGGGAGTTCGAGCCGGATTTCGGTATAGGCAAACTAGTTCCTTAAGAAACTTAAATTTGAGGTGTTGACGCCCCAAAATCACCAAACGGTATCGGTTTAGCACAAAACTTGGCACACGAGATCGCCTAGGCACGAGAAACTTGTAGGAGAAGACGGGACTCCAATCGGGTTCCTAGTTTGCGAGTTAGAGCAGGATTTCCGTCTAGCCAAAATTATTTACTTAATTATCTTTGTAATTATATAGTAGTTAATTTTTTATTATTTTTTGTAATTAAAATATTAACACAAAATTATATTGTCATTAATTATTTTTATTTTTTGTTTTAAGATATTTCCCGAGTAGCAGTTTGCTTTTGTGGAATACAGGCGTTTGAAGATTGCGATTTACTTTTATTTTTTGTTACCCACGGAAGAATCACGAGGGAAACTTTTGTTTTTGATTTACATTATTTTGAATTTTGAACAACATTATGTATTTAAACATTGTGTATGTATTATGCAATATTATATAGTGGGATAATTTTGCTAATGTGTTGTAATGAATGAATATAAGAAATTTTTTATTATGGATGAATTGTTATTTTTATACTGGAATTTTTATATTATTATGTAATTATTGGTTTCTTTTTCAATTATTTTTCATTTAATACAGGTAATTTTCATGTTTTTAATAATTTTATAGCAGTTTTTTTTTTTTTTTTTTGAGACGGCATCACATTACCGTCGCAAATAATATTGGCAGAATTGAGGTAAAGCCTTTTGCAACGGTACCCTTAGCCATCGCAGATACTCTTTTAGCGACGGGCATCGTGCTGCCTCAAATATTTTTTTAGCAATGGCAGGTACCCCGTCGCAAAAAATTCTTTAGAGACGGCTTTTTTTCCATTGCAAATAACACCTTTAGCGACGGGAAAATAGTGCCGTCTCAAAAAAACTCAGATTTTTCCATATTAATGGCGACGGAAAAATTCCGTCGCAAAAAAGGCAACTTGTTGTCGCAAAAAAAAAGGCAACGATAACATGCCGTCGCTAAAACCTTTTTGCGACCACCTTTGTTGCGACCCCCCACTTGCCGTCACTAAAAGTCATCTGTCGTCGCAAAAAACCTTTTGAGACGACATTTTGAGTATTTGCGACAGCATTTTGCCGTCGCAAAAAGTCAATTTTTTTGTAGTGATTATTTAATATTGAGATTGCGATTGAAGTAAAAGGTGTATTATGTTGGAACAATCTTCTATGAATAATAAATAAAATTGAAACAAATCAAACAAATAAAATAAATTACGTACTGAATTTATTTTTACCGAACCGAATGAATATTTAAAAGATCAAGTCGAGTGTGTGACACTCTGTCCTTAAGATAGATTCGCCCCGCTACGGTACTTACGGACTAATAGCGTCTATCTCTCAGGATACAATGATCTTCACAAATTTGTAGTAGCAATCCAAACAAATTTATTCGGCGAACTAGAACTTGTGTTCTATACTCTCTAAATTTTTTCCCTAAAAATTATATAAAGAATAATTGATGTAAGAGAGCAAAAGGAATGCAACAAAAATTAATTTTTGGAATACTAAAATGCTAGAACAGATCTGGTATTTATAGGCAAAATACACTGTCCGAACAGGTGCAGTAAAGAGCTGAACAGGTATGAACCTATTTTGAACAGATACTGTTCAAAATTCAAACAGATCTGCAGCCAATTTTTTTTGAATCTGTTCGGCAGTTGTGGATCTGTAACTGTTGGGCAGTTATTTGGCAGTTTCAAGCAGTTAACTCTGTTGGAAATTTCGAACTGAGAGAGGTAAATTTGGACATAACATTTTAAATTTAATTTTGGCACCAAATTTGAATTTAATTTCATTAAGTTTTTTCTGGAAAAAATTCATATGAATTTTGTCCAAAATATTAATATTAGAATCGGCCCGACCCACAACCCACACCCGCGCCTAGCACGGCACGGCACGGCATGGCACGGCACGGCACGGCTCGGCTCGGCTCGGCTCGGCTGGTCGAACGGCGGCGGTGGCACGTGCACGTGTGTGGTGGTTTGGTCTAAGGACCACAACCCACACCTGTGCCTAGCATGGCTCAGCTCGGCCAGTCCGACGGACGGCGGCGGCGGCGGCGGCGAGCGCGCCCACGTATGTTTAGTGATTTGGGTTAAGGTTCAACTTGTCTATAACTCTTTCCTTCTACAAACTTGGGGTGCCCCTTGGGGCCCAACCCAAGTTAGTACACCAAGAGCTTATATACCCACAAAAGCTCTCTTAAAGTTTCAATGTGGGACAACCTACATTTACTTCTTTAATTGTCCATTCTATGAACCCAAAAACGACGTCAACTTCCCATTCACTCATAAATAGTTTTGACGAACTGTCTTCACTTGTGACTTGCTATGCGGCAAGGAACACGTCACCTTTTCGGACCCATCCCAAAAAAAGTTTGGGGCCCATTCAATTTTGGTCTCAAAGTTAGCCCAAAATAAGCCTTATAAAACCAATTTTTCCAACAATCCCCCACATGAATGGAATTTGACGGAGAGAAAATGCAACAATATGATCTAAATACAGAGAGTACAGAAATTGGAAATATTCTGCAAAGAATAGGTAACTTTTGGCTTTGAACCTTCCTTTGTGAGACACTATCGGATTTACTAGCTAACCAATGAACATGATGTCTTGAACTATTCAGCCGTTTGTGTAAACCAAGACAATAAAACTCACACAGTATATTACCAGACACAGTTAGTTCTCACTATTGTGCTCATTTTGGCCTTAAAACCCCTGGTCTTTCATGAGTGCTCTAGAGAATTATAGCCCTTCACAAATCTCATAGAACCGGCCCAGTTCACACTCATATAGGTGATTCTTATGAAGAGTATCTTGCCAAACTCCACTAGGTATACCTAGATATCAGATTCATTAAAAGTTTACTTAACCTAAAACGCTGCAGACATCACTATTTCATCATAGAAATAGGTAAGAGTTTGACTCCCTAGTGATCCTGAGTCATACACAACTCGGTTGTCTCTTTGAACCTAGATCTTGGGATCTCCAGTCAACTAGGTTAGTGTGATAACCCTGTTCTGTTTTGTGCTAATTAGTCCTTAATATGAATATAATTATGTGTTTAATGTGATTTTGTGTGCCATTATATGAAAATATGTGGCTTTGAATTTCTATCTGTTCACCGTAGGAATATCTGTTTGACTATCTGCTTTGGAAATTAAATTGAAGGCCCTATCGGCCACAGAAACTGAAATCAATTGCGCTTTTGTGATTAGCGTAATTTTTAGAGCCTACGGTGAAATTTAATTGGAAATTGATTCGGATCAAAATAAATAGATTAAATTGGTGCTTTGGTGCTCAATTATTTAATTCAAATCAATTGTGCTTATGAGAGCACATGTAAAAGGCCTTATTATAATTGATTTCTCTTTTTATATCATTTGGCTGGTTTCAACTCTAAGAAGAAAAAGAGAGAACCGAACTAGAGAGAGAGAGTGTGTAGGAGAATCAAAGTTTAATCTTGAAGGCTTGGAAAATTGAAGTTTAACTCTAGATTTGACCATAGATTAGAAGAATTGAGCCTCTAAGTAAGTGAATTCATGAGTTTAATGTTGTAAATTGTGAATTCAAGTTTGATTAATGGCCAAGAACATGAGTTAGTTTGATCATAAGGAAATTGGGTTGATTTTGTTGTATTTGAAGTCATGGAATGCTTGCATGTGCATAATAACCATAAATTTGCATAATTGAGCATGAAAAATATGATCCATGTAAAATTGTGGCTAAAATCCATGCTTGTGACCACCATTTGTACAATTTGAGTTGAAATGGAAGCCATATCTCACATACACATACCATTCATAAGAGGTATGAGCTTGAATGTATGAAATTGTTATGTTGAAAGTGAATTTGGTGTAGATTGGGACATGCATGTGATTAATTTGTGAAATTGAGCTCTATTGTGTTGTAATTTGGTGTTTGTACCATGTTAGTACATGTATATATGAAGTTTGAGCAAAAAATTATGAGTTTGGAACCTTTGAAGGTCGAATTGAGCTCAAGAACAAATTCTGAAAAACCCAAAATTCTTGATGTCCGTTCGAGCGGGGAAACCGCCGCTCGAGCGTGAAATACGAGCTCCCAGCATATTTTGTAGACATGGCTTCCGCTCAAGCAGGGAAGTTCACGCTCGAGCGGGGAGCTATGTAGACAGATCTTCAGCTTGAGCGGCCGAGTTCGCGCTCGAGCGTGAAATTGATGTAACCTGTACTTTTGCAGACCTCATGGGCCCGCTCGGGCGGGGACCCTGTTTTCTGAAATTTTGAAAAGACATTCTGTATTTCGTTTTCTGTTCTTTTTCACTTCTAAGAACTCTTAGGCATACATTGAGCATTGTAATTGAGTTAAAGAGATAAGAATGAAGCCTAAAGAGGAAAATGTGAATTTAGAACGGATTGAATTGTTTGTGACCCTTTTGTGTTCATGGAATGTTTAGGGTCGAGTTCCAGGGCAAACCAACCAACCGATCATTGTGAGTAATATCTTAACAAGATATTTGAAATATGTTGTTGTCCAATTGTTTACTTCTATGTAAGTTTTGTAAGTTCGTTAATTTGAATGGTGGACAACGATTGACATAGATGATTGGGCCGAAGGCGGATTGACATAGATGATTGGGCCGAAGGCCGATTGACATAACTGATTGGGCCGAAGGCCGATTGATACAAGTGATTGGGCCAAAGGCCGTCTGTTGTAACTATTTCAAAGATTGCTTATGTATCTTCCTTATTCGATATTATTTATTGGGCTTTCACTCACGCTCATTCATGTACATGTAGGTGAGCCAAGGGATATCCAGAACCAGCCTCAGTGAAATTGTGAGAAACAGTCAAAGTTTTGAGGAGTCAACCCAAATGTCTTACGCATGAGACTGCCTTCGCCTTTGTCTTTTGTTCATAGTTTTGTTATGTTGGCGAAAGCATTAGACTACTTTTGTATATAAGCCTTGGGTTCGACTGACTTAAACTTGTATGATCCTGTATGTACAGTGTTCTGTGTTAGTAAATATTTTGATGTGAGTTATTAACATATAAATGTTTGGAATGTTATGGTGTGCATATAAGCACAACTCTATGGACAAAGTTTTAAATTTGCTTCCGTTTGGGCCCTTTACTCTGATGAGTTTTGTTTTATTTGGTTTGAGGCCGTAGGTAATCTCGCGATTACTGGCCGGTTATGGCCTTAACCCATAGGGGCGGGTTCGGGTCGTGACAGTTAGGGTGCCATCATGGTAACTCTTATTTAATAGGCTTAAGTTCCATTTCCCTCGATGAATTCTGAACTAACTCTCTTGCTAACCCTTTGGTCAGTAGATCAGCTATGTTGTCTTTAGACTTCACATATTCAATATAAATAATTCCATTAGAGAGTAGTTGTCTCACGGTGTTATGTCGACGACGAATGTGTCGTGACTTACCATTATACATATGACTCTGTGCTCTACCAATTGTTGATTGACTGTCACAATGTATGCATATAGCGGGCACCGATTTTGGCCACATTGGAATATCTTCAAGGAAGTGGCGAAACCATTCTGCCTCTTCCCCAGCTCTATCTAAAGTTATGAATTCTGATTCCATAGTAGACCTCGCAATGCAAGTCTGTTTGGAAGATTTCTAAGATACAGCCACACCACCAAGAGTAAAAACATACCCACTGGTGGACTTTGAGTCTCTAGTATCCGATATCCAGTTTGAATCACAGTATCCTTTAAGTACTGCTGGATATCTAGTATAATTAAATCCAATGTTGCGAGTAAATTGGAGATATCTTAGAATCCTAATAATTGCTTTCCAGTGTTCTACTCTCGAATTACTCGTATATCTACTTAATTTACTTATTGCATAAGCTATATCCGGGCGAGTGCAGTTCATCAAGTACATTAAGCTTCCAATAATTTGGGCATACTCCAATTGAGAAATATTTTCCTGTACATTCTTAAAAAGAAACAAATTAACATCCACAGGTGTTCTAGCAAGATAATCATCATCTTTGCTAAATTTGTCAAGTATTTTTCTCAATGTAACGAGATTGTGACAAAGCATAACCTTCTGATGTTTTGGTAATTTTCATACCAAGAATTACATCAGCAATCCCTATGTCTTTCATGTCAAAATGTTTGTTCAACATTTTCTTAGTAGTTTTAATCATGTCATTATTACTACCTATGATGAGCATATCATCTACATAAAGACATACTATAACATAACCTTTGTCTATGTTTTTAATATAAACACATTTGTCTCACTCATTAATTTTAAATCCATTTGACATCATTACCTTGTCAAATTTCTCATGCCATTGCTTTGGCTCTTATTTTAAACCATATAATGATTGAACCAGTTTACACACTTTCTTTTCTTTTCCTAAAAAAAAAAATCCTTCTGATTGTTCCATGTAAATTTCTTCATCTAACCCACCACTTAAAAAAGCAGTTTTCACATCCATTTGATGAATTTCTAGATTGTACAAAGATGTAATAGCGATTAGCATTCTAATGAATGTTATTCTAGTAATCGGTGAGTATATGTCAAAGTAATCAAAACCTTCTTTTTGTCTAAAACCTTTGACCACAAGTCTTGCCTTGTATTTGTCAACTGATCCATCCACTTTCATTTTCCTTTTGAAATCCACTTGTACTCAAGAGGTTTACAACCTGGTGGCAAATCCACCAATTCCCAAGTGTGATTTGGCAAGATGGATTCAACTATACTATTGACAGCTTCTTTCCATAAAGGAGTTTCAGGACAGGACATAGCCTCTTTAAAAGTTAAGGGCTCATTTTTTAACAAAAATGTTAGAAAATCTAGATCAAAAGATTTTGAGGTTCTAACACGTTTATTACGTCTAAGTTCCTCTTTCTCATTTTGATCTATCTCTTACTCTTGTTCTTGATCATGTTCTTGATCCTGATTAGTAATAGCATCATGAGATCTTTTATTATTACTAGTCTCTTGTCCAGTTTTATTTGGAAACACATATTCAAAGAAAGATGCATTCTGAGATTCAATAATAGTATTTACATGCATTTCGAAATATTCTGATTTATGAATCAAAAACTGATATGCACTACTATTCTTGGCATAACCAATGAAAATGCAATCAACGGTTTTAGAACCTATCTTAGTCTTTTTAGGACTAGGAATAGCCATTTTAGCCAAACACCCCCACACTTTTAAATATTTGTAGGATGATATTCTCCCATGCCACATTTCATAAGGTGTTTGATTCACTTTCTTCCGAGATACTTTATTTAAAATATAATTAGCAGAAAGTATTGCTTCCCTCCACAAGTTCTGAGGTAGTTCAGAACTTAATAACATGGCATTTATCATTTCTTTAAAAGTCCTATTTTTCCTTTCAGTAATTCCATTTTGCTAAGGTGAGTAAGGAGCGATGGTTTGATGAATTATTCCATGTTCTTTACAAAACTCCCCAAAAGGTGATTCATGTTCACAACCTCTATCACTTCTAAGTTTTTTGCTTTTCTTACAAAATTGATTTTCGACTTCATTCTTATATTGAATGAAAGTTTCCAAAGCTTCATCCTTGGTTCGAATTAAATAAACATAACTATATCTAGTATAGCTATCTATGAAAGTGATAAAATATTTTTTCCCACCTCTAATTTGAATTGATTTAAAATCACAAATGTCACTATGAATTAATTCAAGTGGTTCCGTACTTCTTTCAATTGAATAAAAATGAGTTTTGGATAATTTTGTCTCAACGCAAATTTCACATTTATGATTTGAATTAATATCAAATTTAGGTAAACATTCCATATTAATTAATCTACACAAAGATCCGTAATTAACATGTCCAAGTCTACCATGCCATAAATTTGAAGACTCAAGCAAGTAAGAAGAAAATATATTTTTATTAATAACATAGGGCACAACAGTCATTACATTCATTTTGAAAATGTCATCAGACATGTAACATTTTCCTACATACATCCCATTTTTGGTAAGTGCAAACTTGTCACTTTCAAAAATTAGCCTAAACCCATTTTTACTCAACACAGATCCGGAAACAAGATGTACATGCAGCACATTGTTGAGAGTGAGGTCATTTCCAGATGTCATCTTCAAAATAATTTTTCCTTATCCTTCAACTTTAAAAGTCGAAGAGTTGCCCATATAAAGTTGTTCACCGTTGTCCACTATAGAATAAGATGTGAACATCTTTTTATCGGCACAGATGCGGGGAGTAGCACCATTGTCTACCCATCATTCCTTAGGATTTTCGACAAGATTTGCCTCAGAAACAACTACAGGAAGATTTATGACATCTACACCATTGGAAATTTTTTCCACTTCGGTCATATTGGCTTGAGCAGGCTTCTTGCTTGATCTTTGTTTGCCTTTACGAAAATCAGTTCCTAAGAACTTCTCTGACTTTTTACCATGATTCACTGGCACAATCCCAACATAAGGAGGGGTTGGCGCAATGGCAATCACCATACCAGTACTGGTTTGAACATTAGTTTGATCAGTTTCTGTAGCCATAAATTCTAAATTATAAAACAAAATTATACTGTTAGAATTTTATACTACACGAAAAATTAAACCTTAAACACATAATTTTAAATTCTGTAAAAATAAAAGAAACAAAAATTGTAACTTTTATTTCCAATTAATTTGAAAATAAAATAAAATTTTATTTAAACAAATTAATTCCACACAGAAAATTAAATTTTGTAAAATAAAAGAAATAAGAATTGTAACTTTTATTTTTTCAATTAATTTGAAAATAAAATAAAATTTTATTTAACCAAATTAATTCCACACAGAAAATTAAATTTCTGTAGCACTTCAGTAATTAAAATACTGAAACAGAATTTTAATTAATGAACACTCAGAAATAATTTTTAAAAATCAAAATTAATTTCTGACAAAATTTCACAAATAAATATTTTGAATTGTTAATGACACCAGTATATTACTACTAGTTGTAAAAAAAAATAGACAATATATTACTACTATCTGTCAAACAGTATATTACTACTATTTATTTTCCAACCAGAATATTATTTTGTAAAATCACAGAAAATAATTTCTGTAAGAAGAAGAAAGAAGAAAGGAGAAAGGAAACAAACGAAAAATTATGTATAAACAGAATAATTTGAATCTGCCTTAAGATTATTGGAACAATCTTCTATGTACAATAAATAACTGCCAGAAATTGCCGTAAATTGCTGGGAACTGCTGGGTAGTTACCTGTTTGTACCTGTGCATTTGATTCCTTAACAGATTAAAATTTTGAACAGATTTAAAACTATTTTTTGACATGTTTATAATTGCCAGAAACTGCCCAGCAGTTCCCAACAGTTTACAAATTAAATAGTGACAAAACTGTTCAAATTTTGAATCTATATCTGTTCAAAACAGTGTATACTGGTTCATTCAAAATCTGTACCTGTTCGGACAGATCTTTCGGCCTGTAAATTCCAGCATTTCCAGCAGTGTTTGTGATCCAAAAACAGTTTGAAAAATTCATATTTTTTGCTGTCCCATTTTGCTCATTTGCATAAATTATTCTTCATATTATTTGAGAGAAAAATTAAAGAGAGTATAGAACACAAGATTTTTGTTCGTCGAACAAATTATTTGGAGTGCTACTACAATTTATGAAGATCATTGTATCCTGGGAGATAGACACCATAAGTCCGTAAGCACCGAAGCGGGAAGAATTTGTCTTAAAGACAGAGTATCACACACTCGACTTGATCTTTTTATTATTTTATTCGGTTCGGTAAAATAAATTCGGTGCATTATATATTTTATTTGTTTGATTTAGTTTCAATTTATTTATTGTATATAGAAGATTGTTCTAACATCTTTATATATGAGAAAATGTTAAAAAATATATTGATTTCAATTATAAAAAATATTATATTTAGTAAACAATATCTCGAATTTTAAAATTTTTTAATCTTTTTTTTATGCCCTAAAAACATTTCTTAGCAAGACCCATACTTAATTTTGATTAAATACATGATATGCAGCTGTCCCAAAAAATATCAGTAGGTGGGGGCCTAAGTACACTAAAAAATATATGATGAACATGGGCTAGCTCCATCATCGTGTACATTAAAGGATCCCCAACCCACAATGCTTTGTCCATCACATTATCTAAAATCTTATGTGTATTAGATGCAATTTTTGATAAATTAAAGGTTAATAATTTACATAGAAATTAATAGCATCGCCCTCTAACTTTTAATTAGTTAATTTATTTTTTTCAGTTTTTAATTTGGATCAAAACTATCTCAAGTCTACTTTAGTAGATTGGATCATGTAGTTTAGACAAGAATTCCACTATGATAATTTAAATTATTTATATTGTACGTCTTTGTATAGATTACATATCATTCATAGAAAAAAAAATTAATTCAATAATTTTAATCACCTAGTTTGATAATCTTTTTTATCAAAACAATGTATAACAAGTATGATCTTAAAAAAATAAATATATATATATATATATATATATTTTTTAAATTTATAGATCATCACGTATATATGATTATTATATTAATTTAATTTTCTTTTATTAATGATATATACACATAAGAAAATTCTATGGTACATATCTTCTGATTACAACTTTTATTATTTTTGGTTATTATCTATTGTGGTGTTGGTTATGACTTGTTTATATACATTGTGGTGTTTAATATTAATTTGATTATAATTTAAAAAGTTTTTGATTATACATTATGTGATATTTGATTATGACTCAAATTCCTTTTTAGTTATAATTGCAGAGGATCTAATTATAACATTTGTGATAAACAATATTACAAATGTCATGATAAGAAAAGACTATGGTACACACTGCTCAAAAGATGTGTACTATATACACTTTATAATTACAAAAGAAAATGACATAATTTTATATTTTTTGAGTCATAATTATCATATATATATATACATATATATAACCAAATACAAAAATCATAATCAAATATTTCAAAATAATATCATAACTAAATAATAAAATTAGTCATAATTAAATAAAAAAATATCATAACAAAAGGTGTATAGAATATAAAGTTTGTATAATAAAATCCTCCTGATCGATATACATAATTTTTTGGGGGAGTTCTCGTGCACAATAAAGAAACAATTGTACCAACACTCTAATATAAAATTTCAAAACAAAAAACAAGAAACAGCCATAAAATGGGGTAGACAGGGCATTTGCGTAATGCCCAGTGGATGTCATTTTTTTAAGACATAAAAGACAAGTCCACAAAATACCTCAATTATTAAGGAGGGAGAGAGAGAGAGACATATTTGGTTAGGGGTGAGCATGGTCCGGATTGGACCGGATTGGGGTAAAATCAGGACCAATCCGTTATTTACGGTTCCTAAAAAATTGGAACCAATCCAATCCGTTTAAATCATAGAACCAATCTGAACCAATCCATTTAAATACGGATTGGATCGGTTTAGGACCACGGATTCACATAATTAAATAACAAAAATATATATATAACACTTGAATTTCATAAAAATATAAACATAGCGCTATATTAGTTCCATAATGGCAACATGTTTTTCTATAATAACGACATACTGTCCTAGAATTTAAACAACCATAAGAAAACTGGTTTCACCATAAGTATTTAGACCATTGCAAATTAAAACTTAAAACTAGCAAACAAAAGTAATAAAAGAAGATATTATACGGTTTTAGGTTTGAGTTTAGATTTTACATAGAATCAGAAAAGATACTATGGGGGCGGATGTATAATAAAAATATAGACTATTTGTATACGGTCCGGATCGGTTCCAATCCGGAACCGTGGGATTCAATCCGGAACCAATCCGTGAACTACGGATTTTTAATTATTCAATCCGGAACCGAACCACGGATTCAAAAAACCAATCCAAACCTATTGGATTGGACTGGACTGGATCGGATTACGGATTTCACGGATTCCTTGCTCAGCCCTATATTTGGTGGATGTGATCTATGTACATTGCAACAATGTTACAGATCCTAAAAGAATACAATTTTTACAATTTTCATTTATTTGTAATTGGTCTAGGAAAAGAAAAAAATATATAGAATAATGCTTGGGACCCCCTTTTGGGGGTCACCCCCTCACCCCCCTTTGTCACGTGGCAGTGGGTGATTGGAGGAGCAGGAAAAAAAAGAAAAAGAAAAAGAAAATGTAACCAATGAGAGAGAGGGGGGGTCAAAGGGGGTGGGAGGAAAAGGGGGGATGAATCATTGTTGAAATATATATATGATTAATCCACGTTATTTTAAGAGTTATGGAGGTCCCTAACTTAAGAAATTCCATACATTTTTGGTGTACGTTGTATGTAAACGTAAGAATAGATAGACAGATTGTGGGGGGCAAGAACAGAAGGTGAGGTAGATAGACATAGATAAATATTGAGAGTGTATGAGAATATTGTTGTGAGAATTGAAAAATATTTATTTTAAATCAATTTTATAGAATAATATTGAAAGTAAAACAGATTTTTTTGTTAAACAAATTTGTTCAAGACCAACAAGTATAATTATGAAACACAAATAAATTTGAAACGCAATTAACAAACAATTTATTTATAAACACAAATAATTAAACAGATTTTTTCGTTAAATAGATTTGTTCAAGACCAACAAGTACAATTATGAAACACAAATAATTAAAAGATTAAATATGTTACAGATTTAACGACTTTAGATTGTTGTGAGAGTTGAAAAATATTTATCTTAAATCAATTTTATTGGATAATATTAAAAGCAAAACAGATTCTAAAAAACTAAGTTTTACAATTCAACAAAACTATATATACATATATATAACAGAATAAGTAAAAGATGAAAGGGTTCAGAAAATAGGCTGTGTGATTGTGAGAGGCACGTCAAAGACGCTGTCCTAAAGTCGTTATGCGCTCCCTCCGTGCAGGTTCTAACGATCATAAACGACTCCAAGATACAACTCAAAAACTTTACAGGATCTAATACAATGCACAGTTACACCAGAAGAATTTGTCAAGAATGTATCAATTGCCCAGAAATATAAAATATTGTAAAGAGAAGAAGGAGAGAGAGAAAACAGAGTACGTTATCTTTTCTCAATAATAGAGTCTTGTATAAAAAGGATCTATGGTGTCTGTTAAGAACAGATACACCTATTTCTTTTGAAACCAAACACATATTTAAGATTCAAATAAATAAGATTATAAAAGGAAATAAATAAATAATAAAATATAATAATAAATAAAAATAATTAAAATTTTGAAGCTTTTAAAAAATCTCCAACAAATATGTGAGAGAGAGAGAAAATAAATAAATAATAAAATATAATAATAAATAAAAATAATTAAAATTTTAAAACTTTTAAGAAGTCTCTAACAAATATGAGAGAGAGAGAGATTGCTGGCTCGAAATGTTTTGGACTTTACCCTTTAATCATGAAAATATGTGACGAGGTCTCTTCTTCTTCATCATTATTGGAACCAGAACTTTCCATGCTTTATTCATACATACATACATATATCTCTTCTTCTTCATCATTATTGGAACCAGAACTTTCCATGCTTTATTCATACATACATACATATATACATAAAAACTTAACAAACCCCACCCCCCACCCTACCCCACCCCACCCCGTCCAGAGAAGTTATTTGGTGATTGTGAAGTACTCCAGAGAAGTTATTTGGTGATTGTGAAATACAGTCATGTAATATTTCAAATATGTTGAGATTTATAAAGAAGGTAAGACTTATAAATTTTATATTATGTGATTAAGAAACAATAAGATATATGATGATTTGTGATTGATTAGGAATATAATTTAGACTATAAAATAATTTTTCCAAAGTATAACATTTTCTCATCATACATTATGGGTGTGTTTGATTGGACGGACTGGAAAAGGAGGGATTAGAATCCATCGGACTTGAGTCCTGGGACTGTGAATCCCCCGGACTATTTGGTCGGATTGGATATGTATCCTGTGTTTGTTTTTTCATGGGATTAGATGTCTGGATAGGACTATTTTCAGTGAATCCAACGTTTGGTTGGACGGACTGGATAGGATAAATGAACAAAAGACTATTTTACCCTTTTTCAATTATTTACTAAGTAATAGAAATATTAAACATATCTTTAATATTTTAATTATTTTTAATTAAATAAATTCGTTTTTTTTTAAATTAAATAAATAAATAAATAAAATATCAATAAAATTTGTTTTAAATCATTATTTTTTTTACATGCAAAACTTTACTGTGTTTGTTTATTTACACAAGTAAATAAATTTATTTTTTTACACAATTAAATAAATAAATAACCACTAAATTTGATTTAATAAAATACTGTATAACCTGTATAAAAAATTTATATTATTTTTTTAATTAAAATTTTAAATAAATTTTAAATAAAACACATATTAAAATTTAAATAATGAAATTAAATAAATTATAAACAAAATTTTAAATAAAACATCAATAAAATATCTATAAAAAATTATTTTAAAAATTTAAATAAATAAAACATCAATAAAAAGTTAAATAAAATTATTTTATTTTTAAATTTAGACATTTAAATTTTATTGAATTTTATTAAATATAATACATAATTAAATAGTAGAGGGTCAAAATGGTCATTTTCGCATCTAATCCCAACAGTGAATAGTCCCCCTCATTCTATCTCACCCCCCCTAGGACACAATAGTCCCCCATATGGGGGACATGGAGTCCGGCCGGACTCCATGTCCGGCGGACTAAAAAAAAATCAAACGGCGAATAAGGAACACTATTTGGATTGTAATCCAAATAGTGGATAGTCCCCCCCTCTAATCCCCCAATCAAACACGCCCTGTGCGTACATAGTGTGGGGGACACATAGGGCTCAAGGGGGTCACATGTCGTCTTGGGTTTTGGAATCTTTTTTTTTAAACATAAAGAAAATGTTTTAAATAAAAAATTTATAAAAATATTATTTAAAGTGAAATGTTAATGTCATTTTTAAAATTATGAGAACAATAATGGTTATTTTGATTGAAAATAAAGAGATTATGATGAGTCATATTATTATCTATGAAAATTTTAATATAATGGTGATATCTATCATTATTGACATGTAAACATAATTAATTTCAATGAAGATATAAAATTTATTGGATTGCTAGTTACATTTGACATATGAAGTTTATCCTCCATGTGTTTCTTTCCATTCATAACTAAAATGACCACAATATAAATTATAATCAAGCAACACATCTTCAATTATAAAAAATTTATAAAAAAAAAATTACAATAGGTCATAACAATGTCTAAGTCATAACTATCTATTACATGATATATAGTCATAACCAAAATAACAAGCACAAAAAGTTGTAACTAACTTATATCTAACACTATAATGTGTTACAATTAAATACTACAAAAATCATAATTGCGATATATGATACACTTTTTTTGCTATATGTTTTATAAAATTTCTCTACTAAAATATATCATTTCTATCTCAACTTATCTTCTTTTTTAATTTTTCTATCCACTTATAAAATAGTTACTCCCTAATATTTGTATAAAATTTAATCTAAAATCCTTTAATTTAAAATTCACATTTATCCAAATAAACTCTTAATATTTAAGTTTATTAATATCTTATTATTGTTTATTATAAAAAAATAATTAATGTTGTCATTAATTTATATCCCTCTTTAGGGATGGCAATGGATAACCTACCCTGTGGGTATCCATGGAGACCCAACCTAAATATATGGGTTTTCCCCTTTTTTCTTATCCATTGGGTAGGGTAGGTGATATTCTTTGAATATCCACAGGGGATGGGTTGAGGATGGATACCCACTAATTTCCCCATATGTTTTTTTTTTTTTTTTTTTTTTTTAAGATTCACAACCAAAACTAAATATACATTCAATCTTTTTTCTTTTATTTATTTATTTATTTTTTTCAGGTTCACAACCAACTTCTTCTTCTTCTTTTTTTTTTTTTTTTAAATCCACAACCAAAGCTAAATATACCTCAAATCTTTTTTATTATTATTATTTTTAAGGTTCACAACCATTTTTTTTTTAATTTTTAAGATTCACAACCAAAGCTAAATATATATTCAATCTTTTTTTTATTTTATTTTTTTATTGTTATTTTTTATTTTTTAAGGTTTACAATCATTTTTTTTTTTAAGATTCACAACCAAAGCTAAATATACATTCAATCTTATTTTATTTTATTTGGCTCAACAATAAAATCAAATACACTTTAATTAATATTGTCACATTATTCTTGTCAAATTTTATGCATATCTAGAATTTTTTTAATTTATTTAAAAAAATTAAGGATATTGTCTAGTGCATGTTTCAGTTTGCTTTTTTATGTTATTTTATTTTGTTATGTATTGTAATTTTTAGAATGGTTTGCTTGTTCTAAAATTTCAATTAACGAGTATGAATCTATTTGTTTTATGTTATCACACAATTTATACAACATAAAATCTATATTTAAATTATATAAGATTAAGTTCAGCTCGTATATTACCAAAAAAAAAAAAAAAAGTTCAAATCTAGTTAATAAGAATAAGTTATTCTGAATCTATTCTTATTCAGCTCATATATTTTTATAGGAATAAGTTATTCTGAAATCAAAGATAATATGAATCTATTTGTTTTATTTTTATTTTTTTAACTTATTCTGAACTTATTATTATACGAGCAAAGATAATATGAATCTATTCTTATTGCTCGTATATTAAGCTAAATAAGTTATTCCTATTTGTTTTATTTTTATTTTTTTAACTTATTCTGAACTTATTCTTATTCAGCTCGTATATTATCTTTGAATCTATTTGCTTTTGTTGTGAATCTTACCCAAAAAAAAAAAAATTTGTTAACATTAAATATATTTAAAAAGAAAGAAAAAAGATTGAAGGTACATTTAACTTTTGTTGTGAACCTTAAAAAAAAAAAAAAAAAAAAAAAAAAATTGTTAACATTAAATATATTTAAAAAGAAAGAAAAAAAGATTGAAGGTATATTTAGTTTTTGTTGTGAACCTTAAAATAAAAAATAAAAAAAAAATTGTTGTTAACATTAAATATATTAAAAAAGAAAGAAAAAAAATTGAAGGTACATTTAGCTTTTGTTGTGAACCTTAAAAAAATAAAAAATAAAAAAAAGTTGTTAACATTAAATATAAAAAATAAAAATAAAATAAAAATGGGGATTAAAGTGGGTTGGGGAAAATCCAAACCCATTAGGAAATGGGGAGGGTGGTACCCATGGGGAATGGGGAATAGGGAATTGGGAAAATTTATTATAGGGGAATGGGGATGGAGAATTAATATCCACCCCATTAATCCCCATTGTCATCCCTATCCCTCTTCACTGAATTCCTGTGAATTCCTGATTACTATATGTACATATGTTACTTACCAGCAAAACCTACACAATTTCTCTCACCTTAATTATTTTTATCTATTTATTTAAAAAAAAATTAGGACTTGTAATTTTCTAACACTGATGCATGAACAAATATTTGAGAGTGATGTCTCAATAAAAAAATTCTAAACGAATTAGGTGGATAACCATTTCTCTTATTGGATAAATTAAATGTTGTTTCTTTTACTCCAATATGAAATTTCTCATTAATTAGTGTTATCATGTGATATCACCCTTATACATAATATTTATTTCTGACTCATCCAATGACCCTCTAGATGGTTAGCAGCAATTTCATAAACATTTGAAGGAAAACAAAAAAAAACAAAAAAAAAACAGCTAACTTTATATTTGTATCAGTGGCTTCTGCATCTGTGACTGGGCTAGGCCACACACCAATTCAACCCATTGAGCCCAACCCAGGGACATATGGGCCATGGACCATAGAGGCTCCGTACATGCTCCGTGGAATGCAGGCTTTGATTCAACTTATCACAAACTGTTTTAAAAACAACAACAATGTTACAGACTCTCAGAAAAAAAATCTTTACAATCCTCACTCACCTGTGATTAGTTCAAGAAAGAAAGAAAAATAAAAATTTAAAAATAAAAACACATAATTGGTCCACATCATTTTGGGAGTCACGGGGTCCCTAACTTTGGAGGTCCAAGCATTTTTCTTAAAAACAATTTGAAATGTTTTGTTATAAGCTTTATAAGTGGTCCTTGGCGAGAGCTACTAGGCCTCTCTTTTTTTTCCCATATTAATTTTTCAATTATGAGTTAACTTTTTTTAAAAAAAAAAAAAACTTTTAAGTCCATTTAGATTAAACGATCCTAAAAGTAAAAAAATTATTTTTTTTGGTTAAAAAATAACTATAAAATGCACCAGATAAGAGTGATGGATCATTAAATGGGAAATAAGTCTTTAAAAATTGGGCCGACCCAACTAAAAAAGTCAGGCATGAGCCCAATTCCTTGAACACAACTCAATTAATATGATGCAAAGCCCAAAATGGGAAAAAAAAAAAAAAAAAAAACAAGGAAATGTGCCTAAAATGAGAAAACCAAAAAACCAGATCATCATTTCCCAATGTTTGGGAAATAAAATTACTTGCATTGTTCCCAAAAACAAAAATACTCGTACATTTATTTTGTTTTTGAATTAGATTAGAGGACATGTGAAGTTCTTGGTCCCACACCCTTGGTTGTAATAGATTTTTGGAGATAAATTTTGATTATCTCGAAACAAAAACTTTTTATAATCACATATTTTTATTTTTAAAAGTCTATTTATAGTGACAAATGTAAAATTTTGTCTTTAAAAATCAATTTTAGTTTTTTGAACGAATCATTTGGGACAAACTTCGCAACAGAAAAAATGAATTGACTAAAATTTTTCTCAACAAATATTATACTTTTAGAGACCGAATAAATTTGTCCCTAAGAAAACTGATTTCTTGTGGTGACATTTTGTCTCTCAACTCTCTTGACAAACATTTTTTTCTTCGGATTATCTTTCCTACATCATCCCCCAAATTAAATAAATAAATTTTATTACATTTTTTATTTCACTCTAGCCATACAATTCCATGGTATGTATAATTTGAACCAATACTCTCAAGGTATGTTTGTTTGGACAGACTAGATAAGGGGGATTGTAATCCATCAGACTGTTAGTTTTGGGAAACATTATCCTAAACTATTTGGTTGGACTAGATTTGTATCCTATGTTTGTTTAGTCATAAGATATAATATGGTGACCACTATTAGATCGCCAGCTAGAGAAACAAATGAATTTCCTATCACTGTAGGGTTACACCAAGGATCTACCTTAAGTCCTTATCTTTTTGCTTTAGTTATGGACGAGTTGACGACAAATATTCATGATGACGTGCCATGGTGTATGCTTTTTGCAGACGATATTGTGTTAGTGGATGAGACTAGAGAAGGAGTTAACACAAAGTTGGAGATCTGGAGAAAAGCTCTTGAATCTAAAGGATTTCGGATAAGCAGAACTAAGACAGAGTACATGGAGTGTAAATTTAGTAACAGTAACAATGAAAGCAGAGGAGAAGTGAAGATTGAGAACCAAGAACTGCCTAAGAGTGAACATTTTCGTTATTTAGGGTCAATTATCACAACAGCGGGAGAGATTGATGTAGATGTGGCCCATAGGATTAAGGCGGGATGGTGTAAGTGGAGAAGTGCGTCTGGGGTATTGTGCGATAAACGAATACCTACTAGACTCAAAGGTAAGTTTTATAGAACGACTATTAGACCAGCTATGTTGTATGGGACGGAGTGTTGGGCAACTAAGAAACAACATGTAGATAAGATGAGTGTGGCTGAGATGAGGATGCTAAGGTGGATGTGTGGTAAGACTAGACAGGGCAGGATTAGGAATAAGTGTATTCGGGAATGGGTAGGAGTAGCACCGATAGAAGATAAGTTGAGAGAGAATCGTTTGAGATGGTTTGGTCATATTCAACGGAGACCAACAGAGGCAGTAGTGAAGAGATGCGATGCTGTAACGGTAGATGGAAGTATTAGGGGACGAGGTAGGCCTAGATTAACGTTGACTAGCGTTATAAATAGAGATATGAATCTACTTAATTTGACCAATGAAATGGCCTTTGATAGGGCCGCGTGGAGAAGAATGATTCATGTAGCCGACCCCATTTGATGGGACTTAAGGCTTCGTTTGGTTTGGTTTTGGTTATTTGTTTAGTCATAAGATTAGATGTCTGGATTAGACTATTTTTAGTGAATCCAATGATTGGTTGGACGGACTGGATAAAGCTAAATGTTTAAAAGACTATTTTACCCCTTGTAATTTATAATTTTTATTTAATATATAATTTTAAATTTGTAACTATAATTTAACAACACAAAAAAAATTTAATTTATAAGGCCATAATTTTTAATTTATTATTTTTAATTAAATTAAATTTATAATTTATATTTTTTATTTAATATATATTTTTAAATTAACAACACTAAAAAAATAATTTTATTTAATATATAAATTTAATTTTTTAACAACACTAAAAAAAATTAATTCATGAGGCCATAATTTTTAATTTATTATTTTTAATTAAATTTAATTTATAATTTATAATTTATATTTAATATATAATTTTAAATTAACAACACTAAAAAATAATTTTTTTAATATATAAATTTAATTTTTTAACAGCACAAAAAAAATTATAAGGCCATGATTTTTAATTTATTATTTTTAGTTAAATTTAATTTATAATTTATAATTCATAATTTATATTTTTTATTTAATATATAATTTTAAATTAACAACACTAAAAAATAATTTATAAATGTTCAAAAGACTATTTTACCATTTTTCAATTGTTTATGGAGTTGTTTGGGATGATCTAAATAAGTGCACTTTTTGAGTTTTTATGAAATATGGGTTGGATTTGTGTTGGGTTTGAAGTGATGTATTAGAAAGGTGATGTGACTTAAATAAGATGATGTGACTTAAATACGATAGTGACTTTTTGACTTTTTAACTTTTTTGAAACTTGCCAAACCAGCCCTAAGTAATAGCATGAGAGTAAAATGGACATTTCACACATTAGTCTCATGGGATACCAATCTCATGGAAATAATCTCACCCCTTCCCTTAGGATACAATAATCCCTCATATAAGGAACTAATTGTCTGGAGGAACTATTAATCTAGAGTAAAAAAATTGAACCAAACAATAGACTATTAGTCTAGGTCATTTTGGCTTCGACAAACTAGATTGGGGGAGATTAGCATTTCTAAGATTATTAGTCTTGGAATTATCAATCTATTTGGATTATATATCCTATTTCATGTTTGGATTAGTTTAAAATTATTAGAAAATTAATAAAATCTCATCAATTTATAATTTAACTAATTAGTTTAAATTTTTCATTAGTTCTCCATATCATACACAACTCTATTCTTGGATTCAATAGTCCCACATATGAGGGATGTCTTGTTTGGATGGATTATTAATCCAAATCTTAATTTTTTTAATCCAAACATCAGATTATATATTTTGTTGGATTATTAATCCAATCTCAATGTTATATCTGCCCAAATAAAAATGATCGTATTGGAGGGAAATGTGAGATCAAAGTAACAGGAAGAATTGAATGATAAACCTAATAAAATTCTTTTGTTTTTAGATAGGTAATACAAATCTTATATTAAGAAACATTTGCAAGATAATGAAAGACGCATTGTAAATAAAGCTATTTTTTACTTTTATAAGTGAATAGTTATATTAGTTTTTGAATTTTCAATCCGTATTTGTTGGTTTTTAGTGAGTTTCTTTAATATTTTAATCAATTTTTTAAACTTTTTAGATCTACTTAATCTAGATACATTTAAAAATTATAAAATTTATAAATAAAAAAAAAACTTTAAAAAGTTCAATAAATATTTTAAAAAATAGTAAATGTTTGTATATTTTTGTATTTATTGATTATTTTTTATAAAAAAAATCACAAATATTTTAGTTTTTAAGTATAGGTGCATCTAAATAAGAAAATTGACTAAGGCCAAGTTTGGGAACTTGTAAAAAAGTCAAAAAGTTAAAAAGTTAACACTATTCACCAAAAATCAACAATTACCGCTGCACAACTCCCAATTCGAATTTTTCCCTACAAATCAATTTTTACAATTTTTTATTACACATTTTTCTATAAAAAGTCAAAAAGTTAACCCAAACATCCATATTTTCAACCTCAAGTGCACTTATTAAGGACACCCCAAACAACCCCTAAGATATATATATATATATATATATATATATATAAATCACTAAAAACAACATAACAAGAAAAAATAAAAAATAAAAACTTAAAAAATAGTTTTTAAAAACTCAAAACCACTTTTCACAAATGAATGATCATTCTATTATTTTTTTAAATTTTTTTTTTATTTAACCAAACTTGAAAATAAATATTTTAACCTTCTTTTGAAAAGTGAGTTGGTTTTTTTTTTTATTTTTTTTACTATTAAGGCATCGTTTGGAAACATACTATTTTAATAACTTTTTATCTCTTATGAAAAAATGTGCAGAAAAGTGGAGAGATCTCGTTTGGGAATAGGCATTTTTTAGTAAATTTTTAGCTTTTTGGCTAAAATATGATATTAAAAAAAAAACTAATATTTTGGGATGACTTTTTGATTTTTTATGAAAAGATGTGCAAAAAGTAGAGAAAAAAAAAAGAATATTTGACTTTTTAGTATAAATTGTTGACTTTTTGATTTTTTTAGTAACTTTTTATCTTATAGGTTAAAAAGTAATGTTGCCAAACAAGACCTTATGATGACTTTTTAGTTTTTTGGCTAAAATAGTTACTATTTGGGTTAAAAAGTATCGTTTGAGATGGACATTTTGATTTTTTTAATTTTTGTGAAAAAAAAATTAAAATAATTATAATTTAAATTTGACATTTTATCTTATTAAAATTTTAATTTATTTTATTATTTTGTGACTATTTTAACCCAACTAAAAACGCCTTAGTAAAATCACATTCCATTACACTCTATTTTAGACCCAACCAAATACACACAAATCGTGTGGCTGGCTTGTAAACCAAGCTTATCTCAAACAAAAACGTGCATATCTAAAACAGGGATGAGACAAATGATGATGTTAGAGGAAGATCTGAATTAGAGTGCCATGAAATTCACGTAAAATTTTGAGATTGGAGGTTGGGGTGGTAGCTAGTAGCTGCATAACCCAAAAAAAGGGCTTATATTGGATTAGTTTAAACACATCTTTGTCACCAAACAGTACCAACGTTCTAGAATATGGGGGAATGACGTTGAGTAATCCATTGAAATGCTTGAGCAATCATTGACGTTTAAGGCACAACACCATTCTCTCTCCCATTTTTGTCAATAAAGGTGGCTATTTCATTCCTCCCATTACTTGATGTTATATATGAAATTGAAAAAAATAAATAAATAATGTTGGAGATTTAGCTTCACCTCGGTTTGTTATTTGAATCGGAAGATGCTGTTAGTCAATTTTAGACCCAACTTGTTAATTCGAATTGTTCAATTTATAATTAAAAAAATTATACATGAAAAAATTTATATTAATTAGATATCAATAATTATGATTGAATCACAAAATAATGCAAATATAGATGATAAATATAATTTTAATAATTTTTTTTTTTTGACAAAATTTATGATAAGATCAAATGATGATTGAGATTTAATAAACTTAATTTTTAAATAGATAACATTCTCAATAAATTTGTTATATAAACTGTTTAAATTATCGAGATAATTCTATTAGAGATTCATTAAAAAAAACTCATAAATAATACATTGAAGTGAAGCTAAACCTATATCGACACAAAGTTGGTGGGCACCATATATACCTACGTATGGTGTGAGATCCATTCTGGACAGTGTTAGACTTATTTTAATATTTAAAAATTATTAAAAGTTGTCCTTGGTCCAAGTGATAAACGCAGTTCTTCCTGCAGGAATATCCTACGTTCGAATCTTAGAAGGTGTGAACAATGGTTGATTTTTAGCTAGATCTTTGAGATCTCGCATTGCACTCTGATTGATCCTGAGTTCTTCTGTAGCGTGTGGTTGAATTTCATTAGTATTTCGGTAGTGAGTCCCTTCTTATAGATTGAGTTAAATGTGGCTGACAACGGACTATCCCAGGACCAGAGCCTCCAGATGTAGTGACGATACCACAGAATATTCTTTTTCCTTGATAAAACAAAAAAAACAAAAGACAAAAAATAAAAAAGTGAGAATTCTATGCAGGTAACTAATTGCGAAGTTTCTACTAATTTGCAATTCTTAATTTCTATATGTAGACGTTCCCGAATGTCCCGGGAGGGAATCCCGTTTTGTTCATTGGGGCTTACTACAGTTTGGACTCAATGTCACGGTCCTGTATCTAATCTCGCGGAATGCAATGCAAGACCGATGAATCATTAAAGAGTCCAAATCCGGCAAATCGTTTTTAAAAATTAATTTTTAGAGTGCCAAACATGGACTGCTTTGCCAGATACAGAGTCACCACCTAAATATTTTATTTGGGAGGAATTTAGGAAACCCTGACTCGTGCCTAAGGCCACGTGTCCGTCATTACCAAAGTTGTCTCGGTTCGAGAACTTAGGTACGATTGGGGAAGGTCACTTCGTGAGCACACCCGCTCGCCCGATCAAAGATCGGCCTCTACTAACCATGATGTCGAGTTTTGAAAACATTATGTGCTCTTATTCCGGTTATTAACCTAGAATTACTATGTGATGCACACAACATACAAGTATAGACTGGATCGTTTGAGTTAGAACAAAACATTTCATGTTTGTTTATTTGAAAGATTGTTTGATGGTACTGCTCGCATGTAGGCTAAGACATGGATTTTTCACCCCCAAGTGGGCTTTAAGAAAACATGATTTTGCCACTCTCAAGTGAGCTTAAAACTCTCAATTGGTGAATTGTTCCAATTCAAATAATCCAACCTTCACCCACAGGCATTCAGGTAGTTTTATCACATAAGCAAATAGTCTCAAGGTAAGCATGCTATCATGGCAGTCACTCACACGCATGCAAGGATGCTAAAGCATAAACACTCACCAAGTACTCCGAGTCAAAACAGACACTAGTTAGTAATCAATGCATGATCCTAGTTCATGTTAAGATGGCTAATGCAACACATGCAAAAATGCAACTAAGATAGGCTCGGCTATTCTAAAATGGCATATGAAATGCAACAACTGATACATGTATTTAACTCGGAATTGAAATACAATGCAGTTAGTATGATGCGCCGAGCCCGGTACATGCAAGACAGATAAATGGATGCAAACATGTGAGCATAAGTATGCTAATTGAAACGTACCCTAAACTAACTATCATAAGCCGGTAAATAAAAGGGAGAAAGACGTGGGGTTAGAATGCATGCATCACACACACGCGCGCACACTTATTACAACATTGCCCCCCTCGAAGGGTCCGAATGAATAGTACAGAATAAACTAGCTAATCTAAGCTAATTAAACTAATTATTACATAACATTAATTAATTAACGGATTAACTAAGTAAGTAAGGAAACTAGAATGCAAATTAAACAAAATGGACTGCCTCAGCCCTGTTCCGAATGATAGGGATGCATGCATGCTCAAGTCGCCTTGTCGGGAAATCCATCGCGATGCCCCGATTTGCCTCTGTTTGCAACTAGTCCCAAAACACTGTACAAAACTCCAGAAGGCTGCTGACCAGTTTTTACTGCTGGTTTCTGGTTTGCTGCATCAGAGAGCGAGAAAGGGACATGGCAAAGTATTTTCAACATATGTGTGCATGACCACTCTTCCCATCATTGCACAAGTTCCAGGGAGTGTAGTCCTCGATCCTCGTGCCACCAATCATGCATCTCGATGCATGATAGCCGAGGAGTCGAATTGCACGACTCAATAGGACATGAATGCACATATAAACAACTAAAACCAACAACTCCGTCATGGATGGTTAAGAGTGTCGGTGATTGGGAATCGAGGCATGTTTGGTCACTTGGAGTATGAAACATTCCTCGTTTCCCGTGTGTGGCCTAAACCCTACTCCAAACACAATGCAACAAATAGAATGGCATGGCATGTACAAAATGCAACTCTAGTATGCAATCGTAAATGTAATGCGACTAAGTAATGTAAACATGCAAAGGATGACATGCAAGCATGCAAATGGCATACACAATACTATGAACTAATCAATGGCATACTCAATGTACATGGATTATGTGGCATGCATACACAATGCACTAACATACGCGATGTTATGAACGAGGCATACTCAATGCAATGATCGAACATGCAACAACATGGATTATATGGCATACACAATGCAAGATAGACTTAAACCAAGATGGATAGGCCTCGGCCACACCCAAATCAGTGGCCAAACATGAAGAAAACGAAGCAACAACACACATGCAAACATGCACAAATGCAAGGGACCAAACATAAGGCACAAAGTGCAACTCTACCGAAGCATGGTAAGCATGAAGTATGGCATACAATCACATATTTTCTAGCTCTGAAATGACATGCAAGATGGTCCCGAATCATGCAAACACCTCACACAATGCATGCTAGATGGCCCAAATACAGAAACTAGTGAAGTGGATTACACTATAGGCATGCAAAGCAATACTCAAATGGCCAAACCAGCCCCAAACAGTTCCTATGCAGGCCAAAACAGTAGCAAATATGGATTAAAATGATGGCTCACAAAGCATGGAAATGAAACTCATGCAATGGTCCAAAAATGAGGTATTCATGCATAACTCTCAAACACATTTAAAGAGTGGAAAACATGGGAATATGGCGTACATATAAGCTCTGAAATATGATTCACAATGATGCCAAAACATGGAAACACCTCAAAATATGCATGCAATAGGCTTCAAAACTCAAAGCTAGGCAAGGGTATTGAACTACAACCATGCATAGCAAACATCATTCGACCATGAGGCCCAAAAAAAGAGCTAAGACAGTCCAAAACATGCACAAAATCAGTTTAAGGCATGGCCAAAAAGTGCTAGAATCAAAGGCCAAAATAGCATGCAATGTAAGCTAGTAAAGAGGATTTGTACTACAAGCATGTAAGGCAATCAAGAGGCCACTAAACCAGCAAAACTCAGAGGTATGGCATGCCAAATAAAGCCCAAAAACCCATTGAAACATGGTTAATGCATGCAAGAATGACATGCTCATTTGATAGGCCATGAAGAGGGTTATTCTACACATGCAAGATGAACACCCAATATGGAAAAACAAGCTCTGGACAGAGCCTATGCAGGTCCTAAAACTCACCAAAAATGTCCTGAAACATGGCTTGGAAGCATGCAAATAAGGGCTCCTTTATTAGGCCAAATATGCTAGAAATCAAAACAAGGAGAGAGAGGGTCACCCCTCTCTGATTTTGGCTCTCAAAAACACAAAATAACCATTGAAAATCCGCTGGATTTCAGTGGTTAAAAGGGCAAACAAAGCTCAAAACAAAAGCCTTAATGCATGGCTCAAAACAAGGTGAAATGAAGCATGCGAGGGGGTAGATGACCCCCAACAGAAAAATGATCTTAAACAAACATGTTAAGGACCTCAAAATAAGACTTTTTTCAGTTTACACCAAAGCTCAAAAATGCTTGCAAGTATGGCTAAAAGATGGAGCAAAATAAAACTCAAAAGAGGGAATAGGGTGTTACCCTTGTAGCTTAGCAACTCTAGCAGCTTATGAACCAAAAATGCAGCTCCTTAGGACCTCTCAAGACCCTCCAAGAAGCTTAGGTTGGTGTTAGAGGTGTTAGGCTAAGAGGTAGTGTGCAAAGGGGCAAGAACTTAGCACTTTTGAACACAAAATATAGAGACAAGGGGGGATGTATGTGTGTATACTTCAGCCAAATTCAGAACCCTTGCAAGGGAAGAGGAGGCCTTCCTTTATAAACAAGAGGGACTAAAGCTTCTCCAAGAAGCTTCAAACCAAGGTGGAAGATCCTCCATACACGTGTATGGAGGATCCAGTCTGTGCCTCCCAGCTGGCACAACTGGAATCAACTCACTGAGACAAGACTGGGGGAGGTAGGCCGACCCATTCAAGTGGTCGGCCGACCATTTGTCCTGGTCGGCCGACCACTTGCCCTGGTCGGCCAACCAGCGTCAAAAGGTTCAAGTGGTCGGCAGCCGCCTAGGGTGGTCTTCACACGAAATGCAAGCAAATGGTATGGTGGGAGACCAGTAAATGTGGCTCAAAAACTAAGGAGACCAGCCTCCTATCAAGAAAATCGGCTGGCGAAGAGAAAGGTGGTCTCTAAGAAGAAAATGTGGTCTCCCACCCTAGTACCACCTTCCAAACAATGAAAACAAAGTCCAAGCCAAAAATGAACCAAGACGGATGCAAAACGGGGGTTCAGGGGTCAAAACGCGCAGCCGGGTGCCCCGAAAACAGGCTGTTAAGCATCGAAAATGGCGTGCGACCATAAAGGTGGTCTCTCGGGCCACAGTGTCCCTCCAGAGAGAGGAAGCAAGGTGTGTGCCAAAAATCGGAGCAAACGGAGAAAGTTAAGCGGTCCCGAACTGAGGCGCACGGCTGACGGCTCCGGAAATCGGAAACTGGTCTCCAAACGGGAACAATGGTCTACGACCACGAAAAGTAGCCTGCGGCCATTGAGAGATGGTCTACGACACCTCTCCCTCCCTTCGGGAAGAGAAAACAGAACCTGATTCGCAAATCGAGACAAAGCACAAAAGAGTCCCAAAGTCCGGAGGCAAGGCTCTCAACCGAGACTCCGTAACCTCAGAACGAGTACAACATGTGCAATCACCGAGCGCTCCATCAATGACGTCTGAGTCTTAAGATCGATCAAAAATGGGGTGTCTACACTATATATCTATATATCTATAAGCAAATATATATAAGCAAATGTAGTTATTATGTCAGAAGCCTTTAAATATTTATTTTTAAATTCTCATAATTTTGGAATAAATAAATAAATATATGGCACCCCCCTTCACCTCTTTTTTCTCTATTGAGATATTCTCACTCTCTTCAACAATTGTTATATAAAAGATAATAATAAAAAAATCAAATAATATATTTCCTTAGAGTTTTAGATATAGATATGTATATACAAACCCATATGTCCATCACTATATCAGGTAAATTTAAATTAAAAAAAGAACCCACAAATCCCACAAATATTTATTCTTAAATTCTCATAATTTTGGAATAAATAAATAAATATGTGGCACCTCCCTTCACATCTCTTCTCACTATTGAGATATTCTTACTCTCTTCCCCAATTGTTATATAAAAGATAATAATAAAAAAAATCAAATAATATATTTCCTTAGAGTTTTAGATATAGATATGTATATACAAACCACATGTCTATCACTATATCAAGTAAATTTAAATTACAAAAAAAAAAAAAAAGAACTCACAAATCCTTCTTATTCCTAACTGTCATATATTAAAAAAAAAAAAATCAGATAATATCTTTGTGGGTGTCTTTCTAAAATCCCAATCCAAAATTTTTGAATTTTTACATTTTAAAAAAATTACAAAATGCCATACTTAATTTCTATTGGATCATACTTCACTTTACAAAAAAAAAAAGATGAAAAAGGTCAAAAATAATAAATAAACAACCAGATAAGTGTTAGCATTTATCAGATAAATGTTTGCTTTTTAAAAAAAAAATAATTGATTTGCATTTTAAAAAAATGTGATGTTAAAATTTTAAATTTAAATTTTCTATGATATCTTTAGCTCCTTATCTTTACCTAAAAATTAAATTTGAATTTAAACACTAAACCTCCAATATACATTATCTTTAAATTAAGTTGCCATATAAATTTGAATATCCATCAACAAAACCCAACATTAGAAACAAACCCCTAATAGCATCCAATTATTATTATTATTATTATTAATTTTTTTTTTCTCTTCCTTGTAACGCAGTGATGATCATAAAAATTTCTTCAAGGTATTAATATTTTTCATCTCCTAATTCTCATAATTTATTTATTTTTCCTCTCTAGGGAATATTATAATATACATAGAGCTTTACAAGCAATCCCTCTAGATTAATCATTTTTTTAATTGAAATCTATTTGAAGTCATAAAATTTCATGTAATTTTTTTTCATCTTTACTCTATTGTATAGTTTAATGATAGATCTTTTTAAGCAACATGTTCAAATTCATATAAATTTACATATGATCTATATAGTTTTACATAAAATCTTCTTAGGGTTATAAACTTTTTCATGCAATTGCTCTAGATTTATAGATCTTTGCATGTAATTTGTGATAGTACTTGAAAAGAATTTTTATTGAATAATTCATGCATATTACAATTATTAATCACTTCATTTTAGCTCACTATAATAAATATATATATATATGTATGTCTATTATGCATATTTTTCAAATATATCATTTGTCCTATAATATTTGGTAATAACCACTACTATACATTTTTAGTCTCTATTGATCTAATTATTAGTTATATATGATATCTTAAAAATTCATTTCAATGATTGATTGCAATTATTAAATTGATATATGCTTTTTCTATTCTTTTATTTATTTATTTATTTTGTATTGTTTTTATTCTCACTTTTGTTTAGTCTATTGTTTATGTGAGAACTTTATTAATAAATTGTGTGGTATAAAAATTATCAATATTTAGTTTGAATAATTATTCATATATATATATATATTTGGATCAGTTAAAGTCAATTGTTAGATAATATTTCATAAGGGTATTTACGTGTAGGTCCTAATAAATAGACTTATTGTCTAATAGGTCCTACAGAAGAAATTTGTCATAAAAAAGGTTAATAATTATAAGTTTTAGCTATAATTTATAAAAATCATGGCAAAAAAATCACTAATTGTCAATTTTTAGTGACATATATAAAAAATTGTCACAAAAAAATTATTTTTAGTTATAATTTTATCAAGACTTATTTTCAATAGGACTTGATGGGAATTAAATTCAACTATTAAGACCTATTGATAATTTACCCTATTTCTATTTCGTATTGTTTAGCTTAAGTATGAGATATTATGGCTCTTTTTATTAAATGATTAGTTTTATATTAAAATATTTTTCTTCTTAATCTTATTTTCTTTCCAAAAAAAAAACTTGAGACTCTTTATGAGAAAAAAGTGATCAACTATGATTTTTATTGAATCATCCTTTAACCATATTTGCTAAATTTAAAAACTAAAAACAACTATCTTATTGATATAAGTAACACAATTTAATGGGATTAGACATGACTACAATTCAATTAGATCTATTGGCCAAATTTAAAAAAATTAAATTAAAAACATCTATTACATGGGGCATAATCCAATTGGGTTAAACATTTTGACTGTAACTTAATCATAACTATTTATAAAACTTAAAAAAAAAAAAAAACTTGAACATTAAAAATACTTATTTTATTCTTGTACAAATAAAAATAAATAAATAAAAACACTTAATTTTTTTTAGATGGTGAAAACTCTTAAGTATTAGATAAATTAATTGGCATATGTGGTCATGATCAATTGGGTTAGATATTGAATTATTTACCAATAAATCCTACTTCACAAACTGCTATACCAAATAGTCCCACTTTTATTCTATTATACCAAATAGTCCTGCTGGTGGGTTGATTTGGTCCTTCTTTTTTTTTTTTCCATTTTTGTTTCACTGCGTAGACGAGAGTGCTTTTGGTTTAATGTGGTACTCTTTTGCGGGGTCAGTTCCTTTTTTGGAAACGTTGCTCATTCCGGTTTGGCTAATTTTGATGATACATTCAAATACGTTTTAGCTATTGTGTGTGTCTGCTATCCGTGTATCAGTCTGTGTGTTTTTCAGTCTCCCCGATCAAGGCTCTGTGTTATTGTTCCACTCTCTTCTTCACACACACACACACAGAGCGAGAGCGAGGGCTAGGGTTCTTCTGATTCAGTTTGAGAGTAAGAGAGAGAGAGATGGGTTGGTTTCAGGCTAGAGAGAGAGAGAGGAGTAATCAGTCTCTCTTGTGTGTGTGTGTCTGCTGTCCGTGTATCAGTCTGTGTGTTTTTCAATCTCCCCAATCAAGGCTCTGTGCTATTGTTCCACTCTCTTCTTCACGAGAGACAGAGAGAGATCAGAGAGAGGGCGACAATGTATGTGTGTATCTGTGTGTGATAGGAGAGAGAGAGAGAGCCCATGCTAGCTCCTGTGTGTGTCTTAGCTCAGATCGAAGAGAAGCTGTGTGCGTGTGTCCCGTGTATCAGTGTGTGTGTATGTTGTGTGTGTGTGTTGTGTGTGTGTATCAGTGTGTGTGTTAACCCCCAAACACACCAATCCAGCCTAATAAAAAACCCTTTATACGGTTTCGAATTCTGTGACACCCCCACAATGTATCACATGGAACATACCACACATGATATTCACTAATTACACACGTAAGGCACACATGCACCACATCCCAAAAACACGCCTCACAACCGCATGACTAACAACGTCTAAATGAGGGCAATTACGTCCGTAATAATTTCGCAGGATTAAACGGTTTAGTAGAATAAAAATGGGACCAATTGGTTCATTAGTTTACATTTTGGAATTTATTGGTAAATTTTCCTTAGATATTTGACTATATCTCAATCATAACTATTTGATTATAAAAATGTAATAAATATAAATTAAAAAAAATCATAATCATTAGACTATTTTCCATGTCGCCCAATGTTCACTTAAAAATAAAAATAAATAAAACTCTTATTGCGTAAAGGTTCAAAATTTACCGTTTGGGAAGAAGATTTGTGGCTAAAATAGCCACAAAATAGCCACAAAAGACAAAATAAGCTATTTTAACCACAACAAACAAAACATCACATCCAACCCATAATCATTACACTCTTCTCTCACAAAAAAAGTCAAAAAGCCAAAAAACTAAAAAAACCCTTTCCAAACCAAACTTTTTAGCCTAGGCTAAAATAGTCAAAAAAGCCAAAAAGCCGACCCACTTCCCAAACCAACCCAAAATAAGACATAATTTTGATGTATATTTTGTTGGAAAAATGGTTTTTTTTTTTGGTGACTTTAATTAAAGATTATAGTGGGTCCCAACCATCTATTGTGAATGGCCAAAAACCATTGAGATTTGAATGAAAAATTACCTCATGAAGTTAGCTTCATGGAAAAAAGGTAATGGGGTTTGTAACTCCTACATTAATGGGGTTTGTAACTCCTGCTTTTATTGCAGAGGTTAATGGTGCATTATGAACAGCCATAAAGGCTGGAGGCTCTTCCTCTCTCCCCTATACATGTATAAATTGAGACCCTCCTGTCAAGTCTCAAACACAAAAATTTTTACTTCCATTTCACAAGTCAGTTTGCCTGAAAGTTCCTATAGTGAGAGAGTGCTGCCACTGTTTTGTTCACTAAGCTAGACAGAGAGTGCTTCTGCCGTAGCTGGTTTTGACCGTCGTATCCTGGGAGACAGACGCCGGGATTCCTCAAGCACTCGACCAGTGAGGTGGCGAAATCTGTTTTAAGGAAACTGCTTCCGTGCAGGCTTCGATTTCGTTTCTTTACCCTTTTATTGTTTTGTGTATTTCTGTTGAAATTTAGTTGTAATTATTAGCATGTGTTCTTAGTATATATATAATTTGATTTCTTCATAAATCTATTTATTTAATTTCAAAATTTGAACAACAAGCTTAAAACAAATTTTTCATATATGTTTTTCCTATGAAATTGATCAAATAGATTTATATATAGACATTTGTATAATGTTACTAGGAACTGTTGCGGAATTACTCCCTATTTCAATGATTGTAAATTATGCAATGTGATTCTCTAATTGTTTAGTTTAATTAGAATGCTCTATCATAATTTGTATACTTAATTGTATTACTCTGATCTTATTTTATGAGTATGGTTCATCATTCCCTTTCTATGATTTGCATGAATTTTAAGGTTATAAAATATAATTTATTGATGTTGCAATTTTGACATGCTAATTCTATTCTATTCTAGGTTTTAATTTGTTACATGCTTATTATTTTCTAGACTAGATTACATGATTTAATCTTTAGAATTTTTGCATGTTAATGGTTGAATGGTTATATACTTGAAGTGCTTGGTTATTAGTTTATTACATATAAACAATTCAAATTATTTACATAAACTGCATGCTACTTATTTGGTTTCATCCTATTTGTCTAATGTTGCATTTGTATATTTTGATTTTGCATGCTTCTAGCTTTACTATCTAATTTGCATGTGAAATTGCTTCTAGTTTTCTAGAGTTATACACATAAGTTATTTCCATGAATAGTGTGTGATTTAATTGGATGAATTAAAGTTTGAATTAAATGTAGTTCTTTGGAGTTATAAAATTTGTGTAGCTTGTCTATATTTATTTACATGGTTATTGTGAATTAAATTCTTATATCATTTATGGCAATTAATTTTTTAATTTAATGTAGAAGTTATAAGGTTTTGTAACTTGTATAGTATCTTAATTCCTTAGTTATTTTGCTATTCTATGATTTGCTAGAAGGTTAAATAATATTTGATTCTATGTACAATTGCTTTATATTATGTTGTCGTTTTCTACTAACTCTCTTTGTAGGCATACCTAAGCGAAGAAAAGAATTGTATGGACTACTTATAATCCTCAATTGGATTGGTTATTTTTCTTTATGTTTGAAGAAATTTTTTACTTGAGATTTAGTTAGTTTGTTTACCAATTTGTAGTAGCAAGTTTTATTTGCTTATTAGACGCATTTTATATGCATGTATTTGGTTGTAGCAATTTTAAATTGTTTGCAAGTTTAAATTGCTTGTAAGTTTGGATTTTGGTTTGGTTTTCTGGAATAGAAACCAAAGTGTTTAGCCTTGGCTAAAAAGGAGGTTTTATTTGTTCGAAATGGCAACTATCACTGATGCTGCTGCTACTGCTAATGTTGGTGGGGATCTGAACCCCGGGGCAACTGGGTTGCCAACCCCTACTGGTGTGACCTCTGTGGTCAACCATGGCGTTACTCCGGCTGTTCCGGGAGGACCGCTCAGTCATCATGAGCGCCCAGAGAAATTTGCTGGGGTGAACTTCAAGAGATGGCAGCAAAAGATGTTGTTCTACTTGACCACGCTAAACCTTGCAAAGGTTCTGAGAGAGGATCCTCTAGCCGTGGCAGAGAATGAGCCTGATAAGCAGAAAGTCATGGCGCTTGACACATGGAAGCAGACAGACTATCTTTGCCGGAACTATGTGTTCAACAGCTTGGCAAACTCACTCTATAGTGTGTTTTGTTCCAAGAGCTCAGCAAAAGAGTTATGGGAATCTCTGGACAAAAAGTATAAGACTGAGGATGCCGGGGCAAAGAAATTTGTGGTTGGCCGGTTCCTTGATTTTAAAATGGTAGACTCTCAAACTGTGATAAGCCAAGTCGAGGAGTTTCAAGTGATCTTGCATGAAATTCATGCTGAAGGAATGCCTTTGAACGAGTCATTCCAAGTTGCTGTGATCATTGAGAAACTTCCCAATGGTTGGAAGGATTTCAAGAACTACTTGAAGCACAAGCGCAAGGAAATGCCAGTTGAAGAGCTGGTTGTCCGACTCCGGATTGAGGAAGATAATAGAAAGAAAGGAGGGAGTACCTCCTCAGTAAAAGCCAATGTCATTGAACATGGCAAATCTTCTGGAATAAGAAAGAAGCCCTCTAAGTTGGGGTCTAGAGGTGGTGTTGCAAAGAAGCCGGCTTACAAGCCACCGGAACCAAGTAATCGGTTCTTTGGGAAGTCCTATAACTGTGGTAGCAATGGGCATCGGGCTAGTGACTGCCACAAGCAGAAGAAGTCATACAAGACTAAACCTCGTGCTCATATGGCAGATTTACAAGAGCACTCCCATGAGGAGGATGATATGCACTTGTCTGCCGTTGTCTCTAAGGTGAATCTGGTAGGTTCAAACCCAAGAGAATGGTGGATTGATACTGGGGCAACACGCCACATCTGCTCCGAGAAAAAGCTGTTTACAACTTTCGAACCGGTTACAAACGGTGAGAAGTTGTTTATGGGAAACTCTACTACCTCGTTTATTGAGGGGAAAGAAAAGGTGGTCCTGAAGTTGACGTCAGGAAAGGAGCTGACCTTGAACGAAGTCCTGTATGTTTTGGACATTCGTAAAAATCTTGTCTCAGGGTCTCTTCTTAGTAAACATGGTTTTCGCATGGTTTTTGAGTCTGACAAGGTCGTTCTTACCAATAGCGGAATGTATGTGGGTAAGGGTTATATGTTGGGGGGTATGTTTAAACTCAATGTAATGGCTATTATCCCAAAGATGAATAAAGATGCATCTTCTTCTGTTTACATGCTTGAGTCTTCCAAGTTGTGGCATGGTAGACTAGGACATATGAACTTTGAATCTTTACGTAGATTAATCAAGTTAGATCACATACCATCTTTTAAGATTAATCCGAAACACAAGTGTGAAACTTGTGTTGAAGCGAAGTTGACAAGATCTTCGTTTCATTCTATTGAAAGAAGTTCAGAACCGTTGGATTTAGTGCATAGTGATGTGTGTGACTTAAAATTTATACAATCCCGTGGTGGCAATAAGTACTTTATCACTTTTGTTGATGATTGCATTAAGTATTGTTATGTCTATTTGCTCAAAAGCAAAGATGAGGCGATTGACAAGTTTGTTCTTTATAAGAATGAAATTGAGAATCAAGTAGGCCGCAAGATTAAGGCTTTCAGAAGTGATCGTGGTGGTGAGTATGAATCACCGTTTATTGAGATTTGTGCTCAATCCGGGATTATCCACCAAACCACGGCGCCTTATTCTCCTCAATCAAATGGGGTTGCTGAACGGAAGAATAGGACGCTAAAGGAAATGATGAATGCAATGTTGATAAGTTCTGGATTGCCATAGAACATGTGGGGGGAAGCAATTCTCTCTGCAAATTACATTCTGAATAAAGTACCCCGGAAGAAGGTGGACAAGACGCCATATGAGTTATGGAAAGGCGTTAAGCCTTCGTATAAGTTCTTACGAATGTGGGGGTGTCTTGCAAAAGTGGCAATTCCTACACCCAAACGGGTTAGGATAGGCCCGAAATCCATGGATTGTATATTCATTGGTTATGCACATAATAGTAGTGCATATCGGTTTCTTGTACATAAGTCTGAAATTCCAGACATATACAGAAATACCATTATGGAGTCAAGGAATGCATGTTTCTTTGAAGACATTTTTCTTTGCCAAACCCATGAAAGGGTTCCAAGGTCTTTGGAGAAATTTGATGAGCTTGCTAGTGAGGATGATCTTATTGATGATTCAGGTAATGATCAAATTGAGGTTTTAGATGAGCCCAGAAGGAGTAAAAGGGCTAGGATATCCAAATCTTTTGGTCCAAACTTCTTACCTTATATGGTTAAGAACGAACCTCAAACTTTCCACGAAGCTGTGACTTCTCCTGAGAGTCCATTATGGAAAGAAGCGATCAAAAGTGAGATTGACTCCATCTTACAGAACCACACCTGGGAGTTGGTAGATTTACCTCCAGGTTGTAAGCCTTTAGGCTGCAAATGGATTTTTAAAAGAAAGATGAAGGTCGATGGGTCTATTGACAAGTATAAGGCGAGGCTCGTTATCAAAGGGTACAGGCAACGAGAAGGCCTGGATTACTTTGATACGTACTCACCTGTTACTAGGATAACATCCATTCAGATGGTGATTGCGATTGCTGCTTTGCGCAATCTAGAAATTCACCAGATGGATGTAAAGACACCTTTCTTAAATAGAGATTTGAATGAAGAAATCTACATGGAGCAACCTGAAGGATTTTCAGCTCCAGGGCAAAGCAGGAAAGTTTGTAAACTTGTCAAATCTTTGTATGGTTTGAAGCAAGCGCCTAAACAATGGCATGAGAAGTTTGACAACGCAATGTTGTCAAATGGGTTTAGAATCAACGAATGTGACAAGTGTGTTTATGTCAAAGACACTGACAGAGGTTATGTCATTTTGTGTCTATATGTTGATGATATGCTCATTATAGGTAGTAACGATGAAATGATCAAAGCTACCAAGAAGTTGTTAAACTCTAAGTTTGACATGAAGGATATGGGCATTGCAGATGTTATTCTGGGAATTAAGATTACCAGAATCTCTGACGGAATTTTACTATCTCAGTCTCATTATGTTGATAAGATACTTGAGAAGTTTAGTGGATCAGATACGAGTGTGTCATCGACACCTGTAGACTTAAGTCTACATTTTACCAAGAATAATAATGAAAGTGTCTCACAGTTAGAATATTCTCGGGTAATTGGAAGTTTAATGTATCTGCTGAGTTGTACTAGGCCGGATATAACCTACTCGGTTAGCAGGCTTAGTAGATACACAAGTAATCCCGATGCTTCTCATTGGAAGGGTATTGTGCGGGTGTTAAGGTATTTACGCTACACTCGGGATTATGGGCTGCATTATACTCGATATCCAGCGGTGTTTGAAGGCTATAGTGACGCAAATTGGATATCAGATATAAAGGACTCAAAGTCCACTAGTGGATATGTGTTCACTCTTGGTGGAGCAGCGGTGTCTTGGAAATCTTCCAAACAAACGTGTATATCTAGATCAATGATGGAATCAGAGTTTACTGCTTTGGATAAAGCAATGGAAGAAGCTGAATGGCTTTGCCATTTCCTTGAAGATATTCCAAGTTGGTCCAAACCTGTGCCTGCTATTTGTATTCATTGTGATAGTCAATCTGCAATTGGTAAGGCACAGAGTAATATGTATAATGGAAAGTCTAGACATATCCGTCGTAGACATAATTCCATACGACAACTACTCTCGAATGGAGTTGTCTCTATAGACTATGTAAAGTCTAAGGACAACATTGCGGATTCGCTAACCAAAGGGTTAAATCGAGTGTTAGTCGAAACGTCGTCAAAAGGAATGGGGTTGAGGCCTTTGGAAGTTACCGGAATGGAAACCCAACCTAGTTGACTGGAGATCCCAAGATCTAGGTTCAATGGGACAACCTAATTGCGTGTAACGGTGGTATGTCACTGAGGAGGTTAAACCTGCAGCCATTCCTTCTATCAGTGATACCTGCAAGTGTAGAGGTTAAGCTGAGCTTTTAATGACTCTAGTGTGTTAAGCTATTGAGCTGAGTATAGCAGGATACTCAAGTAGAGTCACCTATGTGAGTGTGAAGTGGGGCCGCTTCTAGAAGAATTGGGCAGGCCAAGATTCTTTGAAACCACTCGCTGAACCAGGCTAGTGTCCAGGGCCACACAGGGCACACCAGTGAGAACAGAATAGTGGTAGGAGTAATTTCCGTGTGAGATCTATTGTCTCAGTTTACATAAACGGCAGAGCAGTTTAAGATGTCATATTCACTGATCAGCCACTCGATAGGTTTTCACTGGGAGAGGTTCAAAGCCAAAAGCTACCTTCTCTGATGTCGGGGTTAGTCCGTTGTACTCTCTCTCAGAGTCATTATTGTTGAACGGTGTTCGTTTGTTGAGTCATTCGGTCAATTTTTATTCATGTGGGGGATTGTTGGAAAAATGGTTTTTTTTTGGTGACTTTAATTAAAGATTATAGTGGGTCCCAACCATCTATTGTGAATGGCCAAAAACCATTGAGATTTGAATGAAAAATTACCTCATGAAGTTAGCTTCATGGAAAAAATGTAATGAAGTTTATAACTCCTGCATTAATGAGGTTTGTAACTCCTGCATTAATGGGGTTTGTAACTCCTGCCTTTATTGCAGAGGTTAATGGTGCATTATGAACAGCCATAAAGGCTGGAGGCTCTTCCTCTCTCCTCTACACATGCATAAATTGAGACCCTCCTGTCAAGTCTCAAACACATAGATTTTTACTTCTATTTTACAAGTCAGTTTGCCTGAAAGTTCCTATAGTGCGAGAGTGCTGCCACTGTTTTGTTCGCTAAGCTAGACAGAGAGTGCTTCTGCCGTAGCTGGTTTTGACCGTCGTATCCTGGGAGACAGACGCCGGGATTCCTCAAGCACTCGACCAGTGAGGCGGCGAAATCTGTTTTAAGAAAACTGCTTCCGTGCAGGCTTCGATTTCGTTTCTTTACCCTTTTATTATTTTGTGTATTTCTGTTGAAATTTAATTGTAATTATTAGCATGTGTTCTTAGTATATATATAATTTGATTTCTTCATAAATCTATTTATTTAATTTCAAAATTTGAACAACATATTTTACTATTAAAAATTATCACATTATATCTCTATCATAATCAAAATCTACTAACTCCACCTTAGATACATACCACAACAAAAATCACATCTCTTTTTCTCTTTCAAATTTAAATATTTTTAATAAAATATTAAAAACAAAAAGAAATATAAATCAAGACTATGCAATATATATATACTTTAAACAGCTTTATTATTTTTAATTTATAAATAAAATTTTGACTCTCTTATCCATAGCACATGTTTTATAAAAGAATATAAAAACGTGAAATGTGCATTTAAGTTTTAACTTTCTTAATATTATTTAATTTTTAATGACGGTCGGACCCTTAAATAACATAATTTCCCTCAAAATTTTCTTTGCATGGCGTGAATTATTTTTTATTTCAACTTTTAATCTTTGTATGAATATGCTTGGTTATCATTTTTCAAAAATATTTTTCAGAAAATTCTACTTTCTTATTTTCTATATTTTTTTGTTTTGACTGAATTTTTTTAATATTTTAAGCAATTTTTTTTTTTTTACTTTTAGACATACCTAACATAAATATACCTATAAAGTAAAAAAAATTGAAAAAAACCTTTTAAAAATTTACTAAATACCAAAAATATAAAAAAAATATGAGAATTCAATACATTTTTTATATTTTTATGTATTTATTAATTTTTAAAAATATTTTTTCACAAATTTTTTATTTTTTAGATACATCTAAGTAAGGTGCATCTAAAAACGTAAAAAAATATTTAAAATTTTAAAAATATTCACTAAAAACAAAAAAATACGAAACCCAAAAAATTCAATTTCAAAAAACTCAAACCAAACCAAACAAACTTAATTCTTATTTTTTTGGCTAAGTACTTTTTCATGAAATTTTGTTTCTGCTTTCCATTAAAAATAAAAAATAATAATAATAATAATAAAAAACTCACACTAAAAAATCATGACATCATTTAGTGTAGTTGGTTTCAGTTTTTTGAAAATTGAGTTTTTTATTTTTTGTGTTTTTTTATTTATTTTTAGTGAATATTTTTAAAATTTTAAGCAATTTTTTTACTTTTTTAGCTACATTTTACCTAGATGTATTTAAAAAGTAAAATATTTATGAAAAAATAGTTTAAAAAACTAATAAAAACACAAAAATATGAAAAATGTACTGAGCCAAGTTTGGCATATCCAAAATAATCCATCTTTTTATCTTTTTATCTTTTTTTCATCACATCACATCTCTACTTTTCTGTACATCTTTTCGTAAAAAGACAAAAAGTACACTTATTTAAGTCATCCCAAACAACCCCTGAATTTTCATTTTTTTTGTATTTTTTGTATATTTTTTAAAAAAAATTCACAAATATTATAACTTTTTAAGTGCATTTATGTTAGGTGTGTCTAAAAATTAAAAAAAAATTGCTTAGAATATTAAAAAAAATCATTGAAAATAAAAAAAATACGATAAAATAAAAAAATAAAATTTTCTGAAAAATGTTTTCTGGAAACCAAAACCAAACAAACTATTGTAATCTAGGATAGGGGTGAGCAGTAAATATACTTGTAAGAACCTGAATTTTTAGGTAACTAATTAGTTTGATTAAGGCCTCGTTTGGGAATAGACTATTCTAGTAACTTTTTGACTTTTTGGCTAAAATATGAGGTAAAAAAATTAGTATGTTTGGGATGACTTTTTGGCTTTTTACGAAAAAATGTGCAAAAAGTAGAGAGAAAAGGGAATTTTTGACTTTTTAGTATAAGTTGTTAGCTTTTTGATTTTTTTAGTAACTTTTTGGCTTTTAGGCTAAAACAGTCACTTGCCAAACAAGGCCTAATAATAATATTAAGTCAGTTAACAGTGATTATAAAATTATCGAATTATAATGTTAATAGTATCATGGTTAATACCAATATTAGATTCCTTTAAATAAAATTATTTATCTTTCTGTGATAAAATTTTTTGTATCTAAATATAGTTGTGAAAACTAAATGAGTTAAACAAATAATAACTAAGTTAGTAAGAGAATAGTAGGGAGCAAAATATCTAGTGACTAGGTTATATATATATTCAATTGATTTTTATTTTTATACCAAAATAAAAATAAAAATAAAAATAAAAATAAAAATCAGAATTTATTTTTGGGTAGAGGAATTCGGCCCTGCTCAGCAAGCATGCCAATGCAAACCAAAGTTTGCTTACTGCCACACACCAAAGCCTGCATGCACAGATGGCAATTCCAAGCCTTTGTCAAGGCAACCATGGCATGCAAACATGCTGTAAGCTATCCTTATAGATGATAGTTCCTAAGCTAAAATAGAAATAAAGTAAAAAGAATAATAATAATAATAGTAATAATAATAATAATAATAATAATAAAATAAAAATAAAAATTAGGCCCTCAAACTCTTATAACTAGGAGCACTATTCAGCATTCCATTACATACACGTAACTGAGCAAAAGAAAGAGAAAGAGAGGGAGAGAAAGCAAGAGGGAAAGGAGAGAAGAGAGGAGAAGAAAGGCTCAATACTTGGGATTTTTTTTTTACTTCATTGAGGTAAAAATATTAAACCCCTATCCTCCCTTAGATGTTTTTCTTAACTAAATGTATACATTAAAAATATGCAAGAGTGTGTATTGATAATACACAAATGTTCAATGCATGTTACATTTGGATAGAATGATAATATTATGATTATGTGATTTCTGTCATTCTTACAAGTATGGATTAGATAGTTTAGCTACTGATTTTGCTCCTCATGTGTTCAAATATTCTCCATTGTGGAATTAATCTTACCTACTTATGAATTTGTGTTTACTCTTTATAAATATTATTTTCTGTTATCACTACTGAAAGTAAATATGAAGGATTAGAGTTTCACATGGGAATAATAGTAAGAAACATTTTTTTTAGTCTTACATGTGATTCGTGATGAATACAAAGTGTGTTTTATGCAAACTAATGAACTTCCAACAAAAGAGATTTTTAATCCGTTTTAAATAAATCCCAAACAAACTCACGAGAACACTTTCATAAAATCTAAAACTACTAGAGTTAGTTTAACATGTTTTCATGGTACTAGAATATTGAAGAAAATTATTTGACAACGTTTCATGGCCAGAATATATTTTTAACTTCATTGCTGTTTGGAGGCAACAACAATGTTGATTTTACCAGGTCATCGTTTATTCTACAGAATGAATTTTCAAGTGATTCAAATCGATAAAGTTAGATTTTTAAGTTACCTTTCAAATGCCACTGGTTTCATAATTTTTTATTAAACATTGAGAGAGAAATGCCAATTTTTTCAAAATGTGACAGAATCTGTCCAGTTTTCTTATAAAAATTATTTGACCATCTTCCACTGGTTTTCAGTCTTCAAACTCTTCTGGAAATATGTTCTAAACTCAAAAATTTAGCAAACCGTTCTGACCATGCCTCTTTTCGACACCATTTGAGGCCGCTTTTTATTTTTCGAACACAGAACACCTGTGTTGGAGGTTAATGTAACTCATTATCCCAGAAAATCAGTTTTCTTTAAAAAATTATTTCTCCATTTTAAAATCATTTTTAGCCCTGATATTCTTCTCAAAATATTTTCCTAACTCGATGAACTAGCACCAGTTAAAATATTATAATGGTTGAATTTTGTTTGGTATGGGTTTTATATTTTTTTGTCTGACCATACAGTGCTGAGAGAAGAAGTGTGTTAATTCTTAAGAAATTTTGTGATGATTCCTAAGACATTCTATCACATTTATTTTGGTTTCCATATATGATTGTGTTGTGCTATATAAACATTATATCACTGTGGTTATCAAGCTAAAACTCGCACATGCAAAAAAAAAAAAATTGTGAATTCGACGAAGTAAAGAAACACGAAATTGAACTAATGATACATTAAAAATTTAAAAGTGATGGGGTGAGCCCGGTTTAGAAGCTTGTGCCAGTGAGTTGCGAACCCTAACATGGCATGGGAAGGTATTTCGGCTCCTATCGGTGTAAGCGATATAAGATTGGTGGTGCTGGTGTCATAACATAGACCATTCCCTTGGGGCAGACTATGATGTCACGACTCGGGTACGTAACCCTGGTGCGTGGGCATCATTGGTAGTTACAGCAAGTAACATTTGAATATTTGACCAAGGGAGAGTCAGAATTTCCTGTGCCCATTGCTTAGCGATTAAGTGGAAATAGTGCTCCGCGGGGAGTTACTTAAATTTATCTGATACTAAATCTATGAGAATTTAAAAAGAAAAATGTGCATTTTTCTTATGATGAATTACTATTTCCGTTTGCCATTTTATTTATTTATTTATTTATCTATTGTTATTATTTTAACTGTTGGCATTCCTGTTATACTTATTAAATGTTGCTTGTTATTATGTTACTACGCATTATTCATTTATTATGAGTATTATTATCAGGGTGAGTATTTTCGGGCTGTAGTATATTATTGAGCTCGTCGCTCATTGGCATTCTCGTTGCCCTAAAATTTTATGCCAGGTACCGAAGAAAATGAAGGAAACACCGAGGCCTTGCAAGGTGATATTCAGTCTTGGTTAACTTGAAAAGTCCCCAAGTTCCACGAACCATTTTTTTAAGTTTCCTAGTTTTCTCTAGTTTTCTTTCATATTTGTTGCTTTTTTTTTGGTATTGTGACTAAGTTTTAAGTTTTATTAGAATTGAAATTTGAAAACTTTCAATTTCTGGATTGTTAATTAATGGATGTTAGTGATATTCGTGGCAACATTGATTTTAAGTTCTAAATCTTATTATGGCTTCGTTTGGGAAGTGAGTTGGATCTTTGGCTTTTTGGCTTTTGACTTTTTTGACTATTTTAGTCTGGGGTTAAAAAGCCTGGTTTGGGATAGACTTTTGACTTTTTTGTGAGAGAAATAATATAATGATTATGAGTTGAATGTAATGTAATGTTTTGTCTTATTAGGCTAAAAAAATTATTTTATTTTTTGTGGCTATTTTAGCCAAAAAAGCTCCAAACCTTTCTTCCCAAACGGAGCCTATGATGTCCTTAAAAATTTTGAGGCGTCACAATACCAATCCGCCCAAACCGACGGAACCGAATCGATCCGTCGCATTTTGGATAGATGCATGATGACGAGTGGACGGTTGCGGATTGATTTTTTTCCAATCCGCTTAGTTTTGGACGGATGGCGGATTTAAGGTTCATTTGGCGGCAACCGAATCGCAAAACCATGAGCATCCTTAGTAATTTGTAAAATTTTGTGTTTTCAATTTATTTAGATATTCTGTTTGTGCTTTCTGTTGAAAAAGAATTTTCAACTTGAATATATTTTTTAGTTTTTAAATCTAACTCTAAAAGTAATAAATAAAAAAGATGATATATGATGGTTGGTTTTTATTTTCAAAAACAGATATAGATGTAGCAATACAGAGGCATATAATCTCTACCACTGCTATGTTCAAGATTTTGGTGGTTTGAATTGTTTTTATATTTTATGAATCACATATTGTAATACTTTATATGGATGTGGCATGCAGTGATTGTAATATTTTAAAATTTCAAATTTTCTTTCTTTAGATGAGACATGCAGTGGTGATTTTTTTTTGTAAAAATGCAGTGGTGATTGTAATACTTTTTTAAGTCATTGATTGTAATACTTTTTTTTAAAGAAGTGCACAAGTTAAATTATATAGAAAATTTATAAAATTTTAAACCGCTAAACTGATTCGCATCCATTCGTCAATCCGCCAATTCGCTCAATCCACATCCGCTAGATTGACGGACGGATGTAGATTGATTTTCTTTAATTTGCCAATCTGGCGAACAAGTGATGGATTGAAAGTTTCGTGGCTATAACCGACCCGCGACAACTCTTAATTTAGGATAATGATCCATTCCTAATCTTTCTCGGAACAAATTACTATTATATTATTTTGCTCATAAATTATGTATAAAAAAATTATAAAAAAAATAATATTTTCTAATCAAATATCATGTCTAAACGATAATAACAATCATGTAACGTAGGATGGGTTTGGAAGAGTAGGGTTAAGCTGGCCCCAGCATTTGTTTTTCAAAAGCTATAGGTAGTCACATTCTTAATTAATAAAACTTATTTTCTATGTTTTTAAGCTTTTTTTATTTGTTAATATAAAGAAATGAAATTAATATGGTCATATGCGGAGGAAGCCGGCATCCTCCTGTTAAACAACACTAGTAAAGATGAAACATTTTGGCTTTTCTTTTGTTTAAATATTCCCTTTTCGCTTTGGCAAAATGTCTCTTAAAACAGTCATTTTTATTTTTATTTTTTAAAATTTTTTTTGCATGTTATGTGTGACGGAGACACCATATTGATCCTAATCCAATTGATTGTACTTTTGTTTTCTTATATTCCATTTGTTTCAAAAACTATTTTCACATAATCGTACTTTGTTTTTTAACGACTTTTGTAATTTGTGTAAAGTTTTTTATTTGGCTCTCTAAGGATATTCTTTTCATTTATTTATTTAATTTTGCTCTATATGTTGTTTACTTTATTTTAAAATATTGCGTTACAATTTTCTCAAAAAAAAAAACATTTTCTTATATTGTAACCTTAGAAGGTGGTGATTATGGCAATGGGCAGTAATGATGGAGATTATGGTGGTTAGTGGTAGTACGGTGACATTCATTAAATAAATAAATTATAATTTGAAAAAATATTTTTGTAATTTTTAAAAGTAAAATTGTTGATCCTTAACAAATGTTTTTCACTTTAGTCTATTAATTACGAAAAACATTTTCTTTTATCATTTATCTTTTTATTCTATTAAGGGAAAATTATTTAGAAGTTTTATTAGGGAAATTTATGCTACATATGATTCTACTAAAACACTTATGTTTTCATAAATTTTATGAGAAATTTGTTGACACATTTACCTTCAATATTAATTGTTAATATCATAAATAATAATAAAACCATATATAGAAAATTGAATGTTACTATAGATCATATTTATATAAACGTAACGTAACATGACACCTATATAAACGTAACGTGACACCTATACGTAATGTGACACCTATATAAACGTAACGTGACACCTATGATCTATGATAACATTCAATTTCTTACATATCTACATAAACGTAATGTAACGTGACACCTACATAAACGTAACGTGACATCTATGATCTATAACAACATTCAATTTCCTATAAACGTAATGTAACGTGACACCTACATAAACGTAACGTGACATCTATGATCTATAACAACATTCAATTTCCTATAGGAAATTGAATGTTGCCATAGATTATATTTATATGAAACGTAACGTGACACCAATATAAACCAGCAACATTTTCACATTTAATTTAAAAAAATAAAAACTCATTAAGTTTGCGACACGTTACGTTACGTTTATGTAGGTGTCACGTTACGTTACGTTTATATAGGTGTCACGTTACGTTACGTTTATGTAAGTGTCACGTCACGTTACTTATATGTAGGATCTTGTGGAATACATTCCTATCTAAATAAGACTTGAGACTCTATAAGAAATTACACAGGACTTAACCAATCATAAACACTAAAAAAATTAAAAAAATTAAAAAAACAAAACAAAACAAACAGAGTAGTCATCATAATTAGGGCTGAGCAAGTGATCCGTGAAATCCGTAATTCGATCCAGTCCAGACCAATCCGATAGGTTTGGATTGGTTTTTTGAATCCGCGGTTCGGTTCCGGATTGAAGAATTAAAAATCCGTAGTCTACAGATTGGTTCCGGATTGAACCCTACGGTTCTGGATTGGAACCGATCCGAACCGTATACAAATAGTCTATATTTTTATTATACATCCTCCCCCATAGTATCTTCTCTTAATTCTATATAAAATCTAAACTCAAACCTAAAACCGTATAATATTTTTTTTTATTACTCTTGTTTGTTGGTTTTTAGTTTTAATTTGTAATGGTTTAAATACTTATAGTGAAACCAAATTTTCTTATGGTTGTTTAAATTTTAGAACATTATGTCGCTATTATAGAAAACTATGTTGCTATTGTGGAATTTTATATTTTTATAAAATTAAAGTGTTATAAATATATTTTTGTTATTTAATTATGTGAATCCGTGGTCTTAAACCGATCCAATCCGTATTTAAATGGATTGGTTCGGATTGGTTCCATGATTTAAACGGATTGGATTGGTTCCAATTTTTTAGGAACCGTAGATAACGGATTGATCCTGATTTTATCCCAATCCGGTCCAATCCGGACCATGCTCACCCCTAATCATAATGGACGGATTGTCCTCATAATTATCCGCCAAAAAAAAAAAAAAAACCAAAAGAAAAAAGAAGCAAGCAAATCTTAGAATTAACAATTTTTTTAATTTTTATTTTTTTATGGACACTGTCTTGATAGATTGGCGTCACGTGTTTGACATTCCGGCTATAATAAGTTAGCACATAACACAAGAGACAGTGTTACTTGTCTGTTTTTAGAAAAATGTTTGGAGGTCATAAGTTTTGTGGTTATAATGGTTTAAAATTATCAAAATGATATTATTTTTGGTGTAAAATATGTCAAAACGACGTCGTTTTGACAGTTTTAAGCCATTGTAACTACAAAAATTATGATCCTCTAACATTGTTGTTTTTATTATTATTCGATACGTCAAGATCAATACTATGATACTTTAAAATACATCATCTTGTTTTTGTCTATTTTGAGAAAATAGATATAATCAATTTTTTGGTAAAAATTTATTTATAAGTAGTTTATAAGCAGTTTTTTTATGAAAGAGGAAGTGAATTATAATCTGAGAAGTAGATTATAACCCACTTCTCAAAATAGGTCTTTATCTACATGGATCTGACCTTATTATTTATTGAAATGTTTTAAAAAGTTGATAAAAAATTAATTTTTTAATTTTTTGATGATTTTTTGGACAAAAACTTGACTTCTTTTGGATAAAAAAAACTGACTCTTTGGACTAAAAAATTTAAAAATTCAAAAAATTAACTTCTTAAACTAGTTGCTAAATTGAGCTATCGTTATAAAATCTCAAAAATATTTCTATTATCAGATTCTCGGTGCCAAACCATCGATTCGCTGCACTATTTGTTTTCTTATATTTATAGTTGCATCTATAAAATTTAGGACAAATTACACTAATAGTCTTTATAGTTTAAAGCATGTGTCACTTTTATTTTGGATTTTTTAATTGTGACACATTTGACTCTGAATTTTGAATCTTGTTTTAAATATGGACAATTGAAAATACTATTGCTCAATTTCAAAGGCAAAATCTTCAATTTGATAAAATATAAATTAATTTAACGAAAATAAATGTCAAAAAAACATTTTTTAATTTTTAAAAATTATTTCTAACCACCAAAGATAAAATGTAAAATTAATAAATCTTTTACATATTTATTTATTTAACCAAAATTAATTTTTATTATGTGTTTTGTTTTGTTTTTATTTTCATTAAATTAGTTTATATTTTTTCAAAAGTCAAATATGGCAACACTTTGATATTAATATTAAACCAATCCATTAAATCAAAAAATCCAAAATTAAAAACATTTCATATATTAAATATATCAATTATACATTAAAAACCTAAAAACCACTCATTACATGATTATCATCCAAATACATAATAAAAATTAATTTGATAAAATAAATAAATAAATGTGTAAAAGATTTATTAATTTTACATAATTTTATCTTTAGTAGGTAGAAATAATTTTTTAAAATTTAAAATATTTTTTTGACATTTATTTTTGTCAAATTAATTTATATTTTATCAAATTAACGATTTTGTCTCTTGAAATTGAGTAATAATATCTTCAATTATCCTTATTTGGAACAAGATTCAAAATTCGTTGCAATTGAAAAGTCAGGGACTAAAGTGACATGAGCTCCAAACTATACGGACTGTTAGTATAATTCGCTCTAAAATATAATGCATTAAAGCATTTTCAATCCTTTATTTTTGAGTAATATTAGAGATCTCAAAAATTTTACTAAAATTTTTACCAAATATCTCATATGGGTGTGAGATTCATATTATTTTAGTAGAATTTTTGGAGTCCTTAACATTGTTGTTTACTTTTTTTTTTTCAAATTTTGATTGAAAAAATGGTTAAAAACTTGAATTAATATTAGAACGATGGAATAGTTTTTCATCAAATTTAATTAAAAGTTAGGCAAATTGCAATAGTTAGTCCTTATATTTTGATTTTTGTGTCATTTTAGTTCCTATAATTTCAATTGACTTAATTTTGACTATGAATTTATGATTTTGTTTTAATTTGGTACAATTGGTTACAATTTTTAACATTTTTGTATGGAAAATATACATATAAATGTTATGTGTCATATTTTTTAAAATAAAATTATAAATTTATTAACTTTAGTGAGTTAACCTTAACTAATTCAGTGACTATTTTCAATAAAAAAATACCAATGACATTATTAATTAAATTAAATTGACTGAAAATGTAAAATAAATGGTCAAAATTATAACAATTAAAAATATAAAAATCAAAATAATATAAATGACAAAATATAAGAACTACCTGTCTAATTTACCCTTGAAAGTTTGATTTGGTGAAAATTTGAATGCTCCCATCCTCACTAACTTAAAAGTTTCGTCAAATCATTTTTGAAAATTCCAAACTTATCCCTAAAAACTTTTTCATTAAATTTAATGTAAATTTTACTTTTGTCTTGATTTGATTAAAAATTTGATGAAAACATAATTTTATACAAATTTGATAAAATGATTAGAGATCATTTTCACTAAATTCTTATATCAAATTTAAATCAGATAAAAAAATTTGATGAACAATTAGAGCACTTTGTTATGATTTTTAATCTAGTTATTTGTTGTTATGTATAAATGGTGAATTTTAGGATGTTTGAAGAAAACCTAGGATTTGGAATCAAATTGAAAAGAGGGATTTCTATGTTGTGGTCAATAAATGAATATGGGGTTATCTAGAGTTAGAATGGTAAATTTTAACCTTTGGATTGTTTGTTGGAAAAGGGAAAATTTTGCCCTAATATGTGTTAAATAATTATTTTGTATAAATAATGAGATTGGTAAGAAGAATGTGAAATTGGGATGATATATGAATGAGTGGTGTAGTTGGATCTGTTAAATCACTCACTCATGGAAAATTGATGAATCATCTATTTTGAGGATTGTATATCTGTTTTAAAATATCTGTGTTGGGCTATCGGTAGAGTATAGTTATGATTGTTGTAGAAATTGTATGAGGATTAGGTAAATTGAAACTAATCGTTTAATTATGTCATTGAACATGACGGTATGATTAAGGCATTGATTATGTGTTGTAGATAGTCATTATATATGATGATGTTCTTAAATACATTGTATATGTATAACGTTTTGGAGGAAAAAATGGGATGTACTACATTGTTTGAGAGGAGATAGGAGATGGACTCCATTGAGAATTAAATTGGCGGGAGTGTCCAATGTGAAAGTCTCGAAATCTTATGTATATATGGGTCTCGATCCCACGGACAAAATTTTCGTAAAATGACAAGATTGAGGTGTCTGTATGAGAATTATGTTAATTGAGAACTACTGGGTTGTAGTCTTAGTTGGATATTTAAAAAAATTATATATATATACTTGTTATATAACTTGAAATGAATAAATGGAAATGGATCAGGATGTGAATGCCAGTATTGAATGGTCATGGAAAGAATGTAAGTTGGTCATGAACATTGTACGTTTATCTGACACTTATAGCTTAGTTAAATCTCATATATTATCACTACTACAAAAATAGTTAAAGATCACACTTTGACAAAAAAAAAAAAGATCTCACTTTTATTGGAAGTGTGATAAAAAAAATTAGATTGATATTTTAATCACACTTAATTTGATTGAGTGTGATAATATTTATTTTTTATGTCACTTTTCAATTAAGTGTGATTATATATATATATATTTTTTTAATCACACCTTCTAATTAAAAGTGTGATTATATATACACTACTACTTTTTAATCACACTTTTTAAACAAGTGTGATTATATATATATTTTTTAATCACACATTCTAATTAAAGTGTGATTGTTTATATATTTTTTAATCACACCTTTTAATTAAAGTGTAATTATATATACACTACTACTTTTTTATCACACTTTTTAAGTAAGTGTGATTATATATATATATTTTAATCACACATTCTAATTAAAGTGTGATTGTTTATATATTTTTTAATCACACCTTTTAATTAAAGTGTGATTATATATACACTACTACTTTTTAATCACACTTTTTAAGTAAGTGTGATTATATATATATTTTTTAATCACACATTCTAATTAAAGTGTGATTATTTTATATTTTTTAATCACACCTTTTTAATTAAAGTGTGATTATATATACACTACTACTTTTTAATCACACTTTTAAAGTAAGTGTGATTATATATATATTTTTTAATCACACATTCTAATTAAAGTGTTATTATTTATATATTTTTTAATCACACATTCTAATTAAAGTGTGATTATATCACTACTACAAAAACAGTTAAAGATCACACTTTGATAAATGAAAATATCTCAATTTTATTATAAGTGTGATAAAAAAAATTAGATTGATATTTTAATTATACTTAATTTAATTGAGTGTGATCATATTTATTTTTTATGTCACTTTTTAATTAAGTGTGATTATTTATATATATATATATATATATATATTAATCACACTTTTTAATTAAATGTGATTATATGTATATTTTTAATTAAGTTTTGAAAAGAGTTTTGATTTATGTGTTTGGTTATGAGTTTTGAAAAGTAATGATTATATTTTGAATTGAGTTTTGAAAAATGGATGTAGAATTATGATTTGAAAGGTCAAAACAAACATCATACTTAAAATCAATGGGTGGAACTATGACCACCACCACTACTGCCACTACTACTACCATTACCTCTTATCCACCATCACCACCACTCCACTACTGCAACTGCTACTACCATTACCTCTCCTTCACCACCGCCACTCTATCTCCTCTACCACTACTACAACTTCACCACTACTTTCCTTCGCCATCACCACCACCACCACCACCTCTTGTCCACCACATTCACCACTACTGCCACTCTTTCTTCTCTGCCACCCTCATTTTAGTAACAAAAAAAAAAGGGGGCCGTAAAAAAATATTTTTCATTGACCAAAAAAAAATTAACTTTATTTTTAATGGAAATTATTTTTCATTAAAATATTACCCTTACTTCTACAAAAAAAAAATAAAAAAATAAAATATGAAACAAATAAATTTTCAACCTTAGTAACTAAAAAAATAAAATATTTTTTTTTTCATTACCCCTACTCATCACTCTTTGCCTTTATATCTATGTCTTTCTCTCTCTCTCTCTCTATCCCACACTGTGCTCGCGTTGCTCACTCTTTCCATCCCCTCTTATTGAATTATCGATGTCCCTCTTGATTATCGATCTCTTTTTTCTCTCTTTCTCTTTCTCTCTCTCTCTCTCTCTTCTTTCAATCGCTCATCTCTCATTTCTCTTAATCACTTGTCGAAAGAGAAAAAGGTCAAAAAATGAAATGGGCCTCTATCTCTCTCACACACACTCATCACTCTTCTCCCTAGCTCTCTCATCTCTCTCTGCTCCCTATCTCTCTTGCTCATCTTTCTTTTCTCTCTCTTTCTCTCTCTCTTTCTATGTCTCTCTCTATATCTCTTGTTCATCTCTTTTTGTTGTTTCTCTCTCTCTCTTTTTGCCTATCTCTCGCTTATCTTGTTTCTCTCTTCTTTTTTTCTCTGTGTGCGTGTGTGTGTGTCTCTCTCTCACTCATCACTATTCTCTCTGGCTCTCTCATCTCTCTTGCTCATCTTTCTTCTCTCTCATTCTCTCTTTATATCTCTTGTTCATCTCTTTTTACTGTCTTTCTCTCTCTCACACTCATTTTGTTTCTCTTTTTTATTTTTATTTTTATTTCTCTCTCTCCCTCATCTCTCTTCTCTCTCAATCGTTCATTTCTCTCATTCACACTCATATTTTTCTCTGAGCCCATTGTTGTTGAAAGAGAAAAAAGTCAAAAAATGAAATGGGTCTCTCTCTCTCTCTCTCTCTCTCTCTCTCTCTCTCTCTCTGTGTCTCTCGCTCATCTAGCTTTTCCCTCTCTTTCACTCACCTCTCTTAAAAAATGAGTTTACGTTAGTTTTTAAACAAAAATCTAAAAATTTGACTAACAATTTTTTAATTAATTGTTTTTTCAAATATTTTTTTTAATTAATTTTTTTAATTATTTTTTTTAAATAATTTTTTTCAAATAAAATTTTTTCAATTAATTTTTTTTCCAATTAAAATGTGCATGATCTCATTGTCATAAATACTAAAAAAATAAATATAAATATTTTAGACTTGGATAAAAATATTTTTTAGTTTATAATTTTAATTTTTTTAAATATTTTGTTCAAACGCATTTATAATTTATATTTTTTTTAAAAAGTAAATAAAAATTAATTTACAAAATTTTTGTAAACATAAATTAAAAATATAAATGTTATCAAACCATACCTTAAATTTTCATTTGAGCCAGTTATGCTTGATGTGGCGAAAAAAAAAGCACAAAATCTGATTCCCGCTCGTTTTTCCCCCCTTAACCAGAAATCTCCAAATCTCAAATCCCTAATTTTTGAACCAAAAATCCCCATCATCTCTCTCTCGCGACTGTAAGCATGACAGACGATGGCGTTGAGCGACTGGGTTAAGGAGCCTCACCCTTTTGTTTCTGTGCACAATACATGTTGATACCTCATAATACATGCATAATACTAGATTTGCAATATTTAATTCAACAAATTTACAAAATTAGACGGTTCTTATCATCAAAAATTAATTCTACACTGAGTCTACAGCAAATTGTGCCGTCGCAAATACTCTGCTTTTTTGAGACGGCATTTTCTGCCGTCGCAAAAAGTGACTTTTGTGTTTTTTTTTTTTTAGTGAATATTTTTAAAATTTTAAATATTTTTTTAAGATGCACCTTACTTAGATGTATCTAAAAAAAAATTATGATTTTTTTTAAAAAATATTAATAAATACATAAAAATACAAAAAAAAAATGTATTGAATTATTGTATTTTTGGTATTTAGTGAATTTTTAAAAGATTTTTTTACAAATTTTTTAATTTTTAGGTGTATTTATGTTAGGTGTGTCTAAAATTTACAAAAAATACTTTAAATATTAAAAAAATTCAGTAAAAACAATATAACACGGAAACAAGAAAGTATAATTTTCTCAAAAGAGTTTTTGGAAAACTCTAACCTAGCATAGTGATTGTGGTTTTGAGACAGCTTCATATATATACAGTCACAAAATGGTTTGAATAAATTCAACGGTATTTTTTTATCGCAAAAAAAATTTAAAAAAATAATGTCGTCTTACTCTTTTGATATAACATTTCTCTTTTCATTCATTTTTTCATCTTCCTGTCTCTCTATCTCTATCTATCTCTCTCTCTCTTCTCTTTATCTCTTTCACACATCACTCTTCTTTCTCTGTCTGTTTGTTTCTCTCTCTCATTTTCTCTCTGTGTCTCTCGCCTATCTCTCTTCTCTCTATCTCTCGCATCTGTTTTCTCTCTCTATCATCTCTCTTCTCTCTATCTCTCTCATTTCTTTTCTCTCTCTCTTTCTCTTATCTTTCTATCTTTCTCGCTCATTTCTCTTCTCTCTCTGTCTCTGTGTCTCTCTCTCGCTCATCTCTTTTCGCTCTATTTCTCTCTTTTTTTTGTCTATCTCTCGCTCATCTCTTGGTTCTCTATTTTTTTCCAACTCTCCCTCCCTCTCTCCATCTCTCTCTCTATCTCTTTTTCTGTCTATCTCTCTCTCTCACTGTCTCTCTCTCACTCATCACTCTTCTCTTTCTCTCTCTCTCTGTCTACTTGTCTATTTGTCTATCTCTCCCTCACTATGTTCGCCTTACTCACTTTCTTACTCTCATCTTCTCTATTTATCGAGCTCCTTCTCGATTTATCGATCCACTACAAACGATGTCGTCTTACTCTTTTGAACATTTCTCTTTTCACCCATTTTTTCATCTTTCTATCTCTCTGTCTCTCTTCTCTTTCTCTCTTTTACTCATCACTCTTCTCTGTTTGTCTCTCTCTCCCTTTCTCTATGTGTCTCTGTCTCTCTTCTCTCTCTCTCTCATCACTCTTCTCTTTCTGTCTATCTCTCTCTTTCTTTCTGTCTCTGTCTCTCTTCTCTTTCTCACTCTAACTCATCACTCTTCTCTATCTGTCTGTCTATCTCTCTCTTTTTCTCTATGTCTCTCGTCCATCTCTCTTCTCTCTATCTCTTTCATATATCTTCTCTCTCTGTCTCTCTTCTCTCTCTCTTATTTTTTTCTCTCTCGCTCTCTCGCTCATCTCTTTCTGTCTCTCTCTCTCTCTTATTTATCTATTTTCGCTCTCTTTTTTTTCTCTCTCTCTCTGTCTCTATCTCTTTGTCTATATCTTTTCACCCATTTTTTCATCTTCTTCTCTCTCTCTTTTCTTTCTCTCTCTTATTCATCACTCTTCTCTCTCTGTCTGTCTATTTGACTCTCTCTCTCTGTGTGTCTCTCATTCATCTATCGCTTCTCTCATCTATCTTCTTTCTTTGTCTCTTTCGCTCATCTCTCTTCTCTCTATCTCTCTCACCCATTACTATTGCCATCGTCACCACTTCACTACCACTACTACCACTATTGTGTAAATATCGATCCACTGTTTCTCTCTTTCTCTCTATGTGTCTGTCTGTCTGTTTGTCTCTCTCCTCCATTATGTTCACCTTGCACGTTCTCTCTCTCGTCTCTTCTTTATTTACTGAGTTATCCATTACAAGAAAATGCACTTTTAGCGACCACTTTGTCTCTCTCTCGCTCATTACTTTGTCTCTGTTTGTCTGTCTCTCTTTCTCTCTCTCTCTTCTCTATCTGTCTCTCACTCATCTCTCTTTCACCACCTATCTTCTCTACCACATTCACCACTACTACAAATGTTATTCCATTACTACCACTGTTGTCACTCCACCTCTATAACTATCATTACTACCATCATCGCTACCACTCTACTACCACCACTACTACTACCATTACCTCTCCTCTACCACTGTTATTCTATCTCCTCTGCTACTACCACAACTTCACTACTTATCTTCTTCACCATCACTACCACCACCATTATCACCTCTTATCCACCACTTTCACCACTACTGCCACTTCCTATCTTCTACCACAAAAAATTAGTTCTTGATTTTTAGTAACAAAAAAAAAAAAAATGGGTCACAAAAAAATATTTTTCATTGACCACAAAAAATTAACTTTATTTTAATGGAAAATATTATTCTTACTTTTACCAAATAAAAAAATAATAATAATTTTTTATTCATTAAAATAAATATAAAACAAATAAATTTTTAACTTTACCAAATGAAAAAAAAAAATTCATCAACTATAAAAATTATTTTAATAATTTTTTATTTTAATAAAAAATTCATTAACTATAACATTTGTGGGTGTGTGTAGGGTTTTGTTTGAGAACACACACACAACACAAACACAACAGAGCCGTCTCCTCTCCTCCTGCTCGCTCTCTCTCTCTCTCCATCTAGGGTTTCGCCTTCCTCTTTCTCTCTTTCACACAACGACGGCGCCGATCATCCGTCACCGCCGATCCTCCCTCACCCCCGATCCTCCCTCACAGTTGCTCGTACCTCACTGTCGATCCTCCTCCCTTACCGCTGCTGCTGCCTCCCCCTCTCTCTCTCTCACAAACGACGTTGACGGTTGCTCGCCCCTCACCACCACTCCTCCCTCGCCGACGATCTTCCCTCACCGCCGATTTCAAAGGGTATCTCTCTCTCTCTCTCTGTGTGTGTGTGTCGGGATTTCGGATATAGGGGGTTTTCATGCACACACACACATATATATCTATACATCTGTGAGTGTATATATGGGGGTTTTTGATCTGTTACATACATATATATATATATATATATATATGATCTGGTTTTTTTCTTGATCTGGTTTTTTTTCTTGATCTGTTTTTTCCCATACAGATCTGCCTAGTACTGCTACTCATACCAGCCTCTCTGCTGTGGACGAACACGACAGCCTTCTTTTAGAAACAATTGGAGAGTAATTCAATTTCTATCCTTTAAACTTTACATTATACATTAGCTTAGCATACATATCCTTTCTATTTATTTATTTTAAATATATATATATATATATATATGATTTGGTTTTTTTCTTGATCTGTTAAATAAATATATATATAATTGATCTTGGGAAATATAAATAAATATATATATATATATATATATATCTGTTAAATATATCATTCCCTTTTTGATTTATGGGGATGCAATGTCATCTTGGTTAAGCTATCTTGTGATTCAGAGTGTGTTTTTTTGGTATTGAAGATCGATTTTTTTGTTGTTAGGCTTTCGGTGAAGAGAGGTGCTCCGAGGTAAGCAACCAATGCTTGGAAAATGACTCTTACGTTTTCAGTTGGGAATTATCCCGTGATGGATAGAATTATTTGGTATATTCACTGATACAGCTTTCTTGCAATTGTCATTTTTTATAATATACTTAATTAAGATAAAGTGAATTTGTTTCATAAGCACTGTGTTTCATTTGTAGTTAATATCCAAGGCAAATTTTCATAAGTTTTACCTTGTGCAATTAATAGGGTTTGAAGAGTGCATTGGCCTCTGGTGCTGATAAAGATGAAGAGGATTCAGAGGGAAGGACAGCATTGCATTTTGCATGTGGATATAGTGAGGTATGATAGCCTTTTGAAGTGAAACCTTTATATTTTTGTTATGTTTTTGCCTGCATATTACTCTATTTTTTTATGTTCTTTGGTGATAGATTCTATTTAATTAGTTGGGTGTGCATGCTGACTTGTGCTGATTAAGTTTTAGCACTGCATTTCTTAAAAATAACAGAAAACAGGGATAGTTTATTCATTATGCTGACTGCCAGTAGGTCTAACTCTTACCCCTAATGTATCACACTTTTTTTTTTTTTCTCTTTCGTAATTCAATTGCTACAATCAATGGGGCCACAATGGATGCACTACTCATATACTAGCTTTGAAACTCCTGTGAGCAAGTTGGCCTTAGCTTTTATAATAAACTTGTAGCCATAGTCTCTAATTTTTTTAAGCATGGTGCTTCTGAACTTGGTACTGGTGTTGTAGTGGTGTCTTTACCGCTGAAAGTGTGTGCAAATATTTGGTTTGAGTTGAGAGGACAAAAAAAGGTTAGTTACACTTTTTGTCCCTAAAGTATGTGTTTTCTAATGATCCCCAACATTTCAACTGTGGCAATTTGTAAATGGCTTTTTTTCAAATGTTTTTTTTTTTTTGGCCTAGGTGTAATTGTTTGTTAAAAAAATACCCCTAATTTTGATGACTAATACAAATGACATCAATGATGGAGACGTTTTTTCTACAAATTTTATACTTCGGATATGAAATCGACACAATTGAAATGTTATGGACTAAAATGATATAATGCATACTTGTAAGGGACACATATTTATTTATTTATTTTTACAAATAAGAAGATTCCATTAAGATGAGCCACTAAGGGGGTGTCACCCATTTACAAAGTAGAAAGGACCTATACACAAGCATCACTCAAAAGGTCTCACCACTAAGGGGGTGTCACCCATTTTCTATTCCTTTCTCCCCGAATGATCCATATGATTGGAAATGGGTTCAGGCACCAAGTCTTCTTCCTCCCCTCAAGAACCCCTCTCCCAGAGCAAAGAAAATTCCCCACTTCATTAAAGGATATCCACACCTCACCAAACAAGAGGAGTTAAGGACCATAGCTTCCACACCACCTCACAATGGAAAAGAAGGTGACTTAACACTTTCTGCATCCCACTTGCACATGAGTTTATTGTTAACACAATAGTAGAATTGCGATAGTAATTTTGGCTGTTTGTTTCAAATGTGTACAACTTTGTGTAGTGGGATAATTTTGTTGATGTGTAATTATATAAATGGAAAAATATTTTATTATGAAGAAATTGTTATTTTTATATTATTATGGAGAAATTTTAATATTTTTAATATTTTTATCATAAGATTTTTTTTGTTTTTTGCGATGGCATTAAACCGTCGCAAAAAATAGAAAATTTTAATATTTTTATTAATTTTGTTATAGGTTTTATTTTTTGCGACGGTATTATATTGTCGCAAAAAATAGAAATTTTACACTGTCACAAAAAATAGAAATTTTATTATTTAAAATATAAATTTTATTATTTTTTAATACTTTTTGTGACGGCATTACACTGTCACAAAAAATAAAAATTTTCATATTTTAAATATTTTTTGCGACGACACCACACCGTTGCAAAAACAGTGTTTTGCCGTTGCAAAAAAAGACTATTAGCGACGGTATTTTTTGCCGTCTCAAATACCATTTTTAGCGACGGTAAAATAGTGCCGTCGCAAAAAAGTTAAGAAATTTCAAATGTTATTAGCGACTGCACAGTGCCGTCGCAAAAAGGCAAAAATGCCGTCGCAAAACATTAGCGACGGCATCGTGCCGTCGCAAAAACTCTTTTGCGACCCTAGCATTTGCGACCCCTTCTTGCTGTCGCAAAAAGTCATTTTGCCGTCGCAAAAAGTATTAGCGACGGCATTAGGAGTATTAGCGACGGCATTAGGAGTATTAGCGACGGTATTTTACCGTCGCAAAAAGTCAATTTTTTTGTAGTGTCTCAAACCTGAAGTGATGAAATTTGATATCTGAATGTTGAGCATTTATCAACAACAAAAAAATCTGAATAGTTTATATAAAGGATCACATAATGTATTCCACATGCTGATTGGATGCCAGTTTGAAAGGAGTTTGGGTGCGTGAAGCTAAAAAAGAAGGGTGCAATATTGTGATCAATTTTTTTTTATTATTTTTATTTTATTTTATTGTTTTTGCGTGTGGTAGGTAAGCAGTTTAGATATACGCAAAAAATAAACATTACAATTAGGCTCAATACACCCTCATAGGGGACAATAAAGATAGTTGAGCAAGCCATCAAAACAAAGCATTCAAAGACCTAGTGATAAAATAACTCTCACGATAAAACAAACTCTCACAACTCAAGAGCTAGGCCAAAGAGACAAACAACATGCAAAGTTAGAGGACAACACTTATTATTCATAGAAGGTATACAACTAGATTTCTTAGACTTGGTATAGAGGTTAGCATCCTGAGCAAGCTTAAGATTTGCAATTCTCTCAAAGACGTTCATGTAAACATAGGTGAAACCATATCCAGTTTTTAATGCATAATACATGTTGATACCTCATTTTTACTCCCCCTAAAAAAATACCCAACAATATTGGACCAAATTTTTTTTTTGTAAACTTGAGTTATTCACTAACAAATAAATGTAAACATTTTATCTGATTTAAAATGAAGCAATTTAAAAAAATTTATCTGAGCTTGTATTTGATGTTACTGAGTACATCAACGTTTAATTTACAAGAAAACTTGTTATAGTGCTTAAATAAGATTAAACAAAGGATAGTGCATGTGGAGATAAGCTGTCTTTTATCGTTTTGTTTCCCTCTCTTTGTTAAAAGGCATCCCTAACTCAACTCAACTTGGATGGCTACCATCTCCCTAAGCAAAGTTTTTTTTTTCTCATTTTTATTCCTTAATTTTATTATTGGAAAACAGTATATACTTTCTTTTTTTAATATATTGAGAATGTTGTGTTGACAATACTTCATGCATTTTTAATTTTTGTAGATATGTAACATTATTATTTAATACAAAACTCTCTTTATTATTTAATCAATAATGCGACATCCTCATAGTTTATTACCTCTAATGATATGATATTGAGGTTAGATCCCACATGATGGAATGTTTAAAATTTGACACTTGTCAAACATATCATTAGTGTCAAACATATCATTAGAGGTAATTTTTAAGAGTGATAAATTAGGTGTTTGAAGTATTTTTCTTATTCAATACAGTACTCTCTTTGTAGATATTGTTTCTATGTAATGTTTTCTAAATTGATTAATGTGAGTGATCAATGAAGAGATAACAAAGCATTGTGGATTTGTGAGATAGTGCCATATTTAGGTGTGAATCAGCATTATTTAAATAAACCAGTGAGGTTCTCTCAGATTATCTCCGTTAGAATGACCTAATTTATCAACTGAACATATTGACTTAATAAATTGGGTCGAGCACAATGTCTAATAAAAAATTTAAACAAAATAATCAAAAAGCATGTTGAACAAAATATCCGATAATCTGAACATAGTGTTTAGATAGAGTGCTCAAACAAAAAATTTATCACATTTCTATGTTGGGACTTCACATAATCTTGAGTTCACAAAAAATTTATCACATTTCTCTCTCATATGCTTTCTTTGTTTTTAAACACATATTTACATTCACCTTTTACCTGATCTGTCTATTTCAAGTATAGAAAAGTTTGGGCTTTGGTGGTAATGTGGTGGTGAAAGTGGTTTAGTTATTCAACAACAACTATGGGTTCTTCTTATTTTGAGGGTAATAGTAAACCTCTTGATTTTTTTTAAATTATTTTCTTTCTCTTTGTTTTTTCTCTTTTGTGGTTTATACTTGCTAGTGAATGAACTTTGATGATATCATTAGCTTTTGTTTTCCGGGCACACAGTTGAATCTTTTGAAGGTCTTTGGGTGATGGGTCTTGAAGCTTTAGCTGATCTATTTATTAGTCATATTTCATGAGTATTGTATCGATTTGTGATTTTAATGATTTGGGTTTCATTTGATTTTGTTGGTTTATGAGGTATTGATTTTAGGTTCTAAGATTGCCCTTTTTTTGTGGCATTAATCATTTCATTATTGCTATCCAATTGTTTCTGGGTGGGTAAATTTGATCATCAAATCATTGGCGGGTTATGCAGATTGAAATCTTTTCTCAGCTTATTAGTATTCGTTATCATAATGTGAAATTCTTACTTATTTACTATAAGTAAAGGTTTATATTATTTGATGGATTGGTGGTTTCTGGGGGCGTCATTACATAATTAACCCTTTTAGCAGCCCTTCATGGGAATTGAAAATGCAAAGTCAAATGAAGTATATTTAAGCTTCCTGCTTCTTTAATCTGTTACGAAAGTTTTAGATAGTGAGGATCTGTTTGGGAAGAAAAAAGTCAGGTTTTTTTGGCTAAAATAGCCACAAAAAACAAAACATCAAATCCAATTCATAATCATTACAATCCCCTCTCACAAAAAAAGTCAAAAAGCCAACCCACTTCCTAAACGGAGGCTGACTTCATTTGCCCGATTTTATGTGGCTGCCCTATAATAATCCGACTATATTTGACATTGTTGGGATCTCTTTGTCATTGTAAGTCAATCATTAATTTAATTTAATTTAGTTTGGTGTGGCTTTTCATCCGAGTTGTTGAATTAATTTGTGTTTTTATTTTTCAGGTTAGAAATTTTTTGGAGAGATGCAAAATATGGTCAAAGAATTCAATGACTTAATTTTTCAAGTTTTTTTTTTATATTTTTTTATTTTTTAATATATGTAAGCACAGTTTAAATTTTTTTATTTAATTCCTTTGTATATACTTTTGAACATATTTAACTTTTATTTACGAAATATATGGCACTATTTCATTGAATATGTGGTTATGATTCAAAGTATAGTATATAATGTGTATGATTATTCTTTAAATATGTCGAATCTTTTTAGTAATTAATCACACTTAAAAGATGTGATCTAAAGTTTATTATCACATGTTTTATTGGTTTTTAATCACACTTAAAAGATGTGATCTAAAGTTTATTATCACAGGTTTTATTAGTTTTTAATCACACTTAAAAAATGTGATCTAAATGTTTTTAATCACACTTAAAAGGTGTGATCTAAAGTTTATTATCACATGTTTTATTAGTTTTTAATCACACTTAAAAGATGTGATCTAAATGTTTTTAATCACACTTAAAAGTGTGATCTAAATGTTATTAATCACACTTAAAAGGTGTGATCTAAAGTTTATTATCACATGTTTTATTAGTTTTTAATCACACTTAAAAGATGTGATCTAAATGTTTTTAATCACACTTAAAAAGTGTGATCTAAATGTTATTAATCACACTTAAAAGGTGTGATTAAAAATGACCCTTTTTAATCACACTCCCAAAGATCACACTTCAATAAAACTTAAAAGGTGTGATTAAATAACAAACATCACACCAAAAAAGTGTGATCTTTATCTGTTTTTGTAGTAATGCATGATAGACTGTTTCTACTGGGTTTTGGCTCTCCCTACTTAGGAAACCACTTTCAGATACTGGTGACATACTTCCTCCAAGGACATAGCTTAGGAGGACCTCGGAGCTAGGGACTCTATTTTGTTTTGTAAATTCTTAAATGTTTATTCAAGTTAAAGGCTTTACATGTATTGAACTTATGATCCTTTTTGGTTGTAACTAACTAATGTCTTGAAAAAATGTAAGCCCGTAGGACATTTATTTTGTTGTTATTAGCTAGTGTTACATACTGTAGATTCAAGATGAACATTTATAAATGTATAATGCATGCAATATTTTTTATAATATGAACTCTGATATATGAAAATATACGAATTTTATTATATTCATTTCTCTTATGAGTTGGGTTATTTGTATTATTTTTTGGGGCGTGACAATTATAATTTTTAAATTTTTTTCTTCAGAAAACAGATTTGAAATTGTTTTCCTTTATTCAACTTCTATTTTTAATTTTGACTATTTTTTAATTCATTTTATAAAAACACAAGTTGATTCAAGAAACCACTGATATCTTAACGCTCTATTTGGAAGTTGAATAAAAATAAAAATGGAAGTTGAATAAAAATCATGGCCATTCTTTTTTATTTAACGCTCTGTTTTAAAATTATTTCATAAAAATAAAAATGAAGTTAAATAAAAATGAAAGTTGCATAAAAATAAAAATGAAAGTTTAAATAAAAATAAAAATGTTAAGGTTTAATAAAAAAAAATCAACTTGAATTTTTTGAGTGTAAAACAAATGGTCATGTTATCAAAACTATAATTATTTTATTAGGAAGTGTAATGGAAGTTAAATTTACTCAGAAAAATAAAAGTTGATTTAAGAAACTATTGATAAAAATTTAGTTTACCAAATAAAAATAAACTTGCGTTTTTATAAATTACCTTAAGGCCCTAAATTAGTGAGTGTTTGGATAAAATTTATTCTTTGGACTTTTTTTATTTATGGAAGTTGAATAATTTTTATTCAACTTCCAAATAACTTTTAATTTTTAGAAATGGAAGTTTGATTTTTATTCATAAAAATGAATGTTTTCTGAAGAAAAGAATATTCTTCAAAAAACAGATGAAGAATATTTAAAAATAGTTGAATAAAAATGGAAATAGAAACGGAAGTTGAATAAAAATGCAAGTTGAATAAAAATAAAAATATTTAAAAAATTTATTTACACTAATTTAGAGAATAAGTGTAGTAAAAATTAATGTGGTGTTTTCCTAAAAAAATAAAAAAGTCAAAAAATAAATTTTACCCAAACACTCAAAAAATAAATGTTGCGTGTTTTTTTTATTCAAGAAATGGTCAAACTAAAATCAACTTGCGTTTTTGTCAAATTAATTTTCATTTTATCAAAACAATTTCAAAAAACAAAAAAAATTAAAAATCAAACTAAACATAACCATTTTTTAATTTACTTTTATAAAACTCAACATTTCTTGAATTCATTCTTTTGACTAGTGAGTGTTTGGGTAAAATTTATTATTTTGACTTTTTTATTCAATTTCTATTTTTATTTAACTTCCATTCTTTTGAAAAATTGAAATTGTTATTTATTTTTTTTAAGACGTGTTTTCCTAATAAATAAAAAAGTCAAAAGAATGAATTTTATCTAAACACTCACTAATTTAGAGAGTAAGTGTAGTAAAAATGAATGTTGAGTTTTAGAAAAATAAATTAAAATGTGGTCACGTTTAGAGAGTAAGTTTTTTTTTTTGAAATTGTTTTGATAAAATGAAAATTAATTTGACAAAAATAAATATTAAAAAGATAATTTGTTATAATTAAACTAATTTGACAATTTACAAGTACATTCAAGAAATTTTAGTCATGTTTACAATTAATTTGAGTGTAAATCTGTTTTCCTTTATTCGCCTTCCATTTTTATTCAACTTCCAAATAGAGTGTTAAGGTATCAGTGGTTTCTTGAATCAACTAGCATTTTTATTAAACTTCTATTTTTATTTTTATTCAACTTCTATTTTTATTCAACATCCAAATAGAGCGTTAAGGCATCATTTAAAAAGTAAGTGTAGTAAAAATGAATGCTAAGTTTTACAAAAATAAATTAAAAATGATCATGTTTAGTTTGATTTTTAATTTTTTTTGAAATTGTTTTGATAAAATGAAAATTAATTTGACAAAAATAAATATTAAAAAAATAATTTTTAATTTTTTTACACTCACTCTCTAAATTAGTTTTAAAATGGTCATTTTTTAATTTATTTTTAGTTTGGAAGTTGAATAAAAATAAAAATAGAAGTTGAAATTAAACACGAGTGAGTTTTAATTCAACCGTGTGTTTGAATAAAAATGGAAGTTTAATAAAAATGCAATTTAGAGAGTAAGTGTAGTAAAAATGAATGTTGAGTTTTACAAAAATAAATTAAAAAATGGTCATGTTTAGTTTGATTTTTTAATTTTTTTTTTGAAATTGTTTTGGTAAAATGAAAATTAATTTGACAAAAATAAAATGAAAATAGAAGTTATTCAACTTCTATTTTTACTTTTATTTACACATGTTTTCCTAATAAATAAAAAAAATCAACTTGTATTTTTATTAAACTTCTATTTTTATTTTTATTCAACATCCATTTTATTTTTATTTCAACGTTTTTTCCTAATAAATAAAACAGTCAAAAGATTAAATTTTACACAAACACTCACTAATTTAGAGAGTAAGTGTAGTAAAAATGAATGATAAGTTTTACAAAAATAAATTAAAAAATGGTCATGTTTAGTTTGATTTTTAATTTTTTTTTTGAAATTGTTTTGATAAAATGAAAATTAATTTGACAAAAATAATTTTTAAATTTTTTACACTCAAAAAATATTTTTTTTACCTAATTATAATTATAATTTTAAAATTTTATTTGAAAATTGAATAAAAATCGAAATTAAATAAAAATGGAAGTTGTTTTTTCCTTTAATTGGAAGTTGAGAAAGAGGTAGTGGTGTTGGTGACAGTAGAGGTGGCGTGGCGGTGGCGGTGGCGGTGATCATGATGGTTGGAGTAGTACAGTGATATTAGTAAGATTTTAGTTTGAAAAAAATTACTTCAAAAGTGGAAAAATCATTTTTTTCCCAGATAAATTTATTTTTCGTTAATTATGAAAAAATATTTTTGATTAACTTCTATTTTTTATTATATTAAATGCTAGAAAAAGAGGACAAATAATTTTTTAAATAAAATAGAGTATCAAACGAGAAACAAACGGAATGTTAAATAAAATAGAGTAAATTTCAGTATCATGTCATGTTTAGTTTTAGTACTCCCTCCGTCCCAAAATATTAGTCTCTTATTCTATTTTTCATTGTTCCAAAATATTAGTCTCTCTTCAAAAATCAAGTACTAAAATAGTATAAATTTCCTATTTTGCCATTCTTTTAAATTAAAAAATAATATAAAAAGTACAATTATGACATTGATATTTTTAAAAATTGTACTATCAAAAGGGTAATTTTGAAAAATCAAATTTTTTAAAGTGTAATAATTATACTACCAAAAAAAATTAGATTTCTCAAAAAAGACCATTATTTTGGGAAAGAGGGAATACTATTTTAGTTCTCTTTTCCCTCCTTCCATCTTCAACCTTGTTTATATTTAAGGGAAACAAGCATGGAATGATGGAACTAGAGATGATAAGGGGATTAATTTTCTTATTAATATATTTAAAATTATTCAAAAAATATAATAAGTTATAAATAAAATTTTAACTTTTATTTTTTATTATATTAAACGCTAGAAAAAGAGGACAAATAATTTTTTTTAAATAAAATAGAGTATCAAACGGGAAACAAACGGAATCTTAATAAAATAGAATAAATTTCAGTATCATGTCATGTTTTAGTTTAAGGCTTCGTTTGGAAAGTGGATTGGTTTTTTAGCTTTTTGAATTTTTTGACTATTTTAACCTATGGCTAAAAAGCCTAGTTTGGGAAGCCCTTTTGGTTTTTTTGACTTTTTTGTGAGAGAAGGAATATAATGATTATGGGTTGGATATGATGTTTTGTCTTGTTGGGCTAAAAAGTTTATTTTGTTTTTTGTGACTTTTTTGGCTTTTTTGACTTTTTTGTGAGAGAATGAATATAATGATTATGGGTTAGATATGATGTTTTGTCTTATTGAGCTAAAAAGTTTATTTTATTTTTTGTGACTATTTTAGCCAAAAAAACTCCAAACCTCTCTTCCCAAACGGAACTTAAGTTTTGGGATCCCCTTTTGGGGACCTCACCACTTCCACAATAATGTGGACTAATGATATGTTTGTATTATTATTTTTTATTTATTTTACACCAATCACAAATGTGTGAAATTGTAAAGATGATGTTTTGTGAGGGTTTGAAATCATTACTATTTTAGTTCTCTTTTTCCTCCTCCTATCTTCAACCTTGTTTATATTTAAGTGAAACATGCATGGAATGATGGAATCAGATATTAAGGAGACTATTTTTTTATTAATAAATTTAAAATTATTCAAAAAATATAATAAGTTATAAATTAAATTTTAACATTTGAAACAAGACCTTTTATTTTTATTTTAGATAAATTATAAATAGGCCATTCAAAATTTATTTAAACTACAAATTAAAAAATTATAAATACTCACTTGTTATAATTTTTTAGAATTAGGCCAAGTTTGAGAAGACTAAAAAAGTGTACTTTTTGTCTTTTTGGACTAAAAAATTGAGGTTGAAAATATGGATGTTTGGGTTAACTTTTTGACTTTTTATTGAAAAATGTGTAATAAAAAATTGTAAAAATTGATTTGTAGGGAAAAATTTGAATGGGGAGTTGTGCAGCCGTAATTGTTGACTTTTGATGAATAGTGTTAACTTTTTAACTTTTTAAGTAACTTTTTGACTTTTTGACTTTTTTGGAAATACCCAAACTTGGCCTTAATTACACTCGACTCCCTTATGATTTGGTTCAAAAACAAATAAACTCCTTGATTGAGAAATACACACATAGGGTTATTTTGGGAAGATGGTTATAATCAGTTTTTTGGTAAAAAAATTACTTATAAGCAACTTTTTTGTGAGAGAGAAAGTGGGTTATAATTTAGGAAGTGAATTATAATCCACTTCCCAAAATGGGTCATAACCTCCACGTCATTTGGATTGAAGTGTAATTTCACACTCCATTAACTTTTTTTTTAATTAAAAATCCATATTATCCTTGCTTTTGTATTCATTTTTCTTCCCGAAAATGATTGAAAATTTTAATAAAGGACTCTAATGAGATTGGATCCATTATGATGTGATGTTTTGACTTTGATTTTAATTATTTTTATTTTCTACCATATAGCGCGATTAAATTTCAAAATTTGAAGAACATATCATTGCTCTTTTCATCCCTAGCCCACTGTGTTCCTCTCTCTAAAAAGAATGACCCACCCTCTTATTTCTCTCTCTACTCTACCACCAATACTCCCCATTCTAGAAACCTCCCTCTTATTATAATTCCTCTTATATATTTATGTGTATTGTGTGAGTGATTTTCCGATCACACTGCCAAACTCAGTATTCAGCTGGAGAACACTAGCAGACTAGATAACACCTGGCTAACCTGTAACAGAAAGAGAAGATTCTGGCGGTGGTTCGTCCACCCGGGGGCACTCCGACGATCAAGTCAGTATATCTCTCAAAGATAATCAAAAGTGCTTAACTCACTAGACAGAATATAAATTGCGTACCTTAGACCCATAGGGGTACCTCTCTTTTATAGTTACCTCAATCATAATCCCAATAGAAGCCTGACTTCTATGGATTCCTCTTCAGTACTTACTTTGGACTCCTCAAGAGATAAAGATAAACTCTCTAAGAGCTTTATCCTTATCTGGGCTAAGTCTCTTCTTTATTCTAGGACTCTTGTCCCTTATCTCTTATCCGCTTATCTCGGATTTCGATATCTTCGGAGATAACCTCAGCCTAACCGAGATGACCTCGGCATAACGACCAGGACACGTGGCACCTCGGCTGACACGTCGGCGTCACCTTGCCATATGTTGGTACTAAAAAATATATCCCCACAACTGCCGAGTGCCCCCGGGTGGACGAATCACTGCCGGAATCTTCTCTTTCTGTTACAGGTTAGCCAAGTATCATCTATTCTACCAGTGTTCTCCAGCTGAATACTGAGTTGGGCAGTGTGATCGAAAAATCACTCACACAATTTGGTGCCGTCTGTAGAAAAGAAAGTAGAATAGATGGCCAGTAACGGACAGAAGGAAAAGATTGGGGATGACACTTCTGCTGGGAGTGGGAGACCTATTGACCTTGATATCACAGGAGACGAATGCAACGCAGAAACTCATGAGCAAGCTCACGGAGTAAAAGACGTCGGCCAGACCGGCAACGTACCAAAGAAACTTGATCAAAGCAAGTACTACAACGAGGACGACCTCCAAGTTTGGAAGGATATGTACCTACGGAGGGACGAAGAGGTAAAAAAGATGGCAAACAAATTAGCAGACCTGCAGTCGGTCGTCAATTTCATGATGCAAAGTAATGTCATGCAGCCACCGTTCCCGCTGCATGACACGCCGATTCCAGCGGCCAATACCCAGAAAGGGGGGTAGAAAACAATCCCCGTAGCCCCTCAGCACAACGGGAGCGAGAGACACTCTCACCGACCTTCTAGGGAAGTTGGACGAAGAGAGTCAAGAAGAGAAGAATCACGAAGGACGCACTGCACAAAGGAGGCAGACCCCAAAGGACATCGGTATGTTCAGGGGCAGGTACTGTGCTTCGACATAACTCATGGAGAGGGGTCGAAAAGGACTCACCACGAAGCTGAAAGTAGCGCACCAAAAAGACTGAAAGCAGAAGATAGCCGAGCTCCTGGACGGAGCAAAGAAGACTTAAGAGATTACCTCAAGAGGAAGCAACAGAATGCCTACACCGAGGTAACCTCCCCCGATAAGCCGAGGACACCATTCTCGGTGGAATTAGACAGGTTTGAGGCGCCGAAGAGATTCAGTATGCCGAGGTTTCAAATATACGATAGTAAGTCAGACCCCAACTTACACGTTGGACTATATTTGACCTCAATGGCATTATATAGTGGGAACGAGCCGTTGCTCTGCAAAGTGTTCCCCTCATCCTTCGGGGAGATTACATCAGATTGGTTCCACAAACTACCAAAGGGAAACGTGAAGACTTGGGAAGGCCTGGCCGAGATGTTTGTGGCCAGGTTCGTGACAAACAAGCTGCAGCCATTAAGGTTGGACGCATTGATGGCTCTGAAGATCAGCAAGGATGAAGGCATTAAGGTCTATGCAAAAAAATACTATGAGGTGTTCAATCGAATACTCGAATGTAATCAAGAGGTGGCAGTCGTATCTTTCAAGAACGGCTTGAAAGACAACTGTCCACTACGAAAGTCTTTGGCAAAGACATTGTCAAAAAGTATGGAAGAACTCATGGCAAGAATCGAGAAGTATGCCAGAGCCGAAGAAGACACGTCGGGGGCTAAGGAGATAAAACAAGAGAAAGGAAACGGCTTGCCGAAGCGAGGCCGAGGTAACAATGGATCGAGCAAACAAGAAACAGAACTAAGGGCCACACAGGCAGTAACAACTGTGTTCCGAATCCCAATCTACAAAGTCGTGGATCAAATTTGGAACCAGCCCTATTTAAGAACACCAGAGAGGACTCCAGGAGAGTTTATGGGAAGAAACATTGGCAGACATTATGCCTACCATAGTGAAGATGGGCATACAACTCAGGGTTGTAGAGCCCTGAAAACACATTTGGAAGACCTGGTGAGATAAGGACATCTGAGAGACCTTGTCGATGAGACCAGGACAAGGGAAGAACGGGCAAGATTGCCTCAGGCACCAGCAGCCCCACCTCCTCCAGCACAGCAGCCACAGGTAGGAAGACCTCGGATAATCAACGTAATCCACTCAAAGGTCAATGAAAACGAAATCCGAGGAGAGACCCAGAAGGTAAAACACCTACAATATGTCTACCAAGTCGGGGAGAAAAGACATCGGGCAGAAGAGTGCTAGGGACCAATGATAACCTTTACTGAAGCCGACCTAGAAATGGTCCAGCATCCGCATAATGATGCATTGGTAGTATCTCTCCAGGTTGGGGAGTGCCAAGTGAAACGCATCCTGATTGATCAAGGCAGCTCTTGTGACATCATGTACGTCCGATGTTACAAGGAGCTCGGCCTTCACCCAGATGATATGGAACAATCCAATGACCCAATGGTTGGGTTCAATGGAACGCCGACATGGCCACTGGGAACAGTAAGCTTGGATGTGCAGGCTGGCACCAGGAAGATCAAGACAAAATTCACCATCATCGACACACCCTCCCCTTACAACATCATCTTGGGAAGGCCATGGTTGTATGCAATGGGGGCAGTTCCCTCAACATTGCATCAACTATTGCGATTTCCAACAGAGCATGGGATAGAGGAAGTCAGAGGCGATCAGCTGCAGGCGAAGAATTGCTCCATGGCAGCAATGAAATCTACCTGCAGCATACGAGAGCCAAAAAAGACAGAAATTGAAGATGAAGACGTCGGCAAGGAGCCAGCCGAGAAGAGCGAAGAGGCACTGAAGAAAATCCTCGTCCAGGATGGGGATGAAGAACGCTTCTTTCTTCTCGGCTCGGGCTTAGCCAAAGAAGAGGAAAAAGAGTTGGAAGCTTTTTTGAGAGCAAATATTAAGGTGTTTGCCTGGACACCTTACGAAATGCTTGGCATTAACCCCGAGGTCACTTGCCACAAACTGAATGTTGACAGGTCGGCCAAACCTGTAATTCAATGAGCTAGAAGACCGACGTTGATGCACGTCGAAGTAGTAGAGGAAGAAATAGACAGACTTATGGAGGCTAGGGCCATTAGAGAAGTTCACTACCCGACATGGCTATCCAATACAGTGGTGGTAAAGAAGAAGAACGATAAATGGAGGGTCTGCGTAGACTTTACCAGCCTCAACAAAGCCTGTCCTAAAGATAGCTTTCCTCTACCCAAGATTGACTAGCTAGTAGATGCCACTTTAGGGTATGGAAGAATGAGCGTCCTAGACGCCTACAGGGGGTACCACCAGATAGCCATGTACCCCCCAGACGAAGAGAAGACCGCGTTCATCACCCCAAAAGGCCTGTATTGTTACAGAGTAATGCCTTTCGGGTTAAAAAACACAGGAGCAACTTACTAAAGGCTAGTAACCAAAATGTTCAAACACCTAATTGGCCGAATAGTAGAAGTCTACATCGACGACATGGTCGTTAAGACCAAGGAGCCTGAGGGTCATCTTACCGATCTAAAAGCAATCTTTGAAATCCTTAAAACATATCGGCTCCGACTCAATGCATCAAAGTGTGCATTTGGAGTTGGATCTGGTAAGTTTTTAGGATACCTGGTAACTAGAAGGGGCATCGAGGCCAGCCCAGATCAAATCAAGGCCATCCTGGAGTTGAAAAGCCCGACGTCGGCAAAACAGGTGCAGATGCTAACTGGAAGGGCCGCAGCCTTAAACAGATTCATCAGTAGAAGCTTAGATAAGTGCAGATCTTTCTTCAACTTGGTGAAGAAAGCCACAGACTTCTGGTGGACAGAAGAATGCGAAGCCGCTTTGGCCGACCTAAAGAAGTACTTAACCACAGCTCCAGTTCTTTCAAATCCAGAACCTAGGGAGGAGCTGTTCATGTACTTAGTCATTTCAGAACATGCGATAAGTACAGTACTAATCCGAGAAGAAAAAGGGGAGCAAATGGCTGTTTACTATGTAAGCAAAACCCTAGACGATGTAGAAACGAGGTATCTACCCTTAGAGAAATTGGCACTAGCTTTAGTAATGGCTTCAAAAAAGTTGAACCATTACTGCCAGGCCCATAAAATTGTCGTGCTAACAGAACACCCCTTGAAGTCCTTACTGCAATAAGAAGACCTGACATGAAGAATAGTCAGGTGGGCAGTCACCCTAGGCCAGTATGACCTAGAGTACAGGCCAAGGACAGCAATTAAAGGCCAGGTTCTGGCCGACTTCGTGGCTGAGTTCACACCAGAATCCATCGAACATCGGGCTCTGTTGAGCCAGGATGAACGATGTCTAGACAAGCAAGGAGAAGCCCAAGCAAAGGCAAAAGAACAAAAGAAAGAAGAAAAACTCAGACCCTGCAGTATTTACATCGGCGACTCCTTTCGACTGTTCGTTGATGGGAGTTCAAACCGACAGGGAGCAGGGGCAGGAGTAGTATTGATATCCCCAGATGGGCAGGTACTAGAACAGTCAATTCGTTTGGGGTTCAAGGCCTCAAACAATGAAGCAGAGTATGAAGCACTCATTACAGGACTGAAGTTGACAGTAGCAGTGCAAGCAGATAAGGTAATAGTTTTTTGTGATTCACAACTGATAGTTAACCAGACAACAGGCGAGTTTGCAGCCCGATGTGAACGAATGTCGGCCTACGCAAATGAAGTCATCAGACTGTCAGCCTTGTTTCAGAACTGCCGACTACTTCAGGTAAGCCGAGATGATAATAGCCACGCCGATGCGTTGGCCAACCTAGCTAGTGCAGTACAACCTAGAAAAGCAAGGACAATAATGATTGACTACCTGTCGGGCCTGAGCATTGAACCAGTAACCACAGAGCATGGAGCAATGTGCGTAGACATGGGACCAAGTTGGATGGACGCAATTGTTGCATTCCTAAAAGAAGGAAAGCTGCCAGATGGCCGCAAGGAGGCACACAAGATCAGATTGAAGTCGGCAAGATTCAGTCTGACAGCAGAAGGACATCTCTACAGAAGGTCCTTCACTGGACCCCTTTTAAGGTGCGTATATCCTTTACAAGTTGAAGATTTTTTATATGAAATTCATGAAGGAATTTGTGGAAGTCACGCTGGGGGCAGATCACTCGCCCATAGGGCCATTACCCAGGGGTATTGGTGGCCTTACATGCAAAAAGACGCAGAAGCCTACGTAAAGAAGTGTGAACAATGTCAAAGGTTTGCACCTTTGATACACCAGCCAGCTGCTGATCTGAACCCTATATCTAGTCCTTGGCCATTTGCCCAATGGGGCATGGATCTTGTTGGGCAATTACCCCAAGTAACTGGACAAAGAAAGTACTTGCTGGTAGCAACGGACTACTTCACAAAATAGATAGAAGCTGAACCTCTTGCCAAGATCCGAGATGTGGACGTGAAGAACTTCATTTGGAAAAACATTATCACCAGGTTTGGGATTCCAAGAGCAATTGTTGCAGACAATGGAACTCAATTTGACAGTAAGCTAATCAAGAACTTCTGTGCAAAGTTCAAGATCAAGAACTACTTTTCAACCCCAAGCTTTCCACAAAGCAATGGACAAGCAGAAACATCCAACAAAGTAATTCTGGATGGAAGAAGAGGCTGCAGGCAGCAAAAGGCAAGTGGGTAGCCGAATTGCCCAATGTACTCTGGGCATATCGGACTACGCCGAGAAGATCAATAGGGAAATCCCCCTTCGCCATGGCTTATGGCACAGAAGCAGTCATTCCGCTGGAGATCGGCATCCCAGGAATCAAAACCCAGGGAGTAGAGAACAGGACTAATGATGTACTCTTAGTCCGAGATCTGGATCTTTTAGAAGAAAGAAGAGAGAAAGCTGCAATCCAACTCGCAGCATACCAGCAGTAACTTGCAAAAGCTTATAACAAAAAAGTCAATCCAAGAGAATTTCAGATTGGTGATCTCGTCCTAAGAAAAGTCGTTGGCAATAAGAAGGATCCCAGAGAGGGCAAGCTTGGCCCAAATTGGGAAGGACCCTACAGAATCGTCTCGGTACTGGGTAATGGGGCATATCGGCTTGAAGATAATGAGGGCAAAGAGTTGCTAAGACCTTGGAACACTTGTAATTTGAAATTTTTCTATCATTAGAATTTCTTTGTTCCTTTGCCATTTGTCGAAGTAAATAAATAAAGATTCAGCTGGTTCTCTTTTCAAAATACTTGACATTATCTCTAGAATATATGCATAATGAGAACCTAAGTGGAACTCAGGTTCACATTAGGGGGCAGAGAGAAGAAGAAAGAAGAATATGTTTAACACTTGTTGAAATTTGTGGACAATTTACAAGTTAAGTTAAACCGAAATCATTGTTTAACACTTGTTGAAATTTGTGGACAATTTACAAGTTGAAGTTAAACCGAAATCATTGTTTAGCACTTGTTGAAATTTGTGGACAATTTACAAGTTAAGTTAAACCGAAATCATTGTTTAACACTTGTTGAAATTTGTGGACAATTTACAAGTTGAAGTTAAACCGAAATCATTGTTTAGCACTTGTTGAAATTTGTGGACAATTTACAAGTTAAGTTAAACCGAAATCATTGTTTAACACTTGTTGAAATTTGTGGACAATTTATAAGTTGAAGTTAAACCGAAATCATTGTTTAACACTTGTTGAAATTTGTGGACAATTTACAAGTTAAGTTAAACCGAAATCATTGTTTAACACTTGTTGAAATTTGTGGATAATTTACAAGTTGAAATTAAACCGAAATCATATTTTAGCACTTGTTGAAATTTGTGGACAATTTACAAGTTAAGTTAAACCAAAATCACTGTTTAACACTTGTTGAAATTTGTGGACAATTTACAAGTTGAAGTTAAACCGAAATCATTGTTTAACACTTGTTGAAATTTGTGGACAATTTACAAGTTAAGTTAAACCGAAATCATTGTTTAACACTAGTTGAAATTTGTGGACAATTTACAAGTTAAGTTAAACCGAAATCATTGTTTAACACTAGTTGAAATTTGTGGACAATTTACAAGTTAAGTTAAACCGAAATCATTGTTTAAACAGTTGTTGAAATTTGTGAACAATTTACAAGTTAAGTTAAACCGAAATCATTGTTTAAATACTTGTTGAAATTTGTGGGCAATTTATAAGCTGAAATTAAACGCAGATTATTGTTTAAACACTTGTTGAAATTTGTAGCAATTTATAAGTTGAGTTAAAATAATATGATGTTCAACACTTGTTAAAAGTTTATAAATTAAGTTCAACTGAGAAGTTTGGCTATCCGAAGTGTGTCACCCCGAGAAGATTGCACAAAGAAGGAAGAGTATGTTAAAGACATGCAGAATATTCTAAGTATAGAATCACGCAAAAGCAATCAAAAGAAGACAAAGGTATAAGCACTCAATGAAGAAAAGTTGTATTAGCATTCAACAAAAAAAGGACACATCGGCCATACAAAGAGCTTACATTATCTCAAAAAGAAAATTCGAAATACAAGAAACAAAAAGACGTGAAAACTAAGATTCCTCAACATCGGCAGTGAGCTGGGTGGGGACCTTGGAAGGCTGTTGAGAAGCCACCTCGGCTGCCTTTTCTACCGCAAGCTCAGCATTAATTTGTTGCAAAGTTTCGTCAAGGCTCTTATCGGCAATGGTGACGTCGGCTAATGCCTTCTCAGGAGCAACGTCTCTGGGAACCTCATCACCTTTCTCATCTTGAGTCAAGTCTAGGACTTGCTCATTCTAAGGAGGAGACTTGTCCCCAGCAGCATCTTTTGATTTCCTCACTAAAACTTCCTCCTCGGCCTTCTCCTCAGATTCAGAGTCACTGACAGATTGAGCTAGAGTTGGAGTTGGGGTTGGAGGGAATGGAAGAGGAATGAGGTCGACATTTTTGAAGGGCGAGTCCTCGGGGACATTAAGCTTCTTTAGAAGAGACATCCAACCAAGGGTGAAACCCTTGTTGCATGCCTGCTTCACTTGAATTTCATAAGCCTCTGTGACGTTGGCCATACCTTGAGCATATGACTTCTCGTCGGCATCCTTGATTTCAGCCTCTTTGGTGCCCAAGGCTTCTTGAAGCTCTTTTTCGGCTTGGGCCGTCTTCTCCTCGGCCTCTTTTCTTTGGGACTTAGAAACCTTTCTGATGGCTTCGGCAGATTCAGTCTTCTCTTCGGCGTCAATTTGGGCTTTGATTGCAGCCTCGGCTTGGTCCTCCAACTTTTTCATCTTTAATTGTAAACTCTTGTTGGCTTTTTGAAGAGCAGAGAACTCTTTCTTCATCTCGGCCAACTTCTCTTGATTTTCGAAAGATTGAATAGAGAAAGAATAGGCATGCTGGATAGCCTGAAAAAACACAAAACAAAAGTTATTAGAAAATTTCTAAGTATGAGAAAGAAGGAAAAAAGTACCAAATGAAAGACACTTACTTGAACAAAACGTTGAAGCATCAAAGCGTAGTTTTCGTACTCGCTCATCTCGGCATTTCGATTAAGATCACCGGGAAGGAGCAGAGAAGTACTGAGGGCTACGCCGATGTTGATGTCGTCAGCACTGTCATTAGCCATAACTGGTTTATCTTCCAGAGTAATTTTTGGAGCCCAAGGGACATCATTCTTTTTAGACCCCAAGGTGGTCGCAGAAGATGATCTCGGCTTTTTTGATTTTGGGGATTCTAATGGCTGGGCTTCAGAACGCCTCCTCCCAGCAGAGGGTTGAGATTTGTCACTCTCAGCCAACTTGGAGATCGACAAAGTATCCACAGACTCAGTCTGACTTACCTTAGGCTTTGGTTGAGCCTTTTTTTATCCTTTTTGGCTTTGGAGACTGGGTTGGAACTGGCTGAACGTCAACGTTGGTTGGAAAGCTGGCCAAAAGATCTTTTGCAATTGATTTTGGGCGACCTATCTCGGTAGTAGAAACTGTTCGGCGTCGACGACGACGTTGTGATATTGGAATCAAATATGGAGCCGAGGTTGATGGCTGATCAGCTGGATTGGAAGTTGACCCTTGATCTGTCCGAAATGTGGACGCAGTCTGTGGAGTTATGGCAGAAGGTGGAGAAAGGCTTTTCTTCTTCCTCTTAGGGACGTCGGGCAGAGTTGACTTATATGTTGGGATAAAGTTGAGAAGCAAAGGCGCCTTCCGTTTGTGAACCAGAAGGTTCAGTAGCTTCTTCAAATCCTTGCTGGGGAGGAAGGATTGACGAAAGTTCTATGGAGGCTGAGGAAGAACTGCAAAGATAGAATATCACAGACATTAGAATAGAATATTGAAAACTTTATGCAAGAAGATAAGAAAACTTATAAAGGGTGGCCCTTACCAGCTCCTTCCCGAGAACTGTTCGACTTAAGGGATAAAGATGGAGGTCATCGTTTGGCTGAAACTCCCAATTGCCCAAGACGATGAAGTAATCGTCTCCAGCTCCCTTGTTGGAGTCTGGGAGGTCGGCTACGATTTTATATTCAGTGGATCTCGGCTTGAGGTAATAGATATAGTTCGTGTCTTTTCTAAGGCGACACATGATATAACAGTACTGGAAATTGGCAAGCGTAATCCTGGCATTCTTTTGTTTGACTAAAGTTATGGTACCTGCAATAACTCGGTAAGAATTGATGGCGAGTTGCATTGGGTTCAACTTATAGAAGTGAAGGATTTGACGAAAAAAATGGTCAAGTGAAAACCGAAGTCCACACTCAATAAAGGCAATCACAGGGAAGGGCATGGAGTTATCTGTAGGCATGATGGAGTCATCATCCCTAGCCAACCTCAGATTGACATCGGCTGGGATTTCAAACTCTTGCCTAAAATATTCTAGCTGGGAGGGGGTGTCTACCCGATGTTTCCACATACCCATGATATCGGGATAACTAAAGGTATTGGATTTCAGAAAAAAGATGTTTCAAAAAGGGTTATTGGGACCTCGGCAAAAACCTAGGTTTGAGCTGGTGCAGAAATTTGTAAGGGATGTTTCAGTTTTGCCCTAAATTCTGGGTTCTATAGACAAATCCCAAACCTAAGTCTATGGAAACAAAGTTGAAGGTACGAATCTGGAAAAGACACAAAAAACAGAAAACAAGAACGGAGTTTCAGAATCAAGAACAGAGATGGTCTATCAAGAGCATAAAGAATACAAGAAGTATAGGGCCAAGAACAGTGGCAAAAGTACAGGGAAGTGGTGAAGCAGTGCGTGTGTTCAAGATATGGGCAAGGGAAAAATTGTGGAAAAAACACATTCAGATGTATGATTCACAAGATTGAATGTTGAAGCAAAGCAGTAATGGCAACAAGTACAAGAAAAAATTAAGAAACTGAAATAAGAAGGAATAGTGTATTACCAGAGGAAGAACGAAACCGGTGTTAAACGTTGCTGAGGTCAAACGACGGTGGCGGACTGGAGAATCAGCACGAACCTAGTCGAAGAAAGCAAACGCCGGTGGCTGCAGAACTTTGGAAGCATGAGCAATGGAGGATTTCAAAGGGTAAAGCAAGAAAGAGAGAGAAAGAGCTTCAGACACTAAAGAGTAAAGTGAAAAAAACAAGAGAAAAGAAAGAGTTTTGATTAAACTTGAAACGGCAGCAAAAAAGGAAATTAATGATTCTAGAAAAACGAATCCGTCAGGCGGTGCATACAGGGGCAAAAACGATCTACAAGCACGCCCGGAGTACGATCCAGTAAGAAGAAGACGCGTGGCTGAAATAGTTGAGTTGTTTGTGCACGACAGCTCACAAAATTCTTGATCTTTAAGAAGACATATCAGCCTACGATGATGATCTCGGATTAACCCGATGAATTAGCATGAGGTATTGATATAGGTTCCATTACCTCAGAATGCCGAGGTAATAGAACATAGGGGGCAGTTGTGGGGATATATTTTTGAGCACCAACACGTGGCAAGCTGACGCCGACGTGTTAGCTAAGGTGCCACGTGTCCTGGTCGTTATGTCGAGGTCATCTCGGTTAGGCCGAGGTTATCTCCGAAAATATCAGAATCCGAGATAAGCGGATAAGAGATAAGGGACAAGAGTCCTAGAATAAAGAAGAGACTTAGGCCAGATAGGGATAAAACTCTTAGAGAGTTTATCTTTATCTCTTGGGGAGTCCAAAGTAAGTACTGAAGAGGAATCCATAGAAGTCAGGCTTTTATTGGGATTAGGATTGAGGTAACTATAAAAGAGAGGCACCCCCATGGGTCTGAGGTACGCAATTTATATTATGTCTAGTGAGTTAAGCACTTTTGATTATCTTTGAGAGATATACTGACTTGATCGTCGGAGTGCCCCCGGGTGGAGGAACCACCGCCGAAATCTTCTCTTTCTGTTACAGGTTAGCCAGGTGTCATTTATTCTGCTAGTGTTCTTCAGCTGAATATTGAGTTGGGCAGTGTGATTGGAAAATCACTCACACATGTATATATAAGCTCATAAAATGCTCAATGTTAAAGGCATATATATTGAACAATGTAAGGTGCTTATGAGCCTTTGATAATGCCTTCAAAACTAGTGTTTGTTCTCTTTTGAGCTAGCCATGTTAGTTTGATTTGGCATGGGTTACTTTGGGTGTATTATATGTGGATCTCCATGTAACAATGGTTGGTTTAAATGGTTTGTAAAGCTGGATGTAAAGTTGGTAAACGTTGGTTTGTGGTGTGGACTGGCCATGTCCTTGGAAAATTGATGCTTGGTGATTGCAGGTGGTTTGGTACTGGAGTATGAAACGAAGAAGGAAAAAGAGAATAGAAATGGAAGAGAAATAAGGAAAATGGAAGAAATTTACATGTACGTATATATATGCAGTACAAATTTACATGTATGTATATATATGTGTGATAGAGTTGAAGAAGATAAAAGAAAAAGTAGGAGTAACAAAGGGGGATGACGATGTCAATGAAGAAGATGAAAGAAAAAGGCTTTGTTTGGGATGTCTTAAAAGTCAAAAAGTCAAAAAAACTATTATCTTATTTAAGGATCTGTTTGGGAAGATGGTTTGTGACTAAAATAGTCACAAAAGACAAAATAGGTTATTTTAGGCACAACAAACAAAACATCACATCCAATCCATAATCATTACACTCTTCTCTCACAAAAAAAGTCAAAAAAAATCAAAAAGTCCTTTCCAAACCAAGTTTTTTAGCCCAGGCTAAAATAGCCAAAAAAGCCAAAAAGTCAAAAAGTCAACCCACTTTCCAACCCAACCCTAAGTCACATCATCTTATTTAAGTCACATTATTTTTCTATTATATTACTTCAAATCCAACTCATACCCAACCCATATTTTATAAAAAGTCAAAAAGTACATTTATTTAGATTATCCCAAATCACGTCAAAGTAAAAAATTTAAATAAGGGTACTATGGTAATTTTAGGGCTTGTTTGTCATAACTTAAAAAAGTCAAAAGTCAAAAAGTCACATCATCTTATTTAAGTCACATCGCCTCTCTACCATATCACTTTAAACTCAACCCATATTAAATTCATACTTCATAAAATGTCAAAAAATACACTTATTTAGATTATTCCAAACCATCAATTCTTATCCGAATTCATTAAAACAAAATTACCATGCTCCTCAATAACAATTGACCCACACACACTGTTATCTTTAACAGATTCTGTCAATTTTGCAATTCTGTTCAAATCATAGGGTATTTATGTCACGGCCCAAACTCGCCCCTAGAAGTTTGGCAACGAGACCGGCCAGTAATCCTAGATTACCACAGGCCTTGCTATACAAAACATAAATAAAAGGGGCTCGCGGAAGCGAAAACAATAACCACTAATAGCCCAAAGAGCTGTGCATTTATATGAACATACATTACATGCCAAAAATGTGGTTAATTTACCCACTAACTGTACATCACATATAAACAAGATTCATGTACAAAACATAGGCTCACGCCACATGCACAGCCAGAACCAAGCTTCCTAACGGCCTTCTAGGCCTAGCCCCAACTCGGAGGCACCAAAACACCGGGTAGGCTTCAAAACGGCGGCTCGGCTCGGACCCCGCCTAGGCTTGACTCCCAGAGTGCTCACCTATAAATACATATATACAAACAATGAGCTAAAGCTCAGCAAGTAACATTAACGTAAAGGGGTAGTGAACGGATTCCACATTCATATACCATAAAATAAATCATCCATAAGCATAATCATCTCATATCAGAACATACATAATGGCATACTCCATAGAACATAACATTTGTCGTCCAACGACTAGAGTAACCGGTCCCGGACACCGATTAAACACATACCGAGATCTCGTAAACTGGTCCACTTAGGACTATCTATGGATGCCATACTAGATTTGCAAACTGGACATTCGTTCACAGAAAACATTTATCATTTCAAAACCGTAGCATAACGTAGCACTTTTAAACATAGATCATACTAACATATCTTTACAGAAATGTTACTCACAGTGGGTTTCCAAAACCGATTGCACGGTCTTCGCCTCTTGACCTGCAATTATCAACATTAGAACACATTTCTCCATACACATTATCATTAAATCACTTAATACATGCCATATTATCCTTTCTTTACTCTATTTTATGATTATGAGATGCTAAATGATGTCAATAACATGGTAAAATCAAGTAATTCAACCTCTCAAAATTTCCTGAAAAGAGGTCCCCGCTCGAGCGCCACTTTGTCCGCTCGAGCGGACTGCACAATTTTCCGAAACTGCTGGGAGGCCTATTTTCACGCTCGAGCGAGAATACCTCCGCTCGAGCGGACCGCGCGAAAATCTGAAATTCTGGACTCTTCTCAAGCTTTAACCTTTCCTTTTTGCAAAAACACTTCAACATTGATGAAAACCCAAGTCCCAAAACACTTGGGACCCACTTGACTTCAACATTTTAGCTTCTAAACAAACCCAAATGCATCATGCACAAGATCAAACCATGATTTAAAGTGAAGAATCATAACTATTCATGTAAAAGCTTCATTTCTTCATATCCATGGAGGTTCTTCCTCAAAATATGACAAATATAACCATAAATCATCTATTCATGCCATGCATGCTCAAATTAAACACATATTCCCCTTTCAATCCTCTTATTTAACATGAGATCATTGATGCATCAACCTTACTTCAAGAATTTAGAGAAGATCCTTACCTTGATTCTTTAATTGAGGAAGATTTAAGCTTGATTCTCTTTTTCCTCCTCTTCTTCCCCTTTCTCACGAATTCTCTCTCTCTCCCTCTCCTTTCCAGATTTTTCTTCTCTTTGGTTTTGAGTCAAAACATGGTCAACATCTTTATCTATATACATATATATATACCATAAAAATAGAATTGTGCCATTATCTTGAGCCAAACAAGGCTTAACGAATCAGACGAAATTCAATTCTCAATTTATTTTCCCAAATGGTTCTACAAATTCCCGGTATCACATAGGCGTGTTCAATTTCGTTTTCCGAACCCATTACGGTCATCAATTTCAGTCCCAAAGTTCTCATCTCAACAGATATTCTTCTAAGTTCAACAGATAATCTTCAATTAAATCATGCTAACACATAATTAATTACTGGTAATCATAGTATACGGTTCTGGGTCGTTACACTCTCCCCAACTTAAAAAGTTTGGTCCTCCAAACTTAGCTCATGCTGATAATATTCAAATCAGAAATTTCGGTTGTACGTGATAATTCTTCCGTCAGAAATGTTCAATATAAAAGTAGTCATATAGACATAATCATTCCTTAACAAGTAATAACAAAGGTATATTATTCCGTCATGGTCTTAGGTTCATATTTCCACCGCATAAGTAACATAGCCATCGCATAGAGAACAGTGCTAACATCACAGTAGATAATAAAAAAAATCATACCTGTATTCGCTTTTCCAGTATTCTGTGTCTTTTCTGAAACTAGGGTGAAAACCCTTCCTTGCCTCAATGTATTCCCCTCAGGAGCAGATGTTACGTTTGTCTTTGGTGTCATTGTTGAGTTAACTCCACTAACAATGGGTCCTTCATTTCTTACATAAACTTGTGGGCAAGCTTTAGCTATATGTCCTTTTTGTCCACATTTGAAACAGACTCCAGTTCCACGGCGACAAATACCCCAATGTTGCTTCCCACATTCCTTACAAGTAGGAACACCTATACTGCCACCACTTTCCCTTTTTGTGTTGTCACTAAACTTTGAAGTCAAATTTTCATTCACGGGGCCCATGGATTCACTAACTGTTTCTACTTTCTGTTTCTTGAATTTCTTACTTTCTGGTTCAGGTGTAGTTATAGACTTGGACATGTTCAAGATAGCAATATTTGTTTCAGCCATCAAGGCTCTGTCAAGTACATCAACATATTTTTCTAATTTCAACACATTCACCCTGTCAAGTACCTCAACATGTAGGCCACCCTCAAATTTCCTGGCCTTCTTGTAATCCGTATCAACCATATGAGGAGCGTAACGGGCTAGTTCGGTAAATTTTGCTTCATACTCCGCTACTGACATGGTTCCTTGCTTCAGCTGTTCAAATTCGGATACTTTTCTATCTCGCATGCATTGTGGAAAATACTTTTCATAAAACGTCTCTTTGAATCGATCCCATGTTAAGTCCCTATTCATATCTCGAATGAGCATCCACCATCTTCTCGCTTCTTCCTTCAAAGTGAATGTGGCTAATAGAACTTTATATGTATCATTACATGGAAACACTTCAAAAATTTTCTCAGTCTCAAGTACCCATGCCTCTGCTTGTAATGGCTCAATACCTCCTGCAAATTCTGGCGGTTTCAATTTCTTGTATTTCTGTGTCATTGTAATGATGTCATCATAATTGATCGGTTCCACTTGAACAGGTGGTGGAGGAGGTGGTGGAAAAGGTTGTCTTTGTTGTGGTTGTTGGTTTTGTTCTAGCTGTTGTCTAACCAATCCAGTCAGAGCTTCAACCATTCTTTCTAATCGAGTCATTCTAGCATCAGAAGGTCCTGTTTCATCTGCATTTCTTGCATTGGCGTCCTCCATTGGTCTATAGAACCCATAGAAAATACAACATCTCATTTTCACATAACAGTTCCTCTGTTGCCTCATCGTACAATTCTCGTTTCTTTCTCTTTCAAACACACACACACATGCACACATATATGCCATGCTCTATTTCTTTTCTATGACACCCTACAGCTCTGATGGACACGTGTGTGGGTAAATTAACTCGTGCGCTCTGATACCACTCTGTCACGGCCCAAACTCGCCCCTAGAAGTTTGGCAACGAGACCGGCCAGTAATCCTAGATTACCACAGGCCTTGCTATACAAAACATAAATAAAAGGGGCTCGCGGAAGCGAAAACAATAACCACTAATAGCCCAAAGAGCTGTGCATTTATATGAACATACATTACATGCCAAAAATGTGGTTAATTTACCCACTAACTGTACATCACATATAAACAAGATTCATGTACAAAACATAGGCTCACGCCACATGCACAGCCAGAACCAAGCTTCCTAACGGCCTTCTAGGCCTAGCCCCAACTCGGAGGCACCAAAACACCGGGTAGGCTTCAAAACGGCGGCTCGGCTCGGACCCCGCCTAGGCTTGACTCCCAGAGTGCTCACCTATAAATACATATATACAAACAATGAGCTAAAGCTCAGCAAGTAACATTAACGTAAAGGGGTAGTGAACGGATTCCACATTCATATACCATAAAATAAATCATCCATAAGCATAATCATCTCATATCAGAACATACATAATGGCATACTCCATAGAACATAACATTTGTCGTCCAACGACTAGAGTAACCGGTCCCGGACACCGATTAAACACATACCGAGATCTCGTAAACTGGTCCACTTAGGACTATCTATGGATGCCATACTAGATTTGCAAACTGGACATTCGTTCACAGAAAACATTTATCATTTCAAAACCGTAGCATAACGTAGCACTTTTAAACATAGATCATACTAACATATCTTTACAGAAATGTTACTCACAGTGGGTTTCCAAAACCGATTGCACGGTCTTCGCCTCTTGACCTGCAATTATCAACATTAGAACACATTTCTCCATACACATTATCATTAAATCACTTAATACATGCCATATTATCCTTTCTTTACTCTATTTTATGATTATGAGATGCTAAATGATGTCAATAACATGGTAAAATCAAGTAATTCAACCTCTCAAAATTTCCTGAAAAGAGGTCCCCGCTCGAGCGCCACTTTGTCCGCTCGAGCGGACTGCACAATTTTCCGAAACTGCTGGGAGGCCTATTTTCACGCTCGAGCGAGAATACCTCCGCTCGAGCGGACCGCGCGAAAATCTGAAATTCTGGACTCTTCTCAAGCTTTAACCTTTCCTTTTTGCAAAAACACTTCAACATTGATGAAAACCCAAGTCCCAAAACACTTGGGACCCACTTGACTTCAACATTTTAGCTTCTAAACAAACCCAAATGCATCATGCACAAGATCAAACCATGATTTAAAGTGAAGAATCATAACTATTCATGTAAAAGCTTCATTTCTTCATATCCATGGAGGTTCTTCCTCAAAATATGACAAATATAACCATAAATCATCTATTCATGCCATGCATGCTCAAATTAAACACATATTCCCCTTTCAATCCTCTTATTTAACATGAGATCATTGATGCATCAACCTTACTTCAAGAATTTAGAGAAGATCCTTACCTTGATTCTTTAATTGAGGAAGATTTAAGCTTGATTCTCTTTTTCCTCCTCTTCTTCCCCTTTCTCACGAATTCTCTCTCTCTCCCTCTCCTTTCCAGATTTTTCTTCTCTTTGGTTTTGAGTCAAAACATGGTCAACATCTTTATCTATATACATATATATATACCATAAAAATAGAATTGTGCCATTATCTTGAGCCAAACAAGGCTTAACGAATCAGACGAAATTCAGTTCTCAATTTATTTTCCCAAATGGTTCTACAAATTCCCGGTATCACATAGGCGTGTTCAATTTCGTTTTCCGAACCCATTACGGTCATCAATTTCAGTCCCAAAGTTCTCATCTCAACAGATATTCTTCTAAGTTCAACAGATAATCTTCAATTAAATCATGCTAACACATAATTAATTACTGGTAATCATAGTATACGGTTCTGGGTCGTTACAATTTATGTGTACATTTCTAAACCATGAGGGTTTTGTGTTTTTGAGTTAAATTAAAAGGGGGTAAAGTGTAATTAGTCTAATTTTTTATTTAACATAATTAACTAAAAAAATTAAATTTATAATTATTATTCTATACAATAATAAAATTACTTAAATTATGAGTTAATTACCTAAAAGTTCTATTTACAAATGTTATGGTGGCTCAGGGTCTATCTAAGATTTTTTGAATCAATAAGTCCTACTTAATAAAACTGAGAATATTATCATTTTTTCTTAATTTTTAAAACTAAGAATATCATCAATTTTACATAGTAATGTTTCAAGTAATTATTTCACTAACCAATGAAAAAACAGAGCATGAGATCAAATGTTTTTGCCTTTTTACTTATTGGTTTGATTCAACTATCTAATAAAACCAATAACATTATCAGTTTTTTTCAGTTTCAAAACTGAGAACATTATTAGTTTTTTCATTTTAATTTTTTTGTTGCACATCAATGTTCCATCATCATGTTCCTTTATAGATACAAAATTTTTAGTTTTACACAAAAAAATAATTCAGTTTTTTTAATTTTTTTAAAAAAAATTAGTTTTTTTTTTTTATTTTTTTTTTACAATTTGAAAGTTGATATTTTAAAGTTTTGAAAATCAAAATAAATGTCAAATCATTATATTCCTTTGTAGATAATCATAAATGATGAATAATCATTATTTGAAAGGTAATTCAGACTATTAGAAATTTAATAAGACTTGAAAATCTAAAAAATGTTAATTAAAACTTAATGGAGTATAAGTTTATAAAGTAGGACTTGTGTGTAAATGTCTCAAAAAACAAAATGTTAGAGATCCAAAAAATTATAACAAAAGTTTTACAAAATGTCTTACATGAGTATGGGACCCACATGAGACCCACATTGTCTGGGTCCCGCACCCATGTGAGACATTTGGTAAAACTTTTGATAGAATTTTTAAAATCTCTAACATTACTCCTCAAAAATTAGTAATTAAAATATACTTTTAATGTTATTAAAAATTGTTAAATAACTTAATAATTTATTAATAAAAATGACGATTTGTTATGAAATTAAAACTTTCAAAGAGTGAAGTATAATTTCTAAAACCACATAAACGATTCATAATTTAGTCAAAATTGACAAGGTATATTTATAATTTATCTCTTTTTTAAATACCGTAGGAGTCACTGCACCCCCACCAAACCTTTATCGGGTTGAGAAAAAACCTGCCCCGAGAGGAATGGAACAGCTACTTCTGGCCGAAATTCCCATTCACGCTCTATTTGCTACAAATTATTTTTTTTAAGTTAAAAATTAATATTAATCCATTTTTAAAAAATATAATAAATTTTATAATTTTGGATATAATTTTATTAAATTTTCTTAAAATTTAATTCACATAACGCATAATTTCTTTTTCATTAGTAATTTATTATTCATACTGATACCAAAAATTTGTTATTTTTTTATATTAAAATATATATTTTATCTTCTATATTTATATTTTCATACCATCTACATTAGTTTCAATCTCTTTAGACTTATTAAAAAGAAAATTGATATTATTTTATCAAAACTACAAGTGTTATCGTATTTTTTCTAATATTCAAGAGAGATAAATGTAATTTACTCTAATGGTTATGCACAATTTAAAAATCACTCTTCCTCAACTTTAGAATAATCAATTTTAAAATTTATGTAATTTGTTTTACAACATAAATTACAAAATGATAAATTACCCTAACCATTTTTAAGATATTGAAAAATTAGATTGAGAATCACAAATTTAAAATAATTACACTAGGCATTCTTAAAGTTTTAATTCATATATTTTTTAAGCCCATTTTCATTACTAGCACGTTAGTGTTATGAATGAAAAAACAATATGATCATCACTTTATACTAAAAATGTGTATTACACCGTTATTTATTTCTATATCTACAAACCATCTACATTTGTTTAAGTCGCTCTAATCTTACTAAAAAGTAAATGTGTATAATTACGTCAAATTTGTAAAAAAAAAAAAAATATTGTTAGTAAACCCTAATAGTGGTCAATGTAATTTACTTATACAAAATTTATAACAAATAATTTGATAAGAAAACCTTTAAAATAAAATCTTATGTAAAACAAGAATAAATCTAAAAATACTAAACGAATAAAGGAATTGAACATACAATTATATGAATGGTTAAGACTTTTTAAATATAGATATAAGTTATAAATTTTATTCATTCATATATTTTTATAGTTGAATATTTAATTCATTATTAAAAATTCAATTTAAAAAAAATGATATATAAACTTATTTTTTAAACTCAAAATATATAAGTAATATGATTGATTGATAATTAGAAAAAATATGAAAGGAAATATTACTTTTAACATTCTAATTGATTGCCACGTTATTGAATTTAAAAATTAAATATAGTTTTTTTGTGTTAAAAAAAAAAATTCAATAGGAAATGAGGCCCTATGGCCTAGTTTGGGAAGACTAAATAAGTGTACTTTTTGACTTTTTATGAAATATGGGTTGGGTTTGAGTTGGGTTTGAAGTGATGTGACTTAAATAAGATGATGTGACTTAAATAGAATAGTGACTTTTTGACTTTTTGTCTTTTTTTTTTTTATCATTCCAAACTTGGCCATTGAGTTGGTTGTCTAACCAGTAAAACGGACCAAAAGGAACGTTGAAAGGCCACTTTCACCGGCCACTTGTCAACAACGTCTAACCCCTCGAGTAGACTATATTCATCAACTCGCTTACTACTACCAACACCTGGCATAACTACCACAAAAATGCCAAAACTAAGACACGTTTCTTCCATATAAAGCGAGTATATTATCTTATTAACATAAGCGAGTAAATAGTTAAACTCTCCCCCGGCTTAAAGCCCAAACACAAAGCGTGTCAAAACAACTCGCACGGACAAAAATCCTCCTTCCTCTTCCGGCTGGGCCCCAGCCCCCTTCTTTATATATTTATTCACCCATCCCCTCCCCCTGTCTCTCCATTCCCCACTCCCTGTCTCTCCTCTCTCTCTCTCTAGATCTATATATATGTATGTATATTGCTATATATATATGCAAGGCATAGAGATGGAGCAGAGATGGTAGTGGTGGGGGTTGGAAAATGGCACTTGGGTCAAAAGCAATGTACAAGCACAAGCACTTGCTCTTTTTTGTGGACCAGTACTCATCAACTTCCTTTCATAATGACCAAACTGCCCTTGACTGCAAAGGTACCATTTGGGAACATTCTTTGAAGATGAAAGGTCACTGTCTTTCTATCTCAAGGTGAAGAAACAACAATGTAGAGCTCTTATTATCATCTCATCTCTCACCACAGCACACAAAACCAAAACAAAAAAAAAAAAAAAGAAAAAAAATGGGGCAGACAGAACGGAGCCAGGCATACACTAAATTCAGAGATTTTCAAAACATCTCTGTTTTTTTTTTTTTATTAAAAGATTTCGCTTTCTTTCTTTCTTTTTTTAAAAGAGAAAGAAGGCGGACGACGAAGGAGTCTCATCGTCCGTATCCCCATTGACTGGGTCTTGGGTTGCTGTCTTCGTCGGTCGATACTCCTCGAAAACTGCATGCACTGAATATCAAGAATCTCTATTTCATTATTATACTTTCGGTAATATTTACACTCTACTGTTTTTTTTTTTTTTTTAAATTTACGAAAACAAGTTAATAATGTTTAAAGTTATATAAGCTTTTTTTTCCAGGTGATTTTATTGCAATTGAGATTATGGTGGTCGATGATATGTCGCCCCCACTGTTTTTTTATTTATTTATAGAAATATAGATGTTCTGTTTATGATTTGCTCTCTATTTTCAGTTCTTTTAATGATTTGTTTATATTGTTCTTGATTTGTCATTCTAGTATTGATTGAATTAGATAGGATCAGTGATTGCCAAGAACTTGCGATTTCGATCAAATTTTATGATTTGATAACATAAATTATGTGTAGAATCATTAGATGTTAAGAACCGAACTATCAGTCTTTAACATCAAGATTATACTTTGAGACTTCTCTTCTATATTGTAGTCCCGATGTTCTTGAATTTTCCCAAAAAATAAGAATTGAACCCTATCAAAAATTTCAATTTAAGACTAATATATTGAAACTTTTTAAGTTACTGCTGGTACTCTATATCCAAAATCCTCCTGCAAAACATGTGTTATGAATGAATGAACTGTTCATTGCATGTACATGATGTGTTGGTATAGAATTAGTAAATTGTTGATTTCATATAATGCTCAGGTTACTGGCGTCATATTGTGAATTTTATTTTATTCTATTCATTATTTTTAAACATTTGATTATATTTTTCTTGATTTGAGCTGGATGACTTATCAGTTTTGAAGATTTAGAGTCTAGGTGTAAGCTTGATTTGAATAGAATGACACTGTGAATTTAGGTTTAAACACAATTTGAATAGCATGAACAATAATAAAACATATATAAATAATTGTAATAGTTTGGTTTTGATGGTCTATGTTTGATGCTTGTTTCAATGTTTTCAATTGTTGCCAGATGCTATCTTGGTTGAATTCAAACCGCCAAATGTAATACTTTAACAGTTCGTTCGGAAGCCATCTTTTTGACTCTCGAGTATCCTTAAATATCCCTCATTGTAAACAAGGTTTCTCTTAGTCTTTGGTTGAAAAATTTAGGAAGAGATTTGAAAATAAAAAGGAAAAAAAGTGTGTGAAATTAGGTGAAATGTAAATATATTTTATTCTTATTTCACCTATCTTTTCTCTTTCTTTTGTCAAATTCCTTCCCAAATCTCCCAACCAAACACAGCGTTATATTCTCTACCATTTCTGTGATTGTAGTTCCATTATCCCAATATTTCTTTTTTTCCAAATACTATTACATTTCATACACACAAGACTTCCCATGTGTTGCTAGTAAAAAGCACAATCAATGACCTAAGTGGTTGTATTCTTGGATAGACAACCTGCAAAATAATCAACTGATAGAAGAAATTGTTCCATAAGAAATGAGTTTTCCTTATGTACTCATTTGTTCTTGAATCGCCATGGAATCCGAAGGTTTAAATCATTGTGAGGCACATGTTTTAGCACAATGCCTAACTAGTCACGCTACACATACATAATCTTCAAAAAATTTACCCAAAAACATTCTTCAATATGTTCATGGTTTCAAAGATTTACTGACCAAATAATGGATAAAAAGTTTGAGGGTATTGCTTTTGTCTAAGTACCATAAATTTGACATAATTTGCATATGGTCATTTGCACCTATTTTCATGAATGATGTTAGCCACCACCACCGTAGCTTCTCTTCCATGAATGATGTTAGGCCCGTTTGTTTGGGATTATAGAAAAATGATTGGGATTGATAGTGACGTGGGATTCATTATCTTTGTATTTATTTTGAGAGATAAAGAGAGAATTCGTAATCCCATCATAATTATGAATTCCCTTGGGGAGGGGATTCGGATGGGCCTCCAACACTTGGTATTAGAAAAATAGTCTGTCGGACTATTTTTATTTTACTTTATTTTATATCTTTTACATGTTGGGCATTTTTTTTTTTTGAACAATAATGTTTATTTTTTGTGTTTTTTGTTAAGTAAAAATCATGTTTTTATTTTTTTTATTTTTTACATGTTGGGCATTTTTTTTTTTTAACATTAATGTTTAATGTTTTTGTATTTTTTTGTATTTGAATCCCTACACTAACAACTATCATCAAAATAAACACAATTTACTTAATCTCTTCACTATCAATTCTCTCATTAACAATCTCCTCACTATTAATCTCTCACTATGAATCTCCTCCATTTTACATTTGAAAATAAACGGAACCTTATATAGATAACGCTATCTCCTTTTTTGAGAATTGCTATGGGCCTCAACCAAACCAACTATCAAACCCACAATCACTTGTCTTCTTATATCCGGCCCAAATGTATCCATCTATTTAAAGAAGTTTCCTCCAAGCCCATGAACACTCCCTGGGTTGTATTAACATTTCCAAGAGATTTCCTTTTGGGAAGTGAGATCGATTCACCTTTTATTTGAATGACAACAATTTTAAAGAGTATGATAATGATTCCTGATTATATACTTATAAGTAATTTTAGTATCTGAAATAGTTTGGAATGAAAAGTGATTCCTGGATATGTATTTCAGAAAAAAAATTACGGTCTCAATAAACGTAAAATAATTCTTTTCCCCCATTTATTCATGAAAATTTCATATTTTTTAAGAGAATGTTAATATATATATATATAATTGGGCTTTACAGATTTTAATTTTATTATTTTTCATTTGAAGAATGCTAACGAAACTAAGAAAAAATATTTAATGAAATGGTGATACCATTCTCTGTTATGTCATTAGCGAATAAAAAAGTTATTAAGGGACTAAGTGAACAATTATTGTCTGACACTAACTCAAACTTGTTATGGATTCTACTGCAAATCAATATTACTAATTAGATGGTGATACCTTTATATCCAATATTTATTCGAAGCTACACGATTGAATAGTATCCACACAAGAATTTTATTACAAATAATGAGATTTCTATTCTCCCCAAATATTCCTGTCATTCAAACATGAATAATCTTTAGTCCATAAAGAACACCCTTGGTTTGAGAAAGCTACAAATTCCATTTTCCTAAAGTTGTTTCAGGCTACAACCCACTTATTAAGTTGAAAAGTTTTTAATTGGGTTGGGAGTGCTTAGCTAGGCAGTTTTCCTAGAAAAACAAAACAAAGAAAAATGATCCGGACTCCTTTTTTCCCCACTCCCTTGACCCTCCTCTCTTTCTCATTGGTTAGTTTTTTTTTTTTTTTTCCTCCCGTCACCAGCTGCCACATGTGTGCGGGGTGGTGGGGGTGGTGATTGGAGGGAGTCTCAATCAAAACCCTCAAAACAAAAGGAAAATTTTAGAAACTGTCTTATGAAACAAAATACAGTGGGGGAGAAAATTTTCTTTATTCCCCTCCCCCCCGAAGGAATCTACACATTTTCAACAAAGAACTTGTATTCGGAAAGAAGTTTCGAATTTGAGCTTCTAGAACCATTTTGCAGAATTTAGAACCTTTAATCCGAGCTTGTGTAGAACCCAAAGATTCAGATTTGATTCTTCGAAGTTTTTGGGTGAGTAGTTTTACAATTATGGAATTAGATTCTCTCGAAGTTGGATTTGAGAGAACATTTCGATTTGTCGGCTTATTTTGGCACCGATCTCTTGAATTCACTTTTAAGATTTATGAAATAAAATATTTATGTAAAAAAATTAAAATGATTAAACATAAATAGTCATATATTTAAATCTATTCTACCTTTTCCCCCCTTGTTTATATAGTGTCATTAATCACTATATCAAAGTTATTGAAATGTGGTCAATATATATTATAGTCAGAAGAAACATCAATTTATTGGTTTTGAAAAATAATTATATATTAACAAAAAATTTATAAATATTAAAACATAATTTTTTTTTATGAATGTATTAATATTTTCTGAAAACACCACTTATGTGTAATTTTCCTTTATATTGGATGGTGTGTGTGTGCGGATGGATAGAGGGAGAGAGTTTCAGCCAATAACGCCTAAAGCAAAGCCTTTTTTTTTTTTTGTACCTAACCTGAATCTAGGGGATACAAAGCGACTTTATTTTTTAATGGGCGATTCTATTTACTCTTAAAAAATATTAAGTATTCTTAATTTTTAAATGCATCTTATTTAATTATTTAAAATTTTATATTACTCTCAGTTCACGCGTTATACGCGTTATAGCCTTTCTCAAATTACCTTTGAGTAAACCCAAATAATAAACAGTAAACAAATTAAAAAATTGAATTATTTCAAAAACCTTCCAAACTGATGCAGGAGGCACGGGCAAAAAAAAGAAGAAAAAAAAGGACAAATAGAAGCTCTACATAAAAAGGGAGAGAAAGCCTAATAGTGGAATAAAATTGCCAATGAATAACAATTGAGTGACTGATAGACGGTAGATAATAAGGCATATAAGGCCACGTTTCAGAATAGATTATTTTAATAATTTTTTAATTTTTTAATTAAATTATAAAGAAAAAAAATTAATAGGGGAAAAAAATTTTGTGTTTGGTAGAGCTTTATAATTATGATTTGAGAATAGAATTGTATTTTGAGTTTGTGAGTTTTGAAATTATAATTTGAGTGTTGAAAATTTGTTTGGTTATGAGTTTTAAAAAAAGTTTGAATTGAGTGACGTGACATATAATATTGAAAAATGTGTGTTTTGAAAAGTAAGTGTGGAATTAATTTTTTAAAACTATAACCAAACAACACTCTCAAACTAAAGGGTAGAATTAAATTTCAAAAGCTCTACCAAACAGAATATGTTTGGGATGACTTTTTAGTTTTTTACGAAAAAATGTGTAAAAAGTAGAGGGAAAAGGAAATTTTTGACTTTTTAAGATAAGTTGTTGATTTTTTAATTTTTTAAGTAACTTTTTGACTTTTAAACTAAAACAGTCACTCACCAAACAAGGCCTAAGTCCTAAAATATCATCCCAAAAAAAAAATGCTTTCTTATATAATAATAATTTACAAAGAACTGGCTAGAATGGGAGTCAAGGGTTTGAGGCTCACTCCCCTAGCTACAATCTCTAATGTACCAAAAAAAATATTATAAAGAACCCAGGTGTTAAAAAAAATACACTAATAAAACCTATGAACAATACACGCAATCAAAAAAATGCATATGCTATTGCCAGATAAAGAAGTTTTTATGAAGTACTCTACAAAAGTATTGCCCACCTGGAATGAATTGGGATCCTCCCCTTGAGTCCCCTCCTTAATTCCCTCCTTGCAGGGGCCTTCGGGTCCACTTTGAGGCCCAATTTTGATAATCCGAACCGTTAATATTTTTAGATTTATTCAGTATATCATACCTGTAAAAAATCAAATTGATCGAATATCATAAAGTATGTGTTCGGAAAATTGTTTATTAAAAAATAGTTTGTAGTCCCAATTTTCTGAACGCATACTTTCTGATATCCGATCAACTTGATTTTTTACAGGTATAATATACTGAATAAATCTAAAAATATGAACGGTTCGGATTATCAAAACTGGGCCTCAAAGTAGACCCGAAGGCCCCTGCAAGGAGGGAATTAAGGAGGGACTCAAGGAGGGGATCTGGACTCACCTGGAATTGGATAAGAATTGATTTTGTAGTAAAGAAACAAAAGAGAGCTATAAAAATTAATAATTGTATTTTGAAATTTCTATTATGAATGTTTACCACTTTTTTTGATAGGTTGCTTTAAAAAATTATTTTGATTATCACTCTCATCTATTGTTTAATTTTGTTCAAACTTTCTTGTAAGATTTAGGGTTTCAAAATAGTAAAAACAATGATATTGATGATAATTGTGAGTTTTGATCGAGTGGATTGGAGTTTTGAAATGAGGAAGAAGAAGAAGAGAAAATAACTTTGATCTCTTGGAAAAGAAGATTCAGATATTTGAATAGGATTAATTGATTAGGGTATATAATGAGAAAAAAAAATTATTTTAGGATTTAATATGTGTTGTCCTTATTAGTAAATTCACATTAGAATATAATATGAATTAAAATTTATGAATATGATTGGGGAGAAATTCTATTTCCACACACCTAATTAACTCAAGACATACATTTAATGAAATTTTAATTTAATAACAAATATATCCTAAATTAAAATGATCATTATAGACATCCAACAACACTCGTAATATTATATGAAAAAAAAAATTGTATATATCTTTTAAGAATAAAAAAATCTCAATATACACTTTTTAAATTAAAAAAATAAATAAATTCTAATTTTTCCATTGTGGGTTATCAACTGCAGAATTATTATTCTGGGTTATGTAAACCCACCGCTGAAAGTCCAGGTCTCATCGAACTCCTCAAATACTGCCCTCTAATAAGCAAGAACTAAAGCTACATTATTTGTCCATTCAACATTTCTTTGCACATCATCCTGGGGCATCAATGCCAATTGTTTCGCGAAAGAAAGTGTCTTAGATGGCTGGAAAGCATCTCTAGCCCTTTCGATCTGCAGCAGTTAAAAATTCCAGAGTGTTAGTCTGCTTTGATTTCTCTATATGGTGAAAATCAAAAGGACTGAGAGTCTACTTAGTTCAAACCATCCATGGTGCCATCACCATAAAATGCAACCAATATTTGACCCTCTTCAAGGGTTTCACGTGGGTGGCTTTGTAAATGTAGAAGTTAGATAAATCAAAAGTGTGTGAAAAGGAGGGTTAAGTCATGTGTGTACAATAATTATAAGTAAAGGATATAATTATAACTTTTTAGTGTACAGATTGAGAAAATTAATTAATAAATAAATTAATAAGTGTGTGTATTGAAAAAAGATGTGTACTGAGCTAATCAATTGTGTGAAAATAAAATTTCTCTGAATTTGGCGTACTGAGATAATTTTTGAATTCAAATAGATTGCCCCTTTTTCAATCTAGCTTAGCCCAGGTGTAAATTAAGAAACAAGAGCCCAAATGAAAGAAACAATATAATTTTAAAAAATGGAAAGAGAAAATCAGTAACAAATTCATGAGTAATTATTTATCTTGTAGAAGAGAATAATAATTTATTTTAAAGAATAACGATATATAAAAATAATTTTTTATACATAATTGTGTAATTTCTGGTAATATTTTCATTTTAAATCAAAACATTCATCATTATTTTCACAATTTCAAAAATGCCATTAACATATTATTTTAAATGTATTTTTATATAATTTTTAGATATACAAATCATTTTTCTTGAAGCCAAATACCCATGCCAGTTCAATGTTAGGAGTTACCCATAAGAAATAATTAGATTTGAACTCATTGACTGAAGAGTCAAACCTAAGGATTAGCCTAATATATATAATGAAAAAGCAATTCAAAGCACATAGATAATATAAATTGTGAAATGGTTGGAATTTGTTGTTTGTCGTTGAATTGTGTTTCTTTAGTGATTATTAGGGATGACGTGCGTAATTCAAATAAATAATAATAAAATTGAAATTATAATGTGTAATTAGTTTAAATGATATAAAAAATTTTATCTTAAATTCATAGACATGGGTTCAACTCTTGTTCACCTCGTTATATAATTTTTTTTTATAATAAAAAAGATGATTATACCAATTGAGACCTTCATTTAATATCAGTATAGTTAGATGATGATGAGAAAGACTATGGTAGACACTTCTCAAATAACATGTACCACATGCAATTTATAATTATGAAAAAAGGGCATAATTATATATTTTTTGAATTATAATTAAAAAAAATCATAATCAATCACAGAAAAATCATAACTAAATATTTTAAAATAATATTATAATTAAAAAAAAATTAATTATAACTAAAAATAATAATATAATTAAAAATACATATAATATAAGATATGTATAATAATATTCTCTTATAATGATGTGTGACTAAACTAGCTGATGTATCCTTTGTTATATCTTTCACTTTTGACTTGTGACAAAAAGATAAAGAGACTCGAGTATTAGCCAATGTATCCGTTGTTATATCGTTCACTTTTGACTTGTGAAAAAAGATAAAAAGACTTGAGTGTTAGCCAAAAGGGACCATGGTTTAGGTCAACTAACATTGGCTTTTTCATCTTAGAAATCACTTCTAAATTAGTGGTTGGGTTACAAGTGTGGATGGGACTATGATGACAACCCCCCACTACCATTTTGTTTGTGCAGTTCTCAATAAAGAAGTTTGCTGTATATAGGCCTAATCACATAGACTTAAATACTGATGGAGCAGCTGAGGGTAATCTGGGAGTGGTTTCTGTGGGTGGCCTAATCAGAAATTCTATGGGCAATTGGGTATGTGGTTTCAACAGGAACATTGGTTTAACTAACAGTGTGGTGGTTGAGTTGTAGGGATTAAGAGATCTGTCTTCAGTTAGTTCAAGATAATAATTTGCAAAATATTGATGTGGAGATTGATATCTTAATAGTTCAATAACTCATAAATAAGTCAGTTCAACACTATCAATTTAGCAATTAATTTCTGACTGCAGGTACCTCATGGAATAGTTAGGGGTGAAGGAGGTGAAGCACATTTTCCGTGAATAAGTCCGGCCTAAGATTTCAGGGACTCAAAGTTGATAATCAATTAATAAATATTATTAGATCATTTAAGATTTTTCACATTTTTTTTTTCATTCAACGAAAAATTTAGTACAAGTAGCAAAAGATTAATTCTTCTTGATGATGCAGATTTGTATAAATACCAATATTATAATAGGAATTGAGCAAAAGACAAGACAAATATTTAATTAATTGAATATGTGTTGTGCTGTTTTGAATTCTTGAGAAATTCGTTAGTACTTTATTGGGCCGATTCTCTCAAATTTTTAAATTGAATTAAGAGTTAGGGTTAAGAATTAGATATGGAGAGAGAATGAGCCCTTTTAATTTTGAATGAACCTTTTAATTTTTTAATGGGTCAATTTATTTTAAATTAGTTTAGGTTTTATTTAATTTTTTGTAAACTTAAAATATACCTAATATATTATACTAAATTATAATAGAAGAGGTCCTCTTTTTTGGTCTATTTTGAGAGACCATAAACTATAACTTGGTGGACTTATACCCAGAGCCGGCCCTCTCCGTGAACCAAATGGTTGCGCCGACTGCTTGGCCAAGGAAGGAAGCTCCATCAATGAAAGAATCATTATCTATGCTAATTTGCTTTAGTTTTATGACTGATAAATTATGTAATGATGCTTTAGGAACCTTGTATCCCAAACTTGCTTTGGCCGATGTTTAAGTTTTTTATAATATCAGTCTTATTACTAAAAAAAGATATATATAAGCTGTGGAGAGATAAAAATTAACTCATGTGATGTTGGCCCACCCAATGCCTACATAAATAAGGAATGAGGTAATAGAATGAACAACTTGCACTACAAAAAAATTTGTTTTTTGCGACGGTAAGCGGCCGTCGCAAATGCTCCCTAAACCGTCGCGAATACCTTTTGCGACGGTAATCTGGTTTTTTGCGACGGGAGGAGGGGGTCGCGACAGATGGGGTTGCAAAAGACCTTTCGCGACGGTAAGTACCGTCGCCATTAGTTTCTGCGACGGTAAGGTATGTTTTTTGCGACGGCGTTTTTCCCGTCGCAAATAATGGGGAAAAAAATTACTTTTAGCGACGGCACGTAATTCCCGTCGCTAAAAGTGAGTTTTTGAGACGGGAACATTACCGTCGTTAAAGGCTCTGGCATCTTATAAGTATTGGCGACGGCACAGTTTACCGTCGCTAAAGGAGTCCTGTACATTCAACAAGACAGCTTTTGCGACTGTGTTGGTACCGTCGCAAAAGCCTATTAATGGTTTTTGCGACGGGTTATTCTCCCGTCTCAAAAAATAAAAAAAAAAAAAAAAAACCTGCTAATAAATTATTAAAAAAATTAAAATAACCTGTATTAGATAAAAAATAAGTATAAAAAATTGAAAAATTACAGAATAATATAAATACGTACATAAACAAAAATTGACAAATAATGAAAATTAATAATCTTGTTCCATTCATAGCAATACGTAAATAAAAATTCATAACAATAAAAATTATGCCACTACATAACGTCGCATAATACATACATAATGTTGCTCCCAAATTTAAATAACATAAATCAAAATCAAAATCAAAAGTTTTCGTCTTCATTCGTTCGTGGGTTACAAAAACAAAAATTGGTCATAATCTTGATACGCCCGCATTCTAGAAAAAGCCAACTGCTACTCCGGAAAGATCTGAAAAAAACAAGATAAAAATAATTAAAAACCATATAATGTGTTAATATTTTAATTATAGAAAAATATAAAAAAAATTGACTACTATATAATTAGAAACATAGTTTAGTAAATAATTTTGACTAGACCGAAATCCAGTTCTAACTCCCAAACCGGGAACCCGATTCGAGCCCCGTCTTCTCCCACAAGTCTCTCGTGCCTAGGCGGTCGTGTGTGCCAAGTTTCGTGCTAAACCGACGCCGTTTGGTGATTTTGGGGCGTTAACTCCTCAAATTCAAGTTTCTTAAGGAAGTAATTTGCCTAAAATGAAATCCGGCACTAACTCCCAAACCGGGAACCCGATTCAAGCCCCGTCTTCTCCCACAAGTCTCTCGTGCCTAGGCGGTCGTGTGTGCCAAGTTTCGTGCTAAACCGACACCGTTTGGTGATTTTGGGGCGTTAACTCCTCAAATTCAAGTTTCTTAAGGAAGTAATTTGCCTAAAGTGAAATCCGGCACTAACTCCCAAACCGGGAACCCGATTCAAGCCCCGTCTTCTCCCACAAGTCTCTCGTGCCTAGGCGGTCGTGTGTGCCAAGTTTCGTGCTAAACCGACGCCGTTTGGTGATTTTGGGGCGTTAACTCCTCAAATTCAAGTTTCTTAAGGAAGTAATTTGCCTAAAGTGAAATCCGGCTCTAACTCCCAAACCGGGAACCCGATTCAAGCCCCGTCTTCTCCCACAAGTCTCTCGTGCCTAGGCGGTCGTGTGTGCCAAGTTTCGTGCTAAACCGACGCCGTTTGGTGATTTTGGGGCGTTAACTCCTCAAATTCAAGTTTCTTAAGGAAGTAATTTGCCTAAAGTGAAATCAGGCACTAACTCCCAAACCGGGAACCCGATTCAAGCCCCGTCTTCTCCCACAAGTCTCTCGTGCCTAAGCGGTCGTGTGTGCCAAGTTCCGTGCTAAACCGACGCCGTTTGGTGATTTTGGGGCGTTAACTCCTCAAATTCAAGTTTCTTAAGGAAGTAATTTTCCTAAAGTGAAATCCGGCTCTAACTCCCAAACCGGGAACCCGATTCAAGCCCCGTCTTCTCCCACAAGTCTCTCGTGCCTAGGCGGTCGTGTGTGCCAAGTTTCGTGCTAAACCGACGCCGTTTGGTGATTTTGGGGCGTTAACTCCTCAAATTCAAGTTTCTTAAGGAAGTAATTTGCCTAAAGTGAAATCCGGCTCTAACTCCCAAACCGGGAACCCGATTCAAGCCCCGTCTTCTCCCACAAGTCTCTCGTGCCTAGGCGGTCGTGTGTGCCAAGTTTCGTGCTAAACCGACGCCGTTTGGTGATTTTGGGGCGTTAACTCCTCAAATTCAAGTTTCTTAAGGAAGTAATTTGCCTAAAGTGAAATCAGGCACTAACTCCCAAACCGGGAACCCGATTCAAGCCCCGTCTTCTCCCACAAGTCTCTCGTGCCTAGGCGGTCGTGTGTGCCAAGTTTCGTGCTAAACCGACGCCGTTTGGTGATTTTGGGGCGTTAACTCCTCAAATTCAAGTTTCTTAAGGAAGTAATTTTCCTAAACTGAAATCCGGCTCTAACTCCCAAACCGGGAACCCGATTCAAGCCCCGTCTTCTCCCACAAGTCTCTCGTGCCTAGGCGGTCGTGTGTGCCAAGTTTCGTGCTAAACCGACGCCGTTTGGTGATTTTGGGGCGTTAACTCCTCAAATTCAAGTTTCTTAAGGAAGTAATTTGCCTAAAGTGAAATCCGGCTCTAACTCCCAAACCGGGAACCCGATTCAAGCCCCGTCTTCTCCCACAAGTCTCTCGTGCCTAGGCGGTCGTGTGTGCCAAGTTTCGTGCTAAACCGACGCCGTTTGGTGATTTTGGGGCGTTAACTCCTCAAATTCAAGTTTCTTAAGGAAGTAATTTGCCTAAAGTGAAATCCGGCTCTAACTCCCAAACCGGGAACCCGATTCAAGCCCCGTCTTCTCCCACAAGTCTCTCGTGCCTAGGCGGTCGTGTGTGCCAAGTTTCGTGCTAAACCGACGCCGTTTGGTGATTTTGGGGCGTTAACTCCTCAAATTCAAGTTTCTTAAGGAAGTAATTTGCCTAAAGTGAAATCCGGCACTAACTCCCAAACCGGGAACCCGATTCAAGCCCCGTATTCTCCCACAAGTCTCTCGTGCCTAGGCGGTCGTGTGTGCCAAGTTTCGTGCTAAACCGACGCCGTTTGGTGATTTTGGGGCGTTAACTCCTCAAATTCAAGTTTCTTAAGGAAGTAATTTGCCTAAAGTGAAATCCGGCTCTAACTCCCAAACCGGGAACCCGATTCAAGCCCCGTCTTCTCCCACAAGTCTCTCGTGCCTAGGTGGTCGTGTGTGCCAAGTTTCGTGCTAAACCGACGCCGTTTGGTGATTTTGGGGCGTTAACTCCTCAAATTCAAGTTTCTTAAGGAAGTAATTTGCCTAAAGTGAAATCCGGCACTAACTCCCAAACCGGGAACCCGATTCAAGCCCCGTCTTCTCCCACAAGTCTCTCGTGCCTAGGCGGTCGTGTGTGCCAAGTTTCGTGCTAAACCGACGCCGTTTGGTGATTTTGGGGCGTTAACTCCTCAAATTCAAGTTTCTTAAGGAAGTAATTTGCCTAAAGTGAAATCCGGCTCTAACTCCCAAACCGGGAACCCGATTCAAGCCCCGTCTTCTCCCACAAGTCTCTCGTGCCTAGGCGGTCGTGTGTGCCAAGTTTCGTGCTAAACCAACGCCGTTTGGTGATTTTGGGGCGTTAACGCCTCGAATTCAAGTTTAGAACGCAAAGATGCATTTTAGCTTAGAATGCAAACATAAATTTTATACCTGATCTTCTGGTGGTGGTGTATATGGATTCTCGTCTTCTGCAGATTCCCTAAATGCCCGGTGGCCACTCGATGCATCAGGAACCTATGTTAGTCAGTGCATAATGTGTTAATCATATTCGAATTTCATACATAATCTTGAGTGAAAATTGAACTATCAAACAATTGTGATGTTTATATGGAACCTGTCTGTTGGGATCCACACTCGCCCCCTGTGACACAAGGGCCATCATCTCAGCTCTCATCTGCTGCAAATGTGTAGAGAACTCTGCTCGCAGCTCCTCCCTCAACTCATCCCTTAGCTCAGCACGAACCTGCTGCGTGATCTGATCAATAGTCGATGGATGGGGTGTTGACTGTGATGGCCCAGCACCATCCTTATACACCACTCTCCGAGGCACGATTCTCCCGTATGTGCGACAATATCCATGTCTGTCATGACCTATCAACTCATGGAAAATGGCATTCCTAGCCTCCAAAGTCCGACCATCCTCAGGTAGCATAGAGAGTTGACGATTAAACTCATCCTGTATTGAATAAGACACACAAGTATACACGAAATTAAAATGGTTGACACACAAAAAATAAACTTTAAATACAATCAAAGGTGTTTGGAAACTACCAAGGTCTGGATAACCTCTGGGTCATCTACTCTACGTGTCATAAGCCAAACATTCATCTTATCAGTAGACTCCCCCTTACTGGTCATCTAAATTTTTTTTTAGAAATATGAAAATTAGAATCCAAATAATTTGCAAATATACAATGTTTATTTATATAGAAAAATAAAACAATAAAATGTAAACCTCATGCCGTATCTGAGAGAAAGTAGTACGCCCTGTGGTATGAGCTATGCCGTGAGCTCGCCGATTTTTAGCGTTCCTACTTGCAATTTTCTATAACAAGTTCAACAAATGTAAGTATGTAAATATGATTTGTATGTTTACATATCATAAATATAACGTAATTGTATACCTCAGCATCGGAAGTACGCCAATACTCTACAAGTTGTTCCCACTGGCTTGGCACAACGTTCATAGGAACATCATCCTTCAGATTAGGATCAGAGCTTCTAGGCTTGAAATACTTAGCCTTAAGCTTGTTCTTGTGATCCTTCCATATGCTGTTGCAGTTTTTCATGCAGATTGGCTTGTACTCCTCTGGACATATATTCAAATTGTCCTATAAAACACAAAGTTTAAGGCTAAGTATAACACAAATTTGGAATTCGAATTTGTGGACAAAAATATACTTTTACCTTCACATCCTTCCAAATAGCATCAACAATATCATCAGGCACACTGTTCCAGTCAACAAAAGTAAGAGGAACAATGTTACCATTCCGGACAATAATGCCAAGTTGAGTAGTTAACAAGTTATATATAATGAGCATAAATAAATGTATGTGTAAACAATTTTCATGCAAATCAAAGCAAATTTAAATACCTGCGGATGGCTCATAAGCTGATGATGATAGCTGCTGTGGTGCCATTGATGGTGGACGCACCGATGGTAGGCGTGGAGGCCGAGTACATGGTAGCTGCTGTGGTGCCACTGATGGTGGTCGATACGGTGGTAATGGCCCCTCAGATGGTGGTGGCACTAATGGCCCCTCCGATGCTGCCCGATGTGATGCCTCCTCTAATGGTGGTGCTACTGATGTCCTGTTATGTAGCACATCAGACATCATGCACCGGGGATGATCAGGCTTCCTCTTCCTTCCCATAATAATCTGCAAACAATATAACATTAATTGACATTAGAAACATACACAATGGTTTGTCATCAACTATAATATGACATGAATTGAACTAATACAATTACAAAGACAAAGTAAATTAAGAAATTGATGATTAACTACAACCTTGGCCTTAATTGAATTACTAATGTTGATTACATATCAGCCTATTTGAACATCAACTGTTTCCCCTTCTGCGGCTTCCCTCACCCAACCAACTTCTTCATCACGAAGCATTATATTTTCTTCCAATTGTTGGCTCATGTATGGCTCGATTTGTGGATCAGTTGAACTCATATCAAATAAACCTCTTTGAGACATCTTCACCACGACTTGCCAGTCTGGTTGTAACGGGTCTGCAACATACCAAACTTGCTCTGCTTGGGACGCCAAGATGAAAGGTTCATTGGTAATTCGATCATCTCGGTACAACAAATGATTGAAGTTCACCAACGTGAAATTGAAGACATCTTCTTTCTTTCCGTGAATGTTGTCAATCCAATCACACTTAAACAACACATGTTTCTTCTCATTGGAATATCGAATCTCAACAATATCTGTCAATTGTCCATAATAGTACACAGACCCCAGACGAGGATTCTTGTCTTTTCGACTAGCATAACTTATGGTATCTGCCTTCAAAGCTACACCACAATTTTGTGTGGCTCGACGATCATCCATGGCCTTTACTCGATACCGAAACCCATTCAGTATATACCCGTTGAACCTCCTTGCCAGGTTATGAGGACCATTTGCCAATAGAATAATCTCGTCAGAAAGTATGACATCAGTAGTCCTTCGCAAAGTTTGGACCTATTTAACACGAAATGTAAAATTTAAAATGTAGATCGACTTAAGTAACTAGAATCTATGGAGTTAAATACATACATGTTCCTTGAACCAAATGTGAAAAGTTTCAAAATGTTCACGCCGAAGTTGATGATCGTCGACACGAGGCATTTTGAGCTTAAGTACTTCAAGGTGTTTGCTGTGTAGATTGAAATTTTAGCCATACAAAAATTTTAGTTGAAAATTCAATAAAACATAATAAAATATTGAGTGAGTGACTTAACCTACTTTATGAATGGTTGAACCGCGCTTGTATTGCATAAGATGTACCGATGAGCTTGTACCCAAGAAGTATTATCAAGATAAAAGCTTGTGTTTTCACCAGTAGCATGACCCAAATTGTCAGCACCACTATAGTTCCTCACGGGTCGACTAGATTTGGTTTCCACATCACTGAGATATTGTGCACAAAAATTCATGCATTCTTCCATAAGATATCCTTTAGCAATTGATCCTTCAGGACGAGCTCTATTACGCACGTATTGCTTCAAAGTAAGAAGATACCTCTCAATTGGATACATCCATCGAAACTGAATCGCTCCACCCAATAGCGCTTCATCAGCTAGATGTATAGGCAAGTGCTCCATTATATCAAAAAAACTCGGAGGAAATATTTTCTCTAGATGACAAAGTGTTACAGCGATACGATCTTTAATATATTGCAAATCCGTCGCACGATTCACTTTCGAACACAATTGTCTAAAGAAATTGCTCAATTCAATCAAGGGTTCAATTACATTCTTCGGTAACGATCTGCGAATAGCCAATGGAATAAGTTGTTGCATCAGAATATGACTATCGTGGATCTTAAGACCCCCAATGCTTCTATCATGTAAGCGCACACGACGTGATATATTAGATGAATACCCGTCGGGAACTCTTACTTCCTTCAACACTTTCAAGAACAAATCTTTCTCATCCTTGGTCATCGTGAATTGTGCTGGTGGTAAATAGGCTTTATTCGACCCTCTTAACTGCAAATGTAGGGGTTTTCTAATATTCATATCTTGTAAATCACGCCGAGCATTAACACCATCCTTCGATTTTCCTGCAACCCCTAATATTGTCCACAACACATTGTCACAAACATTCTTCTCTATATGCATCACATCGAGGTTGTGTCTTATTAGATTGTGCTCCCAATATGGCAATTCATAAAAGATACTCTTTTTCTTCCAACTATGGGTGCGATGTCCAGCTTTCTCCTTCTCTACCTGTCTCCTATGCCTCTCCTTAAGGTCATCCCTATTGTATTGGGTTAAAATACTCTCAGATTCTAATTGTAGCAACATCTCAGTTCCAGACAACAATTTTGGTTTGAGTCTGACTTCCCGACTACCATCAAATGATACTTTATCCTTCCGGAATTTATGGCCAGTAGGTAAAAATCTGCGATGACCCAAGTATGATTGTTTCCTACTATGCTTCAACCAACACGATGTAGTTTCCTTATTGCAACAAGGACATGCATATTCTCCTTTAGTGCTCCATCCTGACAAGTTTGCGTATGCAGGAAAATCACTAATTGTCCACAGTAAAGCTGCATGCATTTGAAACATTTGATTTGTTGATGCATCAAATGTTGGCACACCCTCATTCCATAGTTCTTTCAACTCCTCAATCAACGGTTGCATATAAACATCAATCTTGTCACCAGGTCCTTTCGGGCCGTCAATAAGCACAGATAAAATTAGAAATGGTTGCTTCATGCACATCCATGGCGGCAAGTTGTATGGAATGAGCACAACAGGCCAAGTGCTATGAACTATGTTCATCGTCCTGAATGGGTTAAAACCATCAGATGCTAAGCCAAGCCTTACACTTCGGCAATCATTACTAAAGTGAATATTCCGACGGTCAAAATCTTTCCATGCAAGGGAGTCAGCAGGATGCCTGAAGACACCATCATCAGTTCGTTCCTCTGCATGCCATCTCATTAACTTGGCCGTCTTGGATGACATAAACAACCTCTGCAGCCTTGACTTTAAAGGAAAATACCTCATCTGTTTTGCAGCTACTTGTTTGCCACCTGTGTTAGGACCATTTGAACCACCATCACCATTTGATTTCCATCTAGAACTGTTGCATATGACACATTTATCAAGATTGGCGTCCTCGTTTCGAAACAACATGCAACTGTTGGGACATGCATCCCACGTCTCATACGTGAAGCCCAAATCTGTTGTGACCTTTTGAGCTTTATAATATGAGTCCGGGAGTTTGACACCCAACGGAAACGCCTCATTCAATAACTCAAGCAACATGTCAACAGACTTGTCCGTCCACTGATTAAGCACCTTCAAATGTAGAAGTCGAACAATGAATGACAAAGATGTGAACTTCTGACAACCCGGATACAATTCACTTTGTGCATCTTGAAGAAGTTTGAAATACTTTGCAGTCTCTGCATTTGGACCGAGCTGGGGTTCAGATGCACGGGGATCAGGCCCCTGTGGTTCATCACACTCAACACTTGTACCGGCATGTGGATTTCCCATAGCCCCTTGTATCATTCCAATCATATCATCTCCAATGTCTAAATTAGCTAATGTTTCATTCTCTCGATTACTATGCAGAGATATGTAAGATTCCCCATGATTAATCCAATGTTTGTATTTTTTAAAAAAACCATTCAAAATCAGATGCTCCCGTACACCATCTCGTACAAAATAGTATCGATTCTCACACTTCCTATACGGACAACTGATCATCGAACCTTCAACCCTATTGGTGTAGGCAAACACAAGGAATTCATCAATCCCATTAATGTATTCACTCGACATCCTATTTGGCAAATCAATCCAACTCTTATCCATCATCTGTACACATCCACAAGAATATCTCACCAAAGTAACTCTAAATATAATACCTACACATAAATATTCACTCGACATCCTATTTGGCAAATTAACGAAATGATAATAGTTTAATTTATTTCGTTCTTAAGTTCGTAAACTCAACACAAGTAACTAAAAAATACCAAAAATAATATATTTTTAATGTTTGACTAGCTGAAACTACTAACTGCATTTACTGAGCCAAAACTACGAAAACTAAAATAGCTAACTTGATAGTCATTAGTTCAATGGAGTTGAAATTTAGTGATTTAATCACTGTTTTAATTAAAAAAATAAAAATAACTATTTTGATAGAGATGCTCTAATATAATATGAATAAGAAAATAGTTGTTTGGCCGGATGATGTGGTTGTCTAAATTATAAGATTAAAATTTTTCACATTATGTTAGGTTGCTACTGTTACTGATTTTGACAAACTATTTCTAATTAGAGCATATGATTTGGAAAAAATAAAAAAATAAAAAACTTGAAGGATTGAATGGTAAAATTGATAATTTATGGATGAAATAGAAAAAAAAAATGATAATAGTTGAAGAGATATAAATGAAAACAACCATAAAAATAATTAAAAAAATTAAAAACACTAATTGATAATAATTGATAATAATTGATAAATGTTGATAATAATTAAAAAATAAACAGATTTATATATATATATATATATATACATATATATAGACAGATTTATTAATAACCATGAGACAAATCTGTTATATATAGACAGATTTCAAATTTATATACATATATATAGACAGATTTATTAATTAAAGTATGTTCTTAATTAAAGTATATTAATAAACAAATTTATATACATATATATAGACAGATTTATATATATAGATTTCAGATAAACAGATTTATATATATATATATAGACAGATTTCAGATTTATATATATATATATATATAGATTTATATATATATATATATATAGATTTCAGATTTATATATATATAGATTTATCTGTCTATATATAGATTTCAGATTTATATATAGATTTCAGATTTCAGAAAATCTATATATATATAGATTTCAGATTTATATATATATATATATAGACAGATTTATATATATATACACAGACCGAGAGAGAGAGAGAGAGAGAGAGAGAGAGAGAGAGCATACGCAGACGGAGAGGAGTCGTCGCCGGAGCACCACTCTTATCGCCGGAGCCGTCGCCGCCGCTGTCTTCCTCGTAGGCCGTTTGGGGAATTTGGGGGTGAAGTTAGGGATTTGGGGAGGAGGAGCGACGGCAGAACAGGAAGAAGAAGGGCTTGGGTTTTTTTTTTGGACTTTTTGCGACGGTATGATGTAGACCGTCGCAAATAGAAGGCAAAACGGCGCCGTTTGTATTAATCCTTTTTTGCGACGGCAAATTTCCGTCGCAAATGATATATGTCGTCTCAAAAAAAGGGTTTTCGCGACGGTTTTATTTACCGTCGCTAATACTTCCGCATTTCCGACCCCTCCGCTTGGTTTCATTACCGACGGGTCAGTACCGTCGCTAAAGGGTATTATTTGCGACAGGTGCAGTTACCGTCGCAAAAAACCTTTTTTTTGCGACGGGAGGCGCGGCGTCGCTAAAAATCCGTGGTTTTTGCTATATTTTCTTGTAGTGTTGCAATGTAACTTGTCAACTTGTCAAGTTGTTCTAACATGCATGTATTAGACAAGTTTTAGGTTATACAAATAGCTCATTTTCATTCAAGTTGTTCTGGCATACATGTATTAGATAAGTTTTGGGCTATACAAGTAGCTCATTTTCATTGGACAAAATTGGTGACTTGACCTCATTGAACAAAATGAGTGGCAAATTAGCTTATATAAAAGGATGTAATCTACAACTCAGTGGGGAGGTATGCCTAAACTTTTCTGTTTACTTATTCGGTTTTCATTTAGACATATGTTATCTAACTTGATCGTCGGAGTGCTCTTCGGTCGGCAACCGTTAGTCAGGAGACACTAACTATTTATTTTTTTTGCAGATTCGGAATGATGCAGCTCAATTCTTCGTAAATCTCTTGATTAATATATGTGGGATAATTTCTGCTTCCACATAGGTCTATTTTGGAAAAAAAAAAGGTTAAAAGTTAACTTTTTAATTTTTTTTAAGAAAAAAATACAAAAAAATAAAGAGGTGATGTAACATAAAAAAAAACTAAAAAGTCAAAGTTAGCTTTTAACCTAATTGCCAAAATAGGCCATAGTCATTAACTTTTTTTACCCGGCAAGCCTATGGTGTTGTTTAGTGTAATTTATTATAAGTTAAAAAATAATAATTTAAATGTAAAAATTAAAAATATTTTTTACTTAGTTTTTAGAAATTAAAATTTTTAATTTATCTAAAATTATTTCTATTTATTAAATTATAAATAGAAATTGAATCAAACAGTTTGATATAAGTTCTCATAATAAAAAAAGTAATAAACAATTCATATATGAATTGTTTGTCATAACTTAAAAAATTCAAAAAGTTACTATCCTATTTAAATCACATTATCTTATTTAAGTCGCATTACCTCTCTACCACATCACTTCAAACCCCAACTCATATTTCATAAAAAATCAAAAAGTAAACTTATTTAGATTATGTCAAACCACCCTTAAATTGTATAAAACAACTCCTAAGATTATGTTTGATTGTTGAATCGGGTTAGTTAGAATTTGATTTGATAATCATAATTATATTATTTTATTTTGTAGTATATTTTTAAAAATATAAATGCTTTCGATTTATTTGTTGAAAAATCATATGACTACTATGATTTAAGATAAATTTAAAAAAAAAAAAAAAAATTGGAAGAACAAATGAAACAGCCTGAATGATAAAGATGTTGGAAATAGTTATAAATTCTGAGTAAAATCAGAATTTTATCCTAAGTTCGGTCTATTTTTTAGGTGGGTCCCGTGCGTCGATTTTCATGGGTCAAAGTAGTAACGCGTTCTATGCCGCGTTGTGATTCACGTGGTATATTTGGTTGCTCAAAACCATTATCGAGTGAATGGGAAATTGAAACCAAAGTGTGCTCCAAGGAAATGGAGTTTTGGTGAAAATTCCTTAAGGTTGTAAAATGGCTTGTCCCACATTGATTTGATGGGAGGTTTTGAATGGGTTTATAAGGCTTGGGTTTAGTACTTGGGGTGTGCCCCAAGGGGTACCCCAAGTGTTTTAGAGGGAGAGGTTATGAGCAAAATGGACTACACCCATTAGACCCAAAAATCACCACGCGCGCGCGCCGCCGCCGTCGTCGGGCAGGTTGGGCTTGGGCGCGGGTGTGAGGTTGGACTTGTTCGGCCCAATACTAATCTTTTTGGGCCAAAAATATTTGAATTTTATTTTATTTTTTGGTAAAATAAAATCCATAATTCAAAATTAAACTGGTTTAGTTTTACTGTACATCCAAACAGGGCCCTTCCCGAAATAAACCAGTCTGGTATTATTGCATACCCAAACAGGGCCCTTCCCGTTTTGTTATCTGTTTGAAATATAACCCAACAGATTCAAATCAAAACCAACAGGTTTCATACCTGTTCAATTCAAAACCAATAGCCACCTTTACATCTATAAATAGACTAGCCTCCCATTTGGAAAAACTCCAATTTTCGTACTCCATCCTCTGTTATAAATCTCTGTATTTTGCTGCATTTATTTTCTGAAAGAAAGAGTATAAACACTTAGTGTGTTCGTAAGGCAAACAATTTGTAGTGCTGCTATTGTTTGTAGTAAATCATTTCATCCTAGGAGATAGACGTCCAATTTCTGAAAGCACCGTGGAGAGGACGAAACCGTCTTAAGGACACAGTGTCAAACACTGGAATTGATCAGATTATAATTCGAAGAAATTAAATCAAGTAAGTTATTTAATTTATTTCCAGTCTTTTATTATTTATTTAAATCAGATTTTAATTTTGTTTTTGTAACAAAATAAAATCTGTTTTTATTTATTTATTTTTATTTTTATTTCTATTTCGAGTTTGATTTCTGTAATCAAACAAATTCTCTCATTTCTTTTATTTCTTTATATTTTGGTTGTTGTTTAGTACACAACAAAATTTAATTATTTTAAATACAATGAAGATTGTCCTACAATCTTAAGACATATTTTTATTTTGTTTTTCGTATCTTCATTGTATTTAATTTTCTGTGTTTTCAAAGTAATATTCTGGTTGGAAAAACAAATAGTGATTTATGCTATTTGACAGATAGTAGTAATATACTGTCTCTTTTCTTTGACAAGTAGTAGTAATATACTGGTATCATTAACAATTACAGAATATTATTTGGTGTTACAGAAAATTATTTTGGTGTTTTATTTTTCTAGTTTTAGTAACAAGAAAAATAAAATGATATTATTTGGTATTTTATTTTTCTAGTTTTAGTAATAAGGAAAATAAAATGATATTATTTTTTAGTTTTAGTGACAAAGAAAATAAAATTATTTTGTGTTTTAATTTATTTTCTGGTTTTGGTAACTAGAAAATTATTTTGTGTTTTTTATGATTTTTGTAATCAGATAGTTTTGTGGCATTTTATTTTCTAGTTTCAATAACATGGAAAATAAAATTACAGTATTTTCTAGTTTTAGTAACAAGAAAAATAAAATGATTTTATGTTATAATTTATTTTCTGGTTTTAGTAACTAGAAAATTAATTTGTGGTTTGTTTTTCTGATTTTTTTTAATCAGATATTATTTCGGTATTTTATTTTACTAGTTTAAATAACAAGAAAAATAAAATTATTTTATGTTATAATTTATTTTCTGGTTTTAGTAACTAGAAAATTAATTTTGTTAATTTATCATAGTTCTTTTGACTTTATCGTAGTACATGAGAGAATTTGTTTCTGGAGTAAAATATTAATTTACAAACAAATTTCATTTTTTAATACAAAGAAACCTTTGTGGTAAGTTTAGTTTCTTTATTGGTTTTTTGAATTATTTTTACATTTCTGTGTGTGGATCTGTAGTCGTGAATAGTTTCTGCATATGAGTCAAAATAATATATATATATATATATATTCACAAGGACTTTTGCATGCATATTTAATTAGTTTATTTATGTACAAATCAAACTTATTAAATGAATGTATGTTTTGTCATTTTAGAGTTTAAAATTCAAAACGCATTGAATTTTATTTATGAGTTGAGAATCTTTTTATTTCATGATGCAAATTTTGGGATCATGCATGATTAATTTATTTTGTTAATTCATTATTTTTAGTTGATGCGTTTGATATGCATGTATGATGTGAACTCAAGTTATTTCTGTACAAAAATTTCATGTGATTTGGAATGTTAAATTGATATGTTGATTAATTTGAGTTCTTCCAATCAATTTTGAATGGGTGTTTAAACACCAGAGAAATTTAAACATGAAGATGTATGTAGTTATATCGTTCAATTTAATTGGAAAGTAAATTTAAGAAATCTTTTATGTTGATGTTTAGTTTATTTTAAATTATGTGATATGAGATGTCATTAATAATTATTTTACTTGCATAGTAGAATTTGTTAAACCATGAACCATTTTATTAATATGGGGGTGTATCTCTTGCATTAGTTGAGATAATTTAATTTTCTTCAGTCACAAATATTTTTATGACAGTGACATTTATTTGTTATTGAGTTGCAAGAATGTATACAATGAAATGGGTTTTTGAATTGTTTAATTCTGAGGCAAATTTTTTATGAGGATATGATTTTGTCAAAATATTAATTCTGACTTGAGTAGTCATAATTATTTTGGTTTTTTCTTGAATTTGTTTTGAAATTCATTGATTTATATCAGAAGTAATAGGGGTAGCGAATATGATGCACCATTAAATGAATTTTGTGCACAACATGGCATTGTTCACCAAACTACAGTACCTTATTCTCCACAGCAAAATGAAATTGCTAAAAGGAAGAATAGAACCCTAAAAGAAATGATGAATGACATGCTACTAAGTTCAGGCTTACCATAGAACTTATGTGGGGAAAGCAATATTGTTTGCTAATTATGTTCTTAATAGAATACCCCACAAGAAAACCAAAAGCATTCCTTATGAATTGTGGAAAGGTCGACCACCTTCCTACAAATACTTAAAAGTATGGGGGTGTTTGGCAAAAATTGAAGTTCCTGTTCCCAAAGAGATTAATGACAATCGAACACAAGAGACTAGTAATAGTCTCGACCAACAGGATTTAACTGATGGTGAACCAAGACGAAGTAAGAGAGTGAGAATATCAAAATCCTTTGATCCAGATTTCGTAACATATTTGTTAGAAAATGAACCTCAAAGCTTTAAGGCAGTAATGACAGGTCCTGAAGCACCTTTGTGGAAAGAGGCTGTTAATAATGAAATTGAATCCATTATGTAAAATCATACTTGGGAATTGGTGGATCTTCCACCAGGTTCTAAACCTCTTGGATATAAATGGATATTCAAGAGAAAAATGAAAGCAGATGGTTCAATTGACAAGTATAAAGCAAGACTTGTAGTGAAAGGTTACAGACAAAAGGAAGGTCTGGACTATTTTGACACATATTCCCCTGTGACAAGAATAACATCCATTCGCATGCTTATTTCTATAGCAGCGTTGTTTAACTTAGAAATACATCAAATGGATGTTAAGACAGCTTTCTTAAACGGTGATCTAAATGAAGAGATCTATATGGAGCAACCCGAAGGGTTTGTAGTATCAGGGCAAGAAAAGAAAGTTTGTCGACTTGTAAAATCCCTTTATGGATTAAAACAAGCACCTAAGCAATGGCATGAAAAATTTGATCATGCAATGCTTACTAATGGGTTTAAGATAAACGAATGTGACAAATGCGTTTATGTTAAAAACACTAACCAAGGATATGTCATAGTTTGTCTTTATGTGGATGACATGCTTATCATTGGAAGCAGTCAAAACATGATCAAATCAACTAAGCAAATGCTTAACAAAAGATTTGATATGAAAGATATGGGGGTCGCAGATGTTATATTAGGAATGGAAATTACTAAAACATCTGACGGATATGCATTATCTCAATCACATTATATTGAGAAAATTCTTGGTAAATTTATCAAGGATGATATGAATTCAGCTAGAATACCTGTAGACGTCAACCTTTATTTATCAAAATATAAAGGTGATGCAGTGTTTCAGTTAAAATACTCCCAAATCATTGGAAGTCTAATGTACCTAATGAATTGTACTCGTCCTGATATAGCTTATGCTAACAGTAAATTGAGTAGGTACACTAGTAACCCCGGAAAAGACTATTGGAAAGCGATCATTCAGGTTCTTAGATATCTAAGATTCATCCGTGATCATGGTTTGAACTTTACTCTATATCCAGCAGTAGTTGAAGGTTATTGTGATGCAAATTGGATATCGGATACTAAAGATTCAAAATCCACAAGTGGATATGTCTTTACTCTAGGAGGCGCTGCTGTTTCTTGGAAATCCACGAAACAAACATGCATCGCACGATCCACAATGGAATCCGAGTTCATTGCGTTGGACAAAGTAGGAGAAGAAGCAGAATGGCTTCGTCACTTCTTAGAAAATATTCCAATGTGGCCAAAACCTGTGCCAGCTATTTGCATTCATTGTGATAGTCAATCTGCAATAGGCAGGGTACAAAATCATATGTATAACGGTAAGTCACGACATTTTCGTCGTCGACATAATACCGTAAGGCAATTGTTGTCAAACGGAATAATCTCAATAGATTATATAAAATCTAAAGAGAATATTGTGGATCCGTTAACAAAAGGTTTGACAAAAGAACTAGTGTATAGTTCATCGAAGGGGATGGGATTAAAGCCTATTACATAAGAGTCGTCATAATGGTAACCCTACTTATATGACTGGAGATCCCAAGAACTAAGTTCAAAGGGACAACTAAGTTATGTATGGCTCGCCAGAAATCACCAAAGGATTAAGTTCCTACCCATTCCTATGGTAAGAGTGATATCTGCAACATATGTTGTATGCAGGGGTATAAGGATAAGTTTTGCTTTTAATGATTACTTATATCTTGATTGAGGCATAAATCAAGACGAGTATAAGGAGATACTCACAATAAGAATCACCTATATGAGTGTTGAACTGGGACCGGTTCTATGAGAATGAAGAGGCTAAATTCTCTAGAAACACTTATGAAAATCAGGCGCGTTCAAGGCTAAAATGAACACAACAGTGAGAACCACGATGTGTTAGAAGATATTTTGTGTGAAATCTATTGTCTTGGCTTACACAAACGGCTGAACAATTCAAGGCATCGCGTCCATTGGTTAGCCAGTAAGTCCGATAGGTTATCACTAGGGAAGGTTCAAGGCCGAAAACTACCTACCCTGATGCAAGATATTTTCGACTTATACTTTTTCAATAAATCTGCATATTGTTGCATTTCCGTTGTCATCAAATTCCATTCATGTGGGGGATTGTTGGAAATGGTTATAAATTCTGGGTAAAATCAGAATTTTATCCTAAGTTCGGTCTATTTTTTAAGTGGGCCCCGTGCGTCGATTTTCACGGGTCAAAGTGGTAACGCGTTCTATGCCGCGTTGTGATTCACGTGGTATATTTGGTTGCTTAAAACCGTTACCGAGTGAATGAGAAATTGAAGCCAAAGTGTGCTCCAAGGAAATGGAGTTTTGGTGAAAATTCCTTAAGGTTGTAAAATGGCTTGTCCCACATTGATTTGGTGGGAGGTTTTGAATGGGTTTATAAGGCTTGGGTTTAGTACTTGGGGTGTGCTCCAAGGGGTACCCAAGTGTTTTAGAGGGAGAGGTTATGGGCAAAATAGGTTAGACCCATTGGACCCAAAAATCACCACACGCGCGCGCGCGCGCATTGCCGCCGTCCGTCCGTCCGATCTGGCGGGCTGGGCTTGGGCGCAGGTGCGTGGTGTGAGGTTGGGTTAGGCTTGTTCGGCCCAATACTAATCTTTTTGGGCCAAAAATATTTGAATTTAATTTTATTTTTTGGTAAAATAAAATCCATAATTCAAAATTAAACTGGTTTGGTTTTACTGTACATCCAAACAGGGCCCTTCCCGTTTTGTTATCTGTTTGAAATATAACCCAACAGATTCAAATCTGTTTGAATTCAAAACCAACAGGTTTCATACCTGTTCAATTCAAAACCAATAGCCACCTTTACATCTATAAATAGACTAGCCTCCCATTTGGAAAAACTCCAATTTTCGTACTCCATCCTCTGTTATAAATCTCTGTATTTTGCTGCATTTATTTTCTGAAAGAAAGAGTATAAACACTTAGTGTGTTCGTAAGGCAAACAATTTGTAGTGCTGCTATTGTTTGTAGTAAATCATTTCATCCTAGGAGATAGACGTCCAATTTCTGAAAGCACCGTGGAGAGGACGAAACTGTCTTAAGGACACAGTGTCAAACACTGGAATTGATCAGATTATAATTCGAAGAAATTAAATCAAGTAAGTTATTTAATTTATTTCCAGTCTTTTATTGTTTATTTAAATCAGATTTTAATTTTGTTTTTGTAACAAAATAAAATCTGTTTTTATTTATTTATTTTTATTTTTATTTCTATTTTGAGTTTGATTTTTGTAATCAAACAAATTCTCTCATTTCCTTTATTTCTTTATATTCTGATTGTTGTTTAGCACACAACAGAATTTAATTATTTTAAATACAGTAAAGATTGTCCTACAAAAGATAAATCATGTTATGACTTAAATGGACCAACGGTGTTGTCCAAGTCACTAGGTAGACAATAGGAGACAATCATATCATAACTTATCCTATTATTAAAGAAAATGTTGGGAATTACACATTTTCACTATGACATATAAAAGGATCCATAGTGAAGTGATTAAAAAAAGTATATTAAGATGTATGTTATATGACAAAAGTGAGTTTAAAAATATATATTAAGATGTGTTAAGAGTTTGTTAATTTTAGAGAGTGAGTAGTGATGCAATGAATGTATTAAGAGGTGCGTGTTAAGAACATATATATATATATATATATATAATAAAATAAATAAATAATTTAATTTAATGAAAACTTTCAAGTCCAAAATTAAATTTCAAGCCAAAAAAAAAAATTCCGAATAAGTAAAAAAAAAAATTCAATTGACCACCGGTTGATCGCCCGGACGTTCAGCCGATCAACCAGTCAGACCCAAATTATTATTATGTTATTTTTTATTTTATTTTTTTTCCTTTTCTTGAAGGGTCTAAACGTCCGGGGTGGACTTCTGGCGAGACATCTGGGGGAACTTTTGATCGAACAACCGGGAGGACTTCCCCAGGCACACATCTCTCTCTTTCTTTGTTAGCTAAAATGCTAGCTACAGTTAACACATAAGTTAACAGCTAGCACTAATACACAACACTAACACACCCATTGCAACACCCAACAGTGTTTTTGGCTGCCCAAAAACTAACACGTGATACTAACACGCTCACTAATGCACCCATTGTGGATGCTCTAAGAGATTGGAAAATGTCATAGGTCCCAAATGTTCTACCAAACAAATGGTCAAATGTTTCACATGAGTGTGAAGTCCACAAAATTGCGGACCTCACACCTATGTAAGACATTTGGTAATTTGTTTGATAGAAAAATTTGATATCCCTACCATTACCCTAAGAGATTTAGAAATTAAATTTTTTGGTTTCCATAAGTGAAAATTTTGTTACAAAAGATATTTTGCAATCAATTTCTATTATCGTGAGAATAATCGTTAAAAGGTGTCAAGAAAAATAAAAAACAAGGCTTTTAGTAATAAAAATTTGAAAATATCACTAATAGATACATTTTAACAAAATAATTTGGTCTAAAAAAGGTTTATTTTTTAAGATAAAATTTTTGGTCCCAAACAGATAATAATTCATTACTAATGTTTAATTTTTTTTATCAATATAATAACGGCACTTTTCGTAATAAAATATTTGGTTTCTAAAAAATAATTTTATCCCTATTTTGGCTCTTAAAACTTCAATTTTTTTTAATTTTTTTTATTTTTTTGAGTAGTGTTTCTATTCTAAAACCATGTGTTCGGAAATGGTTTCCACTTTGATGTGTATTTTGACGATTGCCAGTTTGCTACAACGCCATGAGAATACGGCTTGTTATATTATCAATTTGACGTCACCGTTATTTTCCTAGAATCCATTACACTAAAAAAATGATGGAAAAAATTAAAAAAAAAATTCAAAATTTGAGTATTGTAATAAAATAAATTCTAAATTTTTAATTTTAAAAATTTAAATTTTAATCTTGTAATTTTTTTAAATATAACCCATCTGCTTATTTGTGATAAGTAAAATTGATAGAAAAATAATATTTTAGTTATTAAATTCAATATATGTGTATCAAAATATCTAAAATAATTTTTTTATTAAATGTAATAACTAAAATATCTTTTTTCTCATATTAACGTAACAAAAATAGGTAAATGATTTAGATTAAAAATAAATTAAAAAATTAGTGTTCAAATTGACAAAATTAAAAATAAAATAAAGTTAGATTTTATTATTATTTTCAAATATATAGAAATATTCATCTTAATCAATATATATAAATATACGGTATATAAATGTAAGAGTATTTGAATACCGTTGGAGGAACCTCTATTTATGGAAATAAATACATTTATCCATGATGGTTCAACCATTTGTGATAAGTAAAATTGATAGAAAAATAATATTTTAGTTATTAAATTCAATATATGTTCATGAAAATATCTAAAATAATCTTTTTATTAAATTTAATAACTAAAATACCTTTTTTCTTATATTTATTTAACAAAAATAGATAAATGATTGGGATATTTACCAAAAAAATTCCATCCCACAAACAATTGCATCATTTGGTCCCAACATTGTGTCTGTTGCTCAGATTGGTCGTATCAGTAAGTGAATATAGTCCTGTTGATCCCTTTTTCCTTGTTTGATAACATGTATTGGTCATTTATACCCTTTTTGTTCTCGTAGGTGTTTTTTTTTTTTTTTTTTTTTTGTGGGCTTTGTTGTGTATATGGAAGTACAATATGTTCCCTTCATTGTGTAGGGTTTTTTCTGGCTGATGTGACGGTGTGTTGTGGTCGTTGGTGTGTTTGTGGACAGATGTTGATTCGAGTTTTGCCGACAGTAGTGCTCGTGTGTTGGAGGTATTGTTTTGTTTCGGGTGTTTTCGTGTGCGTTGTGTCTATAGGTTAATTGCATGGTGTGCCATATAATGTTCATATTGTAATCGTTGTTTCCCATTCGTATGGGGCTGGGCACATTTGTATTCAATATGGCAACGGCTTTCGACCGTATACGTCGTTCTCCAGATGACATATTGGTGTCGGGTATTGGTGTTTTGGGTGTTATAGGTTTCTCTTACTATGTAATTTATACGATTTTTACACTCAATATGTGTTGATACACATTCCTGATTTGATGTGTATTTGATACACATGTTTGATGTGACAGTGTGTTGTGGTCATTGGGGTGTTTGTAGACAGACGGTGATTCGAGTTCCGCCGGTAGTAGTGCTGGTGTGTTCGATGTATTGTTTTGTTTCTAGTGTTTTCATGTGTGGTGTGTGTCTAGGTTAATTGCATGGTGTGCCATATAATGTTCCTATTGTAATCGTTGTGGGTTGGGCACATTCGTCTTCAATATGTTAACAGCTTCCGGCCGTATACGTCGTTCTCCAGATGACACATTGGTGTCGGGTATTGGTGTTTTGGGTGTTATAGGTTTCTCTTATTGTGTAATTTATAAGATTTTTACACTCAATATGTGTTGATACACATTGTTGATTTTATGTGTATTTGACACACATGGCTGGGTTTTGCATAGGGCACGGGGGGTGGGGGGGTTGTCCATACATATTCGTATGTTACAGTCTGCTGCATTGCATTGATTGTAATCTGAAACCATTTTGTTACATTGGTTGCATATTGTAGGATAGACGCTCATGTTATGTTGGCGTGTTCTTACCGTGACACGAACGCCGCCATGAAGTTGCAATTTCCATTTCGATTTGATGAGTTGGTTAATTCTGTCCGTCAAAATTTTAATTGTCTCACACATGATGATGTGTGTTTATTTTTTAAGATTCCAGGATACAACAGTTTCAAATTACAAAATGATACCGATATGGAAAATATGGTATCCCTTGCACGGTCTTTTCGTTTAGGACATATTGACGTCGTCGTTGAAACTCGATGCATGTTAAGTTCAAACGGTTTTGGTGACGCAAATTGAAAACCATGTGATGTTTACATTCAGTTCGCCGAGGGAAGGATATGAGTCGACGATGACAATGAACAAGATGATTTACTCCCCAAATTTTGTCCTCATGTTGACAAAGTTTACATGTCCGCTCCCTGGGCTAATGGCATCACACATGTGGGTCAAAGTTTTGAAGGCGGGGCTGCTGAATTCCGTAATGTTCTTCATAAGTATGCAGTTGAATGTGGATTTCGATTCAAGTATCTGAAGCATGACTCCGTTCGGATTACAGCTGCGTGCACAATGAGGGAATCAAAAGGATGTATGTGGTCTATACACACAAGAGTCCTTCATGCTGATGAGTTCTTTTACATTCGTAAGTGGAACACAGAGCACATTTGCGGTGTTGCCATTCGGACACCAAAAAACCCGAGGGCAGGGTCTAATTTAGTGCCTGACGTTATCTCTTAACGAGTAAGTGACAAACCGCTCACATGACCCTCCGATGCTGTGTATGACTTGAAGAAAGATTATGGATTAGAGATAAGCTACCAAGTAGCATGGTTGGGAGTTGAGAAAGCAAGGGGCGACATGTTCGATGCACATTCCATTTCGTTCGATCAGTTACAGTGGTATAGTAATGCTGTTATGGAAAACAATTCGGGCAGTTACATTAACATTGACTATGATGACCAAAACCACCGGTTTGTACGATATTTCATATCATTCAAAGCATGCATCGATGGATTGAATCATTGTCGCCCTTTACTATTCCTCGACGGTACCTTTTTGAAGAGGAAATTCAAAGGCAACTTGCTAGCTGCAACTGCAAAGGATGGCAATCAAGGTTATGCTCATTCGTAACACATACATTGTCATTGGCATAATTTTTAATTTTTTTAAAACGCACTTATGTTTGTGTCATACCGATTTACTCAACCCACAATTAATTTTGCACACAGGTTTATTTCCATTGGCAATTGCAATTGTCGACTCGGAGAACACAACTAATTGGGCTTGATTTTTGGAACACGTCGCGAACGTGGTCAAAACGGACAGGACGATCACATTTATTTTAGACCGACACACAGGTCTACTCGAATCTATTCCAATCACATTTCTATTCGCCCACCACACGTTCTACTTGCAACACTTGCAATGAAACTTGCAAGACAAGATGCGATACACCGACAAGATGCACCGTGTCGGATTGTTAAGCAAATTTCGTGAATGCGCTTACGCACCGACCGTATCAACATTCAATTCCAATTTAGAAAGATTTAAGACATCGGGGCGACAAGTGGCAACGGGTTTTTTGAAAGATTTATCTCCAGCGTATTGGGCAAATGCCTACTTTCGGTACGCACCCGATCATGAAAATATTGCACCAAATTAATTTCGTACATTGTTCAGCTTAATGCGTTTTTTCCTTCATAATTACATGAAACTATTTTTTACATTTTCATCTTGGTGTGTGTAGGGGTAACCGGTATGGCGAGATGTGTTCTAACGCCGCTGATTCATTCAACTCATGGATCTGTGAGGCACGACACCTCCCAATCACGAAGATGGTTGACAGCATTAGGACTAAAATTATAGACCAAATGTCAAAACGCCGTCGTAAGGCAGCCGCGTGGCCTGGAGTTCTTTGTCCCAAAATCGAGTCCCGGTTGGTAAAAGCATACAACAAAGGCAGGGCGTGGCTTGTAAGCCAATCAAATGACGATGTGTACAAGGTCCATTCATACCCATCAGTACTTGTGGATGTTGGCAGGCGGACATGTTGGTGCTTTCAGTGGCAGATTAAATGAATTCCATGTGCACACGCGATGGTTGCAATTCGTAACAGCGGACGAGATTTGTATGACTTGGTTGAACCATATTACCATGTGTCCGAATATCGTTCCACATACGCTTCAAGCATAACTCCAATACCAATTGTTGAGAAACCTCCATTCAATACTGAAGATTTCATCATACACCCACTAGTTGTGAAATGACCACCAAGGAGGCCAAAGAAAAAACGAATTCTGTCTCGGGGGGAGAAAACACAACAAATTCGATGCGGACAGTGTCAACGCATAGGGCACCATAACAGGAAGACATGTAAAGAACCAATTTAGCCGTCACTGCATGCAACATCATGTTTACTGTTTTCGTTCATAAGTTTTTCATTGTGATCTTCTTTTTCCCTTTTTAAATAAGTGTGTATGAACACACCGGACATACCATACTATTATCATTTTCGTTACTATGTTGTCTTCATTATGTATTTCAACCAAATAATTTGGGTCAGACACAATCCCAAACGTAACAGTGTACCCAACTATTTTCCTACTACTGTGTTGTTTAACATTTTTTTTAAAAAATTTCCAAACAGTATTACGTATCGTTTTCTTTTCCAGAACATGGTATGTTAACAACGTCACACATGCATCATGACACGCATTCATCAATCTGTAATACACACTTTAAAAGCTATAACACCACAATCACCTTCTCACTTTCTCAATACACGATCGTCACAATCCGTAACATACCATACATAACACACAACATGGTTCACCCATACTCCAGCATAAACATTTTACCTAACCACCCTATACGTGGAACAACATCTACCTACAAAATTTTGGTTTGCCACACAGACTTCTGTTGTTCAACATAACAAACCACATTACTATGCTTTATACAAACCCATTGTCAAACATGGTCACCAGCCAATATCATGTACATTTCATTCACAACTACATTTTTTCCAATACCAACCTTGTATAAACACAGTGTGCATACAAGTATCACATTTCACAAAAAAAAAAAAAAAAAATACAACACAATTAACGTAACCCCACATCATATTTACTACCAAATTAATATTGTCAACGTACGTTCACAAAAACAAAAAATCCATGCATATACCACTTGCTAATAAAAAATATATAACTGTACCACTTGCTAATCAAAAATATATAACTGTACGATATTGTCTTCATATGTGCGTAAAAATAAACATTCAGGTGGAATGTTTAAGACCCCTGCTAATGTTATTCACAAATCCCTTAACCATGTTTGCTCTCAACACAATGCCATTGGTGCCTTGCAACGAACGCGCTACATCAACATGGTGCACATATTGCCTCGTCACCACGCAAACAATAACAACACAATCCAGCCTACGTTAAGAAAATCCCAAAAATAAGTGTTCAATTACATTGCACAATCACTTTCGTAAACAACGGAAAAACGTTACGGTTCCAACAACAGTTCACTTACGAGTCGGGTTTCTGCTGGGGACAGTCTTCAACAGCCTTGAGGGGATGGTTGAAAGTCTCAGCGATGCTAACCTCGTCTATTTCATCTGCTCGCAACGACCGCTTCATTACAATCGACACACGTTCCTTCTATCACACACAAAATAACCACCATAATTAAATTCAAACTCATAATACATCCATGAACTGATTTAACATAACAATTACATGTGTTCCTTACCAGGACAAGCGTTTCACTGTAGTGCACGTCTAACCTGCCAGACGAACGCTGTCTTATTGGATTAAAATGTTTCCAACTCCCATCCTCTGCGTCGTACACCAACAGCGTCCAGTGTGCGCGGTTGCATATTGGGAAATAAATGTACCGATAATCTTTTGACGATGCAAAATTCTTCAACACATCACTTTCCATTCTTTGCGTGTTGCCGGTTCTGATAACGTTCTACAAAACAAACATTTTATATCAGTAGACAATGCATTGGTCACCATACAACAACTAAACAATTCTTTTCTCACCTTGCAAATACTGCTGAAGAAGTATGATTTGTCCGATAAAGCATCACCCGCATAGACATGTGCCTGCTTTGTCACCAATGTCTCAGCATATGCATCAATCACCTGCATTGAGACACGAAAACATTAAATACGGAAACCAATCATTTCATTCACATATGGCGACACACATTTCATAATTCCATGTAACATAACACAACTCGTGAGACACTAACGTAATAACACAACTCACATTGCCGCAAATACTTTCTCCACGTACAAGACTCTTCACATCAGTAAAATACACTGACACACCACTCTCAACACTAGCCCACATCACAGCCTTACACATAAAACAAACACAGCATCACATAATGTCACCAAAACACATTACGCATACGGAGGAAAATTACATAAACACCCGCACATACTCGTCGTCATTCCATTCGTAAGCCTTTGTTATTTTCTCCTTCTCTTCAAACGTCATCAGTTTCCACACCCCAAACCGGTTGTTCAACTCAAACCCAGACCATTTAGTGGCAGGCACACTAATTGTGTCCACATTTACAACTGTGTCATTTACAGTGCCTTTTTCCAACTCCCTACCCTTGCGCCCGTGTGTCACTATTTTCTTTTCGTGCTCACGGCCTACCTGGTAGTCATAATCTCTCAGCCTTAACTCTTTCCGAACTTTGTTCTTAATGTTACGCACGGACGAATTTCTTACACCTTCCCTTTTATTCGGAAACACCCTAATTTTAAGGTTCGACAAATTCACATCACCCACACTCTGCTGTGGCACCAGACTAGAATCAGACACTGTGTGCACAGTAACATTTTCACTACTAACACCCACATTTACACCAACTCAAATAGGCGTAACATCATGTACCACTGTCACATCAAACCCACTACCTCCTTGGCAATGGCTTGCACCAATGTCCCCAAAGTCGTTTTTCCTGTAAGCTTGCGTAACAGTGTGTACTTGCTGGTCAGCCAGTTGGTCCTCCAACATCGAAATTGTTTGGCGTAATTCCTTGTTCTCATTTTCAAGTTTTCGTATTTCGTCATTCTTAACCTTCATGACATACCCGAACCCACCGACAATGTTCACGGCTTGCGTTTCCATTTTACTCTTCAAACTAACTACTTCATCCTCCAGTTTTGATACTGTCCCCTCGTTTGCTTTGTTCCGCACTTCCATGGCTGCCATAGACTTTAAAGCCTTTTCCAATTCAGCTAAACCAGCCACATCACTCACTGCATCACGCACCGTGCTGTGCACATCTTTCGCTTTCACTTCCATGTCATCCCCAACATCATGTGCCACACGTCCCAACCCATCGCCACAACCAACAATCGCATCCGTCACTCCATCGTCACGACGGCCAACTTCATGCTCGTCTGTTGCCAAAATGTCACGTTTGCACTCAAAAGACCTTAATCTGTCAGTTCGTACCTACCCATCACATAAACAAAACAGAACTCAAACATCACAACATTCATACGCCCTCGTCAAATAACAGTTCTGAACAAATATTACACATCATTATAGAGGTCATTGTCACGACCCAAACTCGCCCCTATGGGTTTAGTACCGTAACCGGCCAGTAATCCGAGATTACCGAAGGCCTGCTTAACAGTAATATAGTAATACAGAATATAGGGGCTAGCGGAAGCCAAATCAGTAATTAAAAGATGTCCAATGAGCTGTGACAGTCTGTAGGCAAAAAGACTTTTCATATCATGTGCACATATACAATCAGTACCAAGACAGTATGTACAATATATACAATCATTTAGGACAGGGACTTAATCCCTATTTAAAATAGTACAGTACAAAAATATTCAGTCTATACAGAGCATAACCAAGGAGGGGGAAAACTAAAACACCCCAAAAGCCCTAGCTTGACAGGCTCGGAATCTCGCAGTGAGGCACAGTGGTTGGCTTTGACAAAAGGGAGTCTAACCCACGCTCCTAGTTCCGATCTGGTGCCTGAACACCTACATCTATAAATAAACAGTGAGCTAAAGCCTAGTGAATAACATAATGCATAAAGAGGTTAAGAATGAATGTCCTTTCAATATTGAAAACAGTCAATTGATTCAGTATATCAGTCATTCAGTCATAACAGTCATATGTGGCACATCTATTAGTAGAACAGTACAGTAAACAGTAGGTCTTGAAAGACCGAACAGTCAATGATGGCCATCATAACAGTAAACAGAAGTTCCAAAATAGGAACTGACAGAGATCTCTGTAACAGTAGCAGTAATAATAATAGTAGTTGCTAAAGATGCCACAATACAGTTCAGAATAGAGGACAAACATTCATTCAATTAACAGTAAACAGATTAGAAAACAATTTAGCTGATCATTCAGAAAATATTCATTTTCGAACATATCTTTACAACATTGTTACTCACAGAGTTTTGGGCTACAGATAAGCTAGAGCGTCTCCGGAATGCCAACCCTACACAGTTACAAAATGAACACATACTAAGCTACACAGTTGGAAAAATAATAACTTAATCCCTATCTTGACTCGGTGTGGTTCTACATCAATATCCTCATTAAGATGCCTTAAACTAGGCCTAGGAATGCCTAGGATGAAATGAGGATGCAAAGATGCACTTTAAAAACATTTTCAGAAAACAGAGGTCTCGCTCGAGCGTGGGTTTACCCGCTAGAGCGTACTGTAAAACATGCCAAAAGTACTGGATGTGTGAAAATCACGCTCGATTGGGCGCTCGATACCCACTCGAGCGTGTGACACAAGTCCTCGCTCGAACGTCCAATACCCCGCTCGAGCGGACTATAAAACAGTGTAAAGTGCTGGATGCACGAATTTCACGCTCGAGCGCCAGTCACTCTGCTCGAGCGTGAGTCCAAAATCTGGAATTTCCAGATTTGAACCTCAAGCTCAAAAACAAGTTTCAATATACCAAATTCGATCCTTTTGGGCTAATTTTCTGGAAAACACTTCAAAACTCATAATATAACATGTTTCAAAGATCAATTTGAGAAATCAAAGCCCAAAGGTAGTTCAATTAAATCCAATTTCAAACCAATTTTCATGAACATAACTCAAACATGACATGCATGAGTTTAAACCAATTCAAAGCTTCAATCACATGCTCTAATGAGCCAATTTCTCCAAAAACAAGATGAACTCATGGCCCAATGCAAAAATATGGACATGCATGACGAATTTCATGAACAATAGCTTCAAACTCAAGAATGGCAACATGCATGCATGATTTATGCTACAATTTGACATGCTAGGTCCAATTCAAGACTCAACTCTTTAATATAACATGAATGTAACATGAACCATGCAACAACTATCTTAAATACACAATCAAGAAGGTAATTACCCTACCTTACGTCTCAAACTCCAAGTCTAGAAGCTCAATTTTGTAATTATCTTCCAAATCCCGTAAGCCTCCGAGCAAATTCAAGATGAAAACAAGGTTTTCTCCTCTCCCTCTCTCTCTAGTCGGTTATAGACCCAAGATGGCTGATGAAATGTTTTGTTTGAATGTAATAAGGCTCAAATGTATTTTGTGTAAAGTGGCCACTAAGTGGTAGTTTGGTAAATAAATCCAACTATTGCAATTTAGCATTATTTAATCTAATTTAATCATACCAAGTCAAATTTCAAATAAATATGCCATAAAATCACATAAGTTATGATTAACACATATCACTAATCAATTTCAGATTCGGCCGCCAATAAGGCCTCAAATTTGTAGTTTAAAGCATAAAACATGAATAAATAATTTCGCAGTCAACAGATAGATATGCATTCAAACTAGCACAATCAATCAATCAGTTTAGTGTTTCAGTCAGTCAGTCAATCAACATGCTTAATCATAGATTAGCACTAATCAGTGGTGAGGGTTGTCACAATCTCCCCTCCTTATAAAGAGTTTGATCCTCCAAACTCGAATTACCTTCATTTTGGAAGAAAACAGGATTCAGTGGGAACAGTTCAGGATATCTTTTCGTCATATCATCTTCCCTTTCCCAAGTGGCATACACGCCACCATGGTTCTGCCAGTCAACTTTCACTAACGGAATCTCTTTGTTTCTCAACTTCTTGATCCGTCTATTCACAATTTGAATGGGCCGTTCTTCATAAGTGTAGTCATCACTCAGCACTACACGAGTAGGCTCAATCACATGGAAAGGATCTCGGAGGTAATCTCTCAACATGGAAATGTGGAAGACGTTATACATATGCTCCATTTCAAGAGGAAGCGCTACTTGATACGCCACCGGATTGATTTTCTTAATAATCTCATACGGTCCGACATATCTTGGCGCTAGCTTACCCTTGACTCCAAAATGAGTCTGGCTTTTCATTGGTGTCACTTTCACAAAAACGTGATCACCTACTTCATACTCTCTGTCTCGCCTTCTGACATCCGCATAACTTTTCTGTCTACTCTGTGCGGTTTTCAGTCTCTGTTGTATCAGTTTCACTTTTTCAGTCGTTTCTTGCACAATCTCGGGCCCAAGTAAAGGCCCATCTCCAACTTCTGCCTAGCAAATCGGAGATCGACATTTTCTGCCATACAATGCCTCGAAAGGCGCCATACCAATGCTTGAGTGAAAACTGTTATTGTAGGCGAATTCAGCCAACGGTAAATGGCTTTCCCAATTTCCCTGAAAGTCAAGGACACACATTCTCAACAAATCCTCTAGAGTCTGGATGGTCCTTTCTGACTGGCCATCTGTCTGAGGATGGTATGCACTACTCAATCTCAGTTCAGTACCTAATGCTGTCTGTAAGCTTTGCCAAAATCTCGATGTAAACTTCGAGTCCCTATCAGAAACAATGGACACATGCACTCCATGTAGTCTAATAATTTCATCAATATAGATTACAGCCAATTTGTCCGCATTATAAATTGTTTTGACAGGTAAAAAGTGAGCATATTTAGTCAGTCTATCAACAATAACCCAAATTGAGTCCATACCTTTACTGGAGCGAAGCAATCTAACAATAAAATCCATGGTGATATGTTCCTATTTCCATTCCGGTATCGGTAAGGGTTGCAGTAAGCCTGCGGGTCGTTGATGTTTGGCTTTAACTTGTTGGCAATGAAGACATTTCGATACAAAATTAACAATTTCTTTCTTCATTCCCGGCCACCAAAAATTCAATCTCAAGTTTTGATACATTTTCGTATTTCCAAGATGGATAGACAGTTTCGAATTATGGCCTTCTTGTAGAAGTCTCCTTTTCAGTTCAGAATCATTCGGTACACACAGTCTTCCCTGGAATTTCAACACATTATTCTCAAATTTGAAATCCGGCCTCGGTTTGGATTCTCGTTCTTCGATGATCTTCTTCAAGAAGTCATCCTATTGCTGTTTTTCTTTAATTTCTTCAATCAGTGCCGGTTGAGCAGTAATAGCAGCTATTGTTCCACCTTATTCTCGCAAAACAATTTCAATTTCAGATTTCTCAAGGTCACAAAGCAACTCTTTCTGTCCGATGAGTAAACAGGCTAAGTTTCCAATCGATTTCCGACTTAGTGCATCGGTAACGGTGTTAGCTTTCCCCGGATGATACAAAATCTGTAGATCATAATCTTTTATCAGTTCTAACCATCTCCGCTGCCTCATATTCAGTTCTTTCTGTGTGAAGAAGTATTTCAAACTCTTGTGGTCTGTATACACCTCACATGTCGCCCTATAAAGGTAATGACGCCAGATTTTTAGTGCAAACACTACTGCAGCAAGTTCTAAATCATGGGTCGGGTAGTTCTTTTCATGCGGTCTCAGTTGTCGGGAAGCATAGGCAATAACTCTCCCATTCTGCATTAAAACATATCCCAAACCCTTATGAGAAGCATCACTAAAAATGGTAAAACCATCCGTACCTAAAGGTAGGGTGAGAACCGGTGCAGTCACAAGTCGAGTTATCAACTCTTGGAATGCTAATTCTCTTTGGTCAGTCCAGTCAAATGATATCTCCTTCTGAGTCAACTGTGTCAGTGGTAGGGCAATTTTGGAGAAGTCTTTGACAAATCTTCTGTAATACCTGGCTAACCCCAAAAAGCTTCGGACTTCTTTAACATTTGTTGGTCTAGGCCAATTTACCACGGCTTCAACTTTCTGTGGGTCAACAGAAATGTCATCTCTACTAATAACATGTCCCAAAAACATAACATGATTAAGCCAAAATTCACATTTACTCAATTTCACATACAGTTTCTGTTCTCTTAGGGTCTGTAAGGCAAGTCTCAGATGATGTTCATGTTCTTCTCTACTTTTAGAATAAATCAGAATGTCGTCTATAAATACAACAATAAAGTCATCGAGGAATGGTTTAAAAATTCTGTTCATAAGGTCCATAAATGCAGCAGGTGCATTGGTAACTCCGAAAGGCATAACTACGAATTCGTAATGTCCATACCTCGTTCTAAAAGCAGTTTTGTCAATGCCCTTTGGATTAACTTTCAGTTGATGATATCCGGATCTGAGATCAATCTTAGAGAACACTTGAGCATCCTGTAACTGATCAAATAAGTCATCAATACGCGGCAATGGATATTTATTTTTCACAGTTACCTTGTTCAGTTCACGGTAGTCAATGCAGAGTCTTAGTGAGCCGTCTTTCTTTTGCACAAACAAGACTGGCGTGCCCCACGGTGAAGTACTGGGCCTGATGAATTTCTTATCTAATAGTTCTTACAGTTGCATTTTCAATTCTTTCAGTTCAATCAGAGCCATTCGGTAAGGAGTTTTAGATACTGGCTGTGTACCCGGAATCACATCAACGGTGAACTCAATCTCCCTATCAATCAAATCCCCTGGAAGATCATCTGGAAATACATCTGGGAATTCTTTGACTATAGGAATACTGTTCACATCTGTTTTAACATCAATAGGCACAGTCAACACAGAACACAGATATCCCTTACACCCCTTCTTAATCAATTTAAAGGCTTTCATGGAGGAAATCAGATACGGGGGAGGTGCTACTCCAACTCCATTAAACACAAATTCAGGCAAACCAGGTGGACGAAAAACTACTTGTTTCGTTACACAGTCTATGGTAACATGATATTTCGTTAACTAGTCCATCCCTAATATTACATCAAAATGGTCAATATTCAATGACAGTAAATCAATATACCGATACATATCCCCAACAATAATTTCACATGCAGGGTACATATAAGCACAAGTCACAGATCCCCCAACAGGTGAAGATACAGCTAACAAGTAATTCATGGGTTCCAATGATCTATTCAATTTTCGCGAAAAAGCATGCGATACATATGAATGCGTAGACTCCGAATCAATCATTACATAAGCATTTTGAGTACAAATAGAGAGGATACCTAACACAACGGTCTCGGTATTCTGCACATCTCCCGGTACGAGTGCGAACACTCGGCCTTGCCTCATAGGCTCTTTCCCAGTAGCTTTGGGGTTAGGTTTTGGTGGAGCAGTTGATGTTGCTGCACTTGGTGCAGCTTTACTATTGCCCTGAGGAGTGAAAAGGCAATCTTTGACCATGTGGCCAACCTTGCCACACCTGTAACAGGCACCAGATAATTTGTAACAAACTCCCTTATGGTTCTTACCACATTCGGAGCAGGGCGGTATAGAACGGTTCTCTTGACTAGAACTAGTCGTTGACCCTGTGTTCTGTTTTTTGTTCGATGAATTATTTCTGCTTTTCTTGAACTTGAAGCCCCGTCTCTTCCTGCGCCACTCAGTTGCTGGTGTTTCAGTCTGTTTCAAAGCTTCGATATTTGCTTCGGTCATAATGGCTCGATCAAGAACATCCACATATTTCAGTAACCTTAACACATTGATTATGTCCAGTATTTCTACATTGAGGCCGCCTTCAAACTTCCTGGCCTTCTTGTAGTTAGTGTCCACCATGTGGTGCATATCTAGCAAGTTCGGTAAACTTTGACTCATATTCTGCGACAGACATGGTGCCTTGTTTCAGTTGTTCAAACTCAGTCACTTTTCTGTCCCTGACACACTGAGGGAAGTATTTCTCGAAGAAGGCTCCCTTAAACTGAGCCAAATCCATAGCAGTATTGGTGTCACAGACCAGCATCCACCACCTTCTAGCTTCTTCTTGTAAGGTGAAGGTAGCTAGCAACACTTTATGTGCTTCCGAGCACGGAAACACTTCAAACAATTTTTCTGTTTCAAGAACCCAAGCTTCAGCCTTTAGCGGTTCGAGGCCTCCCTGGAAGGATGGCGGTTTCATCTTACTAAATTTCTGTGTCAGAGCTATGATATCATCATTCATAGGTGGCTCTGGTTGTACTGGAGGAGGTGGGGGCTGTTGGTTCTGTTGTTGCTCTAGTCTTTCAGTTAGTAGTTTCACTATTCTCTCCAACCTTGCCATTCTTGCCTCAGAGGATTCAGTTTCATCAACATTTATAGCGTTGTCCATCTCACTATAGGCAGTTATAACAATTATAAACATAGGCAGTTGCATACTTAGACAGATTATCACACTAACAGTTATATTCATGTCTTAGCCACACACACTTATCATGCTCATGTAATGTCCTAATCACTTTTCTAGGACATCCTATAGCTCACTTGGACACGTGTGTGTGGTATAACTCGTGATTTAAGTATCGCTCTGATACCACTCTATCGCGACCCAAACCCGCCCCTATGGGTTTAGTACCGTAACCGGCCAGTAATCTGAGATTACCGAAGGCCTGCTTAACAGTAATACAGAGTACAGGGGCTGGCGAAAGCCAAATCAGTAATTAAAAGATATCCAATGAGCTGTGACAGTCTGTATGCAAAAAGACTTTTCGTATCATATACACATATACAATCAGTACCAAGACAGTATGTATAATATATACAATCATTTAGGACAGGGACTTAATCCCTATTTAAAATAGTACAGTACAAAAACATTCAGTCTATACAGAACATAACCAAGGAGGGGGAAAACTAAAACACCCCAAAAGCCCTAGCTTGACAGGCTCGGAACCTCGCAATGAGACACAGTGGTTGGCTTTGACAAAAAGGAGTCTAACCCACGCTCCTAGCTCCGGTCTGGTACCTGAACACCTACATTTATATATAAACAGTGAGCTAAAGCCTAGTGAATATCATAATGCGTAAAGAGGTTAAGAATGAATGTCCTTTCAGTATTGAAAATAGTCAATTGATTCAGTATATCAGTCATTCAGTCATAACAGTCATATGTGGCACATCCATTAGCAGAACAGTACAGTAAACAGTAGGTCTTGAAAGACCGAACAGTCAATGATGGCCATCATAACAATAAACAGAAGTTCCAAAATAGAAACTGACAGAGATCTCTATAACAGTAGCAGTAACAGTAACAGTAGTTGCTAAGGATGCCACAATACAGTTCAGAATAGAGGACAAATATTCATTCAATTAATAGTAAACAGTTCAGAAAACAGTTCAGTTGATCATTCAGAAAATATTCATTTTCGAACATATCTTTAAAACATTGTTACTCACAGAGTTCTGGGCTACAGATAAGCTAGAGTGTCTCCGGAATGCCAACCCTATACAGTTACAGAATGAACACACACTAAGCTACACAGTTGGAAAAATAATAACTTAATCCCTATCTTGACTCGGTGTGGTTCTACATCAATATCCTCATTAAGATGCCTTAAACTAGGCCTAGGAATGCCTAGGACAAAATGAGGATGCAAAGATGTACTTTAAAAACATTTTTAGAAAACAGAGGTCCCGCTCGAGCGTACAGGTAAACAAAATACTCCGCTCGAGTGCGAGTTACCCCGTTCGAGCGTACTGTAAAACATGCCAAAAGTACTGGATGTGTGAAAATCACGCTCGATTGGGCGCTTGATACCCGCTCGAGCATGTGACACAAGTCCTCGCTTGAGCGTCCAATACCCCGCTCGAGCGAACTGTAAAACAGTGTAAAGTGCTGGATGCACGAATTTCACGCTCGAGCGCCAGCCACTCTGCTCGAGCGTGAGTCCAAAATCTGGAATTTCCAGATTTGAACCTCAAGCTCAAAAATAAGTTTCAATATACGAAATTCGATCCTTTTGGGCTAATTTTTTGGAAAACACTTCAAAACTCATAATATAACATGTTTCAAAGATCAATTTGAGAAATCAAAGCCCAAAGGTAGTTCAATTAAATCCAATTTCAAACCAATTTTCATGAACATAACTCAAACATGACATGCATGAGTTTAAACCAATTCAAAGCTTCAATCACATGCTCTAATGAGCCAATTTCTCCAAAAACAAGATGAACTCATGGCCCAATGCAAAAATATGGACATGCATGACGAATTTCATGAACAATAATTCGACATGCTAGGTCCAATTCAAGACTCACTCTTTAATATAACATGAATATAACATGAACCATGCAACAACTATCTTAAATACACAATCAAGAAGGTAATTACCCTACCTTACGTCTCCAAGTCCAAGTCTAGAAGCTCAATTTTGCAATTATCTTCCAAATCCCCTAAGCCTCCGAGCAAATTCAAGATGAAAACAAGGTTTTCTCCTCTCCCTCTCTCTCTAGTCGGTTATGGACCCAAGATGGCTGATGAAATGTTTTGTTTGAATGTAATAAGGCTCAAATGTGTTTTGTATAAAGTGGCCACTAAGTGGTAGTTTGGTAAATAAATCCAACTATTGCAATTTAGCATTATTTAATCTAATTCAATCATACCAAGTCAAATTTCAAATAAATATGCCATAAAATCACATAAGTTATGATTAACACATATCACTAATCAATTTCAGATTCAACCACCGATAAGGCCTCCAATTTGCAGTTTAAAGCATAAAACATGAACATATAATTTTGCAGTCAACAGATAGATATGCATTCAAACTAGCAAAATCAATCAATCAGTTTAGTGATTCAGTCAGTCAGTCAATCAACATGCTTAATCATAGATTAGCACTAATCAGTGGTGAGGGTTGTCACAGTCATATACCTGGAATTTGCCAGGTGCTGAGAAATCCAAACCCCATATTCGGGTAAATAAGCCACCAATGTCCCATCTCATAAATCTTGGGAACATACTCTCCGTTTCTGGTTTCACCAGCGTTGAATGTTCACAAATCCAATACTGCGTTCCAAGTACAAAATTCTTTAAAACCAACCATCATTACAACAACATATATACTATAAAACAATTAATAAATTTGAAAAACAAACTAAAAAATACATACAAGCAACGCGACAACACACCCAGTGACCTTCTCCGACATATGATGGAAATCTTTGATTGAACCCATCAACATTTGCAGTATTGCACCAGTCCAATCGTATGAACGCACGGTATTCAGGTCATCAATGTATCGCACAAATGCCCAGCTTATTGTCTCCCCAGAATTAGCAAAAAACATCTTCCCACACATATAAAGTGTCAACAACTTTGCTACGTCCTCCTCGTCAACCCTTCTTCGCCCGGCTACGGCTTCTTCAAACAATGTCTTCACGAGCTTCGACGTTATCCTTACAGTGTTATGACTCCTCTGCTGAATGAAATTTGATGTCAGCCTTTGACAAGGAGACAAATCAATATGCTTAGTACCACATTGAATCCCAAACAGAAGTCTAATATCACTCCTACATAGCTTCACAAAATTTCCACCAATGTTGAATGCGTCAGACTGTGCATCATATGTCCGTATTATTTTCAAAATCACCTCGTCATACTTCCTGAATTCATTGTGATTCAGCTTATTAATTCAGATAGCCTCAACCATGATCCAAAATGGAGTCCTCTTCAACTGTTCAAAGTGACCAGCCCTCAAAGAAGATGTTGTTACAAGCTTCACGATCCCAGCAATGTTTGAGCGGAAGTTAATCCTTGTGGGTGCAATGCGTGATGGCCCTGCAATCGCTTTATTAACTTGTTCACGAGGTTGCTGCTGGTTTGTTTTCAATTGCTTGAACAATATGCGGCCCTGTATGTTAACACCCAGTTTGTTCGATTTTCTCCCACATACACCTTCAACACACTTCCATTCACATGAACGCGTCCATGGACTTCTGTTACCGTCACCATCTACATTTTCACCAAAAACAAATTAATTACATTGCATGCACCCAAACACCTACCCAATGTACGCACAACCTAATAAAAATGAAAAACCTTAATTATAAACATAACTGAAAGAGCTGAAACAATATAAACATACACATACAACTCCATGACAACTACAACCAACAGACAACCCACAAACAGAGAACATAAATCAACGTAACGGCAACGTGTTAAATGTTTTGTAAAAATAAACAACGTGTCTATCAAACCAACTAACCTTACATGCCAACAATGTGACACATCGTGCCACATTACATGCCAACCCCAACCTTCCAGCCAACATCGCAACCACACACTTTAAAATTCACTATAAACAGACACACCCATCACCATCACGACATGTATATGACATCTACAACATATGATAACACACCCACACACCGAACAGCGTCACACACAATACACACCCACACACAACATACAACCCCCAATTTCCACAGTTACAAAATAACTGATTCGGAACATCATACAAAAATCACCAAACCACAACCACACAATCAATCAACCACATAATGAACATAACGAAAAGGGAACAACAACAACATTGGTGACACGTACCTTTCGCAGACATCGTTCCACTTCGGTTGAGAAATACCAACGCCTCCTTCAAATCCTCTCCTCGTACCCTGCTTGGAATACCTTCGAACGTCGCAATGTAACAAATTACCTAACCGCCGTTACACACACAAAAAGATCAGGATTGTCGATCGCACCTCAACGTATATGACAGATCTCCCACAATCTTAGAACAAAACAAATAGAAACGACAGGAATTAGGGTTCCCAAGACATGCCTAAATGGTTTTAGGTTTACAATGTATTACGGAAACGGTTTGCCTAACGGGTCGGATCGTAATATGTATGGCATGTGCACTATGCTACCAAACGTAAGAAAGTACCAAAAGCCTTAGGCCTCGTTTGGAAACATGCTAATTTAATAACTTTTTGGCTATTTGGCTAAAATATGAGCTAAAAAAAACTAGTATGTTTGGGATGATTTTTTGACTTTTTACGAAAAGATGTGCAAAAAGTAGAAAGAAAAGAGAATCTTTGACTTTTTGGTATGAGTTGTTGGCTTTTTGGCTAATTTAGTAACTTTTTGACTTTTTGACTAAAAGTGAGGGTTTCCAAACGAGGCCTTAGTGTACTTTCCAATTTAGTGGCACCCACCAAACACCAACAACGTGCCATGTGACAACTGAATTTCAACCTCTCAACAATATTGGAATGTGTCACGTTTACAAAATGTTCACGCGTCTCACATTAAATACCTAATGGTATTTTTGTCATTTTTCAATACAAAGGACCAAATAAATCATAAGAATAAATATTATGACCAAATGGAGCACAATTTCAACATTTAGAATTTATTGATAACTTTTCCTAAATGATTTAGATTAAAAATAAATTAAAAAATTAGTGTTCAAATTGACAAAATTAAAAATAAAATAAAGTTAGATTTTATTATTATTTTCAAATATATAGAAATATTCATCTTAATCAATATATATAAATATACTATATATAAATGTAAGAGTATTTGAATACCGTTGGAGGAACCTCTATTTATGGAAATAAATACATTTATCCATGGTGGTTCAACCATTTGTGATAAGTAAAATTGATAGAAAAATAATATTTTAGTTATTAAATTCAATATATGTGTATCAAAATATCTAAAATAATTTTTTTATTAAATTTAATTATTAAAATATTTTTTTTCTCATATTTACTTAACAAAAATAGATAAATGATTTAGATTAAAAATAAATTAAAAAATTAATGTTCAAATTGACAAAATTAAAAATAAAATAAAGTTAGATTTTATTATTATTTTCAAATTTATAGAAATATTCATCTTAATCAATATATATAAATATACTATATATAAATGTAAGAGTATTTGAATACCGTTGGAAGAACCTCTATTTATGGAAATAAATACATTTATCCATGGTGGTTCAACCATGAGTGACAGTGGAGCACATCCCACTTGCACAGCCTCGAATGCAAACAACTGATTCTTCACGGCGACGCCCAGATTCTATGTATTGTCTGCTTTCGTCTATTTCCGGAGTTGCTAAACTCTCTCCCTCTCTCTCCAATTAAATATCCGAATGCTGACAATCTTCTCTGAAAGCTCAGAGTCCCAACCTTCCTCTTAATAATGTTTTGAATTATGGATTTTGATAGAGATTATTATGTTTGGATTGAATTATTTGAAAAGAAATGAAATGAAATGAAAATATATGTTTGAATAACTTAAGTGGATAGAGATAAAAAGAAATTGAGAAAAACAGAGAGAAATTTATTTATTTTGGTGGCGTTTGATAAGACTTACGTTTTCAATTTTCAGTTTATATTTATAAAAATTAAAAAAACTCAAATAAAAACTTGTTTGGTAAATTTTTGATTTATAAATCAATGGTCTCAGTTTATAAATTTGGCCAAAAAATGAGTTTACGTTTTGAGTTTTTTTTTTTACCACCCAACACTAGCCACCACCCGCCACCATTTTCCACCACCGTCTTCTGCCACCACCACCCACCACCCACCCCCCACCCCCCACCATCACTTGCCACCATCACTCACCATCCACCTGCCACCACCACCCACCACTTGCCCCCTGCAACCACCACCCGCCCCCACCTACCACCTGCCACTACCATCCATCCGCCCGCCACCACCACCCGCCACCACCACTCACCACCCACCATCCACCACCAGCCACCACCCACCTGCCACCCACCCGCGACCACCACCCACCACCCACCACCACCATCACCCACCACCTACCCGCCACCCACCTACCACCACCCCCCACCACCCACCACTCGCCACTACCACCACCCATTTGCCATCACTCGCCACCACCATCCACCACCCACCTGCCACCCACCCGCTACTACCACCCACCACCCACCTGCCACCGCCACCCGCCACCACCACCACCCACTCGCCACCACCCACCACCGGCCACCGTCACCCACCCACCCACCCACCCACCACCTACCCGCCACCACCCGCCATCCACCACCCACTTGCCACCACCATCCACCCACCTGTCACCACTTTCCACCACCGTCTTCTACCGCCACCACCCGCCACTTGCCATCACTTTCCACCACCGTCTTCCGTCACCACCACCCACCCACCCGTCACTTGCCACCATTTTCCACCACTGTCTTCCACCACCACCATCCGTCATCATTTTCCACCACCGTCTTCCGCCGCCACCACTCGTCACCACCCACCACCCGCCACCACTTGCCATTTCTCACTCTTTTTTTATATTTTAAATTTTTTTTTAAACATTTTGTCTAAACCAAACGCGTTTGTAGTTTAAGTTTTTCAAAAAATAAACAAAAACCAATTTATAAAATTTTTGTAAATATAAACTGAAAACGTAAATGTTACCAAACAGTATAATCTTCATTTTCAATCTTCTCAAAAGTTGAGAGATTAGGAGAGAAAATAAATCAATAGATTCTTATTTTTTCATAATACCAATTTTGCTTTTGTAAAAATAAAAGAAATAAAATAATTGACAAAATATAAAAATGTTATTTTGGTAATATAATGTAAAATAGTTTCTTTTCTTTTTTCTCTTATGAAATATAACCAAACAAGAAGGAGAGAAATCACAATCATTTCTTTTCTTTTATTTCTTACTTATCCAAACAAACGAAGATAAATCACAATCATTTCATTTCATTTCATTTTTCTTATAACTTAAGTAATCATTTCATTTCTTTTCTCTCCTAAGTTCCCAAATATGGAAAGTGAACTATAAAAGTTGTGTCCGTTCAAAAAAAAAAAAAAAAACTATAAAAGTTGAGTGAAGTGTGAATGAAATATTATTAAATTATATATATTTTTCACACATTTTTTTTTCTTTTTGTAAATTCATACCAAAATTCATGATCCAAATACATATTAACAAAATTCTAAACTCAAATATCTTACGATATGACAGAGAGACATTGCTGATTCCACTCGATATTTGATCTGTTTAGTCTCCGTTTTCTTTGGTTAAAAGTTTATAACTAGAACGTATAAGTTATAAGAGAAATCTTATAAAGGGATGTGTATCAGATGTACCCTATCATAAAAATATGTAATTTTATTATAAATTTCTTAACATCAATCATAAAATGGATAATCTCATTATAAATTGACGTAACAAAATATCTAAAATTTTGTGATTGATGTTGAAAAAGTTTATGACTTAGTTACGATATTTTTTGCTACGCTAATTTGTAGTAAGATGCGCATATTAATATTACAAAATTTTATGCTAATATTACACATTTTGTGATAGGGTAAATATGATATGCATTCCTAAAGGAGTACACATAATAACATTTCCAAGTCATAAATCTATCTTCCTCAATTTTTTAATTTATTAAGTTATGTCCGTCTTATAAATTATATAAGCAAAAACTATGGTAAACACTTTGATTCCCAAAATTTAAAAAATAGCAATAATTTATGAACATGAACTTGTATCTTTTTGACAAAAATAGTAATAATAAGTTATGTCCCTCTCAGTTCCCATGAGTAAAACCCTTGAAGCTTGCAAATAAAAAGGAAATGGAAGAGTTGTTGTGAGTTGAATTATTTTGGTTATAATGCTAAAAGCTAGAAGAGAGTTCGGAAAGGTGAATCAATGAATATCAACCGAAAAAGATTTTGTACCCCATTTGATTGATTAAAAAGCAGTTCAAGAAAACTGCTCTACATTAACCTCTCATCTACCTGTCAAATTCATATCAATTCAAGCCAAAGTTGGAATGAGATTCCCACTTGAAAATATATCCGTATCCATTAATAGTAGAGCAAAATGCTAAAAACAAAAATAAATAAATAAATAAATAATCCATTATACATAATTTTAAAAAATTATAAAAATCGCAAAGGTTAGCATTTGACTTTGGATGGATTCTAAAACTTTTAAATATGTTCATTTGATTTTAGCATTTTCATTCTTGTAACTACGTTGATTATATATAATTTTAAAAATTATAAAAACCGTAAAGGTTAGGATTAAAAATAAAAATTAATTAGACATTAGTATTGGACTTTGGATAGATTCTAAAACTTTTAAATATGTTTATTTAATTTTAGTTTTTCCAATCTTGTAACTACATTTGATTTTTTTAAAATTTTAATTCACATAATAATTAATCATTTTTTATTATAAAATTCTTAATCGTATGAATAGAAATATAAAATCTTAATATTTTATTTATACTATCTGTATTAACTTTAATCATTTTAATATTATTAAAAGAAGATCAAATATAATTATCTCATATTTTATTTTAACTGGTAAAGTTTATTGTATTTTTTCATTTTATTTTTTAAAAAATTTTAAATGGTCAATGTAATTTTTTAATGGAAAATATTTGAGACCCCTTTTTGAGAAGACCTCCACCACCCTCACAGTAATGTGGACCAATGATGTGTTTGTATTTTTTTTTTCTTTTTTACTTGGACCAATTACAAGTGAATAAAAATTGTAAAAATGATATTTTACGAGAATCTGAATCATTATTGTTTTTCTCTTTATCCTAAAGTTGTTTTTAGAATTGGCATGTACTTCATTCTTGAAACTAGATAATATACTGTTTAAAATGCTAGAGTCCTCAAAACCAAAAAACACTAGGCTTTTAATATTTGGTAGGTAAGTAAATCTAATAAATTCATTACCTCTCACGAACATTAAAAATAAAATAAAAAAATTCAATATGTGCACGTGGCCAATCTTCAAAATATAAATGACTTAGCTGCTCAAGTAAATTGTGATTGGTAGGTAATTAAAATTGAAGGGGTCAATCTAACCATGCCATGTTAGATTAGGCCAAGCACCCATTTGGCTACAAGTCAAATCCCTCTGTGGGCTTGGGTTGAGTGATCACTGGACCAAGTTTCATATTCATTTTTATGATCTAGGATTGACATCTATGATCGAGTCTTGAGAGTGTGAATAAGGTCAAGTTTGGCATGACTAAAAAAAGATAAAAAGTAAAAAAGTCACTATCCTATTTAAGTCACATCATCTTATTTAAGTCACATCACCTCTCTAATACATCACTTCAAACCCAATCCAAACCCAACCCATATTTCATAAAAAGTCAAAAAGTGCACTTATTTAGTCTTCCCAAACTTGGCCTAAGTCCCAAAATAGAGACAAAATATACTGACAGGGCAATATAAAGGATGAATTAGGCCAAGTGGTATAGCAACTTAAAGTCAATCTGAAACAGAGTATATACTTAGCATGCTTGATTGGGCCAACCAGATACGATAATGTTCCCTTAGAAGTAGCAATACTAACAAGTAACTTGGGTCAAAAAAGAATAAACCAAGATATGGATTGGAGGTGGTTCATTCATGGAAAATTCCATGGCACTAAAATCTCTAGATATTTGGTAAAATTAGTTTATGAAAGATCTTTGATCATATGGGATAACGAACTACTAACATGAAGGTCAAGTCTAACAGAATGATGGTCTCCTTACTCCAGGCATAGTGATGACCTTAGTGAAGGGGCACATGAAGCAATTATCTTCATGTGTATTTTTGCGAACAAGCAATCAGTATAAAACATGAACTTCTTTTTTTAGGATCCACTCAATATTTTAAAACCCTAGTTCTTTGCATTTCTTTGCTCTCAATTCTTCTTCTCAAATTCCTTTACCATCAGAGGGACTTCTGCAGCCAAACTCCGGTGAGACAATACTTGCAATATTCTCCTTATTATAAGTTGTGGGTCTTGAATTATCATAATTGATCGGAACTCTAATTCTACCCATACGAATTTCACCCACACAAAAAGTAATTAGATTTTCTTTTGGTAAGAGTGGAGCTAAGGGTCCTACCCTAAGAAGTTTCTTGTCCTAATATCAAAAAATCATATTTAAATTTTAATGTTTGGTATGTAAATAAATATATAAAATTTATTACTTCTTGCAAATATAAATGAAGGGTAGTGCTTTATACAAACATAGCTTGGAATAAAAAGATTACATGCATATAGAATGGTGTTGCCCATTTATCACCATCCATCTACTCAAAAAAAATAAAAATAAATAATTATTATTACTTTGTTTCATAACGGCAAAATGTCTTTGACACATTTAATAAAGAATTTATATAAGGAAAATACTATACATAAATAAAATTTATATAAAAATATTTAATAAGAATAATATGACATTATTATTATTGTAAATAAATTCATCTTGAATAATATTTTATTTTAAAATAAAAATTCATAATAAATCATATCATTATATATAATTTTTTATTTATTTATATAACATTACTCTTTGTATATAATTTAACATTTCCGATAAATGAAAGGTTTCAAAACTTGTATGTGGACCAATCTTGTGATTCCACTAAATTATCGCAGATTAAAACATTACTCAATTGGGACAAGCCAACGAATTAAAAATGAACTCCAAAATGGGTTTAGAGCCAATTCTTTACCAACCTTATCCTCATATTGGTATTCATTCTTGTCAGCTTTACATCATTACAGAATTACAATTATATTTTTATTATCATATTTTGTTTATCAATTTATGCATTAATATTAATAATAAATATGAATAATAAATTTTAATAAATTAATACAATTGATTTGTTTGTGATGTGAATTCATTTTTTTAACTTGAGACTAAAAAGTCTTATTTTGAATGAATCTTTTGAATTTTTTTAATTTTTATAAAAAAAAAAATAATAATAATAATTATATAATTTAACATTTAACATTTTATCTTTAATTTTTTGATTTATTTTATCTTTTTATAACTATTTTACTCTCCTAATCTCTTCCCAAACCGAGTGCAATACACTAGCCTTGGATCCAAGCAATTTCAAACACCCAATTACACAATTCCCAACCAACCCGCCAAATGTGTTTAATTGGAGGATTTTAAAAGGAATTTAAAAAGGAAAATAGAAAAGGTGTATAAAATTAATTGAAATGTAAGTATATTTTATTTATTTTTCTTTTTAAATTCCTACTTAAATCTCTAACCAAATACAACATTTAAAAAAAAAAAAAAAAAAAGAGCAAATCTCTTGAATAGATTCTCATAATCTATTAATCCAATGAAAAGCTATTCCTCTTCTCATTCACATACGAAAAATGGCACATCATAAATTTCAATTCCCCTTAACACTTCCCACAATAAATTATCATTATGTCCCTTGAAACCACTAAGAAATGTGAAAAAAGTTGTTCCAATTACATATGCACATCTTACTTGAAACTAATTTTAAGGTTTGAACATATATGTAATATCTTTTTTAAGTCTGAACATAAACCTTAATTTACATCTTAATAAGATTGTAAAAAATATGATCATGACGTCATAGCTCTGTTTTTCCAAGGGGAAAAATGTTAAGAATCGGAAAATTTTATTTTGCATGTTACTTCAAATATAAAGTGGAATGTATAAATTTAAAGGGTTGGGTTTCTCTATAGTCCATCATTTAGATTAAAGGGTACTTGTCAGGATTTGTAAGGCTCATTATGTATCTTATTTTGATAATTTGAATCGTTTATTTTGTCAAATCTTGTAATATATTATTCATAAAAAAATAGATCAATCCGATATTAGTAACTCATTCATTTTGTCGCAATTGTACCAAAAAAATGAATAGTCTATTTTTAAAAACACATTAATTATTAATTTTTTAGAGACAGACTCAATAAAATAAACATGTTACAAATATCGAATTAATTTAATTTTTTATATTAATAATATACATGTATGGTCTGATAATAAATTAAAAAAAAATTGAATCATTAAAATGGTATTCATGATGGGTTATGAATCCAAATAGCACTCTCTATTCTAAATTTGGAAGGAAGGATTTAAAATAATAAATTATAAATATATCTCTTGAAATTTAATTAAAATACGAATCGCCTCCTGTGATTTTAAAAATTATATTTCACCTTCTGAAATTTTTAATTTCATAACAAATCACTTATTTTATTAATAAATTATCAAGTGAATTAACAATTTTTAATAATGTTAGAAATATGTTTCAATTAATAATTTAAGTAATTTTATGATTGTATAAGAAAATAATTATAAATTTTATTTTTTTAATTAATTTTGTTAAATAAAAAATTCTAATAAAAGAGTATTTATAATTTTTTAAATTATAAAAGATAATTTATATTTTAAATAAATCTCATAAAATATAATTGTAATTCATCTAATTTAAATTAATGAAATATGAATATTATAATGTTTTGAGAAAAAAATTTTTAATGATTTTTTTGTCCAAGAATTGAGTTATTTTAGATAAAAAACTGATTTTTTTGTGTAGAAAAATTAAAAAGCTAAAAAAATGGCTTTTTATCATTGTTCCCCAGTAGACCCCATTGTTTGTTTGAAGATATACACTGAACACCAAAACACTAACCAAATGACAAACCAATGTCACCTGTCGCTGTAATTTTTTGGTCGAGAAAAGATAGGGATTATAAAAAGACTTTTATAAAATTGATCATGAAAAAATTAGTGTGTGGTGTTTTATTTTAAGTGTAATTCAAAGATCATAAATCTCTCATGATTATTTTTATGAAAATTTTTCATGACAGCATTGCTCTTTTTTGGTCACTTTCGCCGCCCATGCCAAAAAGCATCACGAGTGTTTCCCTCTAAGGGTAATGCTAGGGACACCAAATTTTCTACCAAACAAATGACCAAATGTCTCACATGGGTGTGGGGTCCGCAATTTTGTGGGCCCCACACCCATGTGAGACATTTGGTCATTTATTTGGTAGAAAATTTGGGACCTCTAGCAATTTCCTTCCCTCTAATTATAGCCTCTCTGTTTATTTACTTTCCCCTATATTTCTCTCTCTCTCTCTCTCCTACTACTCTAGTCTAATCTAATCCACTCACTGTCGTGAAATGAATAATCACATTTTCTTACCCATCATCACACACTCTTTCCATGTGAACACACATCTAAAACCATATCTCTAATTCCCTTAATACCTGTTTTCCATTCCTTCACTGGTCACTTCACTCGTGCATGAACTCCCCCTTCTATCTCTCTCCTTCCGTTACTCTCTACTCTCTATAAATGTATATTTGTCACTCTATCTCTCTCCTTCCGTTACTCTCTACTCTCTATAAATAAATATTTGTCAGTCTCCTCCATGAATGCTTGTTAATTCACATTGTTTCTCTCTCCTCTGTACTACCAACAAATGACTTCTCACTCTGATCATCTCCTTGTAACACTGGTCTTGTTCGTCGCGGTTTGTGTTTCGGTGGTCACTTCTTCGCAACGAGACGTCGTCGTTTTGCTCCGGGTCAAGAATGGCAGTCTCAAAGACCCGACCGGCCTGCTCCGTGATTGGGTCGATACCGGTCCCGTTGCTCCATGCAACTGGACCGGTATCGCCTGCGATCCTCAGACCGGCGCCGTAGTTTCTGTTGATCTCGCCGGACTCGGCATCTCCGGCGAATTCCCTGCCAATTTTTGCCGGATACCGACTCTCCGAAACCTCTCTCTCGGCTATAACAACCTCAACGGTAGTCTCTCCTCGATGTCTATCTCTCTCTGCTATCATCTCCATTTATTGAACCTCTCTTCCAACTATTTCGCCGGTGAATTGCCGGATTTTTTGCCGGAGTTCGTCAACTTGATTGTTCTCGATCTCTCTACCAACTACTTCAACGGCGATATTCCGGCGAGTTTCGGCCGGTTTTCCGCTCTCAAAGTTCTGAGTCTGTTCAACAACGCTCTCGGAGGCTTGATTCCGGATTTCTTGACCAATCTTACTGAGTTGACTCGTTTCGAACTCGCTTACAATTATTTCAAACCAGGTCCACTACCTCCGGCGATCGGAAACCTGAGAAAGCTTGAAAATCTTTGGATTCCCAACACGAACCTCGTCGGAAACATTCCAGTCTCTATCGGCGATCTCGTTGCTCTAACAAATCTTGATCTCTCCAATAACAATCTCTCCGGCGAAATTCCTAGTAGCATTGGTGGATTGAAAAGTGTTGTGCAAATTGAATTATTCAATAATCAATTGTCCGGTGAATTGCCTAGTGCTTTATCGAATTTGACTTCGCTGCTTCGACTCGACGTTTCTCAGAACAATCTCACCGGGAATTTGCCGGAGAGTATCGCCGCTATGCCTCTCACTTCACTCAATCTCAACGATAATAGATTCGAAGGTCTAATTCCAGAGAGTCTAGCTTCAAACCCTAGCCTCTCGCAATTGCATATTTTCAACAACAGTTTTTCCGGCATATTGCCGGTGAATTTAGGTCTCAGCTCTGATCTTGTAGATTTGGATGTCTCTGGCAACGAATTGGAAGGTTCATTGCCTCCGAACCTCTGTTTCAGAAACAAACTTGAAATTCTAATCACTTTCAAAAACAAATTCTCAGGCAAAATTCCTGAATCGTACGGCGATTGCAAGACTCTGTATTACATTCGTATCTACAGTAACGAACTCTCTGGACAAGTCCCAGATCGTTTTTGGAGCTTACCTGGACTTCAATTTCTTCAACTCGCAAACAACAAATTCGAAGGTTCGATTCCGAATTCGATCTCCAATGCTCGAGGATTAACTAATTTATTGATCTCCGGCAACAACTTCTCAGGCGGACTTCCGGTTGAAATTTGTCAATTGCAAGAGCTTATAGTCATGGATGCGAGTAGAAATCAAATTTCCGGCGAATTGCCGAATTGCATAACTGAATTGAAGAAGTTGCAGAATCTGGAGCTTCAAGAGAACATGTTTGCGGGTGAAATTCCGAGCAGTGTTGGTTCTTGGAAATATCTTACCGAGCTCAATTTCTCTCACAACAATTTGCAAGGCGAAATTCCCGATGCCCTCGGGAATTTGCCCGTGTTAACGTACTTGGATCTTGCCGGAAACTCACTTACCGGCGAGATTCCGGTGGCGCTGACGAAGCTGAAGCTCGACAAGTTCAATCTTTCCAACAACAAACTTGAAGGTGAAGTCCCTAGTGGTTTTGACAATGAGTTCTTTCTCCAGAGCCTAATGGGTAACCCGGGTCTATGCGGTCTGGATCTCAAACAGCTTCATCCATGCCCGAAACCCAAACCCGTTAGCCTCTATGTGATAGGAATTCTAGTGGCCTTGGCTTTGCTAGTCGTTGGGTCTATTATATGTCTAGTGAAGACCAACACTTTGAATGTGCTTTTCGGTAAAAAGAAGTCTTCATGGAAGACTACCTCATTCCAACGGGTCGGGTTCAATGAAGAAGAAGTTTTGGCTTCAATGACAGAAGAACATCTCATTGGAACGGGTGGATCGGGCCGGGTTTACATGGCGAAGCTCAAGAGGGGGCAGACTGTGGCAGTTAAGAGGCTGTGGGGAGGTAACCAGCAAGTGGACATGAAGGCGGTGTTTCAATCGGAGGTGGAGACGTTGGGAAGAATCCGACATAACAATGTTGTAAAATTGCTGATGAGTTTTATGGGAGAGGATTTTAAGGTTTTGGTGTACGAGTATATGGTGAATGGTAGTTTGGGGGACACATTGCATGGAGAGAAAGGCGGAGTGTTATTGGATTGGCCTACGAGGTTCTCAATAGCGGTTGGGGCGGCCCATGGGCTGGCCTACCTGCATCACGACTGTGTGCCACCTATTGTCCACCGGGATGTCAAGTCTAACAACATTTTGCTGGATGAAGAGTTCAGGCCGCGAGTTGCTGATTTTGGGCTGGCCAAGTCATTGCTACAGGATGTGAAGGAGGGCACTGGAGTGATGTCACGTATTGCTGGTTCGTGCGGCTACATTGCACCCGGTGAGTTTTTGCCACCATGGTCTTGTCGTAGTTATTTTTGCTTAACTAGTTTAGGTCACGGTCATAGATTTTGACATCATATAACATGCATTACTATAAACAAATGCAACATATGGTTGCCCCAGTTGGAACAAGTTGTGCTAGTTGCATAGAATTAAATCATAGATTAGAGAAAAAAGATCCCATCTCTATCTTGTGCTGTATTCTATGGTTTAATTCCATGCTACTAAATTTGTCAACTTGAATTTGTTGGGTGTGTGATAGCATGTCAACAATTGGCAGACTTTTTTAAACTACATGTGGGGGCAAAATGGAAGCAAGTGATATATAGACCCAAAAAAAGGTGACTTTAAAAAAGCATACATGTAAGGTGCGTAGGGCTGCAAATGAGGCAAGTCAAATTTTAGTATGTTTGGGCTTGTTTATTTAGATTTTAACGGATTCGAGTTCGAGCTCGAATTTGAGCTCAATAAAAATTTAACAAATTGAGCTTGAACCGATTTGGCTTAGGCTTGACTCGAGCTCGAGCTCGAGCTCAAACCTATTCACGAACTCAAGCATATTCACGAGTCTTAACGAGCTAAAAAATTTATAAATTCATACTTGCGTATGAAATTAAAGGTACAACTAAAATTTTGATTATACAATTATATATATAATATATAAACATTGTAAAAAAAAATCAATATTTTACCAAAATAATAATATTTACTACCACTATTATATAAATATATTATCTATAGTTAACTATTATTAACATTTATATTTTTTAAATATATGAATAACATATTTATCTTATTTTTTTATACATCTTTTTATATTATTTAATATATGAATAATAAATATTAAATGAGTCAGTTAATGAGTCGAGCTTATGAAGCGAACTTTAGAATGTTTGGACTTGTTTATTAAAATTTAACGAGCTTGAGCTCGAGCTCGAACGTAAAAAAAATTAATGAACCAAGTTTAAACGAGCTCTTACCGAGCCAAGCTCGAGCCTGTTCACAAACGGGTCTATTCATTTGCAGCCCTAAATATGGGCATATTTGATTTAACTTCTAGAAAATGTGATTCTTTTTTTCTTTTGAAATGCTTGTTCAAGTATGCTCGTTCCCTTCCTTTTGGAAGTATGCGTACTCAGTATGGTAAGAAATGATTATCTAATCAAACCATTTTTATGTATGATTATCCATATTGAAAACTCACTGTTTTGTACTGATTTCAGAGTATGCCTATACGCTGAAAGTGGATGAGAAGAGCGATGTTTATAGCTTTGGTGTGGTGTTGTTGGAGCTCATAACTGGTAAGAGGCCAAACGATGACTCCTTTGGAGAGAACAAGGACATTGTGAAGTGGGTAACAGAGGCTGCAATATCATCTCCAGAACAAGGAACCGGCATTTCTTGGATCGATTTGGATCAGCTTGTAGATCCAAAGATGAACCCAGCGACAAGCTATTATGAAGAGATTGAGAAAGTCTTGAATGTTGCTCTTCTTTGCACTTCAGCTTTTCCCATGAACAGGCCCTCCATGAGAAGGGTTGTTGAATTGCTCAAAGACCATAAATTGCTTCATCAAAAGTGATAATGTGCTTCGATTGTAGTAGTCGGTAGGCCTTTGATCCTTCGGACTCTTTGCCCCTTCTTTGGTGGCATCCCATTTTCGCATGCAAGTGTCATGGCAAGTGGAGAGGCTCAGGGAAAGCTTCTATAGTTACCAAATACACACAAAATTCACAGAATGAGATGAGTGAGACTCATATATATGGACCCCATAGATGCAGGTTTCATTCATTTGTTCTCATCTATGTCTCTTTCTATAAAAGCTTTATGTTAGTGTAGTAAACATTTTTGTCCCATTGCGTTAAAAAAAAAAAATTATGTGCATAATACAGTTGTTTGTTATATAGCTAGTTAAAGAAAAGAATCACATTTTACAAGTCCAAACTTGAATTGCCTAATGCTTTTGAATTATTATTTTCATTCCTATTGGGAGTGATATATATATATATATATATATCTCTAGTGGATTGACGATAAATGGCTTGCATAGGTTTTGGGGTTTGTCAAATACATATTGCAGAAAATATCCATAGATAGAATTCTTATATAGAAAATTCATTGAAATACCTAGTTTGATGCAGTTATCACCATGTTTGTACTATATTTCCTATGGTAATCAAAATAAAAATAAATAAAAAGAAAAGTTAGAAGATGGAGAGAAAATGGTCCAAGTGGACTTTGATTGGTGCCCCTGTGACTGAAGAAGTCTGGCATATCTAGAGATGGCAGTAGATTCTGAAGCTCAGTACATTTATGAAATAAAAATGATTTTAAAAAGAATTTTTTTTTTCTTTTATACATAATTTCATACCAAAATGATGTGTACTCAATAATTATTTAAAAAATATTGGTCACATTAATAGACTTTTGTTTTTAAAGTAATAGAACATAAGATATCACATCATTATTCTATCTAAAAAAAAAATGTCACATCATTCTAAATTATAATTTTAGAAAAAAATTGAATAATTCTAAAACTGTTTCCAATAAATAGAAATTTGCAAATCGTAGTAAATGGGTCTTTTCTTATTTTGCCTAATTAGTTAACAAAGTAAGTCAACATTGTTTCACCCATTAAATTTTTCGTTTTACCAACTACCTTGGATAATAACACGTGGTATTCCAAAACTATCTAATAATTATTCCAAAAAATTGATTTGTATAATATGATATATGTGAGCCTCGAAAGTCTGAAAGACATAATCAGAACAAAACCCTTGGCATCTAGTGGCTTTGGCATTGACTTTATAATTTAGGTGGGAAATGTCACTCTGTTGGAATGGTATCTCATTAAAAACAAGAATCATAAGAAGATAAATTGATCCACATTATGAGCCAGGCTTCTGTCAAAATGCATTCAATTCAACTTCAGCCAACTCTCTGAACAGACTTGTCTTTGAGAGATTTTGATTGATCAGAAACACAAATAAAATTCTTGTGAGGAAAGGAGGTTGAGAATCCACTGCAATTGAACAGATCAAATATATTCATGAAGATGAGAATGAATGAACAATTATATATATATATATATACATATTTTATTTAAAGAAAAAGATGATGAGAACGGCATAGTCATGTGGCAGTTCGAATCTGATCTCTCCATTTTCTGGGCGGCCATAAATAGAGACTTTCGAAACTGAGGATTGGCACTGAAAAATTGGAGATAGGAAGGGCTAGAGGTCTTACATGAAAGCCAGAGTCTTAGTGAGTTTGGTGGCCAAGAATGACTTGCCTGCACTGCACCTTTCAAGGGGGCATGAAGTAACCTTAGCTTGGCTCTCTCTGCAGGCAGTCATCTCTGGCCTTTGACAGGCTTTTACCACTCATGCAAGGCCTTTCTCTCCATCATAAATCAAGTTATGCACCAATGTTGGCACCACGGTTTTAAATATCGTTTGATACGTATCTAATATTTGACTGTATCACTGATATCAATATGTATCTCAATATTAATGCAGCATGGAAGGATATATAGGTTCCAGGAACAGAAGTCTAACATGGAAAGTAAGAGTCTTGTTTGGCAGCCAGGGATGGCTTGCCTACCCCATGGACACAATGGATCTTTGGTTTGATATATGTAGAGCTATTTTTGTATGGTTGTTGGGCAATCATCCTGGCTCAGTAACAGGCTCTTCTGTTTCATGCTAGACTTTCTTTTCTTGCCTAAACGCATTTCAAACTGTCTCCATCCCTTTACCCATAAAATTGAATTGGCACGCTTTATAAGGACAAATGTACAAAAACTTTTCTGCTGTTCAATGTGATTATAACTTCAAATTTTTTTTTTTTTTTTTTGGTTCATTTCACAAAATTGACCCTCTCTGAGACTGCCAACTGAAGATTTCCTATTGAGCATTTCCGGGCTCACTTCGATAATCTTAATTGTTTATCTTTTATAGTTCATTGACCAGATCATTCATGCAAAAAATAAATTTGATCAAATATGAATAATTACATAATTAGATTACATTTGTCTTAAAAAATCAAACAATATGTATGATTTTGTGAATAGTCTATTCAATAATTTTAATTTTTTATATTGATATTTTGCTTATCGATCTCCACACAATAAATTGTTCAGATCATCAATGTGAGCTTGAACTAAATCTCCCAAGGCCTAACAAATCCAATGAATTCATTTAATGTTTATTATTAAAAAAGATTTGAAATAACATACAACGAAACTTAAAACAAAAGTGCAAAGATACACAAACACGACTGAGATACTCACTAACTCACAAAAAAGACCCTACAAAAATGGACCTAATTTAGAAAGGAAATAAAGTCACTCTCAAGCCAATGAGGCTAAGCTGAAATATAGTTATCACTCATTATCACTTGTCAATTGAGGCGAAACCGATAACAATATTCCCTATGCTTGGTTTCACTTTTCAAAAAATACTTTTCAGAAAATTTTACTTTCTTATTTTTCGTGTTTTTTTGTTTTTACTGATTTTTTTAAATATTTTAAGTAATTTTTTAAATTTTTAGACATACCTAACTTAGATGTATCTAAAAAGTAAAAAATTTGTGAAGAAAACATTTTAAAAATTCACTAAATACCCAAAATACAAAAAAAAAAATGAGAATTCAGTACATTTTTTATATTTTTATGTATTTATTAATTTTTTAAAATATTTTCTCACAAATTTTTTATTTTTTAGATATATCTAAGTAAGGTGCATCTAAAAAGTAAAAAAAAAATGTTTAAAATTTAAAAAATATTCACTAAAAACAAAAAAAACACGAAAATCAAAAAATTTAATTTTCAAAAAACTTAATTCAAAAAACTCAAACCAAACACACTGATTTGTATTTTAAAAAAAAAAAACATTATCAACAAAATAAATATATTAACCTATTTATTTCACTAAAATGGAATTTACAGATCATATATAAATCATGAATATTGTGTATTATAATTTTGTACAACTCACCGTTGGTCCCACATGAATATAGATTATTATAGATTATGACTTTAATCAGAAGCTGTTGATCTGTTTGGTGTAACTGTTGGATTATAGATTTAAGTTGATGAGTAATATTTGTTAAATAAACTGTGAAATATCTTTTTCAATTAACTTTTATTATTTATTATTCACTACTTATCTACATTTCTCATAAAAAATAATAACAATATTTTATAGTCCATTTGGGTTTTTTCTATTTTTAAAAAAATAAAAAATAAAAAAATCTAAGAGTATAACCGTAAATTAACATGTCCACAACAGAAATTGATAATCAGAAGTAAGGGATAAACAGCTTCTCCGAATCAATTTTTTTTTTACTTAAAATAAGTTGTTAGAATCAGAAACTGTTTGAAAGAAATTTAACCAAACGGTTCAAAATAGCTTTTCAAAAGCCAGAAGCTATAAATTAGCACAGAAAAGCCAAAACAATCACCCTCAATAAATGGTGGGATATTCATCCAATAATTTTCGTTCGATCATAAAGTTTGCCCAACAGATTACTGTTCATTCACTCATAAGTTAATATATATATATATATATATATATGTGTGGATGTTTAATTTACGTAATAAAAATAAAAGAATTTGATCATTAAAATGGGCTTTGTTATCGGCCCACAAGGTTGGACAGGACCGATTCAATCTAAGACCTATTTTGAGAACTTGGATAGCAGTTATGTTTTGGCTTATGTCCAAATTTTTTGACTTCATTCACAAACTTATTTGGTAAGATGGAAAAAAATTACTTTTTTGCTTTTTTCAATATTATTTGTTTATTGGGTCACGCAAATGGGTAAATTGACCATATTATCCTATGCAAATTTGTGAAATTACAATTATACCATCACTGGAGGGTATTTTGGTGTCGCATCACAGGAGGGTATTTTGATAATTTTGGAAGTTGACTTATTTCTAACTTCTTAAATGATTTTTGGGTGCTGTTATGGTGTGCAACCCCTTAAGGTTGCACACCATGTGCAACCAACACAAAAGGTGTAAATGGAAGGTGTAAACATAAAACAGGACAGCAAACAGAAAGGCGTAAGTGTAACGTGTAAGTTGCACACTTAAGAAAAGTCCATGATGCTTTTGGCTTTTTGAAAAAAATTCAAAAAATAATTTATATCCTTATTTTCAAAATGGTCAAGCTTGTCTGATGTTTGAGGTCAAGACTGGACCGTCCAGTTCAGCCCATCAACTCATTTTTGGGCCTCATTTTGATAATCTGAACCGTGCAATGTGTAGAACTCGTCAAATACTATATCTTTGTAAAAAATCACGTTGATCAGATATCGATATCTATTTGATCGGATCAGATTTCTATTAACCGTTTATTTTTTCACCATCTATTTTTTTTAATAGAAATTTGATTCGATCAAATAACTATTGATATCCAATCAACGTGATTTTTTTACAGGGATATAATACTCGACGAGTTCTACACATTGAATAATTCGAATTATCAAAACGAAACCCAAACATGGGCCCATGGGCCAAATTGAACGATGCAATCTTGATCTCAAACATCAAACAAGCTGGACCCTTCTCAAAATAGGCTTAAATAGAGGTCCGAGAGAATCCAATTTATTTAAGAGGTGTATAGTCTACGTTTGTAAATGAGTCAAAAAAATTTATTATGTTCAATAGTAAACAAATTTTTTTTTATTGAATTTTTTTTTTAAAATTTTAAAATTTACACTTTCAGAAAAAAGTAAAATAAAAATAGTTCCACTAAAGACCCCAAAAAAAAGGATTTTTTTTATCCCTTTTTTTTATTATTATATTTATTTATTTATTTATTTTACTTTAAAGATTCTTTACATTATATGGAGTTAAAAAAAAAAATTTAACGTAATTTAAAGATATATATACTAACAGCAAAAAAAATTGTGATTTTTTTGGCTGGATACCAAACTCAACCAACAGACTGGTTCCTGATAAACCATGGTTAGATTTAGCTAGTTAAGGCTGGAGAAGCGTGGCATAAACTACCAGCCCCCAACTGTTGTTCCAGGTGGTGATCTTGCCAAGGTACAGAGGGCTGTTTGCCAGAGGGAATGAAGGCGAGTTTTCTAAAGTGCGTGAGGATCTTGCGGCTCTTGAGAAGGACAACGAGGAGGTGGGTGCTGAGTCTGCTGAGGGTGAAGATGATGGTGGTGAGGGAGATGAGCGTTAAGAGGTGAAAAATTGTTCACTTGTTGGTGCATTAATTTTTAAAAAATGAAAAAATTATTGGAGTTTGACTAGGGAAAGAGAGTGAAGGGTGGTCTTCCATGCATTTTGCATCCCTTTCCATGGTCTTCCATGCATTTTGCATCCCTTTCCATGGTGTTGCCCCCCCCCCCCCCCCTCTTTTTTTTAGTGTTACTATTAGTTTAATCCAGTGCAATTCCCACTGTTGTCTGTAAGAGGTCAAGTTTGAGAAGACTAAATAAGTATATTTTTTGACTTTTTTTGTATTATGTGTAGAAAAAGTAGAGAGGAGATATTGATTGATATGACCTTAAAAAAATGAAATAAGTGCACTTTTTTAGGTTAGCCAAACTTGGCATAATTAGTATGCTTGTATTATAATTAGAGTTCTTAATGATATGATTTTCTTATTCCAATGGTTTGGTTATCATCTTGTGGGGGTTGATTTTCGACCTCACAACCAAACACGAAACTAAGCTTTGCGGGGTTGATCTTCGATTTCACAACCAAACAAGTAACTTAGCTGGAAAGCACGCGACAGAATAGATTAAATCAAGATTAAACCAAGCATATGTTAACAAGAAGATAAGAATATCATATCAAACAATCAAACAAGTAATCAATACACAAGTAACAGCCTACCTTAGACTCACAGGTGCCTCACTTTTATAATGATCAATATCCACCTTTCTCTAGAAGTCTTATTTTAAGGGACTCTATCATTTACAATGATAACATCTATCATAACTCATACTATTCAGATTAAAATGAACTTCCTTAAGAGTCTCATATCTTTTCAAATAGGTAACTTGATGTCATTTAAGACTTTTGTCCTCTATGCAAATATCTCGAATTCAAATATGATCACATTATATCTCGGTGACTTAGTCCATCCATGTACACTTATACTAACAACCTCCGTCAAGGTCACGTGAACAACCCAAAACATATATCCCCTCAACCAATATAAATAAGTCATCAACTTTTCATATAAATAAGCCATCAACTTTTCATATAATGCTAACAACGTGTTCTGTTATCCCAAGAATAACTTTTCATACAATGTTAGCAAGAAACTTTCTTGTATTTGCCTTGGAGATGCAAAATGACTGTTTTGTCATCAGGAAGTGAAAAACTGCAGCTCTCTCTTGGTACGAAGGATGAAGTCAATTAAGTCATTTTACATTTAAGTAAATTTAATCACTACCTTTGTTGGAGTCTGATTTTGGAGTAATGTTAGGAGCTATATAAAGCAGATTAAAAAATATTTCACGAAAGATCCTTTACTTTTAGATTACATATATAATAAAACATTACTTACTAATCAAATGATGAAAAAAATTTATGAAAAATTTTATAATATTTTATCATAATCACTACCATTATACCTAATTTTGTTAGCACATTTGAAATGTATGTGAATAAAACAAGTGTTTTGATTGGACTGAAATTGTGAAATTTACGAGTTTAAGTCGAGTCAATATTCTTTTTGAATATAAAATTTGTACTTTTGAACCAATCAAATAATATGTATTGTTCATTTTCTTTTTATTGTTACCCAAATCCAGAAGCAATTTGGGTGTGAAATTTTAGTGTGAGACCGCACAAATTTATATATTTTTAAAAATAATTTTTTTTTTTTGGACAAATATGATAAATTAAATATATTACGATTATCGAATCAATTCAAATTTTTTTATCAATGAAATATACAAAATACTTAACAAAATTAATAGTTTAAATTATTAAAATAAGATCAATAATGAACCTCACAAGTTCAAACAAGGCGGAACTGCCTCCATTGCAATAACCACTTGTGAGATTTAAAATATATAAAATAAACTTTACAAGGGGTTGTTTGGGATGTTCTAAATAAATATATTTTTTGACTTTTTATGAAATATGAATTGGGTTTGATAAGTGCATTTTTTGACTTTTTATGAAATATGAATTGTGTTTGAAGTGATGTGGTAGAAAGATGATATGACTTAAATAGAATAGTGACTTTTTAACTTTTTTTACTTTTATTAAAGATGTCAAACCTGACCTTAATATAATTTTATTATTTTATTTTTATGTAGGCTAAAACTATCATAATCATATGATATGTAAACACAAAAATAATTAAAAATAAATATATATTTTAATAAAGAAATTAATTTTTGTAGGGGATGAAATAAAAAAAAATACTATAAGAAATAAAAGTAAAATGAGTTTTTTATTGATAAATCTCATTTAGAGATGTTCTAACTCAATAAGTCCATCAAGAAAATGTATAACTTAGTTGGTCTCATATATTTATACTTTTATTCCATGATATCTTTTTTTTTCCTAATTTATATTGTTTGTTAAACTATTATACCTCTATATCTATTGTTGATATGTATTACATAGAAAATGATATACACATTTTTCTTTTTGTTTCTACCTCTATTTTAGTAGTTATCATTATTCACGATTTTCTCATTCACATTTGTGGTATTGTTTCATTGTGTTAGGGTTTCGAAACTCTTTATTTTGTAGGATTTAGAAACTATAGTTTATACATGATAGTTGTGTGAGTGAATTTCTGACCACACTACCAACTCAGTATTCAGCTGGAGAGCACTGACAGAATAGATAGCGCCTGATTAACCTGTAACAGAAAGAAGTGATTTCAGCGGTGGTTCGTCTACCCTGGGACACTTCGACGATCAAGTCAGTTATCTCTCAAAGATAGATTAAGTGCTTAACTCACTGTTCAGAATATAAATTGCGTACCTTAGACCCATGAGGGTGCCCCTCTTTTATAGCTAATTCAATCTCAATCCCAATAGAAGCCTAGCTCCAATGGACTTCTGCTCAGTGTTTATCCTGGACTCTCCAATAGATAAAGATAAACTCCCTAAGAGCTTTATCCTTATCCAGGCTGAAGCCCTTCCTCATTCTAGGACTCTTGTCCCTTATCCGCTTGTCCCAGATTTCGATATCTTCGAAGATAACCTCGGCCTAGCCGAGATCACCTCGGCGTCACAACCAGGACACGTGGCACCTCGACTGACATGTCGGCGTCACCTTGGCCACGTGTTGGTACTCAGAAAATATATCCCCACAACTGCCCCCTAGGTTCTATTACCTCGGCATTCTGAGGTAATGGAACCTATATCAGTACTTCTTTCTAGAACATCGGCTAAGTTCGCTCCTTCATTTATTGCCGAAGTAAGAACTCGTTGGCTCAGTATGGCCAAGTCCTACAGTCTACTTCCATTAATGCCTCAAAACCACTAACCAAGGTTGTTCAAATTTCTCAGCCGAGATCATCATACAGGCCGACATGTCTTCTAAAGAACAAAAATTCCAAGAGCTCCTTCATGCGTATGAGCTGTCATGCATAATAACTCAACCGTTTTAGCCACTCGTCTTCCTCTTACTGGATCGTACTCGATACGCGCCTGTAAGTCGAATTTTTCTTGCGTGCGCCATCTGACGCATACGTTGTTTTAGGCACATTAATTGCCTTTTTGCCGCCGTTTCGAGTTTTGACAAAACTTCCTTCCTTTCCCCCTATCTTTTCACTCTTCACCATCATTTCTGAAGCTTTTTCTCTCTCTAGCTTTTTTCCTAAGATCTGCCATTGTTCAAGCTTTCCTAGCTCTGCAACTTACTGTATTCATCTCCTCCGGCATGATTTTTTCCACTTTCTCACTTTTGCAACCGTTGTCTGACTTCGGCGATTCTTACACCGGCCTTACTTTTTCTGGTAAGCTACTATTCTTCCTGGTTTCAGTTTCTGAGAAAGCTTTACCTTATTATTTGTTGTTATTGTTGTTCTGCTTAAGTTCCTGATTCATAAATCACGTATTTGAGCACATTACGATTTTGCTTTTGCCCAATTCATGTCTTGAATACACATATTGCTCACAAATTTGTTCACTGTTGCCACTGTTCTTAGCTTCACACCCTTGTGCACACTTCATCATAGTGTTCTTGATAGTTCATCATTGTTCTTGATTCTGAATCATTGTTCTTGTTTTTGTTTGCCGTGTTGTTTTCAGATTCTTGCCCTCAATCTTTGTTTCTATAGATTTAGGTTTGGGATTTGCCTTAGAACACATGAATCTTAGGAAAAACTGAAACGAATCCCCCTCTGATTTTCACGAATTCTTACCCCAGCATGAATCTTAGGTTTTGCCGAGGTCTTCTGAACCTTTATTTCCAATTCGTACACCGTCCCCTTAAGCCGACGTCATGGGTATATGGAGGCATATGGTAGACACCCCGACCAAGTTAGAATACTTTAGGCGAGAGTTTTTCATCCCTGCCGATGTCCATCTGTGATTGGCTGGGGAGGACGACTCTATCATGCCCACAACTGATTCTATGTCTTTCCCTGTTGTAGCTTTTATCGAGTGTGGCCTTAGGCTCCCACTCGACATCATCTTCCGTGAGATAATCCACTACTATAAGTTCAACCCAATATACCTTGCCATCAATTCTTATCGAGTCATAAATGGTATAATAGCCTTAACCAAACAAGAGAATGCTAAGGTTACCTTAGCCGACATCCAATACTGCGACACCATGTGTGGCCTCAAAAAAGAGACATGCTATATTTACTACCTCAAACCGAGGTCCACTGAGTACAAAATTGTTGCCGACCTCCCAGACTCCAACAAGGGAGCTGGGGATGATTATTTCATTACCTCGGGGAACTGGGAGTTCGTTCCGGATGAGGACCTCCACCTCTACCCTCTTCCTCGAACAGTTTTTGTAGAGGGTAATGGTAAGAGCCCAGTGTTTATACTTACTTGTTTTTTAAAGTCTCCAATACTTCGTTTGTTTCTAATGTATGTTTTTCTTGCAGCTCTTCCTCAACCAGAAAAAGGGTTCCGCAAGTCCTTTTTCCCCAGCAAGGGTTTGAAGAAACTATTAGACTTGCCGGTCCACAAGCGTAGAGCCCTTTTGGTCCTCAATTTCATCCCAACCTATATATCGGTACTCCCCGACGTCCCAAAGAGGAAGAAAAGCCAATCTCCACCTTCTGCCACAACTCTTCAAGATGCCTTCACATCTCGGCCAGATCAAGGATCGACCTTTGATCCAGCAGAGCAGCCGTCAACCTCGGCTCCATATCTGATCCCACCATCTCAATGCCAACGCCGACGACGAACTATTTTTGCCACCGAGATGGGCTGCCAGAAAGAAGTTTCCAAAGATCTCTTGGCCAACATTCCTGACTCAGTTGATGCTCAGCTAACACAAGCCTAGCCTCAGCCTAAACCAAAGCCAAAACGTTTGAAAAAAGCTCAGCCCAAGGCAACGGTGACTCAGATTGATACTGAGGACACCTTGCCAATTTCCAAATTGGCTGAGAGTGATAAGGCCCCATTTGCTGCCGAGAAGAGACCTGTCGAGGCCCAACCATCCGAATCCACAAGATCAAAGAGGCCAAGGTCGTCTTCTGCAACAGCTTCGGGCTCCATGAAGTCTGACTCCCCTTGGGCCCCCCAAATCACACTAAAGGACAGGCCGGTCAGAGCTGGTGATAGTACCGATGACGTTAACGTCGGTGTTGCCCTTAGCACAGCTTTGTGCCTTCTTGGAGATCTCAACCGAAACGCCGAGATGAGCGAGTATGAAAACTTTGCTCTGATGCTCCAGCGCTCTGTTCAAGTAAGTCTCTTTATTCGGTAATTTTTCTTTCTTTCTCTTTTTCATACTTAGAAAATTTTCTAATAACTTCTGCTCTGTCCATTTTTTCTTCAGGCAATCCAACACGCCCACTCCTTCTCAATGCAATCTTTTGAGACAAGGAAGGCGCTGGTCAACAAGACTAGGGAGGTTGCTAGTCTGCAGAAGACCAATAAAAGGGCCGAGGCAAAAATGAAGACTTTAGAGGATCAGACCGAGGCTACTATCAAAGCTAAGGATGACGCCGAAGAAAAAACGGATGCCGTTGAGGCCATCAAGAAGGTTCTCGAGGCTGAAAAGAAAGAGGCTGAGGAAAAGATGACCCAGGCCCAGAAATAACTTCAAGATGCCTTGGCCACAAAAGAGGCCGAAAGCAAAGCCGCCGACGAGAAGGGATACAATGAGGGGGTGGCCGATGTCACGGCGGATTACGAGAAACAGGTGAAGCAGGCATGCAACAAGGTTTTCACCCTTGGTTGGATGACTTTGCTGAAAAAGCTTGAAATCCCCGAGGACTCCCCTCTCAAGAACACCGGCGTCCTTACCCTGTCATTCCCTCCAACTCCAAGCCAATCCGACGACGATTCTGAGTCTGAGGAGGAAACTTTGGTGAGGAAGTCAAAGGAAGCTGTTGGGGCCAAGTCCCATACTCCAAATGAGCAGGTCCTGGACTTGACTCAAGATGAGGAGGGTGAGGAGGTTCCCAAGGATGCTACTCCTGAGAAGGCATTATCGGACGTGCCTCTCGCCGACAAGAGCCTCGATCAAACCCTTCAAGAAATAGATGCCGAGCTCGCGGCTGAGAAGGCTGCCAAGATGTACTCCTGAGAAGGCATTATCGGACGTGCCTCTCGCCGACAAGAGCCTCGATCAAACCCTTCAAGAAATAGATGCCGAGCTCGCGGCTGAGAAGGCTGCCAAGATGTCCTCCCAGCAGTCTTCTAAACTTCAAACCCAACCATCTGGTGTTGCCGAAGAGTCTTAATTTTGATGTCCTTCTTCTTTTTGGAACAATTGTAAGCTTTGGCTAACATGTCATCTTTTGAATGTTAATACAATCTTCATTTCCTGAATGCTTGTATCTTTGTCTTCTCTTTACTGTTCTTGTATGATTCCATACTTAGAATATTTTGCATATCTTCAATGCACACTTTAACTGTGTAATTTTCTCGGGATGAAATATCTCGGTTATACCCGCCAACGGTTTTATATCGTCAAGTACATAAGTACTCATTTTAATACAACCTTGGCCTTTACTTGTAAATTTTTTCACAAATTTCAACAAGTATTTGACATGATTTCGGTTTAACTTCAACTTGTAAATTTTCACAAATTTCAACAAGTGTTAAGCATAACCTCAGTTTAACTTCAACTTGTAATTTTTTCACAAATTTCAACAGGTGTTAAACATAACCTCAGTTTAATTTCAACTTGTAAATTTTTTACAAATTTCAACAAGTGTTAAACAATGATCTCCGTTTAACTTCAACTTGTAAATTTTTCACAAATTTCAACGAGTGTTAAACATGATCTTTGTTTAACTTCAACTTGTAAATTTTTCTCAAATTTTAACAAGTGTTAAAACCATTGTCCAACTCCTTGCCCCATAATGTGAACTTAAGTTCTGCTTGGGTTCTCATTATGCATGTATTCCAGAAACATCATCAACTATCCTATCAGTCACAAATGTGAAAAATCAAGTTTTATTTATTACTTCGGATAATAACAAAGAACAAGAAAATTTAATGATAAAAAAAACTTAAGATTACAAGTATTCCAGGGCCTTGGCAATTCTTTGCCCTCATTATCTTCAAGCCGATATGCCCCATTGCCTAGTACCGAGATGATTCTATAGGGTCCCTCCCAATATGGGCCAAGCTTGCCCTCTTTGGGATCCTTCTTGTTGCCGACGACTTTTCTCAAGACGAGGTCACCGATTTGAAACTCCTTTGGGTTGACCTTCTTATTATAAGCCCTAGCAAGCTGTTGTTGGTATGTCGCCAGCTAAATTGCATCTCTCTCCCTTCTTTCTTCTAGCAGATCCAAATCTCAGGCTAATAATACATCATTAGTTCCGTTCTCTACTCCCTGGGTTCTGATCCCTGGGATGCCAACTTTGAGAGGAATGACTGCTTTTGTGCCATAGGCCATAGCAAATGGCGATTCCCCAGTTGATCTTCTCGGCGTAGTTCGATATGCCCAGAGTACACTTGGTAGTTCATCTACCCACTTCCCCTTTGCTGCTTGCAGCCTTTTCTTAATCCCATCCAAGATGACTTTGTTGGATGTTTCTGCTTGTCCATTGCTTTGAGGAAAGCTTGGGATTGAAAAATAGTTCTTGATCTTGAATTTTGCACAGAAGCTCTTGATTAGCTTACTGTCAAATTCTGTTCCATTGTCGGCAACTATTGCTCTTGAAATCCCAAATCTGGTGATGATGTTTTTCCATATGAAGTTCTTCACGTCCACATCTCGGATCTTGGCAAGGGGTTCAGCTTCTATCCATTTGCTGAAGTAATCTGTCGCTACTAGCAGGTACTTCCTTTGCCCAGTTGCTTGGGGCAGTTTTCCAACAAGATCCATGCCCCATTGGGCAAACGGCCAAGGATTGGATACTGGGTTCAGGTCTACTGCTGGTTGATGTATCAATAGTGCAAATTTTTGGCACTTTTCACACTTCTTGGCATAGGCTTCTGCATCTTTCTGCATGTAGGACCACCAATACCCTTGGGTAATGGCTCTGTAGGCAAGTGATCTGCCCCCTGCGTGGCTCCCACATATTCCTTCATGTATTTCGTATAGAAAATCTTTAACTTGTGAAGGATGTATACACCTCAAAAGGGGTCCAGTGAAGGATCTTCTGTAAAGATGTCCCTCTGCTGTCAGACTAAATCTTGCTGACTTCAATATGATCTTGTGTGCCTCTTTGTGATCATCTGGCAGTTTTCCTTCTTTCAAGAATGCTATTATTGCGTCCATCCAGCTCGGTCCCATGTCCGCACACATTGCTTCACGCTCTGTGGTCAGTGGTTCAATGCTCGGGCCCGACAAGTAGTCGACCATTATCGTCCTTGCCTTTCCAGGTTGTATTACACTAGCCAGGTTGGGCAGGGCATCGGCGTGACTGTTGTCATCTCGGTTAACCTGTTGTAGTCGGTAATTCTGAAACAAGGACACCAATCTACCTACTTCCTTTGCGTGTACCGACATACGTTCATCTCGGGTTGCGAACTCGCCTGTTGTCTGGTTGACTATAAGTTGAGAGTCACAAAGGACTATCACTTTCATCTGCTTCTACTGCTACTGCCAGTTTTAGTCCTGCAATCAGTGCTTCATACTCCGCTTCATTGTTTGAGGCCTTGAACCCTAAACGAATGGATTGTTCTACTATCTGTCTATCTGGAGATACCAATACTACGCCTGCCACCGCTCCTTGTCGGTTTGAACTCCCATTAACAAATAATCGAAATAAGTCGCCGATGCAAATGTTGCAGGGCCTGAGTTTTTCTTCTTTCCTTCGTTCTGTTGCCCTCGGCTAGGCTCCTCTTTGCTCGCTATGACATCGTTCATCTTGACTCAACGGAGCCTGATATACGGTGGCTCCTATAGTGAATTCAGCCACAAAATTGGCCAAGACTTGGCCTTTGATTGCCGTTCTGGGTCTGTATTCATGGTCATACTGGCCTAAGGCCACTGTCCATCTGGCTATTTTTCCTGTCAGATCTCCCTGTTGCAACAGGGACTTCAAAGGGTGTTCAGTTACCACCACAATTTTATGGGCTTGGAAGTAATGGTTCAGCTTCTTTGAAGCCATTACTAAAGCTAGCGCCAACTTCTCTAAGGGTAAATACCTGGTTTCTGCATCAGCCAGGGTTTTGCTTACATAGTAAACAGCCCTTTGTTTCCTTTTTTCTTCTTAGATTACCACTGCACTTACCGCATGTTCCGAAACTGCCAAGTACAGGAACAGCTCCTCTCCAGGTTCTGGATTTGAGAGAATTGGAGCCGTGGTTAAATACTTCATCAAGTTTGCTAAGGTGGCTTCACACTCCTCGGTCCATAAGAATTCTGTGGCTTTCTTCACTAAGTTGAAGAAAGGTTTGCACTTGTCTGAGCTTCTACTTATGAACCTATTCAGGGCTGCTGCCCTTCCAGTCAGCATCTGCTCCTATTTTACCGACGTCGGACTCTTCAACTCCAGGATGGCCTTGATCTGATCTGGGTTGGCCTCAATGCCTCTTCTGGTCACCAGGTATCCTAAGAACTTACCAGATCCAACTCCAAATGCACACTTCGATGCGTTGAGTCGGAGCCGATATGTCTTAAGTATATCAAAGACTGCTTTTAGGTCGGCCAGATGACTTGCAGGTTTCTTAGTCTTCACAACCATATCATCGACGTAAACTTCCACTGTTCGGCCAATCAGGTGTCTGAACATCTTAGTTACCAATCTTTGGTAAGTTGCTCCTGCGTTTTTCAACCCAAAAGGCATCATTCTGTAGCAATACAGCCCTTTTGGGGTGATAAACGCAGTCTTCTCTTCATCTAGGGGGTACATGGCTATCTGATGGTACCCCTTGTAGGCATCTAGAAAGCTCATCCTTCCATGCCCTGAAGTGGCATTCACCAGCTGGTCGATCTTGGGTAAAGGAAAACTGTCTTTGGGACAGGCCTTGTTTAGGTTGGTAAAGTCCACGCAGACCCTCCATTTACCCTTCTTTTTCTTCACCACCACTGTGTTCGATAGCCATGTCGGGTAATTTACCTTTCGAATGGCTCTGGCTTCTAGAAGTTTGTCTACTTCCTCTTCCACTGCTTCAATGTGCATCAATGTTGGTCTTCTTGCTCGTTAGATTACAGGTTTGGCCAACCTGTCTACGTTCAGCTTGTGGCAAGTGACCTCGGGGTCAATGCCAAGCATTTTGTAAGGTGTCTAGGGAAACACCTCAGTGTTTGCTCTCAAGAAAGCCTCTAACGCTTTTTCCTCTTCTTTGGCTAAGCTCGAGCCGAGAAAGAAGAAGCATTCTTCATCCCCCTACTGGATGAGGATTTTCTTCAATGCTTCTTCACTCTTCTCGGCTGGCTCCTTGCCGACGTCCTCTAGGACCTCCACGTCCTCGTCTTTGATCTTTGCCCTTTCTGGTTCTCGTATGCTGCAGGTGGATTTCATTGCTGCCATGGAGCAGCTCTTTGCCTGCAGCTGATCTCCTCTGACCTCCTCTATCCCATGCTCCGTTGGGAACCGCAATAGTTGATGCAATGTTGAGGGAACAGCCCCCACTGCATGCAACCATGGCCTTCCCAGGATAGCGTTGTAAGGGGAGGGTGTGTCGATTATTGTGAACTCTGTCTTTATCTTCCTGGTGCCAGCCTGCACCTCCAAGCTTGTTGCTCCTAGTAGCCACGTCGGCGTTCCATTGAACCCGACCATTGGGCCATTGGATTGCTCCATATCGTCTGGGTGAAGGCCGAGCTCCTTATAACACCTGACATACATGATGTCACAAGAGTTTCCTTGGTCAATTAGGATGCGCTTCACTTGGCACTCCCCAACCTGGAGGGATACTACCAAGGTATCGTATGTGGATGTTGTACCATCTCAAGGTCGGCTTCAGTAAAGGACACTACTGGCCCCTGGCAATCCTCGGCCCGACGTCGTTTCTCCCTGACCTGGTACACGTGCTGCAAGTGCTTTACCTTCTGGGTTTTCCCTCGTATTTCGTTCTCGTTGACCTTCGAGTGAATTACATTAATTACCTGAGGTCCTCCTGCCTGAGATTGCTGTACTAGGGGAGGCGGAACTGCTGGTGCCTGAGGCAGTCTTGCCTGCTCTTCCTTTGTCCTGGCCTCATCTACAAGGTTCCTCAAATGGCCTTACCTTACCAAGTCTTCCAGGTGTGCCTTCAGGGCTCTGCAACCCTGAGTCATATGCCCATCTTCGTTATGGTAAGCACAATGCTTACCAAGGCTTGTTCCTATAAATTCTCCTGGCACCCTAGCTGGTGCTCTAAAGTAGGGTTGAGATTGGATTTTGTCCAGGACTTTATGAATTCGGATTCGGAACACAGTTGTGACTGCCTGTGCAGCCCTCAGTCCTATCTCTTGCTTATTGGATCCGCTGTTACCTCGACCTCGCTTCGGCGAGCCATTTCCTTTCTCTTGCTTTGTCTCCTTAGTTCCTGACGTGTCTTCCTCGGCTCTGGCATACTTCTCAATTTTGGCCATGAGCTCTTCCATGCTTTTTGGCAATGTCTTTGCCAAAGAATTTCGTAGTGGATAGTCATCTTTTAGGCCGTTCTTGAAAGATACGACCGCCACCTCTTGATTGCACTCGGGTATTCTGTTAAACACTTCATAGTAGCTTTTAGCGTAGGCCCTAAGGCCTTCATCCTTACTGATTCTCAGAGCCATCAAGGCGTCTACCCTTAATGGTTGTAGTTTGTTTGTCACGAACCTAGCCACGAACATCTCGGCCAGGCCTTCCTAAGTCTTCACACTTCCCTTTGGCAGTTTGTGAAACCAATCTGATGCGATCTCCCTGAAGGATGTGAGGAACACCTTACAGAGCAACAGCTCGTTCCCAATGTATAGTGCCATCGAGTTCAGGTATAATCCGACGTGAAAGTTGGGGTCCGACTTTTTGTCGTATATCTGGAACCTCGACATATTGAATCTTTTTGAGGCCTCAAATTTATCCAACTCTACCGAGAATGGTGTTCTTGGCTTGATAGGGGAAGTTACCTCGGCATCTTGTTGCTTCCTCTTGAGGTAATTTCTCAAGTCCTCCTTTATCCGCCCATGAGCTCGGCTATCTCCTGATTTCAATCTTTTTGGTGCACTACTTTCAGTTTCACTGTAAGCCCTCTTCGACCTCTCTCCATTACTTGTGTTGAAGCACAACGCCTGCCTTTGAACATGCCGATGTTCTTTGGGGTTTGCCTCCTTTGTGCGATGTGTCATTTGAAATTCTTCCCTCTTCGACTCTCCTCGCCCGACCTCCCTTGAGGGCCGGTGAGAGTGTCTTTCGCTCCTGGTGTGTTAGGGGGCTATAAGGATTGTTTTCTGCCCTCCCTTCTGGGCATTGGCTGTTGGAATCGGCGTGTCCTGCAGCGGAAACGGTGGCTGCATGACATTGTTTTGCATCAGAAAATTGACGACCGATTGCAGGTCAGCCAATTTGTTTGCCATCTATTTTACCTCTTCGTCCCTTCGCAAGCATCTATCTTTCCATACCTGGAGGTCATTCTTATTGTAATACCCGCTTCGATCCGACTTCTTTGGTACGTCGCCCTCCTGGCCGACGTCTTCCTTATCGTGATTTTGGTCCTGAGTCTCCTCGTTGTAACCATCTTCCTCCATGTTAGGGTCAATGTGTTTACCATTCCCAGCAGGGATTTCGTCCCCAACTTTCTCCTTCTATCCGTTGTTGGCCATCTATTCTCCTTTCTTTCCTACAAACGGCGCCAAATTGTGTGAGTGAATTTTTTACCACACTACCAACTCAGTATTCAGCTGGAGAGCACTAACAGAATAAATGGCGCCTGATTGACCTGCAACAGAAAGAAGTGATTCCAACGGTGGTTCGTTCACTCGGGGGTGCTCCGACGATCAAGTCAGTTATTTCTCAAAGATAGATCAAGTGCTTAACTCACTGTTCAGAATATAAATCGCGTACCTTAGACACATGAGGGTGCCCCTCTTTTATAGCTAATTCAATCTTAGTCCCAATAGAAACCTAGCTCAAATGGACTTCTGCTCAATACTTATCTTGGACTCTTCAATAGATAAAGATAAACTCCCTAAGAGCTTTATCTTTATCCAGGCTGAAGCTCTTCCTCATTCTAGGACTCTTGTCTCTTATCCGCTTATCCCGAATTTCGATATCTTCGGAGATAACCTCGGCCTAGTTGAGATCACCTAGGCGTCACGACCAGGACACGTGGCACCTCGGCTGACATGTCGGCGTCACCTTGGCCACGTATTGGTACTCAGAAAATATATCCCCACAACAGTAAAATAATATTATGTCCCTCCATTGTTGTAGTGAAACTGTGTTCGAAATTTTGTGTTCGTCCATTGTTACTCTGTATTCGAAACTCTATGTTTCTGCATTATTGTAAGTCAAAAATTTGTTTATATCTAGTCAATTTTGTTACAAGCATATTCTTCAAATGTGGGTTTGGTTTGATTTGGATTGGTGGAATGGTGAAATTGCATAGATTGTTAATGATAGTGATAATAATAAAGATGAAGATGAAGATGAAGATGTGGGTGATATTTTTTTGTTTTTAGAGCCTTCGTTTGACAATGACTTTTTTAGTTGGCTTTTTGACTTTTTTTAACTTTTTTAGGCTGTGTCTTTTTTGTTCGTTTGGTATTTTTGATTGGTTTTTTAGCTTTGGAATTGTGGACTTTTTTTTTGTCCTTTTGTGATTGTTTAGCCCAATATGAAAACCAAACAATCCCAGAGTGATTGAGTGCTTTTTGGATTTCTAATTCTATTTTTGTCATTATTTCTATTTTTTAATCAATAGTGCGAATGTTCACTTTTACATTGTTTGAAAATCTGATAAATAAGTGTTGAAATATAAATATAAACGTAATTATGAGCTCATTTGGGAAGTTGAAGTTTGGGAGTTTTTTTGGCTAAAATAGTCACAAAAAATAAAATAGGCTTTTTAACCTAATGAAACAAAATATCACATCCAACCAATAATCATTCTATTCTTTCTCTCATAAAAAGTCAAAAAAGTCAAAAAATCCTTCCAACCTAGGCTTTTTAGCCCTAGGCTAAAATAACCAAAAAATTAAAAAGTCAACCTATTTTCCAAACGAACCCTATATATTTTGCAAAATGTGAATGTTCACATATTATTGGTTATTTATTATTATACTTGTTGTTTGAACAATCATTTTTTTGTTATCATTAAACAATTTGAAATAGTCATTTTTTTCTTTCAATTTTGTTTCATGTTGCTATGTGAATGTTTACATTGGTATGAATTTAATTTTTCTAAGGTTAGTTGCATGTCAATTGTAAATTGTGAACATTCACATTGTATTTTGATATGAGTTTTTTTTTTTTTTTTGAAATTTTTTTGAAAATTAGTTGTATTTTGTTATTTTTTTTTACTATGTTTGTTAGTTAAACAATCATTTTTGTTAACATTGAACAATCCAAATAGTCGATTTTTATTTTTTTAATTTTATTTTATGTTTTCACGTTGCAGTGTGAATGTTTATATTGGTATGAATTTATTATTTTTTTAAACTAGTTGTATATTAATTGTAAATTGTAAGCATTCACATTATATTTTAGTATAAGTTTTGTTTTTTTTTTTTGAAAATTAATTGTATATTTGTTGTTTTTATTACAATGTTTGTTAGATGAAAAATCATTTTTGTTACTATTGAACAATTAAAATAGTCGATTTTCACTTTTTTCAATTTTGTTTTATGTTTTCACGTTGTAGTATAAATATTTATATTGGTATAAGTTATTTTTTTAATACTAGTTACATGTTAATTATAAATTGTGAACATTCACATTGTATTTTGGTATGAATTTTATTTTTTTGAAGGTTAGTTGTATGTTTGTTGTTTGTTGTGATCATTCATATTATACTTTAGTATGTCTTTTGTTTTTTTAAAAGTTAATTGTATGGTTGTTATTTACTGTAAACATTCACATTATATTTTGATTTTCATTTAGATTTTTTATTGCGTTATTTTTAAAATTATAAAAATGTTCAAAATTCATAATTTGAAATTTTCTCTATAAAATGCGGAAGAGATTTTCTCTTTAGAATAAGTGAAATATTTTCTTTATGAAATAAGGTAAATATGTCTTTTTAGAATAAGGGAGAAATTTTTTTCATAAAATGAGAGACTATTGTTATATATTAGTTTCAAAATAGAAACAAGTGCAAAAAATTAAAAATGATAATTTGATTATATTACATTAAACATGACTTAATGAAATACTCAAAAAGAATATATATTAGATGGAATAAAACACTTAAAAAGATAATTTAGTAAAAAATGACCCAAGTAAAATTATAACTAAAAAAAAAAAAAAGGAAGAAAATCACAAGTGAAATTCCGTGCACGATCTATGCGGGCTTAGGATTCTCCAAAATTTACTCTTTTTTATTAAGGTTAAGTTTGACGTATACAAAATAATTTATCTTTTTATTTTTATTTTTTTTTATCACATTATCTCTCTATTTTTTTGTACATTTTTTCTTAAAAAAATAAAAAATAAATTTATTTACATCATCCCAAACAATCTCTAAATTTGCAGGATCTATGTGGGCCTAAGACACCTGACAGCTCTCCGAAATTTACTTTTTTGTCTTAAATTTAAATTTGATAAAATAAGTTTAATTTTACTATTTTAATCATGACATCAAACACATATTAAATAAGAAAAAATTTAAAATTTTTATCAATTTGAAGACGGCTTTTTGGTTTCATCAAATTACTGTAATAATAATGATACAGACCATTAAAACATCACCACTAATAATGTGACAAGTCAAAAAAAAAAATTAAGACACAAATCACATATAACAATGAGTCAACTACTAATTAGTGATTTGCATCATTTTTCTTTACTGTAAATACTTGTTAGTACCATACATCTGACAAATAAACTGAGCTTGCAAATTTTCTTCATTTCATGATGTCGTCAATTTACACAAGCGAACGACCGCCCAGATATTCTCCAGACATCAATTCAATCAATTAATTGTTTGATAAAAATTAAAAAATTAACGTTGAAATGAATAAATATTATATTTGGGTGAAATTTGCAAATTTGATGTTAGTATATTATTCTATGTTAGTGTATATCAGCTGTTAGTAGGGTATATTTCTTTTCCTTTTACTTTACTTTATTAGTGCCACTTTCGGCTCCTCTCCTATATAGAGGAGTTCAACTGAACCTTTGTAATATCAATCAATCAACAACATTCAATATCAATCAATATATACACAATTTATTTTCTCTCTCTCTCTCTATCAATTTATCTTACATGGTATCAGAGCTAGGTTAACAACCTAGTCATTCTGCTTCACCGGCGGGCGGCAGCCTCGCCTTGGCCGCCCGCCGGACCTCTACACATACCTTCACTCCGCTGCCACAAATTCCATAGCTGCTCTCTTCTCTCTTCTCTGATGAAGGAATCCCACCGTGACGGACACAAAAGTCAGTCCGTCCTCCACTCCAGGCGCCGTCGTTGTCACCGGCGACCAACACCCACTCAGCCACCCACGCACACGGCACACCCAGCACCATACACCCACTCCATACACACCCAAGATCTTCCCACACCATGTACATGACACCCAGCTAACACACACCTCTCTCTCACCCACGGCTCTCACACACGCCACTCACCCATGCACACTCAGCCACCTCTCTCTCACCCACGGCTCTCACACACGCCACTCACCCATGCACACACCCAGTCACCATACACTTCTCACACACGGCACTCACAGCAGACACACAACACACACACATGGTTTAGAGAGAGAGAGGACACACACTCCACACACCCAACACAACACACAGCTCTCTCTCACACTTAACACACACATGCATACATATTGATACACATTCACACACCCAAGAGGGACACCCAGCAGATGCATACACGCTGCACACATACACACACAAGCTCCACCTCCCTCCCTCTCGGCATGAACAACACCACCACCACTACCATGCATACACACCCACCGAACCCAGCTCTCTTCTCTCTCTAGCTTCCTCGGTTTCTCTCTCCTTTTACACCCTCTCTTTTCCTTTCTTTTTCTTTTTTACTAATCTTTACCTCCACCCACCGAACCCAGCTCTCTTCTCTCTCTAGATTCCTCGGTTTCTCTCTCCTTTTACACCCTCTCTTTTCCTTTCTTTTTCTTTTACTAATCTTTACCTCCACTAGCCGACATGCACCTGCATAAAGAGACCCCTTTTCTTGTTTTTTTATTACCTCCACTAGCCGACATGCCAACAATAAGGATTCATATGTGACTAAATCTGACCCACAAGGCATGCGTGACACAAGGTTCACTGACAGAGGCTACACCACTGGAGGATTCCTTTCTTGGCGAATATAATATCGCCTACACCCTTTTTCTGATGAAAACCTTTTTTTTACTCACCCCACTCTCTCTCTCTCTTCCTTTCCACAACTTCTTCATATTTTATTTCGGTCATTCCTTCACTCACAGGAAACATCCACACCCAGCATTCCATGATTATTTCGGTCATTCAAGCCATGCCTCCACTTGTTGCTGTCCGGATTATCTGCAATACAGAAGATCCAATGCCCACAAATATGCAGAACCCAAGCACAATAGGACCCACTGGATAAGCACTTCCTTATCCGATTCACACACCATCCCTGGTTTTTCAAATCATTAAAAAAAAAAAAAAAACAATTTACAACTTTGCACAACACCCATATTTTATTCATCTCCGGGATCACCCCCGATCATAATTTTACACACACACAAAAAAAAAAAAAACAACAACAGCCTTGTTTTCTTTTCTGCAGCCGGCCACCAACCGACCTCACTTCTTCGCCTATTCCGCTGGTCTCTTCTTTTTGCCTCCATCCTGCGCGGCCCTTGACGGTGCTGCCTCCGTGTTTTCCACGCCGCCGAGCACGTTCACTCCCCCATACTCCTCCACTGCAGCATATGGAGGACCTCCAAATCGGAACATCACGGTGGCCTTCCGCTTCAGCTCCTTGTTTTCTGCCCTTAGCACGCTTATCTCTGCTCGCGCATCCTTATACATGCGTTGGAGCAGAGCCAGCTGGGCGTTTAAATGCTGCACCTCATTTGTTCTACTCTGCAGCCGGTTCGACAAATTTGTGACCGCCGTCATGCTTTCCACACATGCCTTCAAAGTATACTGATTAGCCTCCACATCCGTTTGCACTGCCATTTTTTGCTCTACCGACTGCATCGGAAAGTTCAACGGAGCAAACCCAGTGGTGTTTGGTTGAGGTTCACGGGACACCGCACCAGTTCTCTCTCCTGTGGACTCGTTGAGCTCGGGAAAGAGGGTGAGCAGCCCGCGGGAAGACGATGCAGCCATTTTCTAGGCAACAGAGTGTTACACAGTATCTCTCTCAGCAATCTCTCTCAGAAAACAGAGTGTTACAGAATCTCTCTCAGAAATCTCTCTCAGAATATCTCTCGCAGGTTTTTTGCCTCAGCCTCAGCCTCCGTCTTATAGCCGAGGCAGCCACGCGCATCGCGCGCCTCTTGACGCCAGACAAATAGGCACGCCAGCCAAGGCACTCACGTGCCTCGCCATCATTTTGGCACGCCTTTTGATGCATCGGGCACGCCTTTTGATGGCACGCCTTTTGACAGATTGGGCACACCTTTTGAGGGCACAACTTTTAAGGGCTCGATATCTACATCCATGTATATTTTTTGGGCAGCCTATATACACACTCATCCAGTGTCTTCTACACCAGTCAGCTTTATCAATCCCTTTTCAACCTCAAATAGGTTTTTATCTTCCAACCTATTTGAGTTTGAGGGGGGGTTATACACAGTATCATGTATAAGTCGCTCATGGCGCACTGTGCACCACCACAACTTCTTTTACAACGGTCCGACATGACCCCATAAACTGTCTTCTCCAACGGTCCGACATGACCCCGTAAACTGTCCTGCTACAACGGTCCGACATGACCCCATAAACTGTCTTCTACATCGGTCTGACACGACCACACAGTGTCTGCTACAACCGTCCGACATGACCCCGTAAACTGTCTGCTACAACGGTCCGACACGACCATACCGTGTCTCCTACAACGGTCTGACACGACCATACCGTGTCTCCTATCCTGTTTTATTTTATTTATCAGTTTACTTTCCTGATTTGTTACTCTCTTCAAACTCAAGTTGGTTAGTACCTATCCTCCTTGAGTTTGAGGGGGGCTGTTAGTATATTATTCTATGTTAATGTATATCAGCTGTTAGTAGGGTATATTTCTTTTCCTTTTACTTTACTTTATTAGTGTCACTTTCGGCTCCTCTCCTATATAGAGGAGTTCAACTGAACCTTTGTAATATCAATCAATCAACAACATTCAATATCAATCAATATATACACAATTTATTTTCTCTCTCTCTATCAATTTATCTTACATTTGAATCAATTAATTGTTTGATATAAAACTTTCACCCAAATATTTATTCAAATTTGACCCAAAAAAAAATTGAGAAAGCATTAAAAGATGTTTTCAGCTCTGATCTTTAATGTCTCTTCTGTATCTGCACTTTCTCTCTGTCTCTCATTCTCTATAGGGTAATGTAGCTTCATCGGTTCGGTTGCTCCACGAAACAAAAATGTTGTTACCTTGAAAGAGAGAAGAAAAAGAAAGAAAGAAAAAGGGTAGCTTTTGCAATCAAATCAGTGTAATGCTATGGAAAAGAAGAAGAAGAAGAAGAAGAAGACTGATTATACGTCTCATGAAGCTACTAAATCGAATGAACTCTTGGTAACGATCCCTTCTTTTTCCTTTTTTCTTTCTCAAAAATGGGTTTCTCTTAATTTTTCCTATTTATTGGGTTTCTACTAAACCCTTTCAACTACCAAAAACGAGAATGGATAGGTTTCTTTTTCTTTTTTTTTTATTACTAATTCACTTTTTGGGTGCTATATTTTGAGAAAACAATCGAGGAAAAACTGAGATAATTTGCATGGAGCAGATTCTATTTATTTTATTATCGAAGTGTAGCAATATTTGTAGCAAAAATATGTGAAAATGTGTCTAGTCGACCTTCAAAATATGTTTAGTTTTGATTTATTTAGCTTTCTAGTCGATATCACAAGCTAAAGTCAAACCAAATTCGAGTAATTTATTTTTGATAATGCTTATAAGCTTATCGAGCCAAGAATCGATTTGTTTAAACTATGATTTATTTACATAATGAGCAGAGCATATCCTGAAAAAATTATTAACCGGCCAAACACAAATTGAGCTCAGATAGTTTCGTGCATTTTACAAACCAACAGCCATTTTCAAGTAGTAGTTCTTTCATTTTTCTCTCTGTTTCAAGACATGGCTTTGATGATGATGAGATTGTTTGACATCATTGCAATCTGTAACCTGACTTTGCTTGTGATGATTTCGTTGAATTACTTTCTTTGATTTCTTAGAACACAAGACTGCATTAGTTTCTTGGTATACTTTATTGATGAATTTAATCATGAACAGAGAAAGGAAGACCAAAACCATTCTAATGTGGGACTTTCTGCTCTAAAGAATGCTGCAATTAGTACCTCTTCAGATGACAATGCACCTCCCTCGAATCAACATTTTCAACCCGTTGTTCAATGGCCACAAACAACCCAATCAATGGAACAATTGCCATTAAACTCAAAACCTTGTGTAACCATCCAATCACCCTCGCCCACCACCCTCCTAAGCCAATGGCCACTATCACAGCATCAGCAACCAAACCAACCACCCCCACATCTAACACAACCAGCCATGCCCTTTTGGTTGGCCCAACAGCCTGGTTACCAATTAAGTGGTGCCAATGCGCCGTTTGCTCCTGTTGGAAGAACCGACATTAGTTGGCAAGGTCCTGCAACTGGAGGAGGAATTTCAAACCAAGCTCAGATTCCAAGCTTTTGCTACCATGTTAATTACCCATATCCTGGCTTTCCAGGTGAGTGCACCGGTATTGAGTATCTTCGTTGTTTTTTTGAAGTCCTCTTTGAAACATCTCAAATTTTTGTGTGCTAAAATGTCTGAGCATTGTCAAATTCCTTGGATTATTCTGCAATAGGTGTTGTTTCTTGATCCCATGTGGTAAATTTTGGTAACTTGTGGATGATACTTAAATTTTATGGGGCTTTTTTTCTCCATAGGCCTTGTGAATTTACTAACTACAAGTGCTTGATTAATTCCAAATTTTCCACAATACTGCCAAGCTTATACAACTTGAATCATATGTTATTGAAGTTTTTCTTGTTCACAGGTCCTTGGGATCCCACATCTTGGTGGGGTCAAGCGCAACAATCACTGCATCATTGTGCCTATTCTTTCCCAGGAGCATGTGGCTATCTTTCTTCACGGTCACCACTAATGCCTGGTTGCTCAGCCGACTCCACTCAATTTTTTCAGAGAGGAACCATTCAGCCACCACCAAAACTTTCTCAGAAGCACCAATTACTATGGGAAGCTCAAGTATGGAATTTTTTTCCTTCTAATTTTTCTTTAAGTTCTTGTCTTGTCTATACTATGATTTTATAATCACACAATAGTGGAAATAACATCGCTGGATTTTCGGCTGTTTGAGGATGTAGTCAGCAGAGAATGTTCAGCTATGGGCTGTGGTTGGTCAATTGCAATCTGAATTGGCTGATTACAAAAGCCGCTTAATCAAGCTCGAGTCAGAGGTTTTCTCTGAAAAACCAACAATACACGAGCCCACCACTCTTGCCAGTGGGACTTGTTTAGCTGGACAATCATCAAAGAAAGGGAGACCAAAGAAACAAATTTCTTCAGTTGATGCTTTACCTCGTCCTCGTGGTCGAAAGCCTGCGCAATGTAATGTTCAAGCAGATGAGGCAAAACAACGAGGTTTCAGAAAGAAAAGCCTAAAGAAAATTGAACAGAAAGAAAATCCTGTTCAGCAGCCCAATGGTGGAAACAATGCAAATGTCTTAACTAAGTGGTGTAGTGGAATAGAGATTTCTGGACCTAATCCCTTATTTCCCAATCAAATTCATAATGATATTCCCAGTGTCGGCCTTTGTTCTTCTGAATTAAAAGCTATTGACAATGAGAATGGAGACTCCAAGACTGTTTTTTCAATGTTCTCACATCAGGTAAAGGGGGTTGAACCAAAAGGTGCTTCTGAGAATAATGAAAATTTTGTGTCGACTTCAAATATCCCATCTGGGCAATATGGAAGAGATTTGATAAACATTAGCACTCAAGGCTATTTCAATGCTGATGCCAATGTTACAGGAGAAGGAATGAGGAATGTTGTTGTCGGATGGAGCTTTGGGAATGAAGAGGCCGCTCCTCGGAGTCTTCAAAATGCTGCAGTAGATTCAGCCAATGATGAAGATGAAGAGATGGAGGAGGATGATGATAGCTTGGGCGCTGAAGATATTGCATGAAAAGATGAGGGTGGTTACAGCATTATGCTCCTAAAGAATTTAAGTTCAAGAGGTTTGCTTCGGTTGAATAGCTAGTGACAGAATTTCACTGTTTCTTACATTAGTTCTTCTTTTTTCCAATTTTGGATTATCACGTTAGTTTTAGCTGATTATGTGTATTCCTGGCTCAGTTGGGCTTTCTCTTCCTGTAGAGAGGAAAGAGGTCGACCCAAAATTTTGCGAAAGAGCAGGATTTCTGTATTTATTTTGATCCTTTTTTTTTGACGTTGTGAACAAAATATAAGAGATAATGGTATCAAATTTTTTAGTGCAAGCATCCATTTCCAGACACAGTGTATATCATTCTTGTTATCTTTATTTTCATTTTAGTGTTGGATATCTGTACACATTTTGTTTTTGAGTTTCATTGGTATGCTTATACAGAACTCCAACCTTCTTTCCGTTGTATCCAAAAAAGAAAAAAAAAACCTCCAACCCAAACTCTGCTAAATTAATAAACAAAATTTTAAATTAATTAAGGTAAACTGATAAATTTGAAATAAATTGCAAGGATAAAATGATATCTGAAATATTTAAGTTCATTGATCCCTCGGTGCTTGAGATTGGCTCATAAGGTAAACAAAGCTTGAATACACCTTGAGACTAATAAGCTTTTAAACCAAACATGAATAAAACTACATGCCCTATACATCAAACCCTTCACTAGTGTCAATAGTGTGAACCACGTTTAGTAGCTCACTAATCATAACTAAGAGTTACAGTTAGAGGTGTTTGAGATGCTTTAAATAAGTACATTTTTTGACTTTTTAGATTAAAAAGTTGAGGAAAAAAAGATAATTGTTTGGGTTAATTTTTTGACATTTTACGAAAAAATGTGTATTAAAAAATGGGTGAATTACAGCCCCTATAGTTTGGGACTCGTGTCACTTTGGTCCCTGACTTTTTAATTGTGACATATTTATCCCTGAATTTTGAATCTTATTCCAAATAAGGACAATTGAAGATACCATTGTTTAATTTCAAGGGCAAAATCGTCAATTTAATAAAAATATAAACTAATTTGACAAAAATAAATGTCAAAAAAATATTTTTAATTTTATAAAAATTATTTTTATCTACCAATGATAAAATTATGTAAAATTGATAAAAATTAATAAAAATTACATGATTAATTTTAAAAAATTAATTTTACATGATTATCATCCAAACACATAATAAAAATTAATTTGGTAAAAAAATAAGTAAATAAATTTCTAAAGGATTTATCAATTTTACATAATTTTATTTTTAGTGGGTAGAAATAATTTTTAAAAATTCAAAAAATATTTGTTTGACATTTATTTTTGTCAAATTAGTTTATATTTTATCAAATTGACGATTTTACCCCTAAAAAATCTCATGATATCTTCAATTATCCTTATTTGGAAAAAGATTCAAAATTCAGGTCAAATGTGTCACAATTGAAAAATCATGGACTAAAGTAACACACGCCCCAAACTATAGGGACTATTAGTGTAATTCACCCTTAAAAAATTGTATAAATTAGTGTGTAGGAGAAGATAAGGACAGTAGGCAATACCGTTGTACCGTCTGGGTAGGGTGAATTGATGATAAGAAATGGTTGTCTACTTTTCCGACATTGCATTGGATGGTGTTGTTCGGCCCGTGGGGCCATTACGGGTCCCGTTTTGATAATCTGAACCGTCAATGTGTAAAACGCGTCGACTACTATATGCTTATAAAAAATCACGTTGATCAGATATCGATAACTATTTGATTGGATTAGTTTTTTTTTCAACCGTTAACTATAACACTATCTATTTTTTTATACAAAACTGATTTGATCATGTAGTTAGCGATATCCAATCAACGTGATTTTTTACAAGCACATAGTACTCAACGATTTCTACACATTGAACGGTTCAGATTATCAAAACGGGACCCGTGATGGGTCCCCACGGGCCGAACAACATCGTGTTGTTTGGCACCCCGCCTGTGCAATTTTTCCGAAAAACTCAACAACAATCTGTGGGACGTTAAATTGAGTTGTAATAATTTGTGTGTAAAATTTTTATTTTTATTTTTTTGTGAATAATGATAATTTTTAATTTTTAAAATTATTTGGGATATGTGAAACCTGGCCATAATTCAGGTTGACTTGCTAAAATGGAGCTTGCGGATCGAAAGTTTAGGATCAAGTTTTATGCAATGGGCTTGGCCTAGATGGGGCCAGAGGTGGGCTCGTAAGACATACTGTCGATGTGTAGGTCAATGAGTTGAGGTTCACATGCTTAGCTGAACAGGTTAAGAGTTTTTCATATTTTTGACAAATTAACAAGTTGTCGCTCACTTCCTAACTGGCTGGATTGAGCTTCAAACACTAAGGCTAGACAAAGCCACATTTGAGTTAAGTCAACCTACCCAAGCAAGGTACAAGCTCGAGCCTATAAAAACTTGTCAAGCTGGGTGAATTTAAATCGAACTACAAGTTTTTGAGCCAAATGATGACCTTTACCTTGACAAATGAGAGAAAAAGAAAAGATTTGATAAGGTAGGTTTGACAAGTGTTATTTTACAATTTTATTATTTTATTTTTTAGTGAATTATTTTTTTTGATTCTTAAAAAAAAAAAAAAAAAAAATTGCTATTTTAAATCCAACTAAATTGCACGGACTCAAAAATAGTAAATTGAATAATAATAAAAAATTAATTTTTTTTTTTAAGAAAGACAAAAAAAAAATCTTACTTTTTTGTCATTGTGATTTTTGTTATAATTATTGAATTTTTTTCTAACTATTCAATACTGATTTGAACAGTTAAATATTTAACACATTTTTTAAAAAATTATTAAAAATAAAAATCTTTGTAAGTATGGTGTCATTTGAGAAAATAAAAATAAAAATTGTATTTTGCAGCTTGTCAAAAAAATTAAAAATTAGCTCTTTTAGCATCAAACTATGAGTGAGCATGGTCCAGATTAGTTCGAATTGGAGTAAAATGAGGACCAATCCGTTTATTTACGGTTCTTGAAAAATTAGAACCAATCCAATCTGTTTAAATCGTAGAACCAATCTATTTAAATACGAATTGGATCGGTTTAAGACTACATATTCACAAAATTAAATAACAAAAAAAAAATATAAAATATTTTAATTTTATAAAAACATAAACATAGCATAATATTAGTTCCACAATAATAACATATCTTTCCATAATAGCCACGTATTGTTTTAGAATTTAAACAATCATAAGAAAACTAGTCCATCATAAGTATTTAGATCATTATAAATTAAAATTAAAAACTAACAAACAAAAGTAATAAAATAAGATACTATGCGAGTTTAGGTTTATATGGAATAAGAAAAAATATTATGCGGAGAGTGCATAATATAAATATAAGCTATTTGTATACGGTCCGGATTGGTTCTAATTCGAAACCGTGGAATTCAATACAGAATCGATCTGTGGATTACATATTTTTAATTTTTCAATCAAGAACCAAACTACAGATTCAAAAAACTAATCCAAATTTACAGGATTGGACTAGATCGGATCGGATTACGGATTGCACGGATTACTCGCTCAGCCCTAATCAAAACTATTTAGAAAGGTAGCTAAAAACTACCTGTAAAATTACAATTATACCCTCCATGTTTACATTTGTAAGCTAGGGCAAAATCTTTTGGGTAGAAATATTTTAGTCATTTAAATGTAATGTGACAGCATAAATAAACATTTAAAAAATAATAATAATCAAAAAGTAACATTTTACCGACACTCAAATGACTTTCTTAAAAAATCGAAAAAACTCTGGTTTGACATCATTTAAAAAAATTAAAAAGTTACTAAAAAAGTTAAAAAGTTATCACTATCCACAAAAAAAATATAAAAAAATTAATTTTACACAAAAAAAAAGTATAACTCACTTCTTACATGAGTTTTACTTTAGCTGACTCTGGTTGGACAAAGGGAACCGGTAGGTGCACAAACAAGACGGTGTTGTTTGGCCCGTGGAGGCCTATTATGAATCTCATTTTGATAATCTGGACCGTGTAATGTGTAAAACTCGTCGAGTACTATATATGTTTATAAAAAAATCACGTTAATCGGATATCTCTAACTATATGATCAAATCAGTTTTATATAAAAAAAAATAGATGGTGTTATAATTAATGGTTGACAAAAAACTAATCTGATCAGATAGCTATCGATATCCGATCAACGTGATTTTTTACAAGCGTATAATACTCGATAAGTTCTAAACATTGAACGGTTTCGATTAGCAAAACAAGACCCATGGTGGGCCTCCAAGGACTGAACAACACCGTCTAATTCAATGTCCGAAAAGGTGACAAACATCTCCTATACACTACCCTGCCCAATGTTGCCATCGTACTGCCCACCGTACTGCCTACTCGTCAAAAAATTTCTCCTATACGATAATTTATACAATTTTTAAAAAAATTATCCCAAACAAATATATATATTTTTTTGTACTTTTTAATCTAAAATACCAACAAATACGCTTATTTAGTACGCACCAAACAATCCCAATCAAAAGCCAAAAAATCATATTTTAATCATCGTATAGAAGTCATCATTTTAACAGGCAGATATAGAGAGAGAGAGAGAGAGAGAGAGAGAGAAATGGCGACGGCGATGGCGAGATCTGTACTCCGAACGGCAGTCCGCGGTGGGCCATTGGCACGGACTCCAGCTTCCAAGAGATCCTTTGCCTCCTCTGCCCACGACGATGCCCGTATCTACTCTCTCTCTCTGATCGATCTGATTCTCAATGAATATCTTAAAATCGTTTTTGATTCGAAGAGCCATTAATCTACATTATATTTAGGGTTTTTTTAGCACATATGACTTCCATGGCTTTTGTTTCCTTACATATTGCTCTGAATATCTGATTGCCTATTTGAAAAGAATAAAATGTTAATTATCTTTGATTAGAATGCTGATAAATAGGATCTCTCTCAAGCCCAGATTGCTAATACAAATTTTTTTTTTAATAGTAAATGATGGACCTTAATTGCAAAATGCTGCCTTTTTTTAATAGAAAGTTTTGTAAGTAAATACTAATAAAATTACTAGTTCATGATTTCGAATTTTCCAATTCAGAATACTACAAATAGAATTTATATTCGATGATTACGCGGAAGCATAGGATACAAAAATTATGTGCTTTTGTAAATGTAAAGAGCTCCAATCACTGTGCACTGTAGAATTTACTTGTATTATTATGTTGATACAAGTATAAATGTGAATTGAAATGTGGTGTAAAGTAAATGAAGATCAAGAAACTGGTAAAGGGAAGAAGAGTGGCTGTTAATGTTGAGGAAATGGATTGATGATGTGGTGAAAGAAGAGTGACTGTTAGCGATGAAATATACTAAAGAACAAAGGAGCTTGGATCAATGACATGCCAACAAATTAGTTGGAATTAGATTGAACTGTTGTGTTAGTTAGTTTAGCAAGTGGTGTTGCTGTCACATAGAGTTAGCAAACTGTTAGGTTAGTTAAGCAAGCTGTATTGCTATAATAGAGATGAGTGTAAGTAGAAGTAAGGATTAGAAGAAAGAGGGATGAGAATTTTCATAAAATTGTTCATTTCCGTTAAGCGGTGTGTTGCTACAGAAGTTCTGTTTTTGGGTGCTGATCTTCCTCTTGTTGTTGCTGCTTTTTTTCTGCATTTCTTTTTTGCCAAACTCTAGTTTTCTTGTTCATTTTATATTGAGTATTGTTTCGGATAAAATATTATAAAATAAAGTTCAAATGTGAACATAAAGTCCACAATACACCAACTATGTGACATAACTAACCCTACAGTTACGATCATGTGGAGTTTCTATGTGATCAGTTATTATTACTTCCTACTTGGTGCACTTGGGTCAGTTAGACCCCAATTATTCATAAATATTTTCTGATGTTCGACATAGAGAGTCTTGCCTAAAACTCAACAGTCATTGATGTACAAACAGCATATATTATATGTATGTACCCTATTTTGTGAGGCTCATAATATTATCCATATTGCTATTCATTTTTGTAAGTACTATGTATGTGACCATTCGTGGCATGTATGTCCATGTATATGAATAAATAGTATGAAATTTTCTTTATATTCATGCTATATTGCTAATGCTATTTATAATGCACCATATATTCTCATTCATGCCATGAGTGTTTTGTTTGAAATTTATGCAGCATGTCCTATGCAATGCATCTATCAATATAATATATCACTACACCCTGCAATATACTTATGTTAGGTTCTGATTTTCTAGATCCCATCAAAATATTGTTTCCAGCACATCTCATGCATTTGTGATATATTATGTGACAAATTTTACTCCATTATGCTTGTGTGGGTGGCTTGATCCATTGGATCTGATTGATTATGCAATTTTTGATCAATTGTTTTCTTCTCAGATGAAACGGCCAAGTGGGAGAAGATTACTTATGCTGGTATTGTTACATGCTCTGTTTTGGCCTTCTATATCCTTTCAAAGGGCCATGCTCATTATGAAGAGCCACTTGTAAGCTTTCTTTGGGCCCATCTAAATTTCTCTAATTCATGCTATGTGCCATTTATGTGTAGATACCCCCGCTATTACTCATATTGAGGTGCATGAAATGAACATGCCTAATTGGACATTGAAGGTAGCGATTGGTAGAGTTTTAGAATTATGATTTGAGATAGAGTTGTATTTTGAGTTTGTGAGTTTTGGTATTATGATTTGAATGTGGAAAGTTTGTTTGGTTATGAGTTTTAAAAAGAGTGTTGAAAAGGTTTTGAGTTGAGTTTGAAATTTTTGATGTGACATATGATATTTGATTCAAAAACTTACAACTCATAACCAAACATACAATCCAAAATTCTATTCAAAGCTCATAAAAAATTTTTAAAAAATTCCCAAAATATTTTTTATTTAAAATATAAAAATAATAGATACCCAAAAAAAAAAAAAAAAAACCTGTTCCGATCAACCGGCCGGACATCTGGGAGGATGATCGGGTAGACGTGTTTTGAAAAGTGGGTGTTGAATTAATTTTTGAAAACCGTAACCGAACACCACACTCAAACCAAAGGATGGAATTGACTTTTGAAAGTCTAACCAAACACAACCGAAGATTTTTTTGCCTTCTTATCTTAAGGAGAGAAAAATAAATAAATAATTTTTTTTTTGTCTTCTTCCACCTTCATTGATATATATCTTGTGTTTTTTTGTCTCATTTTATGAATTCAATAATGTTTGCTTACAATTCATATCTCTGAATGCAGCCGTACCCGCATTTGCACATTCGCAACAAGGAGTTCCCTTGGGGTATGTTATTTATTCCTTAGTGAGGCCTTAAATCTAATGGTCATTTAATTTTCTTCTTAATGGTATTTGGATCAATTGATTTTATCCTTTTTGGTAATGGTTTATATGGGCTCTAACCATATTTAATTTGGCACTCAAGAGATTGCTTTTTAAGTTAAAAAAAGAGTTCTTTTATTTGGATTATTTGTGTTTATCGCTGCATTTGACACAACAATTTGAATATCATTGCTTTGTCTTCAATTGGATAGATTACATGGAATAATGATCTACCAGTGGGGCACTTAGATTTAAATTTCAACTTGGACCATGGTTTAAATTTATTTTTGTTAATGATCTCATACTGCAAGTATTATGCTGTAGAATTGTAGGTTGAAGGCACCGACATTTAGCCTGGTAGTTGGTTTAAGAGTTGTGTTCGTCATGTCGTCGTAGCTAGAAGCAGATACGTAGTCAACTAGAATATATACTAACTATAAATGTATGGGTGTTTGCAATATTCATAAAGAAGATACTAAATATTTTTTAAAGTTTTGTGAAGCCTGAGTACCAAGATATCTGGGATTTCATTTGAAATACCATGCACTTGTTGTGATGCCAGACGGTAGGCGAAAAAAAGAGACTGAAAATATAGTGCTTAAAAAACTAACGAAGTATATACTTTCAACTTAATTGTTTTCTCAATTTTTAAAAGTGTCTTTCAATACCTTAAAGGTCCAATATTTATAGATAAACTAAAACAGAATAAATAAGGAAAGAATTAAATATCAAAATAACCAAAATTACATAATAACTCCTGAAGTTAAAATGTCCTAAAAATAAAGGTTACATAAGCCTAAATAAATCAATTCCAATTCTTTCAGTCCTGCTGCACATAAGTGCGATGAATGGAGGGCCTCAGGTGACCCCTGTCAACTTGCCTTCCTTGCACTCGTTTCTTGTTTTTGTCATTTTTTTAATCTATTTATTATTTGAAATTCTTGGGTAAAAGAGCCGTGCCTACACAGTCAATGAGCTTGCAGATTGACCTTTGTGCTGTGTTGGCTTGGTGTGAGATTGACCTAGGCTTGCAAACTGCCGTGTTTTCAACTGATCTTAAGCTCAGACAACTGGATACTCAGTTCAGCCTGGTTTGTCTGTAGCTGTAGCGTAAATGGTGATTGAACTTTCCTTTCTGTGACTGCTAACTATATGTGGAAAGATGTGCACATGCTGCTTGTTAGATGATGCTGTTAAAGTTCAAACAGCAAGTTTGCATGTGGGTTTATATCGTGCATTAAGAATTTTTTTTGTTCCACTTAATTGCATGGGTTGTGAGAGGTTGCAGCCTTTTCTTTGTTTCTTTTCTCTCTTAATTATTTTTAGCAGCATTTTTTTGACTCAAACTCTTCGGACACAATTAACAGTGTCATTTGTTGAGTCTTTTATGATATGTGCAGGTCCAGATGGCCTTTTTGAGAATAAGCATCATCATTGATCTTCGAAGGCCAAGATTGTGAGGATGTATCTAGGAATAATGATTGTTCAGCTCAATTCAGCGTGTGCAATCCGGAAATTTACTTTTTGAGACAAACTTGAAAATCTCCATGACTGTTTAATGTCTTCCCATTATGGAACCATGGTTTTTGGGCTGCGTGTTGCAGGTTGTTGGTTATTTTTGTGTTTCTTCTTTTGTCACTTTGTTTTTCGTATTTTGTTTGCTGCGAAATAAGGTTTTATGATTAGGATGTGCTCTTTTGAGTTCATTGGTTTACGTTGATACTTCCAATTTCTTATTCTTGAGATGCTTAGATGTCCTTGATGAGTATTTTTGTGATTGGCTCTCTCTCTCTGAGTTGCGGTCATCCCTCGAATGTCATGGCAGGGTAGCAATCACTTGGATGCTCAACATTTTACCAACTGATATCGACATGGGAAAGGAATTCTATATTGTAACTCTGATTGTCATGTTAGACCATAACATATTTGCCTATAGATTATTTGCATTTGATGTTATGTCATTAGTGTGTCCCACCAAATATTCCAAATAATAAAGTAGTAATATTACTTATGCAGATAACCTTATGGAATAAATGAATACATAATTAAAAAAAAAAAATCACAAAACTTGACTACCGTCCATGACTGACTAGTTTCCATGGTTTACAACCTTAATTATAGGGAAAGTTACTTGTTAGTCACGCTACAATTGATTACAGAAAATTAATTATTATTAGTAATCAAAAGTAGCAAATTTGAGCTAAAATCTATGATAAAAAGAAACTTCTAGGAGAAAACCCAACTCAAACCAATAAATTTTTATTGAAATTCTAAATCTAGTGGTGAAAAATCTTTTCAAAAATAGTAAATTTTCAAATTTAAAGGCTTAGACAAAGGGAATTGGCCAAAATTTAATCAGTCACTGGACAATAGTGAGTTGTGCTGGTTGGGCTGTTTTGGATCAACTCTGGATCCTTTGGGCTGATTCAACAACCTTGAAACACATTTCATATCACCATTTTGCCGTGAAACGGTCAAATTATTTTATGGACTGGTTAAGCGCTGCATCAATAAATAACAAATGACTTGAGTCATAAAAAACTGAACATTTTTCTCAAAGTTACAAACCGGGGCTGTAACAAAGAGCACAGAGCAGAAAAACAACAAAAGGTTACACATTTTACACATTTGCTTTGCTCGTTTATCTCTGCAAATGACCAAAAAAAAAAGAAGAAAGAAGACGGTGGCGAGACAAAAAATAGTAAAAGACAATGAAATTAATTGCTACAAACAGCGAACTTCTAAAACAACCTCATAACCACTTCATAAGATGATGTCACTTTGCAACTGCATCGTCATTGTTGTTCCCTTCAGTTTGGATCTCTGGCAAAGTTCCTAAATCCGTGCGAGCATCTTTCTCTTCTTGAGGGATCGATGAATCAGAGGAATCAACTGGATCGTGCTGAGCGGTATCAGCATCGTCATTCTTGTTTGATGAAGCCTCTTTCTCACCTTTGGAGGCTGAAGAATCAGAAGAAGAATTAACTGATTCATTCTGGGTAGGATCTGCATTTGCATTTTCATTTTCATTAGATGTAGTAGCCTTTTCCTCTGCACTACCGGATTCCTTGTTCTGAACCGTGTTATCATTCTCATTGGTTGATGAAGAAACAGAACCATTCTCTGTGGTTGTAGATGTACTTGAGTCAATGTTCTGCCCATCTGAAGAAGTACTAGAGTCGTTTTTAGTAGAAGAATCTGAGGGGTCCCCATTTGAGTCTGAAAACGAGTTTTCACCCACATTCTCAGTTGTAGTGGACTGAGTTGAATCCAAATTTGTATTTCCGCCCGTATCCTCAGTTTTTGTGGTTTTTTCATCTCTGGAAACCGTGTCGGTTGTTTCAGTTTGCTCATTCGAATCAGTCTGCTTCATGTCATCTTCTTTAGAAACTGCTTTATCTGCTGATTCATCTTGATGTTGAGTAGAATCAGATGTAGTTTCTCCATTAGATGCTGTTGTGGAGCTATTGTTCTCTTGGTTGTGTTCATCAGACTCTTTTGTTTCGGTTGCATTGTGATCAGTCTCATTACCATTCTTGCCCTCGTTGTCCATCGCATCTAAAGGATCACTCTTTTCAACTGTCTCACTTTCTCTCATGTTTGAGCTCAACTCATTCTGATTCGTGTTGGTCACCTCAGTGTTGCTAATATTGTTCTCCTCTGGTTCCTTCTGTTCCTTGTTGTTTAACAGCTCTTCCCCGTTGGAGTTCTCTACATCTCCTCTCTCAGTTTCAGTCTTATTTTCAGAATCCTTGACTATTTCAGTGGAAGACCCGTCTCCATTGTGATCTTCCCCTTTTGCCTCTTCATTGGTTGCATCATTTCCATTACGAATTTGCTCCTCTGATGGATTTGAATCCTCAGTATTACCTACCTTCTCTGCTTTCTCCATTTCTCTCTCCTTTTCTTCAGTGTCAATCTCCTTTCTTTCTTTTCTTTCAGTCCCTCTGCTCTCATCCTTCTCCTCTCCCTTATTTTCCTTTTCTTCATTCTCATTCTCTTTCGTCTCTCCACTATCATTCCCTTTGATCTCTCCGTTCTCGTCTTTAAATTCCTTCCCTTCATGCTCCTCCAAAGTCTCGCTCTCTCTGTTTTGTTCACTTTCCTCCCCACCTTGATTTTCCTTGTTCTCTTCTCTATCTTCCTCCTTAATTTCCTTCTGTTCACCTTCATTTTGTTCGCTAGCCTTTTCTTTGTTGTCTTCTCTCTCTCCCTCTCCCATTACCTTCTCTTCCTCTTCATCCTTTTTAATCACCTCATTTTCTCTCTCTTTGTCATTGTCACCCTCCTCTTTGTTTTCCTTCTCTATATTTTCTTCCCTCTCCTCCTCTTTCAGCTCATTCTCTTTCCTCTCTTCCATCTCCTTTTCCCTCTCCATAAAATTCCCCCCATTTTCACCTTCCTCTCCTAATTTCTCTTGATCATGTTCATGTATTTCATCCAATGCACCCTGTTTTCCTTCACCCTCATCCTCTTCGGGCTTAATTTCTTCAGGGAAATGTTTGATCTCTTCTTCTTTTTCTTCCTCTTCGTGCTTCTGATCATCGATGGTTTTTTCCTCCACTCGAGGGTTGAGATCCTTCCTCCCTAATTTTAGAAATTCATTCCCGTTGCTTACCTTCTCTGAGATTTTTGTGCCTCTTTCAAATGAAGCCTTCTTGTTACTGGAGTGCTGGACTTGGTAAACCAGCCATATGCAAACACCAGCCAGCAGGATTAGCTGCAGAGCATGCTTCACCTTGAAACCTTTTGATCTCTGGTTCCTTCGTGGTGACAACTTGAACATGATGGATTTCCTTAAATATCACCTTATATTAGAACAGATAAGCACCTAAAAAAAAAAAAATGAAATCTTTATTAACTCTCCGCCTTTTGAAGAAGAATGTCATTAGAGGAACTAATGATAAAAAATTATTTCGCTTAAGAGGACTAAAAATCATGTAGAAAAGAATAAGACCCACTGCCAATTCATTGGCATACTTAAACATCTCCATCGGAATAACCAAAGAAAACCAAAAACAACCTAGAATATGCGCTCAAAAGGCAAAGCATACAGAAGCTGCATAAGACTCAAATCGAGACATCACGCCTCTGATAAGACGACTACCTCAGGGCAACCGGTTGGTCATGGATATACAAGTTGAGATACTGCCACTCACAGTAAAGTCCTAAACTGAGGTATATACCGATAGTACAGGAAGAGGTACCCTTCTCTACTTGCCTGGCGATACCGGGCAAAAAGGAAATAATAATAGTAATAACAATAATAACAAGAATTCTAAAGAGTAAACCTAGGTGAAGAGAGGATTTCATCATTTATCTGACATTTATGTCCCAATCTGTGAAAATATTCTGTGTTCATGACATGATAGAAACAAAATAATCTAGCAAGAATAAAGCACTTTTTCTGAGACCTAATAAGTAAACTACTCAAACAATCTAGATCTCGCTATTTTATGATTGCAAATAATAAATCCTTAAAATACACATTTGCTCAACCTGATCGAAAAATAAGTACGCTCTATCAATAATGGTAACACAGTTAACTAGCATTAATAATGGCAATACAGTTACTGTAAGTATTGTTAATCTACCCTTAGAAATTAAGCTTTACTTTCTAATGAAGACAAAGCTTTTTAACCTATATTCTATACCAACCTTAACTACCAACCAGATATCAAAGCATAACATCCATTTCTAAGAGAGACAAGAAAAGAAAAACCCAATATGCATTTCAATGAAAAATTGAAATAGTGAATCTGCAAATCTAGACCTCCACAAGAAAAACCCATCTGAATTAAACCACAAAATATCCAAAAAAATAAAATAAAATTTACACATAAAGAAAATTGATCATAAATAACAAGAATTGAATAAAGCAATATAAGCACAGAGAGAGAGAGAGAGAGAGAGAGAGAGAGAGAGAGATCTAAAGAAAAAAGGGTCTGAGAAGACCATACCTGGTACGAAGGAGCCACCCCAGATCGCCCAATGAAAATGGAAAAAAGATTAACCCTTTTATATATAAAACTTTGGCTAAAAATGAAAACCCAAAAGAAAACTAGGACTTTGTTTGAGGTTCAAAGAATGACAATAGTTTAAAGTATTATATAGTTTACTTCAAATAAATAAAGAGTTTCTTGGGTTTGAAGGAGATTAATTTGGAAGTTGAGCTAAAATTGTCAAAGAGAGGTGAGCAGTTTCTATTCTCTCTCTCTCTCTCTCTGTCTCTGTCTCGAGCTCTCTCAGATTGGATCCTGCGAACTGTATGTATGTATGTATCTATGTATATGTATTTGTGTATTGTATTGTAGAGAGAGAAACAGAGAGAGAGAGAGTCGCCCATATTTTCAGTGTCGTTTGTTGATGCCACGCGCTCCATTGCGGGTTAAAAGAATGACACTATGGGAGTGTTTGTTTGGGGTTGATTAGAGTGAGGTATAGATTGCTTTGACAAGTTAGTAAAAAGTAGATTTTTAATTTTTTTTAGTTAAAAATGTTAACCTTTTTTTTATTTAAGTTACTATTTAAAAAGTTAGTTTTTTGGTAAAAAAAATTAAAAATTAATTTTTTATCAATTTTTTAAAACATCACTATGTCCATTGCACGTAATAGTTTTATGTTTGGTTTAAAAAATATAAATCTGAATTAATAGTCTAATCAAATTATCAATTTCTTATTTGTGCGGGGGATTAAAAAAAAATGAGATAACTCTTTTTGCGGATTGAAATGTTAAAATAATATTTTTAGCCCTCATTTTTGGGACTCAATTTTTATTTATTTATATTATTTTTAATTATGCTTAGTAAAGTAAAATAAAATTTAAAATTTTTAACTAAAAATTAAATTAAATTAACTGTTCAATGAATTATAATCCCCCTTTAAAAGTTTAATTTATTCAATTTATTTAATTAAAAATTTAAATTAAAATAAAATTAAAAAATCTCAACTAAAAATTAAAATAAATTTATATAATTTTTATTGATATTCTATTTATTAATTTTTTTTAAATAGTAAAAAAATAAATATCAGATTCAATAAAATAATCTAATCCAAACATTATACGTTCCCTCCTGTTTGACTATTTTTTAATTTTCACTTTTAAATTTTTTAAAATAATTTAAATTTAAAATCAGACATAAAATGACACATTAATAATTATGTAATATAAAAATATTTTATTGTATATAATTCACTCTTATACAAAATTAAATCTTAATATAATATATTTTTTATATTAGTTGATATTTTTTGTTTAATTTAAAAAAAAATACTTAAAATAGTATAAAAAGCCAAATTGAAAATACTAGTAAAAAACTTGGGCAAAGTGTAATTTATTCTTTTTTGGTCAGAGGCTTCAATCTTGCCACGTGTCGCATAAAGATTCCCCATCTCAGATCTCCGTCGGTGACTCGTTCTCTCTCTAGAATGAGTGTTTTACGGGCCTGGATACCCTTTTCACATCAGATCGGACTAGAGGATATTCCCTTTTAACATCAGATCGGATTAGCGGATGGGATTGAATCTGTGAAGATTTATTATGGATATTATTTTAATAATTTAAATTGTATAATCTGTAAACGTCGAGGATATATATTTATAAAAAAATCATGTTAAAAAATTTTATGAATAAAATATCGATAATTACGAATAAATTATCTATACTATTATAAAGTGAATAGGAATTTTGGTATCCTGAAGCTTTACTCTCCTCCTCATGCCATGTGGCAGTATTTTTTATTTTTTAAAAAAAAGTTAAACAAAGAGATGGGCAAGGCTTGAACCCATGACCATGGGTTTAAGTACGAGGACTCATACCACTTAAGCTAAGTACACATTATAATACTAATTTCATTATTATTTTTTTTTATTCCTACTTATTTAAATTGCACACACATCGTGTGTGTCACCCACTAGTATATATAAAAAAAGTACAAAAAATAAAAAATAATAATTAACAAAAAAATTAATACGATAAAATAACTATCAATATCGATCAATGTGAGACGTTCGATTTATCGAATCCCGAAGTGGCCCCACTGGACCAACAGCTAAAAGACAGTGAGATCACAGACGAAACCACCATGGCCTTGAAGAAGCTCATCGCCACCACTCTCCGCCTCCGATCCCTCTCCACGGCCGCGGCCGTCGCTCCAACTCCGCCACCCACGGCAGAACCCTACGAAGTCGGAGAGAAATGAGCCGGCTTTATGAGATGGTGAAGGAGGGGATTGAAGAGCATCCACTGATCCATAGACCTTTCGCAATGTAATGTAACACTCTGATTTTGACGATAATTGCAGTTGAGCCTTTGCAGTAGAGATTCTTAATCCATGTTTTTTTTTTTTTTTTTTGGGGGGGGGGGGGGGGGGGGTTTATTCTTGTACATGCTTTTGAAAACTTGTAATGGCTATTCTACTAGTAAATTTTGCAAGTAGATTGATAATTTTTTTATTTTATTTTAGGGGAATTGCAATTCAGTGAGAAGAGATGAATGTAATTACAATATTGTGCAGGTCTAGTCCATTTGTAAGTTGATGTGTGTGGATAATTTTTTTGGGAATTGCAAATTAGTGGAAAGAAGTTAAATTAATTGCAAAACCATGGTTTCTCTTGTTATCGATGTGGAATTGTCATATGGAAGTTCAATTAGTTGGATCATGCTTCTCCTTTGGTCATCAATATTCATTTTGTTTTTATGGAATTTTTACCTTTTGTAGTGTTAGTGTATGCTGAGAATGTATTGCTTGTCAAGTTCTCATAATTTTTTATTTTTTAATTAGATAATGATGTAAGTATTATGTTTGATAGATGACTACAAATTTAGAAATCTATGTGACCCAAGAAGAAAATGAAAACACAAAGCACTAGTCTTGAATTTTCGCATCTTGATGGATGAGAGTCCTGATGCACTATGTTTCTTGTCATCTTGCTTTCTATTGAATATTTATATAACAAGAAGAGAAGCAAACCCAATACGCATACTTATATATGCCCCACTAAGAAACAGGTTATTCTAAAGGATAGATTTTGGGGGCTACCAACCTTTCTTCGACACTAATCATGATTACAGTTAGTATGAGTTCTTGAAAGTCACATGACCACTTGATTATTCGATAGTTGTGACATTCTAACAAGGTCTGTTATTATAATTTAAGTAACCCACTTGTAAATAATTTGGAAGATCTAATAGTTGATTTTGTTTGTTCTTTAATATTTTAGTTGTGGTATACTTTTGAGAAATACTATATTGGTTTACCTACTAGAACTGAAGCAGAAACCAAATCTCTCTATTCGAACACATTACAATTCCACTTACATCTTCAGCATTTTACCATATCTGTTTGACCACTTGCATATTGCTCCTCTTGTCATGGCAAGAAAGACTGAAACATTTTTAACATTTTCACATTCATTTATTCCTTTAAAGTTCTAGATACAGAGTATCCTGATTTTGAAAGTTAGTTGGCTTATAAAATTATCCTGGTTAGTCTATGTGAAGCAAATATAGGAAATAACCTTACATCTCCTCTGACAACCCCTTTGTATGTTTTCTCTTACTAGTAGAGCTGCATCTTGGGCAGCTTGGGTGTGTGGGGTCAACCGGCGCAACCCTGAGGTATACCATCATTTGCCTGAAGCCTATCCCAATCCAATCTTCAATGAAAGCTCATAAGCTCATGCTCAGACTCAGGCTCAGCCATGTTGAATTTCATGAGCTTTGGTTGAACTTGGCTTGCCCGAACTAATTTAAGTTTTTGCTCTGTTGCCGGATCCTTTGAGAAAATTTGCAGTACAAAGGTCTTGCATTTAGTTCAGGCAATGAAAGGGTGAATATATCATGACAATGGATTCAGTAACAAAATGTTAAATATGCTCTTAATTGATTTCCTTGGTTTTGGCAGCAACAAGAAAGCAAAAATGCTGCGGCATTGTGTTGTCTTTGCGATCTTTTGGATTATTTGGTTGGAAAGGAATGTGAGAATCTTTGTGGTCGCATATTTGGATTCAATTTGGGAGAGAGAGTGTCATTTGGCTTCGTTTTAGGCTCATGTCTCTCCTTTGTTTGAAGGGGTTTCACTTTTTTTGATTTCCGAAGATTGGAAAGCTGTTTGTGAATCTTCATATCTTTTCTTTGATATGCTTTATCGTGGTTTTTTATGTTGTGTAAGAGGACATCTTGTCCTCTCTTTGTACCTCTTTTTTCAGTATTAATGAATTATCTTTTTGTTGCTCTGATATAAAATTTAAAAAAGGAAAAAGAAAAGAAAAGAAAAGAAGAGAGAAATGGAAATCACCACTGCTGCATGTTCCGCTGTGTGTGTGTGAATTGAGTACAGTTATGTGGCTTCAGAATTCAGATTAGGAACAGATGGTGAGAGTCTTTAAGATTGGAAATGGGCCATTTACTACATAAAGTTTCCCTTGTAAAGAGAACTTGAGATGAGTTGAAAGAGAGAAAAAGAGATTGCAAACAAACAAGTGCCGGCCATATAGACAAAAATAGGAGAAAGCTGAAAATGAAGTGGATTGAAGCTGTGGAAGGAGGGATCAGAAGCATGCATTAAACAGTTGAGTGTTTGACGTCAGGGTTGTACTTTGTTTCAAGAATCTTGAAACTTTGTCTTGGACTAGATAGATCAAGTAGTAGATATACATATTCTGTATTACCATTTGATTTTTCTTAGAAAGTTCAAGTGTCATTTTATCTTGGCTCAGTTGGATCCACTTGTAGATCCAAAGTCTGATGTCCTGGTTTTCCTTAGTTTATCAAGAATTTCCAATTCTTGCTCGAGTCTGCCTTTGTCATGCTTGATCAACTGTTGGAAGCATCTCGGCTGTGGTACTGTTAAATAATTCCTTCTTTCTTAAAAAATGTTGTATGTGGATCAAGTTTGGTCTAATGCCAGAACCGCTGATGTTACATTTTTCTGTTATTTTTGGTTAACCAAAAATGTGGAATGGTTTTATTCTTAATAGTTTTCAAAATCCTCAGGTTGTCAGATATGTCAAAGCTTGTTCTGGCTTTGATCGCTCAGATTTGGTCCAATAAAAGTAGTTTGTGTGGTGCGTATGGCATTTTGTGGAAACCTTCAGTGGAATGTTTTCAGGCCCATCTCTTTTATAGATTATTTCTAAACATGCAAACACTTTGGTTGGCATTTCTCAAGAATCCGTTGAAGTTAAGTTTGTGTATGTGCTGGGGAACTATCGAACAAAATTTCTTTATTGATTTAGCGTCATCATGGCATGAGATTTTCCTACCTTTGCTCTACTTGGTGTAAGCTGGAGTGTACAATCTTGAAGCCTTATTCTTGTGTCATTATAGGGGAAAGAAGATAAAACAGAGTATCTCGTGATCACCATTTCTAACTCAACATTTAGAAATTCCAAGTTTTCATGTCTTAGCTCACATCTAGTCTTCCTCGTTGTTGAGTTTGAAGTTGATATGAGGTTTCATTTTTTGGACTTATTTCTTTCTTTCATGATCAGCTCAGAGTTTCTGTATGATGATTCAACTGTTTAAGCATTGGAGACAAAGTGAATTTGCTGATATTCTGAAATTTCATGTAACTTGATCCTAACATTCTTGCCGTGCCGTGGCATGCTAAGGGGAACATGTTGCAGATATGCGTCAATTCTAACTGATGACTGTTTGGTTGAGGGAGTATGATTTGAAAGTGTGTTGTAAAACCTAAAGCCAGATCTCAGATCAGTAGTTTTGTTAATTTGTTCTTCATGTAGCATCCCTTTTATTGCAACAAACATAAAATATCTGTTAGTTGGGGCACCAAGAAGTCCAATTTTTGTACTTATATTAAATTGAATAGCTGACTTTGCATTCATTGTTTTTGTATCACGTGTATAATTTATCTTTACAATGGCTTGATCACAGCCTCAGACACAGTTCTTTGGACTCCTTAGGTTTGTTATTCCTATTAAACATACTTGTCCATGTGTTTTATTTGATCTGGGAAAGATGGTCATAGAAACTGGATAGCTATTTTGGTTAATCATAACAGTTATATTACAGACCTTCAAATTGATTTTAGTAGGTGCCAAACCTTTCTCCTCTCTTCTTTTTTTTTTTTTTTTTGTAACTTTTTTTTTTTTAGAAAAGAGCCATTACCTTGAGGACAAATTGCAAATAGGGGGACAGTCACAAAATAATTGCACTACAAATAGAAATATTTTTTTTGTGTAACTCTGACACACAGAAAAGACTTATACCAAACACAAATATGGACACCATGACAATGAAATTATTTCTCTATTGCTCCACTGAAATGCAATTTTTCCTTTTTGTGATTGTTTCATCTGATAATCTTCCCCTGTTTTTCTGTCTTTAGGAATTGGTCACTGATCGATGGGGCCTTCCATCTGGCATATGCAGGTTTCATATGACTTGTCATTCAAAGGATCAGATCAGAGGTGGGTGGGATTCTAAATGCAGGTACGTACTTGCACGTTATGAACTACTACTACTCTTTTGTTTTAGTAACGTCTGCAAGAAAATTATATCCACGCCATGCATTTGTAGGGTATTTGATTATAAGTATGCAGCAGCAATATGCACTTTTTTATACACATTAGGAAAGGAACATCCAATGATATTTCCCATCACCTGTCTTGCTTAAAACAGCCCCATCACCTCAAAACAAAGCCTTTTCAATTGTCTTTAGTTTACAGACTGATCCAGTTGGGGCATGCTGGTGTTGAGACTCTAGAAGACATCTCTAAGACGATCTTCAATCCATAAGTCAACATTGTGTGTTGTGTTATAACTTGATAAAAGTGGTAAAAGTTGGGTACCTTTTTGTGTTTTAGGTGTTTGTTGAGTGTTTGGGTAGTTCAATAGAACTGTTAAGGAGTGTTTGTTTAAGGTAATTTTTTTTACAATGTTAAGAAGTGTTTGTTTATTGAGAAAATTTCCTAATGTAATTTTTCTTCCCCTTTTTGTCACATTGTACATAGATTCACACAACAAATGCATATGTACGAGTATAGAACTCATCATATCAAAAAAACAATGAGCGAAAACAAATCAAGAAAACTCATCTCGGTGATAAATATTATCTCAATACAAAGATGTAAAAGGATAAAGGCTTGTTTTGGAAAGTGGCTTATAAGGTGGTTTTTTAACTTATTATGAAAAGACGTACAAAAAGTAGAGGGGTGATGTGATCCAAATAAGTCAATAAGTTCATAAATTGATTTTGTTCTTTTTTGGCTTCCCAAAAGAGGCCAAAGGATATATTAAGGTTGTATTTGGATTTAGAATTTGAGGAAATATTTGTGAAAGAAAATCACTCCGAAATGTGTGATTCCAAACATAGCTTAAAATGCTATATGTTGATGGAAGACGCATTTCAGACTATGAAACCAAAATGAAATTTTAAGTGAAAACAGAACCATTGTTGCCCATGAATTCACTTTCTATATGATTTTTTCTTCTCCCCTAGGAGCATTGATTTGGGATAAGGATTTGGAAAAAGAAAATGAAAAGGTGAGCAGAATGTGAATATATTTTATTTATATTTCACTCACTTTTTTTTTTTTTTCCTTTTCAAATCTTCACTCATATTCATGATCCAAACACACCCTTAATATTTATTTTGGTGATGAGCACCAAAGCAAAGAGGTGCCTATTCTTCTTGGTAGACTCAAAAACCATTTCAGTTTGGAGTTGAGATTTGTTTGTTGTTGTTGTAAAGCTGAAAAAGCTGGACTCTATATCTTAAAATGTAGGCTTATAGTAGCTCTAACGTATGCTCGATCAATTTCTTTGCCGGCCCTCTATATTATATCAGTGTCTTTTTTTTTACTTTTTCTTTTTTCTTAATCTATTTTATTTATTTATTTAAGATTGGGATGGTGATGTAGAATGATAACACAATATGATATTCTGAGAATAGCAAATCAAGGCCATATCTGCCAACTTCTGTTCCTTCCTCCCTGAAGATTGTCAGGTTTGGACCAATAACTAATGACAGCTGCCTTGCTCTGCTCTGCCCCCCCCCCCCCCCCCCCCCCTGACTCTGCCTCCGTACCCCAGCAAAGCAGCACCAGTACCCCACACTAACAGTTTGAAGGGGCCATTAATACGGAGGGAGTTATGCTAGTGGAGATTTCTTTCAAGTGCGAGCTTTCTATTCTCACACCTCTCTTTTTCATTAACACAACATATAATTTTGAATATATATGTATATATATATATTTTTTGGAGGGGGGGTGTGGTGTTTGATAATTCGCCTAATATTTTGATCTTCAACATTTAAGCTATTGGAAAATGCTAGAGACACCTAATTTGTTAGCCCTAAAAACGACCCTAATGATGTGTCTGATCAGTGTCAAATTTTGATTTGTTAAATATTCTATCATGTGAGATCTAACCTCAATGCTATATCATTAATGGTCAGTTAAGGATGATAAATTAAAAAGATGTAACATTGTTGTAAACTGTTAGCACCTGTTTGATAAGGCATATTATAGCATAGGATTGAGATTATTAATTCATAAGGCTCACATTCTATTATTTGATTGTAATTTTTGTTATCTGAATTAGATTTCAATGGACATTCTATCCAATGAAATTGGTTGATTTTTTTATCCTATAATAATGCAAAACAAACATATAATTAATATTATATATCTCCATATTTATCACAAAACAAACATAGACAAGAGGGAATTATGTATCCTACTAATCTAGAGTTTGGGGTTGCTACTGCGCACCAACTATTGCACGCCCTATTAGGCCCATATCAGGGCCTAATTCGATAATCTGAATCGTTCACATTTTAGAAGGTATTGAGTAGAATATACCTGTAAAAATTCACGTTAATCGGATATCGTTGGCCTTTTCATCGAATCACATTTGTATTTTAAAAAAAAAAGATAGATGTAATTTGAAATATAAAACTCTTTAATGCAAATGTGATTCGATGAAAAAGATAACGATATTCGATTGACGTGATTTTTTACAGGTATATTCTACTCGATACTTTCTAAAATATGAACGGTTTAAATTATCGAATTAGACCCTGAAATGGACCCAATAAGGCGTGCAACAATTGTTGTTGCGCACCATGCACAGCAACAACCCCAAATTGACTAATCTAACTATATAACTAATCATACACTAATCTCATATATTATTAATCCTCTCATTGTTAATTTTGCTAATTAAACAAAGCCTTAACTTTAATCTTAACCGATTTGTCAACACTGCCTGCCACTCATTACCGCTTGCATTGCCCCTTCCCGTAGCACCCACATTCGACTTCTAAATCGTCCCCTCCCCAGTCCCTTTTCCGCCTTAATCTTCTTGGTAAGAGTTAAGGAGGGGCTGGCAAAGTTCGGGAACTTGGAGGTCGTCAAAATGGTTGGAAATCTAGTGGGACAGTAGTAGTGGTGGCTAGGAGTTCATAGCGGTATTTAGTAGTGGCGGAATTGGGAGGAAATGTGTGTGGCTTTTATCCTAGTAGTAATTTGTTTAAAGACAATTATAATTGAGTAAATTTTGGAAAGTTTTTGTCCTTAGTTGTAATTTGCTTAAAGATAATTGAATAAATTTTAGGAAGTGTGAACAACAAAGAATGGTGGTGTGCAAAAAGCACAACTCCATCAAATTGATTATGAGCATTTTATTTTATTATTACTTTTTGAGGTTAGTGTTGATGGAATTAGCCAACGGTGCCTTCATGAAGAGTAATGCGTTCTTATCATTAGGGGAAAAAAAGATAATGATTTTGAGTACAATCTAATGTGAGTTTGTTTTTTGGGGGTCCAGTAAAATAACAGGGCAGATATATTAAATTCTATGCACAAAATCCGCAACTACTGTCATCAAATCTGGTATCAGGGTCAGGGTGTACTCCACCATCTTCTTTTTTTTCTTGTGACACTTCGAGGATTCTCCGCATTTGTACTGCAATATACACAATGTATATATACATATATATATAATTTTCTTTGGATAAACACATGTATTTATGTATGAGTATTTGATTTTTGCAAGCTTTGTACGTATCTATATGACTGTGTCTCCGTTTGGGAAGTGGGTTGGCTTTTTGGCTTTTTGGCTTTTTTGGCTATTTTAGCCTGGACTTAAAAGCTTGGTTTGGGAAGGACTTTTTGGCTTTTTGGCTTTTTGGCTTTTTTGAGTTTTTTTGTGAGAGAAGAATGTAATGATTATGGGTTGGATGTGATGTTTTGTTTGTTATGACTAAAATAGCCTATTTTATTTTTTGTGACTAAAATAACCAAAAAAACCTCCAACCCACCTTCCCAAACGGTGCCTGTATGTATCATCTATCTATGCATATATATGCACGCCCGGTTCCAGAGGCAGAATCTGCTGATGAAAATATCCAATCCCCAAAGTCAAAATTAAGGACACAATCATCTTCGATTAATTATTTTTATAGTATTAGAGCATCTCCAACGGTGAATCAAATTTTTCACTAAATTTGAGTAAAAAATGATCCATTTTACCAAATTTGATACCACTCGCTCCAACGGTGCACTTTCATCAAATTTGTGCCGGGGACAACCGGTTGGTCGACCGGTTAAGCGAAATTTTTTTTTTTTTTTGATTTTTTTTTCAACAATGATTCATCCCCCTTTTTCCTCCCACCCTCTTTGACCCCCTCTCTCTCTCATTAGTTACATTTTCTTTTTCTTTTTTTTCCTGCTCCTTCAATCACCACCCGCCACGTGGCAAAGGGGGGTGAGGGGGTGACCCCCAAAAGGGGGTCCTAAGCATTATTTTTATTTTTATTTTTTTAAACTTTTTGAACCTTTTAGTGGTCGACCGGCTGGTCGACCGGTTAGGCAAATTTTTTTTTTTTTTTTTTTTTTTTTTCTGTTTGAATCTTTTCTTCGAACCGTTTGAACCTTTAAGCGGTCGACCGGTTAGTCAATCGGCCGGGCAACCGGCTGGTTGACCGGTTAGTCTCTCCCAACGGTTAGGAACAGTGATTTGGTAAAATGCTTCGCCTGTTCTAATTTTGGTAAAATATTTGCTGAATTCTGGATTTGATATCGATTTGGTGAAACCGTTGGAGCTCAAAAAAGTGACTTTTTCATCAAATTTTAAATTTAATACCAAGTTTGATGAACCGTTGGAGATGGTCTTACACCTCTAAAATTACTCCAAATATTTTGGTTCTCCTCTTTCTCCTACTAATAATATTGGAACAATTTGTAAATAAATTGTAGATTTTGAAACCTTTTTTATTTTTATCTTATATCTGTTTGTCATTTTCTTAATTTAGACAGTTGATCCAGACGGTTCAAAAAATAAGAAAAAAAAAATCAATAAAATAAAAGCTGCGCAAAAGCATGGGTTCAAATCATAGGTCAACTGAGTCTGGCAGAACTTAATCACAAGGAATAAATTTTCATATATAAACAACAATGGAAGAAAAATTACAGGAGCAATGTGAAACAAAAGTGAAAAACACGATTATACAATCAAATAGCTTGCCACAACATTAAAAAACCAAAAAAAAAAGAAAAGAAAACGACACAACAAACAGAGAAAGTGCTGTAGCTAGGTGGTACAAGATTGAAAGACTTTAATAGTAAAATAGTGGTAGAAGTAACGATCACGATCATCAAGGGTTGAAGATGGAATTCCCACATTTGCACTTCCAACTCATGGGCTTGTAGTTGGAGGAGCTACTGTCATCACCACCTCTGTCATAGTGGATTATGGTTGTGGAGGACGAATATGACATTTTTGAAGAAAAAGAGTTCCCTCTTCTACTACTCCCAGTTTTCGTTTGGGGATTAGTGGGCACCTGAATCGCTTCGCAGTGCCCACATGTACTGCATCTCCTCTCACACCTTGGCGGCCTCGATCCAATTTGCCCTCTCAACATTGCCTTCTCTTCCTGCAATTAATGTCCAATTCAATTCAATAAACAAAACCCCAAAACATAATACATTCATCAATGACACACACACACACACACAGAGACACACAACTGACCTGGGAATGATCAACTGGTCTGAAAATTGTTCTACCTGTGTGACAAACAAAATTGCTGTTAAAAAACCAAGAAATTCTAGCTGAAAATACATTTTTTTTTTTTTTTAAATGAGCAGCTCAAAGCAATTGTACGACTAGATTTTTAGACTTAAATTTCAGGTTCGAGCTTACAGAGAAGTATTGAATCGAATACTCAGTTGTGTTAATTTACTAATGCGCTAGCATAGTACCAAATTAAAAAATAATAATAAGAAGAAATTAAAGAAAAAGATGACACCTCATATATGTAATGTAAAGATGTTAAAAAGATCATTAATTACCTTCAGCAATGAATCTCAGTTGGGTCCAGCTTGAAATCAAGAGAAAGAGGAAAGAAACGATAAGATGATGAAGCTTATGGCCACACATAAATTTTTGGTTGGAGCCCATTTCAGGGAAAGAGAGAGGGTGAGAAAAACTTTGAGAAAAAGATGGGAGAGAGATGTAGTGATTGAGATGTGAAATATAATAAATATGCAAAGGGTTGTGGTTATTAAAGAGCAAAAAGGTTCAGGAAGTGAAAGACTCTGTGCATATATATATATATATTAAGCTCTATTCTCTCTCTCTCTCTCTCTCTCTCTCTCTCTATATATATCTCTGTTTTTTCTCAACTAGCGAGAGATTTGAGATGGTGATGGAACATGGATGGTTAAAAGAGTGTAGCACAAGGATTAAAAGGGGAGAAGGAAAGGAGGCACCGAAAAGGGAATAGGCTCAACCTCGTTTCTTGAGCCTCCCCTTCTCAATTCTCTCTATAACAGCGAAGTCATATAATAATAGAAGAAAGAGAAAACAGTGGTGTAGCCGTACTTCTTGGGATGAGATTGCAAAAACAAACTGAGGAAAATAAGAGTTTATTTGGAAGAGCACCCGCATCAAGGATAGGCAAAATAACAAAAAAGATAAAATATAGTATCATAAAATTATTCCTTCATCAGGCATAATAAATTTTTTGTATATTAACTTTTTATTAAATTTATTACAATACCTCAACAATTTTGTTGAGGCACTGTCTATTAGTTACATGTTTTTTTATTATATTTTCTGGAATAAAATTGAGTTAAAATCTTTAAACTGGTCATTCACCCGGACGTCGTTCTAGATATCTCACCGGATGTCCCGTGAGTACCTGTAACAGAAGAAGAAAAAATGCCGAAAATTCGTCTAACCGGTCGACCGGCTGGTCAATGGCAAATTTTTTTTTTGTTGTATTTTTTAAGAATTATTTGGATGGCACCTCATCAATTTAATAAAAAAAATAAAGAATAACAAATACAATAAGAAATTAATATTTAATACGATTGAGTTAGAATAGAGAGTTTGATGCAGTGAGTACTAAAAAGGTGACTAACTAAAAAAAAAAGAAAGTGAACTTTGGGTTATAATTTGATTCAAAATTTATTGAGATTGATGCGGATGCTCGAAGGACGTAAATAAATATATTTTTTTAATTTTTTATTAAAAAATATAAAAAAAAATAAAGAGATAATATGATCTTTAAAAGATGAAAAAGAATGCTAATATAAATTATGCCAAATATATAAAAATAAATTAATTAATTACAATCACCTCTCTTGATAGTATTTGAAGAAAAAAAAAATATGCAGTTAATTTTACATTTTTAATATAATTATACTAATCTACAATTGCTATGCTCTTTTTCATTAGTTTTTTTTATTAGTTGTATGAGTACAAAAAAATAATATTATTATCTCTTTTTCTAATGAAATATATATTTAACTTTGTTTATTTTAGTGTCTACTCATCATCTGCATTTCAGTTACTTTGGTCTTATTACAAGGGAGGTGTGTATAATTATATTAAAAATATGGAACTAGTTATATTTTCTCTAAATTTCATTGAGGTGGGTGTAATTTACCCATAAAAAATTTTAACACATTAAAAGTAGGTTTGGGGTTGCATTTTAGTAACATTTTGATTTTTTTAGTAGTTTTTTAAATTAATGAGTTTAGAAAATGCCGAAGGAGGATTTTTCTTTTTTTGTAAGTGAAATTTTTTTTGAGGTGATATATATTTTCTGGATAATTACAAATACACCTCATAAGGTTTATCTAAAATACGAATTATTTCATGTGATTCTAGAAATTATAGATACTTATTTATCAGATTTTTTTTTTATTTAATTCAATTAACAGAAAAAAATAAAATTTGTAATTACTCTTCTATACAATAATAAAATTACATGAATTATTAATTAAAATATATTTCCGATATCATTAAAAATTATTAATTATTTTATGATTTATTAATAAAATAGATCAATTATTATATTATTAGAAATTTGAAAGAGTAGAATGTAATTTTCAGAATTATAAGGAATAATATATATTTTAAATAAACCTCATAAGATGTGTTTATAATTTATATACTTTTTTAGATAATGGCAAAATACTTTGCTGCTTTTTGATATATATTGCAAAAATTAACTTCTTGCAAGCACGTTGACAACCCTGATCTAAATAAATCATTATTTATCCCAGAATTATATAATAAAAATGTATCAATATTTTTTAATCATAAAATTTTGCACAGTGTCTGTTTCTGGAGTAGTAAAATAATTAAGTACAAATAAGATAAGAGATAAGGTTTGAAAATTTTACTGCTGAACCAATATGATAAGAGACAAGGGAAGGGACAGAGACAGCGATAAACAACAATAACGGACATCAGAGTTACAGCTGGGTTGATTTGGGGTTTATTCGGATTTCATCCTTGTTCTCTTGTATTGTATAATTTTTTGTCCCTCATTTTGGATCTTCCTTTCTCGTACTTGTTTGGTTTCACTTCTCACGCAACAACACACCCCACCCCCCCCCCGCCATTAACACCGTGTAATTATTTGCCAAACCAATCATGTTTTGTTGTATATTGTGAATAAATAATAAATATACTTTCCGAAATTTATTTATGGGACACTTTGGGAAGAGATTAAAAAACTTGATTTTTTTAACTTTTTAATTTTTTTAATCAAAAAAAACTAATTTTTTTTATCTAAAATAACTCAACTTTTTATTAAAAAGTTATCAAAAAATTCAAAAAGTCAATTTTTTATCAACTTTTCAAAACACTACTATGTTGTGTTTAATTACGAGATTTGGAAAAGGAATTAAAAAGGAGAATGAAAAAAGAAGGTAAAATATGAATAAAATATATTTATGTTTCATATATTTTTTTCATTTTTTTTAAAGGGTTGTTTGAGATGATTCAAATAAGTGCATTTTTTGAATTTTTATAAAATATGGGTTGAGTTTGAAGTGGTGTAATAAAGAAGTGATGTAACTTAAATAAGATGGTGTGGCTTAAATAGGATAGTGACTTTTTAAATTTTTTAGATTATGACAAACAAGGCCTAAATCTCTTCTCAAATCTTTCAACCAAACACAGCATTAAAGTACAAATTGTTTCTTGTGGTTTAGAAAATTACAAGTATTCATTTGTTAGAATTTTTTATTTAACAGAATTAACTAAAAAAATGAAATTCGTAATTGCTCTATCATATACAATAATAAAATTGCTTAAATTATTAATTGAAACATATTTTTAATATTATTAAAAACTGTTAATTGACTCGATAATTTATCAATAAAATGGGCAATTTATTATGAAATTAGAACCTCAAGAATGAAATGTAATTTTCAGAACCACATAGGATGATTTATATTTTAATCAAACCTCAATACGTATATTATATTTTTATACCATTCTTATTTATTTATTTATTTTTGGAATCATATAAATACACCGTCAACTATTTTTTTGCTTTTTTGGGGGTCCTTTATGCACCTTTTTTTTTTTAAAAAAACTTTTTCAATTTATCTAGTCAAGTAAAATCAAAAGCGTAATTTTTTAAAAAAGTTTACTAAAAATAAAAAGAAGTAAGATTACTAAAAAAAGCTAACCCCAAATACTCAATTCCACAACACTCACTTTTTTTTTTTTTTTTTTTGGGTTGGCTTACCTGTGTCTGATTATGATCTTTTGTAATCCTTGATTAAGAAAATGGTTGAAATCCTTAAAAAACTCTTACAATTTGACAAATATTGATGTAGCAAGATAAATGCCAATTCTTAATTTGTCACTCATTAAACTCTGTAAAGTTTAACTTCATTGTCACATCATTGTAGATAAATTTAGAGATTTAAATTGTGAATCCCTGTCATATCTTATTATTTAAAAGTTAGATGTCGCTGCTATAAGTATGATTCATTGTGGTTGTGGAGATAAATTTTTTTTATAATTATGATCCATTATAATTATTATTTAAATTATAATCTAAGTAATTTTTGGTTATGTTTTTAAAAGTGATTTGATTATAAGATAGAATAGTAAATAGTATCAAAATCACGAAATATTATAACTTATATATCATTATGCATGCAAGAAAAATAAAAAAAACTGACTATACCAATTAAATCGGATCGAACTTATCATATTTGGTTAGTTTTTTAATACGAATTGGTCTGTTCGGCTTTGAAAATTATCATTTTTTTCAACTTTTAATTTGGTACTGGTTTTGACATATTGTATACCAATTTCTACCAAAATCGACCGTGGATGTTTACATATAATAAAATTATTGTTTTAAGTTTTGGTTATGTTTTGATGTTGAGACTTTGATTCTTAAATTGTATTTTATTTCTAATTCTTCAAGCATTAGTATTTATTTATTTATTTTTGTTTGTATTTTGGTAAATGGTTGGATTGGATATGGTTAAAATTGTGTATAAATGATTAATTTAATATTTTTATATAAATTATTTATTATACTATAAATTTAAGAAATGACTCATTTTGAAAGTACTTAAACTGATTAAACCGTATTAAGTCAAACGTTTGAATCGGTGCAATTTGATAAAAAAAATTCGATCTATCGGTTTTCAATATAATAAAACCTTATCGGTTCGGTCCAAAATTTTACTTAAACACCAATTGTCCTGAACCGATTACATCCCTACGTATCATACAACTCTCAAAAAAACGATATAGTAGGCAAAATTCACTTTGTAGTTTCAGCTTTAAACATTTTTGGTTTAGTTTTAGAATTATAATTTAAGTATGGAATTGTGATTTAAATGTAAAGTTGTGAGTTAAGTTTTGAAAAGAGAAAATTTGTTTTGTTATGAATTTTGAAAAGAGTTTAGAGAAGAGTTTTGAATTTTTGAATTTTGAGTTGTATTTTGACTTTATTTTTTTTAATATTTAAAAAAATTTAAGAAAAAATTATTATTTTTATTTTAAATATATAATTGTTATTTAAATATTTTATTTTATTTTGTAAATATTTTAATTTTTTTAATATTTTAAATTGTAAACATAATTCCACACTCAAATCATAATTAAACATATAACTCAAAACTCAATTAAAAACTATTTTCAAACATCATAAGCAAATACATAACTCAAAACTCAGAGCCAAACTCTTTTCAAAAGTCTATTAAAAAAATATTTTTAATTTTGTCCTTTAAAATTATTTTTTATTTTTTTTAAACATAATTTTTTTTGAAGAAAAATATATTTTTTATTTTAAAAAAAATAATTTTTGTAATTTTTTAAGTATTGGCCAAATAATTTGTTATGATTTAGATATATATGGTGATCCAATTTTTTTTTTAAATTCAATATTTAAAAAAAGTATAAAAAAATTTAAAATATTAAAAAATATATTTATAAAATAAAATAAAGTATTTAAAATAAAAATTATATATTTAAAATAAAAAAATAAAATTTTTAAATATTTACAAAATATATTTAAAATATTTTTTAAAAAATATAGCACACAAATGTATGAAATACAGAGCACATTAAAATAAATAAATATTTACTCTAAAAAAAATAAAATTAACAATTTTTTTTAAATATTTAAGAAAAATAAATCAAAAAAATTTCATAATATAACTCAAAACTCTTTTCAAAACTTATAACCAAACAAATTTTTTTTTCTTCAAAAATCAACTTAAAACACGACTCCACACTCAAATCTTGATTCTAAAAATAATTTTAAAAAATAAAATAAAAAATATTTTTTTAAATTTTTTTTATAACTAGAGTTTTGAAGAGAGTTTGATTTTAAGTTTTAAAAAGAGTTGTGGATTGAGTTTTAAGTTGTGTTTGGTTATGAGTTTTGAAAATAATTTTTGAATTGAATTTTGAATAGTTTTGAGTTGTATGTTTAATTATAAATTTAAAAAAAAATTATTTTTTTTAATTGAAATTACAATTCTAAGACTAATAAATCAAACGAAAGCTTAGTTCGCATTGCTCGATACTCACTCATTCACTCGCCATGTAACCAATTCAAGACCAGCCCATTATGTTGTTATTAGTGGGCTGATTAGTTGGTCTATGGGCTTTAATTATTTCAGGTCCAAACTCTTAAAAACAAAACAGAAGAGGCCTTATGATTGGACTTTTTTTGGGCTAACATGGGCCCAATTTGACTTATTGAACCCAAAATATGTCTCAATATTTTCAATTTAAGTTCATAAATTTTAATTCTTATTATATCCTAATATGAATTTATTAATAAGGACAACACATATTAAATCCTAAAATAAATTTTCTTTTTTCCCATAGTACATCATAATTAGTTATTTCTATTCAAATCTCTGCATCTTCTTCCTTAAGAGATCAAAGTTATTTCTTCTTCTTCTTCTTCTTCTTCTTCTTCCTCCCTCCAAAACTCCAATCCACTCTACCAAAAGTCACTATCATTATCAACATCATTATTTTTTATTATTTTGAAACCCTAAACCCTAGAAGAAAGTTTGAACAAAATCAAAAAATGGATGACGGTAATAATCAAAATATTTTTTTGAAGCAACCCATAAAAAAGAAGGTAAGTATTCATATAAAGGGGTTTTAAAATTTTTGTAGAGCACTATCAATTATTTTCTATATCTTTTTTTTGACAAAAATTAAAGGGCCTAATAATTAGATTAACAATAAAATATTATGGGAATTGTTTTTATTTTATCATTTAAATAGTACATTATTTGAGAACTACTCTGATAAGCTTCTAGCAAATAATCTCAGAGATTAGAAAAGAAAAACTCAGATTTTGTTATTCAATTCTTATCAAACAAAAGGAAGAACTCTTCCATGGAGTTTTACAACAAGAGAGAAAAAGAAAAAGAAAAAAAAGAAAAGATACAACCAAAAAAACCCTCCCTATCTGTAACTCCCTTCCCTACTTAAAATCCACTTTCCTGTACAAATTCTGTAACGTAATAACAAACCCACAACTGCCTAATAGAACAAATCCACAATTGCCTAATCGAACAAATCCTATCATTCCCCACTTCTTAAAAGGAAGCTTGACCTCAAGGTTGAAAATGAGAAAAACGTTGCTGCAAAAAGTACCAAGTCTCCCAGGGGCATCCTCAGGAATAAAATTAGACCAGTGGACCAAAACCATGGTAAAAGGCCTGCCATGCTTCTTGATCAATTTTCTATCCAAAATCGTAATGGGTTCCAATTGTAGCTGCCCATCAGGACTGGTAGGTGGAAGGGAAGTTTGCACAGTAATACCTTGACCTAGTTTAGGCTTCAATAAGGAGACATGGAAAACTGGATGCAGCTTGGAGGAAGATAGAAAATCTAATTTGTAGGCAATAGGTCTCAACTTCTGTAGAATTTGAAAGGGACCAAAGTACCTGGGAGCTAGATTAGCATTCTTCCATAAAGCCAGAGAAACTTGCTTGAAAGGTTGAAGTTTAAGGAAAACCCAATCCCCAACTAAAAAAACTCACTTAGACCTGTGCTTATCTACTTGTTGTTTCATTCGACGCTGGGATTAAACCAGATGCTCTTTCAACAACTTCAAAATAGCATCTCGATCTTGCAATAGAGTATCAGCAGTTGCCATAGTAGTATTCCCTAGAATATAGTGGGGGCAAACTGGGAGGGGGTTGACCATATAAGGCCTCATATGGTGTGACTTCCGTAGTGACATGGTAAGTAGTGTTATACCACCATTCAGCCAGAGATAGCCGTTTGGTCCATACAGCAGGTCTGTCTCCCATTAAGCACCTCAAGTACCCCTTAAGGCATCTATTAACTACTTCCGTTTGGCCATCCGTTTAGGGGTGATAAGAAGAACCCATACACAAGCTAGTGCCTGCAATCGAAATAATTCCTTCCAGAATTTACTATTAAACACAGGGTCCCGATCTAAAAGAATAGAAAAAGGCATCCCATGAAGTTTAAACACATTATCTAAGAATGCTTGAGCTACTGCATTAGCTGTATATGGATGGGTTAAGGAAATGAAGTGAGCATATTTACTAAGCCTGTCCACAACCACATAGATCACAGTTTTATGGGAAGATCTGAGTAACCCTTCAATGAAATCCATCGAAATATCACTTGAAAGCTTAGTAGGAATGAAAGGGCTGTAACAACCCAGGTGCTGCCACTGTTTCATATTTATTTCGCTGACATATGTCACATTTAGCCACAAACTTAAGTACATCAGACTTAAGGCCTTTCCAATAAAAGCCTTGTTTGATTCTTCTATAAATTCTCTCCCCTCTTGAATGCCTACCTGTGGGAGTTGCATGATGTTCCTTGATGAGTGTGGTCTTTAACTGAGGTGAATTACCCACCACTAATCTGGTTTTGTAATAGAGCATTTGATGTTGCCAAAGAAAATGAGCATGACTGGTTGGATTCTGAGTCAAATTTGCGATAAGTTGTTGGATAAAAGGGTCTTGTTCCCAACTGGTTTGAAGATCCTTAACCCAATGACAGAGAACAACGGAGAGAGCTAACATACTGCTCATTTGGTCATACAGCAATAAGGCATCTTCCTCACCTTTTCTGGACAAGGCATTTGCAGCGTGATTAGATTTACCACTCTGGTATTCAATTTCGTAATCAAAACCCATGAGTTTAGAAAGTCATTTTTGTTGCATGAGAGTGGCAATTCTCCGCTCCAGTAAGAATTTGAGGCTTTTGGTGATCGGTCCTAATGTGGAAATGCTTACCCAAAAGGTAATGCCTTCATTTGGTAACCGCTAGAACTACAACCAAGAATTCCTTCTCATATGTAGATAACCCAAAGCTTCTGGCAGACAATGACTTACTAAAATAGGCTATGGGTTGTCCCTCCTATATCAATACAGGTCCCAACCCCTTATCAGAAGCGTCACATTCCAGCACAAAGGTTTTATCATAATTGAGTAAAGCCAATACAGGAGCAGTAGTCATAGTTCCTTTCAATAGGACGAAAGCTTGTTCAGCATCCTCAGACCATTTAAAGGCATCATTTTTGAGTAATGTAGTAAGGGGTTGGCTAATCTTGCCATAGTCTTTTATGAACCTTCGGTAATAGCCAGTCAAACCCAAAAATCCTAGAAGAGCTTTCAAAGATTGAGATCTAGGCCAAGTGGACATAGCATCTATTTTAATAGGGTCTACAGCCACTCCAGAACCAAAAATAATATGCCCCAAATACTCCACTTACTGCTTCCCAAAAGCACATTTGGACATCTTGGCATACAGTTGATGAATTCTCAATTTTTCCAAGGTTAAGTTCACATGATACATATGTTCAGCCCAGCTCTTACTGTATACGAGGATATCATAAAAAAATACTAACACAAACTTCCTCAAAAATGGCCTAAACACATCATTCATTAGACTTTGAAAGGTGAATGGAGCATTGGTGAAGCCAAATGGCATGACCAAAAACTCATAGTGGCCTCCATGCGTTCGAAAAGCTGTTTTTTCAATGTTAGGAGCATGCATCCGTATTTGATGGCACTGTAGTTTGACTCGCGCCCCATCTCGGAAGATGAATAAGCCCTATAGTATCGGACTTCTGCGGTTCTGAATCTGATTCCACAAGGGTAATGTGAAATAGATAAGCACCAAAGAGTCCAAATCCAGCAAATCTTTTGAAAAATCGATTTTGAATCAAAAATGCCAAAAATAGATTGCTTTGCCAAATACAGAGTCGTCACCTAAATATTTTTAGGAAATCTAGGAAACCCAGGAAACCCATGACTCGTGCCAAAGGCCACGTGTCCGTCATCACCAAGATTGTCTCAGTTTGGGAACCTCGGTACGAATGGGGAAGCTCATGAATTGAGCACCCAAGCTCGCCCCATCAAAGATCGGTCTCTACTAATCATGATATGAATCTTATTTACATTATATACTCTTGATTCATGTTTGTTTTAAAAGTTGTTTCGAAATACGTACCACTTGAAAAAGTGATCGCATATAAACATTACTCAAATTATTTCAATTCAAGCAATAAGCCTTAATCCATAGGCATTCAAGCATTTTATCAATTAAGCACTTAGCCACATGGCAAGCATGCTAAACATGGCAACAATCACACTCATGCGATATGCTAAAACGAGTAAAGGCTTACCTAGTACTCCAAGCTAAAAAGAAATGAGTTAGAAAAATGCATGATTCCTAACTATGCGATATGACTAATGCAACACATGCGATATGCAATTACTAGGCTCAGCTACTAATATGGCATATGAATCAATTTGATAGCATGCGGTCTAAGCACGTATTCAAAGAAGTATTAAATTAACAGTGCAGTTAGAATGATAAACCGAGCCTCGGTGCACGCAATACAAATGGATGCAAACATGGAGTATGCTAAACTAAGCATGACGCTCCTAAACTAACCATCATGAGCTAGTAAATAAAAGGAAGAAAGACGTGGGGTTGGAAGACATACACATTATTACATCATTGTGCTCTCACGAAGGAAAGTTTGAATGAACTAAGCTAATTAACTAACTAATTAAAGCTAAGCTAATTCTTACAAAACAAATGAAATTAGCTAGACTACTTAACTAATTATTACAACAAATGAATTAACTATTCTAGCTAACTAATGGATCAAAACAACTAGTTAACTAACTAATTAATCACAACACTTTGTAAGATTAACTAGCTACAACTAATTAAGTACAACAAATATTTAAGCTTAAATATTTAAAATAAATAGGCTTGATATTCGAGGAATGCTCATGCATGTGCTCAGTTTTCACTCGAAAAACCACTGTTTTGCTTCTGGAAGGTCTTTGTTGCACAGTAGAACACGAACACCTTTTTCTACTTCCAGAATAACTCTTCTCTGCTCAAAGAACACTCTGCTCAATTTTGCATCAGTGGTTCACCAGCCAGGGGTGAGGGCCTGCTAGCCATCAAAGGTGGCATGCCAGCCATGGAAAATGGCTTGCCGGCCACTGCTGTCCAGTTTACCCTGTTACAACAGAGAACAAACAGAGTATGCACAGGGTATTCTCAAGGATTTGTTTGCACGAATCACCCATCTTTTTCATGAACAAATCAAAAGAGTAGTAACCTTGGTTCACAAACCACTAACTCAAGCAATTTCATTGCATGATGGCTTATAAACCAAAGTGTGCAATTTCAATAAATGCAACAAAATAAGACTCAAACCTCATCCCTTTCATAAATTGATCAAGGGAAGTGATGAACTTGGAAACTTGAATCATTTTATCACTAATGAGTATGAAATGGCTCAAGCTTTCATGTGTTCAATTAATGTCCAATTGAACACAAAACCAATTATTATCTTGCACCATTTTAGCCTCAATTTTATTACTCCATTTTAGATTACCATCCATTCTTTAATTCATTGAGTCCAATGATGAGTTTAAGTCCTCTAAATGGAAAGAGAGCTCAAACTAAGTGTTGTCTTAAACATGAAAGAGACATCATACCATTGGTAATAAACCCCCTAAGGGATTAAACCATTAAGCATGACATCTCAATCGTATGCTTAAACAAACAAATTGTTTGAAACCATTTTCAAAGCAAAACAAAAGCCAAGAAAGGAGGGAGGTTGCAGAGGTGATTAAGAGTGATCACAAGTATGGAAAACCACAAATAAATGCAATCAACTCAAACAAGATGGTGTCTAAGGCCTAGAACACCAAACTCATGAGGACTATTACACTACAAGCATGCAAAACAAAGCTCAAAAGCAACTATCAACCAAAAACAGTGCTAAAATAGTCTAAAATAATTCCTAAAACATGTTGAAATTAAGACAAAAATAGCTAGATTAATAAGCCAAAACATAACACAAGTTAGGCTAGTAAGCAAAACACAAGGAGGGGGGGCTAACCCCTCCAAATTTAGACTTCAAAACATGATTTTGGCCACTGAAATAACTCTGAAAAATAGTGTTTAAAAGCTCAAAAATAGATAGTAAAAGGATGGAAAACACAAGGGTAAAGGCCTTCAAAACAAGGTGCAAAGAAATGTGAACCACCCCTCAACCTTTAATGGCCTTAGAACCCTGTAGGGGGGTTCGAGTTAGGAAGGTGATTAGAGAGGAAAAACTATGCTAATGGTCCAATAATGGCGGAAGTGTCTGGAGAATGAGTAACAACAACTATATGGGAGTTGGAGAGAGAAATGGGTCCTATTTATAGGTTTTTCCTTGGTGCCAAGAGGACACCAAGTGGCCAAATAGAGAAAAGACATGTATCCTAAAGGATCACATAGAATATTCTGCCTTGAGCCACTAGGCTGAAGGTGCCATGTGTCCCTCTGCATGTACTGTGTACTATATGTTTGCCTCTGCAACTACCTTTTTGAGCCCCAGCAAGTATAGTTGCGACGGGAGTGTTTGGCGCTGCAACTCCCGTTTGAGCCTCAGCAAGTACAGTTACAGCCGGAGTGCTTGCCTTCTCAGCTTGAACCTCAGCAAGTGCACTTACAGCGGTGAACCTTGCCGCTGCACCTGCCTTCTCAATTCTATTTGACCAGTAAATGCATCCCCAGGACTCCATTAGTCTGTTATCGTCTACATTAGTGTTCACCTTAGCGAAGCCTCCACCCTTAGCCATCTAACCACAAACTCCCCAGCTTCCCAGGGCGAAGGCCACAGCTAAGCCTGTTATCAACCATGCTGTGCCTTAGTACCAAGCCCAAGGGGGCTTCTTTAGTCCTGCCTGTGCGACCAAGCCAGGTCCATGGCCTGAGAAATGGAAAGGGAGTCCCTTATGTTCGGGTTACCCTGCTCCTATCTTCGCAGGGTAGTCGCGATACACTGGTATTTCTGGGCCTGCTATAAGCTCCAACCAATAAGTCTTGGGGCTTGCTATCAGCGCCAAGTTAAATGAACTGTGGGGCCTGCTATCAGTCCTAGGCTAGCTAATGCCCTGGGTCCTGCTGTCAGCGCCAGGCATTAGCCTCAGAGGGAAGCCTCTCCCAAAGACTGTTATCACCTTGGCAAGATATTCCCTCTGTAACTTAGTTGCTGCAGTAATCATTTCCTGCGGCAAGTTCAGACGGCATGATCGAAGATATTAGAGATGGCGGCATCGACAGGATGCCTCCGCAACTTGGGCGCTGCAAGCATTGCCTCAGAGACTTACTTGCCTCGGTCTTCTCTTTCCCTTGGCAACTCCAAATAATCGTGACACCGACATTACTTAGAATGGCGGCGACACCGAAGATACTTAGAATGGCGGCGTTGACACAAAGTGCCTTTTTAACTTTGCCGCTGCATATGTTCCCTCGGTAACTTCAAATGGCGGCGGAACCAAAGTTAATAGAAATTGTGGCGCTGAGACAAGTGCCTCAGTAACTTTACTGCTGTACATGTTCCTTTGGAAACTTCACCGCTACAGGTGTTGCCTCTGCAACTTGACTTGGGCATTTTTCCTCGCTGAGTCCATCTGGAGCCTTGGCGGGTCGGATTTGCCTCGGCCCACTTGTTGGCCCACTTCCCTTGGGCTTTGGCCCACACTCCTTTCTTGTCCTTGGTCGCCTTTTCAGGGTGATCTTAGTGCTTGAGTCCATACTTAGTTTGGGGTTTAATTTTTGACCTTCTACATTTTGCCCCCTGCGTGCGTGGGAGATACGCTTCCTATTTCCCGTATGTGCATGACGTCAGTGGGAAGCCTAAGGGTTGCATCGGTTGGGTCAGAAGTTACGTCGGCTCTGAAAAGGTACCTTTTTGACTGCCAGGTCATAATGGACCTAGGGCAGTGTGCTAGCACCCTTTTCTGATTTTCTTTATAAATAATGCCGTTGGATCTACTGGTCCCTCACTTCTTCCCAACACACCTTTATGTCTCATTTGTCTTCTTCTCTCCTTTGTCCCCTCTTTCCAAAACTTTTTAACTTTCTTTACTCCTTTTTATGGCCAGTACGAGGTTTCTTGCTGACAGGGCTGCCCCACCCCTTACTGAGTGGAAGCGGCCCCTTTTGGAAGGCGGTTGATTCCTTTGGAAGCGGGCCCCTTACTTCGGAAGGTTAGTCGACCCCTTTTGGAAGGCGGTTGATTCCTTTGTTCCTGACACCCCTTCTCTAGAGGAGACTCTGCTTCCTTTTGAGGAGGCCACCTTGGAAGACGCGGACATGGTGAACTCGATTTTCGTGCTGCGGCTCCACGTAGAGCGTGGTGACTTTTCATATTCTTACATCTACTATCGTACTCATTCAAGCCCTTCAGTAGATTGGTCCCTTTGGGTCGATGACGTTATGGCGAATAGCGGCTTCGAGCAGCGTCTGCGTTATGTGTGTCTTTTCAATGCCATTTTAATCTCAAGAGAGTTATCAGTGCATAAGGTGCAGACCGACACTGATATGATTGTCTCCCGTTGGAGTTGTGACACCCACACTTTTGCCTTGGCATGCGGGGAGATAACCCCGACCTTGGAAGATGTTGTCGTCCTCTTGCGCCTCAGCACCCGTGGAGATCTCCCTTTTGACCTAGAGTCTTTGACTCCTGCAGAGCAAGTCATTGTCACTGCTCTTCAGACCGCCTTTCGGGAGGCACGGAAGTTTGGTTCCTGGTATGATCTTAGAACTGGGGAACTGCTCCAAGAGAGGCCCAAAAGGGATAAGACTACCTATCTTTCTTGGCTGAAGCATTTCTTTAAGGACTTGCAACCAGTCGTAGGGGACATCACTGAGGAGAGCCGTGACTCTGTAGTTGGTCCGGGCTACCGAGTTGACTTGTATTTGGCGGTGTTCATCAGCTATTTTATCTCATTCTTCGTTCTATCTAGTAACCCTGCCGAAAGTATCAATCCCCTGGTATTTCCTTTAGCGGTAAAGCTTTGTAGCGGTAACCAAATTCCTTTCGCTCCCCTCTTTCTGGGTAACTTATATTTTCGTCTTGACCTCATCCATTCGGACATGGAGCGATCCATGGGCCACTATGACGTGTGGAGCTTTGTGCATACCCAGTTCCTGACTGCCTTTTTCTACGATAGATATCCTACCATGGGCCCCACTCCTAAGGAACACGAGCCTTTCTTTACTGATGAAGTCTTTGATGCGGAGGGCCACCCTGTCCTAGATGTAGAGGGTCGACCCATCACGAGGCAAGTGCGTCAGTCCCGCCATCGCATATCTCGGTGATCTGGCCTTGGCACCAACAGGCCTTTTTCAGACTATGTTGACCACATGGAGGAGTGTGTCTTCCGCCCCTTTACTCAGCCTCTCCCAGGCATTTCTGTTGTCCCCTTTTATTTTTCAGAGTCCCCTCACGTTGATTTTTCTCTCGACATATCCAAGCTAATTCTCTCCTTATTGCCGCCATGATTCGTCCTAGATTCCTGCCCGTGTGGAATAAAGAAGGCATGTCTAGTGTCGTCTATCAACCAGACAGGGTCCTCATGCAATTCGGGATGGATCAGGGCGTCCCATATGCTCCTCCGTCCCAGACTAATTTCCATCGGAGTTTTCAACGATTTACTCGAGACTACACTGCTCTACTTATGGAGGGCCTAGGAGTCATGGAGCTTCCTTCACTCGGGAAAGAGGGTGCTTGTACTCCCAACAATAGGCTATTCTGGCATTGCAATCTTAGTTCCTTCTTCAATTTTTGCAATAGCCTTGGTCGTCCCTGCAATGGAACTTATCCCATAGCCCGACCTTTCTTTTCGTCTACCTTCTAGTCGAGGGAAACAATCCAGCATATTCTGTCACTTCAAGCTTCTGTCTTCGCACGTTGTGGAGGAGCCTCACCCGTCTGGGGTGATGTCTATTCAACCCTTGCAGATTGCTCCCCCTGAAGTGAGTGCAACAATACGCATGACCCGTTCCAGGCTAAGGGCAGCCCAAGCAATAGCAGCATCGGTTCCCAAGGCACATGCCTCACCCAGTAGAAAAAGGCTCCAACAGGTATCCATACTTAGACAAGTATTTTTCTGTATTATCTCCTTGTACTTATCATGTTTACTATAATAACTGCATGATCTTCTTCTTCTTTTAGGTGCCACGGAGCATACCGCTCTCCAGTCCAGGGGGTTCTTCTACTTTCATTGGCATTTCTTCAAACTCAGATGACGATGACAACCTTCCCATTGCTACCAGGGTGACAAAATTCAAGACTCGCAGGACAATTCTTCCAGACGTTGAAGAGGAACCAATTGTGGGAGGCGATCCGACCGCTAAGGTCGAGACAGAGCAGTTGTGGAGGTCGTGCACAATATACAAGTTCCCCATACTATGGAAGTTGCAACGGGTGATATAGCCGTTGAGGGTTTAGAGCCTTTGTATCCTTCTAACTCTATGCACTCCGGCCGTTCCTCCGTTGGCGGGGTTAACTTCATACCTAAGACCCCTAGAGAATATCGCGACATGAGAGAGCCGCTGGAAGTTGTATAACCTATCCTTGGAGCTGCATCTGGCTGTTCCTCCCAATCTACTAAGTCCTCGCTAATTCAGCAAGCTCCACTTCCAAACATTCAAGTAGCTGAAGAGAGTGCAAGTGTAGCGGCTACTTCTAATGTCCCTGCTGTGACCCCTCTAAACTTGGACAAACTTGCAGAGGTAGCTGTCACTTTAGCCGCCCACACTGTTATTACTGCTGCTGGGGCCTCTGATCCAGTTGCTTCGGCGAGCTCTGAATAGCTGGCAAACTTGTACCCCACTCATTTTCCAGAGGTGCCAGCTGACCTTGGGATGTCCCGTGATTTTTATACTGGGATGGATACCACTGCGGTTCCAGATTTGAATGTTGGAGATTATCAGATGGACGACCTCTTTTCGGAGTGACGCGATGGTGCAAGCAGTTTTGGCCTTTCTCGTGAGGCCAGTTCGCTCGGTCGCTAGCCAACGTCTACCCACTCTGTTGCCGTAGGGCAATCTTCTTCAGGGGAAGTACGTCGCTCTCAAACCTTTGGTCGCTCCACCAGTCTCCCTCCAATGATTGAAGTTGGCGGTGATGTGAAGGAGCCCCCCAGGCCCCCAGAGAAAGTATCCTTCCTAAGTTACTGGGTTTCCTCTGAAGCTGCTTCAACCATTGCTCATATCCAAACACTGCATCTGGACACTTTTACCACCTTTAATGTCCCCGTATCAATAGTTCAGACGGCACTGCTGGAATCACTCGTTGGCTTTGTTCGTGATCTTACTACCAAGCAGATCCTGACCACTCCCAGCAAGTTCGTAGAGGGTGCCGAGGCCAATCTGAGTGGTTTTGAGAGGAGTGGTTTTAACCTATCATAGATAAGGACCAGGCTCCAGATGGTTGACAGGTTCCTCGAGCATGCCGACAATGTGGCGATTATCGCATCCCTGGAGGAGACTATTAAGAAGTGTGAGGGTGCCCTGGAGCAGCACCGACAAAACCTAGCTCGGTTCAGAGAGAAGGACTTTGCATTGGCTGCCCAGTTGCCTCAAGATGTGACTCTGATGGACTCCCTCTTGAAGGGTTTGATTTGATGTAACTTTTGTAACTTTGTTATGATTTCTTCTGTTTTTCTTTATTTTGTTGTTACATCACACTTGGTGCGCCTGTTCTTTTCTTTTTCTCTGTCATAACTTCTTTTTCAAACACTGTAATCATGTTCTGGAAGTTTGACTTTAATGAAAAGTATGGATGCTTGGTAGTACTCTTGAGTTTCATTTCATTGCTTCCCTTACATTGCTTTCACATTGCTTTTAAAGATAAGGCAAGCTCTCTACAAGTGTAAAATTTCATTGCCACTAAGCTTTTACAAGGATAAACTTTCACTAAGTATGGAAAACTTTCCTCACACTAAGTGTATATGAGAGTAACATGTTTACTAAGTGTACGACCCTTTTTTTACACTTTGCTTTAGAAGTATTAACAAAAAAACTTACAACTCTTTTCAAAAGAAATTAAAGAAAATATTCTTTGACATACTTGGTGTTGACAGAGCTAGTTTTGAATCCATCATTTACTCTTGTCAACTTGTAGTACCCGCTGCTACTTGCCTCAGCAACTTTGTAGGGGCATTCCCATCTGGGTGAGAACTTGGGAATTGGCTGCCCCCGCATGATTGCATCCACTGTTTTCCATACTAAGTCCCCATTCTTTAAACTTTTTGTGTTGAACAGATTGATTGTAGGCACGGGTTATGGATTGATGATACTTTTCCATTGCCTATGAGGCCCGATCTTTTCTTTGTTCAGCTGCCTCTATGTCGTTGTTCCTGCTATCTGGAACTAAGTGTGCTGACATAGCCATTCTTGCTGAGGGTACTGCCAACTCAACTGGTAACATAGCTTCGGACCCATATATTAGGGAAAATGGGGTTGCCTGAGTTGGCTTCCTCTTTGACGTTCTATACTCCCAAAGTGCTACGGGGAGTTGTTCAGACCATGTGCCTTATGCTTTATCCATCATCTTACTCGGTATTCGAATAAGGGTTTTGTTGGCCGCCTCAGCTTGTCCATTCCCTTAGGGATAGTGTGGACTAGACTTATGATGCTTAATTTGGTAGGCCTCCAGCAGTTTTCCCACATGACGATTTACAAAAGGAGTTCCATTGTCAAACAACATCATTTTGAGTATGCCAAACTTGCAGATTATGTTCTCTCTGATAAAGTTGGTTACCCCTGCCCCATCTGCCTTCCTCATTGGTATAGCGCCTACCAAGTATGGAACGGATAAGGAGTCTAGATGTTGTGCAGTTCAACCGCTGGTGCATGTATCAAATTCCCAAACTTCTGACAAGACTGGCATCTCCTCACAAAGTTTTTAGCATCTTCTTCCATTGTTGGCCAGTAGTAGCCGAGGTAAATGAGATGTCCATATAACCGCTGTCCTCCTTGATGCTCTGTTTTGTGGGCTTCCCTCAGCACCTCGTTTGCCTTATCTTTTGATAAGCATGCTAAAGGTTCCCCTTCGAAGCTTCTTCGATACAGCTTACCCTGGTCAAGGAAGAAGCGGAGGGCTCACCTTTTGACCCTGATTACATCGACTTTGTTTTCAGGCAGTGTGCCATTCCCAAGGTAATCGATATATGGCTGTTTCCATTCTTCACTACTTAAGAAATGGGCTTCCTCTTCCTTAGGATGGGACTGACATTTTGCGCATTGCCTCTGCAATTCAACAACTTTCCTTTTCCATCTCTGGCTAGTAGTACCCTGCATCTGTACCCGTCGGTATAGGCTGATATCTCCATCTCCATAAGACTTTGCATGGATCTGCTTAAGTTTGTCAGTTGCTTCTTGCCTACCAACGCATCTTGCCAACAAGTTATTGGGACAGCGAAAATACAACTCTCCTCTGAGGAGCAGAAATAGTGCAAGTTTTGCTGGTCTAATTGTTCTCTGGCCAGTTTTCAGTTGCTGGATTATATCTGCTTTCCACCCCTCAGTATCTTGCTCTGTATGTTCTTTAGTTAGCACCGCTAGTATTGTCCTTTTCTCGATGACGATGGCTATACTATAGTCTGGTATCTCCACCTTTGCCCCCAGTGTAGCCAAGGCATCGGGAAAACAGTTATGTGCTCGAGGGGTATGCTGGATTTGGACATCATTAAACTGAGCAAGCAACTTTTGGACTACAGTGCGATATGGGGCTAATAGAGGCTCCTTCAAGGCGAAATCACCCATTGTTTGCTTAATAACTAACTTGGAGTCGCCCCAGATTCTCAACTTGCGAAGGCCCTTCTTTTAGGTAGCTATCAGGCCCAGTATCAACGCTTCATATTCGGCCTCGTTGTTTAAACACTCAAAATCAAGCTTATATGATAGATGGAACTTCTCTCATTCTTGACTGGTTAGTGTGACACCAGCTCCACCTTTTCTAGCTCTAGAAGCTCCGTCAAACTTTAAGTCCCAATAAGTCTTAATTGCAGCTGCTGAGACATGGAACTCACATGGTAGAGGTACCTCTGCAGGTTCATGTTCACCAGAAAGGAACTGTACCAGTAGGTCTATGAGTGCTTGGCTCTTAATAGCCTTAGGAGTGACACAAGCGATATCATATTCTGCTAGAGCCAAAAGCCATCTTGCCATTCTCCCAGTCAGAGCAGGCTTGCTCAGTAATTAGCAGACTGGATCACTCCGGGTTACAACCTGGATCGGGTGTGCCAAGAAGTAGTCGTGCAGCTTCTACGCTGTGAAGATTAAGGCTAAACAATGCCACTCAATTGGAGTATATCGCGACTTGGCACCATTGACTTTGCAACTGATGTAATAGACTAGCTTCTCAATTCCATCTATGTCTTGGACAAGTAGGGCTCCAATAGACCGATGAGTAGAGGTCATGTACAATAGTAGAGGTTTTTTAGGCTATGGGGCAATCATTGTAAGTGGTGAGGTAAGTGCTTTCTTCATCGTATCAAATGCCCATTGGTGTTCTTGCAACCATTCAAACTTGTGATTCCCTTTCAGTAGTGTCCCAAACGAAAAGGTTATCTCAGCAAAGGCTGGAATAAACCTCCTGAGGTATGACACCTTGCCTAGGAATTTCTTCAAAGCCTATTGAGAGCGTGGCGACGGTATTTCCATAATTGACTTGACCTTATCCCCATCTACTTCGATCCCCTGCTGGTGTACAAGGAAGCCAAGGAATTTGCCAGCAGTAACTCCAAAGGCACACTTGAGAGGGTTCATCTTGAGGAAAAATTTGCAGCAACGCTGAAAAACTTTTTCCAAGTTACAGAGGTGGCGGGTTTCCTCAGCAGTAAACTTTTTCGGGCAGGCCTTATTTAGGTCACGAAAGTCTACGTAGACCCTGATTTGACCGTTCTTCTTCTGCACAGGAACAATATTTGCTAGCCAAGTTGGGTACTGTATAGGCTTAATGAACTTGGCCCTTTGCAACTTTTATACCTCTGCTTTAATCTTTGCTTCAAGATCAGGGTGATACTTTCGAGCGTGCTGTTTCATCGGTTTAGAGTTGGGAAAATTGTCTAGATGATGAGTGACGAGGGACGGGTCAAGGCCAGGCATCTCATCATATGTCCAAGCAAAGACATTACTGTATTTCTTTAGTAGTGTTATCAATTTTGCCTTAGCTGCTGGAGCCATTGTATCACTGACAAACACCGGCTTGCTCTGCCTAGGTAAGTCACTGAGGTTGACCTCAATGAGTACCTCCTGTTGGGGTTTGGGCTTATCTTGCATGCATTCAAGGGTGGGCTTAGGCGTCTCCACCAATCCTTCTTGGGACTCACTTCCGTCACATTTATTTCTCTCGGGGCCATCCTCCCAGGGTATGAAGTTTGGCTCCCAAGACCATCATAGGTAGTAAACTGTCTTTCCACCCTCGCGCACCTTGACAATCTTGGGCAGAGGACTTGTAAATCTGCTGCTCCTTTTCTATCCACTATTTTCCAGAGCAGCCTCTGTATCTCGAATGTCTTCCCATTTCGGCAATTTTACTCCTACAATTTTACCAGTCCTTGGAGCTTCATCCGTTGACAACTCAGTAAAGAAAACTACATCCGAATACTGTGCCTCTTACACTTTGAATGGCTTTTCAGACGCGTTTATGGTAACTGTGCGCTTTCCTAACTTTGCCTACATACATTGGTGATAGCTGGACGAGATAGCCCCATATCGGTGCATCCAAGCTCTGCCAAGTATCATGTGGTAATTTGTATCTGCTTCAATCACATGGAATTTAGTCGCAGAACGAATCTCGCCAACTGCTAAGTCCACCACAACATTGCCCTTAGTGACTTTTTTCTCACCACCAAAACTGGTTACAGTAATGGGTTGGCAAACCATTCTAGATTCCGGGATGCCAGCCTTTGCGAAGGTGTCAGCGGTAATGATGTTTATGGATGCCCCACCATCGAGGAAAACACGCTTGAACTCTACATCATTGATATAAGCTGTGACAAAAAGAGGATGGTTATGGGGAAATGGGTATGCTTTGTCTGCTTCTGAAAAGGTAATAGCCCCATAATTTTCCTGGATGCGCCGAGGCACATATTCCTTGGCCTCAGCAACTTCAGCATGGTGCAGTTTAGAGATGCTGATGAGAGCCTTTGTTGCTTCCATCTTGGTGGCTTGGCTCAACCCTAATTGGTCAAAGAATTTTGCAACGCTTAAGCATGAGTATCCTCTGCAAATTTCGCCTCTACAGGTGTTGTTTCAGGGAGCTGGCCAGTTGCAATTTCTTCTAACTCATCATAGTAGGATGCCATGTGCACTTGATCGCACACAGGCACAAGGTAGCTGATCATGTGTACATTCTTCCCCTTCTCCTTGTGGTTAGGATAAGGGTCCTTTCGTACGTCATAATTACCGACATCTTTGAACCTCAGCTCATTCGCGTCAACTTTCTTTTTGAAGATATTTTTTAATGTCCAACAGTCCCTGGTAGGATGTCTGGTGGTTCTGTGATAGACACAGTAATCTGGGCTTTCTTTGTCCTTTTTGGTTAGAGTAACATCAATTGGAGGTAAAGTAAGTTCACCATCAGCGACCCATTCTTTAACCAAGGCCTTAACATTCTCAAGGCTGCAAGGATATGGATTCTTGTTTTCATAACTCTTTCTCTTTTGAGAGGACGAAGCCTTTGCTTGCGAGTGGCTCCCTCCTGTGGAGGTTACTGCAGAAACTCTACTACTGCAGGAGTAGCGGTGGCTGTCACAAGATCTGTGTAAAGGACTAGTGGTACTGAGATTTCTAGCTGTCTCGATCAAGGCTGAAAAGGTAGACAGATTATGGTTCACCAAAAATATCTTGTAGTTGCGTATGGCACCCTCCACACATATGCTGACTAAGTGAGCTTCATCCACTGGTTCATGACAGTCAATCGCCTTGTCTTGGAACCACTTAACATAGTTCATTATATCTTCGCCTTCTTTTTGGACGTCTCGCCCGAGTGTGAGGGTTGTAACTTTCTTCTGGACTTGGAAGAACTTCGTGTGGAACTTGTTCACCATCTCCTCCCAACTCTTGATCGAGTTGGGAGCCAAGTTCACATACCAACTGTAAGCTCTTTCAATAAGTGATTTGGATAACTCCCAAAGGCGCAGAGAGTGGTCATTGCCATGGACACCAAGAGTTTCAATGAACCTGACCACGTGTTCTCTGGCATTGCCTTGTTTTCTGTATACCAAGTTAGGTAGGGCATGGTTAATATCTCTTGAGAGTATAGGGGCTTCTCGAGCATAGCTTGTACATCGGCTAGAGTAACAAAGGGAGTGGGTTGAAATGGTCCAGTCTGCTTCTGGGTAGCTGAACCGGCGACTGTACTGTTCGCCTGAGGTACCACCAGAGACACCTGGATCGGAGCTTGAACCTCAGGGAACAAGTTAGGCGCTGGGTTTGGAATTGCTACAGGTGGGAGTGCGTGCACTGGAGCTAGTTTAGAAGCCATGGCCATAATAACCTCAGTTAGAGTTTGCAAAGCTGCTAGGATCTCCCTTTGCATATTCTGGAATGACTGAACTGCCTCAACCACGACACTGTGGTCATGGTTTTCCGCATGTGCTACTCCGCCATTAGAAGAGCCTTGTTGCCGTGAGAGTTGCTGAACTTCATCTTCTGTCATTTTTTCTAGCGAAGTGTGTAAGCCACTTCGGGTATGAACCATCAACAAAGCAGCCTCCCTAGTGGAGTTGCCAGAAATGTAGGGGGGTTCGAGGTTAGGAAGGTGATTAGAGAGGCAAAACTATGCTAATGGTCCAATAATGGCGGAAGTGGCTGGAGAATGAGTAACAGCAACTGTATGGGAGTTGGAGAGTGTGTAGCTGGATAAGGGCGAAGCAAGTGGCTCAAGAATGAGTGTATGGCAGTACCAAATTGGGCAGCATCTCCCTCAAATCCCCAAAATTCCTACTCTTGAACCTTGGAAAATGGGTCATATTTATAGGCTTTTCCTTGGTGCCAAGAGGACACCAAGTGGCCAAATAGAGAGAAGACATGTGTCCTAAAGGATCACATAGAATATTCTGCCTTGAGCCACCAGGCTGAAGGTGCCACGTGTCCCTCTGCATGTACTATGTACTATCTGTTTGCCTCCTGTAGACATCCCATTTTTGACTGCCCTTAAGACTTGGGCACCACTGATTGCTTACTTGGTGGTGAAAGTTGTGTAGTGCAAAGGTTCGGTTTCTTTAGCAAGAAGAGCCTCAAATCCCAACCTTATACCCCTTTTGGACCAAAATGATTTTAACGAAAATATTTTAGACCTTAAAATCATTTCTTTCAAAACATTTTTTGAAAAATGATTCTACGATGTTCCGAGGCTTGCATTTCGTTAAATATTGCGCTTTTCGGTAAACCGAGCAAGGACAAAGTGGAAATGAATGAAAGATAGGTGAACTCTTGGAAAAAATCTTACAAAACATCCTGTTTAGAGGTTTGGATTTGGAGAAAATTGGAGGAGAGGAAAGAAACCAAGTTGGGGGAGAAGTTGGGCATGAATCGGTAAGAGGGAGTTGAGCAGCCCTCGCTAAATCGGGCCTATCCATTTGTACACTTGGATTTCAGCTATGAGGCCACCACGGTTAGAAAGTGGACTTCCAGGGCTTCATTTTGCACTCAAGAATTTCTTAAAGCTGTGTCCGGATGAGGGAGATATGGCTGGTTGAAGTTAGACATCAACCCAGTTAGACTGAAACTGAGCAGTCTTCACTAAAGGAGGGATATATCTTAGAACACTTGAAATTTTGATGTGAGGCTGCCATCATTGAAAATAAGACATTCGGGGCTTCAGTTTAGGCTCAAGAATGACCTGAAAAGGAGTCCAGATGAAGGAGTTATACTTGTTTGAAGTCGGGGATCGGGACCAGTTTTTTTTTGTCGGCTACTGGTGGAGTGTGCCGGCCACAAATGGAGCTTGCCGGCCATAGGTCGGCCAGAAGTGAGCCTAGTCGGGCATCATCATAAGTGTGCAGAAAGCTCAGAATTTGCAGATATTTTGCTCCAACTGTCTTTCAAATGCTCCAACTGTCTCTAAATCAGATATTTCGACCCAAGGCTCTCTTTTTGCTATATATAAAGGCCATATCTCTCATTTTGGATGGTTAGAAAATTTTGGAAGCCTCTCTCTTTACATATCTCTCTCTCTAGAATTCTCACTCTCTCTTCTTGTTTATGCTTGAAAGATATAATTCTCTACACATTTGTATACAACCCCTTAACCAAATTGGACCACCTTGGAGCTGAGGCCTCTTGGGACCTATTTTGGGCTGTTGAAGGGTCATTTGAGCCTAAGAAAGTGGCTGATTATTGTTGTGCTTCAGAGGTATAAGGCTTACCTCATTTGAGCTTTGTTTTAGTTACTTGTTTTGCCATCTTTTCAAACTATTTTTGGCTTGGTTTTCAACTACGAAAACCTCTATTTTTTAGGTTTAAAAATGGTGGTTTAAGGCCTTTTTGAGTTAGGGGATGGTCCACCCTTCTTGTTGCCTAATTGTGTGAGCTTTTGTGCCATCTTCTAGCATATTAAAATCAAACTTTTTGGGCCTTTAAACCACTAAAATTCAGAGGTTTTTCAATGGTAAAAACTTTGTTTTGAAGTCCAAAAATGGAGGGGTTAGCCTCCCCTTCCTGTGTCTCTCTTCTATGCGTAGTTAGCATTACAAACTAGCATGATTTTGTGGCTTAACTTAGCTTAATCTCAGCATGTTTTAGGCTCTGTTTTGCCATGTTTCAACTTTGTTTTTGGTTGGTTGGTGCACTTGTTGCTTGCTTTTTGTACTTGTAGTGCAGTTGTGCTTATTAGTCTAGCATGCCTAATGAGTTAGCCCATTATTCTAGTTTATGTTAGCTTGATTCCAGCATATTTTCACCACTGTTTTGACATGCTTTAACTTTATTTTGTGTCAGTTAAGTCCTTCGAGGCTTGTTTTGCATGGCCATAGTGTAATGGTCTTCACTAGTCCATTGTTTTGAGGCCTCTAGCATGAAGTGCATGTGTTGATTGCATGATATAGCATCATTTTATATATGATTTTAGTGCATATAGCCTTGTCACACTCTCACATACTTCACTCTTTCATTACTTTTGAGAGTTGTGTTTTGAGCCTAACTTGCGAGCCAACACATGAGCATGTTTTTATAGCCTTTTGTGCTTCAATTCTAGCATGATTTAGCCATTGTTTTGGCATGATTAAGCTCTGTCCAGAGGTGGTTTAGTCATTTGAGCTTGATATTGCATGCCTCTAGTGTAGTGCTCTTCACTAGTTTTAATGCTTTGGCTCTTAACATGTTGTGCATGTGTTGCTTGCATGTTTTAGCATTATTTTTCATGCCATTTCAGCACTGAAAAGTCTGCAACCTCCCTCATTTCTTCATTTTTCCATTTGTTTTCAGGGTTGGTTAACCTTATGATTGTGTTTAAGCTTGAGATAGAGCTTGTGCTCAATGACTTTAACCCTCTTATGAGGGTTCTTTCTAGCCAAAGGCATGATCTCTCTCATGTCTTAAATCATCCTTTGGTTGACCTCTCTCTCATTAGACGACTTTCACATTGGACTTTACCGGTTAAAGAATGGCTTGGTAATGCTAAAATGTGTAAATAAAATGAACAAAGTAAAACTTGTGCAAGATAAGCATTTGTGTGGCATTGCATGTGTTTGGATCGGGCGTTAATCCAAACACAAGAAATGTGGGACGTTTCATACTCAAAGTGATGAAATGTGTCACGTTTCTTCGTTGTCGTCGCCCTTGATCATATATGATAGGGTGGTGGCCCGTTGAGTCTTATTTGTGCATTCATTAAGCTTGTAGCTTGACTCTTTGGCCATCATGCTTTGAAAATGCTTGATTGGTGGCTTGAGAGCCAAGTGCCACACTCCTTTGAGCTTGAAAAATGATAAGGAGAGTGGCAGTATACATATTCCTTGAAAAATGCATTACTTTGCCTCTGTTGCTCTCTGTTGCAGCAAAACCAGAATGCTAGAAAAAATGGTGGCCGACCAGCCACTTGCAGTAGCCGACCGACCAGTGTAGGTGGCTGACAACCACTTTCTGTGGCCAACCGGCCAGAAGAGAAAAGTTGTTCAAATGTGTATCTGAGTTAGGGCAGAAGCAGTTTGGAAGTTGGTGCAATTTTCAAAGATTAAGGGGAGTGCAAACAGAGGCAACCGATGGCAAGGCGATGGATTTTCAGGAGGAAGCAATCGAGCATGCATGTCTCCCTCGCCCGCGAGGCCAATTCATTGCTTTATTAGCCAGTTGTAGTTGATTATTACATGTGTTGTAATTAATCATTCAATATTTTAATTAGTTTGTGTAACTAGTTAATTAGTTTCAATCGTATTGTAATAATTAATTAGCTAGAATAGTAAATTAGTTTTGTTTTGTAATAATCAGCTTAGCTTAGTGTAGCTTAGCTTATTCTTTCAGACCCTCCTTCGCGAGGGCGTATTGTTGTAATAAGTGTGCGTGTGTGTGTGCATGTCTTCAAAACCCACTTCTTTCTCCCTTTTATTTAACCACTTTCGATGGTTAGTTTTAGGGCACGTTTTGATTAGCATACGTTATGTTTTCAGACGTGCATCATTCATTTGTCTTGCATGCACCGTGCTCGGCACATCATTCAAACTGCATCAGATTTCAATACCTTTTTGAATACATGTATCAAATTATTGTATTCATATGCCATCTTAGATAACCGAGCCTATTTAGCTGCATATTGCATATTGCATGTGTTGCATTAGGCATTCTTGTATAGTTAGGATCATGCATATTTCTAACTAGTTTTTTGTTTTAGCTTGGAGTACACTGTAAGTTTTACACTTTAGTATACTTACATGAGTGCGAGTGTTACCATGATAGCATGCTTGCCATGAGGCTATTTGTTTAAATGCTTAACTGCATGAATGCCTGTGGGTGAAGGCTTGGTTGCTTAAATTGGGACAATTCAACGAATGAGAGTTTTTAGCCCACTTCGCGAAGTGGCAAAATCATGTTTTAAAGCCCACTTGAGGGTGGCAAATCCGCGCTTTAGCCCACTTGCGAGTGGCACTTTCAAACCATTTTCGAAAACAAACATGAGTCGATTTGTTCCAAGTCTTGTGACTTAGTCTATACTTTCTTATGTGCGTCACATAGTGAAGTTAGCTAATAACTGGAATAAGAACACATAAGGTTTATAAAATAACATATTATGCTTAGTAGAGGCCGATCCTTTGATCGGGCGAGCGGGGGTGCTCATGACATGACATTCCCCTCTCGTACCCAAGTTCCCGAGCCGAGACAACTTTGATGATGACAGACACGTGGCCTTTGGCACGAGTCAGGGTTTCTTAAATTTTTCAAAAACAAAATATTTAAGTGGCGACTCTGTAATCTGACAAAGTAGTCCAGTTCTGGCATTATTTGATTTAAAATCTGATTTTCCAAAATGATTTGCCGGATTGGACCCTTTGGTGTTTATCAGTCTCACATTGCACTTTGTGAGATTAGATTCAGAACTGTGACAGGAGTCCGAACTGTCGGACCAATTCGCGTCTCTCCAAAAGGGGGGCGCGAGGAGAAAGTCGAGTCCACACCTCCCCAACTACTTTTTTGGGCCTCAGCAAGTGTAGTTACGATGGGAGTGTTTAGCGCGGCAACTCCCATTTGAGCCTCAGCAAGTACAGTTACAGTGGGAGTGCTTGCCTCTGCACTTGCCTTCTCAGCTTGAACCTCAGCAAGTGCACTTACAGCGGCGAACCTTGCCGCTGCACTTGCTTTCTCAGTTCTATTTGACCAGTACATGCATCCTTAGGACTCCATTAGTCTGCTATTGACTACATTAGTGTTCACCTCAGCGAAGTCTCTACCCTTAGCCACCTAACCACAAACTCCCCAGCTTCCCAAGGCAAAGGCCACAGCTAAGCCTGTTATCAACCGTCCTGTGCCTCAGTACCAAGCCCAAGGGGGCTTCCTTAGTCCTGCATGTGCGACCAAGCCAGGTCCATGACTTGGGTAATGGAAAGGGAGTTCCTTATGTTCGGGCTACCCTACTCCCATCTTCGCGGGGTTGCCGCGGTAAACTGGTATTTCTGGGCCTGCTATTAACTCCAACCAGTAAGTCTTGGGGCCTGCTATCAGCGCCAAGTTAAATGAGGAAATAGACATTATTAAATCACTAGTTAAGATAGCAAAACAAATCCACATCGAAAGAATGGAAATGCGAGAGATGTGCAATAAAAATAAAGTTAGCGCTAGGCATTAGCCTCAAAGGGAAGCCTCTCCCAAAGACTGCTATCACCTTGGCAAGATATTCCCTCTACAACTTAGTTGCTGTGATAATAGTTGCTACGGTAGTCATTTCCTGCGGCAAGTTCAGACGGCATGACCGAAGATATTAGAGATGGCGGCGTCGACAGGATGCCTCCGCAACTTGGGTGCTGCAAGCATTGCCTCAGAGACTCTGTTGCCTCGGTCTTCTCTTTCCCTCGGCAACTCCAGATGATCGTGACACCGACATTACTTGGAATAGTGACGGCACGGAAGATACTTAGAATAGTGGCACTGAGACAAAGTTCCTCAGCAACTCTGCCGCTACATATGTACCCTTGGCAACTTCAAATAGCGACGGAACCGAAGTTAATAGGAATGGCGGCGCTGAGACAAAGTGCCTCAGCAACTCTGCTGTTGCACATGTTCCCTTGGCAACTTCACCGCTGCAGGTGTTGCCTCTGTAACTTGACTTGGGCATTTTTCCTCGTTGAGTCCATCTAGAGCCTTGGTGGGTCGGACCTACCTCGGCCCACTTGTTGGCCCACTTCTCTTGGGCTTTGGCCCACGCTCATTTCTTATCCCTAGTCGCCTTCTAAAGGCGATCTTAGTGCTTGAGTCCATACTTAGTTTGGGGTTTAATTTCTAACCCTCTACAAACCCAAGTTTTAGCCCAAAAATAAATAGTTTTTATAGCCCAAAAATAGTTGGAAAATTGCAAGCATAATAGCAAATAAATCAAAGCAACAAGCAAAGCCTTATACCTCTTGAGAAGAAGACCAATTCTAGACAACATATCAAGACAACACACCATTCAAGAGCTCAAACCAAGCTCAAAAGTACCTCAACTCAAAGATGAGAAGGTTTGGTTAAGGTTGTATAGGCAAAGGTTAAGGATATGTAGGCTAAAGTGTAGAAATTTGGAAGAGAGAGAGAGAAAAAGAATTGTAGAGAGAGAGGAAAAATTTTGCTCTAAAATTTTTCTAACCTTAAAACATGAAAGGAATGCCCTCTATATACAGAAAACATGAATTCCCCTCAAGAACATCTAGCCCTACACGTGGGAGCAGATGCATGCATCTGTGCAAATAGTTGGCACAGCTGTCACAAAATATCTACAAAAGAAACTGGTGGCCGGCAACCAAGAGTGATGGCCGGTAGCCTAAAAAGGTGGCCGGTATGCCACCAAGGGTTGCATGCTTGAAGAACCAAGGCTTGGTCCAAGAATGAGACAACAAGAGTGTAGGGTTTGCAGGGATCAAAGTTGTGGCATTCCGCTGAGGACATCGAGCACTTGACGAGCATATAGACTCATCATTAGGTGTGCATGTGATAACGTCCAAGTCGTGAGGGCCGTCAAAAATGGAGTGTCTATAGCTACCCCTCTTTGACAGAACTTGGAGTCATGAAATGACGTCAGTGAATGTCAAAGCCCGAAGACAACCCATTTTGACAAGGTCGTAAGACTTGGACAAATAATCAAAATAGAAATAAATGGTTGCGCCCACAGGCTTCCTACTTATCCCTTTGCAAGGAATCAAACCAGCATAGCTTTGGGGCAAAATGCAAACGAAATGCATAATGCAACTTAGAAAGCTGGACTCACATGCTACGTGAAACCGGCTATTTTAAAAACTTATGATTATGCGAGATGATGCAATAAGCAATAACAAGTGCAATAAGCAAGATAACGAGATAAAAACATATGAATGAGCAGCTTCAAGCTAAACCAATAGAGGTTCCATGCAAAAAGATAAAGCCACACTCTAACCACGCTAAAACAAGAGACGAGGAAAGAAAACACAGCCCAGGATTGCGTTTCATACATCCTGAGAAACTGAGAAAATCGCTCGGGGTCGTGTTTCACACATCTTGAGAAACTAAAGAACGAAAACTATCCGGGATCGCATTTCACACGTCCCAAGAAAAAGAGAAATTAAAATCGCTCAGGGTTGTGTTTCACACATCCCGAGAAACAAGAAAAATCACTCGGGCTCACGCTTTACGCGTCCTGAGAAACAAGAAAGCTCGCTCGGGCTTTGCGCTTCACACGTCCTGGGAAACAAGAAAGACCACTCGGGCTAGTGTTTCACTTGTCTCGAGAAACAAGAAAGACCGCCCGGGCTTGTGCTTTACGCATCCCAAGAAACAAGAAAATTGCTCGACCTCGTGCTTCACGCGTCTCAAGAAATAAGAAAATCGTTCGGGCTCGCGTTTCACGCGTCCCGAGATAAAACACGCCCAGGGCCATGCATCACGCGTCCTTAGATACTAGAAAATCGCTCGGGGTCACACTTCGCACGTCTTGTGATGAAACACGCCCAAGGTCACGATGCATCCTGAGATACTAGAAAATCGTTCAGGGTCACACTTCGCACGTCTTGAGATGAAACACGCCCAAGGCCGCTCGCCACGCGTCCTGAGATACTAGAAAACCGCTCGGGGTCGCGTTTCGCATGTCCCGAGATAAAACATGCCTAGGGCCGTGCGTCATGCGTCCTGAGATACTAGAAAACAGCTCGGGGTCGCACTTTGCACGTCCCAAGATGAAACACCCCCAGGGCCACACGTCATGCGTCCTGAGATAGTAGAAAACCTCTTAGGCTCATGCTTTACGCGTCTCGAGATGAAACACGCCTAGGGCCATGCGCCACCCGTCCTGAGATACTAGAAAATCGCTTGGGCTTGTGCTTCACACATCCCAAAATAAAACACGCCCAGGGCCACGCGTCACGCGTCCTGAGATACTAGAAAATCGCTCGAGGTCGCGCTCCGCACGTCCCGAGAGGAAACACGCCTAGGGCCGCGTGTCACGCGTCTTGAAATACTAGAAAGAGGTGTGCGATAGATGCACAAAGTGAACAAGTGCGATAGATGCACAAAGTATATTCCATGCAAGATAGACAACCGACGTATAATGTTAATTGAAAGCATATTCTATGCATGAAACAAAAACATATTCTATGTGAAATATAAATGATGCGAGACACGCATACAATATGTGATGCACATTCTATGCAACGGAAAAGAACAAAAGCTTAAATTGAATAAAATAATACTTGGTGGCACCTCCGAGTTACCTCTCGGAGGAATTGCAATATGTTCAAAAGGATACACCTCATTCATGTTGACAAGTGATGAACATCATGCGCCAAAACATAGTTTTGAGCTTCCTTTGAAACAATCTGAACCCAATAATGAACCTTCCTTACACTTCTTGGGAAACAAAGACACAAAGCAACATCAGGACACAGAGGAAGGCCATTAGCCACTTACCGGCCACAGGGGGAGGCTGCCGGCCACCTACCGGCCATCAAAAGGTCCTGCCGGCCACCGATGGCAGATTCAGGGTTTTTTGGTCTTTTCACCCATGGGTCTTTAAGTATAGACCAAGACTCCTCATTTCCACACACCCACACTTCCAAAATTGCTTCCCCTCTCTCAAGACACTTTTTCCCTCTAGATCTGAGCTTTTTACGCGTTTTCCAATGCCTTGCGCGAACTTTATTCGCTAAACCCTCTTGATTCTCTTCACATTGCACCAATTGGATTTTGATTTCGACACTTTTTTTTCTCATTTTTACCCTTCTAGACTTGTTCCCCTCGAGTTTCTCTCGGGTTTCACGAACTTTCCTTGACTTTGACTTTTTCTCCAATTTTCTCTCTCCTAGGGTTGACTTTTCTAAGTTTACCCTCTTTTCTCCATTTTTCTTCACTTTTCACCTACGTTTCATCCATTTTCCAAATGGTAGATGATTTTCCACATGACGGGGCTCCTCCAGGGATTCCCCTCATATTCCCACATGTTGCTGAGGCAGATGAGCTAGTCGTTGCCGAGGCTGGCAAGCAGCTGAGGGCATCGAGGCCGACCTCGAGGCGGAGTTTGAGCCTGAGCTTGAGCCAAAACCGCTATCATTGAGGGTACGACCTTTTGATCTAGTGAGGTACCATCCCCGCACGCATATCTTGCCACCCGGAGGCATTAGGCGATTCAACGACTTCGCTCGCGGTGTACCGGAGGACCTTCTACTGAAGAAGTCAGCTTCCCACCTTTGATCTAGCGCCACTGAGATATGAACTCGGTTCTCATGCATTATTACCTTTCTTTAAACTGCATTTCTTGCACTGCCTTTCATCCGACTGTACTTTCATCACTGCCTTATCTAATTCATCTATTCTTTGTCATAGGGAGATTCTTGTGCCTTCAAAGGGTATAGAGCTACGACTGCGAGAGATTGGTATGATGAGCTCTTTGTCGGGGTTCGTGACATTGTGGTCAAGCCTGGCTTTGGCCTTTTTTGCTTCGGCCTAACGCAAGTCGTCCTCTTTTAGGTGCGTTTATGGAGAGGTGGTGGGACACCACCAACTCCTTCCACTTATTCACTATCGGGGAGATGACAATGGCATCGTACAACTTTTCCATGATCATCGGCTTAGGAGTAGGGGGTGATCCAATCCCTTTCAACACCGACATAGGGGAGTGGGAGGCGACTTGGATCAAGCTACTGGGAGCGCGTCCACCTTTGTACCAAATAACTATGGTCAGATATAGTTGGTTCATTAAGCAGTTCCGAGGGAGTGAACCAGAGACATTAAAGAAGATGGAGCAGTATGCTAGAGGCTTTTTGATGTTCATCCTTGGTACCACCTTGTTTTCGAACAGGTGGAACATCGTGGGCTTATATCTGTTGAGCGCTCTTGTGACCCTTCCCCGGGTACGCTTCTATAACTGAGGCGGAGCTGGCCTCGCCACCTTGTACGAATATATGAGGTCTACCTCCCGCCTGAAGGGAGAGCTGATCGGAGGCTACTGGCGAGCCTAGGAGGAATGCATTTCAGTTTCCTCTTTGCACTTTACATTTTCTACTTTATATCTGTTCAACACCTGTGCTTTTTGCTTTGCACTTTCTACATCTATTTATACTGTATGCTTTCTGCTTTACACTTTCTATATATGTTCATGTTGTGTGCTTTCTGTTTTGCACTTTCTGCATCTGTTCATGCTGTGTGTTGATCACATATTATTGCACTTTCCTTACAGCTATGGGTTTATGCTTATTTCTCAGCTCTTGCCCCAAAGCCCATGGAGGAGCTCCCCTTGGCAGTTCTCTACTCGAGGCAGTATGATGGCAGATGTCAGTGTAGGAGTCGCGAGTCGTTCGCATTTTTCGCCACTACTTCGACACAGTGACCGGCCATGAGGTAACCCAAAACACAGTCATTTTTACTTTACAACTATTATAATTCACACTTTAGCAACTGACAGCAACTAACAATCTATACACTCTCTATTTGTAGATCATGTGGCAGCCTTAGGCCATGATACTGGCTAGGGTATGGGACCAGTACGCAGGGGCTTGGGCCACTTCTCGTTTCCGAATCTTACTTGAGGGCCCAGTCTGCCGGGCCTAGTTCTTGAGTGAGCGGTTCGTCCGTCAGACTGTGGGCTTGCTGGATTCGATCGTTCTGATTCCACTGCTAGAGTCTATGAGATCAGCAGACAACTTATCTGTTGATGTAGTCACTCAGTTCATGGTGGGCTTGGATACTGATTACTTCAGAGCAGAGGGTGACTACGCGACCTTTATTCAGACCCACCTCATGCCACCTCCGATAGGCGCTCGGGGAGACAAGGGAGTGAGGGCTCCTGCAGTGAGAGAGGTGTATAAGGCAACCAGGGCCCGCGCTAGAGGGGCTCTCCCTACGGAGCAAAATACCCATTGGTTAGAGCTTCCCACCGTGCTTACATGCTGGCGACATACTGGGGAGGCTTACCAGATCCTAATCGAGCCTGTAGAGGCTAGTCACGAACTTGTCGGAGTTCGGGGTTTGTCTCGGGTATGGACCATACTTTACAATTTGCACCCCACATTTCATTTCAGATATATTTATTGCAGACACTGATCATCCAAACGCATTTGTAGGCATCCATAGAGTACACGGGGAGCGCTCTCGAGCTGATAGCCTCCTTGATAGGTAAGGTACAGAGGAGGGAGATGCTGCTCGGTGTCCATGGTATCCTGGTAATTTCTTTCAGTTTGCACTTCATGCTATCAAATTTTCAGTGATACACTGGCATTCCAACTGTAAACTTCTCCAAACTACACTAATACACTGCATTGGCACACTGTATTAACACACTGTACTCGTACTGTGTCTGATTTCTGCATACCGCTTATTCTGTATACCACGCATGTATCTGATACGAACAGTGTAACTGATACGTTGACAACTGTCTTTTTCAGATCCCAACTATGTCGATTGCATCGGCGGCAGCAGCACCACCACCAGCACCAGCAGTACCTCCTCTAACAGCAGGGGGAGAGGCAAAAACAGGGGCACCCGGGGTAGAGCAGTCCTCTAGAGCCCATCTTGAGCGATGACGATGTTGAGACCAGTGACTCAAAGGAGGCAGTGAGTCGGCATTCTGAGTCATCCGAGAGTGGAGACGATGGTATTGGCTCAAAATCCGAGAGTAGAGGTGACAATGCTGGGGACTCTAAGGCAATGATTGGAGAAGATACTGGCTTGAGTCCAGAGACTGATTCAGATAGTGGAGCTGATGGTGATAGTGCCTCAGAGTCCTCCCCTCTAAGGAAAAGGATGAAGAGGGCCTCTCGAGCCTGAGGCAACTGACGCTGATTTTTGATTTTTTTTTTTGTTGCTTAGTTTCTTTTTGTTTGGTAACATTAGCACATGCATGGCCTTAGCTAGGTTTTATTTTGCTTTGAAACTTGTACTCCTCTTTTGTAAAGAAACATGATCGGAATAAAACCTCGCAGTTTTTTTTATAAAAAGTGTTATTATTTTTGAATCATAAGCACCATATTTGCATGAAATGGACATGGAATCGAATTAGCCAATAGAGCATTTGATTGAAACAATGTTCTTAATCGCGTAATGAGCCAACCAACAACCAAAATACAAAATACAACTCGATAAACAAAGCAAAAGCAACTTAAATACAAATAAACAAACTTGTTAAAATAAAAAAGACTCAAAACAAGACCTTGAAATACTCAAAGATCAAACCGAAACACATGCTTCTAGCAGTGCTCAACACACAAGTGGACGGCAAACCTGAAAAGAAGGCTGCCGGCCAGAGATGGAGCTTGCTGGCCATAGAAAGTGGCCTACCGGCCACCTACCGGCCATCTACCAGCCATCAAATGTAAGAATCGCCAGATTGTTGACAGTTGGCTTCCACTCAAAGCCTTATCTTCTACAAAAGGTTCAGCTTCGTGAATTCTTCTCTAGAACTTTATTTCAGTTGCAATTTCTTCACAAATTGAGCCATTTTTGGCTAAAACGCTCTCGAATTTGATTGCGACTTTAGACGGCAGGGAAAAGGTAAATTTTCAGGATTTCGACATAAATACACTTTTTTCGTTGAGCTGTACTCCACTCTGTTTTCCGCTCCTTCATGCCGCGGCACGATGCTAGGACCTTATTACACATGTCTTCAGCTTCGGGGGATAAGAAATATGCCCGACAATTGAAGAATTTTAGGCACTAATGGAATCCTAACGTGATGAGGAAATCATGTCTCAGCCCTGTTTTGGCCATGCCCAAGCTTTGGGATGGATGTGCAGGCTTATTCTACACGAGGCTCGATCTTTGGCCCACAACGGAGAGCTGGACATTCTCAGTTTGATCCGTCGATTTTCCAACATCGGTGATAGAGGCGACCTTCTCTAGCGAGGTTTTTAGAAACATGCCCTCTGCTTATGTATGCTTGCTCATTTCCTTTTTGCCCCTAGCTTTGGCAGGTCCAACATTCGGCTGATCGAAGTGGCCCAAGGTTTGAAAGAAGGCAAGAGTTCCATTGGTTTGGCACTGACTGAAGCTTTGACGAGTTTAAATGCCTTTTATCAGCGAGAGACTACCAGATTCGCAAGGAGTCCACTACTTCTCCAAGTATTATTTCCCACCCTTCCTCATACGTGTTTCTCACATCACTCAGCACTCATGCTCTATTTTTCTCTCAAAGCCATTTTCTCAATTTTCTCTCAACATACACCTCTCTATTCTTTAATCTCTCTTTTCTTTTCATCCATTCCCAGGTGTGGCTTATGGATAAGCTGAAGGTAGTGGACTCTTGCCCTGAGTACTCAGCTCAAGGCTATTTCTTCCGCCACCGACTAGGGGATTTCCTAAATGAGGGATGGTGGTGCAACTTTATGTGCAACAGGTCTGCTGCTGACACAGCTTTGAGTTGCCCCAAGCTTAATCTAACCGAGATGAGTTATAGTATGGCCCGGTAGCTTGGCATACAATTGATCAGCCCGACACACTGTGTGTTCTATTTTCCTTTCCGGTTCAAATGTCAATTTGGGCATGATCAGATCTTCCCAAAGGAGGGGGTAGAGTTCTCGGTTTCATTCCTTATCTGTGGTTTACACTTGGCTAGGTACCTCACTGCTTGGAGGACGAGAGAACTTCTGGCCCCTGTCCCTAATTTTAGTTGCGCCCTTTCTAGCGAATGATTGGCTTGGCTAAAGGATGAGGCACAAACCAAGCCCACTTTGGCTTGAGAAGTTTCCACAAGCACGAGCAGGGGATGTAGGAGCACCTGACTCACCTATGCCCCTAGTTTATTGCTTTGACCTTTCTTTTCAAGTTTTTTTAATGTAATAAAAGCGCCTTTGATTTGTATCAATGAGTTGGAGAAATTTTATGTTAAAATCAATGAGATTAAAGTTGTGGTCACTGAAAATTTTCCTTTGGTCCAAAAATGGTTTAAGTTGTGATAGCTAAAATTTTGAACAAAATTAACTTTTATCAAAAACTTTTCAAAACCATTTTTGAAAAGGATCACCACTTGACACGCAGAGAATCAATCCTCAATATGTACAACCCTGAATCAAAAGATCACAAATTGCTCCTTGACTGAATAACACTGCTCAGCATTGTAACCAGCTCTTCCCTCAAAGTAAAGATCACAACCGAACCCTCAGGTAAAGAATAGACAAAGATGACTTGATCGATCACATGGACAGGACAACTGAGTTAAAGGTAATTATAGCCAAACTTCAGGATGAAGTTGTCTACGTATCCCAAAGATGGGAATCAGGCCTTACGTAATTCGGTTCAGGTTCACTCGAGTATTAACTCTCTCATTTTGCGTTCTAACTTTTTCTAAAGTCGCCCTTTAGGGTTTTTAACCTTGCGAGCTTAGTTTTTCTTTATTTCTAATTTTTCATGCTCTAACTTTTGCCTAGGTCGTTCTTCCGGGTTTTCGGCCTAGCAAGCCTCTCAGGGATAGTATTTTTTCAACTTGTCTATGTTGATCGTTGTGAAAATTCCAGGCCATCCAAGTCCACGAGAATAACAGCTCCACCCGACCAGATAGTTTTGATGATGTAAGGACCGGTCTAATTAGGTCTGAACTTTCCCCTAGGGTCATGAATGGGAGCTCGGTTATCTTTCATCACCATATCTCCCTCTTTGAGATTCCGGGACTTAACTTTCTTGTTAAAAGCCCTAGTAATTTTGCGTTGATAGCCTTAAACATGATATAATGCTTTCAGCCTTCTCTCATCAAATAGTATTAGCTCTTCGAATCTGCTCTGTTGCTAGTCCACCTCTGCTATCTGACACTTAGCCATAACTCGCAACGACGAGACTTCTATTTCAATTGGCAGAACAGCTTCCATCCCATAGATAAGAGAATAAGGAGTTGCCCCTATAGACGTCCGAATTGAAGTTCTATAGCCCCAGAGTGTGAATGGCAATTTATCTGGCCAGTCTCTGTAGGTCTCAACCATCTTCTGCAAGATATTCTTGATGTTCTTGTTGACGGCTTCAACGGCTCCGTTAGTTTGTAGCCGGTATGTAGATAACTTATGAAAAGTCACATTGTATTTCTCCAACAAGTCTATCATATCTTTCTTGAAATGGGAGCCATTATCTGATATGATCTCGTTTGGGACTCCGTATCGGCAAATGATATTGTTTCTGATGAACTTGACTGCATGCAATACTTTCAACATTGCATGGGACTGAGTTTCCACCCACTTTGTAAAGTAATCAATTGCCACCAAGATCTATTCATGCCCATTCGACCCTTTTGGTGTGACTGCACCGATAACATTGATTCCCCATACTGAGAAAGGCCATGGCAAAGTCATGTTATACAGTTTTGACGGCGGGATGTTCATGCGATTAACATGAATTTGGTATTTGTGACATCACCGAACAAAACCAATAAAATCCTCCTCCATAGTGGACTAATAGTAACCTTGCCTGAGAATCTTCTGGGCTAACATCACTCCGTTCATGTGCACTCCACACTCTCCTCCATAGATGGCCTCCATCAGGCGTTTTGATTTCTCTTCTTCCACACACAACTTGTGCATTCCCAGATGACCTCTTTTATACAGTTTACCTTCGCAGATGATAAATTGGACGGCTATTCATCATATTTCCCTTTTGTCCTTAGCATTTGCCCCTGGTGGATAAATCTCATTTTCTAAGAAGGTCCAAATATCGTAGTACCGAAGGTTATTGTCTTGTGCTTTATCTATTGCGACGATAGTTTCATAGGCCGGTGTGTATCTCTGCTTAATGATAATCGAACACATCCGAACTCCAAATGGGATGTCTACCATAGAACTTAGAGTTGCTAAAGCATCGGCGAACCTGTTGTTCTCTCTCAGTAGATGCGTGAAAGTCAGCTTTTCAAACCTAGGAATCAAAACGTCCAGAGTCTGGTGATAAACCTTCATCTTTTCTTCTTTGACCTTCCAGTTTCCATTTGCTTAAGAAACAACTAAGTTCGAGTCCCCAATAACGTCCAACCTTTTTGCCCCTAGTTTCAGGGCAGCTTCTAAACTAGCGATACACGCCTCATATTCTGCTTCGTTATTAGACACCTTGAACCGGAGTTTGAAGGCTAAAGGTATATGGGAATCGTCGGGTGCTATCAACAACACATCTATCCTATAACCGTATTGATTGGACGCTCTGTCAAATTACATTGTCCAAGTCTCCTCTCAACTTGCAGAATAGCTTCATCTAGGAACAGGTATTCCATCGCCTCATCTCTCTCTACTGGGTGATCTGCCAGGAACTCCGTTACAGCTCTCCCCTTGACCAACTTGCGAGTAACATACTTGAAATTAAATTCAGAGAGAAGAAGCAACCAACGGGCTAGCCTACCCATAAGTGCTGGTTTCTCAAAAAGATATTTGATGGGATCTAATCTCAAAACCAGAATTATAGAGTAAGCTAACAACTAGTGCCTCAGCTTCCTAGTAACCCATACCAAGGCTAGGCAAGCTTTTTCCAATGGAGTGTAGCGAGTCTCATAATCCAGGATTTTCTTGCACAAATAATAGATGGCTTTCTCAACCTTATCCTCAGATTCCTGAGCAAGCATACATCCCATAGTCGTGTCTGTCACTGATAGGTACAGAATCAAAGGCTTCCCCGGCTCTGGCAGCGATAACACAGGTGGATTCTGGAGGTACTACTTAATCTGCTCAAAAGGGAATCAACATCTGTCATCCCATCAGAATTTCTTTCCTTTCTTCAAGAGACCAAATAGTGGTTCACAAGTCAAGGTAAATTTGGAAATAAACCGTCTTATGAATTACACTTTACCCAAAAAGCCTCGCACCTCTTTTTCAGTCCTTGGTGGTGGCATTTCTAGGATGACCTTGATTTTGGAAGGATCTACCTCGATGCCCCTCTACGTGATCAAAAAGCCCAGCATTTTCCCTGTTGTTACGTCGAAAGTACATTTCTTCGAATTCAACCTCGGTCTGTATTCTCTGATCCGTTGAAAGAATTTCTTCAAGGCGGTGTAGTGGCCCTCTCTTTCTTTGGACTTGATAATCATGTCGTCCACGTACACCTCGACCTCTTTGTGGATGATATCATGCAGAATGGTGGTTGCATCCCTTTGATAGGTAGCCCCGGCATTCTTTAGCCCAAACGGCATAACCTGATAACAGTAGGTATCGCACGGCGTAGTAAATGTAATTTTTTCTGTGTCTTCGGGCGCCATTAGAATCTGGTTATACTTGAAAAAACCCATCCATGAAGGATAGCAATGCATGGCCCGCAGTGAAGTACACTAATTTATCAATTTGCGGCAGAGGAAAGTCGTCTTTCAAACTGGCTCTGTTTAAATCCCTGAAGTCCACACACATCCAAATTCTACCATCCTTTTTTGGCACTGGGATGATGTTAGCCAACCAAGTCTGATATTCAAATACTAACAAGAAACTCATTTCGCATCTTCTACTTGACGGGTCGGGTCTCAGGGTCAAGAGGGATCCGATGCTGTACAATCTCAGGATCAACTCCAGGCATGTCTTCGTAGGACCACGTGAAAACATCTTTGAAATATTTTAATAAAGCGACTAAGCACTCACGCTCCTTCGAAGACAACGTGGACCCGATCTAGACCAGACACAGATCAATCTCAGTACCCACATTAATAGCAATGATTTCATTAGCATAAGGTTATGCAAACCTCTTCTCCTCTCGATTAATCAAGTTTTTCAAAACCAGAGGAATTCATTTCTCTTTGTTTTCATTAAAATTCTGAAAATCTTGGTCAATGCAATAAACAAGCGGCACAGAGAAATACTCAGAATCAACAGCGTTCTCATTCATAAGGTCCAGCTCTTCGGTTACAACCAACTCAAAAAAAAAAAAAGGACCTGGACAAGACCTTGGCATCCGGGTTATCACCCCAAAAAATACCAGACTCGGACTCAGAAGAACCAGAATCTGATTCCAACTCCATAGACTCTGTGGAATCAGAACCTAGCTCATTACCCAACTCAGAACTAGACAGGTAGTCCTCCTCCAGCTGCCAGATAAGAGATGGTACCTCTGATGCATCCAAAATACTACCGAATGGGTTCACACCCGGTTGGTCCCCAATCATAGAGATGGTAAGGTTATCCCCCAAGTTCTCTGAGTTTACCGGAGGATCTGTAAGGAGACATGCCAATGCTGCCCCTACTCTAAGCTTACTGTTGTCTGAGTCACTTTCCATGCTCCTTTTAGCTTCAGTACTTGGCTCAGCCTTTTCCTCGGCATCATTATCTTGCAGCTGCAGGTCAAAGAAGATTTCGAATCTAGGAACACGTTGCTTCACAAAATTCATCCGGGGCTCAGGAAAGCCACAAAAGGGGAAATCCTCTCCCTTCCAAACGAAGCGCCATTCAGCGTTCCCTGGATTAGCCTGTGGATAAGCTCATAGTGTTTCCTAGCCTGCTTGGCTTTGGATCTGCCTGTCACCTCTTCTCTTTTCCAATCTAGTCCTCTTTTGTGGGTACATATCCCTGTAGACACCCCATTTTTGACCACCCTTAAGACTCTGGCGCCACTGATCATTTACTTGGTGATGAAAGTTGTGCAGTGCAAAGGTTTGATTTCTTCAACAAGGAGAGCGTCAAATCTTAACCTCACACCCCATTTTTGGACCAAAGCCTTTTGAATAAAATGATTTTAGGCCTTAAAATTCTCTCTTTCAAAATATTTTTGAAAAAGTTCTTACGATGTTCCGACGCTCGCATGTCGTTAAATGTTGCGCTTTTTGGTAAATCGAGCAAGGACAAAGTGGAAATGAATGAAAAAGAGGTGAAATCTTTGAAAAATATTTCAAAACACCTTATTTAGGGGTTTGGGGTTGAAGAAAATGGGAGAGGAGAGAAGGAAACTAGTTTGGGAGAAGTTCGGCATGAATCCGGGTAGGATTGAAACTGAGCAGTCTTTACTAAAAGAGGCATATCTCCTTGAACACTTGGAATTTTGATGTGAGGCTGCCACCATTGGAAATAAGACTTCCAGGGCTTAAATTTAGGCTCAAGAATGACCTGCAAAGGAGTCCAGATGAAGGAGTTATGTCCGGTTGAAGTCGGGCCCAAAAAGCAGATTTTTCTAGCCAACCAGAGGTGGAGGTTACTGGCCATGAATGGGCTTTTCTAGCCATGTGCCGGCCATGAATGGCCTATGCTGGCCAGGTGCCGTCCAAGAGTGACCCTTGCCGGCCAGAAATGGGCATGTGCCGGCCATCAATGATGGCTTGCCGGCCATTGATGGGAAAAGTCAGATTTTGGCAGATATTTGTGTTCCAGCTGTTTCAGCTATCCCTCTTGGGATATTTTCAACCTGAGCTTGCATTCTTCTATATACAGAGAGCCTTCTCTATGGTTTTCAAGGTTAGAACAATTGAGGAAGAAAAATTTTGGGAGCCTCTCTCTCTATAATTCTCTCTCTCTTGAACCTTTGTGCATAAGTGCATACGAGTGTAGAAACACTTCTCCTTTGCCTATACATCCTTGAGCAAAGTTGGTTATCTTTGAGCTGAGGTTCTAGAAGGTCTTATTGGAGCTCTTGAAAGTGATTTTGTTTGGTTTTGTTGCCTAAAATTGTGTTGTGTTTAAAGAGCATGTTTTAGCTACTGTTTTGGCATGTTTTAGCTCTATCCAGAGCTGGTTTGGTCATTTGAGCATGATATTGCATGCCTCTAGTGTAGTGCTCTTCACTAGTTTAATGTTTTTGGCTTTTAAACATGTTGTGCATGTATTGCTTGCATGTTGTAGTATCATTTTTTATGTCATCAGCACTGAAATATCTGCAACCTCCCTCTATTTTTCACTTTTTAATTTGCTTTGAAAGTGGTCTTAAGCCCCTTGTTGGCTTGTGTGTGAACTTGAGGCTCTCATGCCTAATGGTTTTAACCCTCTCTTGAGGGTTCCTCCTAACCAACAGCGTGAGGCCTCTTTCATGCTTAAGGCACTTGTGGCTTAGGCCATCTTTCCAATTAGAGAACTTTCACATTGGACTTAATCGGTTAAAGGATTAATCGGTAATGTAAAATGTGTAAACCAGAATTGGACAAATAAAACATGACCAAGATAAGCATGTTGTGTTTGTATTGCATTGTGTTCAATCGGACGTTATATTGAACACAAGGTAGATTGGTCGATTTCATACTCAAAGTGATAAAATGAGCCAATCTTCTTTGTCTCCATCACCCTTGATCATGCATGATAAGGTAGTGGTCTAGAGTCTTGTTTTTATGCATTTATTGAAAGTGTACAACTTGGATCTTTGGCCATCATGCATTGAAAATGCTTGATTGGTGGTTTTGGATCCAAGAGTGCCACTCCTTTGATGTTTTGAGATGATAAGGAGGGGCACAGTACAAACATACCCTTGGAAAATCCTCTATTTTCCTCTGTTTATGCTCTGTTGCAGTATGGTGATTCAGCACACCAGTGGCCGGCAGTGTTTTATCCTTGGCCGACAATACACCTTTTTGGCCGGCAGCAAGCACTTATGGCTGGCAGGCCACTGGTGCATTCCTCAGCATTGGCTTTGGTAAGATGCAGCAGAAGGTTCTGAAGTGTAGTCAACCCTGCAAACAGAGCCTCTCAAGAGCAAACTGGAGGGCTTTTCGGGGCAAAAATCGAGTGCCTGCATCTTCTACTTTCCAAAGTAGAGCTGAGGTAGTGTAGTTTAGTGCTTTACATGTTTAATTAGTGTACATTGGTTTTGTAATTTAATTAATTAGTTTGCTAATTAGTTAAGTGTTGTAATAACTTAGTAGCTCAACTTAGCTATTTCTTTATTTTGTTTTGTAATAATTAGTCTAATTAGCTTAATTAGATTAGTTTGATTAGTTTAGCTTAGATTAGCTTAGTTCTTATTCATTCGGACCCTCCTTCGCGAGGGCACAATGTTGTAATAAGGGTGCATGCCTGTGTACATGTCGTCCAACCCCACGTCTTTCTCCTATTTATTTATCCGCTTTCGATGGTTAGATTAGGGACACGTTTTGATTAGCATACCTTATGTTTTGCATGTTTGCATCCATTCATTTGGCTTACATGCACCGAGGCTCGGCGCATCATTTAAATTGCATCGTATTTCAATACACTTATTTGAATACGTGTTTCAAAACATGTTATCAAATTGAATCATATGCCATATTAGTAGCCGAGCCTATTAATTGAATTATTGCATGTGTTGCATTAGGCATCTTACATGGTTAGGATCATGCATTTTTTCTAACTAGCTTTTGTTTTGGCTCAGAGTACTTGGTAAGTTTTTATGCTTTAGCATATGTACGGGGGCGAAATATCCTCTGTTCTCCGTACTCCTTGGTCGTCAAGCTTCTTGTGATGGCGTCTATCTCTGCAACACAAAAATGGTGAGCTGCCCGGCGGTGGTGTGCCGGAAAGACCCTCTGACGATCAAGTCAGACCATAAGCTAAAGAAGTAGGCTATCAGAGAGAGAGAGTTTTTGATAGGATGAATTCGCTTACCCCCAACGTCCCTCTTCCTCCTTATTTCTAGGCTGGCCATGCAGCCTCAAGATTGTGCGCGCACTACCTCTGCTGTCCTTCCCTGGACAGGTGGCAGTGCTCGCCTCTCACCACCTTACGCGTGTAAAGGCTCAGTCCTCCCTCCAGTACACACAGAACTGCCCAACGGTATTGAGGCGTGCGTGGAGCGGATGTCCTCTCCTTCACGCCATTGGCCCAGGTGGCATATTTAACCGGAGTACCACGACCGACCTATCACTTGTGGAGAGTCACTATTACATGCTCATAATCGAGCTATGTGTCGCCGACCTATAACTTGGAATCAGGTGAAAGCCTGCCCACCTTGGCCGAACTATCATTGGTCGGTTCATCATGACCATCCGGTTGCGAGGCATGCCGGCCTCCCACCGGTCTACCTTCAATCCTGGTCACACGAAGCCACTTTATATCGACTGACCGATCCAAGGTGTATCGGCCTTGATCGCGCCCACGGACTAGCTCGGGCTACCTTTTATCCCGGTCAGCATCCGCTAACCCAAGCTCCGTCCAATACGTTCAAGACACAGCTCGGCTATGCCAGTTGGTGCCTGACCGGTCAACATTTCCGACCGTGCAAGGCAGGCCGTTGGCCATGTCAACAGAGATTAGCTCGGCGCTACGCGGTCCGTCACGTCTGACGTTATCTCAGCTTGGCCGTACAGTCAGGTGCAAATCTCCCCTCTCAGCATATTGCATGAGTGTTTGCCATAATGCCATGTTTCGCGTGCTTACCATGAGGCTATGTTCTTATATGCTAAACTGCATGAATGCCTATGGATGAAGGCTTGATTGCTTGAATTGGGACAATTCGATGATTGTGAGTTTTAAGCCCACTTTGCGAAGTGGCAAAGTCATGTTTTAAGCCCACCTGAGGGTGGCAAATCCACGTTTTAGCCCACTTAAGGGTGGCACCTTCAAACCATTTTAAAAAATGAACATGAGTTGTTTTGTTCCAATTCTTGCGATTTTAGTCTATACTTGTGTGTGCGTCACATAGTAAAGTTAGCTAATAATCAGAATAAGAACACGTGTTTATCAAATAACATATCATGGTAGTAGATGCCGATCCTTTGGTCGGGCGAGCGGGAGTGCTCATTTCAGGACCTTCCCCTCTCGTACCCAAGTTCCCGAGCCAAGATAACTTTGGTGATGACGGACACGTGACCTTTGGCACAAGTCAGGGTTTCCTAAATTTTCCAAAAACAAAACATTTTGGTGGCAACTCTATAATCTGGCAAAACAGTCCATTTTTGGCAATTTTTGATTCAAAATCGATTTTCCAAAATGATTTGCCGAATTGGACTCTTTGGTGTTCATCAGTTTCACATTGCATTTTGTGAGATTAGATTCAGAACCGTGACAGGAGTCTGAACTGTCGGACCAATTCGCGCATATCCAAAAGGGGGGCGCACGAAGAAAGTCGAGTCTACAATCCCAGACCAAAGGCATGTGGATTATGCAGCACATCGACCAATGCTGTGACACTTTTCCGGTCACTTCTTTCAAGTCCCATTCCTGGAACATGTTACAGTTTATTCATAAAATAAACAGACTGGGCGCTGACATACATGCCCTCATCTGTTGCCAAGATGGTCTTTATTACTCGGGCGTCGGCCAGAGTGAACCTTGAGAGGAATGCATCCTGCTCGCCATGAACGATCTCCAACGCCAGTGTAGTTATCTCTGGCGGGAGATAGATAGATGAATTCTCGAAAACAATCACCACTCATTTCTCGTGAGGGTATTTCAGCATTTGGTGGAGGGTAGAGGAGACTGCTTTCACAACATGTAACCAGGGCCTTCCTAGCAGTAAGTTGAAGGTAGCCGAGACATCCAAGACATGGAACTCGACATCCTACTGAGCTGGGCCTACCTGGACTCTGATTTGCATCGTGCCCATAACCTCTCTGCTTGTATTATCATATGCCCGAATTGCTTGGGTAATGGGCACAAAGTCTGCTGGTCTAAGGCCGATTGCATAAGCTATGCGAGAAGGACAGACATTGATAACTGAACCAGTGTCTATCAACACCACCGGTATCCATTTTTCCTTACACTCAACTGATATGTACAAGGGTTTGTTGTGAGCTGAACCTTTCGATGGCAGTTCTTTGTCAGAAAATGTTAGAGTTGGCCCAGTACCACCTAGGAAAACCAATCCCACAAGCTGTTCAGGAATAGTGTCAATAGACAATTTAGCTTTGTCCATTGCTGACAGTACAACCTGTTGATGTACCTGGGAGGCCATGAGAAGACTACAAATTAAGATGTTAGCTTGGATTTTCTTCAGTTGCTTAAATACTACCTCTTCTTCCAGCTGCTTCTCTTTCTGTTTCTCAACCTCTCTGTCTTCCCCGAATGCCTCAACTTGGTCTAAGTGCAGTGGCTTGAGATACCGCCCAATCCTTATCATGTGGTCTATCTTTTCTGCGTACCACGTGTTGTCTGGAAAGCACTCACTACAGTCCTCGTCAGTGTGAGCCAAAAGTAAATTGTCATCCTCCCACCATACACCTTCGGTAGCCGACAAACAGTTGTCCAGCTCGGTTTGTATCATTTTCACCTCACAAGTTTCCCTCGCAAGGTGTTGGGCCATTACTGCTTTCTCGTTGTCTTCAACCCTCACTTGTGCAAACTGCTTCAGCGCAGTTTCCTGTTCTATGTCCACAGTACTCATATTGCCTAGTTTCTAAGCTGAATTTTCCACGCCGGTGTTCTCTGGCGGTTTCCCCTTTTCATCGGCCATTCCGGCCATTACAGCAATTCCTGCTTTCTTTTCCTTCAGTTTTGTTTCAGTTCCTCCCTCATTGTCGGGTTCATCATTCAACCACCCAAAGTTGTCCATTGACCCATTCAAATTGAACTAGTCAATTTGCACATCCCCTTGATCTTGTTCATCAAAGAACTGCAGGTTGTCTAAGTCCTCCTCAAGTTCTGCCAAATCATCCAAACCTTGGCTCGGGCCATCCTCTCTAACCACATTGACCTCCACTACAGTTGGCAATACCACTTCCAGCTTGGCTTAATCAATTGGCACAACATAACACCTTCATGGCTTGAGATAAAGGCATGCAGAGTTGGGTAAAGGTCCTCTGGGATCAGGCAGGGTTGGCTAAAGTTTATGGAGTTGTATTGGTAAAGGGATTGGCAGTCTTGGTTGTGGTGGTGACAACGCTTACATCCGACAGCCGTGCAGTTGTGCTACCACTGGTGATTGCATTAGAACTGCGCACAAAAGGCCTTTTGGCCTACTCTTTCTCATCAGTAATCAGCCATTGTTTCATGGCATCTTCAATCTGAACCCCCATCTCATGGAGCTCAATGAACGTGAACAGAGGTAGGACGATCAATTTCTACAACAACTTCCCGTGCAGATTGCGGACTACCATTCTTATTTGATCTTTCTTGGAAGGTTGTGTGGTCAGCATTGAAGCTTTATCCCTCCTCCTCGTCATAAATTCTAAGAAGCCCTCCTTCGGCTCCTGGTGCGTTACCTCAAGATCACGAGTTGTGACCTCGATTTATGTGTTGTATGAGTATTGTGCAACAAAGGCCTCGACCATTTCCTCCCAACTCTGCTTCACAGAATCCTCTAGCTTCGCATACCATATAGCCGCTGTTCCCGACATAGTCTGGCCAAAGAGTGAGAGCTTTTATAGTCTAGTCAGGCCCATCGGCCGCAGGATATCTGAAAACAGTTGAAGATGAACCATGGGATCTCTGGAGCCATTAAATCGATTGATATATGGCATTTTAAACCGATCTAGTAATGTCCCTGCAGAGTCGGTATACTCGTCTTCTATGTCGGGGATAGAGTTAACACCTTGTGCTCGTTTAAATAACTTCTCCAACTTGTTGACCTTAAGCATGGTCAAGTCAACTTCAAACTAAAATGGAGCCTTGGTTTGATACACATGTGCTTTGGAGGTTTGCGGTGGGATCGGCTCTGTCGAATTGCCCTGATTTTCAACACGGGCTGTGGCTCTGGGTACTGGAATGCCCACAGGAGGTGCATAAGATGCAGAAGCAGCTGTCAGCTGTGGTTGTTGTTATTGCAACCTATTTATTACCTCAGCCTGACATGTTGTGACCTTGGCCTGTCGAGCAACGTCTTGCTGCATGGTTTCAACTATTTGCTGAAGGTGGTGGATTAGTTCCTCCATACTGACTGGGGGATATTGTGCCATCGATATTGGTGAGTGATCTTGTACTGGACTAGATGTAGAAGGCTGCCCCTGAGCCTGACTAGATGCAAGTGAAGTGAGAGGTGACTGCTGTAGAAACTAAACCGATGAACTCTGTTTGACTCTGCTTCGTCTAGTGACCGGTGAGAGCGAAGTAAACACGAGTTATCCCCTAATAAGATCTCTGGCTTTGCAAAGCCTTCTAACACAAGTCCAGAGCGCTTGGGGGATATCCGAACTGCATGAAACTATGGTGTTATACTACGTAGTAAAAAGAAATAAAGCAAAAGAAAGCAGTAATCAGAAACCGCACAAAATAGCACCTCAGCTCAGATGTTAACAACACACAGATGTAATCAAAGCTGTAGGACTACACTCAACACTGAATTCTGCCCCCCAAAACGAATACCAAACTTGCAACTGATACGTACATTCCTGTACAGTTTCACTGTAAAGCACATACCAGTTAAGTGAGAGCCAAAACACCCCTATGAAGGAAAAAGGTTAACCTATCCTAGTTTCGTCAGGAACTAGGGTTCGCTATTCAAACAAAGCGGTTTCACACAATCCTGCATTCAGGCGAGCATCTTATTCTAGTTTGGAACAATCTTTATGGCTTTCGATAAGCAACTAGGCCAAATGGTCAAAAGGGTACCTCAGCAAGACTACTTAATATACTGCTCACACCTAACACCAAGAAGTGAAAGGAGAATCAAATGGTACAGCGGTAGTCCAGATCCAAGGGTTATGTTCCCATCATGGTAAAGCCCGTGACCAATCAGCCTTATGGCAAGCTTTTGGGCAAGCCTCCGGCAAACCGTCCAGGAATAGCAGATGGCAAACACAGTGATTTAAACGCACCAATGCAAATATAATACGAAGAAACATATATGTGTAGATAAAATTTTCATATCATGAAGTTCAAGTCAAGTTCTCTAAATTCCCCAGTAGAGTCCCTAGAAACTGTAGCTCGACTTTTTCGTGCCCCCTCTCGGAAGATGAATAAGCCCTACAGTATCGGACTCTCGCAATTCTGAATCTGATTCCACAAGTGCAATGTGAAATAGATAAACATCAAATAGTCCAAATCCGACAAATCTTTTGAAAAATCAATTTTGAATAAAAAAATGCCAAAAATGGACTGTTTTGCCAGATACAAAGTCGCCGCCTAAATAGTTTTGGGAAATCTAGGAAACCCATGACTCGTGCCAAAGGCCACGTGTCCGTCATCACCAAGATTGTCTCAGCTCGGGACTTGGGTACGAGAGGAGCAGGTCATGAATTGAGCACCCCCCTCGCCCGATCAAAGATCGACCTTTACTAATCATGATATGAATCTTATTTACATTATATGCTCTTGTTCTGATTATTAGGCTAGCATTGCTATGTGATGCACACACACAAGTATAGACTAACTTTGCAAGAATTGGAACACTTGATTCATGTTTGTTTTAAAAGTTGTTTCGAAATACGTACCACTTGAAAAAGTGATCGCATATAAACATTACTCAAATTATTCCAATTGAAGCAATAAGGCCTCATCCACAAGCATTCAAGCATTTTATCAATTAAGCAATTAGCCTCATGGCAAGCATGCTAAACATGGCAACAATCACACTCATGCGATATGCTAAAGTGAGTAAAGGCTCACCTAGTACTCCAAGCTAAGATGAAATGAGTTAGAAAAATGCATGATTCCTAACTATGCGATATGACTAATGCAACACATGCGATATACAATTACTAGGCTCGGCTACTCATATGGCATATGAATAAATTTGATAGCATGCGGTCTAATCACGTATTCAAAGAAGTATTAAACTAACAGTGCAGTTAGAATGATGAACCTAACCTCGATGCATGCAATACAAATGGATACAAACATGGAGTATGCTAAACAAAGCATGATGCTCCTAAACTAACCATCATAAGCTAGTAAATAAAATGAAGAAAGACGTGAGGTTGGAAGACATACACATATTACATCATTGCGCTCTCGCGAAGGAAAGTCGGAATGAACTAAGCTAATTAACTAACTAATTAAAACTATGCTAATTATTACAAAACAAATGAAATTAGCTAGACTATTTAACTAATTATTACAACAAATGAATTAAATATTCTAGCTAACTAATGGATCAAAACAACTAGTTAACTAACTAATTAATTACAACACTTCGTAAGATTAACTAGCTACAACTAATTAATTACAAAAAATATTTAAACTAAATAGGCTCGATATGCGAGGAATGCTCATGCATGTGCTCGGTTTCCACCCGAAAAGCCACTGATTTGCTTCCAAAAAATCTTTGTTGCACAGTAGAACACTAACACCTTTGTCCACTTCTAGAATAACTTTGCTCTACTCAAAGAATACACTGCTGAATTTTGCATCAGTGGCCAGCCGGCCAGGAGTAAGGGCCTGCCGGCCACTAGTGATAGCCTGCCAGCCACTGCTGTCTAGTTCACCCTGCTGCAACAGAGAACAAACAAAGCATGCACAAGGTATTCTCAAGGGTTTGTTTGTACAATTTCACCGCTCATTTTCATGAACAAATCAAAGGAGTGGTAACCTTGGTTCACAAACCACTAACTCAAGCAATTTCATTGCATGATGGCTTATGAGCCAAAGTGTGTAATTTCAATAAATGCAACAAAATAATACTCAAACCTCCTCTCTTTCATGAATTGATCAAGGGAAGTAGTGACCTTGGAAACTTGAATCATGTCATCACTAATGAGTATGAAATGCCTCATGCTTCCATGTGTTCAATTAACGTCCGATTGAATACAAAACCAATTATTATCTTGCATCATTTTGGCCTCAATTTTATTACTCCATTTTAGATTACCATCCATTCTTTAATTCATTGAGTCCAATGGTGAATTTAAGTCCTCTAAATGGAAAGAGGGCTCAAACCAAGTGTTGTCTTAGACATGAAAGAGACATCATACCATTGGTAATGAACCTCCTAAGGGATTAAACCATTAAGCATGACATCTCAATCTCATGCTTAAACAAACAAGTTGTTTGAAACTACTTTCAAAGCAAAACAAAAGCTAAGAAATGAGGGAGGTTGCAAAGATGATTAAGAGTGATCATAAGTATGGAAAGCCATAAATAAATGCAATCAACTCAAACAAGATGATGTCTAAGGCCCAGAACACCAAACTCATGAGGACTATTACATTACAAGCATGCAAAACAAAGCTGAAATGCAACTATCAACAAAAAAACAGTGCTAAAACAGTCTAAAATAATTCCTAAAACATGCTGGATTTAAGACAAAAATAGCTAGATTAATAAGTCAAAACATAGCACAAGCTAGGCTAGTAAGCAAGACACAGAGGGGAGGCTAACCCCTCCAAATTTGGACTTCAAAACATGACTTTGGCCACTAAAACAACTCTGAAAAACAGTGTTTAAAAGTTCAAAAACTAATAGTAAAAGGATGGGAACCACAAGGGTAAAGGCCTCCAAAACAAGGTGCAAAGAATGGTGAACTGCGACTCAACCTTTAATGGCCTTAGAACCCAAGTTTTAGCCAAAAAATACAGAGTTTTTATAGCCCAAAAATAGTTGGAAAATTGCAAGAATAATAGTAAATAAAACAAAGTAACAAGCAAAGCCTTATACCTCTTGAAGATAAGACCAATTCTAGGCAACAAATCATGACAACACACCTTTCAAGAGCTCAAACCAAGCTCAAAAGTACCTTAGCTCAAAGATGAGAAGGTTTGGCTAAGGGTGTATAGGCAAAGGTTAAGGATATGTAGGCTAAAGTGTAGAAATTTGGAAGAGAGAGAAAGAGAATTCTAGAGAAAGAGGAAAAAATTTGCTCTAAAATTTTTCTAACCTTAAAACATGAGAGGGAGACCCTTTTATATATAGAAAACATAAATTCCCCTCAAGAACATCCAGCCCTACACGTGGGAGTAGATGCAAACATTTGTGCAAACCATTGGCACAACTGTCACAAAATATCTGCAAAAGAAACTGGTGGCCGGCCAGCCATCACTGGTGGATGGCAACCAAGAATGATGGCCGGCAGCCCAAAAAGGTGGCCGGCAAGCCGCCAAGGGTTGCAGGCTTGAAGAACCAAGGCTTGGTCCCAGAATAAGGCAACAAAAGTGTAGGGTTTGCAGGGCTCAAAGTTATGGCATTTCGCCAAAGACTTCGAGCACTTGACGAGCATATAGACTCATCATCGGGTGTGCATGCGATGACGTCCAAGTCGTAAGGGCCATAAAAAATGGGGTGTCTACAGGTACCCAGATCTTAAATCCAGTTTAGAGGAATTCACCTCAGTTAAAGACCACACTTATCAAGGAACATCATGCAACTCCCACAGGTGGGCATTCAGGAGGGAGAGAACTTATAGAAGAATCAAACAAGGCTTTTATTAGAAAGGCCTCAAGTCTGATGTACTTAAGTTTGTGGCTGAATGTGACGTATGTCAGCGGAATAAGTATGAAACAGTGGCAGCACCTGGGTTGTTACAGACCCTTTCTATTCCTACCAAGCTTTGGAGTGATATTTCGATGGATTTCATTGAAGGGTTAATACCACTGATAAGCTTCTAGCAAATAATCTCAGAGATTAGAAAAGAAAAACTCAAATTTTGTTATTCAATTCTCATCAAACGAAAGGAAGAACTCTTCCATGGAGTTTTGCAACAAGAGAGAAAAAGAAAAAGAAGAAAAGAAAAGATATAACAAAAACAAAAAACCCTATCTATAACTCCCTCCCCTCTTTATAATCCATCGAAATATCACTCAAAAGCTTAGTAGGAATGGAAAAGGGCTATAACAACCCAGGTGCTGCCATTGTTTCATACTTATTCCGCTGACATATGTCACATTCAACCACAAACTTAAGTACATCAGACTTGAGGCGTTTCCAATAAAAGCCTAATTTGATTCTTCTATAAGTTCTCTCCCCTTTTAAATGCCCACCAGTGGGAGTTGCATGATGTTCCTTGATGAGTCTGGTCTTTAACTGAGGTGACCAAAAACTCATAGTGTCCTTATTTAAAGCTCTATAGTCAATATACATTCACCAAGTGTTGTCCTTCTTCTTGACCAAAAGGACTAGTGAAGAAAAAGGAGACACACTATGCCTAATAACCCTTGAAGTCAGCATCTCTTTTACTATTTTCTCAATCTCATTCTTCTGAATATAAGGATATCTATAAGACCTGATATTTAGGGGATGATTATCATCCTTGAGAGGTATTTGTGATCATGTGATCTAATTGGGAGTAATTCATTGGGTTCCTGAAACACATCAGCATAATCATGTAAGATTCTATCAAGATCCGAATGAACCTCGTCGCCAACTTCAGCATAACTGGAATATAGGCTGCAAAAGTGAACTATGATTCCCTGTGGTTTTTTCTGCATCAACTTCTCCATTGCCTTAACTTCAATTTGATGTATCTCCACTGTTGCACCACCTCGCAACGCATGTTTTTTGCCAAATGCAGTGAATTCCATCCTTAAATTCTGGAAATCCCATAACACCGGTCCCAAAGTAGATATCCACTAGACTTCCAATACCATGTCACAACCCCCCAAAGGTAATAATCTCATGTTAGCTGTAAATGTTGTACCTTGCATAACCCATTGGAAATCCTTCACCATAGCATTGCTTTGTAACTTGGTACCATCAGCTACCACCACTGCTAAAGGATTGGTGAATTGGATTGATACTCCAGTTCGTTTTGCCACTATTGGGTCCAAAAAATTGTGGGTACTACCAAAATCAATTAATATAGTGACCATATTCTTCTTAACCTTTCCCTTAATTCTCATAGTCTTATAAGAGAAAGAACTTGAAAGGGCATGAACTGAGATTTGCAATTCTTCTTGCACATTTTCTTTGTCTATGTTCTACACCACATCCTCAAAGACATCTTCCTCATCCTCAGCTTCGAGCATAAATAGTTGCTTCTTCTTGCAAACATGGCCTCTAAAATATCTCTCGTCACATCCATAACATAATCCTTTCATTCTTCTCTCCTCTAATTCCTTCTGTGTTATTTTCTTTACAACAATTACTGACTCCACAGGTTTTGGAGCTAGCTCCATTGATTTGCTACTTGTAGGGAAACTGGTACTGTAGCTTTTGGAATAAACCCTATTCTTCTTGGCTAAGGCCTCAATTTTGTTTTCCTGTAACCTTGCTAAACCCATGGCTTATGACACATTTCTTGGTCTAAACATATGTACTCCTGCCTTGATTTCATCTTTCAAGCCACTCACAAAACAACTAATAAAGAATTCTTCTGATAATCCATTTGTTTTATTAGCCAATTCTTCGAATTTCCCCTGGTAGATTTGAACTGTTGATATCTATCTCAATTTTGATAGTTATCCCATAGCATCATCAAATAGGCTATCTCTAAATCTATCAACCAAGGCCCGAACAAATTCCCTCCAAGATCTAAGAACATGGGTCTTTTCATACCATCGAAACCAATGAATAGCCCTATCCTCCATGTGTATTAAAGCCAATCGCACTTTTTGTGTTTCATCGATCGGATTAAATTCGAAAAACTTCTCATATTTGTATACCCAAGCCTTAGGGTCTTCACCGAAAAATTTTGGAAATCCAATTTGGCAAATCTAGTATGCCACTGATTTAGATTATTGGTGGGTTCTTGTGTAGGAATGATCGGAGGAACCGAAGAATAAGAACTCACATTTTCTGCGATTTGCTCGTACTTCAGGTTCAAAGCTGAAACCAGATCCTTGATTCCAGCCATTGCTTCGGCCTGTTTATCCAAGCTTTCTTTTAGATGCCGAATAGCATCCTCGATTCGTTTGATATCCTAAGATCGTGTACCATCCGCCATTACCGAAGTTATTTTCCCCAAGTTCGAAGAACGGTAGCTCTGATACCACTGATAAGCTAATAATCTCAGAGATTAGAAAAGAAAAACTCAGATTTTGTTATTCAATTCTCATCAAAGGAAATGAAGAACTCTTCCATGGAGCTTTACAACAAGAGAGAAAAAGAAAAAGAATAAACGAAAATATACAACCAAAAAAAACCCCTTTATCTGTAACTACCTCCCCTCTTTATAATTCCCTTTCCTGTACAGATTCCGTAACAGAATAACAAACCCACAATTGCCTAACAGATGCCTAACAGAACAAATCCATAACTGCCTAACAGAACAAATCTTATCATCTTTCTTGTTAGTGCTTGACACTTATGTAGTTATGTGCTAATAAGTTTAGTTTTTACTTTTCTACAAGTATTCTTGTGGATAATTTATAATGTAAAAGTTTTTTTTTTCTGTTTTGAAAAGTTTTATAATGCTTATGTTAAAGTGTAGCTTTTTTTCTGTATTTATAATGCTTATGTGCTTATAAGTTTTGGTTTTTTTTTTTTTTTTCTGTATTTGAGAATTATTTTCTATATTGAAGAGTTTTTGAAATAATTTAGTTTTTTTAGTTTGTTTACTATTTATTATTTGGGTTTACCTTGAGGGTAATTTAGAACAAAATAATAGAATGTAATGAGAGTAAAATAAAATTTTAAATAATTAAACAGGGTGTACTTAAAAATTAAAAGTACTTAATGATTTTTTGGGTGTAAATAGAATTTCCCGAGGGTTGTTGTAACTAAACAAATTTTACTTTATATAACAAAGGATTTGTAACGAATAAAAAAGGACAAATTGCGACTGTAGTTCTTGTACTTTGATTTCTATTCATTTTGATTTTTATCATTTTAATTGGTTTAATTTTGATCTTGAATTTATAACTTTGTTTTAATTTGATCCCATTGATTATAACTCTTAATATTTTTTTATGAAAATTATGTATATAAGTGACATGTGTCATATTTTTTAAGTAAAATTATAAATTTACTAAACTCAATGAGATAAACTCAACTCATTTAGCGATTATTTTCCATTAAAAACGCTAACGATATTATCAATTGGATCAAAATGACACAAAATTTAAAATTAAGAGTCAAAATTAAATCAATTAAAAGTGAAAGAACCAAAATAACATAAGAAATAAAATGTAAGAACCACCAATATAATTTACCTAATAAAAAATTTCCACAGGCAACAAGCAAATTAATTAGGGGTGCTCTACAAGACCGTGAATAGGGTATTTGTTCTTCTTGAAAAAATTTAATAATGATAATAACAACTTTGCTTTTTGATTATTGGAAGAAACCTCATCTATTTCCTCATATGTTTAAACTGTTCGATTTTATATTAATCCATAAAATATAGTTCACCTATTTTTAGTACCAAGTTCAAATTGTGTATTAAGAAAATCAAATCATATCATACGTTTACTATGAATCGGACCAGTTTATGATTTTTTTTCTTCGTATTTTTGCTCAACTCTACTTAATACTAGAATTTTCATCATTCAATTTTATTATATTTATAAGCTTAATCAACCTAATTCAACTATCAAATATGCCTTGAGTAATTGATACAGCATGTGTTTGGCAAGTGGGTTTGCAGGCTTTTTTGGCTATTTTAGCCACAAAAAACAAAATAGGCTATTTTAGCCATAACAAACAAAACATCACATCCAATCCATAATCATTACATTCTTCTCTCACAAAAAAACTCAAAAAAGCCAAAAAGCCAAAAAGTCCTTCCCAAACCAAGCTTTTAAGCCCATGCTAAAATAGCCAAAAAGCCAAAAAGCCAACCCACTTCCCAAACGGAGGCACATTTTCTTATCCAATGCCTATATATATATATATATATATATAAGGTTAATCATACTAAAACCTTCTTAACTATTAGTGAATATCACTTTATCACATTTATATATAAACCTATATATATTAACCCTCTTCAGTATAAAGATTATATAAATATACTCTTTTTAAAGATGATCTAGAAAAAGTTTATAAAGATAAAAAATAATACATTTTAATAGTTAAAAAAAAATCAAAATATACAGATTCATAAATGAAAATATAAAGTAATATTTACTAATACTTAAGAGGATCTTGATTTAAATAACCTTACATATAGAGACCATTGTCTTAGCTCTCCTCATGCCCCTCCCAAGGATTTAAACCACATCTGTTTCAAATTAAACATGTCGCTAATCAATCTCTGTTCTTTTAGTTACTTCCTTTCTTCATTTTTTTTAATGTTTAAAAAAGAAAAATGTTGGGAAAGATTAAAGAATGGAACTGGCACAAGTCCTCCATAAGAACCCACAAGATGGAATGACTTGGTCAGCCATGGACCACTGGTACTAGTAGAGTATTTTTAGCTGGGTGGGAGTGGATAAGGAGAGAGAGGTTGAATTGGATATAGCTCAGCTCGGCACCTTCCAAATACTAGATCATTAATTATATAACATCACATCACATCACAACGACACTTACACCACGTCTCTATCTTTTATCATCAAATTAGACAGGTCAAATTTGAAAAAAAAAAAAATTTAAATAGTTTTAGATAAAATTATACATGTGAGTTGGGGCTGAACAGCCCTACATCAAACAACTACATTTATAAGTTCACTAGTGCTATCATTACTACAAGCAAACCAAATAATTGAGAACAAAGTTGAAGCAAATAACCATCATTTTTTATTATTAAAAATGCTCTTTGATGAGGGGTTATTTTTGTTAGATATTTAAATCTTTGTCCACCCTTTATTAGCATCAAAATTAAAATAAAATACAAACAGTCTACTCTTCACATAAACCTAATATAAAATTATGAAAGAAAATTTTCAAACTTAAAATGATACTGTTATAAATACCATGTTATAAATGATGTATTATTGATTTGTTTGTATTTATTACAAGATTGATGTGTGTATATTGATTACAACTCCTATATATAGAAGAGAAGGTAGCAGATTGTGGTGGTGCTGGTAGGGGGTGAAGTGGAGGTGGTAGGTAGAGTGGGTTAGGTTTAGTGGAGTTGAGTGGGTGTAGTGGGTTAGGTTAGTGGGTTGTGGTGGTGCTGGTAGGGGGTGAAGTGGAGGTGGTAGGTAGAGTGGGTTAGGTTTAGTGGAGTTGAGTGGGTGTAGTGGGTTAGGTTAGTGGGTTAGGTTTAGTGTACATTAACAGCCCCCCTCAAACTCAAGGAGGTTAGACACAAACCAACTTGAGTTTGGAGAGAGTTACAAAACAGAAAAATAAACTGATAAATAAAATAAAACAGGATAGGAGACACGGTATGGTCGTGTCAGACCGATGTAGCAGACAGTTTACGGGGTCATGTCGGACCGTTGTAGCAGACAGTTTACGGGGTCATGTCGGACCGTTGTAGCAGGCACTGTGTGGTCGTGTCAGACCGTTGTAAAAGACAGTTTATGGGGTCATGTCAGACCGATGTAGCAGACAGTTTACGGGGTCATGTCGGACCGGTGTAGAAGACAGTTTACGGGGTCATGTCGGACCGATGTAGCAGGACAGTTTACGGGGTCATGTCGGACCGTTGTAGAAGACAGTTTACGGGGTCATGTCGGACCGATGTAGCAGGACAGTTTACGAGGTCATGCTGGACCGATGTAGCAGACACTGTGTGGTCGTGTCAGACCGATGTAGAATACAGTTTATGGGGTCATGTCGGACCGATGTAGAAGCTGTGGTGGTGCACCGAGGAGGCGACTTAGGGAGTGCGCCATGAGCGACTTATACATGATACTGGTATAACCCCCCCTCAAACTCAAATAGGTGTGAAGATAGAAACCTATTTGAGGTTGAAACAAAGGGATTGATAAAGCTGACCGGTGTAGAAGACACTGTATGAGTGTGTATATAGGCTGCCCAAAAAATATACATGGATGTAGATATCGAGCCCTCAAAAGTCGTGCCCTCAAAAGGTGTGTCATCAAAAGGCGTGTCATCAAAAGACGTGCCCGAGTCATGAAAAGGAGTGCCATGAAAAGGCGTGCCAGGTTGTCGGTGTCAAAAGGCGCGCGATGCGCGTGGTTGTCTCTGTGTCATGGTCGTTATAAACCGAAGCGGAGGAGGCAGAAACTGAGACAGAAAAACTGAGAGAAACCTCTGAAAAATTTTTCATTTTGCTGAGAAAGAGAGGTCGTTTTGCTGAGAGAGATAGTCTGTAACACTCTGTTGCTGTTGCCCAGAAAATGGCTTCGTCGTCCCGCGGGCTGCTCACCCTCTTTCCCGACCTCAACGAGTCCACAGGAGAGAGAACTGGTGCGGTGGCCAGTGAACCTCAACCAAACACCACTGGGTTTGCTCCGTTGAACTTTCCGATGCAGTCGGTGGAGCAAAAAATGGCTGTGCAGTCGGATGTGGAGGCCAATCAGTATACTCTGAAGGCATGTGTGGAAAGCATGACGGCGGTCACAAACTTGTCGAACCGGCTGCAGAGTAGGACAAATGAGGTGCAGCATTTAAACTCCCAGCTGACTCTGCTCCAACGCATGTATAAGGATGCGCGAGCAGAGATAAGCGTGCTAAGGGCAGAAAACAAGGAGCTGAAGCGGAAGGCCACCGTGATGTTCCGTTTTGGAGGTCCGCCATATGCTGCAGTGGAGGAGTATGGGGGAGTGAACGTGCTCGGTGGCGTGGAAAACACGGAGGCAGCACCGTCAAGGGCCGCGCAGGACGGAGGCAAAAAGAAGAGACCTGCAGCAGAGTAGAGAAGAAAAATCCCGCTGTGGGTGTTTTTTTTTTTTTTTTTTTTTTTTTTTTTTTTTTTTTTTTTTTTTTTAAGTTGTGTGTAAAATGGTGATCGGGGTTGATCCCTGAGAGGAATAAAATATGGTGTGGTGTGCAAAACTATATGGTATGAATGGAATGGGAAAAAGATTAAAAAATAATGGGAAAGAAAAATAAAGAAAGAAAGAAGAAGAAGATATGTGAAAGCAAAAAAGAAATGTGGTTTTGTGGAAGAATAAAAGAAAATAAAATAATTGTAAAAGAAAATAGATAAAAATATTTGTGAATAGAAAAAGAAAGATAGAAAAAAGAAAAGAAAATAAAATAAAATTAAAGGAGGGATAAGGGAAAGAGAGGAGAATAAAAATATAGATAGATATATAGTAAAAGAAAAAAGAAAAAAGGTGTGAAAGAACGTGGGTGGAAGCCCATTGTGTTGGTGTGATGGTTGTGGATTCTAAGTGGGGGCATAAAAAAAATAATAAAAGGAATGAGTGGAGAGAGTTGGGACGTGTAAAGAAAAGAGGGGTGGTGTGGGGAATAGTCCCTTTTGAGGCACACCAAGCCCGAGCCCCTTTGTTTTTGTTTTTTTTTTTTTTTTTTTTTTGTCGGAAACCACTCGAGTATTTCCACCATCCACATCCATCTTTTCCTCCAAGTTCCTTTCCCTGTATGCAATATATTCTCCAGCAGTGGAGATGTGTAGAGCGACATGTATTGGGGTCCAAAACCAGTTTTGATGATTCGGGCGTCCACCAAATTTCGAACACTGAGGAGTTGGTGCTGCGACTTTGGGCATCCTCTTATAGTAGCAGCGGCAGTTAGAAGAAAAATGGTGATGGTTCGTGGTTCTTTTCCTGACGCTCGTGCGAGAAAGAGAGAGAGAGATGGCCATGATTGGCCAGGTTGCTGGACTGCCGTGAGTTGTTGATGCTGGGTGTGTGAGTTGATGGTCTCGGCTAAGGTTTTTTTTGATGTGGAGCTGATGAGATACCAAAACATCGAGGAAGAGATGGTGCAACGCTGGCAGATCGCGATGGCGGGTGTATCGACTGTACCGGATCAGAGGCCATCGATGCCTGAGGTGGTCCGGATGAGGGTGAGACTGATGATGGGTTACGACGATCGTCGGAACGAGACGAGACATGGCTGGCACTGAGTCCAAGTGAGGTCACTGCCGTGTTGAAGAGGAGGGTGAGTCCGACGGTGACGATGAAGTTACCGGTGCCGATTGAGGCGCCGGAGTTTACTGGGAGAGTGGCCTTGGAGGAGTTCAGTATATTGTTTTGTGCTGAGTTGGAGCTAAGGCGAAAGTGAATTATGTTGACTCGGGATTGGTCTTCGGAGAGGATCTGAGTCACATTTGGGGCATGGGCTTTGTCTAGACTCAGGTGAGAGCATGGCCCGTGCTTGGGAGGTACTTTCAGAGGCCATTTTTGCCGGCTCTCGAAAGCCGAGGCTCGATCGAAGCTGTTGTAGCTGTAGAGATCGACGAAGGCTGTGGAGAGAGGGGTTGAAGTGTTGGCGCTGACGGAGGCGCCGGAGATTGATCGGAAAGTGTGGTCTCCTCCGAGTGGACTGTGGAGAAAGAAAGATGATTCGGGTCGGGTCTGACGTAGCAGAAGGAGTGACCCAGATCGTCGAGTGGGTCGGAAATGACGATGGACAAAGAACTCCATCATGGCCGGTGAAGCAGACGCTGATCTTCCCCACAGAAAATCACAGTGTTTTTCTATGCCCTAGCTTCCTTCTGAAGAGAAAGAGAGCCAGAGCCCTCAGCCCATGTGTGTGTTGTGGTGTCTGTGTGTATGGCAGTGTGTGGATCAATATGTGATGCTTCTGCTAACTCCGAATCAAAACAGCGGGAGAGAAGGTATGTGTAGAGGTCCGGCGGGCGGCCAAGGCGAGACTGCCGCCCGCCGGTGAAGCAGAATGACTAGGTTGTTAACCTAGCTCTGATACCATGTTATAAATACCATGTTATAAATGATGTATTATTGATTTGTTTGTATTTATTACAAGATTGATGTGTGTATATTGATTACAACTCCTATATATAGAAGAGAAGGTAGCAGATTGTGGTGGTGCTGGTAGGGGGTGAAGTGGAGGTGGTAGGTAGAGTGGGTTAGGTTTAGTGGAGTTGAGTGGGTGTAGTGGGTTAGGTTAGTGGGTTGTGGTGGTGCTGGTAGGGGGTGAAGTGGAGGTGGTAGGTAGAGTGGGTTAGGTTTAGTGGAGTTGAGTGGGTGTAGTGGGTTAGGTTAGGTTTATTTTTGTTAGATATTTAAATCTTTGTCCACCCTTTATTAGCATCAAAATTAAAATAAAATACAAACAGTCTACTCTTCACATAAACCTAATATAAAATTATGAAAGAAAATTTTCAAACTTAAAATGATACAATAATTATAAGTTACTAATTTTCTATTTTTATAATGTTTTGAGCCTCATGAAATGAAATGAAAGATGCATCCACCAATGAGGAAGACCTCAATTTTAATTTTCCCCTCATTTTTGATAGCCAACAAATATGCATTACATAATACTTCCATTATTGATAAAGACAATCCAAAACACAAGAAATGTTTGCACAATAATTTGTTCTAAAACTGAAGATGCCCAAAGTACAAGCAGAGATAGCTAACTAATGGATTTGAATGGTTGGACCCCGTTCATCATCTTAGGTTTTTGCCAACTGGAACCTTATCTTTTGCTACCTATTAAATGTTATGCTAACTAAATATTGCCAACCCTAAGTTCCTACATAAAAAATTCAATCTACTCAATGTGATTGTTTCCCAAACATGTCATGATAAGTTGTAGAAAGGTGATTTGGCCATCTTAGAAAAGTTCAAGTTGCAAATGTCATTCATCCCCCCCCCCCCCCCTCCTTTTTTCTTTTTCTTTTTCTTTTTCTTTTTTTTTTTGTGTAAAAATGGAAACAAGAATGAGAAATAATTAAAGCATTATAGGGAGTTTTAATGAAGAAATTGCTGAAAAATAATGGGTTTTTTGATGTTTTTAATGCAATATTAAAGTGGTGCCAATCTTCTATTGAGATAGATTAAAGTGGGTTTAGATTCTTTGTAATGAGATCTTTATACCACAAAAAGAATGACAAAAACTATTAATATTTGAATGAAAAATTGACTCATTAAATTAGCCTCATGAAAGAGGTGTTGAGTAAGGTGTGTAACCTTCTATCCCACATTAATTATAGAGGAGAGCATTAATGGGTATTTAAATCCCATCTTTTGCCTAAGAGTGTGAGCCCTTTGGGACATCCAAATTTTTCGAAGGAAGGGAGTTATGGATATTTTAAGGATGGACCTGAGCCAAGACAATAGACCAAGTTGGTTATGTAAAAATTGCCACACATACGCGCCATTCAGACCAGGTTTAGGGATCTTGGAACTTGGGCTTAAGGCTTGCTGGACTGGATTAAGTGAGGGGGTTGGGCCGGGTTCTTGGCCCACCTATCTTAATCATTTTGGGCCAAACCAGATAGGTGGCTGCAGAAATATACACAATACACGTGTGTAAAACCTGACAACTCCTCTATATTCATGATGGATTAAATCCATCAGTTTTGTAAAGTTTAATTCTGCATTTGTGATGGGTCTTGATTGCAGGAGCCTTTTCTTCTCTCCCTCCATGTATATAAAAGGAGACCCCTCTCCTTTAGTTTTTTTGCCCAAAAATTCTTGCTCTATAGTTTCTCTTGTTTTTATTCTTCCTAGTAATCTGTTTGCCAAAGCCACGCAGTAGGTACTTTGCTGTAGCTAGTCTAACCGTCGTATACTAGGATACAAACGTCAAAGAACCTCCAACACCCAATCGGTGAAGTGACAAATCTGTTTTAAGGATACTGTCTAGAGTAGGCTTCAATTTGCTTCTTTTTGCCATTTTATTTTATTATGTGTATCTGTTCAACTCACAATGTTCAACACGTTTCTTGTTCTGGATTTGAATTGTTAATTATTAATCTATTTGTATTATTTAATTACACCATTTACACAATGTGGACAACAAAAATCTCTTAGGTTGGTGCTTAGATTATAAATTTGAGTAGAGATTTAGAAGGAAAAAAAAATGAAAATGAGAAAAAATTAACTCATATTTTATTTATAATCCCTCACATTTTTTCTCATTCTAAATTCCTACCCAAATCTCATGATCCAAACACAATTTGAAAGTTTTCCTCTAACAATTGCAATTTAGTAGATCTGCCATCATTTTATTTTAATAAGTGTTTCGTTCAGTAAAAGAAAAAAATGTTGCAAACTAAACCAAATGAAATCACTATTCATCAATTTTAAAAATAGTCATTTCGTTAAAATTAAACAATTAGCAGTTTAAAATTTGTTTACACAAGAGAGAACAAAATGCCACATCATCTCTTTTTACTTTTTATTACGTTTTTCAATCGATAAGAGTATTTTTAATACAAAAAAAATTATAACCGAACAATTATACATTAACAGATACATAAGTCCAAAAAAAAGCTCATCTTATTCTACTTATCTGCTATGGTTCCGTAAAAAAAATAATTAATCTTATAAACCAAAGACTTGCAACATCATGCGGAAATTTGGTGCCAGCTTGTTTAAATAAATTTTACCCGGTTAGTGGATCAAAATTAAACTTTTCAGTGGAAAAGAAAAAAAAAAAAAAATCCTTAGAGAATTTTCAATAATTAAAAAAAAAAACCTAAGTTTTCAAATTTTGGATTAATTATACTTTGCAACTGTTAATTTTTACTTGAATTTTACTTTAATTTCTTCACTTTCTAATTGCAAGAATTAAATCATCAGATTTTAATTAGTGTTTAATGTAGTCTTCCCTTTCCTAACTGATCAAAATTTGAGTAAAAGTTAAAAATAAGAAATCAGGTAGAATTAAATTAAAGGTAAAGAAAAAAGTGTACCTCTTTTTAAAAAATACTTTTTGGGATTAATTACCTAAAAGTCCTATCTACATATTTTGTGGTAGCTTAGATCTTATCCAAAAGTTTTTAAACCAATAAATTCTATTTATAAATAGGAAGATATTTTTACCCTTCAATCCAAACAGTTATATATATATATATATAACATAAGCGGCAGAGAGTTGTGTGATTGACTGGTGCCCTTCGCTCTCGCAAAGTACCTAACAGCCAAACCCTTCGCCCCTCGTTAATTATTACTACCAGTATTTATTATTTCCCAACTCTCTCTTCCAACATTTGGCAGCACCTCCACTTCGACGTAATTACAAACAATCACGTGGTTGAGAAAACACAAAAAATTTACTACATATAAGGCAAAAGGCAAAAGGCAAAAGGCAATTTTGATTGAGAGCATCAAATCCTCACTGTCTCTTGAATTGGTCAAAATTATTGGCTTGCTCTCTCTAGCTTTCTCTCTCATCTTCTCTTGTTTTTAATTTGAACATTTTCAATTTATAATATTCTTATTTTTAATTATGAAAAAAATTGTTAAAACTGACAATATTTTTAAAAAAAAAATTGAGAAATTTATTAGTTTTTATAAACTGAAATTATTCTCTATTTTGAAATTGAGAACATTCTCAGTTTATAATATTCTCAATTTTAATCATGAAAAAAATTGTGAAATTTTTCAAAAATATCTAGTAAAATTGAGAAAAATTTCAATTTTTTTCAATATTAAAACTGAGAATATTATCATTTTTTAAATTTTAAATTGATAATATTCTCAATTTTAAAATTATAAAACTAAACACACTGATGATTCAAATAAATCAACAAACAAATAAACTGACTTTTCTTTTTCAAAATAGGCCTTTATCAAATTTTGAGGCCACATATATCTGTTAATTTCTTAATTTCTTCATGATTAATTGGAAGTCGACAAATCAGAATTAAAATGAAGAAGTTATAATATTCTCTCTCTCTTCCCTTAATTCTTTTGTGTGTTCATTTAAAGAGCACACCAAATGAAGAATCAAAGCTCGTGATTAATTGAGGTGTTCTGCAACTCCTGTTGACTCCGCGAAAGCGACGACGATCTCCAATTCACCTCCGTTGGACTCGTGCTCCTTCTGCCTTTGTTGAACCTCGAAAGCTTCGCGATCGGGACAGCAACAGGGACAACTAGTACGCATTCGGAAACGGAAACGATTGAAGAGGTACGAATGGAGATGGAATCGACGTCCAGTGGATCGACCTTAGGGACCTGGTAGGGCACAGAAGGGCCGTCGTACTCAATCGCAATGGAGTGATCGAGCTGTTCTTCTTTAGGCAATAGAGCTCCGGCAGGTAACATTTTCCTCAGAACTTCTTCCCACCTCTTTGCGTGTTCTCGGCTAAGAGAGACAGAGAGAGAGAGTAAGGTGTCGTTTGGGAAGAGCTCATTTGGGCTCTTTTGGTTCTTTGAGCCACAAAAGACAGAATAGGCTATTTGAGCCACAACAAACAAAACATCACATCCAACCCATAATCATTACACTCTTCTCTCACAAAAAAAGTCAAAAAAACTAAAAAGCTAAAAAGTCCTTCCCAAACCAAGCTTTTGAGCCCAGGCTCAAATAGCCAAAAAAGTCAAAAAAACAAAAAGCCAACCCACTTCCTAAACGGAGGCTAAGAGTAAGAGAGAGTGAATGAATTTGGCAGCTATGGAGGAGGTCACGGAAGAGTAAATTAGTCTATTTAAAATTAATGGGACTTAAAGGAACAAATAATTTTATCTAGGACTTAATGGATTATAAGTTCATAAAATGAGACTTGTATGTAAATACCCCTAATTTTTATCCTTCAATGTCCCTAAAATATGTTCACCTGAGCACTATTTGAAGTTTGAAAGTGAGAAATAGTATATAATATATTTACTCACAAATTTGTTGATGTTGTGTTTGAATCCTGGTAATCATATTTTAAATTAATTTCCTATAAATAAATTTTAATGCAATAAATTCAATGTAATTTATTTTCCTCTTACCCTTTTAATAGATTTTAATTTTTGCAGTACTCAAAATTAGATAAATTCAATGACCTTTGCAGTAGCAATCTTTGGGGTTGGATATGACTGGTAGTTTGCAAAAGAGAGAACTGTAAGACAACTATCAGGTGGCCAAACATTATCTAATGATTTCATTAACAAATAATGCTGATGAAATTTATTTAGACAAGTCTCATCTGATCTGATTGAAAGCCATTGATTATAATTTATTGGTTTGTTTTTAGTAGGGTGAGTAGCGGATATATCAATCTGTCTAAATCGATCGAATTGAATTGATCCGCGACATTTTGGAGGGATGCATGATGACGAGCGGACGGTTACAGATTAATTTTTTTTAATCCGCCTAGTTTTGGACGGATGGTGAATTTGATGTTCCTTTGGCCGCAAGCGAACCGCCAAACCGCGAACATCCATAGTAATTTTTAAGATTTTATATTTTCAATTTGTTTAGATATTCTGTTTGTATTTTTAACTGAAAAGGAGTTTAAATATTCTGTTGAATATATTCTACTGAAAAAGAGTTTTCAACGTATATTTTTTGAATTGAAAAAAAATAAATGTATTATTTATCTATATTTTTTTAGTTCTTAAATCTAACTCTAAAAATAATAAATTAAAAAGATGATATATGCTGGCTAGTTTTTATTTTCAAAAACAGATATAGATGTAATAATACAGAAATGTACAATCTCTACTATTACTCTATTCATGGTTTTGGTGGTTTAAATTGTTTTTATATTTTAAAAACCACAAATTGTAATAATTTATGTGGATGAGACATGCTGTCATTACAATATGTGGATGAGACATACAGTGATTGTAATATTCTAAAGTTTCAAACTTTCCTTCTTTAGATGAGACGTATAGTAATTGTAATACTTTTTTAAGTCATTGACTATAATACTTTTTTTTTTTTGAGGAAATGTACAAGTTAGATTATGTTAAAAATTTATAAAATTTTAAACCGCCAAACCAATTCGCATCCATATGCCAATCTGCCAATCTGTTCAATCCACATCTGCCAAATTGGCAGAGGAATACGAATTGATTTTCTCTAATCCACCAATCTGACGGACGGATGGCGGACTGGAAGTTTCGTGACCGCAACCGACGCACGTCCACCCCTAGTTTTTAGTCTCATTTTTTTCTTCCTCTTTTTTTAGCCAAAAAAATAGAAACCCATCGTTTGCCGAATAAATTTTTTTAAAAAAATTTAAAATTTTACTAAATTTTTTTTTAAAAAAATAATAACAAAAAATTCACTTATATACACCAATTATCCAATTTTTTTTAAAAAAAATTTAAAAAAAAACTATTTCTAAATACATTAACTTTTTTTTTTTCATTAAAAAGTTTAAAAACAAATTTTAAAAACTTAAAACTAGGCCAAATTGTTGTTGACAGATACGTGTTATTGGGCCCCTGTAATTACTATACAAGCACAGATGTCAGGCCCGTCTTAAAAGCCCAATTTGTACCTCACTTAACTCTTATAAGCCAATGAGGTGCTCCCAACGTAGACATTGAAGTTGAAATTGTACTGCAGTTAGGGCACGAAAATTCGGAACAAAAAACGTGGTGGGTTTCCAAGTACTTTGGCTTGGCTTGAATTGGATGGCCCGCGTGGCGTTTAATAGTTGGTTGGTGACATTGAATTTATCCCCTTTCAGTCTTACCGTTTCTGTGATCGGAGGAATATGTCCCTACGATTCTTTCCCATCAGTTTTTAGGGCCTGTTCGGGTAGTACGCCCTACAATGCATTGTTCCAGGTCATTTTCTTTCTTTAATTTTTGAAATTTATTTTTTTTTCTACTTTATCCTTTTATGTTTCAATTTTTTTTTTTAGTTTAGGAATTATTTAAAATAATCTAAATGAATATATCTTTTGACTTTTTATAAAAAAAAAAGGGCAAATTACATATACACCCCTCCAGGTTTGACAAAATTACAGATACCCCCCTGAGGTTTGAGAAATTACGAATTCCCCCCTAAATGCTATATTTGCATAAGAAATTAGGGGGTAATTTGTTATGAAATATAAACCTCAGGGGGTAAATTGTTATGAAAATACAAACCTCAGGGGGCGGGATGTAATTTCCGAAACCTCAGGGGGGTATCTGTAATTTAACCAAACCTGGAGGGGTGCATATGTAATTTGCCCAAAAAAAAATAGAAAGATAATATGACATAAATAAATGCTCTTATTTAGTTTATACCAAATAATGTCTTATTCTTAAAACTAATTTTATTAAAAATTAGACAAAAAAGACACATTTACAATCACGTGATATAAAAATATTTTGTTACATGTGACTACCACCTCTGGCACAAACTCAAACTATAATATAATAATATATTTTTTTAATGTTATATGACTATTATTGTTACAATTTGTGTATAATTTCCCACATAAGTTACTTTCAAGAATAAAATGAAGAAAAATTTAAAATAGGAAGGCCAAATAAAAATAAATAAATTTTATGAAACAAAGTGAGACAGCAACAAAAAAAAAAAAAAAAAAAAAAAAAAAAAAAAAAAAACAAAGTATAGTTTATCCTTTTTTTATATTAAAAATGTCATAAATCATAAAAAAAATATTTTAAAATTGATCTTGAATTGAGTTGTATGATATACATTTAAAATTAAAGAAATTTGATGATAAATCTAATTTAAAGAAGATATAAGGTATTAGGTCCAGTAAATATTTTTTATTAATGAGAAATTCACATTTTGTAAAATAATATGGTGAGAAGTCTTAAAAGACATTTTGTTTCAAATTTTATTTCTTGACTTTTTTTTTTAATCTATTTGACTTTTTGTTAACTATTTGTCGAAATTATTTTTATCTGTCAAATTCCTATCTGTTCAAAAAAAATTTATCTACTTAAATTTTTATCTGTTAGATTTTTTTATCTGTTTAAAATTTTTATTTGTTCACGTTTTTTAATCAACTGTTCAAATTTTTTATAGTGAATTTTTCTTTCTTTTCACACCCTGCTTGAGTAGTGAGGAGAAAATCTTTTGAGCCAAGATCAACAAATCTCTACCTTGGTTAAATCTTCACTTGCTGCACGAAATCAAATTGCAGGACCAAGACGCACAAAATTTAACAAAACTCTACCTATGTAAGATACTTAACAAACCAAGCAAATAATTAGCAGGCCAAACAGGTGTTTTAAAGCAAATATGAACCAGGGAAATTTCTGAGACACATCCAGCAAATCCAAGAGAACAAAGATTTATGCATACATATATATATATATATATATATATATGTATATAAATCCAGTGGCAATATATATGTATACATAGAACACAGATTTATACATATATATACATATAAAAATCCAGAGGCAATACATATATATACATAGAACACAGATTTGTACATATTTATCAAATCAAGACTTCACTACAAATCTAAAAATAAATAAATAAATAAAAAACATCATTTCTATTTTACTCCTCATCCGAGAGAGATGACGGAGGCGACGGAGAACGAGGCAGTTCGAGAAGATTTGTTGCTATCGAGGCCAATAGAGAGGCTAAGACGGAGTTATGGCGAGATGGAGGCGGAGTTGCCACGATCTCAGATCTAGGGAAGGTTTTGAGATCGTTACCTCAAGAGAGAGAAAACGAGAGGAGAGAGAAAAAGAGAGACGTCGGCACTGACACACACTACGCGCCACTGTCCCTACGGCGCTGTTGTGTTCACGATCTATCCGATCGATTCGGAGAGAAGATGAAAAGAGAGAAGGAAAAGAATAATGCTTGGACCCCCTTTTGGGGGTCACCCCCTCACCCCCCTTTGTCACGTGGTGGGTGGTAATTAGAGGAGCAGGAAAAAAAAGAAAAACAAAAAGAAAATGTAATCAATGAGAGAGAGGGGGTCAAAGGGAGTTGGTGGAAAAGGAATGATGAATCATTGTAGGAAAAATAGAGGAAGAGAGACAGAAAGAGTGCGGTAGTGTCGGAGGGGTTTGGAGTGTCACGACCCAACCCGAATTGGTTAGGGTTGAAACTTATTAATTAAATTTAATCTCAACAAATTAAGTAATGGAGGTGGAATGAAGATAACAAAATAATTAAACAAGTAATTAACTTCATTAATTATTCTATTATTTAATAAAAGGAAATACTTTTTTTTTGGGTGAATCACAATTATTGAGGAAAAAAAAATGTCAATATCAAGTTGTCCCACCATTCGATATTACAATCATTCTTTATATTTTATCACTTGAAAAGAGTAACAGATATAAGCATATAACAGAGTGAGAGATATTATACCAATAGCATAAGAGCACAAAATAATTATGAATAGGTATTCAAACTAAATTATTACACAAAATAATTATGAATAGATATTCAAACTAAAATATTACACAGCTTAATCTGAATGAACAAGTTATTGAATAAACAAATTATTTAAGTGGTAGAAATTAAAATTCCAAAATTATGTATATTGGAAATCAAGCAAGCAAGCTATTTGTTAATATAATAATACCAAGCATGCTTATATCATTAATATATAATAGTTAGTGCTTCTCCATCAGATGATTTATTGTAGTGCTTTAGGTAGTGCCTTCAACTTTCGGCTACTTTTATTTTTATATGTTTGCTTTCATAATGTTGTATCATAATGATGTTGTATTAGCTCTCCTATATAATGGAGCCTTCTCTTCATGTTTTAGATACAATTGAATCACAGAGTGTATTAGCTCTTTCAATCACTCTCTCAATATTTCTTTCATGGTATCAGAGCAGGTGTAATCCTGTCTCATCATCAATATTTTTGTTGTCTCTCTCTTCTACTCAAATCTATTCTTCTATTTCATGCCTAAATACGGTCCAGCTTTTGGAATGGCTATCGACTCATCCTCCTCTTCTTCTGATATTATCATCTCATCATCTTTATCCTCTCATCAAATGGAAACCTCTCATCTTCCGATCACCGCCCATAAACTGAATTGGCAAAATTATTTGCAATGGTCTCAATCCATATTAATGTTTATACGGGGAAAGGAGAAAGACGACTACATCACCGGAGCCTCAGCACTACCAGAAACCACAGCATCAACCTACAAAAGGTCGATAGCTGAAAATAACATGGTCATGTCGTGGCTCGTCAACTCTATGACCACTGACATTGGCGAAAATTTTCTGTCATTTGATACTGCCAAAGAGATCTGGGACATGGCAAAAGAAACGTTTTCAGACAAGGAAAACACATCTGAAATCATCCAGCTTGAAAGCTCCCTCCACGATTTACGTCAAGACAATCTTACGGTAACTGAATATTTCAATACCCTTACTCGTCTATGGCGTCAACTTGATACGTTTGAGGTTCATAACTGGCAGTGTGTTGCTGATGGTTTGTTGTATAAAAAGATTGTCGAAGGGAAGCGTGTGTTTACATTCTTGTTAGGATTAAACACAAATCTTGATGAAATCAGAGGAAGAATTATGGGAGTAAAACCGCTACCTAGCCTTAGAGAGGCATTCTCTGAAGTCCGTCGCGAAGAAAGCCGGAAAAAACTCATGATGGGATCCCATCAACAACTGAATATGGCAGAAAGCTCGGCTCTTAAGACTCAATTCGCTCCTATTGACAACCGTCAGAAAAATATAAAGGAGGTAGGCCTTGGTGTGATCATTGTAGAAAGCCGGGTCACTCGAGAGAAACTTGCTGGAAGATTCATGGAAAGCCAGCAGATTGGAAGCCACGTCAGCCTCTTGAGAAAGAAGGACGAGGTAATCATGTAGGTACAAATGAACGATCACCACAACCTGAAGCAAGCCCTTTCACCAAGGAGCAAATGGAGATGCTCCAGAAACTACTACAGTCACAATCTGGTTCGTCTTCCAACCACATCATTGGATCCGGAACCTTGGCTCACAAAGGTAATTCTTTGAACGCCTTTACTGTTGGTAAGAAACGTAAAAAATCTTGGATTGTGGACTCAGGAGCATCTGATCATATGACGGGAGATGCAACAATTTTTTATACATATAGCTCATGTCAAAATAATTTAACGGTCCGAATAGCAGATGGTTCACTATCAAAGGTTGCTGGTATAGGTTCAGTTGTGCTGTCTAGAAATCTTATTCTCAACTCTGTTCTCCTTGTTCCTGACTTGGACTGTAATTTATTGTCAATTAGTAAACTCACTAAGGAAAAGAGGTGTGTTACTAATTTTTTCTCCACTCATTGTGAATTTCAGGATTTGGATTCGGGGAAGACGATTGGCAATGCTGAGGAATGCTCTGGACTCTACATCCTTAAGGAATGCCACTATCCACAGGAACAACCTCAAACGGCAATTCGTGGTAGTTCTTTTTCGGTTTCGTGTCAAAATAACGATAGAGCAATTATGTTGTGGCACTATCGCTTAGGTCATCCGAATGTTATGTATCTCAAGCATTTATTTCCTTCATTATTTAAAACTCCAAAACCTTTTGATTGTGAAATCTGTCAATTGTCTAAGCATGTACGGTCCCATTTTCCCATTCAATCCTATAAAGCGTCTCGTCCATTCTCACTAATTCATAGTGATATCTGGGGTCCATCAAGAATAAAAAATGTAACTGGTACTAGGTGGTTTGTCTCATTCATAGATGATCATACTAGATTAACCTGGGTCTTCCTCATGAAAGACAAATCTCAAACAAGCCAAATTTTCAAAAATTTTCAAATTATGATTCAGACACAATTCCAGTCAAAAATCCAAATTCTAAAATCTGATAATGCTCGGGACTATTTCAACTCCATTCTAGGAGAATTTTTAGCCAAAGAAGGGATAGTTCACTTAAGTTCATGTGTTGACACCCCACAACAAAATGGCATCGCTGAACGGAAAAATAGACATTTGTTAGATGTTGCTAGATCGCTAATGTTTTCCACAAATGTTCCACAATTCTTCTGGGGGGAAGCTGTTCTTACAGCAGCCTACCTTATCAATAGGATGCCATCTAGGGTACTACAATTCCAAACTCCTTGTCAACTTCTCCTAAAATCCTTTCCAACTACTCGCCTCATCTCCACTATCCCACCAAAAATTTTCGGGTGTTCTGTCTTTGTTCATATCCATCAACAGTATCGAAGTAAACTTGATCCCAGGTCGCTCAAGTGTATCTTCATTGGGTATTCGTCACATCAAAAAGGATATAAGTGTTACTCTCCGGTCACAAGGAAATTCTACAATTCCATGGATGTCACATTTTTTGAAACCCAGTCTTACTACCCTAAAATCGTTCTTCAGGGGGAGACTCCAACCCAGGAATATCAATTTTGGACCCTTGAGTCATTTAGTGAGCCATCCATCACCACCAAAAATCCCACACCTCCTGAGTCATTGAATCAATCTTTACCTGCCGAAAATTCTGAGTTCATTGTTGACTTGCGGGATAATGAGCACATCCAAGAGGAAACGGAGGAAGGAGCAATTTCTCAACAATCCCATGAGGCTGAACCGGGTTCTAATCCAAGCAACATTCCAGGTGACAATCTTCCTCCCACAGATAGTACTGATAATTCTGAGTTAGAAAATAGTATTCTTAATATGCCCATAGCTTGGAGAAAAGGAGTTAGATCATGTACTCAGCATCCCATTGGGAACTTTATTTCTTATGATAAGCTATCACCTTCGTTTCGTGCCTTCACTTCTAGCATCACGGAGATACCCATTCCTCGGAATATTCAGGAAGCTTTCAAGTATCCGAAGTGGAAGGCGGCAGTCAATGAGGAAGTTCGGGCCCTGGAAAAGAATGGTACTTGGGCAATTACTGATCTTCCAAAAGGTAAGAAACCAGTTGGGTGTAAGTGGATTTTCACAGTAAAACACAAGGCAGATGGTAATGTAGAACGTTATAAAGCTCGGTTGGTCGCCAAAGGATTCTCCCAATCCTATGGCATTGACTATCAAGAAACCTTTGCTCCAGTTGCCAAGCTCAACACTGTTCGTGTACTTTTATCCTTGGCAGCTAATCTCGATTGGACACTTCACCAACTTGATGTGAAAAATGCCTTTCTCAATGGTGACTTAGAGGAAGAAGTTTACATGGACATTCCTGCTGGACTTGAGACAACATTAAATTTCAACAAAGTTTGCAGACTCCAAAAATCCTTGTATGGTCTCAAACAATCTCCCAGGGCCTGGTTTGAACGGTTCACTAAGGCAGTGAAAGGGTACGGTTTTGTTCAATGTCAATCCGATCATACATTATTTGTGAAGCACTCCCTAGGAGGGAAATTGGCAATTATCATTGTTTATGTGGATGACATAATTCTAACAGGTGATCATGAAGAGGAAATTGGCTTACTTAAAAATTCCTAACAAAGGAATTTGAGATTAAAGATCTTGGAAACCTTAAGTACTTTCTTGGAATGGAGATTGCTAGGTCAAAGAAAGGTATAGTAGTCTCACAACGTAAATACGTTCTAGACTTACTGAATGAAACAGGGATGCTAGGATGCAAGCCGGCAGACACACCTATGGACACAACTATCAAACTGGAAGAAAGTGACGGTAGTGCACCAAGTGATAAAGGGAGATATCAACGTCTTGTGGGAAAACTCATTTATCTTTCTCATACAAGGCCAGACATCGGCTTCTCTGTAAGTGTGGTCAGTCAATTCATGAATAATCCAACCGAAAAACACATGACTGCTGTGATCAGAATATTGAGGTACCTAAAAAGGACACCGGGAAAGGGTCTCTTCTTCCAAAGAACAACAAATAGAAAAATTGAGATTTTTTCAGATGCAGATTGGGCAGGTTCATTGACTGATCGAAGATCAACTTCTGGCTATTGTTCGTTTGTTTGGGGGAACGCGGTTACATGGCGAAGCAAGAAACAGTCAGTGGTAGCCCGTAGTAGTGCTGAGGCAGAATTTCGTGCTATGGCACTAGGTATCTGTGAGGGAATCTGGTTGAACAGGATGTTAGAAGAATTACGGGTTCCATCTGAGCATCCCATGGTTTTATACTGCGACAACCAAGCCGCCATCAGTATAGCTAAGAATCCGGTTCATCATGATCGAACGAAACACGTGGAGATAGATCGACACTTTATCAAGGAAAAGATTGAAGAAGGAGTTTTTCAAGTCAGCTACACTCCAACAAACTATCAAAAGGCTGACATTCTCACAAAAGCTCTTGCTCGCGTTCACTTCGAAGATCTGACGGAAAAATTGGGAATGATTAATATCTACAACGTAGCTTGAGGGGAAGTATTGGAAATCAAGCAAGCAAGCTATTTGTTAATATAATAATACCAAGCATGCTTATATCATTAATATATAATAGTTAGTGCTTCTCCATCAGATGATTTATTGTAGTACTTTAGGTAGTGCCTTCAACTTTCGGCTACTTTTATTTTTATATGTTTGCTTTCATAATGTTGTATCATAATGATGTTGTATTAGCTCTCCTATATAATGGAGCCTTCTCTTCATGTTTTAGATACAATTGAATCACAGAGTGTATTAGCTCTTTCAATCACTCTCTCAATATTTCTTTCAATGTAAATAAATTATCATAACTATAGAACAGAAGTCACTAAAATAACAATCAAAACAAAAGTCAACGGATCCATGACAAATAGAAGATTACAAAATTACCAATCAAATTATTTAGGTTCCCAAAACATTGGACTCCCGTGATTTGATATTAACGTAATTTTAATTAAACATTTGAAGTGTAGGGAGGAGAGAGAGGGGATGGCGATGGTGCCAAAGGGGTTTCAACAGTAGTGCTGATGGGGTTTCAACGAGAGAGAGGGGGGGAACCGGTGAGAAATGAGAAATAAATGAGATTGTTTGGTTTAGGCAAACAATATATATACGGAGATAATTTAATTATTTTATAAGAATTTGTCCTTTTAAATAAAGTAAATAAGCTCGTGGACCTTTGGCGAAGAACAATGTAAATTTGAATTTATCAATCGAGTCCCTTTAAAATTGGTGCTTGTTTGGAATCTCTTATAAAACATAAAAAATTATTATAAAAGTAAATGTAGAAATAAAGATGTATTATTTATTGATGTGTATTGATTACAAGATTGCTGTGTATTGTTATATTTATCTGTATATTACAAGTCCTATATATAGAGAGGTTTTGGGAGTAGTAGGTGTAGAGTGGGTGGTGGTAGTAGGTAAAGTGGAGGTGGTAGGTGGAGTGGGTGAGGAGTAGTGGAGGTGTGTAGTGGTAGTGGTAGGTTTTAGTGGTGTAGGAGGTGTACATTAACAGCCCCCCTCAAACTCAAGGAGGATAGGAACTAACCAACTTGAGTTTGGAGAGAGTCACAAAACAGAAAAATAAACTGAAAAATAAAACAGGATAGGAGACACGGTATGGTCGTGTCAGACCGATGTAGCAGACAGTTTATGGGGTCATGTCGGACCGTTGTAGCAGACAGTTTACGGGGTCATGTCGGACCGTTGTAGCAGACACTGTGTGGTCGTGTCAGACCGATGTAGAAGACAGTTTATGGGGTCATGTCGGACCGATGTAGAAGGACAGTTTACGGGGTCATGTTGGACCGTTGTAGAAGACAGTTTACGGGGTCATGTCGGACCGATGTAGCAGACACTGTGTGGTCGTGTCAGACCGATGTAGAAGACAGTTTACGGGGTCATGTCGGACCGTTGTAGAAGACAGTTTACGGGGTCATGTCGGACCGATGTAGCAGACACTGTGTGGTCGTGTCAGACCGATGTAGAAGACAGTTTACGGGGTCATGTCGGACCGTTGTAGCAGGACAGTTTACGGGGTCATGTCGGACCGTTGTAGAAGACAGTTTACGAGGTCATGTCGGACCGATGTAGAAGACAGTTTACGGGGTCATGTCGGACCGTTGGAGAAGACAGTTTATGGGGTCATGTCGGACCGTTGTAGAAGCTGTGGTGGTGCACCGAGGAGGCGACTTAGGGAGTGCGCCATGAGCGACTTATACATGATACTGGTATAACCCCCCCTCAAACTCAAATAGGTGTGAAGATAGAAACCTATTTGAGGTTGAAACAAAGGGATTGATAAAGCTGACCGGTGTAGAAGACACTGTATGAGTGTGTATATAGGCTGCCCAAAAAATATACATGGATGTAGATATCGAGCCCTCAAAAGTCGTGCCCTCAAAAGGTGTGCCCGCACCCTCAAAAGGCGTGCCATCAAAAGGCGTGCCCGAATGCATCAAAAGACGTGCCGGACATGATGGCGAGGCACGTGGGCGCCTTGGCTTGCGCGCCCGTGTTGTCGGCTGGTGGGAAGAGGCGCGCGATGCGCGTGGCTGTCTCTGTGTCATGGTCTTTATAAACCGAAGCGGAGGAGGCAGAAACTGAGACAGAAAAACTGAGAGAAACCTCTGAAAAATTCTTCATTTTGCTGAGAAAGAGAGGTCGTTTTGCTGAGAGAGATAGTCTGTAACACTCTGTTGCTGTTGCCCAGAAAATGGCTTCGTCGTCCCGCGGGCTGCTTACCCTCTTTCCCGACCTCAACGAGTCCACAGGAGAGAGAACTGGTGCGGTGGCCAGTGAACCTCAACCAAACACTGCTGGGTTTGCTCCGCTGAACTTTCCGATGCGGTCTGTGGAGCAAAAAATGGCGGTGCAGTCGGATGTGGAAGCCAATCAGTATACGTTGAAGGCATGTGTGGAGTCCATGACGGCGGTCACAAATCTGTCGCACCGGCTACAGAGTAGGACAAATGAGGTGCAGCAGTTAAACTCCCAGCTGGCTCTGCTCCAACGCATGTATAAGGATGCGCGAGCAGAGATGAGCGTGCTAAGGGCAGAAAACAAGGAGCTGAAGCGGAAGGCCACCGTGATGTTCCGATTTGGAGGGCCGCCATATGCTGCAGTGGAGGAGCAAGGAATAGTGGTCATGCCCAGTGGAGTGGGAAACACGGAGGCAACACCGGCAAGAGCCGCCCAGGACGGAGGCAAGAAGAAGAGACCGGCGGCAGAGTAGAGAATAAAAATCCCGCCTGTGGATGCGGTTGTGTTGTTTGTGTTTTTTTTTTTTTTTTTTTTTTTTTTGTTGGAAAATTGTGATCAGGGCGAAGTCCCGATATGAATAAAATGAGTGTAGTGTGCAAATTCGAATGGCTTGAAGGTACAAGACTGAGCAAAAAAAAATGAGATGGAATTTTTTTTTTTTTTTTTTTTTTTTTGTTGTTGTTGTTGTTGTTTATATATATATATATATATATAAGAGAAAGGATGTTTGGACGGTGGAAAATGTGATAATGATTTTGGGTGGAGAATATTTTAGAATAAAAAAGTGTATATAATAATAATAAGAAAAGTGAATTGAGTGGCCCGAGAAGGGTTCAATTCATTTGCTTATTTATTTATGTATTTTATTTGATTGTGGTAGAGTGGATCACATGAGTTTATTTATTTTTATTTGAAGCTTTGCATATGACCATCGAGAGAGAGAGAGAGAGAGGTGGTAAAGGAAATAAAATATAATAACAAGAAAGTTGAGTGGTGGGGAGGAATTTTATTTTATTTGTTTGTGGTAGAGTGGAGCACATGGGTGTATGTATTTTATTTGAAGCTTTGTTGATATTACCATAGAGAGAGAACGAGTGGTCTCAGCACACTTGAATCATGTCCCGCAAAGATCGCAGAAATGAATGTGCTCTGCGAGAAGGCGGAGGAGATCTCCGTGGAGACCATATCCATCTGGTTTTGGCCGATGAGAGCGTTGTTTTTGACCGATTCGGAGAGGAAGCGGTGGAGAGAGTCCATTCTGGAGCGGACGGTGGCGAGGTTGAGAAGGGGAACTCGCGGGTCGGCGGCGGCGCCCGGCGTAGAGTGGCGGAGAACGTGTCCGGGAGGCCTGGGATGTGGAGGGGATGTGATAAAAGTCGCCAGAGTTCGACATCGTTGATCGGAGCTTAGAAAGTTTGGTGTTGTGTGGTGTGGTGCGGTGCTGTGCGGTGCGGAGGAGGATGTTGGATAACTAGATCTGCCAGCATGATGGCTGGAGTGGCTGAGTAAGCATCGGCAGAGAAGAAGATGGTAAGAAGTGAGAGAGTACGACCGAAACGGAGAGAAAGCAAGAAGAGAGCCGCTGCTGCTGCATTCTTAGCTTCATGGCCTTGAATGATGGGTCATGGTTGGAGCATGAGTGCTCCTCACCAAAGATGCAGAGGGTCGGAAGGGAGGATGCCAACGAAGGTATAAGGAAGGTATGTGTAGAGGTCCGGCGGGCGGCCAAGGCGAGGCTGCCGCCCGCCGGTGAAGCAGAATGATTAGGTTGTTAACTTAGCTCTGATACCATGTAGAAATAAAGATGTATTATTTATTGATGTGTATTGATTACAAGATTGCTGTGTATTGTTATATTTATCTGTATATTACAAGTCCTATATATAGAGAGGTTTTGGGAGTAGTAGGTGTAGAGTGGGTGGTGGTAGTAGGTAAAGTGGAGGTGGTAGGTGGAGTGGGTGAGGAGTAGTGGAGGTGTGTAGTGGTAGTGGTAGGTTTTAGTGGTGTAGGAGGTGTACATTAACAGTAAAAAAAGTCAAAATTATTCACAAAAGTTTAAGTGGTAGAAAAGATTCACTGGTCATAGAACAAAAAGACAGATTTACCCTTCGGTCTGTCCGTTTCTCTGCCCCCAAAAAAAAATTCCAACAAAACCAGTGCACACAAAGCTTGTATGGTAGTACTCAGATGGGTAAAAAAGTAATTTTGTTATTTTATATACTATTTTAATATATATTTTTTCGTAAAAAGTTATCTTAAACAACTATTTTTTTATTTACTTTTTTATTCAAAAAGTTAAAAAGTATATTTATATAGTTCATCCCAAACAACCCCTAATGTGATATGAATATTATTTAAAAATATTATGATCTATGATATTTTTTAAAAAATTTATAATATTATTTTTTTATTTCATATTTATATGGTTGTAATAATACTTGTCGCATAGGAAAATGTTTAGGAAAATGTTATGAGACAAAAAATAAAATAATTATGATTTATATATGATATTTTATTTTATTAACTTTTTAACTTATTTTATTTTTTTATAACTATTTTTATCTGAAAATCCCTTGTAAGGTAGCTTATACTACTTTAATAAAGTAAGCTTTTCTAGTTGTGTTTTTTTTTTTTTTTTTTTTTTTTGTTGATTTTGTAAATAGCTTAAGGCCTCATTTAACAACATTTAATTTTAGTCAAAAAAATCAAAAAGTCACTATAAGTTGTCACATTACTCTCTATTTTTTTATACATCTTCTCATTAAAAATTAAAAAATTATTAAAATAACTTATTTTCAAACGGAGTTTAAGTTAATTTTTTTGGCCAGAATGAACTTATTTTAATAACTTCATTTTTGTTTAGTATATTTCTAGCTTCTTTCAATTTTTTTAATGATTTTTTTAAGTGATTAAAATTGACTCTTTTGTTTTTGTTTTTATTTTTTTTTTTTTGGCAGAAAATGAACATATCAAATGACGTAAAGTTTTTCTTCTAAAACAAAATGGGCCTATAAACCTAACCAAAGGACAGAGTTTGGATGAAGACATCTTACCGAGAGTAGAGTAACTCAAATTCCATTATTAGTATAGATATAATATTCTAAGTTCGTAATTTTTAATTTTATTTTTAAATTTCAAAAGGATAATACATTAGTTTAAGCTAATTGAAGGCAAAATTTTTGCATTAAAGATAAGCAATTTGAGCTTAATCCAAATTCTTTGAAATAAAATCAAGCTCAAGTTTAAATTAAGCAAATTAAGCTTTGAGTTGGGATGCCCAAAACACACACACACACACACACACACACACACAAATTGAAGAAGAAAAAGTCAGGATTGCCGTGACGGAAACCACCCAACTCGTCACTGTTTTTTTCTTTTCGTTTTTGATATGTCAGTAGGAGATGAGATACAAATTTACATAAGGGTGAGATATTTACAAATTTTTAACACTAAATATTTACACTCCTGCCGATTTATAAATATTTTAGTCTTTTAAACTAAAATTTATTTATTAATATTTTTGTTAGTACATAATGCTTCTTTCTACAAACTACTATAAATACAAGTTTGCAAAATATGATATCGAATGTCATAAAAGACAACTGAAGTCCTCCCTAACACTAATTAATTTGAAGATAGATAATGAAATTCGATCCAATAATTTTTAGAAAAAATAACAAATCAATCTAAGTTTATAAAATATATATATATATATATATAAATTAATAATAAATTTTACAAATTTTAATAATTAAATTTATCAACTTTCCCATGGATATATAATTATTTTAGAAAAATGTCTCTGATCTATATTCACACCAAACTTTTATGTTGCAACAGTAAGCTAACCCAAGTGGAAAGTGCCAAACATAACCCAGATGTAGATATTACGCACACCAATTAGTGGAGACCTATTTAATTTTGGACGTATTGGCCAATTTGCCATTAGATATCAATCAATCTCTTCTCTTGGCTGTCCACAGAGGCATGGATTGAATAGTGATTGGATTAGACATCCCTAAAACTCCACGCTACAAGGTTAGTATTGGAGTATAAATTTTGGATCCATTGTCCCAAATGTGAAATGCTTTGTGCCTCATCATTGTCAACTTTTTTTTTTTTTTTTTTTTTTGCAAGTAATAAAAATAGATGTACAACTTTACGCATTCGGCAGAATGTAGAATGTATTGTTCTTTAATACCTATAAATATGTGTCGAAACTAATACTACACTTACATCGAGGCAAAAACTAAGACTACAACATATTTTGAGTATTAAAAAGCAAATGTAATCCTACTAATTTACTATATTTAACATGATTGCCAAATATTTTTGAGAACCAATATCTTGATTGTCACTATGGATCAGTATAGTTGGTTCAACTTATACACATACACAACAATAATTCCTCCTATTCAATTTTTTGGTGCCAATAATTCTCACCATCCAATTTTTTTGTTCAATCGCATGTTAAGCCAAGGATCTCAAAAATTGGTGTCTTGAGACCAGTAGAAATTTATTAGAAAAAAAAAAAGAAATATTTAATTGCAGAAGAAGATCATGTGAGTACAGATCACCTATCTCACTCTCTATTTCATCTTTTTTGTTCCATGTTTATCACATATTATGTCACTAAAATCAATGAGTTAGAAAAATATGGACAACAATGGCATAGAGAGAGGGATCTGGATCATATGTCCAAACATAAACAGTCTGTCTAACTTTATTTATAAAATAAACTATAACTAATTTGGGGGCACTACAAAAAAGTTGCTTTTTTGCAACGGCAAAATGCCGTCGAAAATATCCAAAACGCCGTCTCAAAAGGTTTTTTGCGACGGTAACTGACTTTTTGCGACGGCAAGTGGGAGGTCATAACAAAGGGGGTTGTAAAAGGGTTTTAGCGACGGCATAACACCGTCGCCTTTTTTTTGCGACAGCAAAAATGCATTTTTGCGACAGAAAAATTATGTCGCCATTAACGCGTGAAAATCTGAGTTTCTTTGAGATCACACTGTATTGCCGTCACAAAAAGGGTTATTTGCGACAGCAAAAATACCATCGCTAAAGGGTTATTTGAGACAGCACCTGATGCCGTCGCTAAAGTACTATTGGCGATGGCAAATAACACCGTCGCTAAAAGTCTTCCTTTTTAACCAATTCCCCTATCTTTTGTGATAGCGTTACTACTGTCGCAAAAAACCCTGGTTCTATTTTCTTTTTGAGACGGTGCGTGTGGTGCCGTCTGAAAAAAAAAAAAAAAAACCCTGTAATAAAATTATTAAAAATATGAAAATAACCTGTATTAAATGAAAAATAACTAAAAAAAAAAACCGATAATTACATAATAATATAAAAAGTCTAGTATATAAATAAAAATTCATCCATAATTAAAACATTCTTCCATTCATAACAATACATCAGCAAAATTATCCCACTACATAATGTTGCATAATACATACATAACATTGTTCACAACTCTAAATAACGTAAATCAAAAACAAAAATTTTGTCTTGATTCTTCCGTGAGTTACAAAAATAAAAGTTGGTCATAATCTTTACACGCTTGCATTCCACAAGAAGCAAACTGCTACTTAGGAAATATCTGAAAATAACAAAATAAAAATAATTAATGACAATATAATTGTATTAATATTTTAATTACAGAAAAACATAAAAAATTAACTACTATATAATTACAAAGATAGTTTAGTAAATAATTTTGGCTAGACAGAAATCCGGCCCTAACTCCCAAACCGAAAACCCGATTGGAGTCCCATCTTCTCCCACAAGTCTTTCGTGCCTAGGCGATCGTGTGTGCCAAGTTTCGTGCTAAACCGACGTCGTTTGGTGATTTTGGGGGGTCAACATCTCGAATTCAAGTTTCTTAAAGAACTAGTTTGCCTAGACCGAAATCCGACTCTAACTCTCAAACCGGAAACCCGATTGGAGTACCGTCTTCTCCCACAAGTCTCTTGTGCTTAGACGGTCGTGTGTGCCAAGTTTCATGCTAAACCAACGCCGTTTGGTGATTTTGGGGCGTCAACACCTCGAATTCAAGTTTCTTAAGGAACTAGTTTGCCTAGACCGAAATCCGACTCTTATTCCCAAACCGAGAACCCGATTCGAGTCTCGTCTTCTCCCACAAGTCTCTCGTGCCTAGGCGGTCATGTGTGCCAAGTTTCGTGCTAAACCGACGTCGTTTGGTGATTTTGGGATATTAACACTTCGAATTCAAGTTTCTTAAGGAACTAGTTTGCCTAAAGTGAAATCCGGCTCTGACTCCCAATCCGGGAACCCGATTCGATCCCCATATTCTCCCACAAGTCTCTCGTGCCTAGGTGGTCGTGTGTGCCAAGTTTTGTGCTAAACCGACGTCGTTTGGTGATTTTGGGGCGTTAACACATCGAATTCAAGTTTCTTAAGAAACTAGTTTGCCTAAAGTGAAATCCGGTTCTAACTCCCAATCCGGGAACCCGATTCGAGCCCCGTCTTCTCCCAAAACTCTCTCGTGCCTAGGCTGTCATGTGTGCCAAGTTTCGTGCTAAACTGATACCGTTTGGTGATTTTGGGACGTCAACACCTCGAATTCAAGTTTCTTAAGGAACTAGTTTGCCTAGACCGAAATCCGGCTCTAACTCCCAATGTGGGAACCCGATTTGAGTCTCGTCTTCTCCCACAAGTCTTTTAACTTAGAATGTAAAGAATGCAAAGATACATTTTAGCTTAGAATGCAAATATACATTTTATACCTGCTCTTCTGGTGGTGATGTATATGGATTCTCGTCTTCTGCAGATTCCCTAAATGCCCGGTGACCACTCGATGCATCAGGAACCTATGATAGTCAATGTATAATGTGTTAATCATATTCGAATTTTATACATAATGTTGTGTGAAAATTGAACTATCAAACAATTTAATTTATATCAAACCTGTCTGTTGGGATCCACACTCGCCCCCTGTGACACAAAGGCCATCATCTCAGCTCTCATCTGCTGTAAATGTGTAAAGAACTCTGCTCTCAGCTCCTCCCTTAACTCATCCCTTAGCTCCGTACGAACCCGCTAGGTGATCTGAACAACAATCGATGGCTGGGGTGTTGACTGTGATGGCCCAGCACCATCTTTATACATCGCTCTCCGAGGCACAGTTCTCCTGTATGTGCGACAATATCCATGTCTGTCATGACCTATCAACTCATGGAAAATGGCATTCCTAGCCTCCAAAGTTCGACAATCCTCAGGTAACATAGAGAGTTGACGATTAAACTCATCTTGTATTGAATAAGACATATATGCCAAATTAAGATGGTTGACACACAAAACATAAAAAATAAACTTCAAATACAATCAAAGGTGTTTGGAAACTACTAAGGTTTGGATAACCTTTGGGTCATCTGCTCTACGTGTCATAAGCCAAACATTTATCTTATCTGTAGATTCCCCCTTATTATTCATCTACATTTTTTTAGAAATATGAAAATTAGAATCCAAATAATTTGAAAATATACAATGTTTATTTACCTACAAAAATAAAACAATAAAATATAAACCTCATGCCGTATCTGAGCGAAAGTAGTACGCCCTGTGGTATGAGCTATGCCATGAGCTCGCCGATTTTTAGCGTTCCTAGTTGCAATTTTCTATAACAGGTTCAACAAATGTAAGTATATAAATATGATTTGTATGTTTACATATCATACACATAACTTATTTGTATACCTCAGCATCGGAAGTACGCCAATACTCCACAAATTCTTCCCACTGCTTGGCACAATGTGCAAAGGAACATCATCCTTTAGATTAGGATCAGAGCTTCTAGGCTTGAAATACTTAGCCTTAATCTTATTCTTGTGATCCTTCCATATACTGTTGCAGTTTTTCATGCAGATTGGCTTGTATTCCTCTGGACATATATTCAAATTGTCCTATAAAACACAATTTCAAAGTTTAAATAATAATAACACAATTTTGAATTTTGAATTTTTGGACAAAAATATACTTTTACCTTCACATCTTTCCAGATAGAATAAACAATATCATCAGGCACATTGTTCCAGTCAAGAAAAGTAAGAGGAACAATGTTACCATTCCGCACAATAATGCCAAGTTGAGTAGTTAACTTAGACACGTTACACCCTATTGGGCAGTAATTTTCATCAAATTGTATGTCCAACTTTGTACCAGTACCCCACTCCCTAATGCCTTTGGCACATCCTCTACCACGCCTAGTCGAGGTTGATGAAGATCTAACATGACCTGCGAGATACAACAACAATAAACAATATGCAATGATAATAAACAAATGCAAATTTAAATAATGTCAATACAAATCGAACTCTTATACCTGATGTGGGCCGTGAAGAAGTCGAAAGGTCTGCAAAATACAATGAGAATAAACAAGGTATATATAATGAGAATAAATAAATGTATATTTAAATAATTTTCATACAAATCAAAGCAAATTTATATACCTGCGGATGGCTCATAAGCTGATGACTCTAGTTGGGATGATAGTTGTTGTGGTGCCACTAATGGTGGACGCACCGATGGTAGGCGTGAAGGCTGAGTACATGGTAGCTGCTGTGGTGCCACTGATAGTGGTCGATGCGGTGGTACTAATGGCCCCTCTGATGGTGGTCGCTGGAATGCCTCCTCTAATGGTGGTGCCAGTAATAGTGGTCGCTGCGATGGCTGGTCAGATGGTGGTGGCACTAATGGCCCCTCCGATGGTGGCCGATGTGATGCCTCCTCTGATGGTAGTGCAACTGATGTCCTGTTATGTACCACATCGGATATCATGCGCCGGAGATGATCAGGCTTCCTCTTCCCTCCCATAATAATTTGCAAGTAATGTAACATTAATTGATATTAGAAACATAGACAATGGTTTGTCATCAACTATAATATGACATTAATTGAACTAATACAATTACAAAGACAAAGTAAATTAAGAAACTGATGATTAACTACAACCTTGGCCTTAATTGAATTACTGATGTTGATTAAATATCAGTCAATTTGAACATCAATTGTTTCCCCTTCTGCGGCTTCCCTCACCCAACCAACTTCTTCATCAAGAAGCATTATATTTTCTTCCAATTGTTGGCTCATATATGGCTTAATTTGTGAATCAGTCGAACTCATATCAAATAAACCTCTTTGAGACATTTTCACCACCACTTGCCAATCTGGTTGTAACGGGTCTGCAACATACCAAACTTGTTCTACTTGGGACGCCAAGATGAAAGGTTCATTGGTAATTAGATCATCTCGGTACAACAAATGATTGAAGTTCACCAACGTGAAATTAAAGACATCTTTTGTCTTTCCGTGAATGTTGTCAATCCAATCACACATAAACAACACATGTTTCTTCTCATTGAAATATCGAATCTAAACAATATCTGTCAATTGTCCATAATAGTACGCAGACCCCACACAAGGATTCTTGTCTTTCCGACTAGCATAACTTATGGTATCTGCTTTTAAAGCTACACCCCAATTTTGTGTGGCTCGACGATCATCCATGGCCTTTACTCGATACCGAAACCCATTCAGTATATATCCATTGAACCTCCTTGCCAGGTTATGAGGACCATTTGCCAATAGAATAATCTCTTCAGAAAATATGACATCAGTAGTCCTTCGCAAAGTTTGGACCTATTTAAAACAAAAATGTAAAATTTAAAATGTAGTTCGACTTAAGTAACTAGAATCTGTAGATTTAAATACATACATGTTCCCTGAACCAAATGTGAAATGTTTCAAAATGTTCATGCCGAAACTGATGATCGTCGACACGAGGCATTTTGAACTTAAGTACTTTAAGGTGTTTGCTGTGTAGATTGAAAATTTATCAATACAAAAAATTTGATTTAAAATTCAATAAAACATAATAAAATATTGAGTGAGTGACATAACCTACTTTATGAATGGTTGAACCGCGCTTGTATTGAATAAGATGTACCAATGAGCTTGTACCCAAGAAGTATTTATCAAGATAAAAGCTTGTGTTTTCACCAATAGCATGACCCAGATTATCATTACCACTATAGTTCCTTACGGGTCGACGAGATTTGGTTTCCACATCATTGAGATATTGTGCACAAAAATTCATGCATTCTTCCATAAGATATCATTTAGCAATTGATCCTTCAGGATGAGCTCTATTACACACGTATTGCTTCAAAGTAAGAAGATACCTCTCAATTGGATACATCCATCAAAACTGAATCGCTCCACCCAATAATGCTTCATCAGCTAGATGTATAGGCAAGTGCTCCATTATATTTTCTCTAGATGACAAAGTGTTACAGCGATACGATCTTGAATATATTGCAAATCTGTCGCATGATTCACTTTGGAACACAATTGTCTAAAGAAATTGCTCAATTCAATCAAGGGTTCAATTACATTCTTCGGTAACGATCTTCGAATAGCTAATGGAATAAGTTGTTGCATCAAAAAATGACTATCGTGGCTCTTAAGACCCCCAATACTTCTATCATGTGAGCGCACACGACGTGATATATTGGATGAATACCCATCGGGAACTCTTCCTTCAACACTTTCAAGAACAAATCTTTCTTATCCTTGGTCATTGTGAATTGTGCTGGTGGTAAATAGGCTTTATTCGACCCTCTTAACTGCAAATGTAGGGGTTTTCTAATATTCATATCTTGTAAATCACGCTGAGTATTAACACCATCCTTCGATTTTCCTGTAACCCCTAATATTGTCCACAACACATTGTCACAAACATTCTTCTCTATATGCATCACATCGAGGTTGTGTCTTATTAGATTGTGCTCCCAATATGGCAGTTCATAAAATATACTCTTTTTCTTCCAGCTATGGGTGCAATGTCCAGCTTTCTCCTTCTCTACTTGTCTCTTATGCCTTTCCTTAAGGTCATCCCTCTTGTATTGGGTTAAAATACCCTCAGATTCTAATTGTAGCAACATCTCAGTTCCAGACAACAATTTTGGTTTGAGTCTGACTTCCCGACTACCATTAAATGATACTTTATCCTTCCAAAATTTATGGCCAGTAGGTAAAAATCTGCGATGACCCAAGTATGATTGTTTCCTACTATGCTTCAACCAACACGATTTAGTTTCCTTATTGCAACAAGGACATGCATATTCGCCTTTAGTGCTCCACCCTGACAAGTTTGCGTATGCAAGAAAATCACTAATTGTCCACAGTAAAGCTGCATGCATTTGAAACATTTGATTTGTTGATGCATCAAATGTTGACACACCCTCATTCCATAGTTCTTTCAACTCCTCAATCAACAGTTGCATATACACATCAATCTTGTCACTAGGTCCTTTCGGGCCGTCAATAAGCATGGATAAAATTAGAAATGGTTGCTTCATGCACATCCATGGCGGCAAGTTGTATGGAATGAGCACAACAGGCCAAGTGCTATGAACTATGTTCATCGTCTTGAATGGGTTACACTTCGGTAATCATTACTAAAGTCAATATTCCGACGGTCAAAATCTTTCCATACAAGGGAGTCAGCAGAATGCCTAAAGACATGATCATCAGTTCGTTCCTCTGCATGCCATCTCATTAACTTGGCCGTCTTGGATGACATAAACAACCTCTGCAACCTTGGCTTTAAAGGAAAATACATCATCTGTTTTGCAGCTATTCGTTTGCCACCTTTGTTAGGACCATTTGAACCACCATCACTATTTGATTTCCATCTAGAACTGTTGCATATGACACATTTATCAAGATTGGTGTCCTCGTTTCGAAACAACATGCAACTGTTGGGACATGCATCCCACGTCTCATACATGAAGCCCAAATCTGTTATGACCTATTAAGCTTTATAATATGAGTCCGGGAGTTTCACACCCAACAGGAACGCCTCATTTAATAATCCAAGCAACATGTCAACAGACTTGTCTGTCCACTGATTAAGCACCTTCAAATGTAAAAGTCGAACAATGAATGACAAAGATGTTAACTTTTAACAACCTAGATACAATTCACTTTGTGCATCTTGAAGAAGTTTGAAATACTTTGTAGTCTCTGCATTTGGACCGAGCTGGGGTTCAGATGCATGGGGATCAGGCCCCTGTGGTTCATTACCCTCAACACTTGTACCGGCATGTGAATTTCCCATAGCCCCTTCTATCATTCCAATCATATCATCCCCAATGTCTAAATTAGCTAATGTTTCATTCTCTCGATTACCATGTAGAGATACGTAAGATTCCCCATGATTTATCCAATGTTTGTATTTTTTTTAAAAACCATTCAAAATCAGATGCTCCCATACACCCTCTCGTACAAGATGGTATCAATTCTCACACTTCCTACACGAACAACTAATCATCGAGCCTTCAACCCTATTGTTGTAGGCAAACACAAGGAATTCATCAATCCCATTAATGTATTCGCTCGACATCCTATTTGGCAAATCAATCCAACTCTTATCCATCATTTGTACACATCCACAAAAATATCTCATCAAAGTAATTCTAAATATAATACCTACATTACACCCTCATCTCTCAAAACAAGTAGTACACTTCCATTCCATAGCAATGAATATAGCTATCCATTAAATTTTAAGGATCTAAAATGAATTGATTTGAGACGGAATATGAAGATCATATTCATTTAAACTCCTTAAGTTTAAAAAACTTTTGAGTAAGACACTTAGTTCTAAAACATACGACAAGTTTTGACATGAATAAGACACTTTAGTTCTAAAAAAAACGACACTTAGTTCAAAACATAGTGCAAGCACCATGTTATTCTATCATACTAGAGCCTTGTAGGCAAGCACTTGGTTCTCTAATTTTAACACCACTATTTGTAATTGAAATTGCTACTATTTTTAATTATTAAACTTTGGTCCTTGTTGTCTTCACGAGGAGAATATATATATGACCAAAAAGAGCACTACCTTGACAGTAGAAGATCAATTAATAGACATTTTCCCAAAATTGTAGGCAGCCAAACACTAAACGTACCACAAGAGAAACACCATGATATTAATTCTCAATCCATAGAAAAAAAGAACAAAAGAAAGACATTCCTTGGAATCAAAGTAAAGAGGAACTCATCGCAATATCTAGTAAGTAGCATGCAACAAAATTGGAGTAAGCTGGAATAGAACTAAAGTGAAGGCCTCTGCTGAGAAATCAAAAAACAAAGCAAAGAAAAAGAAAAGAACATCTGTGAGGTTTTCTTTTGCCTTTTGACCCTCCACATGCCTACGAAACATGGTTATACATTTGCCATAAAAACAACAAAAGTCATGCAAAATGATGTACTCCATCATATTCCTCAATAATTTGATCACTTTGTCATATTATATGTCAATAATTGTTATATAAAAAATAAAAAAAAAAACTAAAATCCTAATTTTTTTTATTTATATATTTCTAACGTTTTTCTCTATTTTCTAAAATAAACAAATCACAAATACACAAAATCACAATTTAACAATATAACTTGTAATATAGAATTAAAAAATCATTTAGAATTATGCTCTATTTGATTCACCAGAATGATATGGAATGAAAATTGTCATTCCATAAGCTCTCCTACTGAATGATCATTCGCTTACAATTGGTAAATGGTGATTTTATTCACAATGTATTTTTCATTACTTTTTTTAGCCAACCAAACAGGGGAAGGGAATGTATATATTTTGATGGAATGATCATTCCAGTGAACTAAACACTACCTTAGGGTTATGTTTTTCAATATTTGCACATTGATAAACTCTTGATATCTCTTTGTTCCCTATTCTTATTTCCCAAAATTTAACCAACTATTTGTATCACTCTATTAGTCTCTTGTCAACCCTTTTAATGCACCAACTGACTTCAAACACCAAAACATTTCTGTCTAATTCAATTTTGAGTTGAACCCTATGAGAACATCATATTCTCAACTCAGAAGTGTATCTATTCCAACCACTTGAGAAATTTAAATTCTCAGCTCAAATGTGTCTTATTCAAATACAAACCAATAAAATAAACCTGAATTACATTGATTCATAGAAATAGATTGAAAATTCTCGAGAAAGAAAGAATGAAATGAAATGGGGTTTTAAGAATGTGAACAAATATATACTTGAACGAAGTTGAAGTTGAAGTTAAAGTTGAAGTTGAGTCCTCAGAGAAGAGTCAGCAGAAGCACTATTGCTGCGATTGGCATTGTTTCGAAGCTTCCAAGAATGGGTTTTGAGCATGTAGAGAAAGGTTCAATTGGAAGGGTCGCCGGAGCTGAAGAATTTCACTGGAGAAGAAGCTGTGAAAGCTAGATTGAAGATGGCTGGTGGTGGCTGATACGGCGAATGGGTTTTGAGCACTACCTTGACTTTGGGGAAAAAAATATGTTTCAAAGATTTAGGGATTTCGATCCAAATGATCGAGCGCCAAAAATTGGGGAGAGCGGGGCAAATTTTTGTTATTACTTTTTTGCGACGGTACATTTTACACCGTCACAAATGATAAACAAATATTGCTAAACCGGCGCCGTTTTGATAATGGTTTTTTTGCGACGGACATTTGCCATCGCAAATTGTCCACTATTTGCGACAGCAACCTTCTGCCATCTCAAAAAATTTCTTTTTTGCGATGGTGAAAAACACCGTCACTAATACTTCCGTATTATGACACTCTATGTGTAGGTTTATTACCGACGGTACAACTGCCGTCGCTAAAGCTCTTTATTTGCAACGGTTTAATCTGTCGTCACAAAAGATCATTTTTTGCGACGGGGAGCGCACCATCGCAAAAGGTTCCGTGTTTTATACTTCCTTTTCTTGTAGTGGGGGGAGGAACACCTATTATTTTCTGTCTCTTTTGGAAAAATTATAATGTTTGTGTTTATTTTAATCAAATTAGTTTTCATTTTTTATTTTAAAAAATGAGAGAAATAGATTTTAAAATCATTCTATGCCATCGTAAAAGCCAAGTAGATGGTGTCACGACCCAATTTCAAGGGTTTAAGGCTGGAATTGCAATTTACTAAATAATTTTAATCGTAAAATTTAAATGATGTAGGCGGAGGCAAAATAGAAGTAAGAAAATAATTAAACAGAAAATTTACTTCATTCTACTATTTTAATAAAAGAAAATACATTTATAGGGATTTTATTATCTTATTATTCAGTGATCGGCCCTCAGTAAAAAAAAAAAAATAGAAGAAGAAAAGAAAAGAAAAAAACAAGATAACAGATCACCATCAAATTCTTGTGCGGGTTTCACTACACGAGGTTATAGGTCTTCCTTACATCTCATCACCTAAAAGGGTAACAGCTATAAGTACACAATAGAGTGAGAAATATTATGCCAAGAGTATAAGGAAGCCAAAATAACCATAGATAGTTACTTAAGTTAAAACATTTACATAACTTAATTTAAATAAACAAATTATTCAAAGTAACAGAAACTGAAATATGAAAATTATGTAAATAAATAACCATAACTACGGCATAAAACAGAACAAAACAGAACAAAGGTCATATGAGTGACAGTTAGAACAGAGATCAATGGATCCATGACAAATAGAGGACCACAAAGTGGCCAAACAGAGACCAATAGTTATTTAAGTCCTCCAAGGTAAGACTCCCGTGGTAGTACTTATAAAAAATAATTATTTACAAAATCATTGTCAAATAATTTCTAAAATTGAAACAGACATATCCATGGATTTCAATATAAGCAAATGGAGTTCACAAAATAATTAACGTAATTGAAATATAAATATACTAGCGTATACCCGTGCTTGAAGGTATGGTGTAAATAATATTAGGATTATAATATAATTACAATCACAACACTATTTAAATTTATTTTCTAATTTGATAAAATCACAAATTTATTATAAAATTTTGGAGTTCTCATAAAGCTCTTCACGAAAACTCACTTTTACTTATATAATATATAGTTAGATAGATAGATGTGCCTAGCATACATACAATTTTCACGGGCATACATACAATGATGATTTTGCTTATATAATTATATAGAAATTATATGTATTACGGGCATACATACATTGTATAGAAATATGTGTAAAATATATTGAACAAAAAGGAGAAAATAAAAAAAATAAATAGAGAAAAAAATAAAAACAGGAGAAAATAAAAATATAAAAGGAAAAGAGACAAGAAGGCGGGATCGTGGGATCATGGAAGGAGAGGTGTGAGAAAAGGAAAAAGTAAGAGAGAGAGAGAAGCAGGAAAGTAGAAAATGTATATGTAGAACATTTTTTGAAAAATATATCTCAGTCTTAGTTTTATAATTTGAACAGATCTGAGCCATCCAAACGTCCTAATAAGACAAAAATATGTTGAAGATTCAAAAACTGTGATGCTTTATTATATAGATGTTGAAGATTCATATGAGGTCTAAATTTACGAAGTCTATCAGATATTCAATATATTTAAAAATAATAATTAATTGTTCAAATTCATTTAATTTGTGGACTAAAAAATTCATTAATATAATCTGCACTACACACAGTAAAATATGGCTCCTAATTCTGAAATCCCAGACTTTTTCCTTATAATATGAATAAAAATAAGTAAACAAAAAAAAGAAAATAAAAAAAAACAAATAGAGAGAAAAATAAAAATAGGAGAAAATAAAAAAATAAAAAATAAAGAGAGAGAGAGAGAGAGAGAGAGAGAGAGAGAGAGAAGTGGGATCATGGGATCATAGAAGGATGGGTGAGAAAAGGAAAAAGTAAGAGAGAGAAGCGGGAAAATAGAAAATGTACATATAAGATATTTTTTGAAAAATATATCTCAGCCGTTGTTTTATAATTTGAATAACTCTGAGCCGTCCAAATGTCCTAGTAGGACAAATGTGTGTAGGACACATTCAAAAACTATCCTGCTTTATTATATAGAAGTTATAAAACATAACTTGTATAAAATAAATTACGGTAACTCAAAACATACGTAAAATATATTATGGTGACTCAAGGTATAATATAACTCACCTTAATACTGACTCTTAGCCTTTACCTTCTTAATATTGATTCCCTCCTTAGCGGTATACGGTATCGTCGTTCTATATATATATATATATATTGATGGCTTCACAGTATACCACTTATATAGTCAAAGTTCATGGTGATTCACCCATTTATCATTATTATCCTCTTGGTGACTCACTGCTCCTTGTTCACTAGATGTGACAGGTGGTGGCTTTTAATTGCCCTATTAAGACACATAGTTTTGGACCCATGATCCCAAATCTTTAACTATTAAGATCAATATTTATCCCAAAATATTCTTTTGTTACTTAGCTTTATATCAATTAATTTTGATAATATAAAATTCCTAATTGAATTATACCTTATCGCATACTATCATAAAATTAATTATTTTATTTTACTATCACTACCACTATTATTATCTTGATTGGTTGTGATATTAATTAAATATTTGGAGTGACATATTTCTCCTCTCATAAATAGAAGTTTGTTCCCAAACTTGACATTCCTTGGTTGTCGAAGAGGTGTGGGTATTTGACTCGCATTTGACTCTCCGTTTCCCACGTAACTTCTTCGACACGATGATTCCGCCATAAGACTTTTACCAAAAGTATGGTCTTGTTTTGGAGAACTTGATCACGATGATCGAGAATTTGTACTAGTTATTCTTCATAATAGAGATCTTCTTGAACTTTCAAATTTCCATAATCGACAACATGTTCTGGATCTCGGAGGTATTGTCGAAGTATCGAAACGTGGAACACATTGTGAACATTGGACAATTCAGGTGGCAATGCTATGCGATATGCCACAAGACCAATCCTTTCCAGTATCTCGAATGGCCCAATGTAACGTGGGTTTAACTTTCCTCGCTTCCTAAATCGAATAACTTCTCTTGTTGGTGAAATCTTGAGGAAAACATTATCTCTTACTTAGAATTCCAATTCTCGTCTTCGTGTATCTGCATAGCTTTTTTGGCGACTCTAAGCAGTGCAAATTCGCTGTTAGATGAGTTGGATTTTATCACTTGTGATTTGTACGATCTTGGGGCCTAACAGTTTCCTATCCCTGATTTTCGTCCAATATAGAGGTGATCGACATCTCCTTCCATATAGAGCTTTGTACGGTGCCATTCCAATGCTTACTTGGTAGTAGGGCTGAGCAAGGAATCCGTGAAATCCGTAATCCAATCCAGTCCAGTCCAATCCGATAGGTTTGGATTGGTTTTTTGAATCCGCGGTTCGGTTCCAGATTGAAGAATTAAAAATCCGTAGTTCACGGATTGGTTCCGGATTGAATCCCACGGTTCCGGATTGGAACCGATCCGGACCGTATACAAATAGTCTATATTTTTATTATACAACCTCCCCCATAGTATCTTCTCTTATTCTATATAAAATCTAAACTCAAACCTAAAACCGTATAATATCTTCTTTTATTACTTTTGTTTGTTAGTTTTAAGTTTTAATTTGCAATGGTCTAAATACTTATGGTGAAACCAGTTTTCTTATGGTTGTTTAAATTATAGAACAGTATGTCGTTATTATAGAAAAACATATTGCTATTATGGAACTAATATAGCGTTATGTTTATATTTTTATGAAATTCAAGTGTTATATATATATATATTTGTTATTTAATTATGTGAATCCGTGGTCCTAAACCGATCCAATCCGTATTTAAATGGATTGGTTCGGATTGGTTCCATGATTTAAACGAATTGGATTGGTTCCAATTTTTCAGGAACCGTAAATAACGGATTGGTCCTGGTTTTATCCCAATCCGATCCAATCCAGACCATGCTCACCCCTACTTGGTAGTCGTTGTTGTAACAATCCAGGTATTTACTTATTCTTTAAATTTTATACTAATATTATTTAATCACAGTTGAGAAAATATACGATTTATTTTGTATTATTATATGTAATTATGTAAAACAATGTAATTAATAAGAAATTTAGGGGTCAAAGTATAAATACGCAACTTATCTAAACTTATCCATTTGAGGGATAAGCTTCAAGTCTAGGACATGATGATGGCTGCAATAGAGAGGCTACGTGTCATCCAAACTTGTTGAGCAAGTATGAAACTTAGTATAAAAGGAGTGGTGGTGCTGTGAATAGAACAAGGAAAAGAAACTAAGAAAAGGGGAAGAAAATACAAGAAGTCGAAAGGGTCTTTGGTAGTTCAAAGAAAGAGTGAGGTATTAATTTTAAGGTGAGTTATATTACACCTTGAGTCACCATAATCTATTTTACGTATGTTTTGAGTTACTATAATTTATTTTACGTAAATTGTATTTTAATTATGTTATTTATTTTATGAACCTTATTTTATATTAAGGAAAACCCATGGATATAACTGTTTATTAAAATATTTTTGAGTAATTATTTTATAAGTATCACCACGGAGGTCTCATGCCTTGGGAGACTTAAATAACCATTGGTCTTCTGATTAGTCACGTTGTGACCTTCTGTTTGTCATGGATCCATTGACACTCTGGTTTCTAGTATGGAGCAAAGTGATGTACAAAGCTAAGTGCTACACTATTGTGGGAGTCACCTCTAGAGTTCGTACGAGCCGCCTCTTGAATCCTATTATGGTGTAGAGTAAAGTGTTATACGGAGCTAAGTGCTACACTATTGTGGGAGTCACCTCTAGAGTTCGTATGAGTCACCTCTTGAGTCCATACATCTGTTCTGTTATGTATCGTGGTTATCATTATTCTGTTTATATGATTTTTGTATTATACGTCAAATGATTTCCGTATTATATATTCTGTATTTTAATATCAAGCTTTGTTTAGCTAATAATTATCCGTGATGAATTTTATGCCCTTATAATCTTAGTATAATATTTCTTACTCTGCCATGTGCTTATAGTTGTTTACTAATTTTCAGGAAACAATAGCTTTTGGAGAGTCTTAGACGCAGGGCTGCGGAATAGACAAACAACACTTTTATACTAATTATAATTCTATTCTTCATATATAAATATCGGCCTTTTTGGTCAACAAATTTTGTTATAAAAATAGAAGTTCCAATGATTATTTTGGTATCCTCACTTAAACATTTTTTCCGCTCGCATTTAGTAATTTGTTTAAGAATTGGCCGGAGATAACTTTAGTTACTGACCATCACGATGCTTAACCCTTGGGTACGGGGAGTGGTCGTGACAGTTGTTATAGGCGAATTCCACTAAAGGTATGTGCTTATCCCAATTATCTTTGAGGTCCAATACGCATACACGTAACATGTCTTCCAAAGTTTGGATTGTTCTTTCGGATTGCCCATCAGTTTGTGGGTGATAAGCAGTGCTAAACTTCAGTGTTCTTACCAAAACTTTTTGCAATTTGTTCCAGAAGTGAGACACAAATCAAGGGTCTTGGTCATACACGATTGAAACGAGAGTTCCATGCAATCGAATGATTTCCTTGATGTATAAAGTGGCAAACTTATTAAGGGAGTACGTGATTTTGATTGGTAAAAAATGCGCTGACTTCGTCAAGCGATTTACTATAACCCATATTGCATCATTCTTTGAAACTGACTGTGGTAGGCCAACCACAAAGTCCATAGTAATGTGCTCCCATTTTCATTCAGGAATAGGGAGTGGTTGCAGCATTTTTGCAGGTCTCTGATGTCTTGCTTTAACACATTGACAATGCAGGCATTTGGAAACGTGGCTCACTATGTCTCTTTTCATTCCTGTCCACCAGTAGTGTTCTTTTAGATCATGGTACATCTTTGTATTACTAGGGTGGACTACAAACCTCGAGCTATGAGCTTCCACTAATATCTTTCTTAAGTTCAAGAATGCTAGGTACACAAATTCAATTTCGAAATTTTAGTATCCCATTACTTATAGTGAAATCAGGATCAGGTGTACTCTTTTGCTCCTCGTTCTTTTTCTTCAAAAGTTTATCTTCACATTGGCGTGCTCTAATTTCTTCAATCAAGGTAGGTTCCACGGTTATGTTGGTGAGCAGTCCATTGATCTTGCAGGAAATGAGAGTGCACGCCAAACTTCTGGTCGTCTTTCAGCTCAGTGCATCTGCCACCACGTTAGTTTGGCCTGGATGGTAATGGATCTCTACATCATAGTCTTTCATAAATTCTAGCCACCGTCATTGTCTCATATTCAGTTCCTTCGATGTAAACAGATATTTAAGACTTTTGTGATCAGTGTAAATCTCGTAGGTTGCATCGTAGAGATAATGGCGCTAGATCTTGAGGGCGAAAATCACCGTAGCCAACACTAGATCATGGGTTGGGTAGTTTTTCTCATGAGTCTTTAGTTGTCGCGAGGTATAAGCAATGACTTTTTCGTTTTGTATAAGAACGCAACCCAAACCATTATATGAGGCATCACTATAAATGATGAACCTATCTATTCCCGCGGGGAGTGCTAATATAAGAGCTGACACAAGTCTACGTTTTAACTCTTGGAAGCAACGCTCTTGTTTGTCAGCCCATTCAAAGAGTGTGTTCTTTTGAGTTAGTTGGGTCAAGGGTGATGCTATCTTTGAGAAATCTTGCATGAAGCGTCAATAATAGCCAGATAGACCCAAGAAACTTCGAATTTCAGACACGTTAATAGGTTGTGGCCAATCCACGATTGCTGCAACCTTTTGAGGGTCAACTGAGATGCCATCATTGTTAATGACGTGACCGAGGAAGTGTACACTGGTGATCCAGAATTCGCATTTCTTTAACTTAGCATAAAGTTTGTGATTACGTAGTGTTTGTAAAACCGTTCGCAAGTGCTACTCATAGTCTTTTGGTGACTTGGAGTATATAAGAATGTCGTCAATAAAAACAATGACGAACTCATCAAAATAGGGTTTGAATACTTGGTTCATGAGATCCATGAAAGCTACTAGGGCATTTGTGACGCCAAAAGACATGACAAGAAACTCGTAATGCCCATAACGTATTCTGAATGCAATCTTTTCAATGCTTTCTATTTTGACTTTTAGTTTATGGTAGCCAGAACGCAAGTCAATTTTCGAGAATACTTGGCTACCTTGAAGTTGATCAAACAAGTCATCGATTCGTGGCAGATGGTACCGATTCTTGACGGTGACCTTGTTCAACTCCCAATAATTGATGCATAACCTCATTGTGACATCCTTTTTCTTCACAAACAATACTGGAGTTCCCCAAGGTGAGGTACTAGGTCGAATGAAGCCATTGTCTAATAGTTCCTGGAGTTGAGTCTTCAGTTCTTTTAATTCCGTCATTGACATACAATAAGGGGGTTTTGATATTGGTTGGGTACCAGGTTGAGTTTCAATGGTGAATTCGATTTCACAGTCAACCGGGGTATCGGGTAGATCTTCAGGAAAGACATCCGAGAATTCTCGAACCATGGGGATTGCATTAATGGTGGGGGTCTCTTTTTGTGTATCAATCACATAACAAATATAACTACAACAGCCTTTTCTTAGAAGTCGTTAGGCGGTCATAGAGGACATAAGACAGGAAGGGTTGGAAACTCTAGTCCCATCAAAGACAAGCTCGGATTGGTTTGGTAACCGGAGGGAGACCTTTTTAGCTTTACAATCAATAAAGGCGTGGTTGGCAGCCAGCCAATCCATTCCTAAGATCACATCAAAGTTTCCAATTGCAGAGGGGAATCAAGTCTACGTATAAGGTTTTGCCTTTTAAGGATATAGTACATGATCTGTATACATCAATACTACAGGCAAAATTACCAGAAGGAAAAGACACAGATAATATATATCCTAAGGGTTCAGGTGCTGATGCCAACTTGGAAACAAAGTGTGGTGCAACAAAAGAATGAGTTGAACCAAAGTCAATGAGAACATGAGCTAAATAACCACAGACAGAAAGTGTACCTGACACAAAGTTTTCGGTAACTTCTGGTTTTCCAAGTACCAAAGCAAAAGCCCTTCTTTGGCGTCTTGGGTCATTCCTTCCTTTTCCAGGTCCTGCGAGTTTTCTGACTGGGCCGGAGAGGCTGGCTGTAAAATTGATGAGCTTTGGACAATCCCTCAACAAGTGGCCAACTTGACAGCATTTAAAGCATGCTCCTGTGTCTCGGTGGCATTGTCCCCAATGAGCCTTCCCACAAGTAGGACAAGTTAGAATAGTGCCACTTCGGGGATTAATAGGATCTTGATTGCCTGAACTGGCGGTGCTCGTATTTACCCTCTTGGGAGGCGCAACACCGGATCTTTTGTTGTCTCTTTTCCAGAATCACTTCTTTTGGCTTGGTTCCCTGGAACATGAGGCTTTAATTCCTTTTTCCACAATGTATGCTCGGTCTACCACTTCCGCATAGGTTAGTAATTCCAAAATCTCAAGCCTATCTTTAATTTCAGTATCCAATCATGCTTTGAATTTCCTTGCTTTTCGAGCTTCGGTGGGGATGACATATGTCGCAAATCGAGCGAGTTGTGTAAACTTGCTCTCGTATTCAGCCACCGTCATGGTTCCTTACTTTAGATGTATGAATTCCAACGCCTTTTGTTCCCGCAGTGAATTTGGAAAGTATTTTTATAAAATACTTCCAAGAATCTTGCCCACATCACGATTTCTTCTTTCTCCAAGGTGAGAAGCCACCATTCATGCGCATTATCTTTGAAAGTGAAAGTGGCGAATGTTACCTTTTGTCTTTCGGTGTAGGGTAAGGTGCGAAAAATATTTCCCATGTCTTTAACCCAAGCGTCTGCTATCATTGGTTCTCGACCACCGGTAAATGTGATTGGTTTTAGATCCTAGAATTGTTTTATTGTAACCAGCTCTTCTCGCCTCTCCAATATCCCATTATTGATGTTGGTCTGTAAGGCTTGCAAAAAGTTAGTAACCGCTATTTCTATGATTCTTTCCATCGATTCAGTGCCACTGACCGATAACTCGTTTCCGTTACCATTATTAGCTATTCTACAAAGCAATAAATGAGACATTATATTCATAACGTAGCATATATATAACCATATATGGCGCAATATATATAAAATACCAACTTTACCATTTTAACAAATAAGATTACATCCTTGTCCAAAAGTCAATATATGTCAGTGTCTCATCCCTTTGGTCTACAAAAAAAATCACAAAAAATGGATCAGAACTCATTATGGTTAGCATACAAAAGAATTTTCTTCTACAAAATTTAGAGTGGTGGGCCAAACAACCATGGGAAGTAATGTTGTATAAAAAGCTCAAATTCTCATCTTAACTGTACCACACCAAAACAAACCTATGTGGCCTGGACGGTATAAACAGGGACGAACTGTATGTAGCTCCAAAATGCTCGATCGACGATCCATTCCAGTTGCTCAATGTATGATAGGTCATTACTAAAATTAACATTTTGAATATTATTAATTTCCAACGGGCTAGGGACATTGGTGAAGATATAGTCCTCGGGGTACACATTTCCTCTTCTAGCAACAAAATCTGGGAGAAAAGGGCCAATATTTAGTACGGGCGGTCATATCCTGGGGTAAGGCCAAGGACACAAATGGGTTCGAGAAATTATCCGCACGTGTAGGCATGGCTCTGCCTCCACAATAAGTATGGTACATCAGTAGGAACAGTCTGTATATAGATTGGTCGATCCATCAATTAGGCAAGGCCTGGATGTAGTCTCCTAATTATATTCTCCGAGTCTCCCCATCTGTAGCGACCCTAATTTTTCGTAAGTCATTATTTATTATTATTATGATTATTATTACTTTATTTTAATTTTGGCTTTATTAATTGTGTGGCTACATTAGAATTTAATGTGGCATTTAATTAATTTATTGTGATATTTAATTATATATAATGAATTTGAATATATATATATATATATATTTTATATATATAAAAAAAAGATGGTATATATATTAATTTTATAAAGCATATTTATATATATTGTATTTATATAATAAAATCGAATATAATAATTAATTAGGTTATCATGGTGTTGTCAACACTACTAGAAAATCAAGTTATAGTAGCGTTTTTTATAGTAGCGCCTCGAAAAATGCAGCTATAAAGTGGTTATTTGTGATGGTCTGTAGCTCGGCTTTTCGCGCTCCCTTTCGGAATAATGAATAGCCCTTACAGTTCGGACTCCACTTGTGTGTTGGTTTTGATTCTAATTTTACAAATGTAATGTGAAACAGTGAAAGCACAAAAAGAGTCCAAATCCAACAATTTCTTTTGAAAAATCGATGTTTGAATCAAATGCCAAAAATGGACTGCTTTGCCAGATATTAGAGTCGCCACCTAAATATTTATTTTGGAAAATTTAGGAAACCCATGACTCGTGCCAAAGGCCATTAGTCCGTCATTACCAAAGTGTCTTGGTTTGGGAATTTAGGTATAAGAGGGGAAGGTCAATAATTGAACACCCCACTCACCCGATCAAAGATCGGCCTCTACTAATCATGATGTGATTTTTATGTACAGTATATGCTCTTGTTCTATATGTAACAGACAAGTATAGACTAATTTCATGAAAAGTTGGAACGTTTGCTTTCATGTTTGTTTTGAAAAAAAAGTTTTGAATATGTATTACTGAAAATGGTGATCTCATATATACATGAATCAAAGTATCCTAATTTAAGTGATTAGCCTTCATCCACAGGCATTCAAACAGGTATATCAAATAAGTAGTTAGCCTCATGGTAGGATGTTTGATATAACAGCATTCACACTTATACAATATGCTAAAGCAAAAATGCTTACCTCAATGTCCGAAGGCAAGTCGAAAAAGAAAGCAAATAGTTAGAAAAAAATGCATGATCCTAATTTAATGACTAATGCAACACATGCAACGTGCAATTAAGGTTCAGCTACTAGTATGGCATGTGAGTCAATTCAAGGCATGTGATAGTGCATGTATGCAAGTAAGGAGTTTGAATTTGACATTTGAATAATATGATGAGCCGAGCTTTTATGCATGTAAACGAATGGATGCAAATCATGGAAAATGCTAATTAAACGTGATGTCCCTAATCTAACCATCATAAGCAGTGAAATAAAAGAGACAAAGAATGGGGGTTGGAAGACATACAATTTATTATATATTTGTTCTCATGAAGGAGGGTCCGAATGTCCAAATGTCCAAATAAATAATTATTACAAAGCTGAATGTCTAATAAATGAAAGGGGCTGTCTAATTTATTACAATAATAATATGCAGTGATTGCTCGATGCTCCTCAAGAATTATTCTGTCTGCCTTGCTGGGATTTGTTCTGTTTCACCCCTAGTTACTGCTTTCAACCAAAAGTGTATTGTTTTTCAATTTATTGGAGCCTTGCTGACCTCAAAACGCAACTCAGTCGAGCCCCAAATAAATCCAATACTTTGTTTTCTTGTGGAAATCTATTTTTTGTACCTGAGATGAAACAGTGCAGACAGGGTATTCCTAGCCGTGTTTGTCTTTTTTTTACCCTTCTCTATCATAAAAATATTCAAGAGAGGGTTGGAATCATCTCTAAAACCATCAATTAGCAAGTTGATTGCTTGATGATCTCGGATACAATTTGGACAATGATCAATAAATGCAATGAATAAACAACCACCCATCCCTCCTATCATGAAGTGAATTCAAGAAGGGAAGTAGAAACACTTCAGGATTCATCAAATTATCATGAATTGATGTAAGACAAGCTTTGACACAATAAACTCGGTATAACGTCCGACCGAATTCAATTAATCATATTGGTTCTTTATGTCGGTTGTAATCCAATTTTAACCAATTTTATTAGCCTTTTTCATTACCTTTCCATTTCTTTATCTTTTCTCCTGTTTGTGCAAAAGTGATGTTTACGTCCACTAAGTCCAAACCGCAATAAAGAGAAACAATCATCAACTTAACCCGATAAATAAATCTTATTATCTTCGGGGAAAATTACAAAGGAATAGTCAAACTTATTTACAAACGATAAGGGATTTCAAGTCAAACTCAAGATGTGCAACAAGGACTAGTCAAACTAAAAAGAGTGATAATGACTTAGAAAAACCCAAACTTGAGTGATAATGACTTGAAATCCAAACTTGATAATAAGTGATAATGACACTTTCCTTGGTGATTTCCAAGGATCAATTAGTCCCTTAAAAGTAAACACACTGATGAATAAAAAGAAATGAAAAATAAAAGATGGTGCTTTAGTATAAGAACATGTATACATTTGGGATAGTGAACCTACAAAGAATTTAAACCGTTAAGTATAGAATGTTTTATGCCTTTGGTAGTAAATCCCCTAAGAGATTAAATCAGTAAGCATAGAGCGTTGTATATTTTTGGTAATGAACCTCCTAAGCACGAAACGCTTTATGCCTCTAATAGTGAACCTCCAAAGAGATTAAACCATTAAACATAGAACGTTTTATACCTTTGATAATGAACCTCCTAAGCATAAAACGTTTTATGCCTTTGGTAGTGGATCTCTAAAGAAATTAAACCATTAAGCATAGACCGTTTTATACCTTTGGTAATGAACCTCCGAAGAGATTAAACCATTAAGCATGAAAGAGTTCTTTCTTATACTTGAACCACAATCTTAATTTTTCACAACTTTTTATTCGAAATAAGAAAAGAATGGAGGGAGGTTGTAGAGATGATTATGCGAAGTTGATTAATTGGTTCGTACAAACAAACTTGATATTTAAAACATAAATCATTGAAATAAATTAAACAGCCCCCTAATAGCATACAATAGTGCTGAAATTAAGCTATAGAAAGCGAGCAAAATTAAATAGGATCAAGTTAGTAAACAAGTAGAAGGAAGGGTGGCTAACCCCTCCACTTTTACAACTTCAAATCACATAGTTTAGATGTTGAAAAACAGCCCCAAAACAGTCCCAAATCAGCCCCAAAACAGTGGGAAAAATTAGCGAAAACAAGTGGGAAATACAAGGATTCAAGCTTGGAATAAGGTTCAAAGAAGGGTAATTAACCCCTCCACTTTCGAGTAACTTTTAATCACAAGTTTTAGCCCTCAAAACAGTCCTAACACAGTACCAAAATAATATGAAAACACAAGAAAAAGATAAACAAATGAGGCTTTACCTCTTGTAGAGAAGTGTTCTTGGTGTAAATCAAACTTGATTCCAAAGCACCCTCAAGTTTGAGTATGATTTTCAATTCTCAAATCAAGATCCAAGTTCAAGCTCTTGTATGGTATGGATGGATGGAAGAACAAGGAAGAACAAAGATGGTTTCAACTCTTGGATATTGCCTAACACCTTGATATTTCTCTTTGTTGATATTTCTAACTTGATATTGTTTTCTTAACTCTTGATAATGTTTTTTTGTCTCTCTTGGGAAAACTTATTTTGCGGGAGCAATATTCATCCCAGGGCACTATTCATTGCCAACAGTACTATTCACCACGATAATTACTATTTACCATTTTTTATCGTTATTCATCTTATCGGACATTTTTCGTTTGTAGTTACTATTCATCGCCAGAGGTACTATTCATCATCGGGGTTACTATTCACCGCTAGAGGTACTATTCATTGCTGGAAGTTACTATTCACCGCTGGATGTTACTATTTATCCGATGGGGTAAATTATTTAAAGTAATAAATTACAACAGTTTATATACGATATTTAAATTACCGCAGATATGTGGGTGGTGCAGCCGTCCCGTTAAAGCAGTAAAACAGTTATATAAAAAAAAAAAGCAGTAAATGAATTATTTAAATAAATTATATCACATTTTTAAATTAATTGAAAGTTTGAGAAAACTCACCTTTTGGGGAAATGATGAATTTTCTGAGTCACAAACTTTCTTTTGATTACCCTCAAGTCTGTGGAGTGGGTTCTCAATTCTCAATCCAAAATTTGGAATTACAGCTTTAGTGGTTGTTTTTGAATGGTGTATTGATGAAATGGAAATAAAAATATCAAAGAAAATATTTTATTTTATCTTTTTGATTCTTTTTCTCTCAAACTCTCTCGCACCACTTTTTTTCTCTCTGATTAGCCCCCCATTTTCTTTTCTTTTTTTTTTCTCTGAGCCTCTCTCTCTTTGTCCTTATATAAACAAAAAAGTATAATATAATAATATAAATATACTAATATAAAGATTATAATATAGATATTATATAAAGATATCTTATATATATGTTATGCTGATAGCTTTGGATGTCAGCAGCCGATGGCTGATCGATATCAAAACAATTTTTTTATTATGTTTCTTTTATAATATATATATATATATATAAAATATAATATATAAAATGTCTAAAATATATAATTTATACCAAAATACTAAACATATAATATAATAATATAACTTTTTATTATTTTATTTTCTATATATAAAATATATAATTTATACCAATTTATATAAAAACACCAAAAATTACAAAAATACTAAACTAATGAAATATTTAATATTTTAAAACAATTTGGCTATAATGGTGAAGGTTAGGATTAAAGTTCAAATTTCATCTATCTCACTGAGGATTTTGTGAGAAACACATTCTAATTGTCATGATCAGGTAATCAAAAGAAAGCGCCCAAGTCTTAGGGCCGGTCAAAATGAGGTGTCCACATGGTCTTTAACCGCAATTAAAAATTAAGTTTTTAGTCGCATTTTTTTTCTAAATTGCTGCAATACATATTTTTTTAGCTACGTTTACAACTCAACTGCTACAATAGGTCAAACAAATAAGGCGCCAAAAAAAATTCTAATTTAGCGCTCAGAATTTTAGTCCAAAAAAAAAGGGTTCAACTCTGAGTCGATCTATCTTTACTCTTGTGCCCTAGTCTATCTATACTTTCATGAACTAGCACCAAGAAGTCATAGAGGCTTCCTGATTTCACAAGCTACAGCCCACCAGTGTATCGACCAGTGTATCAACGGTTCATCCTCCATCGGTATATCGATCGATGCATCAACGGTTCCTAATTTCAGGTCAGTTTGCTCTCTCTCTCTCTCTCTCTCTCTCTCTCTCTCCAGGTACTCTCATCATGTACCGACATACCAACCAAATCCATAAATTAATAATCTATATATTTCATCCTCCACCGGTGTTTCTCGTGTATGCTTCAAAATAAACCCAACCCAGAATTCATACATCTCCCAATCTTCCAAGGACGACAAAAACCCTAGATTTTCGTTATGATTTCATGTTAAAATCTTGGGGTTTTTTTGGTTTTTGTGTTCCTTTTACCATAATTAATTGCTTCTAAACTAGTTCCAAAAATTTTAATCATCTTCACGTTGACCTGTACACTAACAAGCACATATTCTCTTTCTTTTGTCGTTTTTCATGGTAATTGTCTCATCATTCTATATGATCTCCTTAATTATTCAAGCTCACAATATGCTCTGTTTACTTTAATTAACAATTCATTATTGAGAACTAGAATGTGAAGATCACAGTGTGATGATTAAGTTTTATTGTTACTAAGTTGGTGTTGGACTGTTACAATTAGATTGGTTTAGATGTGGATTTGTTGGATTTTGTATATTTGTTGTTAAAACTCCATTTTTAGGATCATTAGCATTAATACAAACACAGAATTGCTTTCAAGCCACTATTATGATTTATATGGTTGTGTTTTATGTTTTGTGTAGTGATTTTTGTTACTATAATTAACAAGTCAGTATTAGGAATTGGAATGTGAAGATCATGGTGTGATGATTAAGTGTTATTGTTACTAAGTTGCTGTTGGAATGTTACAATTTGGTTGGTTTAAATGTGGGTTTTTGAATTTTTGAATTTTAGTTGTTGATGCTACACACATTCATGTGTCCTGTATGTGTTTGATAAAATGCCACAACAAGCTTTTTCTTTATTGTTATATTTTATTTTGTTTTGGTTTATTTATTTGTTTATTTTTGAGAAAATTGATGTCCATTATTTTAATGCTTGTACACTCGTATAGTTTTCTTGGCCTAATAATGCGATTAGAGAAAATTCAACACTAAATTGTGCCCCTCTTTTGTTGAATCCAAATACACAACTAAAGAAGAACTTTGAAACATCCCACCCTTTTTACTAGTTTAGCAACCATCATACAAACCCAAAATGACTTTACTTTCATTGGTTAAATGCACAATAAAGTGGTTCTAGGTAGCCAGGTAACATAGTTAAGGTCACACTTGTCTTAGGGAAGACCCAGCAAAAATGACTTTAATTTCATTGGTTAGATGCGAAAAAGTCCAACTTAACCTTCAATTAGATTTCATTCTAAGCCTTTTGTTTTCCATAGAGAGAGGTGAGTTTTAGACCTTTTTCCCTACCATTATATACAGCTTCTAGAAACAAAATCGCATGCTCTATGAAGTCTCACTCTATTTTATGGCTGAGTTTTTAAACTAGGAAGTACTAAAAAAATGTATTGATTTATTTGATCATTACTTTTCATGTCTTGGTTGCAACCAAAAAACAGGCTGTAGCCCCAAAACCCAATAGCAGCCACCACCAAAAAATAGGGAAATAAAATAGAGCTGCCACCATCATAGGTCAATTGAAGATCAGGCTACAGCCCCAAAACCCAGAATAGAACACACTCAGAGCGCCACATTTCCACCTAAACACCTTCTGATCTGGCTAAGGAGGAGAAAATGAAGGGAAGAAACAAAGAGGTGATGACTAGGGAGTACACCATCAACCTCTACAAGCACTTGCACAGCTGGTACTAACCTATCTATCTATGTAGGCATTATAGCTTGGAAGTGTTGAATCAATTGTTAATGTGAAATTACAACATTATCAACTTGAGTTTATGTGAAATTATTAATGATGTCTCATAGGAAACACTGCCTTTTTGGAATTTGGATCTTTTTGACTTTGCAAAGATCAAGTGGAACCCTTGTTGGTCTAGTTTACCCAAAAATTTCCACAAAGATATATATATATATATATATACAGAGAGAGAGAGAGAGAGAGAGAGAGAGAGAGAGAGGGGCATGAATTTGATTGCTCCACGTTGGAGTTTGCGTTGGATTTCACATTTTAGGAGTTAAATCTAGTTAGGGACAGCTTATATTCTATTATTTGTTTCATTCTTGCTACTGTGAAGTTTTTCCATTGGATTTCACATTTTAGGAGTTAAATCTATCCAATGTACAAACTTTTAGGTTACAGTCAAGTTCGTCTAACTTTACTGAAATAAGAAAAAAGAAAAAAAGGGATAACAGAAGCCCAAAAGTAAGCTAATTAATCTTTTATTAAAGCATGATTTTCTTTCAGCATTTTCTGAATATAGGAAAGCTTACACCAAAGGTGGAAGTTATTAAGTTATAAACAACAAACAGGTTTATGAGCAATGCCATGTGCAATTCTTCGTTGCATAGATATTTTAATATTCTCTCATCTTTCCACAGGAAGTTCTCTAAGAAAAGAAAAACTATTCTTGTAACTGCATAGAATTTTTGTTTTTTGTTGTTTTAACATATGTACTTGAACAAATGACAAGTGTTTAGTTTTTTATTCTTGGCAAGTGGACCAACTAGGCTTTAGAAATCTTTGCAAGGTTACAATATAGTTTTCTAAATAGATTGACCAACATTTCTAGGCCAGTTATGTTCTTTGGTTTGGATAAATTAGATGCTTATCTTTCCTTATAATTCCTTCTTATTTGTTATTTGTGGCAGCCGGCAGCGGTTCACAAAATGTCGCAAAAGTGATCAATTTGTAAACTCAAGGTATTTAGTTACAAGCTCAAGATGTTGTAATAAACTCTTTAAAAGAGCAAATAGCATTTTTGATAAGATAGAGATAGTGTTCTAGTGGTTTGCAGGTATAACTACATATAACATATTTATCTAAATGATGTATTTATCATATGTTATCCTTTTCTAAATTTATGCATACTCATGTAAACTTTGTTGTATAAATTAGGCGACAGATGGATCTATTGGCTTTCCGGACCAGGCTTCTCCACAAACACATTAGAGATACTCTTTTGGGAGTCATGAAATGCAACCTTTTAATCGGGGTAAGTCATCATTACAATACACATACATTGACAAAAATTTAGAACCAATGTTAATGACTTCTTTACCAATAAAATGTTGGTCGGTTTGGACAAAATTGGGATTTGATAGGTTGACTTTCTACTTTGCTTCCTTTACTGACAACTGTAAAAATACCAAACAAACTAGTGAAATAGATAGTTGGGCAATCAAACAAATTTGAATATCAACAATGGATTAAACTGTAATATACAATTGAAAAATATATCCTTGGATGCTGCTATTGGTTGCTTGATTTAGGGATTGTTACTAATGTTTGACTTTATTGGTTGATTCAGTCCAAATGTGAACTTGTTGGCATCTTATATTTTATTCGGATATGTTTAACATCCAAGCTTTGGAGTCTGCCCTCAGGATATATGAGGAAGGAGAGTCTTATGTTCAAGGGCACATTGAAAAATACAGAGTATTACATATAGCATGAGTAATAACTTCTTTTCGTCTACAAAAAAAAAAAAAAAAAACATCTGTTTGTAAGAGTCTTTCAATTGTAATGTTTATGATTATGGTATATGAATAAAAGTCCATTTTCAAAATCATTGTTCTTTCATAATATAATCCTCTTTTTGAGTGATACACTGACTATGAGAGATTGAGAGTAGGGGTGTGCATAATACCGCCGAAACCGCCAAAACCGCACCGAACCGCACCGCCACGGCAAATTCGTTATTATTTGTCAATCGAACCGCCAGTTTTTGGTAAGAAAAATGGCAAATTCTAGTGACACTTTTATCAATCCGCCGGTTTCTATTTTTCTTCCAAACCGCACCGACCCGCACCGCTATTAAATCATGTTTTATAGGATTCTAAAAATTCTTTTTTATTTAAGTTTGCTTATTGTTCTATACCTTAGAATATAGTATTACATTACTGCTCGAGGGGAATTTTATGTATTGTATTTGATCATTGTAGCTTCCACAGATGCTTGTAATGAACTGATGGCATAGTCGTTGATATTATCATGTTGTTGCTACACTTGCTGCATCAGAAGAAAGCTTCGCAAGATGCTTAACATCACGATAACTCTCGTCTTTTTTTTACTCTTTGATTTAAGTTTTGTAATTTGAATTATATTTTTTATAAACCGCCAATCCGCCCGAACCGCCAAGGCAAATCCGCCATTATTTGCCAACCGAACTGCCGATTTTTGATAAGAAAAATGGCAAATTCTAGTGACACTTTTATCAATCCACCACCCGCCATACGGTTTCTATTTTTCTCTCAAACCGCACCGACCCGCACCGCGCACACCCCTAATTGAGAGTAAGGTGAGGCAAGGAGGCTATTAGTGATTACCTATAGGCAAGAGACTACTTGACAGAACAGAAGCTGAAAGCAAGATTCAAACTTAAAAGGCCTTGTGGAAGGTGTTCTTGATCAGAGTTCTATACTTAGGAGTAATAGCAGAGACGAGGCGAGCACATATTTGTATATAATTTCCTAGACATTAATAATTGTTAGTTGCTTGCTTACATGTTCTAAGCCCTTTAGATGTCTTCACCCATATCTAATCTTAGAAATTAACTTGCAGTGCTTAAAGAACAACAAAAAGAACTAACTGCACAAATTGAGAACAATTTGTTTCTTAAATCTTTAGCCACCTTACACTTCTACATTACTGTGTTTTTTTTTTCCATTCGTTATTATTTCTCTCTTAATGGCTGATCTATCTTAATATGCAAATATGATCTTCAACTTCATTGTTATTTTTTTTGTTTGATATGTAAACCACGTACTTACCAAAAAAATAAGACTTGTCGAGAATTATTTGTAGTCTAAATTTTCTTTATAGATTTTGAAGCATCAAACAATGGATGTCATTTCTCGGTTTGAACATTTTTTATGGAGGTCTTTATAAAATGATGTCATAAGTAATACTTTTGAGTACTATTGTCATGTGACAAGTTTATATGTACCTTTTAGATTATGGTGTGGGCTATTAGTTTGCTAGAAATATTGGATCTATTTTGTATTACAGGCTTATGTAATGATCCCTTTAATTAAGGTGTTTTGGATATTTTGGAATTATGAAAATGCAGACTCTTTTACCTTTTACAATTATTGAGTATTGAGCCATTAGAATAAAATGGTGTTTTTATAGATATATAACGTGAGTAGGGATAAGTGAGAGACAACCGTTAATGGTTAGCAAATCATTAAAAATTTCAAGACATATATTATTGGTAATTGAATAATAAAAATAGCCTATAATCGCGGTTAATAACCGTCACTATAAATAAAATTCAAAAAGAATTCTATGGCTATAGCGGCAGTGTAAAACTGATAGAATAGAGTCAAAATATAGCAACGGTTCACAAAATGTCGCAAAGTGAAGGATATAGCAGCAGTCGACTCGTCACTATAAAGTTAGCAAGTAATCGGTAAATTTAAGATATATCGACATTTACAACTGTCACTACATTGACCGTCGCAATAAAAATAACTATACCAGCGTTTGAGGAAAACGTCACTATAAGGATATGCTGACGGGCCTATAGCGGCGGTTTGGCCGTCGCTATTTCAACCGCGGATAAAGGTCTTCTAATTTTTAGCGACACTTTTTCCTGCTTTTAGCGGCAGTTTTGGCCACTACTAAATCTTAATTTTTTTTTGTAGTGCAAAAACAAAAGAAAAATAAATAGGGCTCTATATAGGGTAGTTCCGTGGGCAAAGAGAACGGTGGAAAAAGAGAGAGAGAGAAAGAGAGAGAGAGAGAGAGAGAGAGGCATTGTGAGAAATCAAGAGGGATGGTGGGAAAGAGGAGTGGAGAAGAAAAAAAAAGAATTAGGGTTTTGTTTTTGTGGCTCCATTACTTCTTCAAATAATTTTTTGATCTTCAAAAATAATTGTGAGTACAAAACCCACTTCCCTTAATTTATATTTAATTCGTTATTTTTATTTATTTGATGTTGAATTGATTTCATATTTGCATGTAGATGATTGATTGATTTTAATTATTTTAATTAGTTGTGTATGTAAGGTGTAGGATTTTTAGATGATTGATTGGTTTTAATTATTTTGTTTAGTAGTGTATGTAAGGTTTAGGGTTTTTAGTTGATTGATTAATTTTAATTATTTTGATTAGTTGTGTTTATCAGGTTTAGGGTTTTTATATGAATTTATTTTATGATTGTAATCACATTCATAATTATATGAAATTAAAATAAATTAGGAACCCATAGATAAATTCTTTACACTCCATCATGACTCCATGGATTGTTGTTTTATTTGAGTGTTGATGAGAAAGAATGTATAAAAAAAGTAAGGATTATGAGATTTATTTGAATTAGGCATGACATTGTTATGTTTATTCTCATGAGTGAAATGTTTTATATATATATTTTGTTGTCTCGTTCTCAAGAGTAGACGAGTGCTTTGATTTACGGGCATACGTATATGCTAACCATCCGGGGAGTGTGGGTCAAACTCGGGACGATATCCCCGTGCAAGTTTGACTTCAGAGCAGTGTTAGATATACGGGAGGCACATGGGATATATGTGTAGGCCGGAAGTGAAGGGCCAAAGTGGTGTAGTTAAGGTACAAAGAATTTAATTATAAGTTTATTAGTATAGTGTGAATTGTATTGATTTGTACATACTGAAAAATAGTAAACGACTTTGATAAATTATGAAATTTGAGTAGAGGCATGTATACGTGATTCTAGACAACTTTTGTGTTTTAACTTTTTATTAAAAAGATCGATTAGAACTTATAATCGGATGATCTTAGTTACAATAGTTTTGATTCATTTTAGCATTGCAGACTTTAGTTGCTGTTTTAACCCATGAAACGAATTCATTTTTATTGGTTTCATGTAAACTGAAGTAAAACATTATTCTGAACACTTTTTGTGTTTTGAATTTTTCCGAAAAAAATCATCTTACAACAGTTTCTTTTTGTTTTCAATTCCAGATTTTTCGATCGAATTTCGTTTAGGATTTTATATTAAGTTTTTCTCTCAACCTGTTCAGTTTCTACTAAATTCGTCCACACTATCTTTTAGGAAATTTGATTCTATACAACTTTTGTTCTTTGAGTTTTGATCAATTCGAATTATTTCAGTATGAAACGGTGTATTCTGATACTTCTTTAGCAAGTTACTTATGATTAAATTATACTAACTTTATTTTTTTTTTGCAGGATAGTAGGTCTTACTAATTTTTTATTCAGGACTGACCTACCATATTTTTATTTTTATTTTGTTTATTTTATACTCAATTTATATTTCATTGTGTACGGGCAAGAAACTAAATGACACTGTATCTCGGGAAACTATCCATTCGTCTCAGTGCGGATGGAACTACTTGTCTTATCCTGTAACAAGAATTAAATGTATTTTTGTATGTGTCTCGTGAGCACGTGGGTGTTAAATCTTGTACTCATACCAATATACCTATATACTTCTCTTGACAACTTGGGTGCGTACTGTTTGAGCACAGCCGAGCTTCCTTTGCAAGATTAGTTGGGGTTACGGTAATGACGTGGAATAACTATAGTTGTTGGACTTGTCGTTTGGATTTCTTTTGTTTTCTTGAGTTTTGAGTTGATATTAGTTTATATATTTATTTATTTATTTTATAACTTTAATATTGGGATAATTTGACATGATTTGTAATTGTACATTATTTAAGTTATTTTGACTATGTATTGTTACTTTAATGTTAGAGATATTGGTTAGTTATGAAATTATGGTGGATGGTTTGGCTGGCATTTAGTTTTTTTGTTTCACCCCTAAGATTTAGATGATGGAATATTAATTGGCGTTTAGTCATAATTTAATATTTAATTGTCCAAATTTTGGAGTGTAACACCATCCTTCCAGTGAGGCGGGAGCTGGGTGCTCTGCTAAACTATCCTCCAAATTAATAGTCTTGAGCTCCTCCCAAAATGCCTCATCAAGGTTAATCTCAGACATTCCTACATCATCAGAATAAACGTGAGATTTTACATAAAAGGACTTAAATGAACCATTGCTCTGATGCCACCTTTGTCACGACCTAATCCCAGGGGCTTTGGGCTGGAATCACAATTTACTAAATAATTCTAATCGTAACAATTTAAATGACGCAGGTGAAGGCAAAATGGAAGTGAGAAAACAATTAAACAAAAAATTTACTTCATTCTACTATTTTGATAAAAGAAAATGCGTCTATAAGAATTTTATTATCTTATTATTCAGTAACCAGCCCTCAGTAAAAAAAAAAAAATAGAAGGAAGAAAAGAAAAGAAAAAAACAAAATAACGAATCATCATCAAATTATTGTGTGGATTCCACTATACAAGATTATGAGTCTTCCTTACATCTCATCACCTGAAAGGGTAACAACTATAAGCACACAACAGAATGAGAAATATTATGCCAAGACTATAGGGAACACAAAATAACCATGGATAATTACTTAAGCTAAAACATTTACATAACTTAATTTGAATAAACAAATTATTCAAAGTGGCAGAAATTAAAATATGGAAATTATGTAAATAAATAACGATAACCACGGTACAAAACAAAACAAAACAGATGTCACAGGAGTGACAGTCAGAACATAGGTCAATAAATCCATAACAAACAGAGGACCATAAAGTAACCAAACAAAGGCCAATGGTTATTTAAGTCCTCCAAGACATGGGACTCTTGTGGTGGTACTTACAGAAAATAATTATTTACAAAATCATTGTCAAATAATTTCTAAAATTGAAACAGACATATCCATGGGTTTCAATATAAGCAAATGGAATTCAGAAAATAATTAACGTAATTGAAATATAAATATAAGTTATAAAACATAACTTATATAAAATAAATTACGATAACTCAAAACATACATAAAATATGTTATCGTGACTCAAGATATAATATAACTCACCTTAATACTGACTCTTAGCCTTTACCTTCTTAATATTAATTCCCCCCTTAGCTGTATGCGGCACCGTCGTTCTACATTGTTTGTTTGTTTGTTTTTTTTTTTTTTTTGATGGCTTTGCAGTATACCACTTATATAGCCAAAGTTCAAGAGCGCGGATTCACGGCCGCCCTACCCAGCAGCCAAACCTAGCAGCCCCCAAAACGACGTCGTTTTGGGGGCAAATTTTCAAAAAAAAAAAAAACGCAGAGGAAGAGAGGGAGGAAGGAGGGAGAAGACGGAGGAAGAGGGAGGGAGGAGGAGGAAGGGGGAGGGAAGAGGAGGCAGGACTGGAGGGGGCCATAACCAGTGGGGGAGGAGGAGGAGGAGGAGGAGACGACGAGATGCGACTGCCGGCGACGAGCTTCGATGGCGAGGCGAGACGACGATCGGAAGGCTGCGACGGCCAGCGAGGCGAGACGACGATCGGACGGCTGCGCAGCCTCCTCCCTCCTCCTTCCTCCCTCTTCTCCCTCTCCCCTCCCCTCCCTCTGGTTTCCGTTCGAAGAGAGAGAAAACGAGAAAGAAGAAGAAGAAGAAGAAAAGAAAAAAAAAAAAAAAAAAAAAAAAAAAACCCCCCAAAACGACGTCGTTTTGGGGGGCTGCCGGGTAGGGCCGCCGGATAGGGCGGCCGAGGATCCGGATTCAAAGTTCAAGCTGATTCAGCCCTATATCATTATTACCCTCTTGGTGACTCACTCCTCCTTGTTCACTAGGTGTGACAGGGGGTGGCTTTTAATTACCCTATTAAGACACGTAGTTCTGGACCATGATCTCAAATCTTTAACTATTAAGATCAATATATATCTCAAAATGTTCTTTTGTTACTTATATCACTTGATTTTGATAATATGAAATTCCTAATTAAATTACACCTTATTGCATATTATTATAAAATTAATTATTTTATTTTACTATCACTACCATTATTATTATCGTAATTGATTGTGATATTAATTAAATATTTAAGGTGTCACAGATGGTAGGTGTAAGAAAATTCATGGCATAACTAATTGAGGTTGTAATTTCTTCAGCCGTAGTGAAAGGCCAGCAACATTAACACAAAATAAGTTAGTTAGTAAACAAAAATACGCTATGAAATTTTATTTTGAATCTTACTCTGAAAGTAAGTGTATGATGTAAATTTAAAATTAATGAAATATGAGTTATACTCACAATAAATATAGATCATTCATTTATTTATATTTGAATAATTTTTTAAGTAATTTTTCTAAATTTATAGGATTACTAGGTGGTAAAAGATGCAGACAATAATACTTACTAACAGACTTGGAATTATCTGTCTCGTTTTTTGTAACCATTTTTTGTCTCATATTTTTTCAATCGTAGATATTGGTGAGATAGTTATGAGACACAAAGTATGACAGATGAATGTTATTGCTAGCAGTGATCTAATTATTATATGTATTGATCTAAAAAAAAAGGTGTAATACTTGGTAGCTAAAGTCATCTAAAATTGTGACTCAAGATATAATATAACTCACCTTAATACTGACTCTTAGACATTAAAAAGAAAGAAAAGGTAAAAGACAATATTGTTGTGTTTGAATGAGAAATTTAAAAAATGATTTAAAAAATAAAAAAGAAAAAATAGGTGAAATATGAATAAAATATATTTATATTTCACTTAGTTTCACACATTTTTTATTTTTCTTTTTAAATCTCTTTCAAAATCTCACAACCAAACACAACGTAAGAAAACATTAACAACAATAATAGGGTTGGGTATAGAAGAGAGAAATGGAGGGTCCAGTGACGGCTTGCCATTAGCTGTATGAAAAGCAATCTTTTGTTGGCCTTTTCCATTTCAATGCAGCAGTTCCCATCTTCACTTTCCCTTCCTCTCTCTCTCTCCATCTCTATATATACAAGCAGCCCATGACTTGTTTTCTCATAAATCATATATACATACACACAAAATACAAATCCACAACACAAAAATGGCCACATTGGCATACCCATCCTTGAGAAATATTGTTGTCTCTCTTTTCATGCACCTCCTTGCCTTTTCCTTCTCTGTTTCCGGTCGACCCGCCACTTTTCTGCAAGACTTTAGAATTACATGGTCTGATTCTCATATCAGGCAAATTGATGGAGGGAGGGCCATCCAACTTGTTCTAGACCAAAATTCAGGTATCACTATCCAAAGGTTCTCTTGTCCATTTCTTAACAATAAGTGCTCAGAATCCGATCACAAAAATTCAAGCATTGAAAATTGTGTCTGATTCTGTGATCAGACTAATGAGTTTTAATTAATTGGGTGAATGATCAAATAGTAGTAATTTTTGTACACATGTGTCTTAGGTTGTGGGTTTGCCTCCAAGAGCCAATACTTATATGGACGGGTTAGCATGAAGATCAAGCTCATTCCCGGGGACTCTGCCGGGACTGTCACCGCCTTTTATGTAAGCTGATCACCTGAAAAGTAAAGAATTGGACATAGAAATGTGTCAAATGCTAGGGAGTAGAGATTGAAGAAAAAAAATTACGTTTTTTCTTTTTTCTTTTTTCTTAATTGGGAACTTTATTATAGTTAATTTTGGTTTGAATTGGGTGGCAGATGAATTCGGACACCGACACTGTACGAGACGAGTTGGATTTTGAATTCTTGGGGAACCGGACCGGACAGCCCTACACGGTCCAAACCAATGTCTATGCGCACGGGAAGGGTGATAGGGAGCAGAGGGTCAACCTATGGTTCGACCCTGCTGCAGACTTCCACACTTACACAATTTTATGGAACCATCACCATGTTGTGTAAGTTATCAATCTAATTGGCACATCACCCTTTTGTTCTTTTTTATTATTTTTTTATCTAAAAAAAAATATTATTGATATAAAAGAAGAGTAAAAAGTACTATCCAAAACATATCAATAACAAAATGCAATGTTCCAAATTTTATGCAGAGGTGGAGGTTCTGTTTCATTTAAACTAACAATAGTAATATAGGAATAATATAGTACTGATATAAAAAATAAAACATAAATTCAACATAGAATGATGTGGCAAGTTTATGATTCTGTTGTATAAACTATTATGTATTGTTTTATCATATTAATTGAAATTCTTATTTTGGCAAAAAATAATAATAAATAAAGAGAATAGTCATCAAGATCCCTTAAATTTTTAAAAATGCCACTACCATGTCATTTTTGCTAAAAAATTTATGTAATTATTTTTTCAATAACTAAGAGGTGGTACACGTCAAGAGAGAGGAAAATGAAATTGTTGTGTGTGAACAAATCCTATATCCAAAATGTATTTATCCCAATTAAAAGGGAAAGAATATTGTACACACTTTTTAAAAATATGTATCATATGTATTTTATAACTAAAAAATAATAATAATATAATTTCATATTTTTTGAATCATAATTTTAAAACAATCATAACCAAACAACACAGGACATAATTAAAAATCTATTACAATTAAAAAATAAAATTAATCAAATGCATATAGTAAAGACGTGTATAGTAAAATTTCTCCAATTAAAATAATAGACCCCACTATCTTGAACCAATCAAAAAATCTATTTTGTTCCCACACTTCGAGACTTTCAATTTGAAAGTGTGCAAATATAATATAATCACCCACAGTTTAAAACAACAACACTACAAACTCTCAAAAAAATATGACTCCACAACCTCTACTTGGTTTAGGAAGGAAAGAAAAATAAATAAATAAATAAATAAAATACGAGATTATGAGCGTCCTAACTTTAGAAGCCTCAAGCATTTTGTTTTGTAATATAGTACCAGGGTACTAGTATCACTATCACAGTTGCCCCTCTTAACCTCAAATGAAGAGACTTTTCTTTTGTTTGATTGTTTGTTTTATTTTTTTCATTGTCGCGAAGTAATAGTACCAAGAGTCTTGATATACTGACATAGAAATCAAATACTGAAAGAAACAAAAGTATCTATATTACAATTTTGTGTTGCTAGTAATTTGTGGGTAATGGGCATTGTAGATTTTATGTGGATCAAGTACCCATCAGAGTGTACAAGAACAACGAAGCAAGAGGAATCCCATACCCAAAGGTCCAACCCATGGGAGTGTACTCGACACTTTGGGAAGCCGATGACTGGGCGACGAGAGGTGGGCTAGAAAAGATTGATTGGAGCAAAGCCCCATTCTATGCCTACTACAAGGACTTCGACATCGAAGGATGTTCAGTGCCGGGACCCACAACTTGTGCCTCAAACCCGGCAAACTGGTGGGAAGGAGCTGCTTATCAACAGCTCAGTCCGGCCGAAGCTAGAGGCTACAGGTGGGTTCGCATGAACCACATGATCTATGACTACTGTGCTGATAAATCACGATACCCGGTTACTCCACCAGAATGCATGGCGGGGATTTAAATACTTACCATCACCTCCCACCGCCCATCCACCACCACATGCCCATAAATGTATTGATACAAATGTTTACATACTTACGTACATGCCCCCTATACACTACATTGAGTATGGAAAGCCATGCAGATCACGGGTATAGAGGGAATAGATTATGTTTATTTTTATTTTTATTTTTGTGTGTTGGTGTAAAGTTTAAAGTTTGTGATGATTTTGTCCAAAACAATGGACAAAAGTCAATGTTAATTTGTGAGCCATATGTTGTGTCTGTACTGTACCTCTTTGTTGCACATTTTATGTGCTAATAATGCTTTTGCATGATTGTGAAAAGAATGTCCTCATTTTCCCCTCCTTGTCGGTTGAGTGTTAAAACTTGGTAATAAATTACCGGATTATAAATATAATTTATCCTTAAAAAATTATACACGCTCGCATAGCTTGTGACCTTATTTATGTTATACTCTCAGAATACATTGTCGAAGTGAAATTAGCATTTAGAGAAAAATTTAATACATACTCATGCCCTATTACATATTAAGACTGTATTTAGATCATAAATTTGAGTAGATATTTAAAAAGAGAAATGAAAAAAAAAAAAGAGAAAAGTTTAATCCATTGTTTTTATTTTTATTTTTATAAATTTTTATTTAAATTCATAATTCAAATATAATCAATGTAAATCATTTTTTGTTATCTTAATAAACGTCAGTTAATAAAGGGGTCATTTGGAAACATAGATTAAAAGTTAAAAGTCAATTTTTAACCTATTTTAAATCACATCACTTCTCCATTAAAAAAATTTAAAAAGTCAAAAAAAAATTAACTTTTAATTATCTTTCCAAAAACACTTCAAAATATTTGTTACATGACTGGTTTAAAAGACCACCACAGATGACAGATAATGCTAGATCATCCTGAAAGACCCTATTTTTCAGCTGCTGAGTCTTGTGATAATTGAATGAACAGTGTGGTCCTTCCCTGACTCCAATCCAATGGTCAGTATTGAGACATGTACATTATCAGTCACACGTGCATGGAGAGGACAGACGTGTCCTGTTGATGATCAAGTATGGAGTGAGAGTCAAGTCAACACAGATTGATGGAGGAAGCTCAGTTAGTCAGTCCTCCTTATGTCAGAGATGCCAAATGTGATGATCTACAAAAGTCTAATCTCTAAAACGGCTTGTGACCTGTTCACATTGGTATTGTCACTCACTCACTCACTCACTCCTAAGCTTTTAGAACTAGAGAGAGTGAGGAAACTGGACTGCCATGCCATTGCCCAATGGCAGTTTCAATTATTTTTGTTTAGTCAATCTTTATTATGATCTGTAATTTGAGCAACCATTGTGCAAGGTTCGCTTCGAACAGTTCAACTCCACTGTCATTTAGTAGGTTAAAAAAAATAGTTGTGTCATTAAATTTCAGTTCAACCTTTTGTGAAAGATGTATTTGATGGTTTTTAGTATTTTGAAACAGAAAAATAGAGCAATTTGTGAACAGGGTATCTCGTGCACATTTATGATTGGAAAATTTTAGTTAATCTGAAAAGATATTTTTCAAAATTGCTAGAAAATAAAGTGTGGTGTAATTCTAGATGTACGTCACACCACATATGAATCTAATTCCCGCACTTAATTTTCAGACAATTTTTGAAGTCTTTTTTTTGGACTCCATAACATTACTATTTGGGATAGACCCTTCAATTCACCTGTAAGACAAATTGATAGAGAGAGAAGGAGAGAATAATTTGTATTGATGAATATTGTATTAAATGTTTTTGATAGATATTACAAAGGTTCAGTTGAACTCCTCTATATAGGAGAGGAGCCGAAAGTGGCACTAATAAAATAAAGTAAAAGGAAAAGAAATATACCCTACTAACAGCTGATATACACTAACATAGAATAATATACTAACAACCCCCCTCAAACTCAAGGAGGATAGGTACTAACCAACTTGAGTTTGAAGAGAGTAACAAAACAGGAAAAAAAGCTGACAAATAAAATTAAAAATGGGATAGGAGACACTGTATGGTTGTGTCAGACCGTTGTAGAAGACATGGTATGGTCGTGTCGGACCGTTGAAGCAGACAGTTTACGGGGTCATGTCGGACCGTTGTAGCAGACACTGTGTGGTCGTGTCAGACCGATGTAGAAGACAGTTTATGGGGTCATGTTGGACCGTTGTAGAAGACAGTTTATGGGGTCATGTCGGACCGGTGTAGCAGACACTGTGTGGTCGTGTCAGACCGTTGTTGTAGAAGCTAACCGGAATAAATGTCGGGACAGTTTACGGGGTCATGTCGGACCGTTGTAGAAGCTGACCGGAATCAAATGTCGGGACAGTTTATGGGGTCATGTCGGACCGATGCAGAAGCTGACCGGAATCAATGTCGGGACAGTTTACGGGGTCATGTCGGACCGTTGTAGCAGACAGTTTATGGGGTCATGTCGGACCGTTGTAGCAGGACAGTTTACGGGGTCATGTCGGACCGTTGTAGAAGATTGTGGTGGTGCACCAAGGGGGTGACTTAGGGAGTGCGCCATGAGCGACTTATACATGATACTGTGTATAACCCCCCCTCAAACTCAAATAGGTATGAAGAGAGAAACCTATTTGAGGTTGAAACAAAGGGATTGATAAAGCTGACCGGTGTAGAAGACACTGTATGAGTGTGTATATAGGCTGCCCAAAAGATATACATGGATATATATAACGAGCCCTCAAAAGTCGTGCCCTCAAAAGGTGTGCCATCAAAAGGCGTGCCCGAGTCATGAAAAGGCGTGCCATGAAAAGGCGTGCCAGGTTGTCGGTGTCAAGAGGCGCGCGATGCGCGTGGCTGCCTCGGCTATATAACCAAGACTGAACCTGAGGCTGAGGCAGAAGCGGAGACAAAAAACTCTATAACACTCTGGTGTCTGAGAGAGATTTCTGAGAGAGATACGTTGGAACACTCTGTTTTCTGAGAGAGAACTCTGTAACACTCTGTTTTCTGAGAGAGATTCTGTAACACTCTGTTGCCCAGAAAATGGCTTCGTCGTCCCGTGGGCTGCTCACTCTCTTTCCCGACCTGAACGAGTCCACAGGAGAGAGAACTGGTGCGGTGTCCCGTGAATCTCAACCAAACACCACTGGGTTTGCTCCGTTGAACTTCCCGATGCAGTCGGTGGAGCAAAAAATGGCAGTGCAAACGGATGTGGAGGCTAATCAGTATACTTTGAAGGCATGTGTGGAGTCCATGACGGCGGTCACAAACCTGTCGCACCGGCTGCAGAGTAGGACAAATGAGGTGCAACAGTTAAACTCCCAGCTGGCTCTGCTCCAACGCATGTATAAGGATGCGCGAGCAGAGATAAGCGTGCTAAGGGCAGAAAACAAGGAGCTGAAGCGGAAGGCCACCGTGATGTTCCGATTTGGAGGGCCGCCATATGCTGCAGTGGAGGAGCAGGGAGTAGTGATCATGCCCAGTGGAGTGGGTGACACGGAGGCAACACCGGCAAGGGCCGCCCAGGACGGAGGCAAAAAGAAAAGACCGGCGGCAGAGTAGAGAAGAAAAATCCCACCTGTGAATGTGGTTGTTTGTTTTTTTTTTTTTTTTTTTTTTTTTTTTTTTTTTTTTTTAATGTAAAAGTGTGATCGGGTTGATCCCCTGAGATGAATAAATGGACAAGGTTGTGAAACGTTGTTGGTGTTAGTTGGTGGTGGTGTGTTGTTTTTTTTTTTTTTTTTTTTATGGGGTTGAAGCATAAGAATAATAAGATATGAATGGCGAAAGCATGTGGGTGGAAAGTGAAAAAATGGGATGAATGGTGGGTTCTGTGTAGAGAGAGGTTTGAGTTGAAAGTAATGGAATCAGAGAAATGATGAAAGTGGGTCTAGTGGATAGAAAAAGGGATGAGAGAGAGAGGGAGTGGATTGAAAAAAATAAAGAAAAAGAATGTTATCAAAAAGTGCATGTGAGTGCTTTGTGCACTTGTCGGTGCGTCTGTGTACCTAAGCTTTTCTGCATACCTAGGCTTTAGGAGGGTGCAATTCATTTACTTAGTTAGCTATTTATTTTATTTATTTGTTTTTGGGAGAGTGGAGCACATGGGTGAGTGGTGTTGTTGGTGATGTATATTGAGAGAGAGAAGCAGTGCATTGGTTCTGGTTGGGAACCACTTGCTCTACAGTATCAGAGAGCCCATCCAAAGATCAAGCTCCTGACCACCTTCTCCATGAACCACGACTTTCTGTTTTGGGAGTAGATGGTGAAGGCGATGTAGCCCCCCCCGTTGGTCGGCGCTGGTGCTGCCATCGGCGGTGCCGGAGGACTTACTGCTAACGGCGACGGCGACGGAGATTTTGGCTTCTTGCTCGGAGCTGGGGCCGGAACCTGAGCAGGTGGAGCAGCAAGCGGTGCAGGTGGAGGAACAGCCGGTGGTGGAGTGACCGGTGGAGGAGTAGCCGAAGGAGCTGGGGTGGAAGTAGGAATGGAAGTTGTCGAAGCCAAGGACACCGTCGCCGCGTTCTGGCAACGCGAGGGAGGAGTGGGTGCCGACGAAGCCGGCGGCGCCTGTGACGAGGATGGAGAAGCCGCGGGGGCGGTGGGGGGTGGCGGAGTGGCAGACTTGTTGTTCCCAGGCGGCGGTGGCGCCGGCGTACAAGAAGGGAATTGACGAGACGTTGGAAGGAGGCAACGGCGGTGTTGATCTGAAAGACGCCGGCGGCGACGGACTGTGAAGGATCCTGTTGTCGGTGTTGGAGATGGGTACCATTGAATGAAGTCAAAGGGCGTCCCAATTCAAGATCTTCAAAGCTCATACTGGTTCTCTTCTGTTCTTCCTTTCGTAAGAGTTGTGAAAATCACTACTCTCTGTGAATTAAATTCAATTGAAGTCAATAATACAGATGTATGCACGCACATACATCAGAGATGAAAGCTCAAAATAAGGGTTGATGAACAGATATGTGTGAGGCAGAGAAGAGTTCAGTTATGACTTTCTGGCAGTGGAGTGAAGGTACGTGTAGAGGTCCGGCGGGCGGCCAAGGCGAGGCTGCCGCCCGCCGGTGAAGCAGAATTTCTAGCTTCTCAACCTTGCTCTGATACCATGTAAGACAAATTGATAGAGAGAGAAGGAGAGAATAATTTGTATTGATGAATATTGTATTAAATGTTTTTGATAGATATTACAAAGGTTCAGTTGAACTCCTCTATATAGGAGAGGAGCCGAAAGTGGCACTAATAAAATAAAGTAAAAGGAAAAGAAATATACCCTACTAACAGCTGATATACACTAACATAGAATAATATACTAACAAAATAAACAAGCACTGTTATCTAGGAAAAGATTTTTATTTATTTTTTATTTTTTAATCCTAGAGCTAGGAAGGATGCTAAGCTGGTCAGTTATCTAGTTTTGTTTGTTTTAAATCTTGCATTTGTTTGGATTAATGCTGTGCTAACCGAGTTGGTATGTGCTTCTTAAGTTGACATTTGGCAATTGACTTTTTTTGACTTTTTAACTATTTTATCTTAAGATTAAAAGTTTGTTTGGTTTGATTTTTTTAATTTTTTTGACTTTTGTGAGAAAAAAAATGAAATGATTATAATTTAGATGCGACAATTTTAACTTATTTTGTCTTTTTGTACTTTTTTTTTTAGCTAAAAAGCTATTGCCAAACAAAAGATGCTTTTTCCAAGTGCGCTTATTAATTTATTTTTGTTATACCACTTGTACTAGATAATTCATCAATAAATTTTGTTTCCCCCCAAAAAAAAAAAAAAAATTAGCTTAATTAACTGGTTAACCATAATACATCTTCATCTTATGGATACGTTGAAATGAGATCTAAGAATTTAATACCACTTGTACTAGATAATTCATCAATAAATTTTGTTTCCCCCCCCCCCCAAAAAAAAAAATAATAATAATAATAATCTAGCTTAATCAACTGCTTAATCATAATACATCTTCATCTTATGGATACATTGAAATGAGATCTAAGAATTTAAGATTAAAAAAAAATGGAACTGGTTTACTCCTAATTAACAGTAGTAATTCATGTAAGAAATCAAAGACAAAGGGCTAATAAATAATAGATGAGGTTTTGAAATGACAAGATACCAAAAGGATCAAAAATAAAAGGTAAATTATAAATACTCCAAAATTTGTTTAAAATACATATTGTCCCTTATATTTTGGAAATTATAAATATTCCCTTAATATAATTTTTTAGTTAACATAATTAATTAAAAAAATAAGATTCCTAACTATTCTCATATAAAATAATAAAATTATCTGAATTTTAAGTAAAATAAAATTTTAACATTATTAAAAACTGTTAATTTACTTGATGATTTATTAATAAAATAGATTATTTGTTATAAATTCATAAAGTTTAAGAGATGTATTGTAATTTTTAAAATTATAAGTTAATTTATATGTTAAACAAATCTTAAAAAATATATTTATAATTTGCTTAATAAAAAAACATATCATTCAATGGACAGAGGACGGCATGGATGGGGGATGAGTATAAAACCAAAACAAAATTGGGAGAGAAAGTGGTTGAGAGACGAAAGCAGTGAAGAAAAAAGAGTGATCCATCTCATATCATAGTACTGTTTTTAAACTTGAATTTACAAAGAAAAAGAAAGAGGGGATATGTGATTATTCGATAGTTTGGATGTACAATCACGTGGTATTTTATGGTAATATAATTGATAAAAAAAATTATAATAAATAGTGATTGATAAAAAAATAAGATCACCTAATATTTCAAGACTATTCTCTACTTTTTCTTTTTTATCTTTATCATGTTGAGTTGGCCAAAGAAGGCTTTCAGTCTGCAGTGCTAATGCCAGTAGCGACATTTTCAATGGTGACTCCCCCTCAATACTCCATTTTTTATGGGTCCCATGATGGTTATTCAAAAGATCAGTTCGTTTTATGAAAGTAACGGTAAATATGATTCTAAATTAAAATTAGTTATTTTATAAAATAAAATATACGAAATTAGTATGTTTATTAATATCTGATTAAGTTAATTTTTTACATATATATATTCTTCTCTTCAAGACCTACTAAATAAACGGTTCAGATCATTATTGTAGAGCCCCACAAAGTCTACAAGATAGAATTTTAAAATGAAAAATAATGTACAAATTCACTTTTTAGACCAAATAATTTGTGAATGAGATGATTAGTAAGTGATTAAAAAAGATATAAAAGAAAGGTTTGTCTTAAATATTTTAGTACATTGCCACATCAATGTGCTTAGAAAATGAATAATTTTTTGGCTTAAATAGCATTAATCTTTTGAAAATTATGGAGAATATACAAAATAGTGTGTTATATAATAAAAGGGTAATTTCAATTCACTGTATATTTTAAAAAAAAAAAAAATTCAAAGAAGTGTTTGTTAGTTTAAGGAGTAGATGAGTGTTCCAACATCGGAATTAAAATATGTGTTAACTAAGTATAAAGTTTAAAAAAAATTAATTAATTTTAAAAGTACAAAAAAAAAAAAAAAAAAAAATCCCACCCCATATCTTTCTGACTCCCCTTCCTCTCTAAAGGGCTCTCCACAAGGGTGTTAACACATCCATTAGTGCCTCAGAATTTTTTTGACGTTGCTAACTAGTAGTTTATTTGGCACTAATATACTGAAGATGCTCTAATTTACCGTTGTGGAATCTCTAAACCAATTTGTAAAAATAGAGGAAAAATGTTTGGGAGCACTAGAAATTGAGCACTAGAAGGACCACTAATTACGTGACAGTGGGCTCCGCCTACTTTCTATGCCTTGTTTCTTTTTCTTTTTATTTTATCATTCCCAATATATTAATGCTATTAATAATGTATTTTTTCGTGATTTAAACCATTGTTGAAAATAGAGTAGATGCTCCTTTACACGTCATAGTTATAAATGCATGGGCTTTGATGTGTTTCTTAAAGCATCTCTAACCATTTTTTCAAATTAATTGATGTCAATTTTATTTATATTATTCTTTTTTTAAAGCTTAAGCACGCCAACCAATATGTCAAAGGAAAAAAACTAAGGCGCCAGTGTGAGTGATCCTCATCACCCCTACTGTTTTTTGATTGATCTAAAAATATATATATGTATATTTAGTTTTTTGACCTTGGTCTCACAGCCCCCACGTGGAGGTGGGGGTGCTGGGATCACCTCCACTGGGGTCCCTAACACTACCGATATGTCAAATTTATTTTTTATTTTTTATTTTACTTATATTTTAATCTCTTTTTTACTTTAGTTTGTATTTCAAATTTTTCTCCCTACAACACTTCTGTCAGCAAATTACTCAAGTGGGTAAATGGAATGATACTTTTATATATTTTACTTTTCAATCCAACTTCAGAGGTCTCATCCCAGAGGAGTAATACAAGAATGTTATCATAGTTTTCATTTTTTGAATAAAAGGAAGAATATTTTATTAAAACTCAAATGACATAAAATGCTCATCCCAGAAGAATAATACAAGAACGTTATCATAATTTATTTTATTTTTTTGAATAAAAGGTAGAATATTTTATTAAAACCCAAATGACATAAAATGATATAAAAATGTACGTTGAATATTCAAAATGATATACTCAAATGATATATTTAAAATGTTCAATTGATATATTCAAAATGTAAGAAAACTACTATATCAAATGTAAGAAAACTACTTTCTAGAGAGCGAGAAAAAAGTCAAGCATATCTTTATTTTATTTATTTTTATTTATTTATTTATTTATTTATTTATTTTATTTTGAGAACTTGAAAAAACAGTTATACTAAATAAAAGCGAACAACATATAACAAATCAAAACCGACAAGGCCCTCATATCTTGATTCTTGAGTTGGGGAATTAGTACACTTCCACAAGTATTTTCTCAACCCAACGTGCTAAATTGAATCCACCCCCATTATAATGTAGGCTATATTTTACCTAGGAGGAGCAAGGAATTCGTGAAATTTATAATTTGATTCAGTCTAGTTCAATCCAATAGGTTTGGATTGGTTTTTTGAATTCGTGGTTCGGTTCCGGATTGAAGAATTAAAAATCCGTAGTCCATAGATTGGTTCCGAATTGAACCCCATGGTTCCAGATTGAAACCGATCTAGATCATATACAAATAGTCTTATATTTTTATTATACATCCTCCCTCCATAGTATCTTCTCTTATTCTATATAAAATCTAAACTCAAACCTAAACCCGTGTAATATTTTCTTTTATTACTTTTGTTTGTTAGTTTTTAATTTTATTTTGTAATGGTTTAAATATTTATGGTGAAGCTAATTTTCTTATGATTTTTTAAATTCTAAAACAATATGTCGCTATTATAGAAATACATTTTGCTATTGTGGAACTAATATAGCACTATGTTTATGTTTTTATGAAATTCAAGTGTTATATATATATTTTTTTGTTATTTAATTATGTAAATCCGTGGTCCTAAACCGATCCAATCCGTGTTTAAATGGATTGGTTCGGATTGGTTCCTTGATTTAAACGGATTAGATTAGTTCTAATTTTTCAGGAACCGTAAATAATAGATTGATTCTGATTTTACCCTAATCCAATTCAATCCGGACCATAGTCACCCCTAATTTTACCTAACAGTTTATTAAAGTGCCACAACTACTAAACCCATTTGGATGGGTTTGGACTTAAATCCTTTTCCCCCAAAAATACCTAATGAAGGATAAATACTTTGGCAAAGCAACATACAATATTTCCATTTTAGCTACGCATTCAAAAAAAAATTAAATAATTTTTCTGAATACATAACATTTCTATTTTAAGTACGATTTAACCAAACTATAAAAATGTAGATTGAATGACACCATCCTCAACATTTTAAACGCTACCAACCACTACAATTTGGATCATTCATGGTAAAGCAAAATGTGGTTTATAAGGGGATGCACCAATAAATCCCAAATTAATAACTTATGCACTGTTTAGTTCTAAAAGTTTTCTTATAGATTGATAGGTCCCATTACAATGTTAATAACATCAGATACAATGTTAATAACATCAGAGTCATGTTACAAACATTAGATTTCAAACATCTAATGTTCATCAAATTTCAATAATATTTGAAAATATAGGATGAAAAACATCTAATGTTCATCAGATTTCAATAAATTTTGAAATTATAGAATGAAACATCAGATCATTTACATCATTCACATCATGTTGATGTAAAAATGGAACTAAATGGAGCATAAGAAAACTTTTAGGACTAAATGGTTCAACGTTTCAAAAACTAGGACTTATGGATAAATTTTCCTTATAAATACTCGCAACACATTAATTAGGAGTACCATTTTTTTCTCCTTTATCACGGCAAGGGATTTTTTAATTATTTTTTTTTGTCCAGCTCCTATTTTAATGCACTATCAATTATTAAATTATATAAAAATTTTAAAATAATAGAATCTTAAGATATAATTCAATAATTAAAAAAATAAATTAAGACAAGAGGCAGAAGATCATGTGCGCTGACCATCTTTTAGTTGCTAAAGTTTGAGATAACATATAAATACTTCTCCGAAAATCAGTGTGTTTAGTTTGAGTTTTTTGGATTAAGTTTTTTAAAAATTGACTTTTTTGGTTTTCGTATTTTTTATTTTTAGTGAATTTTTTTTAAATTTTAAACATTTTTTTTACTTTTTTAGATGCACCTTACTTAGATGTATCTAAAAAGTAAAAAATTTATTAAAAAAATATTTTAGAAATTTAATAAATACATAAAAATACAAAAAATGTACTGAATTTTTGTATTTTTTTATATTTTTGGTATTTATTGAATTTTTAAAAGATTTTTTTTACAATTTTTTTTACTTTTTAGGTGTATTTATGTTAGGTGTATCTAAAAAGTAAAAAAATTGCTTAAAATATTAAAAAAATTCAATAAAAACAAAAAAAACACGGAAAATAAGAAAGTAGAATGTTCTGAAAAGTGTTTTTTGAAAAGTAGAAACAAGCAAGATAATTCTTGTTTTTATTTATTTTTTTAATTTTATTTATATTTCCATGGCAAGATTGATGTCACTGTAACATATAAGAATTTTAGAAATTAAATTTTTCTTTCCAAAAGTGAAAATTTTATTCCAAAAAATATTAAAAGATCAATTTCTCTAGTCACGTCACTAAAAGATCATCTTGAAAAGTACAAAAAAAAAAAAAAAAAAAAAAACCTTTAGGGACAAAATTTTTAAAATGCCGCTAATAAACACATTTTGAAGACAAAAAAATTTTGTGTCAAAAAGATTTAGTTTTTGGACGCTTTTATTCCTAAATTTTTATTTTTAAAACCCTAGTTTATTGTAGTCTGTCTTTTCAAAAACTGATAAACAAATAAGACACAAGGAGATAAACACCTGAACCACCCCCAAAACAACTATAGACAAGCATAGAACCATCCCCAACAATCATCCAAACAATAAACTCTCCTTCTCATGTATCCAAATACATATAAAAGCTTATCTCATGCACAAATATATATATATAGTATATATAAGCTCGCATGCTTGAATAAAATATATATCACATGCCCTATCCCTATTATAGTAGCTGAGTTTGTAGATTAAATATATTTATATATATGGTCATTTGCTTTTATCTTATATTATATAGTGTCTCCCATGCAAATTCTAATCCATTCAAAAAAAAAAAAAAAAAGCAAGAAATAAAAAAATGTATGCTCATGAGCATGGGACTTAGGAAGACAAAGTTAAGAAGGCATGCAAGAAAGTCATAGGACTATACCATAACAAGAGACAACTCATGCTCACAAACTTGTCAGATCACTGTTTAAAAAGGCATATCCATTTCTGTTGAACTTGATCTATTCTATGTTGGAGAACAAACTCCATCTTTAACACAAAATTAGCATCCAAACAATTCAGAACAAAATGAGCCAAAAATTCCATATAAGTGATAAAAAAAAATTAAAAAAAAAAGAAAAGAAAAGAAAAAGAAATAGAGAACAAAAGAAAGAAAACAGAAGAGAAGAAAAATATTTAGGCTCCATTTTGTGATAAATGAATTTGAAATAGTAGGAGTGATTATGGTACACATTGGTCCGGATTGAGGTAAAACTAGAACTAATCTGTTATCTACGATTCTTAAAATATTAGAACCAATCCAATCCATTTAAATCGTAGAACCAATCTGAACCAATCCGTTTAAACACGGATTCACATAATTAAATAACAAAAAAATATAAAACATTTTAATTTGATAAAAACATAAACATAACATTAAATAAAAGCTATAAAATCGGACACACATTTACACAAAGTAGAGTTCTCTTCTGTATTAAAACTAAACATAGCATCAAACAAAAGCAATAAGAAAACTGGTTTAGCTTTTATATGAAATAAGAAATGATATTATGTGGGAAGGTTTATAATATAAATATAAACTATTTGTATACTGTCTAAATTGGTTCCAATTCGGAACCATGGGATTCTATCCGGAACCGATCCGTGACCTAGGGATTTTTAAATTTCTAATTCGGAACCAAACCATAGATTCAAAAAATCAATCCAAACTTACCGAATTGGACTGAATTGGATTGGATTACGAATTATATAGATTTCTTACTCAACCCTACCAAAGAGGTTAAATTTTAGGATGAATTACAGGTGTAGTCATTATAATTTGCCTCTTAGGTCAATTTGGCTCTCCTGGTTATATTTGAATCAATTTTATCATTGAATTTTTTAAACAGTATCAATTTAGTCCAATTAACACAATTTTAAAAATTGGACTCATATCAAAAGGCAAAATATTCAATTTACTCTCCACGTCTGTATTTAAATGGTCAATTCTATTTTGAATAAATCATTTGCTTTTGATTTCCGTCTAATTTTTTAATAGATATTATTAATTGGAATTAAATTGGCACAATGTGAAAAGTTAAGGGACAAAATTGATATAACTAAAACTACATTGACCAAATTGACACAAGAAGACAAATCAATAAATCTATGAAGTTTAGGATAAATTATGTCCATGTAGATTGAATAATTCCGGAAGAGATGTGTTTTGTTAGTTAAAATTCTTTATAAGAACAATTGGAAGAATTTCAAATAACTATTGATTTACAAAGTTATTTCAAGTTCCTTAATTCAAATCTATCAAATCAATTCAAGAAATCTACTTCAAAAAAAGCTAATACTGAATTAGAGGCTATAAACTCCTTATAATGAGTGGTGCTAAATTCACATATTTGAAATTCACAAATCCAAATGCAACCTCAAGATTGTTTCATTCTCTACTCTCACTCACTCTCACTCTCTCTCTACCTGTTATGCAGAGGATTAGCTCCTGCAGGAACACCTCTCTTTTCATCTGTAAAATTGCATGAAGAACAATTGGAAGCATTTGAATAATTAGAAATTCCCAAAGCGAATCCAAAGTTTGAGAGAATCAGCAGAAGAAGAAGAAGAACTAGCACAGCAAGAGCACCCATCTTCACTACTCGACGCGCTGAAACCATTTTTAAATCATATAAAACCCTTCAAACATTCATTGACCATGATATGTGAATATAATTAATAAGCAAAAATGTGACTATTGAATTTTGGTGAAAGTAGGGAATAATAGTAAGTACCATGAAAAAGTGGAGGTGGTAACATTTCTTCTTCTGAATGAGAGAGCTTGAATGGAAACTGTGACGAAGAAGACTGTTATTGAACATTGCCATAATAGACAGAGATAGAGCCTTTTTGGTTGATCACATAATGGCAACATGAAGTAAACATTTTATAAGTGCGGATAGTTTCTAAGTGGAGTAAAAGGTTGTCTATAGTTTGTTTCTTTCTACATTTGATTGGGGGTATAAAATGGAGATAGGGGGAGGGGGAAGCCATGCATTTAAAAAAAAGTATTGCTATTAACACCTATCAAAATTCTTTGGACCCCCCATTTCTTTGGACCCCAATTCTAAATTCTAAATTTTAATAATATTTTTTTGGTCACCCTACTTATTATCATATCTACTCATATTCATAATATTTTCACAATGAAATGCACACCCACTTAATTTTTCATCCCTCTCCTTCCCTGACTCACTCAATCTTCAGAGTTTGGAGCTTTGGTCCAGTATAGAATTCTTGGACCCCAACCCTCCATCACTCTCGTCGTCGTCTCGGCTGTCAATGGAGCATTCCGACGACTTTCATCTTCTCTGAACGCTCTCTGTATCGTCGAATCAATAACCTCTCTCATCCTCTCATCATCATCTTCTTCGTTGTTTTTTGTATCTTCGTCATCGCTGAGATCGATCAAAGATACTCCAATTTCTACGGGATTTGTATAACCGTTTGCAAGATGAGGAAAAACAGAATCATCGTCTGAATCGCCATCAGAATTATGAATGTAGCCCAAAACAATTTGTTCACCACTGTGTAGCTGAAAAAATGTATTTTGTTCAGAACTGTTTTGTCGAACAATAATGATCTTGTCAGCACTATATGTCCGAACAAAAATTGTTCATCACTGTGTAACTTGAATCCATTCCAATTCACAATTTAAAATAACATGAATTAAATCCATTCAAAATACATAACTTAAATTCATTCTAATTCACTCTTTTTCATTCTAAGTTAGTTTAACAAAGAAAATTACATAACTGACTATCTGCATTAATGTTCGGAACTTATGTATTGAATGAAAGGATTATGTTCAGTACTGTATTACCGAACATAATTTTAACAGTCAGCAAACTAGTACCGAACAGCTCGAACAAAACAAGAACGACCGAAAACGACAGAGAATGTTAATGCAAGACAGATAAACTTATAAGATGATGAAGTATACGTTATACTTGAAGCAAAACTTTCAAGTTTAATAGCGTTGATGATGGTAATGAAGATGACACATTCAAGATTTAAGATAATTATGAAAAATAGATTTAGGGTTTATGTTAGTTGGTTATGAAAAGTAATAGGTTTAGGATTTACAAGCATAGAATACGTATAGTTAGAGTGGGAGGTGGGGGTAAGGGTAGGGGTAAGTGTCCAATATTATAGAGTATTAGTTCTTATTAATAGGTGAGTGTTTCATTTAATAATGTATTTTAATGTAATTTTACTTTAAGGTATAATTGTAATAAAAAAAATTATTTAAATGGAGGGTCTAAAGAATTTTGACAGGTGCTAATAGCAACACTCTTAAAAAATAGTCTTGTGCTTGGTACGCAAAATTAAATAAGTGAATAAGCGATGATAAATAGTCAGGCTCTACATATTTGTTATTATGATATTTGATGCGCGATATTATTTTCCGTTGCTTTTGAGCTAAAATAATTCTCCCTCCGCAGTTGATAATATAAATAATAGTAAAAAATTAAGAAATTAAAAAAATTATTTAGATTTTACCTAAAATATTGATGTATGGTTTAGATTTAATTCAATATAGTGGAATTGATGCTACAATGAATCTCAACTATCTAATATTTTTTCTGAGTATTTTTATGAATAATTTTTCTCAATACCTTGCATTGTTGATGATGAAATTATCTCACTTTTTAATAATTTAAACTTTTAAATGAATTATCCTTATATGGTTTTTAGTAATAAATTCTACATCTTGTCTGTGGTCTACTCAACTATTAATGGCACTTTACTCTTATAATTTTACACAATTTGTACTTTGCCTCTTGTAAGATAAAAAGCTATATTTTGCACTTTATAATTTTAAAAAAATTGCACTTTACATTTTATAAAATAAAAATGTGTACCTTGAACCTTATAGTTTTTTAATAATTTCACTTTCACCTTTATTTTTTATTATAGTTTATAATAAATTAAAAAACTAAGAGCACAAAGTGAATCATTTTATTTTATAAGGGGCACAGTACAACTTTCACAAAAATTATATGGTGGGAGGTGCTACTTTTAATTTTGCAAGGGGGTAAAGTGCAACTTCAGTCAAACTATGAGGTGCAAATTGCAATTAACCCTATAATCAATTGCCGCGGCTAGACTTTTGTTGATATTTTATTTTCGGGCCCAAATCGAATAAGCAAGATCTCACCTCATAACCGAATCTGGGCCTGTCGTCGGATCCTATAATTTCGGACTAGTCCGGGTCGAGCCCATATCTGATTTTAGAGGCTTTGATACAGTTATGGCCCAATTGTTTTTGAATATAGGCCCAATATCAAAAATGAATTGGTAGCCCATATTGAACAATTGAGGCCTTTCGGCCTAAGCCTTGTCCAAATTTTGTCTACTTGTTGCATCAATAAAATAGCTTTTTTAACAGTCTATTGAAGATCAACAACAAACATAACAAAACTATAGGAAAGAGTAATGTTATAATTCATACAAATAAAAAATTATACAAAATAATGGCCAAGCATAAAAGATTTTGAAGTTAGGTTTTTTACGCATTCCCCTTCTATTATTCCATTAGAATATGTATTATCATATTTGATTTATAAATAATAAAAAAAGCGATAAACAAATAATACAAACCTGACTTTGTTCACCATTATAAAGGAATGACCATTTCCTATACATTCTAAGGAATAATCATTCTATTTTAGTCTCATTTCACCAATATAAAAAAATAACATTATCATTTTTTACGCTGAAATATATATCCCAAATTTATAAGACTTATTATAACCCTTTAACGTAATCTACCCTTTAAATATTATGCAAAATGTTAGCTGTGCCGAAGATGCAAAGAATAATTACGGAGGTTCTTTAAAGAGCAACTTAAGGCTAAATTTGCATTTTTTAATTCTATAGACTAAGTTAGGGTTGGTTTAGATTATTTATTTCACCCAAAAAACAAAAACTAAATATTATATTATTATTATACCCCACATTTCATTGTACCCACTCTAGAGTGGTTCCTAGCCCACATTGGAATCATTACTTGTAAAGAAATGTTAGGCAGAGGAAGACATGAGCCAACAAAGTTTGATTTTGTCATCCCACTTTAATTTGGGAAATGCTTATTTTGGTTGATATGTTTTCAATTGTGATAAACTAAAGGCTTACTTTTTAATTGATTTCAGTTAGATTCAATCATCAGCTTCCCATTAGAAATTTGGATGGGACAAACACATGTGTAATATAGACTCCAGAACAGAATAAATAAATAAATCACATTAGTTTAATATAAAAATCATCACCCACAAGACCAAAATCATGCTTCTTGAATTTTGTTCAAATCTCACTTTGTTCAATATCTAAAACTACATTATTGTTGACATATGAGCAATAAATTTTTAGAACTAAAAGGTATTAGTAATCTTACTAGCCATGCTAATGTACTCACAATTATTAAATCTTGTCAAAATTTCAAAACATAAAAATTGATGATTGAGAGTATATTAAAATATAAAAATAAAAAAATGGGAATAAAAAATCTCATGCTGATAAGAAATGTTAGATACCTTTAAAACATAATATCTAAATTCACTTGCAGTGAGGTGACAAGGAATTAGATTTGAAGTCGATTTTTAAACCAATCAATAACTGATATGAAATAGTTCACATTATTGTAAGTAAATTTAGAGATGTTGTTTGGTCTCAAACATTTTATTTCTTTTTATTCCTTGTTATTAAAATAAAAATAAAATAAATTGTCAAGAATTGCCTCCAAAAAAGAGTAGGTAAAACAATTTCATGAAAATCAAATCATTGCATTGTAAAAATTAGATAAATTCAATAAGCTTACAAATAAGAGGTCTTCTATAAAGAATTTACTGTCCATGCATGATATTCTGTCTTTATTTTAATCTATGTTTGGGGAGTATACTTCATAAAAAATAACGATAAAAATTGTATAGATTTAACTATTATATGATGAGTTTCACATTAAAATTAAATCTTGAGCCCCCATTCTTTTTCTAAATAAAATTTTAGGTACCTTGAATAACTGATATGCAATTGGTCCCTCTAATTAATTAAATTAATCTCATTAAACCAATGGGCTGCTTTGTATGTTCAAAGCTTAATCAGAACTGCATTTCAAATCATTTTTTAAAAAAACAAAACCTCAATTGTTTCCGATTGTGATATACGAATGACAAAACAACAATATATTAGTAGTGTTTTGAGAAGATGATAAAAAATTAATTTTTTAATTTTTTTTTATAATTTTTTAACATTTTTAATATAAAAAAATAATATAACTTAAAAAAATTAAAAAGTCAAAAAATAAACTTTTTATCGGCTTGTCAAAACATACCTTAGCATGCTAATCCACATCATTATATCCATTAACTGCAACATAAATCGACAGGCCGACAAACTGTCCAACACAAGACATCTGTCGTTCAAATTTCTTTATATATTAATATTTATTTTATTATATAAAATATACACTTTTCTTATTTTGCTGTAGGTTGTCACGTTTTTTTAATTTTTTAAATAAAAATGTTATAAACTTATGCTTATCCTTATTAATTCATAATTATCTTAAATGTGTTTGTGTGATTGAAATTAAATTAATTAAGTGTGGAGTTCATCAGTAAAATGAATTTGAACTATTGATTTTCTTTTCAATAAATCTTGAGTTCATAAATCTAAATTTAAAATATTATTTTTTAAAATCTTTCAAATTTAATAATTATTTCATCCATTAACTGTGGTCAAACTGTCCAAGACAGTTAACAAATTTCATCATTCACCAAATTATCCCTTAATCATTAAATAATTCAAAATTATATAAAAATACATTACGTTTATGACATAATTATAATAATTTATAATTTTTACTTTAAAATCGTGTATTATAAATTCTTTCATTAATAACTTTTCTCACAAAATAATTTAACTAACACCATAAAGTGACGTAGCATTTCTTGTCATTTGTCTTTTGGGTAAATAGATTTCTTCTTAAAATTACTCAAACACACTTATAAAAATTGTGACACCAATATTTTAGTACATGTCATTTGCATGTACAAAATAAATAAATAACATTGATAATTTTAAATAAAATTAAGTGTGAGTCATAGTTAAGCATAAAAGATTAAGGCCAAGTTTGGCAACCTAAAAATAATCCATCTTTTTATCATTTTATCTTTTTTCATCACATCACCTCTCTACTTTTCTGCACATCTTTTCATAAAAAAATAAAAAGTGCATTTATTTAGGTCATTCCAAACAACCCCTAAAAATATTTACCATTAGTATGTTGAAAATAATAGTTAAGCATAAAAGATTAAAAATATTTACCATTAGTATGTTGAAAATAATACCAAGAACTTGCGCCCATAAAAATTCCTACTATTTTGCAATTTGTGCTCTATTTCTCATTCTCATTGCCCAGTTGAATTTACTATATAGGATGAAAATCATAAGCAATGATTCTTTATAGTAATTTTGCTTAGAATAATTTTAAAACAATTTTTTTGTATGACTATTAAATATTATTAATTTTTTATTGTTATACTTTCGAAAAAATATTCACAGATACATAAAAAAGTATAGAATTTTAATTCTTAATATTTACAAAATTTATCATTGCTGTATAATTTTTTTCTTCTAAATTTATACTGAATTGTAATTTTTCCAATATTTTTTGATCGGTTCTTATTTGTCAATAGACTATTTTAACTAGAAATTCAAGAAATCATTGCAATTTATTATATTATTTTCTTTATTTTTTTATATGTCTTTTTATAAAAAAATTAAAAAAATATTAACACGCAAAATTCTCAAGCTATCTCTCCGAATTATAACAATAATATTACAAATTTAAACTTAATTACTCAAAAAATTATTTAAAATTATCATTGTTCATATTTATTCTATATATAGATTTCACACCATACAAATTTAATTATAACCACATAATTTCATTCAAAATAAATTCATAACAAATAAAGGTAGGTACAATTATTCGAATTGTAATTCTCTCAAAACTATTTTAGGATGAGTACCGGAAAAATTAAGGTTATTATTCCACCCTCATATATTTTTTTAATAAGTTAGGATGTCATAATTCTTTGGGGCCAGTTCCACCGTCCACTAGTGAAGGACCTATTTAAAATCAGAGCAAAGTTCCGTACGAACTGGCCTAACACAAAGATTGATAGCACCTAAGAAGTTTTGAACTTGAGATTTAAAGAGGAGCAAACTCCTAAATCCCAAGCCTACACCACTAGGCCAACCCTTGAGGGTTTATTCTCCCCTCATATTTTAATCCTCTATTTGATTATAATTTTCAAAATATGATTCCAAATCACATTTCAAAATGCATTTAAAAATATGTTTAGTAATCAGAGAGTTTTTAAATTAAGTTTCGAAAATTATTTTCAAAACTCATAACTAAACAACTTTTTTTATTTCAAAACTTATTTTAAAAATTTAAAACTTTTTTCAAAACTCATAACCAAATAACTTTTTTTATTTCAAAACTTATTTCAAAAATTCAAAAATCAATTCAAAACTTTTTTGAGAACTCATAATTAAACCAAAAAAAAAATTTTAACCATGATTCAATAATTTACAAATTTAAAATATAGTTTTATTATTAAATTATGACTCTAAGGGATTGTTTGAGGTGTCTTAAATAAGTGTACTTTTTGTCTTTTTGAACTAAAAAGTTATGGAAAAAAATATTGATTGTTTGGATTAATTTTTTAACTTTTTACGAAAAAATCTATATTAAAAAATTGTATAAATTAATGTGTAATGGGAGAAGGTAGGGAGAGTAGCAGTTCGGCCAACCGTCTTGGCAGAGACATTTGACATAAGAAATGATTGTCTCATTTACGGGCATTGCATTGAGCTGTGATGTTCGACCCGTGGAGGCTCACCACGGGTCCATTTTTGTCAATCGAAACCGTTCAATATGTAGAATTAGTCGAGTATTAAATATTTATAAAAAATCACGTTGATCGGATATCAATAGCTATCTGATCAGATTAGTTTTTTTTCAACTGTTAATTATAATACCATTTTTTTTTTATACATAACTGATTTGATCATATAATTAAGATATCCAATCAACGTAATTTTTTACAGACATATAGTACTCGACAAGTTCTACACATTAAATGATTTAGATTATCAAAACGTGGCCCGTGATGGCCCCCGGGCCGAACAGCAACGTGTTTTTTCTGCAATATGACTGTACAATTTTTTCAAAAAAAATGAACTTCACCCGTGGGACGTCAAACGAGTTTTATTATTTTTTGTATAAAATTAATTTTTTATTATTTTTTTAGTAAATAGTAATAATTTTTGAATTTTTTTTTTTTTTTGTAATTTTTTCACTTTTAAAATTATTTTGAAAATGCGAAATCAGGCCTAAAATTAAGCCAAACGTTACCCAAAAAAATCTTAATCATATGGTGTGATGACATTGTTGATGATGATAACGATGATGATACCAAGAAATGAGATGAAACCAACACCAAGGCAGCTTCCTGGAAAGTGCACTCATGATATTGTTTTGGTCCACGCAATCAATTATACAGGCAACGAATTAGAATGATGGGTCATCATGGGAAGTGTAATGGGACCCCTATATGACGCTATCCTATTATCCTATCAGAGACAGAGAGACAGTGTGTGTGAGATCTTCCTCATGATTCACCAACGACTTTCCCCCATCCCACTCCCCCCCAATTATGATTGCGTGTTTTTTGTGGTACCTTTTTTTATATGAGTAAATTATAAATATATTGTTCGAAATTTAATTAAAATATAAATTAATTTTTATAATTTAAAAAATTATATTTTATCTTTTAAAATTTTTATTTTATAATAAATTCTTTATTTTATTAATAAATTATTTAGTTAATTAATAATTTTTAATAATATTATAAATATGTTTTAATTAATAATTAATTTTATTATTATATAAAAGAGTAATTATGAATTTAATTTTTTTAATTAATTCTATTAAATAAAAAATTCTAATACTAGGTTATTTGTAATTTTTCAAATCATAAAGAATAATTTATACTTTAAACAAACCTTAAAGAATGTATTTTTAATTTACCGTTTTATATTTATTCTCTCTCTTTTTTTTTTTTTGTCTTTTTCTTTTTTCTTACGTTAATCAAATCTTTTACTTTTCTCCTGAGTCCTGTATAAAAGTAAAATGAAATTTGTGTAAAAATGTATTTAACCTCTTGTTTACTTTTCAGCCCATCAATCTACGCCGTCCATCGAGTGTATGTGAATTATGATCAACCCATGTTCCTTCTTTCATGGATGATCAATTTATATATATATATATATATATATAATAATAAAATTATATGATTGATGGTGTTGTTTGGAACAATTTAGGCGCTGTTTGGCAATCTTGATTTTCACTCAAAAAATTATTATAATTTGCCAAGTCATTTTTTTATTTTCATTTTTTTTGCATATATTTTTTTAAAAAAAAATTAAAAAAATAACTAAAAATTCAATTCCCAAACCACACCTTACAATATAGATTATCATTTTTCTTATTTGAACATTTGTTTTAGTATTTGAGGTTTCTATAAATTTAGTCAACGGAGTGAGATTGACTTATTATAATAATCTAAATTTGAAAAATTATTAAATATTTCCGGAGTACCATGTGTTTATACTTCTTAATCAATCATCATTTAATATGCCTCCTCATGTTCCCCAATTACCCAATACAATACCCCGCCTACTCACCTTCTCTACTAATCATAATATTATGAAACTGGTGGTGCGTACCAATTAATGTACCAACACTAATTGTAACATTATTATTTACTCCACTCATTAATTACATTACAAATACCAAAAATTTCTTAAATTATGCCACATTATCAATTAGTACACTAGTTAGTGTACTAATTAATGCATATAATATTATTCATTATAAAACACCACATGTTTATACTTCAGAATTATTGAATAATTACTCTCAATTTATTGACTTGCTAAAAGTTATATATAATACTTTTTAATATACATAGTGTGGGAACATACACATTTTCTATTGGTAAAAGAAAATAATAACAAAGTTTTTTTTTAAAAAAAAGTTATATTAGAGATGATTAAGCCTATAGAAACGTTGTTTTAAAAATACATATATATATATATATATATATATCTGTATGTGTGAATTCTAAATAATTGAAATTATTTTGGTAATATGGTAAAATAGTTAAGAAGTCAAGAGCAATATTAGGTATATAAAAAATTTTGATAAATTTTCTAGCATTTTTCAAAAGTCAGAAAAATAGCACAAAAAAGTCAACTTTCTCTTTCTACTTATTTATCCCTCTTTTTGTGAAATCTCAAAAAATTAAATAAAATAATCAATTTTCAGAACAATCTTGAATTTGTATTATTATTATTATTATTATTATTATTTTGATGTGTATAGAGTTTATTGAATTATTTGAATTTTATAAATTGGTTGGTTTGTGTATAGGTTATTTTATTAATTTTTTAACTAAAATATAAGGTGAAAACAATTAGTATATTTGAGACATTATTTGAATTTTTATGAAAAAATGTACAAAAGTAAAAGAAAAAGGAATCTTTAAATTTTTTAGAATATAATTCTTTAGTTTTTTTATTTTTTTTTTTTAATAACTTTTTGACTATTATTTGATGTTGCCAAACTTATTCAAAAAAACATAATCACATAAGAGTGACCTTTGAGGCTAGATCCTAAGGAGCTAAGGATCCCAAAGGTCACTTCTAGATAGTGGTACATATAGCTTGATCATTCAGGTGGTGTTTGGCAAGTTGGGTTGGGGCTAAAATAGCCACAAAAGACAAAACAGACTATTTTAGCCACAACAAACAAAACATCACATCCAACCCATAATCATTACACTCTTCTCTCACAAAAAAAATCAAAAAAGCCAAAAAGCCAAAAAGCCCTTCCCAAACCAAACTTTTTAGCCCAGGCTAAAATAGCCAAAAAGGCCAAAAAGCCAAAAAGCCAACCCACTTCCCAAACGGAGGCTCAATCATATAACAGTAAATCGCAAACTCACATAGACGTGAATTTGAATCCATATTTCTGATACTGGATACGATTCGGCCAAACATAAAAGAGAGAATAGAACTTAAAATCTCAAAATTTATATCTCAAAACCTTATCAAATTTTTGAACCCATTGGATTGCTAGCAAACTTACCCAATAAAGGTCTCCTTTTGGCAACTAAGTTAAAAGTTAATTTATTGACATTTTAACTTTTTTAGATCACATTATTTCTTTACTTTTTACATTTTTTTTTCAAAAAAATTAAAAATTAATTTTTAACTTTTTTAAAATAGGCCAAATGGTAACAAATAAAACTGTCAATTATTAATCCACAACAATTGTTTGTATATTGAGGGCTTGATTTTTAGAACTAGCTATTTTAATAATTTTTTTGATTTTTTTAATTAAAATATGAGGTAAAAAAAATTAGTATATTTAGAATAACTTTTTAATTTTTGAAAAATAAGTGAGAGCACTAATTAGTGCTACAACGAATGATGTGGTAGTGGGCTCCATCACGAATGATTTGATATTTTAGCCTTGGTATTGTATTTTTTTCTTTTTTTATTGAATGTCATGTCATTAGTGATCTTTTTAAAGCTCCAAAATTAATGGTCTCTATTATTGTTGCTAATTTTTTAGCAACACATGCAAAAAGTAGGACTGGGCATAAGGTTATCCGAACCACCCAAACAGTCCAACTCGAACCGATCCGCATGCAAATGGATAGTTTTGCAGACACAATGCAGAGGGATGCGGTTTAAAATATGACATGATTGCAGATTGTGGACGGGTTGCGGATTTAACCCGCTCACACTTAGTCTTTTTTTTTTAAAAAAAAAAAAATCTAGACCATTGTTATTTTATTATTACATCTTAGATGAATGTAAAAATTAATGAAGAATTACTTTTAGGTAAGTTTTGGATTTTGAATGATTTTACTTTAATTATATTTTTGGGTAGTAGATAGTGAGATTGATAATCTAGTTTAGGATTTTGAAAGATGTGCTTGTGTGAGTTTATAATTTCATTTAAAAGTTTAGAATTTTGAATAATATGTTTGTACTAGGAATTGATTTTGTTGTGTTTTAAATTTTATAAGTTTTAATTTATTAATTATTAATGTTGGAGCATTTTAGAAAATATGGAGAAAATGATAAAAAAATAAATATTTACAAAATGGAAAAAAGGTTGCAAAATAATTTTTTAAAGAAAAAATTTCAATTCGCAAACCGCCCGCAGCCGCCTACACATCTGTGAATCTTATCTGCACAAACTGCAACTCACACTATATGTGGTTGTGAGTTGAATTTTTCTCAAATAGCATATATGTCAACGAGTCTAAACCGATTCGTAAATCGTTTAAAATCGAACCACAATCATTCTTAACTAAAAGTAAAAAGAAAATAAAATTTTTAAATTTTTAACATAAATTATAATTTTTTTAATAATTTACTAACTTTTAAACTAAAATTCTATCAGGCAAACGAGAACTGAAAGTAGTTATGATCCAACTTCCAATAAATTGCACGAGATGGGACCGTGACTTAGGGAGTCCCTCATCGTCAAAAGGAAGTTGGGTTGAATAGAGTTGTTAATGATGATGATGAAGGACCTTCATGCAAGTGTTCAAATAATAAAGTCTTGATGCTCATAATGACGTGTTTGATGAATGTGAGAAGTGGGCCCACTTTAGTGTCGCCCACGTGGGGTGTGACCCACCGGTCTCCTTAAAGTTTAGGGCATCTCACGCCGCCCATCACCCTGTTAATCTATTTTGTGTTTCAAATACGTATTAAAAATCTATTTTGATTTTTCTCCAATTTCTTTCTACCCCAACAAGAAAGCCAATCTCACGAGTGATCAGCGCGACTCCACTTTCTTCGTACTTTTTCTAACTGACTATTCTCTCCAACGATAAAAGAACTACGTGCACGTGAGCCAACGTCTCTCTCTCTCTCTCTCTCTCTCTCTCTCTCTCTCTCTCATCACACATACATGAACAAACAAGGTTGTCATCATACATACATGAACAAACAAGGTCATAAGGTCACAAGTTTACCCCACAACTATTTTATCATTATCCTTTTCCCTTTATCATGCCACTTTGTGTTCTTCTTGTAATTCTTTTGACAAAAAAGAAGATTTAATTGACAGGAAAATACAATTTTTTTTTTAATCTTCCATAATTAACTTGTCGACCACGAAAAGAACTTGATATTGGCATTGCAATTCAAAAGATTTTTAATCTATCTATCTATCTATATGACCCCACTTTGCTAAACTATTTGCTATGTTTTATTGTGAGTCTACAATGATGAATAATATCCCCCATTGAATACACTTTTTTATGAAAAAAATTCTGTTAAAATAGATTTTCTTGTCTTTGGCACTTAAATTAGATTGACTTAGTTTAATCTATTATTATTTCTCTCAAATAAACAAAATCAAGCATGAGAAATTTTTTTGTGTAGACAAAAATGTCAGGTAATTAATATCAAGAGAGAGATTAACCTAATAGATATTAGATGAAGTGTACTAGACATAATGCCTAACTTCAAGTTTTATTATTGTGAATGCACCTTCTTCTCTCGTATTCCTCTATTACCAATTGGACTTATAAAAAAAATGTGATCAGTTATTCGCTTCCTAAATTTTGTAAAAGATTAACATAAGGTTAAAATCAGGATTAATTTTTTTATTTGCACAAAAATTAATCATAAAATTGAATACAATAATCTCATGTAGATGTAAAATTCACAAAAAAAATAAAATAAAATAAAACCTCCCATGAAAAGATTGTGTCGAATTTTGAGATGAAACTCCCTCTTGCTAACCACACCAACGATGCATGAAATGAACAAAAGTAAACTACGGGGGAAGAATCAATATAACGAAAAACTGTAAAGAATCAGGCATTAATTAAACACAAAAACAAAATTATAATAATATATATACTTCTTTGATAATTTACAAACATAATTAGAAAAAGAAGAGGATGATGAGATTGATTAGTCATTTCTATTCTTCTATAAAATTTAATTAACACTAACTTTTTTTCATTATATATATATATATAAATATTTTGCCCTTTACCAATAAAAAAAGATAGGGGGGGGTTCTAAGGGGGTCTCTGTTTTAACTAAAATACTAGCATACAACTTAACAAGCTGCTGATGGGTTGGTGAAGGGATTGAAGAAGTGGGGCTTTGGAGCCATTGAAAATGGGTTCTTGGGAGTATTATCACCGCCACCGTTGCCGCCACCGCCGCCACCGATCCTCTCGCAAGACGGGCACATGGTGAGGGTAGCCGCCGGGAGTTGCATGTAGAAGGGTTGAGTTAGTTTCAGTGTTTTCAGATCTTGTAACTCTTTCTGTAGCCTCCTGTTCTCATCTGTCAGTGTTTCACAACATTTCTTCAAGAACTCACAGTCTACTTCAGTTTGCTTAAGCTTTGTCCTGTAAAATATAACATGAATTCATTCAGATTTCCAATTGGAAAAAGTTGAACAAAAGAAATAACTAAAATGTCGATATTGATTGATACATCAATTGAAATTGTTTGATATTGACCAAATGGGTGATAACTATCTATTACTTTTAAAATCTTAAATTGGGTTGAGAGGGCACAAATCGGTTCCTAATCTTAGTTATACAGTTATATTACATATAGACTTACTAACAATACCGGCCAATATATTAATAAACATCAATATCAGAAATTCAGAAATTCTATAATCGGCTGATATTTAAAACACAACGTATTTATGGATGGGGTTTTTGAAAAAAATTTGTGGGTGTTATTGGGTTGGGACCTACCCTTATTCATCAATATATATGTTAATATAATTAATATATGATCGTATTGCCAATTTTTAAAATCACTATTGGGACACAAACCTGGCTCGTCGATTCTGGAACCAAACTTCAACTTGTCTAGGCCTCAGATTCAACTTTCTTGCCAATTCTTGTTTTTGTTTCTGAAAAATCAAAAACAATCATCAGTTTTTTGTTTTCTGAAAGTAAACGCAGGAAAACAACTGTAGTCCCCCCCGCCCAAAAAAAAAAAAAACGTGTGAGAAAGAAAATAAAGTACCGGATTGAGAGTGCTATGTATCTTGAAGCTTTCCTCTAAAAGGGCAGATTGGTCTTTATTGAGCCTAAGTTTCTTCCTAGCATTAGTGCCATCATCATCTTCATCACTCACCCTTGAAGACACTCTCTCTGTCATCTCTATCTCTGCCTCTTCACTACCAATCTCTCTCTCCCTCTTCACACTAGCATTCGAAAACGACGACGCAGCACTGTCTTGCCGATATAACAACTCATGATTTTCAATCTCATCGCTACCACAAAGCCCCAAAGTGAGTGAGGGCTCAAAAGCCCTCGTCACCTTAGGCTTGTAATTAGGCCTCAAATTATCGGCCGTCGATATATTGTCGGCAGCCGATGAGAAACCTAAGCCTAAAACAAGGCCTGTATTACAAAGATCATCAAAACCCATCTATGGTATAGGGGAAAGAAGAGCAGGGTTGGGGTGGGTGTTTGGATGGGAAGAAAATTAGAAGAATATGAAGGGAAAGATATATAGAGGACTTCTCTTTTTTCTTTTGTTTTTGGGTTGGGTGGGTGGGTGGGTGGCTATGTATGATTAATAATCAAAGGAATGAATGAGTAGGGAGGAGACGAATATGGAATGGTGTGTGGATGAATATATTATGACAAAAGTCTATCTCTCTCTCTCTGCATAGGTTGACCAATTGAACCCCAATGCTGTTTTCTCCATTATAATAACAAACAAATGTGGAAACTACCTCCCCTTTTTCTCTCTACTTCTTCAAAATTTTCTTTTTTCTTTTTTTGTTTTCTGTGTCTGATTTTATATAACATTTTTAACAAGTAGGCTCAACCAGTAAATCTGGTAAAATCTTATTTATTTATATGTTTTGTGTGTCTAATAAACAAACAGAAAATTTGTACAAAAATTTCATCAATTTAATTTAATCAAAAGGCAAGACTTCCAAATTTTTTTAAAAAACACTATCATATCATTTTTAAAAGACTTTTTTAGAAAAATTGTTTATAAACCATTTTCTATTTTATTTTTGTCTGTTTCCTCTGTTTCTCTTGCTTTTTTATATTACTATGTTTGAATTATTAATTTAAATAGAAATTTTTACAAAAATGTAAATAAAACATGAATAAAATATATTTATAATTTAATTATATATATATATATATATATTTTTAAAATTTATGATCGAAACACGATACGGGTGTAAAGAAAGAGGTGTAAGGATCCTCTATCCTCAAATAATTATATTTTTTGGTCCTAATTTATTTATAATCATTGAATATGTTTTAAGATTTTCATATTTTAAAATTTTTATATAATTTAATAATTATGAATAAATTGAGACAGAAAAATAAAATTATTTAAAGAGAGAGGACCTTGCACGTGAAGACATGGATTCACATAGAGATGGGGGACACATCAAGAGAGTGCATGATTCGTCCGCCTCTCGCCACCCATTAGGTTGTCAAGTTTAACAATTACTATTACCACTAACTTCACAAATATATATATATATATATATGTATATCTTTTTCTATGATTCTTTGGGTATTTTGGTTTTTACTTTACCTACATGGGTATCAATTATTAGCCTACTTTCCTCTGTTTATCTTTTGTCAGCTCGAATATTATACGTATATATCTTTGCAACTAGTTCTTTTTTTCTTTCCATAAATATGTGATTGGGAAATATTAATTTTAAGCGTATAAAAGTCTTTGAAAATATTTTTTTTATTTAAACTGTTAAAAAAATATGTATAAATTACATTGAAACTATAATTAAATTGAGTTTACAAAGTTATGTTAGTATTACCCATGTACGATAGCTTTTTGTTGATCTCCAAAGATTGAATGGGTGCTTTCCAAACTAAAATGACATTGGGATTAATATTGTGTTTGAATTATGAATTTACAGAAATATTTATTATAGAGAGAAAAATCAATATGAAAGGGACAAGTAAAAATAAGAACTTTTTTATTTTTATTTTTTCATTCTCTTTTCTTTTTCTTTATAAATTTAAAATCAAAACATAATTTAAATTGAATCCCAAATAATTATCCAAAATTTTGAATTAATTGTGTATATTTAAACTTCTTGCTGTGCACCATATCATGAATATTAATCTTAAATTTAAAATTTAAATTTATAGTAATTTTTTAAATACTTTTCTAAGTAGATAGACATGTTGTATTATTAAACACTAACAACTTTTTTGTCCATTTTACAACAGGGCACATGAACTTGTCCCCCACTCCATGCTCTGTTTAACTAACTAGAGATGGGTTCTCTCTTGTTACATTGTTTACCATTTTTTGCAAATTAATTTTCCATTATGTTCTAGAGTGGTGGCTAGTAATTTTCCATTATGATTGTGGGAAATGAGATAGAGATGGAGCACTATGAGGGAATTGTATGATGAATAATGGGTTTCTTTGTATGGAGAAAAATAAAAAAGGAAAAAAGGAGAAGAAGTAAAGTTAGGTAGAAGACACAACAGCATTGGGGAGTTTCAACCAGTTATAATGGTTGATGGAATATGATTCATCAACTAGAATCCGTATCATTTTGCTTAACTAGAAAGTTGATGAGGAGTGTGTGTGTTTGGGACCTACTACTAATTAATTTGTACACATTTTTAAACACAATTAATAATGCATTGTCGGCTGTCCTGATGAGATTGAGAGTTAGGTCACCAAAAAGACATGATAATTCTAAATTATTAAGTTGCATAGATAATCAGTGACAACTTGTATGATACTATTTTTGGTATTGCTTTTTGTTTTAAAAATCTGTATTGTTCACGTAAAAATCTGTATCAAAATTCTTTGTAAAATACTCTGTCTCGTTAAAGTTTTTCTTTTATTAACAAATTAGTAGTCAAATTATTGCGTGAGAACCTAAATGAATAAAATATACTTATATTTCACTTAGTTTCACACATTTTTTCTCTTTTTTTTAAAAATTTCTTTCCAAATCCTCTAATCAAATGCAGCGTTAGACTATTTCTTGAGTCAAATTGGCTAAGCTTGAGTATAAGTATTTTGTAGAATTGTTCCCGAAATGGCAAGCGAACCAGTAATCAATCTGGAAAGTGTGGTGCACCTGTTTCCACAAACTATAATGGCCATAATTTATTTAAGAGCTTATTTTTTAAGCCGATCAAGTTTGAAGACTAGTTCAAAAAGCTGAAAAGCTAATATCTTTCTTTTTATCTTTAAGATAAGAATTCGAATGGGTTTCCTAGTCTGAAGTCTCTTTGTAGTGGTAATCTTGATTGGCCAAGAATGCTTTTTCTATTCACCATTACACAAACTGACAACTTGGAAGGAAAGCAAGTGATTATAATAATTTAATTCTAACTTCTTAGTTAAGATATGAGGAAGGAAAGGAGTGACAAGTCTGAGACCGTATTTGCTTTTCTATTTATTTATTTATTTTTTCTTTCTGTTTTTTAATTAACAAAAGTTGTTTTTGATAAATTTTCATTTTTCTTTAATAATTTTTTTTATATTTTAATTTTTTTTTTTTTACTTTTTAAATTGGGCAATGCTAGGGAGCTCGAAAATGAGCTCCCCTGAATCCCTCTAATTTTGTTTGTTTTTTTCAGAAGCAGAGAAGGAGGAGGATGAGGAGGAGGAGGAGGAAGGAGGAGAGGAACTGGAGGGGGCCATAATCACAGGGGTAGAGGAGGCGGAGGTGGGGCTGGGCAGAGGCGGGGCTGAGACGGCGGGGCTGGGCAGCGATCGGGCTGGGCTGGACGACGACGGGGACGACGATCGGGCTGGACGAAGACGACGACGACGACGACGGGGACCTCTCTTCTCTCTCTCTCTCTCTTTCTCTCCCTCTCCCTCTTCCTCTCTGTGACTAAACATGGAAGAAGACGAAGAAAAAAAAATAAAAAAAATAATGCCCAAAACGACGTCGTTTTGGGCATTAGGAGGATTAGGGGGGAGATTTTCGAGCTCTCAAACATTATTCTTTTAAATTTACTAAATTTAAATATTTTTAAAAGAATAAAACAAATTCACTAAAATATAAACCAAACCAAGCCTTAAGTCCCATCAAATGGGGTCGGCTACATGAATCCTTCTTCTCCACGAGGCCCTATCAAAGGCCATTTCATTAGTCAAATTAAGTAGATTCATATCTTTATTTAAAACGCTAGTCAACGTTAATCTAGGCCTACCCCGTCTCCTAACACTTCCATCTATCGTTACAGTATTGCATCTCTTCACTACTGCCTCTGTTGGTCACCGTTGAATATGACCAAACCATCTCAAACGATTCTCTCTCAACTTTTCTTCTATCGGTGCTACTCCTACCCATTCCCGAATACACTCATTCCGAATCCTGTCTCATCTAGTCTTACCACACATTCACCTTAGCATCCTCATCTCAGCCACACTCATCTTATCTACATGTTGTTTCTTGGTTGCCTAGCACTCCGTCCCATACAACATACCTGGTCTAATAGCCGTTCTATAAAACTTACCTTTTAGTCTAGTGGGTATTCGTTTATCACACAATACTCCAGACGCACTTCTCCACTTACACTATCCCGCCTTAATCCTATAGGCCACATCTGCATCAATCTCTCCCGCTGTTGTGATAATCGACCCTAGATAACGAAAATGTTCACTCTTAGGCAATTCTTCTTTCTCAATCTTCACTTCTCCTCTGCTTTCATTGTTACTGTTACTAAATTTACACTCCATATATTCTGTCTTAGTTCTGCTTATCCGAAATCCTTTAGATTCAAGAGCTTTTCTCCAAATCTCTAACTTTGTGTTAACTCCTTCTCTAGTCTCATCCACTAGCACAATATCGTCTGCAAAAAGCATGCACCATGGCACGTCATCCTGAATATTTATCATCAACTCATCCATAACTAAAGAAAAAAGATAAGGACTTAAGGTAGATCATTGGTGTAACCCTACAGTGATAGGAAATTCATTTGTCTCTCCAGCTGGCGATCTAATGGTGGTCACCACCCCTTCATACATGTCCCTAATCACGTCAATGTAACCTTTTGTCACCCCTTTCTTCTCTAACACCCACCATATTATATCCCGGGGCACTCTGTCATATGCTTTCTCAAGATCGATAAATACCATATGAATGTCTCTTTTCTTTTCTTTATACTTTTTTATTACTCTCCTCAAAAGATAGATCGCTTCCATTGTTGACCTACCAGGCATAAACCTAAATTGATTCTCTGACACCTCTGTTATATCTTGCAATCGGCGTTCCACCACCCTCTCCCACACTTTCATTATATGAAACATTAGCTTGATTCCTCTATAGTTGTTATAATTCTTGACATCACCTTTATTCTTATAGATTGGCACTAAAATACTCTTCCTCCACTCATCTGGCATGTTCCTAGTCAACAAAATTTTACTAAACAACCTAGTCAACCAACCAACTCCCTTTTTACCCAAACACTTCCAAGCTTCAATAGGGATATCATTGGGTCCTAAAGCCTTATTTGATTTCATCTTCTTAAGTGCAATTTCCACTTCAAAGTTCTTAATCCTGCGATAGAACCTATAGTCTTGGTTTATCGTATTACTGGCTATTTCTTCCCTTGTTGTCGTACCTCCATGTTCCTCATCTAATAGTTTCTCAAAATAATTCTTCCATCTTTCCTTAATCTCATCATCCTTTACCAATACCTTAGAATCCTCACTCTTGATGCACTTTACTTGATTAAAATCTCTTGTTTTCCTCTCTCGTATCTTAGCAAGTTTGTATACCCTCTTCTCTCCCTCCTTACTATCTAGTCTAGTGTATAGGTCATCATATACTTTCAACTTGGTCTCTCTCACTACTTTCTTGACCTCCTTATTAGTTAATCTATAGCTCTTAAGGTTTTTCTCAGTTCTATCCTTCTGTCACTTTTTAAAGCACTCTTTTTTTGCCGTAACTACCGTTTAAACCTCTTCTCTCCACCACCAAGTTTCCTTAGAGCTGGGTCTCGTTCCTTTCGACTCTCTAAGCATTTCCCTTGAGATTCTCCTCATACAATTGGCCATCGAGTTTCACATAGTGTTAGCATCACCTTCTAAGTCCCAAGTATCTTCCTTATCCATTCGATTCTTAAATATTTCTAATTTATCCCCTTTTAGGTCCCACCACCTCGTCCTACGACGCCCACCAGCCTTCTTAGCTTGGTATTGCCCTCTAAAACATAAATCTAGTACCAAAATCCTATGTTGAGAGACCAGACTCTTTCCAGGAATCACCTTACAATTATTGCATTTTAGGCGGTCCACTTTTCTCACTAAGAAGTAATCTATTTGACTCTTAACTAATCTACTCTTAAAGGTTATCAAATGCTCCTCCCTCTTCTTATACATAGTATTGGCCACCATCAGGTCATAAGCCAACGCAAAATCTAAGATACTCTCTCCAGCCTCATTTCTGTCACCAAAACCGTATCCACCATGCACCCTTTCATAACCTAGTTTATCTATGCCCACATGGCCATTAAAATCTCCACCTATAAGCAGGTTCTCTCCTACGGGTATCTCCTGTAAGATCTCATCCATTTGCTCCCAAAAATCCCTCTTAGTCTGATCATCTAACCCTACTTGAGGGGCATATGCGCTAATAATGTTCACTATATTCCCTCCAATAACTAGTTTAACTAGCATAACCCTATCTTCTTTTCTAGTGACCGCCACTACACTTTCCACAAGACCTTTGGCAATTATGATTCCTACCCCATTCCTGCGTCTATCCTTACCACTATAATATAGTTTAAAACTGGTATCCTCAATTTCCCTAGCTTTCTCTCCCGTCCACTTAGTTTCTTGTATGCAAGCTATACTAACTCTCCTCCTGATCATAATATCTACCAATTCCATCGTCTTACCAGTTAAGGTTCCTATGTTCCAAGTGGCTACCCTAAACCTATAGTCTTGGACTAGCTTCTTTACCCGCGCTCGTCCAGAAAAGTGCAAAAAACCTTTGCCCATTTTTCACCGCACCCAGGCGTCGCTCACTTTTCGAAACACCCGGAGGCAGGCGCAACGCGTCACTTGAGGGAAACGACCTAGAATTTAAATGATTCAAAGTAGGATTTATTTTCATAAGGGATCCGAGCGGCTTTTTTACGTGTTGGCTATCGGCTACCTAACACACAACCCTCCTCCTTAACCCGGGCTTGGGACCGGCGGAGTTATTAACAACCCCGGCGGAGTTTTTACTAAATTAAAAAAAAAAATTAAAAAAAAAAACGAAAAAAAATTCTAAAGACGCACAGGCTTCTTTTTTCTTTTTTTTTTTTGAATTTTTCTATGTTTTTTTAGCAAATTTTATTCATAGTTTAGTCATTTTTAAAACCTTTTTTGATGCACCTAGTTGCATCTAAAAAAAGCACTAAAATATTAAAATAAAAAAAATAAAAAAAAAATTATAAAGACAAATGAAAACTTGTGTAAAATAATTTTTTTAAAAAAAATAAAATAAAACCAATCATAGATTTTTAAGAGATGTTTGGATTGCCTTGGGCCTAGCATTCTGTTTAAAAAAAATAGGGCTCCTAAATAAGGCCGAGTTTGGGAAGACTAAATAAGTGTATTTTTTAATTTTTTTTGTATTATATGTAGAAAAAGTAGAGAGGAGATGTTGATTGATGTGACCCAAAAAAAATAAAAAGATAAAATAAGTGCACTTTTTTAGGTTAGCCAAACTTAGCCTAAATTTAGGTCATATGCCATGAATGTTTCATTGAAAGGAAGTGAAGTATAAAATAAATATTCCGTCATAATATTCATTCACCAAAAAATGATATTACAAATTCATTTATCAATGTGAGGGAATAGTCGCTCTATAAAAGACTAATAAATTAATGATTATTCTACTTCATTCAATTTATTCTGATAAATTGAATACTAATAAATTATAGTATAAGTAATTTAAAAATGAAATCTAACCTAGAAAATTTGAAAAAATAATTGAAGTGGTGAATTATTTAAGATTAATGGACAGTTGCTTATAAAATATTTTTGACTATACTAATTATAATTGTCTTTGGGGAAATTATTTAAAACTGAAGTTAATCAAATTTTTCACCCGATCAGCTACGTTAAAAACAAAAATTTGAATAAATTAATAATGTTTATCCATTGAAAATGTTGTCCAAAATCTATCTCAATAATTATGATTTATTTCAGAAAAATAATATAAAATTATATAATGGATTCACACACTAATACAATATTTGCAAAATGAATTTATCACCTAAAATTTTAAGTGATTTTCATATATAGTACTAGTTAAATAAAAAAAAAATTAAAAAAAAAGCAATTTAGTATTGATATATACAAATAAATAAATAAATTGCGGAGACACAAGAGGGAATAAATTGAAGATACTATTCTGGCAACAATTTTTTTTTTTTTTTTTAATATGTATAACTATTCCATTTTTTGAGTTGAACTTGGGCATCGAAAAAGTCAGGATCCGGTCCTAGGTTCAAGATTATGAAAAAATATCGAATACTCGACTGTGTTAATTTAACATGCTAACCTAATTTATTAATCTATTAAAATTTTACTGAGTAAAATAAATAAATAAATAAATAAGCGTAAATTATACTTTTTCACTCTCAAACTATTCAAATTTCACTTTTGATCTTATCTTTTAATTATAACAATTAAATTCTTATCTTTCAACTTGTAAGAGGGGCTAATTTGAGCCCACTAAATTATTTAGGCCCAATAGCCCAAGATTAGTGGGCCCGAATTTATCGCAAGTCCAAGAATCGGTGGGCCCAGATTTATCGCCATCAAACAGATTGAATCGCTCTAAGCCTCGAAAGGGTTCGGATCCACGAACCTAGAGACTTACTCAGGCCCGGACTCGAAAGGGTATTAGGCAAGCCTAAAGATCCGAGGCACTCGGACTCGAAAGGGTTCGGATCCACGAACCTAGAGGTCCGAAATACTTGGCTTTGAACGAATTCAGACGCAATCTAGAAGTCGCTCCGTTAATGAGTCCCAGAACACTTGCGGGCTCGGAGCTTTCCGGGATCTACGCACCAGAACCATGGGCGTAATGGAGTTCGAACAAAGGACCCGATCCCGAGGACGGTGAGTGGAGACAAATTCACTCTTCGGTTAAACTAGCCTATACCCGGGTCGAGGTGGCACGACCCCGGGGGGTCCATGAGACTCGGCAATATTTTGCGGCAGGACGTCCTCTGGGACTACCCCTGACCCTTTGGGATGATTGGGGATCATTGGTTAGGTGTGGCTAAGAAGAAGGGTTCGCCGAGGGAGTGATCTCCTCTTCGGGGTTTACTCATCCTCGGAGAAGTCACCTCCTCGGAGAGGTCACCTCCTCGGACAAGGTGGTTAGAGAGAATATCCCCCATGTGCCTTGCACATGGGCTCCATCCTACATCATGAGGTGCCTATAAATAGCACCCACCCATAGCTTTACAAGGGATGGATTTTGGAGATTTTTGAACTCTTGGGAAAGAACTAATTTCCCCTCTCCATTATCAACCTTGAGAGTGAAAGTGGGAGATCCTTGGGAGAGCCTTGCCATTATTCTCTCTCTAGCCATTTTGCCTTATTCTTCACCCAATCTCTTATCTCCATCATCTCCTTTGTTGTTGTGTTCCTAAGTTGAGATTATTGAAGAATCTAAGCCTCTCATCATATTCTAGAGAATTCGAAGTTGTTCTTCAAGGATCTTCGAATATCTTCGAATTTTCCAACTCTTTTCTTGAACCCTCTCCTACATTTTGGCGACTCCGCTGGGGAGGCGGATTGGTTAATGGTCTCAACGAGATCTGGAATCCACACAACTCCAACAAGGATGGCGGGAGAAGATGAAGTTTACCAACAAGGATCCTCTAATGGTGGTGATAACAGGACCATGGCTCCAGATCAACCACTTTTGCTTGAAGCCATTCAAGGACTTCAAAATACTCAACAAGAGATTCTTACCACTCTTCAGAATCTCACTCACACCATGTTGGTGATGAGTTCTAACCTTGCACCGGCGCCAAACGGAAATCAAACTGGTGGTGGAGTTTATCCCGCCGAAGCGCAAAATCAAATCCAAGGAGAAGTAGGCCCCAATCAGCCTATGGCTCATGGCAACACGGCCACAGTAACACATGCTCAAACCACAGCAGGCGGCAGCAGTTTGCCCATGCCCAGGCTCCATGGCGTGCCAAGCCAAGATCCAATGGTGACTAGGGGAGTTTCTGGTGTAATGAATCGCGCTCCGGCGACTGTTGGTGTCCAGGAAAACATGAGGAGCACGATGGCGCAAAAGGGAGCTCTGCCCGTACCTAATCTTGTTACGCCACCAGTAAATGTTACCCAAACACCAAGCGGGCCTCCTTTGGTGCCGACAACAAATCTGCAAGCACAACCCGGTATAGCGGCGCCGTGCGGTGGACTCTACGGGCCTCAATTCAATATCCCATCACCAGCTGGCTTGTCTATAGGCGCTGATGGCCAGTATCGTCAAATGTCCTCACCAATGATGAATTCGCAGCACCAGAATGGCCAAGTCGCCCCTAGCTCAGTCTTCGGGTCTATAAGCCAAGTCCCGGGAATACCACCATCAAACTCTCTCCCTCAACAATTTCTCACTCTCGCCGATGTGCAGGCCATGTTCGATCTCGAACGGGGCAAGAGGACCTTACCCTCTTTGCCTGATCCAGACGTCAAGCCGCCTTACCCCATTGAGATGCTAAGCTATCCATACCCTGAGGGGTATACAGTGCTGAAGTTCATCAAGTTCGACGGCAAACAAGGAAATGCCCAAGAACATGTTGTGCGATTCATCGAGACTCTGGGTATTCATGGTTCAAGCCACGTCCTCCGACTGAGAGAATTCTCTAAGTCCCTTATTGACCGAGCATATAGTTGGTATGTTAATTTGGCCCCAAACTCTGTCCGAAGTTGGGAGGAAATGGTTAACAAATTCCACTCCAAGTTCTTTCAAGTGGCGGAGAAGGTGACCACACTTACATTGTGTAAAGAGAAGCAACAAGAAAGTGAAGACATCCTTGACTACGTCAAAAGGTTTCAGGACAAGGCTGTGGATTGTCATGAAGCAGTTGAGGAGAGTTATCTGGTTCAAATTTGTCTAGAAGGGGCATTGAGCAGGTACAAAATGTTTCTAGTTAATCACAAGCTACCCACCTTCTCGGCATTAATAGAAGCAGCTCGGAACATTAGCATTCCTCATGCTCAGGAGTCCGGATTTAAGGCCAGTTACAAGACTAGTTTCAAATCGTCTCGTGGACCTATTGTTGCTGCTGCCTCTGCCCCAGATACCCGAAATTCACAAGGAGGAGGTCATAGAGGCCAGAAGAGAAAGCAATATAATGGTGAAAAGGGGAATGTTTCTTATCCATGTGGAATCGAGGAAGTGAAAGCTCTAGTTAAGGAATGGGTGGCTGACGGAGAGCTAAAATTGCCTTATGTTGAAGAAATGCCATCAAAGAAGGACCGTGAGAGCCCTGAATTCTGCGTCTACCATCGTACATTGAAACATCCGACAGAGAAGTGTTGGACTCTCAGGAAAATCTTCAGAGATAAAGTCGAGGCAGACGAATTAAGGTTTAAAAAGCAAGGGACTCAAGACATCCGAGAACAACCATATCCTCAACACCGAGACAAGGGCAAGAATGTTGCTATGATAGCTTATGAAGGCCCGATGATCGAGGCTATCGCTAATCTCGATGACGATGACTGTTATCTGGACGACATCCTCGAGCCAGAGGGTGAGCAAGTTTACTATGGAAGTGCTCTCGATCCAGAGGGCAGAACATTTATGACTCATGGCGAAGATCCCTTTGATCCAGAATGAGGAGAAGAATACTATGGAAGATGAGGACACCATGTTTATGTGGCATCTTATTTTGAGGAGACCGAGGAGATGGTTAACTACGAGCCTCCAAGAGTGGAAAAAGATCTGGATCACTATGCCAAAACCCTGCAAGACTGTGTAAAGTTCAAGCAGTTCTTTGACCAGCTTGGACTTTCCAGGGAGGCAAGAACGGAAATCACCAAGTCTATCATTAATATAGCCGAGGCACACCATGAGGAATGCATGTCGACTGAGGGGTCTATCCCGAGGAAGGCAAAAGAGCAATCTAGTGCCGTTACTTTCTCCGAGGCTGATCGGAAGTATCCTTTTTCTCACAATCGCCCGCTTTATGTGACTGCTTTTATTAATGGAGTTGAGTTTAAAAGGGCCTTTCTAGATAGTGGAGCCTCTATCAACATTATGACTCGCGCTACTCTAGAAAAGGCCGGAATCTCTGAAGAACGCATTGTGAAGCAGCCGATAGTCATCACTGGCTTCGGTGGAGAAATGAGAGTTACTATCGGATGCGTAACAGTTGATTTAGTCGTCGGAGAGATTCGCTCGGCCACCAAGTTCCATATTATCGATTCTGAGGCAAATTATCACATCATTTTAGGAAGGACCTGGATGCATAGATATGGGGATGTACCGTCAAGTTATCATCAGTGTGTTAAGGCTAAATGGGGAAAGAAAACGGTGACAATTCAAGCTACAGAAAGGCCTTTCGAGATCCATGAAGCTCATTATTCTGATGCCATCTACTTCACCGAACTGGCTGTCGAAGAAGTTCCCACCACCTCTAAGCCTCGAGGGGTCAAAATTCCTCGTTGGGAGGATATCAAAGATGACAAGGAGCCGATGGCAGAGTCAAGTAAGCGGGCAATGTCTAGAACAGAAAGTCCGCCTATTCCTCGGAAGGTGATGAAAGTTCGAGAAGGAGGCAAGATGGTGTACTATTTATGAAGGTGCGGGGAGTCGGTTTCTTCAGTCACCGACTCCGAGTCAAAAGAAGAGCCTCCTGACAATGATATAGTAATAAAGCCTGAAGTGGCTCCAGAATGTATGCAAGATGGGCCGAAGCCTCAGCCCGAACAACTTATTGAAATAGATCTGAGTGATGGACAAGATACACCGAGGCCGGTATTCGTAAGTTCGAGCCTTAGCCCAGAGAAGCGGGAACAGTTGTTAAAGTTGATAAGCCGATACTCAGATGTGTTTGCTTGGTCATATAAGGAAATGCCCGGACTAGATCCTGACCTAGTCTCCCACTATCTTGATGTGTTCCCAAACTCCAAGCCAATTAAGCAAGCTGCTCGAAAATATCATCCAGATCTCGAAGAGAAGATTAAGGAGGAGATTGAAAAACTTCAACAGGCTGGTTTCATCCGGCCAATACAGTAATCCACGTGGTTAGCAAACATCGTGCCAGTAAAGAAGAAGAATGGCCAAATCAGAGTATGTGTAGACTTTCGAGATTTGAACAAATCTTGCCCGAAGGATGAATTCCCTCTTCCTCACATCGACACCCTCGTGGATACTACCTCGGGACACCAGATATTCTCATTCATGGATGGATTCAGTGGATACAATCAGATTAAGATGGCTGAAGAGGACGCAGAAAAGACCGCTTTTAGAACACCTCTCGGAAACTTCTTCTATACAGTCATGCCTTTCGGACTCAAAAATGCCGGTGCAACTTACCAAAGGGCTATGACTGCAATCTTTCATGACATGATCCATCATGAGGTGGAAGATTATGTTGATGATCTAGCGGTGAAATCCAAGAAAGAAGAAGACCATCTCCGAGACCTTGAGAAGGTATTCAAGAGGTGCCAGAAATTCAAAATGAGGATGAATCCTCTCAAATGTGCTTTCGGGGTGACGGCCGGGAAGTTCCTCGGGTTTCTTGTACATAGGCATGGTATCGAGGCAGATGAAGACAAGGTCAAATCTATCAGAGCAATGCCTCCCCCGCATTCTCAGAAGGAGTTAAAGAAGTTCCTCGGGAAGGTGTCTTATATTCGGAGGTTTATCCCAGCACTGGCAGAGATCTCTGCGCCTTTCGGCTCTTTGTTAAAAGGAGATGCCAAGTTCGAGTGGAACCAAGAGCACCAAAAGGCCTTTGAGAGAATCAAGGCGGCCTTGACCTCGCCTCAGACCATGATAGCCCCGCAGCCCGGGGTGCCTCTAATGTTGTACCTAACTTCAACCCCCAAGTCCATAGGGGCATTATTGGTCCAAGATGTAGATGGAATAGAACGCCCGATGTATTACATCAGTCGGAAGATTCGAGGAGTAGAAGTCCGATATACTCCAGTAGAGAGACATTGTTTAGCTTTGGTATTCACTGCCCAAAAGCTCAGACATTACTTCCTAGCACATCAGATTCAGATTGTTACTAGAAGTGATCCAATCCGATACCTCCTCAGCAAGCCTGCTCTAACCGGGAAGGTGGCAAGATGGTTGTTAGCACTGGGTGAATTCGAGATCACATGTGTAGCCCCCAAGGCGATCAAAAGCCAAGCCTTAGCTGATCTCCTTGCCCAATTTCCAAGTGGTGACTATGAACCAGTGAATGAAGAATTAAGAGGAGAGGTGCACGCAGCTATGGCTTCCGAGGAAAGCTTCTGGACATTGAGCTTTGACGGAGCAGCAGCCGGAGGGAAGGGAGGAACCGGGATAGTCCTTACAAGCAAAAGTGGGGAAAAGTTATATTTGTCTTATAAACTGGATTTCCATTGTTCGAATAACGAAGCCGAGTATGAGGCTCTTATTTTAGGCTTGATAGCAGCTGAGAAGCACAGTATCAAGAAGATTCGGATCCGGGGGGACTCAAAGCTGATAGTGAAGCAAGTTTCAGGACAGTTCGTCTTAAAGGAGCCTGCCTTGGCCACATATCGAACAACAGTCCAAAGGCTTCTTGACAAATTTCAGAAGGTCGAAATAGAGCATGTGCCTCGCTCCGACAACAATTTTTCAGATGCCCTCGCAACATTAGGGGCAAGAGTTGACATTCCAGAGGAAGAGGCAACAATTGTTATCAAGAAGATAACAGAACCTTCAATAATACCCGAAGACAAAGGCTTTCCGGAGGACTGGAGAGGAGAAGTCCTCGAACAACTCAGAAGCAAAGTTGGAAAACTGACTATGGCCAAGCTTGCCCAATTCACAATTATTCAAGGTGAACTTTACTTCCGAGGAGGTACCGGATTCCTAGCCTGGTGTGTTGGCCAACAAGAAGCAAGCTTCCGGCTACAACAGATCCATGAAAAGTCTTGCGAGGATGAGGATATCAGTCTGTACAAAAAGATCCAAAGGCATGGCTATGATGGTGCATGATGGCCACAACCCGAGCAGCTGGTGAAAGCTTTCCAAACGATCTTGCAACTCTAGGGTCAAATGTCAACATTCCACGGAAGAAGTCTATCTATGACATTTACAGTTTGCATTGTCCATGAAGTTCTATCTTTCTTATGTTATGAAGAAATTTATTTCCTCCATATTATGTATCTCCATTAAAAGTTATTTTCTCTACATTGTATATCTTCATTGTGTTATTTTGCTTGAAACAGTTTTCAATTTTGTTGCCCCTCAAAGAAGAAAAAGGAATGGTAGACTCAATTACCAACCTGAAGGGAGTTTTCTTGACACAGTAGAAGTATACTTCCACTCGGACCCCTGAAGAGCAGCCATGGCTTCCATCAATGCAAGCTTTGAGGGTCTCTCTTGCTGAAGTAGAGTGTGTGCTCCCACTCGGACTTCCGAAGAATAGCCCTTACTTCCATCAATGCAAGCTTCGAGGGTCTTTCTTATTGAAGTAGAGTGTGTGTTCCCATTTCGACTTCCGAAGAATAGCCCTTACTTCTATCAGTTCAAGCTTTAAGGATCTTTCTTGCTGAAGTAGAGTGTGTTCTCCGCCTCAGACTTTCGAAGAACAGATCTTGCTTCCATCAGTGCGAGCTTCGAGGGATAGCCTTTGCTTCCATTAGCTGCCAAAGTAGAAGTGCGCATCCACTCGGACGTCCGAGAGACAGCCTTGTTTCTGCTCGGACTTCTGAGGGAGAGCCTTCCGAGGGACAACTCTTGCTCTCATTAGTGCGGGTCCGAAGAACAGCCCTTGATTTCATCAATACGAGCTCCGAGGATCTTTCTTTTCAAAGTAGAGTGAACTCTTACTCGAACTCTCGAGGGATAGCCTTTGCTTCCATTAGCTGCCGAAGTAGAAGTGCGCATCCACTCGGACTTCCGAGGGACAGCCTCGTTTCTGCTCGGACTTCTGAGGGACCGCCTTGTTTTCGCTCGAACTTCTGAGAGACAATCTTTACTTCTGTTGGTGCAAGCTTGGTAGACTCGGTTATCTTCCAGAGGGATCTTTCTTTTCAAAGTAGAGTGGACTCTTACTCGAACTCCCGAGGGATAGCCTTTGCTTCCATTAGCTGCCCAAGTAGAAGTGCGCATCCACTCGGACTTCCGAGGGACAGCCTCGTTTCTGCTCGGACTTCCGAGGAACAGCCCTTGCTCTCATTAGTGTGGGTTCCAAGGGCCCCGAGGTCGTGGATTTCAATCAAGAATTCATTTGCCTGAAATAGCAAAGCCAACAAATGAGACAAACAATATCAATTTCAGATCATGATTCAGGCATTATCAGAATGGGGCAACATCAACAAATAATAATTATCTATTTAAGCTACAACAATTTTATTACTCTGAGCACGTTCATGAAAATGCAACAATCAAGTTTTTGTCTCTCCGGACTGGTTCTTCTCAAGCCGACGTAAAACTACAACGGTCACACAAAATTTTGACATCAGCTATGTATTTCCCAAGCATCCACAAGTTAAACAAACAACAATATATCATCTTTATTATTCAACGAAGTATTTCATCATATCAACAAGTCCTACGATGAATTCTACATCAGGAGTTCGAGCATGATATCTAATATTCTCGGGGTTGCAACAATCAATCATTCGATAACAAGATTTATATACAATATGAGGGGTTTATTTTCTCGGGTTTCTTCGACAACAACAATAATTATTTTATTCGTCCCATGCAAGCAAAGATAGCAACAACACTCACGTGTAGGCCATGTTCTCTCTCAACATCAATAGCCTAGTGCAAGCATCAAATATTTTGTTTATGTCAGATTTATCAACACAAGGTCAAGCTCCAAAACATGAATTTCAGGATTACATTACTCATGCCAATCAAGATTCAATAGAACCTTCGGCTATCTCGAGTTCAAAATTGTTATACAACAATACTCACAAATCTCAAAGGCCCAAAGCAAATTTCTAGTAAGGCTCAAAAATTCGGATTTCGTCAAAACAAGAGGTTACTCACAGATTTATGCCAACAGCGGAAGAGCACGGCTGAAGTTAGAGGCAATGTGGGAAGCAGAAAATAGGCCACGAATGGGTGGAACCAGTACCGAAGATAGCCGGAGTAAATCAATAACAGCACCGGCAGTGGGCAAGAAAGAATATAGTTAGACCGACGACGCGTTGAGTGGGCGGCGTGGTCAATAACCAGTTACAGTTGAAGCCAAAGGTAGTGTGGAAGACGTAGCGGAGTTGGCGTCGACGTAGAGCAACAAGACTGAGCTAGGTTGGACAAGACCACACACGTTGCGTTGAGAGGGCGAACGTGCGTGGTCGATGACGGATAAGCTGAAGCCGGAAGCAGCGATGTGGAGCTAGATTGGGCAAGACCACACACGTTGCGTTGAGAGGGCGAACGTGCGTGGTCGACGTCGGATAAGCTGAAGCCGGAAGCAACGATGGTGCCACAGAAGAGTCGGCAACCACACACGTCACGTTGAGTGGGCAACGTGCGTGGTCTGCGTTGGAGTAGTTGAAGCCAATGGCGGAGTACCAGCAGAGAGAGACCAACAGTGATTGGCGATGGAGTAGCAGCAAATTGAAACCAACAATGTACACACGACTTCAATAGCAGATTGAATTTGGCCCTGCAATTGCAATCAACGTACACACGGCTTCAGTCTCTAACCTGTTAAAAGAAGAATGTGTGTCATTGAAATCATAAATTCTGATATATGTATATACAAAACTACCAAAAAGAAAAACTACCACAAAATATATGAATATACAAGAGGAAGAGAAAGCCACAGTTAAGGGGGGTGATATCCGAGGCCGATGTTGGAAATATAAGCTGAAAATCAGAAAGGTTTACGGACTGTGATCAACAAAACTGAAGCTAAGCAACGTTAGGCCAGACCACACACGGCGTTGAGTGGGAAAACGTGCGTGGTCGGCGTTGGATGAGCGAGGCCGAAAGCAGCAGTGGTGTCGCAGAGGAGTTGGCAACCACACATGTCACGTTGAATGGGCAACAGTGTGGTCGGCTCTGGGCAGTCAAGGCCAAAAGCAAAGTTGCAGCAGAGGTGATGTCTCAAGAGCAGGACGAAAAGGTGCGCAGGCCACGCAAGCTGGGCAGTCGTGTATGCAAGGCAGGGTCGGGGCTGCTCTCGCAAGCGCCGTCGGAGTGTTACACGGCGCTAGGAAGTTTGGAAGGCGCTGCTCAGTCGTGTTTGAACCAGTGGTGGTGCTATTCGGTGGAGCAAAACCGAAATCAGACGCACCCAAAGCTCAGAGTGGATGCGTCGTTGGGCCGAGGTGAAGTATTGACAACGGCGAGGCCTGTAGCTGCAGCGATGAACAACGTACAACCTGAAAAATTTCGATAGTGAAGTAAGGAAGATGAAGCACAAAAAAATAAAAAAATAAATAGAAAAGATGTCGTGGATGCAAGGAGTTGGTGTCGGCCTCTGTTAATTGCAGAAACAGAGCCTCTCTGAAAATGTTGAAATCTGGGTTTGTCTTGTAGAGGGAGAACCGGCTGGCCACGATTTGGCTTAGTAGCTGAGGAACACTGAAGAAGAAAGCTGGGTGCCGAAATGAGTCCTTGGATTTTGATCTCCTGTAAATAAAATAAAAAAAAATTCGTGGTCTCTCCTTTCTTGATTTAGAGAAGCGGCGGCGGTGGTCTTCAAATGGAGTGCAGAGCAAGCTGTAGAGAGAAGAGTAGGGTTTGACAAAAAGGAATAAGGTTATATTTATGTATAAGTGGTGGGCCTTATCTCTCCAAGATTCAAAAATAAATGGGCTGCTGTATTGTAAAAGAAAGTGTGGCCATATCTTGTCAAAAATAAAAAAAATAGGTTCTTTAATTTGCTTTGACTTGGAGTAAAACAATGCATCTTCAAATGTTCTAGAAGACTTGGAATTATTCAGGCTCTTAAAAAAATTAAAGGATCAGGATTGGTTTATGAAGAAAAACGTAGCACAAATATTTATTTGGTGTCAAAAAGCAATATGCTTTTATATTGTAAAAAAAAAAAAAAAAAAAGAGTACAAAAAAAATAAAATTTTTGCTTGTCAATTTTTTCTGTAAATTGAAGTGCGTCATCAACTTTATCCATAGGCTCTGTCGTGACAAAATGTTTTTTTTTTGGGGGAACGTGATGCGAAACAGGGTCGAAGAAATGACAGTATGCATGTCTGAGAAATTTAAAATTTCTCATACACGCAAGGGGCAAATGTAAGAGGGGCTAATTTGAGCTCACTAAATTATTTAGGCCCAATAGCCCAAGATTAGTGGGCCCGAATTTATCGCAAGTCCAAGAATCGGTGGGCCCAGATTTATCGCCATCAAACAGATTGAATCGCTCTAAGCCTCGAAAGGGTTCGGATCCACGAACCTAGAGACTTACTCAGGCCCGGACTCGAAAGGGTATTAGGCAAGCCTAGAGATCCGAGGCACTCGGACTCGAAAGGGTTCGGATCCACGAACCTAGAGGTCCGAAATACTTGGCTTCGAACGGATTCAGACGCAATCTAGAAGTCGCTCCGTTAATGAGTCCCAGAACACTTGCGGGCTCGGAGCTTTCCGGGATCTACGCACCAGAACCATGGGCGTAATGGAGTTCGAACAAAGGACCCGATCCCGAGGACGGTGAGTGGAGACAAATTCACTCTTCGGTTAAACTAGCCTATACCCGGGTCGAGGTGGCACGACCCCGGGGGGTCCATGAGACTCGGCAATATTTTGCGGCAGGACGTCCTCTGGGACTACCCCTGACCCTTTGGGATGATTGGGGATCATTGGTTAGGTGTGGCTAAGAAGAAGGGTTCGCCGAGGGAGTGATCTCCTCTTCGGGGTTTACTCATCCTCGGAGAAGTCACCTCCTCGGAGAGGTCACCTCCTCGGACAAGGTGGTTAGAGAGAATATCCCCCATGTGCCTTGCACATGGGCTCCATCCTACATCATGAGGTGCCTATAAATAGCACCCACCCATAGCTTTACAAGGGATGAATTTTGGAGATTTTGAACTCTTGGGAAAGAACTAATTTCCCCTCTCCATTATCAACCTTGAGAGTGAAAGTGGGAGATCCTTGGGAGAGCCTTGCCATTATTCTCTCTCTAGCCATTTTGCCTTATTCTTCACCCAATCTCTTATCTCCATCATCTCCTTTGTTGTTGTGTTCCTAAGTTGAGATTATTGAAGAATCTAAGCCTCTCATCATATTCTAGAGAATTCGAAGTTGTTCTTCAAGGATCTTCGAATATCTTCGAATTTTCCAACTCTTTTCTTGAACCCTCTCCTACACAACTCATATTTCAATATAATTTTCCCGTTACTTACAGTGGTGTAACATGAAGAAAATTTTGGTCTACATAAAGCAAATGGGGGAAATTATAAATATCTTCTTGAATTTTGATTAAAATATTAATTATTTTTTGTGATTTTGAAAATTATATTCCATCCCTTGAGATTTTTAATTTCATAACAAATCGTTTATTTTATTAATAAATTATTAAATCAATTAATAATTTTTAATGATATTATAAATATGTTTTAATTAATAATTTACATCATTTTATTATTATATAGGAAAATAATTATAAATTTTATTTTTTTAATTAATTATGTTAAATAAAAAATTTAATAAAGAGATATTTATAATTTTTTAAATTATGAAAGATAATTTATATTTTAAATAAATTTTAAAAAATATATTTATAATTTTTTTTAAAAAAAATATTGACCTAACATAAAAACTTCGCAAATGTCAAACCCATCAATCACTATACCCTCAAAAGACTAGTCAATTGAGTTTATTCCTAAAATTTAAACAAGCTAATTTTTTTCACAACAATGATTCATCCCATTAAAAATATCACCACTAATAATACTAATACATTAAAAAATAAAAAAAAATAAAAATACAACTCCAAGACCAAAATATCACATCATTAATGACGGGACCCACTGCTACCTAATTAGTGGGAGCACTAATTAGTGCTCCCAACCATTTTTCTTTTTCTCAAAACTACCTTGGGATTATTTTATACTAATAAATTCAACTCTAACAAAGCTCTAATTGTTTCATCCTTAATGCTGTGTTTGGTTGAAGAATTTGAGGAAAGATTTGAAAAGAAAAATAGAAAAAGTAGGTGAAATGTGAATAAAATATACCTATATTTCACTTAATTTCACACAGCTTTTCCTTTTCCCTTTCTAAATCTCTCTCTAAATCCTCCAACCAAACACAATATAAAGGTTTCTTGGTTTTGCAATTCTAGAAGTCTATCATTGCCGTACATCAAGTGGTGCAGAGTTGCTATCCTCCAATTCTGCTTAATAGAGTGTAAAAGTCTCCTTGGTCCACATTTTTCTATTTTTCTTTGTTCGTCCACTTTAGCATACTAGTTTTTCAATTCCGAATGATCAAGTACACCATCAAGAACCACCATCTAGTGAGGCTGTGTTTGGTGGGATTTTGTATTTAATTTTTCATACTATTGATTTAAATGTTGCGTTTGGTTTTAATTTTTAAAAATTATTTTCATATTCGCATTTGAAAACTCGTCTACCCGATCATTCCCCAAACGTCAAGTCAGTTGACTAGAATAGTATTTTTTTTTTATAACTGTTATTTTCATATTTTAAATAAAAATTATTTTTGAAATTTTTTTAAAAAAAATTATGGGCTTTGAATAGAATTTTGGGTTATGTGTTTGGTTATGAGTTGTAAGTTTTTAAATCAAATATCATATGTCACATCAAAGATTTTAAACTCAATTCAAAACTCTTTTCAAAACTTATAACCAAACAAATTTTTCTCACTCAAATCGTAATTCCAAAACTCACAAATTTAAAATACAATTCTATTCTCAAATCATAATTTTAAAATTCTACCAAATGTCTAATTCTCTTTGTAGGAGTGATTCAGGTTTAAATTTTAAGGATGTAAAAAATGATTGGATTTTCAATTAGTTCTTTTTGAGATCTCGTAATATATTTCGATCACCCATGAGCTCTTTCATGACTTGTGATTGAATTCCATTAGTGTCTTAGTAGTGGATCTTTTGTTATGAGTTGTGTTAAATCTTACTAACAACAGATTATTCCAACACCAGAACTTATAGATGCAGTGACGACATTACAAAGCATCTCTTTTTTTTCACCACAAAAAAAAGTACACTATCAAGAGTCTAAAGCCATGTAACGTATGTTTATATCTCTATTCAAAAAACTTGACATAAAAAAAATAACCCTAATTGTTGATAGAGAGTAATGTGGAAAGATAAATAATACTATCCTGAATCTGTAAAATAAGATGTAATTTTTATTTGACTAGTGGTTATCAGTTGGAGGATACTTTCTTTGATAGTCAAATTAGCAAAAGATATTTCTGATAGAGGGAGAGAAAATCAAAAAGGTATAATTACAAAGTTAAGAAGCCATTCGTTTATCTTCAGGAATCGTCTCTATTTATATGGTTGGTCGTTTGTCCTAATTAGTTTGGTTGGGCTGAGCCATTAGGCTAGCTTGATTTGGTCAGACCTAAAATTACTATTATGTGTAAGTTTTTGTCCCACCATTCTACTTATACAAAAAAATAATGTACTCTCTAGCAACAAAAAAAAGTTCACATTTGTGTTTTAAAATAATGAGTAGAAAGCAACCAAGAGTAAGAAAAGTTCAAACTACATCATGACATGGTATTGATATTCAAATTTAAGTATTATAAATGATAATAAACCTTTGTTTGGCATGCCAGACATTTTAAATTTTTTAACTATTTTAATTATAAAAAGATAAAATAAATTTTTTAATCTAATAAGACAAAATATCACATCTAAATCATAATCATTTTATTTTTTTTAAAAAAATCAAAAAAGTTAAAAAATATATTCTAAACGAGACTTTTTAACCCCAATTAAAATAATTAAAAAGCCAACTCATATCCTAAACGAACCCTAAAACACCACATCCACTAAACTAACTTTTATAAATTAGAGTGATACAAAATATGGTTTGTATTCATATATAACCACCCATATCATACAATAACATGTCCTAGATAAAAATATTCTGTGCTTAACTTAGCTCTGATTTCATTCATATAATGTTATGGTTAATGTAGAATTGTATTATGCAAGAGATATAGGTGCATATAATTTGTTTTCAAACAAAATGGTTATCCATAACTTTTGTCCTTGAGTGGCCATATATGATATACCAAAAGCAATTGCAGATAGGCATTGACTTTGATACAGTTGAGAATTCAATAATTTTAAATTATTATTACCTATGAAAATACCATGTGGTGTCCTCCCTAACCAACTTTTCACTAGATTTTATGAGGATAACACAAAAATTATTATAAATCCATTAAACTAACTATATCTTCCATTAAAACTAATCAAACGTTTATCTTGACTATACACCAAATATATATATATATATATATATATTTAATACAAATACACACTAACGTAATCATACTACAAACGCGTTATGATTAAGATATTGAATAATTTTCAGACATAATCATAAGCGATATTGAATAATTTTCAGACATACAAAGTGGGTGTTTGGGAAGTTGTTATTTTAATAGGTTGTTTTAGTTTTTGATTATTTTGATAAATTAAAATTTTTGTATTTGAAAAAATGATTTGATTTTTTTTTTTTTTTTTTGTAGTTGGATATGATGTACGTAAGAAAAAAAATGAAATAATTATGAATTTAATGTGATATTTTGACTTATTTATTATTTTAATTTATTTTGTCTTTCTGTAAATTTTAGCCTAAATTAGGCTAAAATCTCACTTCCCAAAACATGAAATATTAAAATGAAATTTAAGTGAGAGTTGGAGGGTGAAAGTGTAATTTTCTTTCAGTTTTTCTTTTTCTATAATGCCATTAAATTTTTTTAAAGAACGAGTTTGGTTAAAATTACATTGAAGAACGAGTTAGAGTTTGAGGACATAATTGTTGCAATTAGACTTTGTTTGGCTGTGGCTTAAAAATTAATTTATTGGTTAAAAAAATCTCATTTTGTACACATAAATAGATAAAAAAAAAAAAAACAATTCATTTAGCAATCTCATAAATAAATAAATAACCCAATTTAGTCACTCTAAAAAAATACTTAAAAAGTCAAAAGAACATGTCAAACAAACTAGTCTTTAAAACGTCACTTTTTTTGTAAAGTTTTTTTTTTTTAAATTAATAAATTAACTTTTAAGCTAACACTTAAAGAAAAACTTAAAAAATAAGATCAAAATAAAATTCTAATTCTAATAAAAATTAAAGTGGGAAAAGTATAATCTATTTATAAAAAAAATTAAAAAGTTAAAAAACCCACAAAACGCAATTGGTACCATTATCCCCTACAAAATATACAACAAACTCAAATACACACCCCAACCAAACAGTGGTCTCCTGGTGCGTGTGGACAGGTGTCATGTGGAGAGAGAGAGAGAGAGAGAGAGAGAGAGAGAGAGAGACAAGGGGGAACCCACCAATGATTTGGTGAGATGGGCATTTGATTCGTGGGGTATTGATGATTGTGGATCGTAGAAGTTGGCAATGATAGAGGATAAAATGGATAATTGAAAAAGGGAGTAAGAGGAGAGAGAGAGAGAGAGAGAGAGCAAAGAATTTTGTGTGGGGATAAGGTTTGGTTTTGTTTGTGTCTGTGATGTCCCCCTTTATTTATTACTACTTCCTGCCATTACGGCCAGCCGACCAATTTTGCTTTGCTTTTGATTCTTGCTGTTGTTATTGTTGTTGTTCATATTATTTGTGCCCCTTCTTTCTATTCATTATGCAACCTTTTTACTTTGCTCTGGACCACACTCATTTCTTCACGTTCAATTTCTCCATCTTAAAATCATTTTTTTTTTGTCATATAATAAATTTCTCTAACTTAAATTACATTGCAATATAGTGATTTGAGACTACAAATATGATTTTAAAAATCAACTTTTGGTATCAATATATTTTAAGATATTTTGGTATCGACTTTTTATGATAATTAGTTTGGTATGCATATCAAGTTCTTAATTGATACGATCTGTCCAACTACTATAAACCTTGACTACAATATTACGTATCATTTGATAATCTTGATATTGTTAGATCACAAATAAATCATTGATTACGAAAGACTAAAGTGCTAGAGATAGAGGTTCAATCCTGGTTCTGACTTTTTGATTCAAGGATTGGAATCCTTTATCATAAAAAAATGTGTTTGTCTTTTGTTTTGCACTTATAAATTACAATTACATTTATTTTAATTAATAATCAAATTATGTAATTGTAAGAACATCAAACAGGAGACAAACATTTTAGGTTAAAAATTCCAAGTCCAACCAACTAAAGGAAATCAAGGTGTGTTTGGATATAGATTTGAGGAAGAATTTGTGATGAATTGAAAAGAAGGGGGAAAAAAATATAATAAACAATTCAAAAAATCAAAATAGGACTGTAGTGAACTTACAGGCCCGAACAACACTCTTCAATCCATACCGAAGGAATATTAGTACAAAAAAAATTAAAAAATCATTTATATTTTATTTATAAATTCCTACTCAAAATTCTAATCTAAACAAACTTAAAAATTGTTAACTACTGTCCATCCAAAAATGGACAGCATTGAAGGGTGCATTTATATAATTGGAGATATGGTATCTCTGAAGGCACGTAGGAAATGTTTTCAGGAAAATGCGTAGTAGCTCAAAAGTACAGTGGTTCGAACGGCTCGACAGCCCAAAACGACGTCGTTTTGGGCTGTTTTTTTTTTCTTTTCTTTTTTTCTTCTTCTTCTTTGTCGTGCTGGTCTGAAACCAGAGGGAGATGAGAGGGAGAGAGAGAAAGAGAGAGAGAGAGAGAGAGAGAGAAAGGAGGCAGGTCGTTCGTCGCAGCCCTCCGCCGTTGCCTCTGCCCGATCGTCGCAGCCCCGCATCGGCCGATCGTCGCAGCCCCGCATCGGCCGATCGTCGTCGCAGCCTCCGCGCCTCCGGCCCTCCTCCGCCTCCACCCCGATATGTTGGCCCCCTCCAGTCCCTCCTCCTCCTCCTCCGCCCTCCTCCAGCCTCTCCCTCTCCCTCCTCCTCCTTCTCTCTCACTTTTTCGAGCCGAAACTCTCGAGCTACCAATTGCTACCGATGTTTTCATATATTTCAGTCAACAATGCAATCTTGACCATGAAAATATCCGAAATCATTGGTCTTAATTTGGTTAATCCTTCAAGCTTTTTTATTAATTATTGCAAATTTTGCGGACATTACCCTTTTTTTTTTTTTTTTCTTTTTTTAGAAATCACTGCCGGTTTCAATGTGAAAGTGTGTAACTTTCATTACAACTTTTTTTTTAGATGGTAAATTACACTAAAACTTTATCATCTTCAAAGATTTACTTGGTATTGGCTTCAATGATAAAAATGATTTTCTTAATTAATTTATGAATAGCATTATTTTACCTTTAAATATTTGTTTTAAAATCCTTAAAATATCACTCCTGAATTTTTAGTTCCAAGAAAGCAAATCGGACAATTGTGTGTGAATGATACTTTAGTTACCTCCTACTATCGTTAATGTAGATAAATTTAAAAGTGATATTTTAAAAATATCTAGAATTACTTTTAAGTAAAGATATCTAGTTTGTTCTTGAGCTTTCAATACAGATTTCACTTTTGTAATTTCAACTGTTTATATTAAAAATCTATGTGAATAACTTGTTTATTAAAAATTAATTTAATTTGATATATGTAGCAATTATATTTATATAAGATAACTAAAATTTAAAAATAAATAGATCCCAAATAATGGACAAGAGAGACATTTGTTACCATTTACGTGAAAAGAAAAAGAAAAAAGTAAGAAGAGTCCACGTCAGAGAGAACTGTATGACGTTTGATTTGTCCAAGAGAGAAGATGAGAAGGCACATATCATCATATGCACCGACTTTCATTAAAGCAAAAGCTTTAGGCTTGCCTGCCCCACTACTCTCTCTCTCTCTCTTCTTTGTAAGACTTTTCGTTAAGTTGGATGAGGAGGGCTGTCAGATGGAAGCATCATCATGCATGCATTCGTTTAAAAGTAGAGAAAGTTTAGCATCAAAGAAAAAAACAAAGTAAAGAAAAGGTTTTTTTTTTTTTTTTTTTAATCATCATCTAGAAATAGAAAGTAGAGAGAGGATATTTGGCTTTTTATTTTTATTTTTATTTGGATATCTCCGGATTATTTGTGTAGCTCAATTAATCTTGAAATTTTAAAATTAATAATTGAGTAAATCTCTAATAACCTCTTGAGGTGATCGAAATTGGTGATTGTGTAACACTGCACTACATTCTTCACTTTGCAATACTTATTATTTGATTGTCTCTCAAAATATAAAATAAAAAAGATGGATTTCATTATTTAAGCTAATAAATATTAAGTTATAACACTAATATGATCGAGAAGTGAGAGAGAAAGTGTGAGAGTGAGGCCACATCCACATGAAAGCATAGCCCAAATTGACCTGCGCACATATTTCTCTCCTAAGAGTGAATCTGTGAATAAAAAATTATAAGTAACTCGATAAGTTACATTAAACAGAGGTATACACAAGAAAAAAGGTTGAGAGGTATTTTTAAATTTTAAATTTTAATTTTTGATTGTCAACTTTTAACTTTAAAAAAAAAAAATAAAATTATACCAAACAGAAAAAAAAAACAAAAAAGAAAAAACAAGAAAAGTTGTTAGATTAAATGAACACATGTATTCATAAACATGCATATGTATATATATACCTTTTTTTATAGGAAAAAATTCATTTAACAAGAGAATATATATAGACAAAAAATGGAGGGCACTGGTACTGCTCCAACACACACTGATCCTTTCAACCCTCCATGTTTGAATTAATGATCCAATAGTCACATAAAGGAATATATATACATATGCTATTCCCATTTTAATCTTTACTGTGATTTTTTTTAAATATTTTAATTGGACAAAAGATTTCAAACTTGTGAAAGATGAAAAATGGCTTATACCATCAAGCATAATAAAGCTACAAAATATGTATAAAAACTGTCTAAATGTCACAAAATAAATCATTACATATGTGTATATATTGACCAATTTTGTACCCATTCTCAGTTTAGATTGCACCCTTAATTTTTTTTTTTTTTAATCATTCAAATTATTCTTGGGATCGAATATCTTTCCCAAGTGATATATTTAACACTATTTACTACTTGCTTTTTCAACTTTGTCAAAACGTATTCTTAAAGAATATTTTGGATTTCAAATGATTCCTCAATTATATGGTGCCACTGTCGTACATACTTTTGTTTTGTTTTTTTTGACAAGTTACTGTACTCCATACATGTACTCGATATTCTAAGCCAAGAATAATTTTTGAATGTGATGGAACGTTTAATTAAGGACCATGCAATTGCTATATCTCTTAATCTGAAATTCGCATTCATCCAAACTGATGAATTAATTGTACCAAACCATGATAAATTGGTAGAGGGAATTTGTCTGATTTGTGGAGTAAGAATAAAATCATTTTTTTTTAACCAAATCAATTACAATTTATATGTATTATTGATTATTGACATTATTAAGGAATAACAACCAATTATAGATAACTTCTTTCACCACCATTACGAGTTTAGGAGTATAATCAATAATTGTCAAATGCAAGATTAATTATTTCTTCTTCATTATGGGGAGATTTTTTTCCAATCAAATTATAGGTTTTTTATTTTTTTAAGTTGACGTAGTTGTTGGGATTTTTATATATTGATGATGATGTTTAACTCTTAATATCAGATTTAATGTAATTATCATGATAATTGCAAAAAAAAAAAAATTATCTCATTTGAACCCCACCCCCCCTTTTTTTTTTTTTGGTCAGTAGTTGGAAAAAGCATTTGCGGTATGCAACAACTTGGATTATGTTGGGCTTGTGTAGCCCATGGCCCAGACCCAACTTCAAAAATCTCTAGCAAGGCCTTTTTCATATGGGATTTTTATTGATAAGTCCAATTTAGAAGTGTTTTAACCCAAGAAGTCCATGAAGAAATTTTTTAACCCATTTAGTCCCATGTATGTATAGTTTTATTCCATAAAGTCCATTTTCTTAATTTACACTATTTTCTTGGACACTTATGCCCTTATATTTAATTTTGATACCCTTATAAATATTTTTTGAACGATTAGCAATTTAATGATGTGAACATTCATATTTTAAAATTCACATTGGTAGGAATGTAAAATTGGCCCGTGGGCGGCCCGAAACTCGGCCGCAAGCCGGGGCGGGCCCGGCCCGTTGACAATGTGAATATTCACATTGACATATTAACATTCACATTAATAGATGTGTAAAATTGACCCCCGTCCCGTGGCGGTGCGAAACCCGCCCGCGACCCATGGCCGGCCCGGGGCGGTCCCGGTCCGGCCCGTCGACAATGTGAATATTCACATTGACATGTTAACATTCACATTGGTAAGAGCATAAAATTGGGCCGCGGCCCATGGACGGCCAAAAACCCGCCCGCAGCCCGGGGCGGGCCCGACCCGTTGACAATGTGAATATTCACATTGACATGTTAATATTCACATTGATAGAAGTATAAAATTAGCCCACGGCTTGTGGCTGCCCAAAACCCCGGCCCGGTCTGTTGACCATGTGAATATTCACATTGACATGTTAACATTCACATTGATAAGAGTATAAAATTGGCCCGCGGCCCATGGACGGCCAAAAGCCCGCCCGCTGCCCGGAGCGGGCCCAGTCCGGCCCGGCCTGTTGACAATGTGAATATTCACATTGACATGTTAACATTCACATTGATAAGAGTGTAAAATTGGCCCGCAGCCCGTGGGCGGCCCGAAGCCCGACCGCAGCCCGAGGCGGTCTTAGCCTGACTCGTGACAATGTGAATATTCATATTGACATGTTAACATGCACATTGATAGGAGTGTTAAATTAGCCCGCGCCCCGCGGCTGCCCAAAACCCGCCCACGGCCCGTGGGTGGCCCGGGGCGGGCCCGGCTCGGCCTGTTGACAATGTGAATATTCACATTGACATGTTAACATTCACATTGATAAGTGTGTACAATTGGCCCGTGACCCGTGTGCAGCCCGAAGCCTGACCTCAGGCCGGGGCGGGTCAATTTTACACTCCTATCAATGTGAATGGTAACATGTCAATGTGAATATTCACATTGTCAACAGGCCGGGCCGGGTCCGCCTCGGGCGGCCCACGGGCCGTGGGCATATTTCAGGCAGCCACGGGGAACGGGCTAATGTTACACTCTTATCAATGTGAATATTAATATGTCAATGTGAATATTCACGTTGTCAACGGGTCGGGCCCGCCCCAGCCCGGGGCCGGGCTTCGGGCTGCTCACGGTTCACGGGCCAATTTTACACTCTTATCAATGTTAATGTTAATATGTCAATGTGAATATTCACATTGTCAACGAGCCGGGCCGGGCCCGCCCTGGGCAGCTGGCGGGTTTCGGGCCGCCCACGGGCCACGGGCCAATTTTACACTCCTATCAATGTGAATGTTAATATGTCAATGTGAATATTCACATTGTCAACAGGCCGGACCGAGCTCGCCCCGCGCCGCCCACGAGACGCGAGTCAATTTTACACTCTTATCAATGTGAATGTTAACATGTCAATATGAATATTCACATTGTCAACAGGCCGGGCCGGGCCCACCCCGGGCCGCCCACGGGCCGTGGGCTAGTTTCGAGCAGCCACGGGGCGCGGGCTAATTTTATACTCTTATCAATGTGAATGTTAACATGTCAATGTGAATATTTACATTATCAACGGGTCGGGCCGGGCCCGCCCAGGGCAGTCCACGAGTCGCGGGCGGGTTTTTGGCCGGCCACAGGCCGCAGGCTAATTTTACGCTCCTATCAATGTGAATGTTAACATATCAATGTGAATATTCACATTGTCAACGGGCCGGGCTGGGCCGGGCCCGCCCAGACCCAGGCCCGGGCCCGGGCTTCGGGCTGCCCACGGGTCATGGGCCAATTTTACAGTCTTGTCAATGTTATTGTTAATGTTAATATGTCAATGTGAATATTCACATTGTGAACGGACCGGTCCGGGCCCGCCCTGGGCGGCGGGCTGGTTTCGGGCCGCCCACGGGCCGCTGGCCAATTTTACACTCCTATCAATGTGAATGTTAACTTGTCAATGTGAATATTCATATTATCAACAGGTTGAGCCGGGCCTATTTTTTTGGCCTGTGGGCCGGCCCGGCCCGACTCGAATTTTTCCGGGCACCCATGAGGATCGACATGGGCCGGGCCCCTACACATTGACGATATGAACATTTACGTTGACGGTATGAACATTCACATTAAGGGTATTTTGGTAATTATGTCACCCATAGGACTTATTGAAATATAAGAAAATAATGTGAACTAAATGGAACATAAGTAGATGAAAAGGGTATTTTGGTCTTCTTATCTCAAATTGGACCTAATGGAATAGTCAAAAAGAATATGGGTTGGATGGAATAAAGCTCTTAGAAAATAGATTTATCAAAAAAGCTCCCTTTTCATATATTCAACTGATGAAGATAGGTGGGTAATTTTATCTATTCAACTTGAATTTTTCTCTATTGGGTCCATCCATCTATTTTGTAATTCTTTGTACGTTAATGAAAAATACATTATTAAGTTTTTTTTATTCATATATAATAGTACAAAAAAACCTCAATAACTACAAGAGGAATATGACTTGTACGTAAATCAAGAGACTTGAAACACATGCATACATTTCATGAATGTTGACATACAAGACGTAAAATTGAATATAAATTATTGTAGTAATTATAAGAAGGTCTGTGTAATTATCTATAGTTAATTATATCAAAATCTTAATGAATATCATATGATGCTTTTATTTATGAACTTGTAATTTAAATCCCTCAATTGTAAAAATGCTTTACTTTTACCTCTCCAAAAAGAGGCATTTGTATATTTTTACATATAATTAAGGATGTAAAAATAAATGAATTCATAAATAAGATATAAAATAGCATTTGTTAATGATTAAGGGGTCTTAATGTAATTAGCTCAAATCCTTTCTTTTTTTGTTTTTTGTTATTTTTGTTGAGTGTTGTTATTTGAAGAGTATTTGGAAGCAGATTTTTAAGAAATGAAACGCATTAACAGCGAATCTAGAAGATGAATATGAGTGGGCTATTGTGCATAGAATGTGAGTGAGCTATTGTGCATAGTGTTTTACTAGGTGTTTTTCAATTTGACTTTTTTTGCTTTAAAATGTTATTATTACAGAGTATGTTTTATTTTTGTTGTGCTATAAAATTTAAGTAAATTAAGTTTTATGTGAGAAGCTCTAACATTATCAAAAGACTTAGGGAGTTTTGTATAACTATTCTAATAATAATCTTCTTCTATATTATTATTATGGAAAATTTACTCATAAATCCTATTTTCTGAAAAGTTGAACCATTTAGTCTTAAAAGTTTTCTTATACACCATCTAGTCCCATTTAATTTTAGTAAACAACATCAAACATCATCATCAAAACAACATCAAACATCACAACATCATCATCAAACAACATCTGGGACTACAAAGAAGAACCCTAACTTCCTCGGCGTCCGATCTCGAAAACCTTACTATATTTCCCTCTCCCAACCTTCCTTACAACCTCATAATCGTCCTATTCCCCCCATTGAATGGTGAGGGCTTCGTAATCCCAGTACTCCTTGGGACGGATCACATTGATGGCCATAAGGCCTCTGCAATTCATCATCTCCAATCCCAATCGGCTCTTCTCTTCTTTCTCCTCCCTCTTCCCCTCTTCTCTTCTATCCTCCGCCGTCGATCTGTTCTTTCCGGTAGCAAAATCAGCTGGCGGTTGAAACTGATTTGCCTTTGGGGTTCGCTTTTCCTTCGAACCGGAAGCGGCAGCAGCAGGGGACGCCATTGCAGAATCAAGGTCAAGCGGCGGCGGGGGATGATGTTTGCGAAGAATAACCGAAGATCCGATCAGATAAGATCTATCTTCACTTCTCTCCATCTCAACTCCTCAGATTCTCTCTCTCTCTCTCTCTCTCTCTCTCTCACTATGTATGTATTCGCATGTATCTTCATTCCCAATCGATGAAGCAAAAGAATGAGATGTTTTGCTTCTTGATTCCCATATGGAATCAATGTCAAAATTCTAGGGTTTCTTCTTCGACACAGCAATTGGTTGTTAGGGTTTAGGAAATGTGTTGAACCATTATAATGCATATGTTGATGTTTGATGTTTTTTTTTTTTTTAGTTTGACGTTGTGGTGTTGTGTTGTTGATGATGTGATGACGTTTGATGATGATGATGATGATGCTTGATGATGATGTTGTGATGTTTGATGTTGTTTGAATGATGATGTTTGTGATGTTTGATGTTGTTTTGATGATGATGTTTGATGTTGATGTTGTGATGTTTGATGTTGTTTTGATGATGATGTTTGATGTTGTTTTGATAATGATGTTGTGATATTTGATGTTGTTTTGATAATAATGTTGTGATGTTTAATGTTGTTTTGATGATGATGATGTTGTTTTGACGATGATGATGTTTGATATATATGCTCTCTATGGTCAATTTTTCTATAATGGGACCTTTCAGTCTATAAGAAAATTTTTAGGACTAAACAGTGTATAAGTTGTTAATTTGGGATTTATTGGTGCATCACCCTATTATTATTATGTGAAAATCTTAATTAGTATAACAAAACTTTGCTCTCCTCATATTACGGAATAATATTTTTTATTTAAAAAAAACAAATTAAATAAATGACTATTTTAGAAAAATGGTTAAAAATCATTTTTTAACTTTTAACTTATCTTAAGTCATATCATTTCTTATATTTTTTTAAAAAATTTAAAAAAAATTATTTTTTAATTATCTTCCCAATACAACCCAAACAAAATGGACAAGTGTTAAACATATGATCATGAATTTAAAATAAAAAGACTTATACCACTTAAATTAAGAAAAATGATCCGTAGCTCGAAATTCAGTGGCCCGAATTTGGCTCGAAGCCCAAAACGACATCGTTTTGGGCTTTGATTTATTTTTTTATTTTTTTTCTTCTCCTTTTCTTGCTTTTCGAATAGAGAGACAAAAAAGAGAGAGAGGAGAAAAGAGGAAGAGAGGAGGAGAAGAAAAGAAGAGGAAGAGAGGAGGCGAGAGAGAGAGAGAGGAGAGAAGAGGGAGAGAGAAGGAGGCGGTCGGTGATCGTCGATGATGGCGGTGATGGCAGTCGGTGATGTCCCCTTTCCAGTAGATCTGGATTTGATGAAGATGATGATGATGTTGAAGATGATGAAGATGATGATGTTCAAAATCTGTTGGGTTGATGAAGTAAAAAATAAATAAATAAATTGCTGTTGATGATGTTGATCTGGATTGAAAATGAAGGAATAAAAAAAAAAAAAAAAACTTTGTTGATGAAGATGTTGATGTCGGTGATCCCCTTTCTAGTAGATCTGGATTTGACGAAGATGATGATGATGAAGATGTTGATGTTCATGATCCCTTTTTTAGTAGATCTGGATTTGATGAAGATGATGATGATGTTCAAAATCTGAAGATGAAGGAAAAAAAAAAATGTTGATGAACCCAGCAGCGTAGGAGACTCAGCTCCTTTTTCTTCTTCTTCTTCTTTTCCATCTTTAGAAAAACGCGAAGAAAGGCAAAAAAAAAAAAGAAATGAAGACACCAAAACAACATCATTTTAATATCGAGCCACTCTATAACCACAAACTTTTGAACTACGAATCAGAACTGTTAAATTAATTACACGTTATTGTTATTGTTATTGTTATTGTTATTGTTATTGTTATTATTATTATTATTATTATTATTATTATAAAAGGTTGACTGAAAAGTACCATGTTTCACTTCCTCTCTGCACCAACCAAACTTCCTAAGCCTCCGTTTAAGAGGTGTGTTGATTTTTTAGTTTTTTTGATTATTTTAATTTGGGATTAAAAAGTTTGGTTTAAAAAAGATTTTTTTGACTTTTTAATTTTTTAAATTTTTTTTATAAAAAGAAAGTGTAATAATTATGAATTGAATTTGATTTTTTTTTTGGTACTAAAATAACTTTTTTTTTTTTTCTTTTTTTTTTTTTTTTAACTTTTTTAGGCCCTAGTCCACCAAAACCAACTTCCCAAACTATGCCCAACCCTGAATTCTTCTGTTGACCCAACTCACTCACTCAGTCAGATAACAATGGCGATTAAACCCATCACTCCACTTCTCACTCTCTCTCTTATCTTCCTTCTCTCTCTCTCCGCAGCCTCAGCTTCGTTTCGGTCTTCTTCCAAATGGGTCCCTCGATTCCTCGGCAAATCCTCTCTCCTCACAAAACCCCAATCCATGACCCAACAACAATACCAGTACGAAACCCGGTACTTCGAGCAGCCTCTCGACCATTTCAGCTTCGCCGATCTTCCAACTTTCCATCAACGGTACCTGATCAACGACGACCACTGGGTGGGTCCGAGTCAATTGGGTCCTATCTTCCTCTACTGTGGGAACGAGGGCGACATTGAGTGGTTCGCAGACAACACCGGCTTCGTCTGGGAACTCGCACCTCGATTCGGCGCCATGGTTATCTTCCCCGAAGTAAGAACAATATACTTGTAATTGTCTGTTTGTGATACAAATGTGATGGGTTCGTAATTTTGTATCTAACTTTTTTTTTTGTCATTTTGTCAATTTGGTGAATGCGAAAAATGGGTTGAATTTGAATATTGTTGGCATTTATTAGAGCAATTAACAATATGGGTATTTTTGAAAAAAATAAAATTTTAAAACTTTCTGTACTTCATAGTAGTTGCATGTGATGATTTGTAATGAATTTGATCAATTATTAAGATTGGTTGAATTTGAAAATGGGTTAATAGTTATTTACTGTATTTTTTAACAAAATGGGCATTCTTGAAAAAAAAGAAAAAGAAAAAAGAAGAAGAAGAAAAGTGAGACTTCTAAACAAGCTGTGTGTTTTAGAATAGGATAGATATATGCGTGCGCTTGGTTATATTTGTGTATTCATCTCTGTTTGTTTGAATCAGCATTTTGAATTGATCGATCCTACGAAGAATATGATTGAAAATCTTTTGTTTTGATCCACAAAGTCTCGTCCCCTCTCCCTTCAGTTTCTGAGAAAGCAGAAAAATGAAAATTTTGATTTTTTTTTTTTTTGGGGGGGTCTCTAATTCTCCTTTTTGTTTTTGAACATCTGAGAGAAGAGCTCAACTGAAGCAGAATGTTTTGATACCATTGGGTCTGACGATTATGATTCCAGTCCTGATTTGTTTTTCATTTATTTTCCTACATTTTCTCGGCACCCAAATAGAATACATTTGATGATTGTATTATTATGATTGAATGCGCCATTTTGATCTTTTATTTATTTCAATTCTTATTTATTTGAGCTAACAAGTTGCAGAATTAAATTGTGAGACCAGTTTCTCTTTGGCATACATACATGATATTACTTGATAATTTTGTTGGCAGCATCGATACTATGGCAAGTCGATGCCCTATGGAAGTGGTGATGAGGCATATAAAAATGCTACCACTTTATCACATCTTACGGCTGAGCAAGCACTTGCTGATTTTGCTGTATTGATTACCGACCTGAAAAAAAATTTGTCTGCCGAGGCCTGCCCTGTAGTGTTGTTCGGCGGATCATATGGTGGAAGTAATACAGCATTATTCTCTCTAATTAATTTTACATTTGTAGGAACTCAAAATGGTTTATGTTTTTGTCCACTGTGACCTATACTTAAACATCTTTTGTCTTGTGAATGGATCAGTGTTGGCTGCGTGGATGAGACTCAAATACCCTCACATTGCAATCGGAGCACTTGCTTCTTCAGCACCTGTTCTTCAATTTGAAGACATTGTGCCACCGGAAACATTTTATGACATTGTGTCCAATAGTTTCAGAGTTCGTTGTTCTAGACTTACTTGTGTTTACTTCATTTTGTGTATTAATTGTACAAGCATATTTTCTGCTTTGTGAAACTTCTTCTCTCTTATCCACGCAGCGTGAAAGCACTACCTGCTTCAACACTATAAAAGAGTCTTGGGACGAACTTGTATCTGAGGGTCTGAAAAATGATGGCCTTCTGCGACTGACCAAAACTTTCCATTTCTGCCAGTAAGAACTTGTGCATGCAATGTTCGCTTTCAATCTCATGTACACGCTCTTGCAGTATCAATGTCAATATGTCTCCTGATTTGCTAGTTTGGTTTATGAAGACTGATTGGATAAAAAATGAATGACAGGAAACTGGAAAATACGGATGATCTTTCTAACTGGTTGGAGTCTGCTTATAGTTATTTGGCGATGGTGAACTATCCATATCCTGCTAACTTTATGATGCCTTTGCCTGGAAACCCCATAAAAGAGGTTGGTTAGAAAATTCTCGCAGAAATTTTAGGTTATACAGTTCTTCTACTTGCATAGAAATCAATCATAGAACCAGATACAATCCTCTCACATGGGTGTGGAACTCACCTCATGTGAGAGGGTTGTGTCCGGTTTTGTGATCCGTTTATGTGTTTCTAAACTTTTTCTTAGGTTCTGTAGTGAACTATGTTAAAAATTCTCACTTTCTGATAAGTTTTAGTTATTTATCCTTTCATAAAGTGAAAGTAGCATGACACAAGGGCCTACCTGTTCTCTATCATATAGAGAACTTGTTGTTCAATAAGGTCAATCTAACTAGTAGTTCCTTGTGCTATTAGAGAAGTTTTGTTAAAATTGATACCATGATTAGAAGTATATGTTTTGTTGATGTGCATTTATTGCACTTTTCTGTTGCTTTGGTGATCCGATTATCTGAAAATTTGTTGCTTGTCACCGTCCTTACTTCTATGAAAATCTTATTTTATATTATTGCTGATACACATTTCTGATCCTGCACCTTCCCAGCAGTTTCAATATTTATTTATTTTTTAAATATTATAATAAATTTATCGAACCACCCGTGGGCATTTGGGACTACCTTCAAGTACATAGCCTTCAAGTACATGAATGCTAGACACTGCCTTCAAGTACATAGCTTATAGATTCATGTTATTTTAACTTTTTCTTTTATGGATTTGAGTGGCTCTAGTACATGGGTCCTACTAACCACTGCTCACTGGATGTTGGTCAAGGACCAAATAATCCCATAAAAGTTGGAACTCCAATCACACATTCCCATACACTTTTATATATTTCTATACATTTTTTTTTGCATATTTCAATGTACTTTTTACTCATATATTATAGGTTGTTAAAGGGTGTACCCAGTGCACGAAACTCCCGCTTAAGCGGAGTTTGAGGAAGGATTGATGTATGCAGTCTTTAACCCTCGCAAACGGAGAGGCTAGCTCCGCGACTCGAACCCATGACCTCCAGGTCACCAACCAAGGGGTAGCATGACATAGTGGGTGTTTAGGAAGTTGCTATTTTAGTAGGCTATTTTAGTTTTTGGCTATTTTAGAAGAGTAAAATTTGTGTGTTTGAGAAGATAGTTAGATTTTTTTTGTAGTTGAATGTGATGTTTGTGAGAGAAAAGATGAAATGATTATGAATTTGATGTGACATTTTGTCTTATTAGTTATTTTAGTTTATTTTTGTCTTTTAGTGCTATTTTAGCCAAAAAAACTAAAAAACTTCTTCCCAAACACCCCCATAATCATAGGTTATTAAATAGTAAAATAAAGACATAGGTAGCTAGCATGACATGATTATGATGAATCTGATCTGTTCCTATTTATTTACTAATATATTCAACCATCACTTTTCTTTTTGCTAGGTTTGTCAAAAGATTGACGATTGCCCTGATGGGACTAGTGTTTTGGATCGCATATTTGAAGGAGTAAGCGTGTACTACAATTACACCGGTGATGTTGACTGCTTTCAACTGGATGACGACCCTCATGGCTTAGATGGTTGGGACTGGCAGGTCTACAAGTGCTATGATATGCATATTTTCTTTTTTTTCCCCCCTGTTTTTGCTTGAGCGTAAATGTTTCTCAAGGGTACCATACTTAAATACTCTTTCCTTCGTTTCCTATTCCATTTACAGGCTTGCACTGAGATGGTTATGCCAATGTCTAGTAGCCGAGACACTAGTATGTTTTCAGCATATGATTTTAACTACACTTCTTTTCAAGAGGAATGCTGGAAGGAGTTTCGTGTCAAACCAAGACCTAAATGGATAACCACAGAATTCGGTGGCCATGTAAGTGAATGGTGATTTATAAATTTATTGATGGCTTCCATAGTGTATTACATTGATTGGCAATATTATTTCTCCATCATCTCCTAATCTCTTCATCATCTCTTAGATTATACAAAGCTACTTCCTACATTAGGTCCGGTCAGTGTTAATTAAATAATTACTAGTTCATAGAAATGTGAAGATGACTTCCTTCGTTTTTCTTCCCTTTTTTTTTTGAAATGAAAAGAAAGTAAATTAATGTACTTTTGTATTATAATTCTGAAATATGTAACCTTCTTCTGAACTTTACACTTTGTAGTAGTACTACAACATATCCTGTCCAAATTTGACTTTCTGGCTAAGGCTAATTTCAAATCCAAATAAATAGGCTATATAATTATGTGGACATGCAAAATTTTATGTAGAGGGAATGAATCATGAGTCGTAACTAGGTGATAACATAGGATTTCCACTTCCAAATAGAGAGCAATAATGTCTTCAAAGTTTAAATTATAATATTCAGTTCTATTCATTTATACTTTATTTAATAGTTTGTTGGGAAATTGTGTCATTACTCCTTGTGTTGTCTTGTTTTTGTATTGCATGAGACGGACCTTTTAGCTTCTTTGATCTCATAACTTGAGTTTGATGTTTTCGACTTTCCATGTGAAGGATTTCAAGACTGCCTTGAAAATGTTCGGAAGTAACATCATTTTCTCAAATGGTCTATTGGATCCCTGGAGTGGTGGCAGGTAATGTGTTCATCGTTTATGTGATGTTAGTGTTGTCGAATGTTTATTGTTTTGAGCTTTGATGGATGTTGCTAACTTCTGTTGTAGTGTTCTGGAGGACGTATCTGAAACTATTGTTGCGCTCGTCACAGAAAAAGGTAATTCTGGAATTGAATATCAACTTTGATTCTTAGCAATTTGCTAGATTTATCATGTAGTAAAAGCAAAAAACCTCAAATCCTCGATGGAAACACATATATTGTTAGAAATTTAGAATATAGATAGGAGAATTTGGTCCAATTCTATTGGCCTATGTTATATGAACTGGAGTACCCGTGTTGGCTGCAAGTATGTGTTTGAATACGAGATTTATCTAATTCTTATGTCATTTACACCAAGACACGAATATATATATATCTATATAATAAAGTAGGAGAGTTTTTGAATTTTCAATATATTTTTGTCCTACTAAGACATTTGGACAGTTTAGATTTATTTAAACTACAAAACAATGACTGAGATGTATTTTCAAAAAAATGTCCTACGTGTATATTTTCTACTCTCTCTCTTCTCTCTTTTACTTTCTTCTTTTTCCACTCACCCTCCCATGATCCCATGAATAATCTTACATTTCACTCTGCACCACAACCCCCCTCTCTTTCTCATATCTTGATTTCAAATTTGATCCCAACATTATTTATAGGCATGCACTAGTATATATTATATTTAGATAAGTACTATATTTCATATTTCTCAGACACTTCTTTGATTTTTAAACATTAACGTACTAAAATATAGTATTTTGTAAAATGAAAACGTCATACTTATTGTATAACAAACTTGACTACTAATACATTCTTGTTTGGTGCACCTCTGACCACGCATAAGATTTTTTTTTTTTTTTCATACCAAATTTGGGAAACAATTTGGTTTAGAAGCTATCCGTTTGTTTTGAACGGAAAATATTTTTTGCATTTTCTAGTGTTTTGTATGATGAAAACAAAAGTTAACGGAAATTGTTTTTCGTGATCCATGGAGGTGGAAAGTATTTTTCACTTTTGAAAGGTGAAAACTATTTTTCAGACGAAGTCTTACGAATGCCACCGCACTACTAGTGCGACCACACCCCACCTCCATTACCTCCACCACCACCCCACCACTAGCAGATATGTTTCAAAATGGCGAAACACAGTAGGAAATATTGAAAAATATTTTCGTCGAAACGAACGGAACGTGAAGCAAAATTATTTATTTATTTATTTATTAATGAAACAAACTCGTGGCTGTCTTTGTTTCTTGTAGGTGCCCATCACTTGGATTTGCGAGCAGCGACTGCTGAGGATACTGATTGGTTGGTGGAGCAGAGGGCAACCGAAATCAAACTGATTCAAGGCTGGCTTAATGATTATTACCTGGAAAAGAAGCCATTTTCGGACATGTAGAGAGAGCTTCAAGCTTTGTGGAACTTCCACTCACCAACTTTTTCTTGCTCCATTTTTCCACATGATCAAGTAACAATATTGTACATGGTAAGGTTTGTCATTTTCGTCAAAGCAAACACTCAAAATTATCGAGTGTAAACAACTGCTACCATGTTTAGATCCCGCTTTCAGGAACCATAAACACAATCTGTTTTTTCCAACAATGTCCCCAGGAATTGAAGAATCACTTTTATGACTATATTTATGTTTTCATTTGCTATTGTAAGATGTGGTTCAATTAATTAATAATTTAATTAGTATTATAGAAACTTGTCAAAGTAAATGTTGGAAATCTCTCTCTCTCTCTCTCTCTCTCTCTCTCTCTCTCAATATACCAATAATTTGTTTATAAATAGAGATAGAAACTCTAATAGTAGAATTTATTGAATTAACGGAATAAATTGCTTCATTAGAGATGCAAGGGAGAATGGCAACATTTAATTTTAGTTTAAAAGTTAAAAAAATCACTAAAAAAAAATTAAAAAGTTAACAAATTATATCAAAAACTCAAAGATTTTATTCTCTATATTTTTTTGGTTAAAAATTAAAAAGTCAATTTAAATATATGAAATTTTGTATTTCATATTTTAGTTAAAAATTTTTGAAGTTATTAGAATAATTTGTTCCTAAACAAAGTCAAAAAGAGTAGGGGAAGAAAAAGAAAATGAGTATGTTGGTTTCAGCTTTTTGAAAATTGAGTTTTTTTGTTTTTGTTTGTTTTTTATTTTTATTTATAGTGAATATTTTTAAAATTTTAAGTAAGTTTTTTATTTTTTTAGATACACTTTACTTAAATGTATCTAAATAGTAAAATATTTATGAAAAATTATTTTAAAAAATTAATAAATATACAAAAATACGAAAAATGTATTGAATATTCATTTTTTTTTTTTTTTGTATTTAGTGAATTTTTTAAAGATTTTTATTTTATTTTTTTACAAATATTATACTTTTTAAGTGTATTTATGTTAGGTGTGTCTAAAAAAGGCAAATTACACTAACAGTTCTTATAGTTTGTGACTCGTGTCACTTTGATCCATAACTTTTCAATTGTAACACATTTGACCCTGAATTTTAAATTTGTTCCAAATAAGGACAATTGAAGATACCATTGCTTAATGTTAAGGGCAAAATTGTCAATTTGATAAAATATAAACTCATTTGACCAAAATAAATATCAAAAAAATATTTTTAAATTTTAAAAATTGTTTCTATCCACCAAAGATAAAATTATGTAAAATTGATAAATCTTTTAGACATTTATTTAGTTATTTATTTATCAAATTAATTTTTATTATATGTTTGGATGATGATCATGTAATGGGTGGTTGTTAGGATTTTAATGTGTAATCGATATATTTAGCCCTTGTTTGGCTATCATTTTGGGTCTAAAAAAACACAAATAACAAAATAGACTAATAAGACAAAATATCAGATTCAATCCATAATCATTACACTTTTTCTCTCATAAAAGTCAAAAAAATCCAAAATAAACGAGGCTAAAAAAATCATTCTAAAAAAGTCTCAACACAAAAAAATTGGCTATATTAGCCAATGCTAGACGAAAATATATGAAATCTTTTTAGTTTTTGATTTAATGGATTGGTTTAATAATGATATTAAAGTTGTCGCAATATTTGCTTTAGAAAAAATAGAAACTAATTTAATGAAAATAAAATAACCACCCATTACATGATCATCATCCAAACACATAATAAAAGAAAAAATATCTAAAAGATATATTAATTTTACATAATTATATCTTTAGTGGGTAGAAATAATTTTTAAAAATTTAAAAATATTTTTTGACATTTTTTTTATTAAATTAGTTTATATTTTATCAAATTGACTATTTTCCTCTTGAAATTAAACAATGGTATCTTTAATTGCCCTTATTTCGAACAAGATTCAAAATTTAGGGTCTAACGTGTCACAATTGAAAAGTCAAGAACCAAAGTGACACAACTCCCAAATTATAGGGACCGTTAATATAATTCGCCGTCTAAAAATTAATTTTTTTTAAATATTAAAAAAATTTGTAAAAATAAAAAAATACAAAAAATGAAAAAGTAAAAAAAAATTTTAAAAAAAATCTGAAAATTAAAACCAAAACACATGAAAGCATTTAAGTTGAGCAAAATTATTGAATATAGGGCAAATTACATAAATGGTCCCTATAGTTTACCCTTGTTTTCATTTTGTTCCCTGCATTTCTAGATGTATCAATTTTGCCCTTGCAGATTGGTTTTTGGCTCGAAATGGTCCAATAGTTAACGGTGGTTTGACATTTGGACGGAAAATCGACACGCACACACTGGCCAATTTTGACTTTCTTAAACAGTTTTGACTTTCTTGAGTGTTTTTGGATCAATTCAATTTGTCTAATAGATGTTTTATTTAATTATTATTATTTTTTAAAATAAATTTATTTAAAATTTTAATTAAAAAAACATATATTTCTATTGATATTTCATTTATTTAATTTTTAAAAATAAATTTATTTAATTGTGTAAAAAATAAAATAAAATAAAATTTTATTTAATTTAGCTAAAAATAATTAAAATATTAAAGATATGTTTAATATTGTTATTACTTGGTAAACAATTAAAAAATAATAAAATAGTCTTTTGCACATTTATCCTCATCTAGTTTGTATAGCCAAACAATAGATTCACTAAAAACAGTCTTTTTCAGACATCTAATTCCATGAGAAAACAAACACGAGATACACATCCAATCCAATCAAATAGTCCGGGGGATTCACAGTCTCAGGATTCAAGTCCGATGGATTCTAATCTCCCATTTTCTAATTGTTTACTAAGTAATAGCATGACGGTAAAATAGACATTTCACACATTAGTCTCATGGGATACGAATCCCATGGAAATAATCTCACCCCCTAGGATTGTTTAGTCCCTCATATAAATTATAAATTATAAATTATAAATTTTAATTTTAATTTTGATTTATAAAGCCATAATTTTTAATTAAATTAAATTAAATTTATTATTTATTATTTACAATTTATATTTTTTTATTAATATATAATTTTAAACTAACAACACTAAAAAAATAATTTATAAATGTCTATATTTTTTATTAATATATTTATAAATGTCTATTTTAATAATAAATTATTTTTTTATTAATAATTTAGTCCGCCAGACATGGAGTCCGACCGGACTCCATATCTCTCATATGAGGGACTAAACAATCCTGAAGAGGGTGAGATTATTTTAATGAGATTCGTATCCCATAGGACTAATGTGTGAAATGTTTATTTTACCGTCATGCTATTACTTAGTAAACAATTAGAAAATGGGAGATTAGAATCCATCAGATTTGAATCCTGTGACTGTGAATCTCCTGGGCTATTTGGTTTGATAGGATGTGTCTCCCGTATTTGTTTTCTCATGGGATTAAATGTCTGAAAAGAACTATTTTTAATGAATCTAATATTTTGTTGGACGAAGTGGATAAAGATAAATGTGCAAAAGACTATTTTGTCATTTTTCAATTGTTTACTAAGTAATAACAATATTAAACATATCTTTAATATTTTAATTATTTTTAACTAGATTAAATAAAAAATTATTTTATTTTATTTTTTACACAATTAAATAAATTTATTTTTAAAAATTAAAAAAATAAAATATCAATACAAATATATGTTATTTTTTTAATTAAATTTTTAAATAAATTTATTTAAAAAAATAATAACAATTAAATAATGAAATTAAATAAAACATCTATTAAACAAATTGAATTGATCCAAAAACACTCAAGAAAGTCAAAATTATTAAAGAAAGTCAAAATTGGCCCGTACGTGCCTTGCACGCGTCAATTTTCCGTCTAAATGTCTAACCATCGTTAACTATTAGACCATTTTGAGCCAAAAAACAAACTACAAGAACAATATTAATACACTTAAAAATGCAAGAATCAAAATAAAAATACGGATAAATTATGGAGACCATTTGAATAATACACTTAAAAATGTAGGAATCAAAATAAAATTACGGATAAACTATGGAGACCATTTGAATGTGTGTGTGTGGGGGGGGGGGGACAAATTTTTTAAGGACTTTTCTTAAGTGTGCAACTTACACCTTACACTTACGTCTTTCTGTTTGTTGTCCTGTTTTATGTTTACACCTTCCACTTACACCCTTTGTGTTGGTTGCATATGGTGTGCAACCTTAAGGGGTTGCACACCATAACAGCACCCATTTTTTAATTTAATATCTATCTATCTACATCTTCCACCTACCTGCTTATCCGTACTTATTGACAAATGATTGAACAATTTCGTTTTGAACTTCCACTCTCCTACTTTTTCTTGCTCCCATTTTTTTTCCCAGATTGTTTGTTACAATATCTAAAAGACAGAAAAATATAATATTATATTATGGATATATTTAATATTATGTTTATAAAACTCCTTTATATAGGAAGAGAGAAATTTAAAGATAGTAATTCTAAATATGATAATTAATACAATATGATACGTGTAATAGACAAAATATATAGTTATTATATTTAACACCCTCAAACTCAAAGATAAATTGGAATAAATAAATAATAATAATAATGTTGGAAGACTTTTTATGGTCGTATTAGACCGTTGTAGGAATAGGACTGGAGTTAACAGAGCTAATGCCAGTTAAAATGGGTGTTGAACCATCAAATATGATGCACACATCATTTATGACGTGGTATCAAAGTAACTATCTTGTACATAGTTTCAATAAAATTCTTGTATAGATATTTGTTTCAAGAGGTATTTTTTTTAAGGTCCCTGATATTATGATTTTATAGTATAAAGAACATCAACTATTTTCATGATGTCTAAGGTCCCTCAACATCAATCCAGAGAAATTTCAGTCCCAGAGAAAATTCGATCAAGAGAAAATTCAATTCAGAGAAAATTTAATCCAGAGAAAATTCAATTAAGAAAAATTCAATTATGCCTAAAATTTACCTCTCATTCTAGCCAAAATGAGGTGTACAGTTCTAGAAACTAAAGAACGAGAAAATGAAAAACATGAGTTGCAGAGATAAATCTCTCAATAGCAAAGGTATACGGACACAGCTCGTTGCCTTGAAGGTGGCATGCACATAATCACCAGGATGAGTGTGAGAACAATCAGCATAAGAGTTGACTTGATATCTGGAGCTTCGTCTTCACCTTCTGCCATGATCAACACTTCTTGTTCAAGCTTTCTTCTTCTTTAGTTTGTTTCTCTATAAACTGTCAGTTTGATGCTTTTGCTTGTTCTTGTACTCTGCCCAGAATAAAATGTGAAGTTGTGGTTAACAACCAAGTTGACTTGTTAATTATTTAGTGCCTGAGTTGGGAGTGTACATTGAATTTGCATTTAGTTTCTTTGAATTTACATTTAGTTTCTTTGAATATTTGACCTAAAATTCAGTTCAAATGAAAAAAAATAATCGAAATAGACGTTTTGTGAGCTAAATTACCAGAGAAATTCTCAATCCAGAGAAAATTCTCAATCTAGAGAAAATTCAGTTCCATTGCCAAATACTCCTGGAAGCTTGAACCCAGAGAGATTTGAATTTTCTCTGGATTCAACCCAGAATCCAGAGAAAATTCAAATTTCTCGGGGTTGAATCCAGAGAAATTTAAGAAATTCTACTACTAAGAAGGTGGAGAATTTTTAAAAAAAGAAAAAGAAAAAAAACCTATTTTGACCTCCTTCACTTGTGCATGTGTCTGATCTCCGAGAAACCGTGGGAAAATTACTGAAAATTTTCAGATTCAGTGCTGTATTTTGGTTGTAAGTGGCTGTACTGATGTTTCAAATTTTCAGATTCAAAGCATCAATCAGAGTTCCGTTTGACGGGGTCTGGTAACCCTTTTACATTGATTCCCTTTCCAATCTTCTTCTTGCCCAACAAAACCACCCACCTGAAATCGAGACAGAAACTTGATTTCTAGAGAAATTGAGGGACAGAAGGGAGTATAGAGAGAGAGAGAGAGAGAGAGAGAGAGAGAGAGAGAGAGAGAGGAGACAGATGTGGGTGTTCCATCTGATCTCGCTACCTCTAACATTGGGCATGGTGGTATTGACGCTGTGGTACTTTGCTGGACCACATGTGCCTCGCTACGTCCTCTTCACCGTCGGCTACACCTGGTTCTGCTCTATCTCTGTATGTATGTATGTATGTATGTATGTATGTATGTATGTACATGTCTGTGTGTGCGCGTGAGAGTAGACAAAAGGAAGGGGCAGAATTTCTCTGTGATAAATGAGAGGGACCTTAGACATCAAAAAATAATTTTGTGCATCTCTTCTATTATGAAAAGTGGGAGAGGTACCCTAGACCAATTTTTCCTTGTTTCAATCTATAACCAATGCTATTTTCAATTAGAGTTGTGAAATGAAGAAAGTTTCATGAGCTTAATTTGAATTTGAATTGTTAAATCTTATCCATGATCTGATTGATTGTGTTAGAAATTGGGCGCCCATGTGGCATGACCTTTTGAACCTGAACCTCTTGAACCTTATCCATGTAAGTTTGAATTTTAATTCAAAACTTATTTGGATAACCATTCAGGATATCTATATCTATCATATCAATAGATATGGATAGATGGATAGATAGATATTAGTGGATATATATCTGATTATATATTTTAGATAATACATTGATATATCATATACGTATATCAGATACGTTATGGGTTTTTTACCCATAAATTTTTTTTTCCCAAACTCTCTCTGACTCTCTCCCGTTAAACAACGATCAAGCCATTTTGCACTGTAACTTGTGTGGGTCATACTCCTTTCTTTTTCATCTTCTCCTCTAATTTGTAGGGTCCCCTCTTCTTCTTTCTTTCTACGGAATTCTATTCCAAACTCACAGACACGTCATGAGTAGAAAGCACGGGGCTACCTCTAGTAATTGGTCTAAAGAGCTGTCTTGCCACCAACTAAATAGCGGGTTTCCAAGGTGAAGCCTACTGTCGAAAGCTTGGACTTTCTCTTTTCACATAGATAATCGAAAGCCTTTTTGAAAGCATCAAATCCGGGTGATACTCATTTTGTAGTATCACTCCACTGCTGGGTTCGTTGTTCAGATTCTGGAAGCACGTGATTTACCCATAAGGTTCTATCGCAAAAAGGTATGATTTTGATATTTTATCCGCTGCGTCATAATACTTTATGATTTACATTGGTATCAGAGCCAATATGAGTATTTTCGTACTTATTTTTATGCATTAAAATATGTGTATATTTTTGTATAAATATATATACATGATATATGCATAAATATTAATAAAGGAGGAAGATGTTCACTCTTATTAGATTAAGAGCATAAAATACTTCATTTTTCTATTCATTAATGTCATTTTTAATGCCATAAATGTATTTTTTTTGGAAAATGGAGTTCGGGTGTACCGAAATTGGACCAGAAGACACCCCGGAAGGCGGCGTGTATGCCTTACGCGCCAGATGACGCCGTCAGCGGTGAGCACGCGCTACCACGTGCTGTCACGCGCCTCTACGCACTTACACGCGCGTTAGTCGCGCTGTCCACGCGTGCGCCGTCTGTGCTGCGCACGCTTGCGCCGCGCGCTGAGCCGCTCGATAAGCCGCGCCCTGAGCCGCCTGCTGAGCCGCACCATTTTTCCTCCGCGGCTTGGCTGGCTTGGCTGCTGGTACTAAGGCGCTGTTTGTTTTGTTTTAAATTCAAAATCGCATTAAATGGCCATAATTAATTCGTTATAGTTTTGTTTTAAGCATGGTTGGGACCATTAGACTTAGAATTAATTTTTCTATCTTCTGTAAAATTTTTAAAATTTTATAAAAATAAAAAATGTTTTTCCTAAAATAATAATTCATTATTTCTACTTTAAAATGCATCTGGTGTTGCATGATTAAGTTTCTGGGGCTAAATTTTTTATTGTAGACTACTGTTGTAGTTTACTATTTACTGGTATGGTTATTGCATTTTACCAGATTTTGGAATATTTATTTCTAATTTTATGTGTGTTTATTAGTTATTTAAAATTTCAGAAAATACCAGAAAATTTCAGAAGTGATATACTTTCTGTTATGGCATAATTTGAATATTAAATACAACATATTGTTGTTTTTTGCCTAGAGTTTCTAATATGTTGTAATTAGAATAGCATGATCAATTGTTATTTGTTTAAATTCCATTATTAATTGTGACATAGCATGAGTTGGTTGTGAATCTATATTATGATGCTATTGCATGGAATTAGAATTTTTTATCATGCTTTTAGACATGCCATAGTCAGTGGGAGGTTGTTCGGTTGAGAGCAATCTTTGTAGATTTACTCTCGAAAACTAATATTTTGCGCATAAATTAAATTAAATTTTGGATAATTGTCACCTGTGGCGCAAGAGATGATTACGAGCTTAGCGGATTTTCGATCTTGCGACTTGTGTAATATTGTCACTATTTAATTTAGATTTTTGCGGCAAAATTATATTATGCTAATAAAAAAAAATTAATCTCAATGCGAATTTCTCTCTAAATTGACTTAGCTTATGGATGTTAATTTGGTTAACCTAGACTTAGTAGAGATGTTCAAATGTGAACAATGTAATCCTATTCTTTAGATAAACAAAAGTCTTGGAGACTTTAGGTCAGACCTTAATTGAGCCAAAGTAAGGCAACATGACTCAAAGTCGCCCTGATTTTGTTGTCTTGTTTGGCACAACAAAATTTGATGTGTGCGCTATGGTTAGCGGCACACTATGTAGTTTTGATTGGCGAGTTTTGGAGTTATGAAATTAGCAAGCCCTCAATAAATCTGTATATGATCTTGACTATTGAGCTGCGCGGATTGAATTTGTAATTTGACTTGTAAATAGTGTTACATCATTGGATGAAGTAACATTCAAGAGTCACGTCATCCCAGAAATGCAAGCTTAAATAAATTAGTCATTAAGTGTAAGACGAGTAGCCAGTATGAGCAGTGTTTTGCTCTCTACCCAATTATTTGGAGTGGATTGAGCAAACTTTCATGCACTATAATAATGTGCGTTGAAATATCACGTGAAGTTAAAAGATTAGCGCTTAGAAGTTGTAAAGTCTATTAACACTAAGTGAAAAGATTAGCGCTTAGAAGCTGTAAAATCTATTAACACTAAATGAAAAGATTAGCACTTAGTGGCTGCAAAATCTATTAGCATTGCCAACTTATCTAAGTCTGGACACTTACTGTTTCCATACTTGAGTATGAGACATGAAGAGGGGCTTCTTTGTATGATTCCTTAGCTAGGCTAACGTTTTTGAATAACGTTTACCACTAAGCGCAAACGTTGCAGCATAGTAATGAAAAGGTCAAGGTCGACAAGGTTGTTATGACTCTAAGAATTTGACGCATGGCTCGTGAGAGCATTGTGTTGAATTAGACTCTTTAGCCTAATTCGCGCCTAAGTTACTTCAGGAGCTGTCATAGTTGATAGATTATTCTCTCCTTCTTGTGGATAGTAGAATTAATTGCAAGTAACTATGAAGCAAGAAATAGATATGGCAAGAGGAGTATCGTCATCTTTCAACTAGATGTAGTAAAGTTTATGGAGAATAAAATTAACTTGAAGGTGTAGGGGATTAGCACTTACTAGTTAAATTTGCGACTTAGGCGCACTTGATATCTCCATGACATCCTTTATGATCTAGTGAATATGAATTAGTCGCGAGTCATTACCTAGTTGGGCCTAAACCTTTAAAACTTGTCTTCGAGAACTCACACAATAAGATAATTGGAATTAGTTTATGACATTGGTCATGACCAGTGGCGTATTATACTTAATCACATTAATGAGATGATGACACGATGGTTTGAGTAGGCCTTCTCGGGCCCACTCGCTTATGACATCCTACTGTCATGTGAATGTGTAACTTTGTTCGCAATGGGTGCGCACAAGTAAGTAGGAAAGCCGTAGAAGGTCATTTGTTTTGGCGCATTTAGTCCACTATGATATTTGTGACTAAATATGTGTAAGGGTATGATAGCTAAGCCTCAATCTCGACACATTTATAGATTACGATACGCATCTAAGTCAAGACTATTTGATCTCCCATAAGTCAAAAGTTTTGAGATGATTTTTGACATTGCGCATATGAGGTTGAGATCAATTAGATAACAGCTTTCGTGCTTTTAGTTTTGACCAAGGTGGCGAGTATCTATTTGAGTTATTTTAGAAAAAACTCTATGAAGAGAAATGGATGCTTAGAAAATTGATTATTCCTAATACTCAACAACACAATGGTGTAGTAGAGATAATGAATTAAGTATTGTTAATGTTACGTGGATGATGGCGCAAAATGTTTCCCAATTGGGAATTGCACTTTAGTTTGTTGCCTATATCCCTAACTAAATGCCCTCCATATCAAATTTTACACTCCATTTATGTAATGGGTTAGTGGAGAGCCATCTATGGGCGATCTGTAACCGTTAAGCAGCTTATCTTTATTTTTACTTCTCATAAGGTTGTGAAGTTAAGACCTAGAGTTTTATGGCGCATTATTGTATGCTGTCTTGTAAACACATAGGGTCACAAGGGGCATTATTATATGCTGTCATGTAAACCCTCCGGGTCATGTGCATATAGGTAAGCAGCTTTGTGGGAGTGTAACTAAGTCACATAAAGTTTTCTTAGTAAAGGTGACGTGAATAGAGTTTTTGGAACTCTATAAGATAGAGAATTCTAAGCATAGCGCTCTATGTAGCCTAGTTGAGAATAGAAAGAAATTTCCAATATCCTAGGGACAGTGGGAGCGATGTGCCTACTAATGGATTACTCCATTAGAGAAGAATACTCTACATTCTTAGTTGTGTGGTAGCGAATATGAAAATTGTCCACGTCATCACTGGGTGATTGAGAAGGAAACATTCATGATTGCTCCGCAAGATGATAAAGAGCCTAGGATAATGCCAAAGGCTCTAGTTCCCTGCTTTTAGAAAGTAGATCAATGTTGCGCAGTTTAAGACAAAGTCTTTGAGGATTAACAATTTCTATAATTTGGTTGACTTTTCATTATGACGCGAAACTGTTCTGAGGTTATGCGCAATTTGGATAGTCGTTGATGAGGCATAAGGCTTGCTAGATACCGAAAAGTCGCACCATTGAGAAAAGTGTAGACCATGAGAAAACTTCCTCCTGGGGAGTGAGGTTATTTCGACTTAGGCTATGATTGACATAAGTTCGGAACATTGATTTGTGGACATTGTGACCCAACTTTCTCGTTAGAGAATTGGATAAGTAGATCTGTAGGGATTTACCTTATGCTTTTATGGTGAAAAGTTAGGAGCACAAAAAGGTTGCTAGTTCCAATAAATCTTTTACAGCCTAAAACAGTTATCCAAATAGTGGTTCTTAGATTTCGTCAAGCCATGATAGGCCAACGATGATCGATGAAGACCACTGCGGCATGATCAATGGTCCAAAAGAAGTTTTTCCTTACTTAGTCATTATGAGCCAGGAATTTATAAGGTTGTCGCCACCTAGGGTGAGCAGTCCTCTATTTTAGATATGATGGACATGGGTGATGTAACTTATATGTACGATCCTTAGGGATTGTTTTGGGAAAATTCTTGGTTTGTCTTCGATGACTTACATAAGAAATATCCTAGAATGATTCTAGATGCAAAATTGCAAACCCATTAACTTACCTATCGGTAAAAGCCAAAGCCTTAGCTATTGAGTGTATCCTCGGATTGTCTTTGGGAGAAACAGATGACCTATATTCCTTGATCTTTTCTTTGTTGTGGGACCTAAAGTACGCTTTGTTGGCGTATTCGGCATGATAAGTGTTATCTTTGGTAAATGGTCAACTGAGTTGTTTAAACATTGATGTCATGACCCGAACCCGCCCCGGTGGGTTAAGGACATAACCGTCCAGTAATCATGAGATTACCTACGGCCTCAAACCAAAACAAATGTATTTTTAATAGAGATATTGGGGGCCAAACGAAAGCAGTTCAAAACTTTGTCCATAAAGCTGTGCTTACATGGCACATCCATACAACCAAACATATATACATTAATAACTCACAACAGAAATGCAGTAGCATAAGTTCTGTACAAACAGGATCATCCAAAAACTAAGTCAACCCATGACAACTATATACAGACATATGTAAAGTCCTCGCCAACATGACAAAAATAAAATAGCATAGCAAAAAGGCGAAGACAGGTCTCGTGCGTGAGACACTATGGCTGACTCTCCAAAACTCGGTTGTTCCATACAGACTTCACTGGGGCTGGGTCTGGACCTCTCTTGGCTCACCTACAAACACATGAATGAGCGTGAGCGATAGCCCAGTGAATAATATCAAATAAGAAGATACAACCAATATGTAGAACAACATACTTCGAACAGCCTTGGGCCCAATTCACATTTTTATTTAACATTTATATACGCAATTTAAGTCAAGTGACTGTGGTTTCAAACATACTGGCCTTTGGCCCATTTATCTTTCATTCTTGTCAAACAGCCTCTGGCCCACTCATTTGTGTCGAAGCGGCCTCTGGCCTATCCATTCATATCAAAACGGCCTTCGGCCCATCCATTCATGTCAAAACGGCCTTCGGCCCATTCATTTATGTCAAAATGGCCTTCGGCCCATTCATTTATGTCAAAACGGTTGTCCATAATTCAAACTAGCAATCTGGTAGAGAAATAAGCAATTGGACAATTTACAAACTTTAAAATATCGATATTACTCACAGTGATCGGTTGGTTGGTTTGCCCTAGAGCTCGACCCTACACAGTCCATGAACACAAAAGGGTCACCAACAATTCAATCCGTTCTTAAATTCACATTTTTCTCTTTAGGCTTTATTCTTATCTCTTTAATTCAATTACAATGCTCAATGCATGCCTAAGAGTACTTAAAAGTGAAAGAGAACAGAAAACGGAACTCAGAATGCATAAACAAAATTTCAGAAAACAGGGTCCTCGCTCGAGCGGACCCTTGAGGCCTGCAAAAGTACTGGGAGCATCAAAATTACACTTGAGCTTGAAGTCTAGCGCTCGAGCGGAAGGCCTCTCTTCTTGGCTCCCCACTCGAGCGGACGCCATGTCTGCAAAAAGTGCTGGATGCATCATTTTAACGCTCGAGCGTGAACTCGAACGCTCGAGCTGAAGGTCTATCTACATAGCTCCCCGCTCGAGCGTGGACTTTCCCCGCTCAAGCGGACATCCAAGTCTGCAAAAATACTGGGAGCACGAAATTCACGTTCGAGCAGCGGTTTCCCCGCTCGAGCGGACTTCAAATTTCTGGAAAATCCAGAACATGTTCTTGAACTTCAACTTCAAATTCAAATTCAAAGGCTCCAAATGCATGATTTTGACTCAAACTTCATGTATATGTGTACTAACATGGTACAAACACTAGATTACAACATTTTGAAGCTCAATTTCATAAATCAAACCCATGCATGGCTCATTCTCCACAAAATTCATTATTAACATAGCAACTTCATGCATTCAAAGCTTCTACTCCCATAGATTGTACATGCATGTGACATATAACCCTCATTCTCATCCCATATGATGAAAAGATGGTCAAACACATGGATTTCAACCAATATTCAACATGAGTCATGTAATTCAAGCCCAAATATGCAAATTCAAGACAACTACACACATGCATGCATACATTGACCTTCAATTCAACAAAACTAACCCAAATTCATGTCAAACTTACTCTTGATTACCCAATTATCTTGAACACACAAAATTACAAACTAGAATCCATGAGATACTCACCTAGGAGCTTAATTCTCCCAATCTATAGCAAAATCTTGGGTTTAATCTTCTAATTCTCCACAAACTTGAGCCAAACACAACTTTTCTCTTTTTACCCTCTCTAGCTGACCCTCTCTCTACTCTTAGAGTCAAAAATCAGCCAAGATGCAACAAAATAGGAGAATGGAGGTGTGGTGCCCCTTTTACAACAATTCCCACTAACTTAATTTAATAATAATAAATAATTGGGCACTAATTCAATAATTTAATCAACTTAATTTGGTCCGAATCAGTTTTCAATTAAATTTCACTGTAGGCTCTAAAAATCACGCTAATCATAATGGCATAATCAATTCCGGGTTCTGTGGCCGATAAGGCCTTCTATTTAATTTCCAAAGCAGATAATCAAACAGATATTCCTACGGTGAACAGATAGAAATTCAAAGCCACATATTTTCACATAATGGCATACAAAATCATATTAAACACATAATCATACTTAGATTAAGGACCAATTAACATATTACGGAACAGGGGTATCACAATTGACTTTGCTCATTAGACTGCGAATAGAATACTTTACTAATAGTATATTAATTTGCTCATTGTAAGATTCAATGCGCTAGTTAGGCGCATCTGCGCTAGTTGGGCGCATTAAGAATGAACACAAATTGGTCACCATAATATCTTTAGAGAGGTAATTGCGCAAGAGGTAGTGATCTTGAACCACTTCATGTGAGGCGCAAATGGTGGATTCCGTTGTATATGCTTATCGCAAGAGGTGCTGATAAGGCTTATGTTTGGAATCTAGAATTGTGCAGACTGTGGTTGTGTTTTTTAAAATCGATCACTTATTTGTTGTGAGATGATGGGATGTTGACACTATTATGGCTTGCGTCATAATGATTAGCAGATGATGATGTCAGCAGGCAAGATCAGCTCACTCACACGAGCAATCGCCTTTGGCGCTTGGGAGCGAGCAAGGATTAAACTAGTGGTTTATTTTTATTTGGAGCCGAGAGAGGCTTAAATTATCCACTATGCATGTCGCCTTGGTTACAATCAAGATGGGGTCGTGTTAAGGACCAAACATGAATGTTAGTACCTACTTTCCATGTTGTGCCTGTTATGATTAACCAGATGCGAGATCTCATTTGGCGCCTGAAATGCGAGCGAATAGAGAATTCGGGTTAGGCGCTAGAAAACGACTAGACTAATATATGTACGGTGTATCGAGTATGACGTCACTCTTTTGGAAGAGTTACTCCACCGTAACATGTATTCATACTACATGTGCTTGGCGACCGAGTAATGAGGTGAGAGAATGAATCACTGTTTCCTCACCGTGTGAGTCTTACGTAATATGACTTTCATTTATGTACCCTTTTGTGACTTTTGACTATGTCATAAGGTAAGGGGTTGATGTTCTGCTACTTTGGTATGTTACTTGCGGTCATGTATGATTCGGCCTTAAGGGACATCACTAGGAAAGCGGTCAATCCTAAACTAAATGGCATGAGGGCAAAGGGAAGATCATCTAGTATTACACCACTGTTGTATATTCACTGCCGGCAACTCACATCGCTCTGTATAAGAGACGGATTGAGTGTGAATATATTGCAAGAATTGAGAGGGTCAAACATGCTCTTTTTGAGGGATTAAAGATGTTTTTAGACCGGTGTAATTAGATGGGTCTGGGGTATATGAGACACTATTTCTGTTCTTTTTTGGGTTGATGTCTCTATGCTGGCTCATTTTTGAGTTTCTAGTATAGAGCTCTCACATGCAGGTGTTCTCAGTAGTCGCACGGTGCATTGGCTAGTATGAGATTGTTCATTTTTGGGGAGATTGAAATAGAGATGTGGCAATGTCATGCCAACTCATGTGCGAGTGGGAGATGTTAGAAATTGGGCACCCATGTGGCATGTCCCTTTGAACCTCTTGAACCTGAACCTCTTGAACCTTATCCATGTAAGTCTGAATTTTAATTCAAAACTTATTTGGATAACTATTCAGGATATCTATATCTATTATATCAATATATATAGATAGATGGATAGATAGATATTGGTGGATATATATCTGATTATATAGTTTAGATAATACATTGATATATCATATACGTATATTAGATACGTTATGGGGTTTTTACCCATAACCTTTTTTTTCCCAGACTCTCTCTCTCTAACTTTCTCCCGTTAAACAACGATTAAGCCATTTTGCACTGTGACTTATGTGGGTGATACTCATTTTGTAGTATCACTCCACTGCTAGGTTCGTTGTTCAGATTCTGGAAGCACGTGATTTACCCACGGGGTTCTATCGCAAAAAGGTATGATTCTGATATTTTATCCGCTGCGTCATAATACTTTATGATTTACATATTGTTTGACTAAATTTGGTTTATAATTAAGTCATAAACAAAACATATATTTTTGAAGATTGTCCATTTTTTAAACAAGTTTTAAATAATTCATTATTAAGAACGAAATTTTTTAACAAAATATAATTTTGGGTTAGTTTCAAATTTATGTAAATTTGACATAAAAAAAATAATTATACATTTTTATATTAATTTTTTTAAAATTTAATACATGTTTTTAATTAAGAGTATATTTTTTTAGTATAATAGTTAATAGGGGAATTTAGTCAAAACCCCCTCATAATAAAGTTTTAGGCTTGGTTTGGGATAACTTATGCAACGCCCCAAACCTTCATATGTCATTGATATTGTCCGCTTTGGGTCACACTCATCCCAGAACTACTACAGCCTAAGCACACTTAACTGAAGAGTTATGCTAGGGATTTCACCACCCGGGAAAAGGTCTCGATACTATATAAGGGTCCAGATTTTTACTTTTATAGCCCAGGAACTCCCTCTCCATTCTCAATGTGGGACACGAAGACCTTACAATCCACCTTCCTCAGGGCTGCACGTCCCCGTGCAGTAGCCTGCCAGCTTGCAAACCCGCCCACATGCACTGAGAGACACTAGGGGTCCACACTTGGTACTCCAAAGGGTCGGTTCTGATTCCACTTGTAACACCCTAACCCTTTACATGTCATCGATATTGTCCACTTTGGGCCACGTCCGCACGGATTTGTTCTTCCCAATGGGTCACCCATCCTAAAACTACTCTAGCCTAAACACACTTAATTGGGGAGTTTTGCTAGGGATTTCACCACCCTAGAAAAGGCCTCAATGCTATATAAGGGTCAAGATTTTTAATTTTATAGCCTAGGAACTCCCCCTCCATTCCCGATGTGGGCCACACTCGCACGGATTTGATCTTTCCAGTGGGTCACTCATCTTATAACTACTCCAACCTAAGCACGCTTAATTGAGGAGTTTTGCTAGGGATCTCACCACCATGGAAAAGGCCTCGATGCTAAATAAGGATCTAGATTTTTACTTTATAGCCTAGGAACTCCCCTTTCCATGCTCGATGTGGGACATCGAGACCTTACAATCATCCTCTTTAGGGCTACATGTCCCTGTACAGTAGTTTTCCAGCTCGCAAGCTGGCTAACATATGCTAAGAGAACACTCAGTACTCCGGAGAGTTAGCTCTGATACAATATGTAATGCCCCAACCCTTCACATGTCATCGATATTGTCAACTTTGGGCCACGCCTGTATGAATTTGTTCTTTCTAATGGGTCACCTATCCCAGAACTACTCCAGTCTAAGCATGCTTAACTGGGGAGTTCTGCTAGGAATTTCACCACCCTGGAGGAGGCCTCAAATCGATGACATGTGAAGGGTTGGGGTGTTATAAATGGTATCAAAGCTGACTCTCCGGAGTACTGAGTGTGGGCCCCTAGTGTCTCTTGGTGCACGTGAGCGGGCTTGCGAGCTGGTAAGCTACTACACGGGGACGTGCAACTCTGAGGGGGGTGGATTATAAGGTCTCAGTGTCCTATATCGGGAATGGAGGGGGAGTTTCTAGGCTATAAAAGTAAAAATTTGGACCCTTATATAGTATCGAGGCCTTTTTCAGAGTAGTGAAATCCCTAACAGAACTTCCCAGTTAAGTGTGCTTAGGCTGGAGTAGTTATGGGATGGGTGACTCACTGGGAAAAACAAATTCGTGCCGGCGTGGCCCAAAGCGGATAATATCGATGATATGTAAAGGGTTGGGGTGTTATAATCTACAAAAGCCAAAAAGTTAATATTATTTGGAAGAAGCTTGTGGGGAATTCAACTACCCAAAAGTTAAAAAGTTAAAAGTCAACAAAGATAGAACGGTCATTTTGATTTTACTGTAATATTTTATTACACATTTTTTCTTAAAAAGTCAAAAAGTTATCTTAAACATACATTTTTTTTCTTTACTTTTTTAGCCAAAAAGTCAAAAAGTGCACTTATATAACATGTCGCAAACAACTATGAATGACAACGGGTTGGGGCCAGGGATCACACTCCTCGTCCCTGATCCACGATGGTAGAAATTTCCCCAGCCCTGGCCCTGATCCCCGATGGGAAGCTTATCACCGCCTCAGCACCCGCCCCCTAACGGGGATCGGGTTTCCCCGACCCTGAAAACTCCCTGACCAAAATAAAAAAAAAACAACAACAAACACATATTTTCAACAACAGAGATTCAACATATATATTCATCAATAACAATAACAATAACAATCATATATGTTCATCATCATCAACAACAATAGAACTCTGAGCTCAAATGTATATTCAACAGATCTGAGCTCAAATATATATTCAACACCAGATTTAACATATATATTCAATAGATCGAACAGATCTGAGCTCAAATGTAAAAAAAAAAAATAAAAAATAAATAAAAATTTAACACATTCACAGAGAGAAAGAGACGATAGCAATCGTCAGCGATGGAGATGCGACAGAACTCTGACGATGATGGGAGGAGGGACAGATGTGATGGAGAGGAGAGACATCGGCGATGGAAAGACGACGACGATATGGAGGAAGGACAGCGGCGATGGGGAGGAGGAACAGCGGACAACGGTAATTGAGAGGAGACAACGGCAATGGAAAGACAATAGCGATCGACAGTGATGGGAAAAGGGAGATTGTCGTCGATGTCGTGAGACCAGCTACGCAGAGAGTAAGAGAGAGAGAGAGAGGGGCTTCGAGAAATGAAATGAATATGAGTGAGAGAGGCAGACTCAAACATATATATACATATAGGGAATATTCGAGGAATTATACGAGGATAATTCGGGTCGGGACGGAGAACCTATCCTCGCTCCCGGTCTGAAAACTGTCGGGGATTCAATTTTCAATACCATCCCGGGCCCTATAGGGGGTAATTTTCAGGAAAATCCTATTCTAATCGTGGTCGGGAGATCGGGTCTCTGTCGGACCGGGTTCAAATTGTCATCCCTACAAATAACCCCTTAACAACAAATACAAAAAATTCCTTGAAAAGTCCAACGAATATCACTATTATTAAAATATTAAACTTTAAAATAATATAACTTTTGATGTAGATGTCGGTTTTTAATAAAATTAATATTTTTAGAATTCTCTCATCAAAATCTATCAAATAAGATCCATGTTGACTATGGAATTCTTTTATAAAAACAATTTTATTACTGTTGAAATTAATGTAAACAGTAACAGTAACATGTTACTCTGTTTGACAGTAACATGTTACTCTAGCAATATTGTCTCAGAAAAGAATAAAAAAAAAAAAAAAAGATATTTTACTTTGTTTTTACTCAATTATGTGTTTTCTCTTTAGGGGGTTTATGAAGAAAAATAAATTTGACTGTTATTTTTACCAAATAAGGGTCTAATGGAGGGATTTTGACTAATTTTCCTATTTTGCCCTTTGAATTCAACTACCCAAAAAGTTAAAAAGTTAAAAGTCAAAAAATCAAAAGGGTAAAATTATCATTTTGATTTTACTACAATATTTTTATTATTTATATTTTTGTAAAAAGTCAAAAAGTTATTCTAAATATACATATTTTTTTCTCTAATTTTTTAACCAAAAAGTCAAAAAGTGCATTTATATAGCACATCACAAACAACTAGTACTAATTTTCCCTAGTTAGTAGATTGATATGAATATAAATGAAATGATATACTAATACTAAAAAATAAACTACTAATTAGTGTCTTAAGTTTTACTTCTCTGAATTCAATTTTTTAAAAATTGATTTTTTTTTGGCTTTTCGTGTTTTTTTAAAAATATTTTTAGTGAATATTTTTAAAATTTTAAGCAATTTTTTTCACTTTTTTAGATGCACTTTACTTAGATATATCTAAATAGTAAAATATTTGTAAAAAAATATTTTTAAAAATTAATATATACACAAAAATATGAAAATATACTAAGTTTTTGTTTTTGTTTTTTATTTTATTTTATTTAATATTTTTGGTATTTAATGAATTTTTTAAAGATTTTTTTTTGACAAATATTATATTTTTTAAGTATATTTATGTTAAGTGTGTCGAAAATTTTTAAAAAAATGCTTAAAATATTAAAAAATTTAATGAAAACAAAAAAAAAATGAAAAATGGAAAGGTAAATTTTTTTTAGAAGTAAATTTTGAAAACTGAAACAAAACAAAGAGAATAGATTTAATAAAAATAATTGACACTACAAAATATCACACGACATGGTCCATTCCTAGTTAACCGAATAATATTTTTGGAGTGTTTAGAAAGAGAGTTCGGTTAAAATAATCTATTAAAAGGTAAAATATATTAAAATAGTTAATAAAATAAAATGTCACATCTAACTCATAATTTTTTAACTTTTTTTTCTTACCATCATGAAATTAACTACAAAAAAAAATTAAAAAAACTTCTCAAATACAACTATTTTAATCAAATTAAAATAATCAAAAAATTAACTAAAATAATTAACTTTCCAAACAAGACGTTTATATATATATATATATATATATATGTTAACAGGTTGCAAATAGACGACAAAAAAAATTGAAGGGAATGGGAATCTTATTTTAATAAAATTTAAAAAATATTCTTAATTTAATTATTATTTTATTTTAAAATAATATATATTTAAAAAATGTGAGAATTTTATGAAAAATAAAGGTTCTGTTTGGTGGAGCTCTGGCTAATTTGAACATGGTGTTTGTTTATGATTTTTAAAAATTAATTCCACACTCACTTTTGAAAATGTAGTCGAACGCAGGAAAATTTGGACTAATCGGTCGTTCCACTGGACGTCCTACAGGACGACGTCTCACTGGTCATTCAGCCAGTTGACCGGAACAGTTAATTTTTTTTTATTTTTTTTTTTGCGCAACTGACACATGTTAATTTTTGTATATTCAATAAAAAATATTTTCTGAATTTTTAAATTTTTTTTATGAGCTTTAATAGAATTTTGAGTTGTGTGTTTGGTTATGAGTTGTAAGTTTTTGTATTAAATATCATATGTTACATCAAATATTTCCCAATCAATTCAAAACTCTTTTCAAAACTCATTCACTAAACAAACTTTTCACACTCAAATCATAATTTCAAAACTCACAAACTCAAAATACAACTCTATTCTCAAATCATATTTAAAAAACTCTACCAAACGCAACTAAAGATTCTTACATAATTTAAAAATGTGATTATTGTGAAATAAATAATCAAAAATCATTTTTGTATTCTAATGATTTTCAAACATTAAAAGTTTGTTTGGTTGAATGGATTCATATGATTGCGATTATTAATTAATGAAACTCATATTTCATTATTTGATTGCAAATTTTATTATACCGATTACATTCTAATAGCTATTATTATATCTAATAAAATTGACGAATTTTTTAATCTTACAACTAAATAACACAAAATATACTGTGGGGGACGAATATTGGGAGACGTAAATAGGCCGAATAATTGGACCTGGAGAGTCGAAATATACACATCGCATTCAGCCCCGTCTTACACATTTAAATCATGCCCTATTCGACCAAATAGCTAGTTGAGTAAGGGGCCGAGTGGAAAGCAGTTTGCAACAAAAGGAGCCAAGTAAATAGTTATACGACGAATCGAAAGTGGGCCCAGCCCCGAGGCCCAAGAAAGAAAAGATATAAATAGAAGAACATCAGCTAGAAAGAGGTATGTGAGAATCAATACACTTAACTTAAAATACAAGTAATCTAGAGAGTAGAGACTGACTTGTCCGTCGGAGTGCTAATTCTAGCACCCCCAACCGGAGTGTTTATTCATTTTCAGGTTAATAGCAGAGGATCACAAGCGTCCCCCGGGATCCAAATAGTATTTCCAAACCACCTTCCCCACAATTGGCGCCGTCTGTGGGAATACTCAACCACATCCATGGCAGGCGCAACAGAAGATCCTCCGATAATCGCTGATGAAACTACACCGAGAGATGATCTCACCCCAACAAACATGCTAGGACCAGAGACTATCGCCGCGAGACGCGCCTTGAACTTCGACTCACCCTCAACTTCAGCGCATGAGACAATGCAAGCGATCATGGAACAAGCAAAGCAAAACGAATAGAGGTTGGAGAATGTGATCGCTGAGAACGAACGTCTCGCTGAGAACAAACGTCTCCATCAGGATTTGGCCTTGGAAGTGGTGAAGTCCAAACAAGTTGTACAGCAAGATCCAGAACGACCTCTGAGGGCAGGTGGTTGACGACCTCGAGCCCGACAACAAGACACTGACAGCGACTCCGACTCATTATCCCCGGAGCCCAAGAAGAAGGAACGACCCGAAACTACCAGTTTCTCTGAAGAGAGTCCACGTATAAGGCGTAAGCGAAGACAAAATGGTTCAGATGAAGAGGACCAGCACGATCCCTTTGTGCGACAGATCGCAAAGGTTATACTACCCAAGAAGTTTAAAGCCCCGTCGTTCACCTTGTATGACGGGAAATCGGATCCCACGGATCATATCTGTCACTATAAGCAAGCCATGACGTTGTATGCAAACGACGAAGCTCTCATGTGCAGAATATTTTCAAGCAATTTGGGACCGTTAGCAGTCAGATGGTATTATAAGTTGGAGCTGGCGTCGATTAAGAGTTTCCATCAATTACAAAAATCCTTCAGGGCAAGATTCATCACCAACGAGGTCCAGCCGAAACAAGCTGACTCTCTCTGGGCAATGCAGATCCAGCCAGGAGAAACACTAAGAGCGTATTCGGCACGCTATTGGAAATGCTTTAATCTTGTTGATGACGCTTGCAACGACTCCATGGCCATCACCGCCTTTAAAATGGGTTTGCATCCTGACAGTGCTCTCCGTAGCTCCTTGACTAGAAAACCCCCAAAAACAGTCTGGGCGTTGATGAAGAAAGTTGAAGAATACTACAAAGTGGAAGATGACGCCTTGCAGGTTAAAGCCGGAAACGTGGCCAACAAGACGACCCGTTCTGAAATTGTTCAGCCGTTAAATTTTGTACCACCTCAAAACCCTGAACCACAGCATCGGGCTAAACGAGACAAGAGACGAGATTCTCACCGATCAAGCGACCAATGCCCTCACCAAGCAAATAAACAACTACAAGTCAATGGCAGGCGCGCAGACAAGAAATACACGGAGTTGTCAGAGCCGATTAACGTTGTTATGTCCAAAGTCCAACACCTTCCGTTCTTCAAATGACCGCCCAAAATGGTGGGACCTCCCGAAACGAAAAGACGGGATAGGCGGTGCGAGTATCACAAGGATCACGGCCATGATACTAAGAGTTGTTATGCATTGAAGGATCACCTTGAGGTATCGGTACAAGATGGTCGGCTACAACAATACGTCCGAAAAGACAACTCAACCAAAACAATAGCCTTACGACAGGATTTCCCTCCACTCGGCGTGATCCATATAATTTATAGCCTGCCAATGTCATCCGCGGTGTATACGATTCAGTCGAATCCCAACCCTTAAAATCAACTCACTCCAGCTAAACAGCCCCATGAAGCTGCGAGCATTGCTTTTGACGATTCAGATTTGGCCAGAGTGACACTTCCCCACATCGATCCCTTGGTAATCGAGTTATGCGTAAACCGATTCACCGTTAAGCACGTACTCGTTGATCCGGGGAGCACATCGGAAGTTATGTATTACAAGACATTCACCAAACTCGGCTTCTTCGAATCGTATCTTTCTCCAGCTCCTTATCCATTATTCGGCTTCAACGCGAATCCAGAATACCCGTTGGGGAAGATCACACTACCCGTTCGAGCGGGCTCCCGAACAGTGAATGTGGAATTCTTAGTCGTCAAGATGCTATCGCCGTATAATCTCATCATGGGGCGAACTTGGTTGTATACTATGAAGGTAGTGCCAAGCATCTATCATCAGCTGCTACGCTTCCCGACAGAACGCGGCATTGAGTAAATCCATGGCTCATAGAAATCGGCACAAGCATGTTATCTCCTTGCTGGAAAGACGCCAAAAGAGTTGCAAGTGAATTCTATTAAGGCGCCGGATCGAGAGAGCCTCAACGATGTTGGGCAGCTCCCAAGTGAAAAGGCCACGGAAGCCCTAGATCGAGTTGAGATTAACGGAAACCCAGACAGGTTCTTCATGGTCGGCACCTGCCTGAATCAAGCCGACAGGCAGCAGCTAATTTCCTTCCTGCTCGGCAACCTTGATGTATTTGCATGGACTCGATATGAGATGTCAGGTGTAGATCCGTCTGTTTCGCAACACTGTTTAAATGTTGACCCTAAATGCAAGCCGATTATTCAGAAAAACCGGCGGTCAGCTGCAGAGCACACTGCCGCCGTTGTTGAAGAGGTTGATCGGTTGGTTAACGCCGGAGCTATCAGGGAAGTGACCTATCCTACATGGCTTTTGAATACTGTGGTTGTGAAGAAGAAAAATGGGACTTGGCGTGTCTGTGTTGATTTCACCGACCTAAACAAAGCTTGTCCCAAGGATTGTTTTCCTCTACCCAGAATTGACCAACTTGTAGATGCTACGACACGTCACCAGCGTATGAGCTTCCTTGATGCCTATAAAGGCTACCATCAAATTGCCATGCATCCGGAGAACCAAGACAAAACTGCATTCCTCACCCCAAGAGGAACCTATTGCTATAAGGTTATGCCTTTTGGGCTGAAGAATACAAGGACAACTTACCAAAGGCTAGTCACCACCATGTTCAAGGAGCAACTCGGCCACACTATGGAAGTTTACATTGACGATATGGTGGTCAAGTCCAAAGAAGAGCAAACTCATCTTGCTGATTTGGAAGAGACATTCAGCATTCTACGCAAATACAGAATGAAGCTGAACGCTTCCAAATGTGCCTTCGGGATCGGCTCTGGCAAATTCTTGGGTTACATTGTCAACCATCGAAGAATCAAAGCCAATCCGAGGCAAATCACCGCAATCATGGAACTCGGTTCCCTCCGATCGGTCAAAGAGGTTCAGAAATTGATGAGGATAGCCGCCACACTCAACAGGTTCATCAATTGTTCCACGGACCGCTACCGATAATTCTTTCAGACACTACGGCAGGGTAAAGCTTTTGAATGGACCTCCGAGTACGAAGCTGCTTTTAACGGTCTGAAGGCTTATCTCCGATCTGTTCCATTTTTGACGACACCATCGGCAAGCGACCCACTCATTTTATATCTAGCCGTCTCCGACCGGGCTGTCAGCGCCGTATTGTTGAAGGAAGAGCTTGGAGAGAAGCGACCAGTGTATTATGTAAGCAAGGCAATGGTTGACGCTAAAACCCGTTACCTTCCACTGGAAAAACTCATCCTAGTCCTAGTCATGACGGCAAGAAAACTGATGCATTACTTCCAAGGGCATAACATCGGGGTACTAACAGATTACCCCCTCCGATCAGTACTACGTAGTGCAGAAGCATCAGGGCGCGTTTCGAAATGGGCCCTCGAACTTGGCCAGTACGATATTCAATTTCTGTCTAGAACCTCAATCAAGGGACAAGTGCTTGCTGATTTTGTAGCCGAATTCACAGGGGGTGTTGCCGACTTCAAGACCGACCAAACTCAACCCAAGCCGAATTGGAGAATTTATGTGGGGGACATTTGGCAGCTGTATTGTGACCGGTCATCCAATCAACGGGGCAGTGGAGCTGGAGTAGTAATCATGGCTCCTGACGGCGCAATAATTGAGTAGGCCGTCAAACTCGGCTTCGAAGCATCAAATAACGAGGCTGAATATGAAGCCCTTCTAACTAGTTTGCGGAATACACATCTTCTGGGTGCTCGGCGTTTCCTTGTATTTTGCGATTCAAAACTGGTGATCAATCAACTAAAGGGAAGTACGCGGCAAAAAATGACCATATGGCGGCTTACATGAAAATGGCTAACTCCTTGCTAGCAAAATTTGACCATCATGAATTGAATCAAATAACACGTGATCAGAATACACATGCAGATGCCCTGGCTTGCCTAGCCTCCGCCATTAACTCAGAGATTAAACGGACCATTGAAGTAGGTTTCATCTTGGAGCCAAGCATTGGCCCTTCGGATGAAGTCCAGGTCAATGTCATAGAGTCAGGACCGAGTTAGATGGACCCCATTGCTGCATTCTTGTCTTCCGAACAGCTCCTAGTGAACAAGAAAGAAGCGCACAAGTTGCGAAACAAAGCCCTGAGATACTACTTGGATCCGCAAGGAAAGCTTTATAAAAAAATCCCTTTCTGGTCCATATCTGGAATGCGTGCATCCGAACAAAGTCGAAAAGCTTCTGACTGAAATACATGAAGGCAGTTATGGCGCACATTCTGGCGGGCGCTCTTTGGCTCATCGAGCTATGACACAAGGGTATTACTGGCCGACAATGAGAGCCGATGCCGAGTGTTACGTGAAAAAGTACGAATAGTGCCAAAAGTTCTCTTCTCTGATTCACCTGTCTGCTAAAGAGTTAAGCTCCATAACCAGCCCTTGGCCATTCGCTCAATGGGGACTTGACATCGTCGGACCGCTGTCTCGTGCTCCGGGTAACAAACGATTTCTGATCGCCACGACTGATTATTTCACAAAATGGGTAGAAGCGGAGGCACTAATGCACATCTGAGATACCGACGTAAAGCGTTTTGTATGGAGAAATATCATAACACGGTTCGGGATTCCCAGAGCACTTATATCAGACAACGACACCCAGTTTGATTGCAGAGTCTACCGAGAACTTTGCAGCAAGTATGGTATTCGACCCTACTTCTCCACCCCGACTTATCCACAGAGTAATGGCCAAGCTGAAGCCTCCAATAAAACCATTTTAGACGGCATCAAAAAGAGACTGGAGAAGGCGAAAGGCTGATGGGTTGAAGAACTGCCGAGTGTATTATGGGCTCATCGCACAACACCGAGGCGGTCCACCGGGGAAACGCCGTTCGCTTTATGCTTCGGAACACAGGCAATCATCCCCTTGGAGATCAGCCTTCCAAATTTGAAATCAACAGTTTTTGATTTGGGTCGAAACGACATGATGTTGGCCTTGGACTTGATTCTGATTGAAGAGCGAAGAGACCGCGCCTTTGCATCCATGGCATAGTACCAGCAGCAGCTTGCTAAGTCATATAATCAGTGTGTTCAACTGCGCCACTACACACCAGGAGAGTTGGTCCTGAAGAGAATGCTTCCAGTTGCCAAGAATCCGGCTGACGGAAAATTGGGACCTAGCTGGGACGACCCTTATCAGATCGAATCAGTCGCGGGAGTAGGGGCATATCGGCTCAAAGACATGTCTGGGAGGAGTCTGCCACGGCTTTGGAATTCCACGCATTTATATAAATTCTATCATTGACCCAACTTGTGGGGCTTGATACTTGTACATATTTCACTTTTGCAATACAAAGTGTCCCGTTTCCTTATCACGCAATTCAGTTCAAAAGTCTCCGAATTTGGAGCCCATTGGTGCATGACACCTTTGGGCTGATTAAGCCTCCGGATTCGGTGCGCCCTTCGTGGATATCACGATTGGCCAATATTTAAGTCTCTGATATCGGAGCGCCATCCGTGCAGGTCACGTTTGGGCCGAATAAAGATTCTGAATTCGGAGCGCCTTTTGTGGATATCACGATTGGCCAAGACAAGTCTCTAGATTCGGAGCCCCATCGGTGCATGACAACTTTGGGCCAATTAAGCATCCGGATTCGGAGCGCCCTTCGTAGATATCATGATTGGCCAATATTTAAGTCTCTGAATTCGGAACCCCATCCGTGCAGGTTACGTTTGGGCAGAATAAAGACTCTGAATTCGGAGCGCCCTTCGCGGATATCACGATTGGCCAAGACAAGTCTCCAAATTCGGAGCCCCATCGGTGCATGACATATTTGGGCCGATTAAGCCTTCGGATTCGGAGCGCCCTTCGTGGATATCATGATTGGCCAATATTTAAGTCTCTGAATTCGGAGCCCCATCCGTACAGGTCACATTTGGGCCGAATAAAGACTCCGGATTCAGAGCACCCTTCGTGGATATCACGATTGGCCAAGACAAGTCTCCGGATTTGGAGCCCCATCGGTGCATGACACCTTTAGGCCGATTAAGCCTCCGATTTCGGAGCGCCCTTCGTGGATATCACGATTGGCCAATATTTAAGTCTCCGAATTCGGAGCCCCATCCGTGCAGGTCACGTTTGGGCCGAATAAATCCTCCAAATTCGGAGCCCCTTTCGTGGATATCACGATTGGCCAATATCTAAGTTTTCGAATTCGAAGCCCCATCCATGCAGGTCACGTTTGGGCCGAATAAAGACTCCGGATTTGGAGCGCCCTTCGTGGATATCGCGATTGGCCAAGTCTCCGGATTCGAAGCCCCATCGGTACATGTCACCTTTGGGCCGATTAAGCCTTCGGATTCGGAACGCTCTTCGTGGATATCATGATTGGCCAATATTTAAGTCTCCGAATTTGGAGCCCCATCCATGCAGGTCACGTTTGGGCCGAATAAATACTCCAGATTCAGAGCGCCCTTCGTGGATATTCGCGCAGGACAATTATGGGCCGAAAAGACAATTATGGGCGGTGAAAGAGACTCCGAATTAGGAGCCTCATCTGTGCAGATCACGTTTGGGCCGAATAAGACTCCGGATTCAGAGTGCCCCTCGAAAATTACAACATACAGATCTAAAGTGAAATGCTTTGTTAAGATTAAGGCGGCAAAAACTATGTACACATTAAAGCATGCAAACTTTTGAGATGAAGTGCTTAATTACTTTGAGTCGGCACAAACCATATTTCATTAAACGCCTAAAACACGCAAACGTTTAAAGAAGAGTATTTTATTAAATTAACCAATATAACCAATAAATACATTCAGTTCAGTACGTTGGAGTGTTTACAATACGTTCAATTCTATTCGGCGTCACCCTCGTCATCGCTCTTCTCAATTTCAAAAGCGCCATAAGGAAAATGATGGCGTTGGTATAATGGCGACGTCGATTCAACTCCTGCTTCTTGAAGAGCCTTAATCCACTCGTGCCTAAAGCCCTGGTTCTCGCATTGGCAGACCTCCTCTGCGAGTTTCTCTTTGGTCTTGTCTATCCCGACTTTCCGACCGTTGTGGAAGCCTTTTTCGTAACCCATGGTCCTCGCATTTTCTACGGCAAACATGCTTGTCGTATCTCGATCGGCAATCGCATGACTTATCAGCCATTGGGTCACTCTCTCCTCCACGACGGGGTTAGATTGACCTGTCGCACGCGGCTCGGTGGTTTAAGCTTTCCTAAGCTCACGCTCGGCCTTCTCCGCGCGAGCCTCCAGATTTCGAATTCGTTCGTCATTCTTCTCTATTTCTCACTGCGCGGCGCAGACGCATGCCGACTTCATAGGCGGTATACGGCCCTTTCACCGCCCCATGTATACCCTCCCGAAACACTTCGAAATCCTGTCGACTAACCATCGACTGTTGGACTTCCGGTGGAAAAATCTGTCGAGTGAACTCAACTGCTACACCTGGGTCGTTAACAATAGAATCCGTTTCCGTTATCGGTTTATTCCCCACAAAAATCACAAAACTCAACGGTCGCGGCGTCGCATCGGACTCATTTCTCGGTTGCGGTCGAGGGGAGCTGCCCCGTTACTGTTTTTCCTTTCAGGGTGACCTACTCCGATGACTTAGGGGCTGATGTTTTTCCCATCCCCTAGACGTCCTACTTCCCGTGTGTGCGGGCTCGCTACTGCGATTCATTTCAGTATCTAGCTCAGCCAAGGTTTGTCCTTCTCCTTTGCTGTTGAAGAACAGTCTACTTGACATCCGCGTTTATCTGTCCTTCCACAGTAAACTGGTTTCAATTGAGTCTGAGCACAATAAGTGGAATTATGGGTGCGAAGAACCCACCTTATTTATTTTTAACACATGCAGCGCCCCCGAGACGATTTCATTAATTGCTGTCGCCTGGGCATAGTGCTGATCGATCTGTGCCGCAGCTATTCTGTGAACTCATGGTATTCGGCCTTTGGAGTTCATACATTGGCTGGGGCAAGGGCAAATTTATTAATCTGATCGATGATGGTAAATTAGTCGCCTGGGCGTAGTGCCGATCGATCTGTGCCGCAGTCACTTCATAAACTCATGGTATTCGACCTTTGGAGTTCATACATTGGCTAGGGCAATGACATATTTATTAATCTGATCGACGATGGTAAATTAGTCACCTGGGTGTAGTGTCGATCGATCTGTGTCGTAGCCACTTCATGAACTCATGGTATTCGGCCTTTGGAGTTCATACATTGGCTGGGGCAATGACAGATTTATTAATCTGATCGACGATGGTAAATTAGTCGCCTGGGCGTAGTGCCGATCGATCTGTGCCGCAACCACTCCATGAACTCATGGTATTCGGCCTTTGGAGTTCATACATTGGCTGGGGCAAGGGCAGATTTATTAATCTGATCGACGATGGTAAATTAGTCGCCTGGGTATAGTGCCGATCGATCTGTGCCGCAGCCACTCATGAACTCATGGTATTCGGCCTTTGGAGTTCATACATTAGCTAGGGCAATGACAGATTTCTTAATTTGATCGGCCATTCGATGATGGTAAATTAGTCGCCTAGGCGTAGTGCCGATCGATTTGTGCCGCAGCCACTCCATGAACTCATGGTATTCAGCCTTTGGAGTTCATATATTGGCTAGGGCAAGGGCAAATTTATTAATCTGATCGACGATGGTAAATTACTAAATTGCCTAATTATCTAATCGGCAAGTGTACACTAATGTTTTATCCAAAGAAGCAAAAAGCAACACTATGCATCAATAGCAAAATTAAGCATAAGTAATAGCAAAGTATAAAAGAGATTTTCATTAGTAAATTGGGCACAGACTGTAGCCATTTTACATGTGAAAACTGTTAGCATATTATATTAGCCGAAAGGTACACTAGGGTTTGTCTGTAATCATTTTTTGCACTCAGGGATAGCACTCAGGGATCATCTTGTAAATTGCCTTCCTTGTAAACCCTAATCTTCATCTATAAATAAGGGGTGATATTCTATCATTCCCTAAGCTGGTTACCCAAGCTTCATGGTATCAGAGCTACACCTCTAGGGTTAGGGTTCAAAACGTACCTAGTTGGATCATCTGCTAGGTCGATCTCCTCCAGCCATCCTCTGTCGTCTTCATCTTCGTCTGGATCGTCTTCGTCTGCTTCGTCTTCGTCCCTCAGCTCGTCTGCTTCGTCTTCGTCTGCTTCGTCTGCTTCGTCAGCCCGTCGATCTCCTCAGCCCGTCGATCTCCTCCAGCCGCCATCGCCCTTGTCGTCTTCGCCTCTCTCTGTCGACATCGCCCTGCTTCGCCTCAGCCCGTCACTCTGGTATCTCACACACTTAATATATAAATATATATAGATATATGCTGACATATATATAAATATAACCTGATCTATATATTTATATATATATAAATATATGTATATATAAATAACTCAATATATATATATATATATATTAAAAATAAAAAAATAAAAAAAAATAAAAAAAATAAAAAAACAAAAAAAACAAAAACAAAAAAAAAAAAAACAAAAAACAAAAAAAAAAACAAAAAAAAAAAACAAAAAAAAAAACAACAAAACAAAAAAACAAAAAAAAAAAAAAAAAAAAAAAATGGTTTCTTAAGTTTTTGTTATGTCTTTATAGTAGTCATTGTACCTGTTATCTCACTACCACCTTCCGGGTTTGTGATTGTCACTAGTTTTGTTGCGGGTTCGGTAGTATTGTATCCATGACAGATTCCACCAGTGTCTCCCCTTCTTCTCAAACACCAAAGAGTGAGAGTCCCATTCTACCTACTACCATGACTGAGAACCCCAATCCTAGTCTGAAAATCACCACCTCTCTATTTAATGGTCAAAACTACCTAGCATGGTCTCAAAGTTTGACTTTGTTTTTGAAAAGCAGAGGAAAGATGGGGTATGTTGATGGCAGGATACAGGCACCCAGTACCACTGACTCAGGTTATGACCAATGGGAGATTACCAACTCTTTGATTATGAGTTGGCTTATCCATTCAATGGTTCCAGAACTTGGTGAGGGATACTTGTCTATGGAGACTGCCCAGGACGTTTGGGAGGCTGTGGCTGTTACCTATTCCCGCAAAGGAAATTTTTCACAGGCATTTGAGTTGCGCCGCTCTATTGAGAGCTCACTTCAGGGGGAGCAAACTGTTCTTCAGTACTTCACTTTCCTCACCAACGGCTGGAAACGCCTTGACCACCTGGAAGATTATAAGCCCGTTTGCCCTACTGATTCTATCGGGTACAAAAAGTTCATCGCACGGGAACGGGTCTTTAAATTTTTGGCCGGCCTAAATGTGGAGTATGATCCAGTTAGGGGTCGAGTTCTGAGTATGGATACTCTTCCTTCACTTCAGGAGGCATTTGCCTATGTACAAAATGAGGAGAGTCGCCGGTCTGCCATGATGTCCCCTGTCTCTACTGACCGTTCCGCATTACTGTCTACTCCTCGAGATAGCCTCAGCCTGCCTCCTCCGTCTGCTCATAAGGAATCTGTATTCTGTGATTATTGCAAAAAGCCGCGGCATACTCGTGAGACGTGTTGGAAGCTTCATGGGACTCCATCCGGGGGTCGAGGTGATCGGTCTGGTTCTCGAGGAGGTCGGTCAGGCCAATCTAGAGGACGTGGTTCCTATTCCCGGGCTCATCAGTCTAGTGCCGTCGATACCCTTGATTCTACTTCTACTTCTGTTACCCAAACTTCTGATACTGAGCTGGAGGATGCATTGCGCCAATTGTTGGAACGCCGATCTTCTACTGCTCTCAGTACCGCTTCCTCGTCCTTTGCCCGCTCAGGTAACTTAGCATCTTCTCCTTGTGCTTTCCTGTGTCATACATCCTTGCCTTGGATTATTGATTCTGGTGCCTCAGATCATATGTCTGGCTCCTCTGATCTTTTCTCTGTCTATAAGCCCTCTTCAGGTCAGGACAAAGTTAGGATTGCCGATGGTACTGTTTCTTCCATTTCTGGAAAAGGTTTAGTCCAAGTCACTCCTACCATACATCTATCTTCTGTTCTCCATGTTCCCAAGTTTTCTGTTAATCTGTTATCCTTAAGTCGTCTTACCCAAGATTTGAATTGTAGTGTGACATTTTTTCCTGATCATTGTCTTTTTCAGGACCTTGTCACGGGGAGGACGATTGGCAGTGGTAGTGCCGAAAATGGTCTCTACTTCCTAGATCAACCGGACAAACTTGCTTATTCTTCCACCACATCTTCTACTACCCCCGCTGATTTATGGCTGTGGCATCGGCGTCTTGGGCACCCCTCATTTCATTTACTTAAGCATTTATTTCCTTCTAGTTTCGCAAATCATCATGTGTCTGACTTTCTTTGTGAGTCTTGTCAACTTGGAAAACAACATAGAGCTTCTTTTGCTCCCAGTTTGAATAAAAGCTCCGTTCCTTTTTCATTAATACATTCTGATGTTTGGGGTCCCTCTCGTGTTCTGTCTGTAAAAGGTCATCGCTGGTTTGTTACATTTATTGATGATTTTTCTCGTGCTACTTGGGTGTATCTCATGAAAGATAAGAGTGAGGTTTTCTCTGTGTTTCGCACTTTTCATAAGATGATTTGTACTCAGTTTGGGGCCACTATCAAAATATTTCGTTCTGATAATGGCGGGGAATACATCGATTCAGGGTTAGGGCAATATTTCTCTACTCATGGCATTATCCATCAGACCTCTTGCACCAATACCCCTCAACAAAATGGGGTGGCCGAACGCAAGAATCGGCACCTTCTTGACATGGCTCGGTGCATGTGTTTTTTTATGAATGTGCCTCGGCCCTATTGGGGCGACGCTGTTCTCACCGCTGCCCATCTTATTAATCGTCTCCCTACCCAGGTCTTGGACAAACAGGCTCCGCTTCATGTCCTCCTCGGTTCTCCGTCTTTGTTTTCTATTCCTCCCAAAATATTTGGTTGTGTCTGTTTTGTCCATAATCACTCCCCCTCTCGTGGTAAGTTGGACCCTCGCTCCCTTAAGTGTGTTTTCCTTGGTTACTCTCCTACTCAAAAGGGGTATAAATGTTACCACCCTTCTTCTCGTAAGTGGTTTGTGTCCATGGATGTAACTTTCTTTGAATCCCAGTCTTTTTTCTTGTCCTCTCCGGTGTCACCGTCCTCATTTCCGGGGGAGCCTTGGTGTGAAGTGAGTCCTGTGCCTCCTATGGTGGAACCAGTTATTCTTACACCACCCTCTGTGCCTCCTATGGTGGAACCAGTTGTTCTTGAACCCCCCTCTTCTACTGGGACTATAGAACCCACTGTCACCAAGAATACGGACGGGCATGTTTATGTCCGGGACATAGACAGAAAACAAGTTAACTGGATACACGGGACCGTTTCTGCTACCCCACTGCCATCTCCTGCTTCTGATGAGAGTCGAGGTAACTTTGAATCTCTCGAGTCCATTGATCTTGATGTTCCTATTGCCAAGAGGAAGGGTGTGAGATCTTGTACTCAACATCCTATCTCACAGTTTGTATCATACTCTCATTTGTCATCCTCATATAGAGCGTTTGTGTCCAATATTTCCTCTGTTAGCATTCCTAACCATTTTCAGGATGCCCTTGCTACCTCTGAATGGAAACTAGCCATGATTGAGGAAATGAAAGCACTTAGGAAGAATGGCACTTGGGAATTGACTGCATTACCTCCGGGCAAACGACCTGTGGGATGTAAATGGGTATATACTGTGAAACACAAAGCAGATGGGTCTATTGAGCGTTACAAGGCAAGACTTGTGGCAAAAGGGTTTACTCAGACATATGGCATTGATTATCAGGAAACCTTCGCACCCGTGGCTAAAATGAATTCAGTCAGAGTACTTCTCTCTCTAGCAGCTAATCTAGATTGGCCGCTTTATCAGTTTGATGTCAAGAATGCTTTTCTCCATGGTGACCTCGAAGAAGAAGTATATATGGACATTCCTCCGGGTTTTGAGGATCATCAAACAGAAGGCAAAGTATGCAAACTTCGGAAGTCATTATATGGTCTCAAACAGTCTCCAAGGGCTTGGTTTGAGAGATTCACTCAGGCTATGTTTAAATATGGCTTCAAACAAAGTCAGGCAGATCACACATTGTTTGTGAAACATTCCTCACATGGTAAAACTACAGCACTTATTGTTTATGTAGATGACATAGTTCTTACAGGCAATGATAGTGGGGAAATACCTCTGTTGAAGAAATATTTAGCTAAAGAGTTTGAAATCAAAGACTTGGGCAGCTTGAAGTATTTTCTGGGAATTGAAGTTGCTCGCTCTAAGGATGGGATATTTATCTCACAGAGAAAATATGTGCTTGACCTATTGAAGGAAACTGGGATGCTTGGCTGCAAGGCATGTGCCACCCCCCTGGAACCCAATCAGAAATTAGGAGATGATGAAGGAGGAGAAGTTGTGGATAAGGGGAGCTATCAACGATTAGTGGGTAAGCTCATTTACCTATCTCACTCCCGTCCTGATATTGCTGTTGCTGTCAGTATAGTTAGTCAGTTTATGCATGCTCCTCATCAGATTCACCTTGAAGCTGTCATGAGAATCTTGAGGTATTTGAAGTCTGCTCCTGGTAAGGGTCTGTATTTTTCAAAGTATGATCATCTTCGTGTAGAAGCCTATACAGATGCTGACTGGGCTGGGTCAGTAACTGATAGGAGATCAACTTCAGGGTATTGCACATTTGTTGGCGGCAACCTAGTTACTTGGAGGAGTAAGAAACAGAATGTGGTTGCCAGGTCAAGCGCAGAAGCTGAGTTTAGAGCTATGGCACAAGGTGTGTGTGAACTTTTATGGATCAAATTATTGTTGCATGATCTAGGTATTGCTCAGACAGACTCCATGCGGTTATACTGTGATAATAAGGCCGCCATCAACATCGCTCACAATCCAGTTCAACATGACAGGACAAAACATGTTGAGATTGATCGCCACTTCATTAAGGAGAAACTCACTAGTGGTATCATTTGTACTCCCTTTGTCCAGTCTGGTGAACAACTTGCTGACATTCTCACCAAGGGGATTGGGAATAAACCATTTCATGACATATTAGGCAAGCTGGGCATGAGAGATATCTTCGCACCAGCTTGAGGGGGAGTGTTAGCATATTATATTAGCCGAAAGGTACACTAGGGTTTGTCTGTAATCATTTTTTGCACTCAGGGATAGCACTCAGGGATCATCTTGTAAATTGCCTTCCTTGTAAACCCTAATCTTCATCTATAAATAAGGGGTGATATTCTATCATTCCCTAAGCTGGTTACCCAAGCTTCAAAAACTACTAGATAAAAAGCTACAAGTTTGTAGGGAAATGCTTAGCAAAAAACTTAAAAACTGTAGCCATACATAAAAACTACTAAACGAAAAGTTGTAACAATACATTCAAAATCCTTAAACAAAAATAACTACTGTTGCCCTAATCAATCCTCGGAGTCAGACTCCAGCGGCTCAACATCCACTTGCTCGTATGGAATCGGCATAGCCAATGTCACATTAGCAGCAACAAGGGCTTTGAGCCAGCCGTGTTTGAATCCCCGGTTCTCGAATTTGGGGACTTCTTCCACATAATTTGTGAGGGCAGTGCTTTGCCCAGCCTTGTACGCCTTGGAAGCCTCAGAGTCGGCTACCTTCTTCGCCGCCTTCGATTCTTTCAAGTCCGCCTCAAGTTTGGCGATCGCCTCTTGGGCTAACTTGAGCGCAACTTTGCTCGCGTTCGCCCTCTCCTTGGCGGCCAATCTGAGCTGGTCTGCATTTCTTGCCCTTTCCATCTCGGCCTTGGCCCTTGCACCTTCCATCTTCGCCCTTACCACTTTGAACTCAGCCCGGTTCCTTTGGCCCTCAACTTCAGATTGTAAACAGCCAATTTGTTCGATGGTGTCGTGCTGGCGATGGCCTATCTCGGCTATCCTTTCGACTGTCTGCAAAACAGGAGATTAAAACCAAAATATATGCATAAAAGGGAAAGGCAAGATCAAGATATTTACCAGAAGAGCCGATTGAGCAGCTAACATTATTGCTAAAAGATCCGGCTCCGAGCGGAAAGCCGCCTTGTCAGACGACAATGAGACTGACGAAGCCATGCTTAGCGCCACGGCTGGATCTTTCATAGCCGACGCATCAGAGGAGATCGACATGTGTTTTTATCTTTGGTTGAACCACAAAAGGCACAACCGTATCTGACTCCTCTAAACGCGGCCGTTTGTCAGCAGGGTTGTTTTCAGAACTGGCCTCGACCTCGGCAGGACGTTTCTCCGCCCTTCGTTCAGCCTCCTGATTCGCCGACACGACCGGCTCCGACTCGGCATTTCGGGTTTGAGCCATCTCCTCCTCCATAACAGGCAGGGGGGGCTCAACATCGGCAACGGGTGGCACTTCGGATCGAATGGCCTCTGCTCAAATGGCCCCTGCTCTTCACCGCACGGCCATTCGTTCGGCGTTTTTCTTTTTGGCGAGTTTGTGTAAGTGACAACCCGGCCATGTCTTCGGGGTACGCGTTGGGAAGGTCTTCTAATCTAATAAAAACGTCGTCGTAAACGTCTCCTCGACCTGAGGTGGACAGAGGGTTGTCTGAATTGAGGCCGGCTTCCTCAAAGGTTACCCTTAAAGCCTCGTCTACTTCGGCCTCAGACTGGCCTGATTCTTCAGCGACCTCAGTGACTTCTGCAAGTTCCGAGTCGGATCCGTCAAAACCAATTTGACACAAGTTTTTGAAGTTGGTTAAAATAAGAACCGTAAGAAACTCTTCACCTTTCGGAATCGGGATGTTTTCTATTACCGAGAACGTCATGTACGTCAGCTCGTATCGAAGAAGAATGTGGGCCGCCCTCCCTTGTTTCTGAAGGCTTGGACGGCCGAAGTATTTCAGCACGACTTTGATCTCCGTAAGAACGGCCTTGTCGGTCGAAGTCAAGACTTTCTTCAAATCGTTTCCTGTACAAACCAAACCATGAGACCGAAAAGATGAAGTCTTGTATATACAATAAAAATAAGTGCAAAGGGCTATATGGCCACCTGGTTCGCCCCTCCGTCTAAGGATAGGATCTAAGCGGTCCTCGCCTCTGCCGAATTCCCAGTTACCCCGGACAACGACCATGACATCATTGACTCGCTTCCCAGAGCTGGAAAGCATGTCACTCACTGATGGTCGGTGTCCTTGGCCCTGAAGAAATAACGCTCATGCCGACCATAAGACTTGGCCAAGGCATAACAATGCCGAATAGCAGGTATGACGAGGTTAATCCTAAGGCGACGGTTTAACTCTATAATCCTCGTTACAATTCTAAAAAAGTTGACATTGGGTTGGGAAGGGATTAGACCCTAATGGCGAAGGACAACCCTAAGGAATGGGTGAAAGGGGAAACAGACTCCGCCCTCTGCAATTGATAGGAGAGGGAAGACGATTATGCTTTCATCAGCCCTCTCCATATCAAGGGTGCCGTCTATCACGAGTGACAAATGGACGTCATCAGGGATGGAAAAATGGCATCGAAAGCCAAAAATTCGATCCGTGGAGAGGGGATCTTTCAAATGTTTTGCCATTCTTTTCAGCCTATAGGAGTATGCTAAACCAAAAACAAAACAGGAAAGAGGATTCAAAGCAGAGAGGGAGAGAACTTACAAGAGACGAAGAGGACAGTGAGGGTAAAAGGAAGTTACAGAGGTAAGTTGGAAGGTAGTCCAACGACTTCAAGCACCTAAAAATGTGTATGTGTTTGAAAAGACGTTGAAATTTTAAATCACAATAAATAGAAGTGTACAAAGGGGCGGGAAGTTAAAATGATAACCGAGAGGCGTGTGCTCTAACATCTATGTTGGAATGAGGTTAGCCGCCGAATTTCGGCTCTGACTTTTCGAGTTCGAAACCAAACACTCCAGCTAACTGTCGTTAGTGGAGTGTTTGGGGGGCAATTGTGGGGGCTGAATATTGGGAGACGTAAATAGGCCGAATAATTAGACCTGGAGAGTCGAAATATACACATCGCATTCGGCCCCGTCTTACACATTTAAATCTTGCCCTATTCGGCCAAGTAGCCGATTGAGTAAGGGGCTGAGTGAAAAGCGATTTGCAGCAAAAGGAGCCGAGTAAATAGTTATACGGCGAATCGAAAGTGGGCCCAGCCTCGAGGCCTAATAAAGAAAAGAAATAAATAGAAGAACATCAGCTAGAAAAATGTATGTGAGAATCAATACACTTAACTTAAAATACAAGTAATCCAGAGAGTAGAGACTGACTTGTCCGTCAGAGTGCTAATTCCAACACCCACGACCGGAATGTTTATTCCTTTTTAGGTTAATAACAGAGGATCACGAGCGTCCCCCGGGATCCAAAGAGTATTTCCAAGCCACCTTCCCCACATACACATACAATTAAAATTATATATTTTCATATCTATTACAAAACAAATATAGAAAAGAATCAATTATGTAATGTTAGAATTTATGGTTTTATAAGTTTGTTTTGGGCCAACTTTGAGTCCAAATTTGAGTGGGTCCCGCACGTATTTTGAGGTGGGTTCAAAGAGGTGATGTATTCCTTACCGCATGGCAAGTTACATGGTGAAGACAGTTTATCAAAACCATTTATGAGTGAATGGGAAGTTGACATCTTTTTCGGGTTCGTGGAATGGACAATTCAAGAAGTAAAATATGGGTTTTCTTGAAATGGTTATTTTACGTTGGAAACTTAAGAAAACTTATGTGTGTATATAAGTTTTAGGTGACAACACTTGGGTTGGGCCCCAAGGGACACCCCAAGTTTATAGAAGGGAGGAGTTATGGACAAGGTGAACCTTGGCTCAAACTACTACATACGCGTCACCGTCTTCCTGCCGAGCTGTGCTTGGGTGTGGGTCGAGTTAGGTCGATCCTAACATTAACTTTTTGGACAAAAATTATTTAAATTTTTCCAAAAAATACTTGCAAGAAAAGTTTGAATTTTTCACCAATTTGAATTCAATTTTTTCTCTCTCAATTAGTGTGTCTTTTCCAAACCAATCCAAGCAGATTCAAACAAATTTTCAACCTGTTTGCACCGAACATATTCTGTCTCTTCCCAGACAGTTTTAAAACTGCCCAGCAGTTTCCAACAAATTAAACAGGTTTTCAAACCGATTTTTGCACCTGTTTAGTTTGAAATTGCACCTGTTCGGATTTGTCCAAGGGTCACCATTTATGCCTATAAATAAAAGTTTTATTCCAGCAGATTTTCACAATCATAAACATCCAGAAAATTCATTCCTTTTTCGTTTTTGCACTCTTGTTTTTTTTATTCTTTATCCTAATTTTTTAGAGAAATATTTGAAAGCATAGAACATAGGTTCTAATTCACCGTACAAATTGTTTGGGGGTGCTACTACAATTTGTGTACATTATTGTATCATGAGAAATAAACGCCATTTATCCGTAGACACTGGAGTGGGGCAAATCTGTCTTAAAGATAGAGTGTCACACATTCCACTTGATCTGATTTTATACTCAGTCATTCGGTATAATAAATTCTGTAAGTAATTTATTTTTATTTATGTTTGATTTGTTTTAAGTTATTTATTTTATATAGAAGATTATCCCAACATATAAATCACATAATCAATCTTACACTAACCTCATGGATTGCTAACTCCCTCCTTAATCAAAAAATTATAAAAATTCGATGAACCGTGCTACGTAGCTCGAAAGAGAGGGCCCCCGAATCTCCCGAACTCAAAACGACGTCGTTTCGTCGTTTTGATTTTTTTTTTTTTTTCAATCAGAAAATCAGAAGAAGAAGAAAGAAAAAAGAAGAGAGAGGCAGAGGCGGAGGTCGGGCGGAGGCGGGGCTGCGACGAGTTGCGACGATCGGCCGACGAGCTACGACGAGCTGCGATTGATCGACGGAAGCGGAGCGGCCCTCTCTTTCTCCCCAGTCCCTCTTTCCCTCCTCTCTTCTCCTTCTCTCTCTCTTTCTCTTCTATGTGTTTTGCAGGCTGTTCGGGGGGGGGAGGGGAGGGAATTTCGGGAGAAAAATCATTTTCCAAATTCGATAACTGAAATTTTTTTAAAATTTCAAATTTATAATCTAAATTTTAGGGGTTTAATACGGTAACCGCGCGTTGACAGCCGTGATTATATATTTTTACCAAAATCAAGACCCAATAACGTCGTCGTTTTCAGTATCTTCCTCCCCGAGTCTTTTAACTTTCAGAGCAGAGTAAAAAAGCTTTGTTCAAATTTCTCTTCACTCGTCAAAAGCACAGCAAAGCCACCCAAAATCTAGAGAGGGAAAGTGAGAGAGAGAGAGAGAGTAAAGAAAGAAGAAAATCTGAAGCTCTGGACTCCCACCAACTACCACCAGAACGAATGGTTCAGAACTAGCCCAAGAACACTTTTCAAGAACACTCTAGAACTAGCCACAATCGATTGATTCTGGTGGGGTTCTTGATTATTGGAAGTTGCGAAAATGGCCAGTCCGAAATCGGGGCGATTGGGCATTACACCTGGTTCTAGGGTTTTGAAAAACCCTCTCAGTGACGATGCCATCTGGAAACGCCTTCGAGAGGCAGGCTTCGATGAAGACTCCATCAAAAGGAGGGACAAAGCTGCTCTCATCGCATATATTGCCAAGCTTGAAACTGAGGTTTATCTAATTCCGACATGTTTACATTTTTTTTTTTTGGATTGATCTTTATATGAAAATCAAGCACATATACTCTTATTTAAACAAAAAAGTTCATTTTGATGGGTTTTATTGGATTACTAGGAATTTCACTTATTGTATTCATGATCAGATTACTCTCTGAATTAGAATTGGAATTGGAATTGGAATTGGAAGTAATTTTGGTGGTTCTCAAGAATTTGAAGAAAAAAAAAAAATGAGAACAACTTTAAGTCGATTTTAATTTTGTATCACATCCTTTAGGCCATCACCAGTAAAAATTTAAGTATAGGCTTCGGTAATGGCAGAGTTGTAAATTTTAAAACCACAAGATGGTGTTGAAAATTTTGAGTGAAAAAATGGGTAAAACTCTATTTGACATAAGTTTGAGCCAAGGAGCGGAGAGGTTTTTGAGTGATTTTGACTAAAATTTAAATTTGATATAGGTTTGAGTCAAGGGTTGGAGATGCCCTTGTGTCAGATAGGGTTCAGTTCATGCGTTGTTAAATATATTTAATTTTTTGAAGAAGGGGAAATGAGCGGGAAATATTTCATGTTCTTGTGGATAGTGTGTTAAATTGGTTAGTCATGATTTTGTGAGTTGTATAATTCATTTGGCAAGTGAAAGTGGCTTACTTGAAAGTTTTAATGGATCAATTGAAAATTTCCAAATCTACAGTGGCATTACATTCATGTGGGTTATCAATTTCATTACTAAGCACCATCTAAAATTTATGTAGATCAATGATCATCAACACCACATGGGTCTTCTTATTATGGAAAGAAAGGAGTGGGTTTCCAAGTATGAGCAAATTAAATCCTCTGCTGAATCTGCTGAATTTCTGTATAAGCGGGATCAAGCTTCACACTCATCTGCTTTAGCTGAAGCCAAGAAACGAGAGGAGAATCTGAAGAAGGCTCTTGGAATTGAGAAGGAGTGTGTTAGAAATGTATGCTTATTTAAATAGCCCTTTTCCTATCGGTTTCACCATCATCTTTATTCCTAATTTGGGATTTTTCTGTAGATTGAGAAGGCATTGCATGAGATGCGTGCAGAATATGCTGAGACAAAAGTTGCAGCCGAGAGCAAATTGGCTGAAGCACAAAGTATGGTGGAGGATGCTCAGAAAAAGTACACTGAGGCTGAGGTGAAGCTGCATGCAGCAGAATCTTTAGAAGCTGAAGCCAACCGGTATCACCGCATTGCTGAAAGAAAGTTACATGAAGTGGAAGCACGTGAAGATGATCTCAGGAGGCGTATCATGTCATTCAAGTCTGAGTACGTCTTTTACTAACCTTTTGTCTTCATCATTATAGCACCATCACTGAAGAGATCTGTTATTTCCCCTGTTGTCTTTGTAATATCATTGTGTTTTAGCTCCATTTGCCAAGATTAAATCAAGGGATTATTGGAAATGGATGCCTGATATTTGAAGATGGCTGCATGCAACTTGCAAACAAAGATACTCAATTTATTTTTTTATTTTTACTTTTCTTTGAAAAAGGTAAGATAGATAAAAAATAAATACATATATTAGAGTAAAGAAAAGAAAAGAGGAGATTAAAAGGAAATAATTTGAATGTAGTTGAATTTGAGGCATCATAGAACTTTTGATGCTTTGAGAGAGAGAATTGAAGATTGATCATTTCGATCATCAATATAGATAGAAAGCAGAAAAGAAAAGAGGAGATTAAAAGGAAATAATTTGAATGTAGTTGAATTTGAGGCATCATAGAACTTTTGATGCTTTGAGAGAGAGAATTGAAGATTGATCATTTTGATCATCAATATAGATAGAAAGCCCTCTTTATGCATAATTTGCCCCTAAATTACATCTCTTTAGTACTTATGATTCCATTTGTTTTTTTCTGTGAACTGTTGTTGTAGCCTTTGTCTCTTACAGGGATTTTGTAATATTTGTGTGTGTCAAGTGTCAACAACGATTTGGTTCCAAAAAGTATTGAATTTATGTGTTATCTACTGATCTTTATGAGAGTTGTGTTCTTGCCTGTGTAATTTTAATAGGGACAGTTTGGTTTCTGGTAGTTATGAGTTTTTTGTGTTGTCTTGATGGGTTAGTTGTGATGCTAAAGAGAAAGATATCCTTCTTGAGAGAGAAACTTTATCTGAAAGGCAGAAAACTCTGCAGCAATCTCAAGAAAGATTACTTGATGGACAAGCCTTGCTAAACCAAAGGGAGGACTACATTTTTAATAGATCTCAGGAATTAACTCGACTTGAGAAAGAGTTGGAGGCTTCAAAAGCAAACATTGAGAAGGAACTTAGAACCCTAAATAATGAGAGAAGCATTCTGGAGCTAAATGTAGCTTCTTTGTCTGCAAGGGAGGAGGTATATACATTAATGCTCGTTTTATTTTTCTTTTTATGTGGAAAAATTTTGTCACTATACTCTGCATTGTTCACAAAACCCGGGTCTTCTTTCTCATCTCCAATTATTCATTCCACAAGCACAAATTCCACTTTTTGTGGGCCCAAAAATTCTTTCTCAGGAGTGAATTGAAAATTTATGCAATATTTTTTTTTGAGTGTTCACAGGCTGTTGTCAAAAGGGAACGCGAGCTGAACAAGAGAGAAGAAGAGCTACTCATTCAACAGCAGAAACTTGCAAGCAAAGAATCAGTGAGTTTGCCTTTGTCTTCATTTCCGATTTCTTTCAAGCTATACCAAGTGCTTGCTTATGTTTCTTGTGCCTCTGTGCTGCAGTGTTGTTCAATATTTCATACTCAAGTCCTGGAATAAAAAGCACCTGTTTTTAGTTATTGTGTGCAGTTCTCTTCTAATCCTGCTTCTTGATGAACAATGTAGGATGCAATTCAACAAGTTATAGTTAAGCATGAAGCTGCTTTGAAAGCAAGGAAATCTGAATTTGAAGCAGAGTTGGAGCTGAAGCGGAAATTGGTGGAGGAGGAAATGGAGTCCAAGAGACGTGCTTGGGAGTTGAGGGAGTTGGATCTTAGTCAACGGGAAGGCCTAATCTTGGAAAAAGAACATGACTTGGAGTTTCAGTCAAGTGTATTGGCAGACAAGGAGAAGGATTTGACACAGGGGGCGAATCTACTCGACGAGAAAGAGAGAAGTCTCCTTGCTGCTGAAAGAGAGGTTGAATTGAAGAAAACCGTTCTGCAGAAGGAAAAAGAAGAGATCAACAGCATGAAGCTTGATCTTCAGAAATCTGTGGTTTTACTGGAAGACAGAAAGAAACAAGTTGATCATGCCGAGGAGAAAATGGTGGCCATGAAAAGTGAAACGAATGAATTACTGGTTTTAGAAATGAGGCTTAAAGAAGAACTTGATACCATCAGAGCCCAGAATCTGGAACTTGAGGTTTTGGTAGATGAGTTGAAAGCAGAGAAGGCAAAGTTTGAAACCGAGTGGGAATTGATTGATGAGAAAAGGGGAGAATTACAAAAAGAAGCAGAACGTATTGCTGAGGAGAGACTAGCTATTTCTAAGTTTCTCAAAGATGAGCGTGATTGCCTGAAGTTGGAGAAGGATGAAATGAGGGATCAGTATAAACATGACATGGAGTCACTTTCTCGTGATCGGGAATCATTCTTGAGTAAAATTGAGCATGAGCGTTCGGAGTGGTTCAGCAAGATTCAGAAAGAACGGGCAGATTTTTTGCTAGCAATTGAGATGCAGAAGGGGGAACTGGAGAATTGTACTAATAAGAGGCGTGAAGAAATTGAAAGCTATCTTAGGGAAAAAGAGAAGGTCTTTGAGGAAGAAAAGAAGAAAGAACTTCAGCATATTGCTTCTCTTCGGGAAACTGTGGCAAAGGAAATGGAACAAGTTAACTTAGAATTGCAAAAGCTTGATGCTGAGAGAAGAGAGATCAATTTGGATCGGGAACGAAGGGACAATGAATGGGCAGAGTTAAATAACTCCATTGAAGAACTTAAGGTGCAAAGGCAGAAGTTGGAGAAACAAAGGGAGTTAATGCATGTGGATAGAGAGGAGATTCTTGCTCGGATTGAACAGATGAAAAAATTGGAGGATTTGAAAATTGCCCCAGATCATTTAACTGTTCCTGAGATTCAAGAATCCAATCTAAAGTTTAGCAGAGAAAAAGTTTCTGCAAAAAGATTTTTGAAGCAGCAGACTGATGTACATAATGTTAAATTGGATTTGAATAACAAAATAGATGTTAATGACGATGGTATTGGGCTTGATCTGTCTTCTAAAAAGGGATCAGAGGTTGCTTCTCCTCCTGTCTCTACTCCTTTGTCATGGCTAAAACGTTGTGCTGATTCACTGCTAGAGCACACACTGAGTAATAAGAAAAGGAAGCGGCAATCAATCGAGATCACTAACCCCTGGTATTGTTCCATGCAATCAAGTTCTCATGTGTTTAACTTATTAATGGTATTTCTATAGCTATGACAATTTACCTTTTTACAATTTTCTTTGTTTATCTATTTATTACTAGTATGTTGTCAACGCAACAAAATACACCGGACAATGAGCGTGGGTTGATGTCATTAAGCCAAACCCCGGGAGGTGCTGAGGAGACCATGGTCTATATAGATAAAATCATTACTGTTCAAGAAATAACCTCGGCAGATGGTGGAAGAGTTATTGAGGATAGTCAGGTAAGTACCAATTTCAAAATAATTCCTGCCGCTTCATTCTTTAGGTGCATATTCAAGTAATGGCTTGTTGACTATATTTTAATAGCTTCTTGATTCACTTGCTATTATGTTCATCTGGATGGTTTTGTTTTCATGTCTTGTATATGAAACTTGTGCTATTCAAATGTATAGGGGAGCTCCACATCTGTCTTTTGTGCCAATTTAAATAACTGTCATTTTCAATTGATGGTAGATCATAGTCATCCCAGCTGTTTATAAGATACTTGTTTAGCCATAGCTAAATATTTTCTGAGCGTTCTAAAGGTGAGAGCTTGTGGTATGCTGCTGTTTGCCATAGCAGAAACCATGTTGGAGGTTGTTATGACATTTGTGAATATATGTGTATGTACAATTTGCTGTGTGGCAAATGATCTGCTCACATATTCACTTTACTCTCTCGTGTTCATTGAAAATTTGATTGTGGTATTTATGTGGTTAGCTCTTCTTTTCAGCTTGTAAAACATATGCTCTTGTCCCAATGAACTGCGTCTTATGATGTGTTACTTCTGTAGTTCATATCACAATTTGTTTCTTGAATTCTCAGTGTTATGCATGCTGTTTAGCTGTTATTAGATAGAGTTATTCTTGTTCAATGGTTTCCTTGTCTAGAATATTTTATGCTCTGTTTGTTTGGCTGGAAAATATTTTTTGTAAAACGTTTTTCACATTTTTTGACATTTGGTATGGTGGAAAGAAAGTCTTGACGGAAAATGTTTCCACTTTTAAAAGGTAGATAACATTTTTCGGACTAAAATCTTTATCGCCTCCTCCACCTCTACCACCACGGCAGCCACCTCTACCTTACCACCACCTCAACCACCCCACCACCACTAGCACATAAGTTTCAAAGTTGCAACCAAACATAGGAAAACTTTTTCTACTGAACATTTTTCGGAAAATATTTTCTACCGAAACACGTGGATTGTTAAGGTCACTTCCTAATCATTTTATACACAAAGGACTTGAGTCTCATGGTAATCAGCTTTGTAGTAAATTGTTATTGCAGGACTTTTGTGGATGCTGATCAATGAAGACTGCTTCCTTGATCCATTTTTTCTTTCTTTCTGTATCACATTCTTATTTCTTTCATTGCTTTAGCATTTTTTAAGAATCCTTAATGTTTTCTCTGTAGTACCAACAAGAAATCATCTCCGAGAAGATTGAGGAGAAGCTTGAAGATCATGGCAACTCCAAATCACATGAAAATGGGAAAGCTAAGCAGACAGTTGAATAAAGGACGAGATCAAAACAGGTGTGAAGTTCTGTTTGCTTTATCAAGTCCAATTGGTTCTGCGCCTGGTGTTTGCACCAGTTTACATAAAAGTATATTTTCTTTCTTTCCTTTGTGTGCTTGTCCCTTTTATCAAATTACTTGCAAGCGTTGTGAAATCTAGTTTTCTAATTAGATGTTCTCTTCAGGTACACAACAGAACAATGGAAGCTAGCAGTATAAACTTGGAGGGGTTTGTTTTGTTATGGCCAGTGACGTGTTTATCTGCAAGCTCAAACATGTATATGACGTAGCTTAGTTTAGTGTAGTATCGAAGGGACCTGTAAATTCGGTCTGTCCTAATATTTGGCTTTACATGTGCGGAGTGTTATTTTAAGGCAGTTTTTGGTCATTGAGTTTCACAGCGTTTGTAAAGATTGGAAGGTCTTGTTTCTAGTAAAAGCTCGTGGATCGTCTGGTTTGTTAGTTATAAAATGTTACATAATGAGCCTATCTTTTATACTCTCTCTCTTTCTCTATACGCGTGCCAATGTATGCTCCATTTTTTTTTGGACTTATGTGGCGCAACCAACACGCCCTTGGAAAAAAGGGATATGCAGGATATGCGAGCATTTGAGCCTGTACAGTGGGAAAATGGAGCATAAATGAAATGAATGCATTCTCATTGTCTGCACTCAAATTGAAGTAAAGATGTAATATTACTGTAGGGTTTTTTAATGGGTATAGAAAGTGAGAGGGTAATTTTTGGGAAAAATTGGGCCGAGCTCCGAGTTTGGCTTCGAGGCCCAAAACGCGAAGGACTAAGTAAAAAGGCCGTAATGGCTACTTCGGCCTAGGGGCAAGGTTACTCCGGCCTTAAGGAGACAAAGTTACTTCGGCCCGAGGAGGTGAGATTACTCCGGTCCAAGGAAGAGTAAAGCCACTCCGGTCCGGAGACAACTCGGAGTTAGGCCGGTCTCAGAGTTAGTCCGGCCGCAGTATGTTCTGGGAAGACCGGTTTCAGAATTAGTCCGGTCGTGACATACAGCGGTTGGGACGGTCAGAACTTGCTACTTGGAAGTTTGAACTAAGCACATCAAGGTCAAACAGGGCAGCCGAAGTAATCAATTGGAGGAGCAGACCGATCTAAGTATAGTTCGGCCCTCTGTGGCTCGGTATAGCCAATTTTACTTCGGTCATGTGGAAGTTCGGTCATATAAAAAACCATCCCACTTGGTTTAAGCAGTGGGGGAGGGTGCAAAAGGATAAGCATTATCCTTAGGAGAATGAATCCTAGGAGGACTCTGCATGGAGAAGTACAAGTCCTACTAGGATTGTGCCATACGAAACTTATAAAAGCTCACAAGCAACACCTTGGAGGAGGTAATTGAACACAACCTTTCTGAGAACTTAGAGCTTTGTCTATTTGTCAAGTTTTCTGACTTAGGCATCGGAGAGGTTTCCGGCACACACCCGCCGGCTAGCTCACGTTTGTGTTTTCAGGTGACAAAGCGACGTCGTACGGAGGAGCGTGGACTTGGTCAACAGGATTATACGAGGAGAATTATTTCCTCCCCGTACAGAAAGATAAAACTATTCGGCTTAAGCATTCAGATCTTGGTCCAGTCTCTTGTCCATTTCTTTTTCTTTTTAACATTCTTGTTTTGGCCTTTAGGTTTTAGCTTTGAAGTCCTCTCCAACTTGGTCACTGGTTTGTTTTCTTTTTCAATTTTCATTTTTTCTAAAGGTTGTTTGTTGAGTCAAAATGACCAAGGAAATTCATGAAGTATGAGTATTTTGACAAACATGTGTATTTGTATCGGGTACTTATTGTGTATTGATATATATATATCAACAATGATTCATCCCACTAATTGACTATTAATGATGTGGAAATTTAAAAAAAAAAAAAAAAAACTTAAGACCAAAACATCACATCAATAAGTGGAATTTACTAATTAGTGCTCTTCTAGTGATCTTAAATTAGTGGTCTTAAATATTTTTCTATATATATATATTTTGTTGAACAACAAAAAAAAGATGCTTTGAGGTGCTATTACTGCATCCGTGAGCCCAGGTTGAGGGTAATCGATTGCCTACCTGATTTGACGAAATCCATAGAAAAAGATCTATTACTGTGATATCAATAGAGTTTAACCACACGTTACATGATCGTTTTTATGTATTGACACTTTGTATGGTTACTTTTGCTAATATATTGATTTTTTTTATTATTTAATTTTTAGCGTACCACAGACCTATCTCATATATATTCAAGTTGTATTTTAGTTGAAATTATATATATATATATTTTTTATACAAAGATGAATTTAGTTTCATTGAATATTTCATATGTTTAATTAATATGATTTTAAAATTAAATTTTGATTTATAAGTTATTTAATATAGTAACATTTAATTTTGATTTATATTTTATTTTTGACATTAAATATGAATTATAAGTTGAATTTTAACCAATCAAATTATTTAATTAATCTTTCTATTATTTTAAATTAAAATTAAATATTTTTTTAAAAACTGTAGACACCTCATTTTTGACCGTCCTCAAGACTTTGATGTTATTGTAGGTTCATCCAACAACAAGTTTGACTGCTTGTCGAGTGTCTGACTTTCACGACGGAATGTTTCAGGTTTGATCCTTCCAAACCCTATTTCCATTCTGTCTTATTTTTGGACCATGTGTTGGTCTTTGCTTTGTGGTGTCCTTGATGGCCTGCCGGCCATCATAGAGGGCTGCCGACCGTCATTAGGCCCTACCGACCATCAATGAGACACTGCTGACCACCTTTGTTTTAACAGATATTTTCTCAGATCTTTTGAGCCAGTTGTGGCTCACTGAGCTATCCTTCATATACGTGTATGGAGGGATTGAAACAAGCTTTTAGCTTGTCAAGCAAGCCTTTGCTTGCATTCTCTATATATGGAGAGGTGTCTCCCCCTTTACAGGGGTTCAGAAATTTTAGAGACAGAATCTCTCTCTCTCTCTCTTTCTAGAGTTCTCACTCTGTCTCTCTCTATATTGTGCTCTATAGTGCTTAGAAGTGTGTTTTCTTCACATTTTTGCAAAGAAACACCTAGTCAAACACCACTACCTTGGAGCTGAGGTCCTTGAAGGTTTGTTTGGAGTTCAAAAAGCTAGTTTTTGGCTCAGAAGTTGCCCTCTTGCTGCTGTGCTTCAAAGGTGAGCATATTCTCTCTTTTAAGCCTATTTTTGTATACCATATTAGCCACCTTTGCATGTTGTTTTAGGCTTGGTTGTTAACTACAAAAAGCTCTATTTTTAAGTGTTAAAAATGGTTGTTTGAGGCCCTGTGGGAGTTGGGGGTGTTTCACCCCCTTTTATGCTTTATTTGCTAAGCTTTTGGGCCATCCTTTAAAGTTTTTGGAACTATCTCTTTTTGGCTTTTTAACTACTGAATTCCAGAGGAATTTCAGTGGTAGAAAGGTGGTTTTGAGGTCCCAAATAGGAGGGGGTGGTCCCTTCTCCTCTTGTTTTGTTTGCATATGTTGATGGTCCATCAAATTAGCATGTGTTCCTACATCTTTGTGGCTTTGTTCGAGCATATTTTTGTGACTTTTTAGACCTGCCATAACTCTGTTTTTGGCTTGTTTGACCATTGGTTGCTTGCTCTTTACACTTGTAGTGTAATCTTGCTCACTAGCTTTGTATGCTTGCTACTTTAGCTCATCATTCTAGCTTATTTTGGCTATACTCCAACATGCTTTTACTCATGTTTTGGTATGCTTTAACTCTGTTTTGGGTGGTTTAGGTCATATAAGGCTTGCTTTGTATGGCTATAGCATGATAGACTTTAATAGCTTTGTGTTTTGAGTCCTCCAGAGTTGTTTGCATGATTTGACATCATTTGATATGTGATTTCAAAGCATATATCGCTGTCATATTCTCATATATATCACTCTTTCAATACTTTTGAGAAGTTGAGCCTCATGCCTTGTTTGTAAGCCAATACAGGAGCATATCTTCGTCGCCATCTATGCTGCAAGTCTAGCATGTTTTTGCTACTGTTTCGACTTGCCTTAGGTCTGTTTTGAATGGTCAAGGTCATTTGAGCATTGCTTAGTATGGTTGTAGTGTAAGGGGCCTTGACTAGCTCTGAGTTTTGAGGCCTTCAACATGTTATGCATGTGATGTTTGCATGGTATGGCACCATTTAGCATGTAATTTCAGTGCATATAGTGTAGTCACACTCTCATATACTTCACTTCTTCATAGCTTTTGAGGGTTATGTATTATGCCTCGCTTATAGGCCAACATGTGTCCATGTTCTTCTAGCATTTTGAGCCCCCATTTCAGCATGTTTAGACCATTATTTTGGTATGATTGAGCTCTGTCCGGAGTTGGTTTGGTCATTTGTGCTATATATTGCATGCCTCTTGTGTGTTGCACTTCACTAGCTTTGGTGTTTTTGGTCCTCAACATGCCTTGTTTGCATTGCATAGTGTTCAACCGGACGTTATGTTGAACACAAGGTGAATTGGTCCATTTCATACTCAAAGTGATAAAGATGAACTAATTCCCTTTGTCTCCATTGCCTTTGATCTTCCATGATAAGGTAGTGGACTTGAGTCTTGTTTGCATTGCATTTATTAAATGTGTATAAGATTGGATCTTTGGCCATCATGCATTCCAAATGCTTGATTGATGGTTTTGGATCTAATGGTACCTCTCCTTTGATGTTTTGGGATGATAAGGAGTGGCACAGCACAGACATGTTCTTGGGAGACCCTCTATTTTCCTTTATTTTGTGCATTGTTGCAGCTTGGTGTCACAGCACACCAATGGCCAGCAGTGCCACACTAATGGCCGGCACCCTTGCATTGTTGGCCGACAGAGGCCCATCTTTGGCCGGTAGGTGGTCGGCAGCAGTTCTTTATGGCCAGCAGGCCACTGGTACACTCCCCAGCATGGATTTGGTAAGTTTCAGCAGAGAGTTCTTGAAGACACCCTGCAAACAGAGCCTCTAAAGAGCAAACCAGAGAGCTTTTCGGGGCGAAAACCGAGCATGCATCTTCTTCCTCTTCGAACAGAGCTGGAGCAGCTTAGTTTAATGCTTACTTGTTAGTTAGCATCAATTTGTAATTTGATTAATTTGTTAATTAATTAAGTGTTGTAATAATTAAGTAGCTTAGTTTAGCTATTTCTTTATTGGTTTGTAATAATTAGTCTACTTAGCTTAATTAGATTAGTTTGAGTAACTTAGCTTAGATTAGCTTAGTTCATTCGGACCCTCCGTCGAGAGAGCAAAATGTTGTAATAAGGGTGCGCGTGTGTGTGCATGTCTTCCAATCTCATTTCTTTCTCTTTTTTATTTACCGCTTTCGATGGTTAGTTTTAGGGCACGTTTTGATTAGCATACCTTATGCTTTGCATGTTTGCATCATTCATTTGTCTTGCATGCACCAGGCTCGGCGCATCATTCAAGCCGCATTGCATTTCAATACACTTGCTTGAATACGTGTTTAAAAGTATGTTATCAAGTGTTGCATTCATATGTCATCTTAGATAGCCGAGCCTATTTTAGTTGCACTTTGCATGTGTTGTATTAGGCATTTTAACATAGTTAGGATCATGCATCATTTCTAACTAGTTTTCTATTTTTGCTCGGAGTACACTGTAAGTGTTTATACTTTAGCATCATTGCATGTGTGTATGTGACTGTCATGATAGCATGATTGCCATGAGGCTATTTGCTTAATTGATAAACTGCATGAATGCCTGTAAATGAAGGATTCATTACTTGAATTGGAACAATTCATCAAAATGTGAGTTTTAAGCCCACTTGGAATGGCAAATCATCATGTTTTAAGCCAACCTTGTTTGGTGGCAAATCCGCGTTTTAGCCTACTTGCGAGTAGCATCTTCAAACCATTTTCGAAAAACAAACATGAGATGTTTTGTTCCAAATCGAGCGATTTAGTCTATACTTATGTGTTGTGCGCATCACATAGTAAGTTAGTTAATAATCAAACAAGAACACAAGTGCTTTTAAAAACAACATATCATATTTAATAGAGGCCGATCCTTTGATCGGGCGAGCAGGGGTGCTCATTTCATGACCTTCCCCCCTCGTACTCAAATTTCCGAGCTGAGGCAACTTTGGTGATGACAAACACGTGGCCTTAGGCACGAGTCAGGGTTTCCTAAATTTCTCAAAACAAAATATTTAGGTGACGACTCTGAAATCTGGCAAAGCAGTCTATATTTGGCGGTTTTTGATAAAAATCGATTTTCCAAAATGATTTGCCGGATTTGGACTCTTTGGTGATTTATCAATCTCACATTACACCTTGTAAGATTAGATTCAGAACCGTGATAGGAGTCTGAACTGTAGTAGCTAAAACCCGATTCGCGCCCTCTCCGAAAAAGGGAGTACGAGGAAAGAGTTCGGGCGGTCTACACATATTTAACTGTGCTTGTAAAGATTTTGTCATATTAATTTACTCGACAGTGCTGGGGACCCCCAGGGGGTGGTGGGGGTCACCCTCATTGGGGGTCTTAGTCTTTTTCCTAATTTACTCATAAGGTATACTCATATCCATACTCACGTTTCATATAATGGCCTCGTTTGGTGTAGCTGTTAAAACAGCTTATAGATTATAACTTAACAGATTATAGATTATGACTTTAATCAGAAGTTGTTAATCTGTTTGGTGTAACTGTTGGATTATAGATTTAAGTTGCTGAGCAGTGTTTGTTAAATAAGCTGTGAAATAACTTTTTCAATTAATTTTTATTTTTTGTTTCTCTACATTTCTCATAAAAAATAATAATAATAATCTATAGTCCATTTGAGTCTTTTTCTATTTTTTAAAAAATAAAAAATAAAAAAATTTAAAAGTAGAACAAAAAATTAACATGTCCACAGCAGAAACTGATAATCAGAAGCAAGGGGTGAGCAGCTTCTCAGAATCAGCTTTTTTGAGTTAAAATAAGCTGTTAGAATCAGAAGCTGTTTGAAATAAGTTTAACCAAACAGTCCAAAATAACTTTTTCAAAGCTAAAAGTCATAAGTTAGGCCTGAAAAGCTGAAACAAACATCCCCAATATATGGGTGTTTGGAAAGTTAATATTTTAGTGGGCTATTTTAATTTTTAACTATTTTAGGAGATTAAAATTTTTGTGTTTAGAAAGGTAGTTGAATTTTTTTGTAATTGGATGTGACATTTGTGAGAGAAAAAGTGAAATGATTATGAATTTAATTTGATATTTTGTCTTATTAATTATTTTAATTTATTTTATTTTTTAGTACTATTTTAACCAAAAAAGCTCTTCCCAAACATCCCATAAGAAAATAAATGAATGAATAAAATTTGTAATTCTCATTAATTAAAACATTAAGATATGTTTCATTTAAAAAAATATATATACATATATAAGGTCAATGTGAGTTTGAAGTTTCAATCTTGTAGTGCGATGGACAAAAACGACAGCGATAGAGCCCAGAAAAACAAAAGCAAAAAAATAAAATTGGACAAAAAATGGTGTACAAATTAGGATATTAACTAGTGTATTAATATTAATTATAATATTATTATTAATACCACTAATTAATCACATTTTAAATATTAAAATTTTTTTTAATTATGTCATATTATCAATTAATACATTAATTAATACATATAGCATCTATCTATCTATATTTATATATATAACCAAATGTTTATATATATAACCAAATGTACTTGTTTTGTCAAAAGCCTCCAAATATTTATTCTTAAATTCTCATAATTTTAAAACACTCTCTTTCCTACGTGGCAACCTTCTTTGATTGCCTTTCATGTTTTCTATTTTTCTTCATTTTTTATTTGTTTGATTAATTAAAATTAAAATTAATTTCATTACTTATGGATAAAGATTTGAATTTCAAAATTCCTCCATATAGATAAACATATAAAAACTGAAAATTAATTTTATAATCTACAAATAAAGATAAAAAATAAACAATTAATTTTAAAAAATTTAATTTCATAACTTATAGATAATTTAAAATTTCTTCCCATAAATAAACAAATAAAAGTTGATAAATAACTTATAAAAATTAATTCCATGGCCTACAAATAAAGATAAAGATTAAATAATTGATTTTTTTATAAAAAAAAATAAATTACTCTCTTTTTCCCCCCTCATTTCGTACTTTAATTAATTTCATTATAGATAAACATATAAAATTCATAAATAATTTACAAAAATTTATTTCATGACCTATAGATAAAGATAAAAATTTTAAAAATTATTTAAAAATAATAATTTCATGACTTATAGATAAATAAACATATAAAAATTGATAAATAATTTATAAAGATTAATTTCGTGGCCTACAGATGAAGATAAAGATAAAGATTAAATAATTGATTTTCAAAAAATTAAAATAATAAAATTTAGATAAAGATATGATTTGTTAATTTATATATCTATCAAAAACATATATATATCTAAATCTTTATTTTGATTTACTCATTTTTTTTTCTCCTATCACATATTATCTTTTTTTATTTTAAATTTTTTATCTTATAAGATGCTCTTATCTATAACTTCTTATCTCCTATTAAATTCTTAACCTTCTCTTGATAATTTTTGTTATTCGTTATTATTTACCAAATGATAAAGATTATAAAAAAAAAAATTATCGCTCTGAATAAGAATAGTATTAATAATGAAATAATAAAGGCTACATGGGAGAAGGTAGCACAAAAATCTCACAAAATTAATTTTCTTCACTATATTTATAAAAGGTAATAATTTGAGATTCTTTCTATTAGTTATTAAAAATAATTTGCATTAGATCATTGTTATGTTTTTTTTTAAGGCTATCATTCGTTATAGTATTTCTTCAATTCCATCTCTAAATTCTCTCTTTGAAATTTTTGTTTTTTCAATAATTAAGTTTAGAATCAATTTCTTATCAAATTTGTTTTCTTGATCCTTATTTTATTGAAGGATCGAGACGAATAAAACTTTCATATAATATATGAAATTAATGAATATAATACAAAGATGATAGGGAAGTACTACATATTTGTCAATATCTCTATGTTATTATTAATTGATTTGCTAGATTATACTACCAATTTAGAGCCCATATGATTTAATTCAATATTCATGACTCTATTTGTATTTGACCATTTTTTCTTTGAGTAACCGATATAATTTTTTTTTGGGTATATAATGATTAAAGCTATCATTTGTTATATTTTTTCAAGTACAATTCAAATAATTTTTTATAATTTTTTTTATAAATAAAATGGATTAAAACTATTCTCTTATATAATTTTTCTAATACTATGACATTCTTATCTTGATTAATTTTTTTAAAATGACGTAGGAACTATGCAAGTATTATTCAAACTATGGAGAATGATTTATACTTTGATATGATATGAGTGTGTCATTGATAGAGGAAATCAAAGATAGAGAGTTGCTAATATAATCAATTAATAATTTGTTTGAGAAGTTCTTTTTATAAGCAAGGCAACAAACTTAGATTAAATTTTTTAAAAAATTACTTATAAATTATAATTAAAAGTTGATATTTATTCATAATTTGATCCCACAATAATAATATACCCCATTTATTTAAAAGTCCAAGTAAATTTATGATAACTTTTCTGAGCTTATAGAATTTCTCTCTTTTAATGTTTTGTTTAATTTGATATAAGTTATTTATGTTATCAAGTGATTGTGATACTATTATTCTCAATAATTTTTATAATTAATAATTTCTTATACATATCAAATTTTATTGTAAAATTTTATGGGTTAATTATTGTTAATATCTACCTACATGGCTTAATATTATGGCTTGTCGCTATTAAGATATAATTTAAGATTAAAATGATTTATTTATCACACAAAATATATATGGTCTATTTTTTCGTGCATCGCACGAGTCACCGCTAGTACTATATATTAAGCAAAAGGGAATTTTTAACCCCAAGTCTTGTGGGAGCTCCAATTTCCCAATCTAAATTTCTTGATTTTTTGATTTTAAAAAAAAAAACTTAGCATTTATTAACATCCCCCAACCCCCAAGTTTTACTCTCATAATAACATTTTAATGCATTAAGAACAAGTATAAAAAAAATTCTTTGAAATTTAACACATGAATTCATTAGAAAGTCCCAATACGTATGATTATTATCCCTCATAATAACACTTTAATGCATTAAGAACAAGCATAATTTTTTTTTTGAAAAGTCTAACACATATGATTATTATCAAAATATTAAATTTGAATATAATATAATAAAAAAAAGACATTTAATTCCTTAAAAAATTTAACATATATGATTATTATCAAAATATTAAATTTTAAAATAATATAAAAAAAAAGAAGAGGACATTTAAAAAAAAAAACATTTAAAAATTACAATTTACATATATATACATAATTATAAACACAATTCATGCATACTACTGCCGATATCGTAGTTATTCAAACACAAATACAAACCATACACATTTTGTATTGTACCATATCCTCGTAATCAAAGTTTATCAAGCCCGCCTCAACCTTGTTAGGTAAAGTCATCATTCAATAACGTCGTCAAGCTAATCAAAGTGACTACGCTATTATAAATAAAGAACATTCAAAAACCTAAGGTTACGATTTCACATTTGTCTTCTTCGTCTGTTCGGCGGCGGAGCAAGGGATTTGAGAGATATGGAGAGCGGAGGAGCAGTGTTCGCGGGGATTCAACCAAACCCTAATTATCTTCTCTCTCCATCACACAGCGCAGTTAGGCTTCTTCTTCCTCGGATTTCCTCCGATAAGAAACAGTTTTTTCCTTCTTCTCTCAAGGTATATATATATATATATATCCTAGTTTATGATTCAATTTTTGTATTTCTTTTTTTCTTTTTTTCTTTGGTAAACTGAGAACTAATAAAAATTAAACAGACAAAGTTCTGGGGAATGAAACCCCTCTAGCATCGTCATACAACTGATTCGATAAATAAGGAGCAAAAATAAAAACATGAAATCCTTCAATGGCAAGACTGCTTTGATTTGCTGGAATGTCCGCACACTTGTACGAACAATAGTACACTGCATAATGTGAGCAGGAATGGCCGCATTCACAGCTTTATTCAGTGTAGCACGGCCAGCAAAGGATAACATCTTACTCTTCCGCCCAACAAGTGTACCTTGAATCTTATCAATTAAAAATTGGAACCACTCTTTACTAGGCCTGGAATTGTGGATGGGACAACCTAAATACTTCCCTAAATTAGTGATATTCTAGCTTGATTTGTTATTTGACTAAGAATTGATTGTATTTTGGTTGGCAGGGGATGGGTATGTCTATGCAGATTCAAAGACAGACGCTTTTCGGTGGTTCTTTTAGGAACAATAGTACCACTGTTGGAGTGGCCCCTCCTTCCACACGGTGAGTCTATTTCACTTTCCAATTTTTATTTTTATTATTAATCCACATACATACATACACCCTATTTTGTTCTTTTTATTATTTCTTTCTTCTTTTTTTTAATTGTTCAGTGAATTCTCAATAGTAAAGTGCATCATGGAAAGCAGTTCAAAAATAAAAAATAAAAAATAAAAAAAATAAAGTGCATTGTGGAAAGGAGGATTATTGTCTTACAATCATGTTGGAATCTATTCGTATCCTGGCTGAAATGACTTTTGAGTTGGTTCTTTTTTGGGTTTCTTGGATTCACATTTATGCTGTGTTTGGTTCATGGATTTGGGTAGTTATATTTCATTCACATTTCACTTACGTTTGCATTTCCCTTTTTAAATTCCTATCCAAATTTATAAACCAAACACAACCTAAAAGAATTTGTTTTCAGAATTGGAGGTACTTGTGGTTTTATATGTAAAGTAAGTATTTAACAATTAGGATCACTACCACCCCACCACCTCTATGGCCGCCACCACCACAAACCGATCATGACCACTCTACCACCACCACCCTATTGCTGTCTCTGCTTCCTCCAACCTACCACCACCACTCCCCCACTAATAGTACCACAGTCACTGTGGCTATTATTGCCACGAGCACTACCACTACCGCATCACAACCACTACCATACAACACCACTAACAGAACCATCAACAGAGTCATTTTCAAGGTCACAACCAAACACTAGAAAATGTTTTGTAAAAAATATTTTTTTGCAAAAAAACATTTTCTTTAACAAAATGTTTTCTGTCAAAACAAATGAATCATTAATATCATGCAATGTCTTGCTATATTGATCACACCAAGCCACCAAGCCGTTTGTCATCTTCTAAAAAAGCCAAATGTCACATCAGATTTTTTCACTCACAAAAAAAACAGTTTTCTAAGCGACTTTCCAAACGCATTAGCTTTTTTAGAAACTAAAATAGCCAATCCCAATTGGGTAATAATACTCGCATGCTACTTTTGAGGTTTCCTTCTTGTTTGTATGTTTCTAGATCCTAATTGTTTGGTTGTTCTACATTAATTTGCTGATTTCATATATTGACAAGGCTTCTGTCTTTGTGACAGTGATTTATTATATGAATTAGCTGACATAGACTGGGACGGCCTTGGATTTGCACTTACGCCTACTGATTATATGTATATCATGAAATGTTCACAAGGGCAAAGCTTTACTAAAGGTGAATTACAACGTTTTGGAAACATTGAGTTGAGCCCATCTGCTGGGGTATTAAATTATGGGCAGGTCAGTTCTCTACACCTTTAATGATAGTAATTTGAAATGTTCTTATAGCATAGACTTTGCCTTTTGCTTGTTGGTCAATTGTTGTGAAATTTGTTCACCTTTGTATTTCTCATCTGTTGGTTGAATTTTCTTTCTTCTTCAACTCACTTCGTGGACATTCAAATTGCAATCTCTTGCAATGAGTTGATGTTGTTTTCGGGACCACTATTTTATTTTATATAGTTTTTTTTTTGCTTTATTTGTTTGCACTATTGGTTGTTGTATGTTGATTTCACAGTTTGTGTGCATGCACACACCCACTTTGATTTGTGTTCTAAAATGGAATTAAGGAATTTCATCATGGATTTACTAAATTCCTATCTTATATGATCTGTGTGTGTTGCTTTTATGTTGTAAGGTGCACTTTTGAGTTGCATTTCAATAATGGCATGAAGTTGTGGTGTATAGTCGTGTTTGGCTGTCAGTGTTTTGTCTTCCTTGCCTTGTGATTATGGTGAATGCCATCCCTGTTTATGTCTTCTTTCTCATCCTCTTTAAGTTTTGAGGGGGGAAAAAAAAAAAATTAAATTCTTCTTTGTCTAGTGCTCCGGCAGTAGAATCTTCTAAAATAGTTCTTTTAGTCATCTTCTGTATTTGGGGTTCTTAAGGTAGCATAGCAGTTTGTCTTCGTTTTTACTATTTTATGAATATTTATGGTCAGTACTTCAGTGTTACAGTCTTTGCTATAATTTTGATCAACCGTCTCATTACTTGATGCTATATTTGTGCTTCAGTCATTGCTTTGAATTCTAACGGCGAACGTCATAGACCTCAGTCATTGGTTTGAATTCTAATGGTGAACGTCATAGACCTCAGTCATTGCTTCGAATTCTAATGGAAAACCTTACAGACATCTTGGTTTACAAAGTCTATGTAACATCATATACTGTTAGAACACCATGCAGTTTCTTCTAGACTTTTTCATAATTTTACTTTTTTGTTGATTATTCTTTCAGTTGGCTCGGTTGTAATTTTGACTAATTTTTCTTCTTTGCTATTTGTTGTAGGGATTATTTGAAGGTTTGAAAGCCTACCGAAAACAAGATGGTAATATTCTTTTGTTTCGTCCCGAGGAAAATGCTTTGCGGATGAAGATGGGTGCAGAGCGTATGTGCATGCCTTCGCCAACAGTTGAACAGTTTGTGGATGCAATAAAGACCACTGTTTTAGCTAATAAGCGATGGGTATTGGCAACTTTAATTTTGTAGTGTAAAATTTTATTGCTAATTGGTAGTACTTGTTAGACTAGTAAGTTATTTGGCTCTTATTTCAGGTTCCCCCTCCTGGTAAAGGTTCCTTGTATATAAGGCCATTGCTTATGGGCAGTGGAGCAGTTCTTGGTCTTGCACCATCTCCTGAGTATACATTTCTGATCTATGTTTCTCCTGTCGGAAACTATTTCAAGGTTTGTTTCTTATCCATTACATGACTTTTACAATTGAGTGTAGGTTGCTTTTCAAATAGTGGTTATTTCATTACCCTTTTATATCAACTCTTGCATTAACCTTCTTAGATGCTGAGGCTTCATACAGAAATATTTTCACCTCGAAAAGCCCCAAATTGGACAACTTATACCTCAATACATCCTCTTCCTTACCAGTGGAGCCAATCCCATAAAACATTTCTTTTTGGTGCTTATTTAACCACATCTGATCTTTTAGCCTTTTTAGGTATAGAGTTTACCTACATTTGGTACTTTTTGATATCTCTTTTCCTCTTCTGTTTTTTATTTCTTAGAAATTTTTGGCATTTATCATACCTAGCAACCTTTCAATGTTTGTGTATCTATTATCTATTTCCAGGAAGGTATTGCACCTATAAATTTGATTATTGAAAATGAAGTACATCGAGCGACTCCTGGTGGTACTGGAGGTGTAAAGACTATAGGAAACTATGCTTCGGTAAGCTAGCCTTCCAGTGTTTATTGATGCACTATTTTGTTACCATGCATTCTATATTTTACTGTAGTTACATTTTGGTTTGCTGTTTTTTGCCCCTACTTCAGAATCATTATCAACAGATATTCTTAATGGTCTTAACTCTTCAATTCCCCCCATGACTTGTTCTCCTCTCCCTCACTCTCGCAACTTTTATTTCTTTGTTTTAAATTTAAATTTCTTTATTGGTGTTCTCTCTCTCTCTCTCTATAGAAAAATTGTTGGAAATGCTTTGGACATTCCAACTTACCATAAGGCTTTTGTGTTCAAATTTTCGTGCTCTTTGGTGCAGTGATTGCTTCAATTTCTTGGTGCATCAAGAACTATAAGGATTGTTTGTAACTATAATTCCCATTTTGTTTTTATTCAATGGAATTCTTCAAGAGGTGTTTGTTTTGCATCCTTATAAACTTGTGAGCAATGTAGATGTTAACTCACTTTTCTTTTGTTTTTGTCTACCAATTACTCTACAAAGCCTTGTCTCAACTATTTTGGATCAGCTTGGTGAAGAACTTTCCAGATGCTGCTTTTTGGTTTATTTTTGTTTAATTTCATGGAATATCTATTGGAATATGGGAAAAGCCATGATTAGCATTTAGATCAAGCATGACCATCTTAAAGATTTCATACTGAAATTTGGACTACATTGTACAAATATCTTTTTCATCTTTCTGATCATAATTTGTAGGTGTTGAAGGCACAGACTGCTGCAAAAGCCAAAGGCTATACTGATGTTCTGTACCTTGATTGTGTAAATAAGAAATATCTGGAAGAGGTTTCCTCATGTAATGTTTTTGTTGTTAAGGTATATTTAACACTGTTATTCTTGATTATTGAGAACTTTTTTTTTAATTGTTTGGGAAAAGGAATATCAATAACTTGCCATATGCAGAATTGTCCGCCTGACCTTTTTTGTGTTAAATTTATTTATTTATTTCTTGAAAATTTCTGCATATACACCTTCTCTCTTGTAAAACTGAAGAATGTAGAACTCTTGTTCCTTATTGCCATTGAATCAATTGGTGTGTATAATCTGTATGGAATAGTGAAACTTGCATATTAATCTACTAAGAATTTGTTAAGATAATAAGGGTAGTCATAAAGTGCTACACATACCTGTTTAAAAAGTGTACACTTCTTTAAAGATCCAACTATTTCTCTCTTGATGTTTGCCTTCAAGGAATATAAGACATTTGTTGATTAAATCATTCCTTTCAAGTTGTCTTCAGTTTGTGGTGATGTTGGAATGTGATTTGAGGTCAAGATTGAGTTTCAAACTTCATATTTGGGTATAAACCTTGAAACAGATCTGAATTACTGTCCATAGTCCAAACATGAGATTGTAGTTAAATCATTGAAATTTTTGTAAATTCTAGTGGAAAGATGTTTATTTGTTCTTGTTGATAAGAATAGAAATTGGCCAGTGTAAAGGGACTAAAATCACCGTATCTTCGGTACTTTTATGCTAGTACTACCACGCCTCTCTTCCATCACATGTGATTAACTATTGCCAGACCATGATGACTATCCACTACTAGCACCCCACCTTTAATAAGAGGTTTGCTACTTTAGCAACATGAATGATCACTGCTAACGGCATTGGTTTTACTACTTTCTCTTTCTTTGTCAATGCCATGTAATCATACGATAATTTGATGCATGATCATTGGGTGGAAGATGGGATTTCTTTTGTCCTTAGATTTTACAAGGAAGGTATATTATTGTAGAGTTTAATCACGTATTTTTTTTTTGGGACGTAATTGGGAGAATTTGGAGTTTAATAGCATACATGCTTTACCATGTAATCATTATATTTACAGCGCAATTCTTTCTTTTATCTATCTACAAGTGAGATTTTAAAATTTTAAATATTTTTAGTTATTCTGCCTCCTAGGATAATGTCATCTCTACCCCTGCAATAAAAGGGACCATCCTACCTGGCATTACACGAAAGAGTATTATCGACGTTGCTCGAAGCCAAGGATTCCAGGTATGTATGGACGGCCGTGATATATTGATAGTTAGGTATATAAGACAAATGCAACTTATTGGACTTATTGTTATTCGTTGTGGAAATGATGCTAGCTAATTCTCAGGTTGTGTTCATTGGAATGGAATGGAATGAACATTCCATCAAAACATTCATTTCCTATGCTGGGTTGACTAAAAAAAAATAATGAAAAATACATTGGGAATGGAATTATCATTCACCATTGCAATGGAATGATCATTCCATAGGAGAACTAAAGGAATAACCGTTTCATTTCATTCCATCTCATTCCAGTGAACCAAATAGAGCATTAGTGTTGTGAATTTATGAAATACAGAGGGGTGCCATTCTCAGACCCACCCTGTTAAATGTCAGGCATTTTCACTTTTTTTAGCTCCTTGGGATTAACAAGCCTGTTTCAACAATCTACTTAATTTTTTGTCTGGACTTCAATGTTTTGATTACACTCATCCTAACTCACCTATATCTGTAACAATGTAATGTAATATCATGGAGGGTAAATTACAATTTTCAAGATTGTAATTTAGGGTAATTTTCACTTTGACCCATATTTCAATTCCATTACATTAGGCCCTATACTTATTAATTTCAATTAGGTCTACTGTCAACTCTCTTTAGGTTGGCTTCTTTGACCTCATGGATCCCACAGGGAACCTATAATTTAAGCATAAAAAGAACATATATTGTAATTAAATACCATGGAAAAAATCAAGTATTTGACCAGCCAAGAAAACAATACAAATTTAAGGCTCAAGTTGAAATGCGATAACCGAAGCTAAGAATGGCAATTTCACCTTTGATGGGGATAAGTTTTTTCTTTGTAGTGAAATGTTCTACGCCTTGAAGGGAAAAGTATTTGCACCTTTATATTTAAGTCTTAATCTTTACTATTTTAAAATATTTAATTTATTTGCGTAATATAAAATTTTAAAATTTGAAATGCTTACACACCTCATTTCACAAGGGATAAAATACCTTGCCTTATGCATTCTCCTTTAAAAACTTTGTTGTAAATATTTATATTTGTATGCATATGTATATTTCGTGTCAGTCCTGTGCCATTGTGGTTCTGCTTTAGTTCCAAATGTTGTAGCTTATTTCCAGTGACTTTGATGTGCAAATGACTTGTTGCCTCACATTTTCGCTCTGCTATATAATAATGTGTAGGTTGAGGAACGACTCGTAGCAGTGGATGAAATACTTGATGCTGATGAAGTGTTTTGTACGGGGACAGCTGTTGTCATATCACCAGTGGGCAGCATAACTTATCTTGGTAAAAGGTAAAGTTTATAGTGTGGTTTTGTGCTTTCAGTATAATGTTTGAAACTTTAAATTAATTGTATGTAACTTTATGGCTTGCTTAGAAAATGTAGACACGGAATGCCAAGTTGAAAATATCCAACCTCAAACTATGAAAATAGAAATTCTTTCTGCTGCTCCTAGCTGTCAAGCAAATGGAAGGAGGTCACACGAAAAAAAAAAAAAGAAAAAAATTGAAGAAGCAGAAATTTTGGAAGCGTAAACTTCGGATATTTTCTTATAAAGATTCCTTGAAGATAAAATGTAAAAGTCAACCTAAATAATTCTATCGGAAAAAAAAATCTACTAAGTCAACACATGTGATCACAAAATTTGGCTGATGTTTTATTTTTTCAAGAACCTATAAAATGGAAGATGTAGAGTAATTTTTCAATTTTTTGGCCAAAAAAATCTATCTAGTCAACAAATTTTTTCATATTATACTTGATAATATGTGTTCGTGGAAGTACATTGATCATACAAGACGAGCCATGCTCAAAAGGCAAAAAACACCAAAACACAAATGATTAACAAGGATTTTTGTTTAGTGTGGTCATAAAGATTCAATTTATAAATGTATGACAGATCTGTGGGATTGCTCTAAGTGATTGTTCATTGTGGCTACCACAATCAGATAACACTTCTCTTTTCATCTGCAGGGTGCCTTATAAAAACAATGGAATTGGTGTTGTGTCACAGCAACTATATTCTGCACTTACTGCACTACAGATGGGGCTCACCGAGGACCAAATGGATTGGGTTGTTGAGTTGAAGTAGGCTTTATGTTGTGTGTTTTGGATTGGCATGTTTGACTCCGCAAATTGATCCGTACTTCCTTTCTTTCGACGTCAAAGAATATTTAGTTTTGCATCCTTTATCCAAGTGTAAGCAGTTGGTGGTCTGGTTTATGTTTGTTCATGACTGTACAATCTGTACTTGTTCGCTTCAGGTTGTTATAAATTACCGGACAGGTCTTACCTTTTACGGGGATCTACGCAATAAATGATGTATATATGTATGACTTGTGATATTATAAAATAGTGTGATTGAGTTGTCTGGCTTAAATCTTAGGCCTCGTTTGACAACTTTTTTTTTTAGTTAAAAAGTCAAAAAGTTACTACATTAGCCAAAAAGTCAACAACTCATACAAAAAAGTCAAATTTTTTTTTTCCTTCTATTTTTTGTACATCTTTTCATAAAAAGTCAAAAAGTCATCCAAAACATGTTAATTTTTTTTAGTTCATATTTTAATCAAATAGTTAAAAAGTTACTAAATTAACTTGTTTCCAAACTAGTCTTTAATACACCTTTCAAGAGGACTTCCAAAAATAGTAGGTCCAAGGTTACGGTCCAAGGTTACATTCAAAAACTAAGTGAAAAGAAACCTATTGATCACACAGAGGGAAAGAGATCAACCAAAAAGAATGTATGAACACCGAAAGAAAGATTGATCAAAGACTAGACTTTGGCTGAATATAAAACGATAAAAAATGTCAAAGGTGGATTTAGTTGATTACTTAGATTTGGGTGTTGAATTTCTTTGTTTGCTGCGAAGTGGCATCCTTTGTCATGATTTTGAGTCATGATCTTCTTGCGGTAATCTAACAGTTTCTCTCTCTCTCTCTCTCTCTCTCTCTCTCTCATGTTTTTGACGTTCTAGGGAAACCTTAAGGTTGACTGCTTTTGGCAGAAATTTTAATTTCAAATTTATATTACGGTAACCACATATAATTCACTCAGATGTTGTATTTTTATCTGGGGGAATTACACCAGTAGATGTTTTCAAAAATATTTTCAAATCAGTGGTAAAATTTATAAATATTAATAATTGAATAATATGTTCAAATCACTGGTAAGATTTTTAATATTAATAATTAAATAATATGTGGACATAGTTGGCCATATATTTAGGGGTTGTTTGGGGTGTTTGCACTTTTTTGTTTTTTTAGATTAAAAAGTTGAGGAAAAAAATATGGATGTTTAGATTAACTTTTTGACTTTTTATGAAAAAATGTGTATTAAAAAATTATATAAAGAAGTGTGTATGAAAAGATGGGAGATGAGTGAATGACAGCGGTACAATCTGCCAACCGAATTCAAGCAATAAATTATTGGGTACTTTTCGGGCATTGCAGTGGACTATTTTGTTTGGCTCGTGGGGGCCATTACGGGTCCTATTTTGATAATCTGAACTGTTCAATGTGTAGAACTCGTTGAGCACTATATGCCTATAAAAAATCATATTGATCGGATATCGATAGCTATCTGATCAGATTTGTTTTTTTCAATCTTTAATTATAACACTATCCATTTTTTCATACAAAACTGATATGATCATATAGTTATCGATATCCGATCAATGTGAGTTTTTATAGAAATATAATACTCGACAAGTTCTACACATTAAACGGTTCAGATTATCAAAACGGGACTCGTGATAGGCCCCCACTGGCTGAATAGCAGTGTGTCAAAATTGCCGCAAACTGTCATACTTTTCTGTCACAATGCTGCACAGCCAAAAACGTAGGAATGATTGTTGAGTTGTATGAATTTGTGAAAAATTAATTTTTTAATATTTTTTTTTGATGAATAGTAATAATTTTTTAATTTTTACAATACCTTTTTAACTTTGTGTCTTTTTTAGACTATGCCATACCAGCCCATAGTAGGTGTCGAAAAGTGTTGGATTAGTACCGTTTCAGTGTCCGGCACAACCTTTTATCTTAAAAGTGTCCGTGTTTCTTGAGATACACCTGATCAGGATTCTACATAATTGTATTTAGGCCGTGTTTGGTTTGTGTTTCTGAAAAAATTTTAGAAAAAATTCTCTACAAATAAGTTTTCAAAAGTAATCAAACCAAACAAATTTTTCCAAATTTTTTTTCCAAAACTTGTTTGGTTTACAAGTTTTCCAAACAAATCTCTCTCTTATACACATCAAATCAATAACTTTTTTCAAAACTCTCTCTCAAAATAATTTTTCAAAATATCTTTTCAAAAAAAATCAAACCAAACAAATTTTCAAACTTTTTATTTCAAAACATATTTCTCAAATACAAACCAAACAAACCCTTAGATTCTGGAGTAAGAAAGACAATGAGAAGAATTTTGGTCTCCTGTTCTGCCATTTCAATTTTCTCCATTATTCTATCCATAAAGGCCCCTTTTCACACCTCCCTTTTTGAAATCTGTTGACCGTTCCATGTCTCTCCAGTTATTATATAGTGTCTCTCACATACTCTTTCTCTCTCTCTCTCTCTCTCTCTTTCTCTCTCTCTCTCTATATATATATAATCATCAAGAGGTGAAAATAAAAATAAACCAAACACTGCCAACCTCAGAAGAGAAGACATGGGTAGAGCTCCTTGCTGTGACAAAGCCAATGTCAAGAAAGGGCCATGGTCACCAGATGAAGAGGCCAAGCTCAAGGCTTACATCGAAGAGCATGGCACAAGCGGCAACTGGATAGCCTTACCCCAGAAGATAGGTACCATTCATGAAATCACACATAAACCTTGCATACCCTACATATAGAATTAATACATACCCATTAATGAGCTCAAGTGAAATTTAACTGTTAATATATGGTTTTTTTTAGGCCTTAAGAGATGTGGCAAAAGTTGCCGGCTTAGATGGTTGAACTATCTCAGGCCAAACATCAAGCATGGAGAGTTTTCAGAGGAAGAAGATAACATCATCTGCAACCTCTATTTAAGTTTTGGAAGCAGGCAATAAACTCGATCGAAGTACTTTGCTTTTTTATACTTTCATGTGTTGCAAAAGATTAAACATGTTCCACTCTTGGATTGCATTATTCATAGGTGGTCTATTATTGCGGCACAACTGCCAGGGCGAACTGACAATGATATTAAGAATTACTGGAACACGAGATTAAAGAGAAAGCTCATGGGCAGACAACGCAAGAAACAACAGGCTCCGAGAATGAGCAGCCTTAAACAAGAGATGAGGAGAGAAAGTAGAAGTTTTATAGTTTCTGAGGCCATGAACCCGATTCTGTATTTGCCACCTAAACTACCTGCACCCATGGAAGCTGCGAATCCGAGCCAAGAGGATCATCATCTCAAGGATCAACCATCTGTAAGGAAACTGCCGGTTAGACTAGGAGGAATATTTCTTGATGATCATCAACAGCCAAACAACAATAGCACAAATCTTCAACATCCTTTTGATAATTCCATCGATACGTTTGCCTGTTCAACCTCCATGAATTTGTTGAATAGCACTTATTCCCAACTGCCAAACACCCAAGACATGTTTCAAGGATTCAACAACTACCCAATTGAGCTAGGAAAAATGTTCTATGATATCCCTCAACAAGTAGATGGATTGGAGGGCTTTTATGGGTTGGACATGGTGAATTGTAACAGCAGAACTAGTTCTGTAGAAAGTGCTAGTTTGGGGTATATGAATATTAATTCTCTGTCTCTGGTCTATCCTCTAATGGTCTTCAATCATGAAGACATTTGAAGAGTAGAGGTACTACGGGGATTCACAATAGCAGCCCTTTATGTTGGTGTACATTGTTAACAGTAGGAAATTCTGTGTTAAGTGACTTATTTCAGGCTATCTCAGCAGATACCCTATTGAACAAACTTAGTGATTTGTTTGTTTTGCACTATCACTTTTATTCTGAGAAATGAAAATTCTCTTTTCTTTCTTTCTTTTTCTTTTCTTTTTTTTTTTTTTTCTTCCCCCCCCCCCCCCCCCCCCCCCCCCCCAATTAGCATAGAATTTACTTGACAAATACTACATGTCACTTATTTTTTAACACCATTTTGTGTATCACCATAGTTTTAAACATAGCTCAATACGTACTGTATTGTCTGATACAATTTGGATTTTTGTCATTTTGATACCGATACACACCGTTATAATGGTAAGAATAAAAGTTACATGCATATGGGCTGATTCCTGATAGGTATTGGTTCATATCTGATTCACAGCTAATAGGGCTAGTTCACAATCATTTGACCACAAGACCTGATTATAAACTATCTTTATGCTTCTTAGATATTTGGTTTGAATTGTGTTATGTCTGTTACAAAGTTTGTTCAACCTCCATGGAAAAAGGTAGTTGGAAAGATGGAAAGGTGGTTTGACATTTTGGCCGCAACTTGCTTGGCTCTATTGCATGACATTGTAGGGTATCCAAAGATTCCAAACATGGCTTCATTCCTTTATATGCAATTACAATAAGAAAGAGCTGTGAATTAAAGCACACACATGCACATATATATATAGCACCGGTCCATCTGATATGTAGTTCCAATAGGATTGTACAAATACAATCTCCAAGTCATGAATCTAAGCTAATATTTGCCAGAAAAATTCTCAGTGTTTTGTTCACTTTGAACTTTAGTACAATAATTGAGGGAGGGAGATGAAACTTGAATAGTTGGGGAAGGAAGGGATGAAGCTTGAGCAAAAGTGTTGCTAATTTGTGCCCCTTCTGAGTAGATAGTTTGTCGCACTATTTTGAGGCAATACACGAGCACTTTGGGGTTTCTGGGGGTTTGCTTTTGTTACTTGTAAGAAATAGGGTCATACTTCCAAGATGTAGTTCGAGTAAGGCACATCCTAAGTCGAAAATTCATTATTCCCAAATGTCTGTCTCTTATTTGAAAACACTAATAGCAGCCGGATTATGTAAGAATCTCAAGATACAAACATCTCAAAATATGATCTAGTGACTCTTAAATGTTTTGAAACAAGAGGACCGAGAAATTTGAGAATAAAAGATCTTGCGTCTATCAGACAATATCTTACTTCAAAGTTTACAGTTTTACTCCAATTAATTACCGGTTAGAGGGATGCATAGCACCATATATTTTATTGTAATTAGATTATTTATCATCTCTACAATGCTGTATCTTTAGGTGCAATTTTTTTAAGGCCCTTCAATTTGTGCATTCATTTCGAGAAAGCATATTGGTTTTGAATTTGACAAAGTTCTCTAGTTTTCATATTAGAATTCAATGTCCTTGAACAGTTTCAACTCATCATGTGATTCTCTTCTTTTCAATAACTTTTTGAAGCTTGGCTGGTCAGCATTATGAGACAAAGGGGCACAACATTTCATGCAAAAAAATCCAAATGGGTAACACCATCATCCGATGCCTACGCCAAACAATCTCAGCCCCACATTGCCCACCGACTGTTTGACCAAATTCTCCAACCTGACCTCGTCTCTTACAAGTTACAACACGCTCATCTCTGCTTGGGTTGTAGTTGGATCGAGGTGATACACAAGTTTGTGGCTTGAGGATAGTTCACACTCACTGATAAAGGGAATTTGTGATTTCTTGGAGGAGATGTTGAAAACTTGAAGACCAAAAAATTGAGATCTTTTTGTTCTTAAAAGATGTGTACAGGAAATTTTTGTATATAATATTATAAGTGTTGCTGGATGTCTATTATAGTCATTAAGGTTTAGAGTATAATTGTCATTAAATTAAAAACTCATTAAGTGTGTTTCTTGAATTATTTAGGTGTATAAAAATAGAATTTCATCAGGTCATCGAGTACATTGATGACCCTTGAGAACTCATGCTCCAGATCAAGCCCCAGATCAAGTCAAAATTACATAAAATCAAAAACTGCTTAAAATAGCAGATTTGAGTTTGAATATCTAAAATAAAATGAAACTTTAAGAAAATCTTAGTTACATTTAAAATTTAATTTCAACTAATAAAAAATCTTAGTTACTGTAGGGATATATTTTTAAGTACCGACACGTGGCAAGGTGACGCCGACGTGTCAGCCGAGTTACCACGTGTCAGGGTCATGACGCCGAGGTGATCTCGGGTAAGCCGAGATTATCTCCGAAGATATCAGAATCCGAAATAATCAGATAAAAGATAAGGGACAAGAGTCCTAGAATAAAGAGGAGACTTAGCCAAGACAAGGATAAAGCTCTTAGGGAGTTTATCTTTATCTCTTGAGGAGTCCAAAGTAAGTACTGAACAGGAATCCATAGAAGTCAGGTTTCTAATGGGATTTGGATTGAGGTAACTATAAAAGAGAGGCACCCCGTGGGTCTAAGGTACGCAATTTTATGTTTTGAGCATTGAGTTTAGCATTATTGATTATCTTTGAGAGATATACTGACTTGATCGTCAGAGTGTCCCCAGGTGGTCGAACCACCGCCGAAATCTTCTCTTTCTGTTACAGATTAGCCAGGTATCATCTATTCTGCCAGTGTTCTTCAATTGAATACTAAGTTGGATAGTGTGATCGGAAAATCACCCACACAATTTGGCGCCGTCTGTGGGAACAAAAGTAGAATAGATGGCCAGTAACGGACAGAAGGAAAAGATTGGGGACGACACTCCTACTGGGAGTGGGAGACCTATTGACCTTGATGGCGAAGGAGAAAGGTCGAGCGCAGAAACTCATGAACAAAATCACGGAGCGAAAGACGTCGGCCAAACTAGCGACGCACCAAAGAAACCTGATCAAAGCAGGTACTACAACGAAGACGACCTCCAGGTTTGGAAGGATAGGTGCCTACGGAGGGACGAAGAGGTAAAAGAGATGACAAACAAATTGGCAGACCTGCAATCGGTCGTCAATTTCATGATGCAAAATAACGTCATGCAGCCACCATACCCGCTGCACGACACGCCGATTCCAGCGGCCAATACCCTGAAGGAAGGACAGAAAACAATCCCCGTAGCCCCTCAGCACAACGGAGACGAAAGATACTCTCACCGACCTTCTAGGGAGGACGGACGAAGAGAATCAAGAAGAGAAGGATCACGGAGGACGCATCGCACAAAGGAGGCAGACCCCAAAGGACATTGGTATGTTTAAGAGCAAGCACTGTGCTTCGACATAACTCACGGAGAAGGGTCGAAAAGGGCTCACCACGAGGCCGAGAGTAAAATACCGAAAAGACCGAAGTCGAAAGATAGCCGAGCTCCTAGGCGGAGCAAACAAGACTTAAGAGATTATCTCAAAAGGAAGCAACATAATGCCTACGCTGAGGTAACCCCCCCAGATAAGCCGATGACACCATTCTCGGTGGAATTAGACAGATTTGAGGCACCAAAGCGGTTCAGTATGCCGAGGTTTCAAATATACGATGGTAAGTTAGACCCCAACTTCCACGTTGGACTCTATTTGAACTTAATGGCATTGTATAGTGGGAACGAGCCGTTGCTCTGCAAAGTGTTCCCCTCATCCTTTGGGGAGATTGCATCAGATTGGTTCCACAAACTACCGAAGGGAAGCGTGAAGAATTGGGAAGACCTGGCCGAGATGTTTGTGGCCAGGTTTGTGACAAACAAGCTGCAGCCATTAAGGGTGGATGCATTAATGGCTCTGAAGATCAGCAAGGATGAAGGCCTTAGGGCTTATGCAAAAAGATACTATGAGGTGTTCAATTGAATACCCGAATGTAATCAAGAGGTGGCAGTCGTATTTTTTAAGAACGGCTTGAAAGACAACTATCCACTACGAAAGTCTTTGGTAAAGACATTGCCAAAAAGTATGGAGGAGCTCATGACGAGAATCGAGAAGTACGCCAGAGCCGAAGAAGACATGTCGGGAACTAGGGAAATAAAACAAGAGAAAGGAAGCGGCTCGCCGAAGCGAGGCCGAGGTAACAATGGAACGAGCAGGCAAGAAGCAGAACTGAGGGCCACACAAGCAGTAACAACTGTGTTCCGAATCCCAATTCCCAAAGTCCTGGATCAAATTCAGAACCAGCCCTATTTCAGAACGCCAAAAAAGACTCCAGGAGAGTTCATGGGAAGAAACATTGGCAGGCATTGTGCCTACCATAATGAAGATGGACATACAACTCAGGGTTGTAGAGCCCTGAAAACATATTTGGAAGATCTGGTGAGACAAGGACATCTAAGAGACCTTGTCGATGAGACCAGGACAAGGGAAGAACAGACAAGATTGCCTCAGGCACCAGCAGCTCCACCTCCCCCAGCACAACAGCCGCAGGCAGGAGGACCTCGGATAATCAACATAATCCACTCGAAGGTTAACGAAAACGAAATCCGAGGAGAGACCCAGAAAGTGAAGCACCTGCAACATGTCTACCAAGTCGGGGAGAAAAGACATCGGGCAAAAGAATGCCAAGGACCAATGATAACCTTTACTGAAGCCGACCTAGAGATGGTCCAGCATCCGCATAATGATGCCTTGGTAGTATCCCTCCAGGTTGGGGAGTGCCAAGTGAAACGCATCCTGATTGATCAAGGCAGCTCTTGCGACATCATGTTCGTCCGATGTTACAAAGAGCTCGGCCTTCACCCAGATGATATGGAACAGTCCAATGGCCCATTGGTTGGGTTCAATGGAACGCCGACATGGTCTCTGGGAGCAGTAAGCTTGGAAGTGCAGGCTGGCACCAGGAAGATCAAGACAGAATTCACTATCATCGACACACCCTCCCCTTACAACATCATCTTGGAGAGGCCATGGTTGCATGCAATGGGGGCAGTTCCCCCAACATTGCATCAACTATTGCGATTCCCAACAGAGCATGGGATAGAGGAAGTTAGAGGCGATCAGTTGCAGGCGAAGAATTGCTCTATGGCAGCAATGAAATCTACTTGCAGCGTTCGAGAGCCAAAGAAGACAGAAATTGAAGATAAGAACGTGGAAGTCCTAGAAGACGTCGGCAAAGAGCCAGCCTAGAAAAGCGACGAGGCACTAAAGAAAATCCTCGGCCAGGATGGGGATGAAGAACGCTTCTTTCTTCTCGGCTCGGGCTTAGCCGAAGAAGAGGAAAAAGAGTTAGAAACTTTTTTGAGAGCAAATATTGAGGTGTTCGCTTGGACACCGTACGAAATGCCTGGCATTGACCCCGAGGTCACTTGCCACAAACTGAATGTTGACAGGTCGGCCAAACCTGTAATTCAACGAGCCAGAAGACCGATGTTGATGCATGTCGAAACAGTAGAGGAAGAAGTAGACAGGCTCCTGGAGGCCAGGGCCATTAAAGAAGTACACTACCCCACATGGCTATCCAATACAGTAGTGGTAAAGAAGAAGAACGGTAAATGGAGGGTCTGCGTAGACTTCACCAGCCTCAATAAAGCCTGTCCCAAAGACAGCTTTCCTCTACCGAAGATTGACCAGCTAGTAGATGCCACTTCAGGGCATGGAAGAATGAGCTTCCTAGATGCCTACAGGGGGTACCACCAGATAACCATATACCCCCTAGACGAAGAAAAGACAATGTTCATCACCCCAAAAGGCCTGTACTGTTACAGAGTAATGCCTTTCGAGTTGAAAAACGCAGGAACAACTTACCAAAGGCTGGTAACCAAAATGTTCAAACACCTGATTGGCCGAACAGTAAAAGTCTATATCGACGATATGGTCGTTAAGACCAAGGAGCCTGAGGGTCATCTTGCCGATCTAAAAACAGTCTTTGAAATCTTTAAAACATATCGGCTCCAACTCAATGCATCGAAGTGCGCATTTGGAGTTAGATCTGGTAAGTTTTTAGGATACCTGGTGACCAGAAGGGGCATCGAGACCAGCCCAGATCAAATCAAGGCCATCCTAGAGTTGAAGAGCCCGACGTCGGCAAAACAGGTGCAGTGCTAACTGGAAGGGCCGCAGTCCTAAACAGATTTATCAGTAGAAGCTCAGATAAGTGCAGACCTTTCTTCAACTTAGTGAAGAAAGCCACAAACTTCTTGTGGACAGAAGAATGCGAAGCCGCTTTGGCCAACCTGAAGAAGTACTTGACCATAACTCTAGTTTTTTCAAATCCAGAACCTGAGGAGGAGCTATTTTTGTACCTAGTCGTTTCAGAACATGCGATAAGTGCAGTACTAATTCGAGAAGAAAAAGGGGAGCAAAGGGTTGTCTACTATATAATCAAAACCCTAGCCGACGCAGAAACAAGGTATCTACCCTTAGAGAAATTGACACTAGCTTTAGTAATGGCTTCAAAGAAGTTGAACCATTACTTCTAGGCCCATAAAATTGTGGTGCTAACAGAACACCCCTTGAAGTCCTTACTGCAACAAGGAGACCTGACAGGAAGAATAGCCAGATGGGTAGTCACCCTAGGCCAGTATGACCTGGAGTACAGGCCAAGGACAACAATCAAAGGCCAGGTTCTGGCCGACTTCGTGGCCGAATTCACACCAGAATCCATGGAACATCATGCTCCGTTGAGCCAAGAAGAGCGATGTCCATCCAAGCAAGGAGAAGCACAGCCAAAGGCAAAAGAACAAAGGAAAGAGGACAAACTTAGACCCTGCAGCATTTACATCGGCGACTCCTTTCGACTGTTTGTTGATAGGAGTTCAAACCGACAAGGAGCGGGGGCAGGAGTAGTATTGATATCCCCAGATGGACAGGTACTAGAAGAGTCAATTCGTTTGGGGTTCAAGGCCTCAAACAATGAAGCAGAGTATGAAACACTCATTGCAGGACTGAAGTTGGCAGCAATAGTGCAAGCAGATGAGGTAATAGTTTTTTGTGATTCACAACTAATAGTTAACCAGACAACAGGTGAGTTTGCAGCCCAAGATGAACGAATGTCGGCCTACGCAAAGGAAGTCATCAGACTGTCAGCCTTATTTCAGAACTGCCGACTACTTCAAGTAAGCCGAGATGACAACATCCACGCCGATGCGTTGGCTAACCTAGCTAGTGCAGTACAACCTGGAAAACAAGGACAATAATGATTGACTACCTGTCGGGCCCAAGCATTGAACCAGTAACCACAGAGCATAAAGCAATGTGCATAGACATGGGACCAAGCTGGATGAACGCAATTGTTGCGTTCCTAAAAGAAGGAAAGCTACCGGATGACTGCAAGGAGACACACAAGATCAGATTGAAATCGGCAAGATTCAGTCTGACAGCAGAAGGACATCTCTACTGAAGGTCTTTCACTGGACCCCTTTTAAGGTGCGTACACCCTTTGCAGGTTGAAGATTTTCTATATGAAATCCACGAAGGAAATTGTGGAAGCCACACTGGGGGCAGATCACTAGCTCACAGGGCCATTACCCAGGAGTATTGGTGGCCTTACATGCAAAAAATGTAGAAGCCTACGTGAAGAAATGTGAACAATGCCAAAGGTTTGCACCCTTGATACACCAGCCAGCTACTGACCTGAACCCTGTATCCAGTCCTTGGCTATTTGCCCAATGGGGCATGGATCTCGTTGGGCAATTACCCCAAGCAACTGGACAAAGAAAGTACTTGCTGGTAACAACAGATTACTTCACAAAATGGATAGAAGTAGAACCTCTTGCCAAGATCCGAGATGTGGATGTAGAGAACTTCATATGGAGAAACATCATCACCAGATTTGGAATTCCGAGAGCAATTATTGCAGACAATGGAACTCAATTTGACAACAAGTTAATTAAGAACTTCCGTGCAAAGTTCAAGATCAAGAACTACTTTTCAACCCCAAGCTTTCCACAAAGCAATGGACAAGCAGAAGCATCCAATAAAGTAATTTTGGATGGAATAAAGAAGAGACTGCAGGCAGCAAAAGGCAAGTGGGTTGACGAATTGCCCAATGTACTCTGGGCATATCGGACTACGCCAAGAAGGTCAACAGGAGAATCCCCCATCGCCATGGCTTATGGCACAGAAGCAGACATTCCGCTGGAGATCGGCATCCTAGGAATCAGAACCCAGGGAGTTGAAAACGGGACTAATGATGTACTCTTAGCCCGAGATCTGGATCTTTTAGAAAAAAGAAAAGAAAAAGTTGCAATCCAGCTTGCAGCATACCAGCAGCAACTTGCAAAAGCTTATAACAAGAAAGTCAATAGAAGAGAGTTTCAAGTCGGCGACCTAGTCCTGAGGAAAGTCGTCGGCAATAAGAAGGATCCCAGAGAGGGCAAGCTTGGCGCAAACTGGGAAGGACCCTGCAGAATCATGTCGGTTCTGGGTAATGGGGCATATCGACTTGAAGATAATGAGGGCAAAGAGTTGCCAAGACCTTGGAACACTTGTAATTCGAAATTTTTCTATCATTAAAATTTCTTTGTTCTTTTCCCATTTGTCGAAGTAAATAAATAAAGATTCTGTTTTCTTTTCAAGAATACTTGACATTGTCTTTAGAATACATGCATAATGAGAACCCAAGTGGAACTCAGGTTCACATTAGGGGGCAGAGAGAAGAAGAATATGCTTAACGCTTGTTGAAATTTGTGGACAATTTATAAGTTAAGTTAAACCGAAATTATTGTTTAACACTTGTTGAAATTTGTGGACAATTTACAAGTTGAAGTTAAGCCGAAATCATTGTTTAACACTTGTTGAAATTTGTGGATAATTTACAAGTTGAAGTTAAGCCGAAGTCATTATTTAACACTTGTTGAAATTTATGGACAATTTACAAGTTAAGTTAAACCGAAATTATTGCTTAACACTTGTTGAAATTTGTGGACAATTTACAAGTTGAAGTTAAGCCGAAATTATTGCTTAACATTTGTTAAAATTTGTGGACAATTTACAAGTTAAGCCAAAGTCATTATTTAACACTTGTTGAAATTTGTGGACAATTTACAAGTAAAGTTAAACCGAAGTCATTATTTAACACTTGTTGAAATTTGTGGACAATTTACAAGTTAAGTTAAATCGAAATTATTGCTTAACACTTGTTGAAATTTGTGGACAATTTACAAGTTAAGTTAAATCGAAATTATTGCTTAACACTTGTTGAAATTTGTGGACAATTTACAAGTTGAAGTTAAGCCGAAATTATTGCTTAACACTTGTTGAAATTTGTGAACAATTTACAAGTTAAGTTAAGCCGAAGTCATTGTTTAACACTTGTTGAAATTTGTGGACAATTTACAAGTTAAGTTAAACCGAAGTCATTATGTAACATTTGTTGAAATTTGTGGACAATTTACAAGTTAAGTTAAATCGAAATCATTGTTTAACACTTGTTGAAATTTGTGGACAATTTACAAGTTAAGTTAAACCGAAATTATCGCTTAACACTTGTTGAAATTTGTGGACAATTTACAAGTTAAGCCGAAGTCATTGTTTAACACTTGTTGAAATTTGTGGACAATTTACAAGCAAAGTTAAACCGAAGTCATTGTTTAACACTTGTTGAAATTTGTGGATAATTTACAAGTTAAGTTAAACCAAAATCATTGTTTAACACTTGTTGAAATTTGTGAACAATTTACAAGTTAAGTTAAACCGAAATTATTGCTTAACACTTGTTGAAATTTGTGGACAATTTGTAAGTTAAGTTAAGCCGAAGTCATTGTTTAACACTTGTTGAAATTTTTGGATAATTTACAAGTTAAGTTAAATCAAAATCATCGTTTAACACTTGTTGAAATTTGTGGACAATTTACAAGTTAAGTTAAACCGAAATCATTGTTTAACACTTGTTGAAATTTGTGGACAATTTACAAGAAAAGTTAAACCGAAGTCATTATTTAACACTTGTTGAAATTTGTAGACAATTTATAAGTTGAGTTAAACCGAAATCATTATTTAACACTTATTGAAATTTGTAGACAATTTACAAGTTAAGTTAAACTGAAGTCATTGTTTAACACTTGTTGAAATTTGTGGACAATTTATAAGTTGAGTTAAACCAGTATGATGTTCAACACTTGTTAAAAGTTTACAAGTTAAGATTAAAACCAAGAAGTTTGTCTATCCGAGGTGTGTCACCCCGAGAAGATTGTACAAAGAAAGAAAAGTATGTGAAAGACATGCAGAATATTCTAAGTATAGAATCATGCAGAGGCAATAAAGAGAAGACAAGAGTGCAAGCACTTAAAAGAGAAAAGTTGTATTAGCATTCACCAAGAAAATGGCACATCGGCCATACAAAAAGCTTATATTGTTCCAAAAGATAAAGAAGAAACAAAATACAAGTAAGCAAAAGAAAAACATGAAGTTAAGACTCCTCTCCACCAGTTGGTTGAATTTGAAGATCAGATGATTGTTGAGAAGACATCTCAACAGCCTTATCTGCCGCGACCTCGGCGTCAATTTCTGCAAGAGTGTCATCAAGGTTCTTATCAGCAAGGGTGGCATCGGCTGATTCCTTCTCATAAGCAGCGTCTTTGTTAACCTCATCGACTTCTTCATCCTGAGTCAAGTCTAGGACTTGCTCATTCTGAAGAGGAGACTTGGCCCCATTAGTATTTTTGGATTTTCTTACCAAAGCCTCATCCTCTTCCTCATCACCATCCTTAGACTCAGATTCACCGACGTCTTGACTTGGAGGTTGAGCTGGGGGGAATGGAAGAGGAATAACATCAGTTTTTCTTAATGGTGAGTCCTCTGGGACATTGAGTTTCTTTAGAAAGGACATCCAACCAAGGGTGAAACCCTTATTGCATGCCTCCTTCACCTGTTGTTCGTAGGCATCTGTGACGTCGGCCATGCCTTGGGCATACGCCTTCTCGTCAGCGTCTTTTATTTCGGCTTCTTTAGTGGCCAGTGCCTGCTGAAGCTCCTTTTCGGCTTGGACCATTTTTTCCTTGGCTTCTCTCTTCTGAGACTCAGCCACTTTCCTGATAGCCTCAACAGCCTCAGCCTTCTCTTCGGCATTGGTCTGAGCTTTGATTACAGCCTCGGTTTAGTCCTCCAATTTTTACATCTTTGATTGAAGACCTTTGTTGGTCTTTTGAAGAGAAGAGAACTCCTTCTTCATCTCGGCCAACTTCTCCCGATTTTCAAAAGACTAAATTGAAAAGGAATGAGCATGCTGAATGGCCTGAAAGTGAACAAAGCGAAAGTTATTAGAAAATTTTCTAAGTATGAAAAAGAAAAAGTGCCAGATAAAAGACACATACTTGGACAGAACGCTGAAGCATCAAGGCATAGTTCTCGTGCTCGCTGAAGCCGGCGTTTCGCTCCAGATCTCCTGGCAGAAGCAGAGCAGTACTAAGCGCAACGCCGACATTGATATCCTCGGCGCTATCATTGGCCATGACTGGTTTATCTTCCAAGGTTATTTCAGGGGCCCAGGGAGTAGCAGGCTTCTTGGACCCCGAGGTCGTTGCGGAAGATGACCTCGGCTTCTTTGATTTTGGCGATTCGAATGGTTGGGCTTCAGAGCGCCTCTTCCTAGCAGAAGGTTGAGACTTGTCACTCTCAGCCAACTTGGAGATTGGCAGAGCATCCTCAGACTCAACTTGAGTAACTTTAGCCTTTGGCTAAGCTTTTTTTATTCTTTTCGGCTTCGGTGGCGGAAGGGTTTGTGCTGGTTGATCGTTGACAAATGATGGAATGCTGGCCAGAAGATCTTTTGCAACTGGTTTTGGGCGACCCATCTCGGCAGTAGAAACTGTTCGGCGTCGGCGGCGGTGCTATGATATTGGAACCAAGTATGGAGCTGAAGTTGACGGTTGCTCGGCTGGATCAGAGGTTGACCCCTGGTCTGTCCGAGATGTGGATGCGGTTTGTGGAGTTGTGGCAGATGGTGGAGAAAGGCTTTTTTTCTTCCTCCTAGGGATGTCGGGCAAAGCGGACCTGTATGTTGGAATAAAGTTGAGGAGTAGAGGCGCCTTTCGTTTGTGAATTGGCAAGTTCAGAAGTTTTTTCAAATCCTTGCTGGGATAAAAGAATTGGCGAAAATTCTTTGGAGGTTGAGGAAGAACTGCAAAAGATAAAAACAGCACAGACATTAGAACAAGAATATTGAAAACTTTATGCAAGAAGATAAAAAAAAACTTATGAAGGGTGGCCCTTACTAGCTCCTTCCCCCAAAACAGTGCGGCTTAAGGGATAAAGATGGAGGTTGTCGTTTGGCTGAAACTCCCAACTGCCCGAGACAATGAAGTAATTGTCTCCAGCTCCCTTGCTGGAGTCTGGGAGGTCGGCTACGATTTTATATTCGGTGGATCTCGGCTTAAGGTAATAGACATAGTCCGTGTCTTTTCTAAGGCGACACATGGTATAACAGTACTGGAAATCGGCAAGCGTAATCCTGGCATTCTCTTGTTTAACTAAAGCTATGGTACCAGTAATAACTCGGTAAGAATTGATGGCGAGTTGCATTGGGTTCAATTTATAGAAATGAAGGATTTGACGGAAAAAAGGGTCAAGTGAAAATCGAAGTCCACACTCAATAAAGGCAACCACAGGGAAGGGCATGGAGTGGTCAGTAGGCATGATGGAGTCATCATCCCCAGCCAACCTCAGATTGACATCAGCTGGGATTTCAAACTCTTGCCTAAAAAAGTCTAGCTAGAAGGGGTGTCTACCCGATGTTTCCACATACCCATAATATCGGGATAACTAAAGGTATTGGATTTCAAAAAGAAGATGTTTCAAAAAGGGCTATTGGGACCTCGACAAAAAACCTAAGTTTGAACTGGTGCGGAAATTTGTAAGGGATGTTTCAGTTTTTCCTAAAATGTGGGTTCTACAGACAAATCCCAAACCTAAAACTATGGAGATGAAGATTAAAGGCACAGATCTGGAAAAGACACAAAAAACAGAAAACAAAGGCGAAGTTTCAGAATCAAGAACAAAGATGGACTATCAAAAACATGAAGAATACAAAGGGTTGAAGGCCAAGAACAGTGGCAAGACGTGCAAGAAAACTATGAACAGTCCATGTATATAAGGCATAAGCAAAAAGTAAAATCAATGCATTCAGATGTATGATTCACAAATTAAATATTTGAGCAAGGCAGTAATAACGAGAAATGCCAGAAAAGATCAAGAACTGGAATAAGAAGAAAACAGTTGCTTACTAGAAAATATGAAGCCGGTGTAAAGATCGCCGAAGTCAAACGACGGTCGTGGAGGCAACGAAATGGTGCAAAACACGCTGGGAGGGGTGAACGGAATAAGTTTCAGAGCAAGGAAGCTTGAACAATGGCGGACTCGAGAAGAGAAAGTTAGAGAGAGAAAAAGTTTTCCAAAAACGAAAATAAGGTGAAAAGAAAAAAAACGAATAGATGTTTTGTTAAAAATGAAAACGGTGGTAAAAAGTAATCAATATGCCTGGAAGAACGTATGCGTCAGACGGCGCACGTGAGAGAGAGACGGCTTACGGGCGCGTCATAGGTACAAACCAGTAAGAAAGAAACGCGTGGCTAAAAATGGTTGAATTATGGTGTATGACAACTCATACGCGTGAAAGGGTTCTTGAAGTTCTTGTTCTTCAGCAAAGACATGTCGGCCAAAATAATGATCTCGGCTGAGATACTGAAAACCGACGTATTGAGAAAACGGAGTGATATAGGTACCATCACCTCAGAATACCGAGGTAATAGAACCTAGGGGGCAGTTGTGGGGATATATTTTTGAGTACCAACACGTGGCAAGGTGACGCCGACGTGTCAGCCGAGTTACCACGTGTCAGGGTCATGACGCCGAGGTGATCTCGTGTAAGCCGAGGTTATCTCCGAAGATATCGGAATCCGAGATAATCAGATAAAAGATAAGGGATAAGAGTCCTAGAATAAAGAGGAGACTTAGCCAAGATAAGGATAAAGCTCTTAGGGAGTTTATCTTTATCTCTTGAGGAGTCCAAAGTAAGTACTGAACAGGAATCCATAGAAGTTAGGCTTCTAATGGGATTTGGATTGAGGTAACTATAAAAGAGAGGCACCCCCGTGGGTCTAAGGTACGTAATCTTATGCTTTGAGCATTGAGTTTAGCATTATTGATTATCTTTGAGAGATATACTGACTTGATCGTCGGAGTGCCCCCGGGTGGTCGAACCACCGCCGGAATCTTCTCTTTCTGTTACAGGTTAGCCAGGTGTCATCTATTCTGCCAGTGTTCTCCAGCTAAATACTAAGTTGGGTAGTGTGATCCGAAAATCACCCACACAGTTACATTTAAATTTTTTCAAAATCATGCCTTCATTGCTTACCAAGCAATGTTACTGTAAATTGGGTTGTAAGCTTTTGAGGCAAAGGAATTGGTTTTGAGAGAAAAAAATTAAAGAAAAGTTGTTCTCTTTTCTATATTATTCCTGTTTCCCTAGTGTTTTTCGTATCATGGATTTGGGTTGGCATTTGGGAATGAAAAGAACAATGATTCACATTAATTTATCTCGCATTTTTCCTTTCTGTTTTCAGATGCCTAGCCAAATCCATGATCCAAACATATTGCTTGTGATTGAGACCTTGTGCTTTGATATATCTAGTTTTTTTTTTACCAGCTATACCATACGGTTATTTCCTGCCAATGTTGTGTCTATTTTAATTTTTTTTTTTTTGCTAAGCAATGTTCTATCCATTTGATCCAGAACAGAGCTTCCTAGCTTAAAGAACCAAGAAGAAACATCTGGACACTCTTTAATCTTATTATAAGTGATAAAAAATTAACAGGAAAAGATGGTGAAGTTATTGAAGGATAATTGTGATGTTCAAGAATGAGAGAGGTAATTTTCAGAAGCACATGTATGGAAACAGTTCAGGCACACTTCTTTCAACAATTTTCGTTAGTAAATATTGACTATATAATGCAGGACAGAATATGCAGTGAAATGATCAACATCCCCGTTTAGGGCACATTTCATATGAAAACTGAAAACACTGTTGGACTTAGATGTTTCAAAAACGTACAAAATTATGAATGAGATCATTGAACTATCTATGATATGAATTGAGGTGGAACACTTGGCAGCTCAGCTTGCCTGAATGGATTGCAGCCTGCTCAAACTTTTTAGTGGCGGCTTCATTCACTTCTAAGCTGGTCTGGACGAAGAATCGCATCCACCAAGATGAGCTCCGCATTTTGGCCTTGAAATGTGAAACATTAAAAGCAGTCATTTTCTCACTAAGAACTGCTGCATTGAGTTATGAATATAGGAACAGGAGCAGAAATAAAGCCCCAAATACCATAAAACCTTTTTACCGCAAGTTTATCAACCATAATTGGCTATTTCACAAAGATATTACCTATCCCTTGTCTTATTAAAAACAAAAACAAAATTCCCCCCCCCCCCCCCCTAACCAACTCATTCGACATCCTTGTTTTACCACAAGTTCTAATTTTAAAAACCAAATAGTATGAGTATGACCAAATCAAATTATCCAGGATACATCAGAGTCAGATTCATCTCAAACTTCCGTCTTGAAGCTATAACTCAGTATTTGTCCAGGGTGTGTTCAAATATATATATATAGATATTGATGAATATTGGGAAAAACCAAATGAGAATTAATTCCACTTAGCATGTATACGATTTAACAGCAAACTGATTAGGTATCATTGAAACTACAATTTAGTAAATTACATTTTACAGATCCTGAACACGTTTGTAGAAGATGAAGTATAAGGAAAGAGCACAATGAAATAACTAAATTCAGCAGATATCCACTTACCGGACGTCCAAATCTGGATAACTCTGCAACTTTAGCTCTCTGTGTTCCAGGATAACCTAAAGATGAAATTGAAAAGCGGTTATACAAAAATCACATCTTACCAAACAAATAAAACATATTTACCAAAAATGATACAAGAAATGCATTCAATGAACTCAACAAGAATTTCTAACAAGAAAATTACCTGTAAAAATAATAAGACCATCCGTAGACACTCTTGCCAAATCCGGAAGAGTCTTGTTCAGGTACTTTGGTGAGAGGTAATCCAGTGCATCTGATACAATAACCAGAGAAAATGACTTTGCTCTGTAAGGCAGAGAAAACTTGATGTCAGCTTCACGCACAATGCCTTTGCGTACAAGAGATTTGCAGTGCCCATCGGCATCTTCTATGTCATATGGTTCTACACCCCATGCTTCAGTTTCCTCCTCTCTTAACAATTTAGAGACCACTAAGCAAGAATCAGGGCCCACATGCAAAACTTTGCGCATGTTGTCACCATATGCTTTCTTTAAAGAAGGTATTGCTCTCTGAACATCGAGTGTGCAAGAAAAGTCACCTACATGATGATGAGAAATTAGTCAGGAAAATTGATACAAAAAATTTTAGTGGTTCTTTATTTCTAGCAATTTAAACCTCAGTTTTGGCCACAACTTGAATAATGATTTGTGGGATGGAAAGAGAACAAAATCCCATTTCAGCTATAGCATCATACTTGTTAAATCGGGATTCTTATTGTGAATCGAAATAACCTCGTACCGAATAGCGAATCAAATCGAATCGTGAATCATAAAGATTCGGTCATTTTTTCTAAATTACTTGAAAACATATATCTACACATTTAGATGTTAAATATATCTTATGAATATAAAATATTTAGACTTAAATCTATGAAAATGTTATTTTGAATGATAATCACGTAGTTTAATAGGTAAAAAGTTAACAAAGATTCCTATGTAAGATTACCATCTTACATTTTTTTTTTTTAGATATTTATTATCAACCATTCTTAATAAAGATAATAACCAAGTAGACAAATTATCAATTTCTAAAGTAACAACAATTAACAACAATAATGATATTTGAACAATAAGTATACATACTTTTCTAAGTAACAGTGAGTAAATAATAAGACAAAATTATTTAGAATATTTTATTTTAAAACCTAAAACATTTTAAAAGGTATAACCGATCTTACACATGTAATATTCAATTTAAAGATAAAGGGTAAACTACCAATATGTCTTAATAGTTGGACTTAATTCCCATCAAGTCCTATTGACAATAAGTCAGGATAAAATTGTCGCTAAAAATAATTTTTTTGTGACAATTTTTTATATGTCGCTAAAAATTAACAATTAGTTACTTTTTTTTGTCATGATTTTTATAAATTGTCTTTAAAACTTACAATTAGTGACTTTTTTTTATAACAATTTTCTCATAGGACTTATTAGACAATAAATCCACTTATTAGGACCTACATGTAAGTACCCCTTTAATAAAGTAGTAACAGATAATTCATAGTGTAACTTTAATTTTAAACATCTTTAGAAGATATGTTATAATTTTTTAAAGGAAAAAAAAATGAGAAGAAATGTTAAAAATATGTTGGGTCTGACTGAATCTGATTGAATCCTATTAAAAACTCCATAATTACTAAAATAATAACAAATTATGTATATACGTTAGTTATTTTGGTATTAAACGCTACTGAAAATTGTATTATGTAATTTTCACCGAAAAGATGGATAAAAAAAGAGTTAAAAATATGTCGGACAAAATAATTTTAAAAATTGCATGAATCGTAAAAAGTGAATCGAATTGTGAATCGATTATGAATCGTAGGATTCACTAGAGATTCACTTCCAAAATAGATTTATCCATAGATTCGTATCGATTTTACAAAAATTACGAATCAAATCGTGAATCGAATCACGAATCATAAGATTTTGATAACAAAGTATAGCATTAATATTTCTCCTAATGAGGAAATACTACATTTAAAAGAATGACAAATTCTAAAACGGCTCAAAATTGAAATATATCCCATGTTTTCAATTTTCAAAAATTTGTTGAGATTAAAAGCTTTGATCCTCTCTAATGTAGGGTTTCAGAAATTTCTGTCCGCCTAACCATTGGGGCTGACTCAATAACATCAATATGCTAAAGGAAAAGAAGCCACTTCCGACTGTTCTGTTGCTGAACATCCTAAGAAGTTTAGGTTGTAGATATAAATGCTCCAATTCCAAACATTTCAATCTTTTTAAAATTACATCAGTGTATAGTTAGTTATAATCACCGGCCAATTTTGCAAAAATGCTAAAGTGTGACTCTTGCAGATGTAATAAAACTGAAGGCGTATAAACCAACAAAAATAAATAAAGCAAGAATAATGACTTGGACCCCCTTTTTTACTCTCTTCCTATGATTGGTCCCTTTTTCTTTTTCTTTTTTTTTTTTTTTCATTCTCCTCCAATCACCACCCGCCACGCGTGTGTAGGGGGGTGGTGGGGGTGGTGATTGGAGGGGGTCTCAATCATCACCCATAAAGCAATACATGAGACAATTAAGCAAATTTACCTTCAACCTTGCTAATTGCATCTTTGCGACCCCCAAATGTACCTAGGTTATGAGAGTAACAGTTCAGTTGATGTATATAATTGCGACATCAGCTAACAAATCCAAATATAAGAATTCTTTATGAGAGCGAGATATGTATAGGTAGCCTAAGTAATCTAAAAGCTAGAGATTTTTTCAGGTGATATAGCAACTCGTTTTTGACATCCAAAAATGATTAAAAAAGAAAAAAGAAAGTGGGTTTCTAAACAAATCCAACACATACCTGAGCCACCGCGAAAATGGCCTATAACAAACACCAAGCCCTGCAAGTTTCAGAAAAAGGGGAGGGGGGGAAAGAAGGTTAGAATTGTGATATTTCAGCATGGTCTTCAGAAGCTGGGAAGACTATAATATATGTAACGAAGGGCTGAAATGATTTCTTCGCAATTATAACCTCTTGACAGAACAAAGGGTCCTTACAAAATATGAAGCAAAAAAATGAGGAAGATGAGCTATGAATATGAGAAGTACCACAACGACGAGGACAAGGGATAATAGAGGAGAAACGCGTGATTTGGGTTGGAAAACTCCCCCAAATGGACCATTGATTGCCAAGCGCCTTGAGGGATTTGCATGCCTCCTTGACATGATGACTATTTGCTTTTAAATTACAGTGAACCTATATGATTTTACACTGGTACAAAAGAAACAACAAACATTGCAAGATAAGCTATTCACTATGGATAGAAAAGACAAAATTGAAAGATTAAAATAAGTGAAAAAACAATGATGTAGAAAGCTTGAAATGGTTAACAATTACAATGAAACATTCATAAAATGAGTGTAATGAAGTCATGGAAACAGGGGACCTTAGCTACTCAACAGTATCAAATACAAATCTCGAACAAGAATCGAAATTCAAAACATGGAACACATACAGTAATAAATTACGAATCGAACCCAGATCTGGAAAAGTTTTCCTCCGAATGTTCACATTGAATAAACACATCGGACACAAAAGATTATTCAAATTACGAAGAAATTAAACAAATGAGAGCGATGCGAATCAAAAATTGAATCAATTAAACAAAAAAATTCAACAGAACAATTGAATCAATGAAGTAACCTTCAGATCAGCGAACGAAGCAGAGACATTCGGGATCTGTAAATTGTGGATCTTAGATCTGCTAATAGAAGTTGTGTATATGTGTGTATGTAATTTCGAAACACAGAGAGAGAGAGAGAGAGAGAGAGAGAGAGGGGGGGGGGAGATTATTGGAAAAACGGAATTAACAGCTTTATTAAATCGGAGGCTGTCGTTGTACGATGAGGTCGTTGTATTACGCGCGTTATTGTGCTCTACACGGTTTAGCAATTATTATTAACGTTAATTACATCAACATCTATCAGTGATTATCACTTTATTTTTCATGTTCTGTCTATGAATTTGTGTATTTTGACTAAAGGTGAAAAACGAGTCAAAGGAGCCGAACAACTGTTTAGATTTTGTTTGAAAATTTTAATGGATTTTAAAATTTATTCAAGCTTAGTCCGTGTCCGTTAAGGATTGTTTGAAATGATTTAAATAAGTGTATTTTTTGAATTTTTACGAAAAGAAGTACAAAAAAGTAGAGAGGTAATGTAATGAAAAAAAAGATTAAAAAAACAATTATTTAGGAAATGTCAATCCACCCCTAAATTTTTGAACTAATCTTGAGTTTTTTTTGTCAAGTGGAGCTTGACTAATTTGGTATTTATATAGTTTTAGTCATATCAAATTGAGTTGAACGAATAATTGATTATTCAAGTTTAGTTTGAAAATTTTAATGAGTCTTAAAATGTATTTAAGATTGACTTATTTATTTAACAAACTGAGCTTAAACGAACTTTAACGAGTTGAGCTCGAGTTGTTTGATATGTTTATCATGTCTAATTTTGACCAACCTCATCTTTAAAAATGTATCACTTTCACTTGGTTCGGACGACCTCCAAAAAAAATGTATTTATATAATTTTTATAATTAAAAAAATCAAGATAAATAAGAAAATAAAATAATATTTACAAATAATTTAGAGGTCTTGATATAATTAACTCTCATAATCAGTAGTAGTATAATATAATATGTAATGATGAGTTGAATTAAATTAAACTGTGGATGGTGTCGGCGGCAATCCTACGTAGGAGTAATATGCTTTAATATATGTTTTTTTTTTTTTATATATAATTCTCTAATGTTAGTCAATGGATGTAGGTATCTTTCGTCTTACCAAACTAATTTGTTTTTATCTTCACAAATTCTTTTTAGAATATTTTAGTCAGTGGATGTAGGTGGATGTTTAGTCTTACCAAATTAATTTGTTTTTATCTTCACAAATTCTTTTTAGAATGTTTTGAGATCTTAGATTTTAAATGAGTTTACAGATTGTATAAGAAATGTAATATATTAATAATCGTTGTAAAATCAAGTAGATTGTCCGTGTGGTGATATACAATTTTGTAGTAATGATTTATATATGTATATAAAAGTTGTTACTTATCAATTATTTTATGGTGGTGTCGCATGCACTAATTGATATACCAATTAATGTACCAATATACCTTATGTCATTATTATTGACCTTTTCCATTATACAAATTATAAATATTCAAAATTTCTAAAATTATACTACATCATATGTTAGAATACTAATTGATATACCAATTAGTATCATTATTCATTATTTTATAACATCCTACAATACTTGTGTTAAATTTATATGAGTAATCTCATAACAACACTCCATAATTAGCTCCCTTCCACTGTCACTTGGTTAATGGTTTATTGACAGAGATTGTTTGGACAATGACTCATTAACAATTTGGTTCCACAATATTGGTATTGAATAATATTTTTGTGAGTAAATTGTGATGGTGACAAGTTGTTATAAACTGCCAACCTGTTTTAGTTTGCTTTGATTCTATAATTCTTTCGATTTAATTTAATAGTTTCAAATTTTATAAATTAAAAAAAATAAAAAATTAGAAACTCACAATTTAAAACTCAAAATTCACCCTTAAAAACATGATAATTGAGTTCAATTTTGTAAAATTAACATAACTTATAATGTTATTACGAGTAAAATTAAAAAGAGACTTTTCACGTGTCTGAAATCTCTTTCCTTTTCAGTGAACCTGTAAGTAATGAATTGGTCCATAAGGTCCGTCTAAACCTGACCATGGGATTTTACATGATCTAGATCCTCTTGCTCCAATAAATACTGCAGTACAGTTCACTTGCAAACCCTTCAAACAAAAAACAAAAAAAAATGCAGCACCTCACTTACCTCCTTCAATTCCTCTTCCAAATTACTAAAAAGTTCATGCTCAAAAAGCAACTGCTTCCATACCAAGGGTAATGAGCCACATTATTATATATGAAAATTATGTATGAATTTTTTTGTTTGTATAACATTACTCTATTACAAATTGTCTTCATCGAGAGCTTGCTATGTGGTTTACATATGCTAAAACCAAGACAAGTCCATTGTAAAGAACATACCTCAAGAGCCAAAGACACTACTACCCAAAGTCACAACCCCCATATGAGTACATTACCATAAGAACACTCAAAATCTCAATGTGATTCCGCACACAGAAGATTCCAAATAGCAATTAGAAAATTGATAAGCTCACCTGAAGACGAGTTTTTATGCGCCTTCCAAAAAAATTTCATTCTCTCTCCTGTTGGGCCTTCCATCTTTTTGCACACAACATACTTTGTTGGTCATTTGGAGTTTCCCATCTCATCTCATTGAAAAAAGTCTCTTGCTCGTCTCCTGATAAGAGCCAGCCATCAGAGCAGAGTAATTGCATTGCTCCTCAAGATCTCATGATAGCTCCGACAAAATTTCTTCACTATTGTCATCACAATCATCAACAGGTTCTCCACAACAATGCTCACATGCCACATCAATGTCTTCTGCACCACTTCATTGACTTCACCATCATTGAGATAAATCATCAGCACCTACCTCTCCTAGAGATCAATCAAGTCTAACAGTTTAGAGAGTAGGGAATAGTACCTTGGTTCAAATTTCAATCATATTCTCAATCTTTTCCTCAGATACTCCAATCTTCTCAAGAACTTGCAAAATAGTTTCCTGTTGTTCATCAGGATTGGATGCACTAGAGTCCAATACATACTGCAAATGAAAGGAGTAAATTTTGGTAGCTTGCTGTTTGGTTATCAATGCACAAATTCTAAAGATCACTATGAGATCACAAGAAGAATTCAAGTGAATGGAAGATACAGCAGAATATCATATAACCATTTCTCACACAACAGGTTTGGGGAAGCACGAATGGAGGGGAATCAATATTTCTGTCAATGAGAAATAGACAAGAAGGGACCTAATTAGTAAAACTAAAATCTAAAATCCTCATTCAATAATACTCATTCCAAAATGGGTGTACAGGTGCACACATGCACACAAAAAAGAGGTTTATAACTTTACATGCAGGCACCAGTTTTTGCCAACACTCTAAATTTTTAACACCAACCAATGAAAAAGCAGACAGTCAATTCATATAAGGAATTCTACCGAACTAAGCCTTATGTCCTAATTAGGTGGAATTGGTTACATGAATCTTTTTTTGCCATAGTCAAAGGCTATATATGCTCAATTACAATAAATCCATAAGCTCAACCAAGGATCTTTGAACTGATGGCAGAATATTGGAGCTCTAGACGAGCTTGCAAATAAACCATGTGCAACTACAAATAGTTTACTTTTTATTTTTTTCTATAGTTCTATCAAGGGCTAAATACTCAATTAAATTAAATGAATTCATCTTTAAATGATGATCCTATTACTCTTCCTTACTGTTACATCTATAAGTCTTTGTTGAACATGACCAAACCATCTTAACATTTTCTCTCTTAATTTATCTTCAAGAAGTGCTACTCCTGCCATTTCACGAATATATTCATTTCTAATTTTATCTTTTCTTGCTATACATCCATCAAAGCATTCTCATATTTGTTACACTCATTTTATGTACATGTTTCTCAGTTGCTCAACACTCTGTTCTATAAAACATCACTGGTTTTATAGTTGTTCTATAATATTTTCCTTCCAATTTTGTTGGTGGCAAAAGAGGATTCATATAACTAATCCCACTAGATTGGGATACAAGGCTTAGTATGGTTTGGTTTGGTGGCGAACTATGAATAGTTAGTGTGGCACTATTGTGCTGAAGGTGCTCAGGCCAGTGCCAGTTAATTGTCATTTAACTCAACAATTCTAAACGACATGCCATGATGAATTTTTGACATCTTACGACTTGCCGCCAACCCTAAGTGCAAAGGCAACAATGTCTATGAGTGTAACAACTGAATTTTAACCAAACAGAAGACAGTACCATGAATGGCAGCAGACCAGTCATCACATATGTGTATAAAATGTGTACAATAATTGCACAGTTCTAAAGAAAACTGCAATTTGTAAATTAAAAAAAAAAAAAACACACTTTCAAAGCTTGAAGCCCAGATCCAGTAATTTAAGCATTGAAAACAATATTTCCATGAACCAGGTGTTCGAGACTAGGAATGATGGTGGATATAGAACACATTCATACCATATGGGAAATAAAATGACTGAGACAAGAAGCAGCTCTCCTGCATTGTTCGGATGAAGTGCTCGTTGCAATAGATTGTCACCAATGATTGGAATAAAAATCTTCCAAGCAACAAGAGAGTCCAGTATCTTTCCCATCATAAATAGTGCATATGCAAGAACTCAGTGGGAAACAGTCATCTGCATCCACTATGCAAGACAAACAGATTTACTTCACAGCATCTTCGTGATTTAAGTTACACCAAGTTTGCTTTACCACGGCCCTTTCCCCACTGGCGTCGACGAGCCCTCCTCTTCCTCCCATCTTTTTTCGCCTTAACCTTCTCTTTCAAGTCCCTCTCACCTCGTCTTTTATACATCTTAAAGGTTATTTGTCTCTCTTCAGCCATCTTCCTCACCTTCTCAGTAATCTCCGCTGCGATCTCTCTATTGTACAATTTCCTCAGACCCCTCATGAGCTTAGCAAAAGTATCTGGCTGGGGCATCAATTCAGCATCCATCATGTCCAAACAGTACGAACAAGCCTCCTTCACGTGCCCTTTTGAGAAAAGTGCATGAATCCAGATTGTCCAAGCATACACATTAAGTTCACATCCTTTAGTCACTATGCAACTCCAAACATCTTTACTCAATTCGAGTTTTTCTGCTCTTAGTAGGGTATTAAGAAGGTCCTTCAAGATACCATATTGAGGAGCAGATAGAAGACCTCTTCCTACCATTTCTTTGAAGTACTCACAAGCTTCAACCAAACAACCTTGCTCAAGAAACCCATGAATCATAATCACAAATGTGTCAAGCCCCGGACTCAGTCCATTTCCTTCCATATCATTCCAAAGTTGAACACTTTCTTTAACCTCTCCCAACTTACACGCCACTCGAATTACTGTGTTGTAGCTATTGAGATCAGGCATACAACCAATCTTCTTCATCTCCTCCACAAGTTCTAAACACTCCTCCAACTCTTCCTTCTTCTCATGTGCCATCAAAATATGCAAATAAGTTGTGGGATTTGGACTATGTCCTCTCTGTATCATACTGTCCAAAATCTCATAACCCCTATCAATCTTTCCCCACTTACAGAAACCACTAATCAAAGTAGTGTAAGTCACAATATCTGCCTCACAGCCACTCCTCTGCATATCCATGAAAACCCGCATCGCCTCCTCCATTTTTTCCTGAGAACAAAGGGCCTGAATCAAAATCGTGAATGATGTCACATTTGGCTCACAACCCTTCCTCGTCATCTCTTGCAAAAGATCAAACGCATCTGCCATTTTCCCTGCAACAGCATACCCATTAAGCAAATTATTATACACCACAATGTCTGGTTCAAACCCCGATTCCCTCATCTTAACCAATACAAATTTTGCCTCCATAAGCTTTCCCTCTCTACACCAACCATACAACAATGAAGTAAAATGCTTAATAGTCAGCGTAAACCTCATTCTCATTTCATCAAACAGGGAAGCTGCATCTTTTACACTACCATTCTTGCACAAAGCATCCAACAAACATCCAAACACATATTCATCTGGTTCACATCCATATTTGGGCATCTCATCCAATACCTCTATCGCCTTTTTCACCATTCTCGCGGATGCGAATCGCCTCATTAACACAACAAATACTTCAGGCGCAATGAGTTGAGGATTCTCTGATCTCATCTCCTCAATTAGCGCCCAAACAGCACCGAATTGCCTCATTTTCGCCAGACTCTTGATCACAGCCTTGTACACATCGTAACTATGTCTATAACCAGGTTGCTTCGAAGCCCATACGAAGAATCTATACCCTAAGTTTCCGGCGTCGCCACAACGATTCAGGACTCGTTCTGTTAGCCCCGACCTCACGACGACGCCTGATTGTTGCAAAGCAAGTTCTAATTTTGGAACCCTAGAATGGAATTTTCTGAGAATTCTGTAAACCTTTTCGACATCAGAGGAAAACTCGTCGTCGTTGTGGTCAGTGGTGGAGTTGTCTAGATCGTTTTCGAGGCAAATGAGACCAAACCCTCTTTTGGACTTGATGGGAATTTCAGTGTTGGAATAGGTTTTGGAGAGTGTGTGATTTGGGTTGAATTTTGATGGGTTTTCGGGTGAAACTGATTGGGAATCAGTGGAAGAGAAATGGGGTGTGACAGAAGAATAGGATTCTCTGGGGATGAGGTGAAAGTGGCTGTTTGGCTGGGAGGAAAGAAGGGAAAGATGGTATTTTTTGATCAGAGACACTAATTTTGAAGAAAATCGCTGCATTTTTTGTATAGGGGGAAAACCTACGCGCAGTTTTGTGTCAGCTATAGCTTCTGTGCATCTTCTCGGCGACGCGAATGTCAATTTGATCAGTTTTGAAGCTGAAACTATTTAAGCCCCTACAGCCCGGGGTGTAAATAGAGCCCGGCCGGCCATGCCGGGCCGCCCGAGCTGCAGTCAAAATTTGTGTCGGGATAGGACAGGTCAGAAAATTAGTTTCAAATCGAAGGGTATTTAGGTCTTGGGTGGGCCAGCAGCTAGGGCCCTGAGGTTGGGTAAGTGAGCTCGGGTTTAGGCGGGGCCTGAATATTTATTTTTTTTCTTTTTTTTTTTAATTAAGATTTTATTTATTTTTTATTAAAAATGACACTGAGCCTTGGGCAAGCCGAGTGGACCGAGTCTCAAGTCGGGTTTTGACTGGATCTTGAGCGGTTCGATTTGCAGGGCCCATTGGCTGGGCAAGACTTCAAAATGATAGCCCAGGTGTAGGCCCAAGGTCTTGGGTTGGGCTCAGGCCCAGGCCTAACTGGGCTAGGCCCATCCCAAGCCGCATGTGGATTTTGGGTTACCCACGGACCGAAGGCCATTTTTACATCCCTAAGGATAGCATATGGTTTTCGATATTGTGAAGTCACATTGTGCTTAGATAATTTGAGAAGGAATTTAAAAAGAAAATGATAAAAAATAAATAAATAAAATATAAATAAAATATATTTACATTTTATTTAGTTATATAGATATATATATATATCTATATATTTCTTTTTTAAATATCTTTTCAAATTACTAACCAAACACAACATTAAAGGAAAGGCAAAAGAAAGGAGAAATTATTGAGTGATTCTCGCCCAAATTGTGTGTAATTGGTTAGGATAGTGGGGCTATTATTTTTGCATTGGGTTTTAATTAGGATACTACCCTACGTCGGGTCAAGCTGACACTAGATAATAAAAAAAAGGGTATGGCTTCTGTCCAGTTCGGGATCAGACTGGACCGTACCGTTGGGCCCGTAGGGGTCCACCATGGGTCCCGTTTTGATAATCTGAACCGTTCAATGTGTAGAACTCGTCGAGTACTATATGTCTGTAAAAAATCACGTTGATCGAATATCGATAGCTATATGATCAAATCAGTTTCGTATTAAAAAAAATTAGACGGTGAACAAATTAACGGTTGAAAAAAAACTGTTTTGATCACATAGCCATCGATATCCAATCAACGTGATTTTTTATAGGCATATAGTACTCGACAATTTCTACACATTGAACGGTTCAGATTATCAAAACGGGATTCGTGGTGGGCCCCCACGGGCCCAACAGCACGGTCCAGTCCGATCCCGGACTGGACAGAAACCATACCCTAAAAAAAATTTATGTCTGCTTATGTAACAACCCACATTCATGTCCTAATCATGCTTGCATGCATTTACATGTTTTGCTATGTTAAGTTGCTGTAACAACCCATACTCATGTTATAGTCATGTTCATGTCTATTTACATAGCTTTGTCTTGTTAAGTTTGCATTCATGAATCTTGTCTTGCTTTGTGTTTATGTGTTATGTCTAAGTGTTGCTTGCATGCCTTGTCCTTTCCCTACTATGTTAAGCCTAAGTTATGTTGAGCCTAGGTCATGCCAAGCCTAGGTTATGTTACGCCTAGATCATTCCAAGCTGAGGTCATCTTCAGTCTGGAATTTATCTTGGAACCCTTTGTTCGACCTCCACCTTCGCCCTGACATATTGACTGAGATGTCATTATCTAGACGGAGGTGTTCATCACCAAGGCCGAGATGTGTATTATCTGGGCCGAGATGTTACCTTTGCACCCAAGTGATCTTGTCCTGGAGTGGTATGACCTAGACCGAGGTGTGGCACATCTAGGCCAAGGTGTGACACAGCTTAGTCAAGTGTTGTCCTTCCTAGCCGAGGTCATTGTCACCTTAGTAGCCGAAGCTTTGTCCTTAGCCGACGTCATCACTTGCCGGAGTGCCATACCGAGTAGCTTGTTAGAAACACTTTGTCATAGTCTTGTCAATCTATCACTTTTTTGAGGAGAACCAACCAGCCGTTGCCATGTGTCCGAGCTGAGTGTTAAGTCAGCCGGCAGAGAGAGAAACCCATCATTTGTTTCTATACTTGTTTTGAAGAGAAGAGAGAGAAACTCTAAAAGAGGGAGAGGAGTTCTTGAGAGGAGGTAGATTTCTAAGCTTGATTCCTAGAGATCGAACCGTTAGATCCGTGTTCTAAGATTAGATTCTTGATCTACCTACATTGTTCCTTATGTTTATGTTATTGCATTGCATGATTGAATAAGATTTGTAAGCCATGCATTGCTTTGAAGTTCAGTTTTAGAAAGAGAAAATAACATTCATGTGTTCTTCAAGAAAAGTCATGTTTTGATCCGAAAGCTCATGCCAAAATCCATGTTTTTGTGTTTGTTTTCACATGATCTTCAAGTATGGGTGCCCAGGTCCATGTTTTCGAACTCATAGCATGAAATCCCAGATTTTTGTAGTAAAGAAGTTATGATTTTAGCATTTATGTTCTTCGTGATCTTCATGTTCATGTTCTTCCTGTTCTTCACGGGTGGAAACCCAGATCTCCAGACCTCACTTCCTGAGGTGTAGTCGCCGAGATCACTCTTACTTAGACCTCACACTTAGGCCAAACATCGTATCTCACCTTAGCCTACATTGCATGATCACTTACACCTTTAGTTTGCCTTGTGCGCACTTCGGCATGCAGCCGCACGCCGAAGCCTAGGTAGCCACACCTCGGCCAGGAGGTGTGGGACCTCGGTAAAGACCTAGTTGGTACCCAGCATGTCTTCCTGACATGTAAAACAGTGTTTTGACTTCCAGCATGTTTTTCCGAGATCATTTGCATGCATGTAAGACTTGTTTTGGGATGTACGTTCAGCATAGTTTGCCATGTGTTTGTAGGACTTGGATCTTTCCCTTGACCCCGACGTCCCAAGAACTATGTGAGTGGTATTTTTAATAAAGCTATGTTATACGTTTTGATAAAGGCTTTGCTTTGCTTTGTTTTGAAAGTATTTGTTAAGCATGAATGATTTCCCCTATTTTGTGTAACAAGTTCGTGTATCAAGTAATTAGCTTTGTTTTGGACGACATCCTTAGAAAGTCCTTCCATGCTAGGGGACTCTAAGCCCATGTAGCATTATGTTCGGGAGATCTGCTATCGACGGTCTATGAACGGATAGCCCCCACCGACGGTCTATGAACGGGTGGATTTGTCTGATCTGCTATCGACGGTCTATGAATGGATAGCCCCCACCGACGGTCTATGAACGGGTGGATTTGTTTTGTTTGGAATGTCATCACCTCATGTTTTGAATTGACGTATGTTAAGTATGTAAGTAAGTTTTGAAAGACCAAGTTTCGAACGATGTTTCATTTCAAGCCAAGCTAAGTTACGTTATGTATGGTTTTGGGCAAGGGTATTATATGTACTGTTTTGAAAGGATCTCGGGTATCATTCATTTAACCCCTTTATTACTTATACCATTCACTGAGTATGCAAGCTCACCCTCCCTATGTATATGTAGGTAACAAGCAAGAAGTCGGCTTTGCCGAGATGTGTGTTTTGTATGCATGTTATGTCGGCAGTGAGGATGTCGGCAATTCTGAAGATTTTGTTTCTTGACTTGTATTTCATGTATTTTGAACATGTCGGCTTGAGAAGCCTTTTACCAAGATGTAATATGTATTTTGTACTTCATCTTATTTGTATTCAAGTTGTAAAGTTATGTAAAGATGTATGCCATTTCATTTGACTTATGCACTGCTCTTATTGATCACTTGTATTTTAAATTATTGCTTCCGCACTTGTGAGCCCCCTATATCTATACTCTGATTGTGTGTGAATTTTGAAAGTTGGCCTTCGGCAATCTTGGATTACTGACCATCACGACACCAAACTAGTAGGGGCGGTTTAGGGTCGTGACAGCTTAAGTTCGGTTTAGTTCTAATATCGGACATTTATATCTGTCCAAGTTCAATTTAAAAAATAATTTTAAATCCAAAGCTTACTCATCGGGCTATATATTAAAAAAATTAAAACATTTCATAATTAAGTTCAATTACATATATTGATATCGTTATAAATTAAAGTATTTTGTATATAAATTGAATTTTTTTTAAAAATAAATGCAATCACACATCACCCCAAATGTCAGTTTTAATAAAATCAATAAAGATAAAAAAATATTTCTTTAATATATTATAATTAGTTAATTGAATAATAGTCGAGTTAAGTCGAGTTGAAAGTATAAATTTTAAACCCAGCCTATTAATATTTAAGTTGAAAATGTTGACCCATCTCAACCCTATGGACTAAAATTATTTTTCCAAATTTTAGAAAAAATAGAACTATGTCGAACGAGCCAACATAATGCCACCGATGGTTTTAATAGACAAGTTTGTTGGTGGCCAACTATTTCTTTTCCCCCCTAAATCTAAAAGGTGAATTTTATTTATTTATAAGGATATGTTAATTACACAATGTGGGGGTAGCCATCTCAAGTGTGTCTAAAAATACAACCTATTTTGGGAAGTGGGTTATAATCCGCTTTCCAGATTATAATCCACTTCCTCTCTCACAAAAAAGTTGCTTATAAGCAGCTTTTCACCAAAAAGCTAATTATAACCATCTTTCCATAATAGGAAATACAAAACAAGTAAGATGAGCAGTGATAAAACAGCTTGCTTGGCCAATCTATCAGCAACAGAATTCACCTTTCGATAAACATAATGAAATTGAACAATCTATTTATGTCCCAGGAATAACCTGCAGTCATCAACCAGAGATTGAATCCAAGGTAAAGTAACAAGATTAGAAGAAGTAAGGAGAATAAGCCACGTATCAATCAACTTCTAATTCAATTAGACAGTACCATGTTGCCATGCTAGTATTATACCTGAGTGAATATCCCATACTTCAGCAACCGTACTCGTGTTGCCTATCTATGAGTGGTTTTGGATAATACTCTAAAATCATCAAACAATTTTTCCTTCTCTCCCTCTGCTCTCACGAGTTTTCTTCATTCCAACACTTTTCTTGTAGATGCAGTGGAGGATGTTAAGAGGTTGGACACGCCATCATTAGTGTTGTTTTAGACTTCCGAGAACAAAAGACTGAGTTTCAATCCCTTTCCAACAATAGATCCAAGCTTTTTACAAGCTCACCAACTCAATAAAAGCAACTCAAGACTTCTCCAACAGTAAGCCTTTATGTCATAGCAGTAGAAGATTATCTCTTAGCAGTCAAATTTTATTACCAGCTTCACCCTAGGCCATATGCTTGGGCTTCCAAAGCACTTTTGACCAATTCGGCATTATCTAGCAGCAGTCCAAATACCACTAATATGCTCAGGAACAACCTCCATAGCGGCGTTACAGTCATGAAATCCTTCAGCACAGCCACAGCGAGCTGTATCAAAATCGGCCATGACCAAAACCGTTCACATAACAGTTTTTGGCTGCTTTTTAAAGCCGTAACTAATCTTTGATCAACAAAAAGTCTCAGAATGTAATTTATTGCCATAATCAATCTTCAATCTTCAATCAAAAAAAAAAAAAACCCAAATGTAAGGCGATGAAGATCAGCAATGTGGTTGATCATGACATTACAGCTTGAGATTAACTGTACCTAGACGAGGGTGAATTGGTCACACCCCAAGAAAACTATGACCAATCAAAAATCAAGTTGCCAATTCAGACATATTAATATATAAAATATGCTAACCACACAACATCAGAACAAAATGCTACCATCAAAGTAGTAAATTTCCAAGGAAAAGAAAAAACCACATGCGCCTTGTCACTGCAATACTATCTTATACCATGAAATCCTCATTCAATCTCCACACTCCAGGCGACTCTGAGGCCCATCTGCCTTCTATTCCCATCTGCCTTTTATTGACTTTAGATTGCACAACCACGAAACTCCTTGTTTTGACTCTCTGCAATTGAAGGTACAAGTTTGTGGGTTTTTCAAAGAACACAAATGGAAAAGTAGTCAGAAGTTGAGGTCTTAAAGGTTACTCAAATTTTCTTCATTTTCTTTATATAGGTGAGAGTAGCGTACACCTTTTACTTCTAGGGAGGCCAAGCCAAACTTAGGAAACTACAAAGATCTTGATGTCTTTGATCCAAAATAGAGTTGCCCCCTTTATAGTTCTCTTAAAAAAATTTCCAAAAATTGACGAACCACTTGAGCAGCATGCTCAAACCCAGCCTAGACCAGGACCCCGCTCTAGTACCCATCAAGTGGGTATTGAGCGTGTCTCTGGAAATCTGTAGACACAACCACCTGAGCACCCATGAGATAAAGCTTTTGATTTGTCTAATTTCAACCCTGTTTTTAAAAACAATAAGTGTAAAACATAACTGAAATATGAGCAAACAATGGTTAGATAAATCATATGAACAACTCTTGGGCATTACTAACACGCTACGGAAGACAAAACACTATATCATGTGGCACGTACCCTGAATGTAACAAAAAATTATTTTTATACTGTCTCAATCGTGACATCTCACAATCATACAGACCTTGTTCAAGACTGCAGAATGGAGGCCATTATTAATATTACTAAAATAAAAATTGCAGATTTATTTCACTTGGGAGAACTATCGCGAAGTTGGGAAAAAAAAACATTTTCACAGTTTCTAAGGAAATTTCCATCAATACATCTTAAACTCAGTTTCTAGTCGTCTCAAAAATTAAACAAATTTCCCAACGTCCCCACTCGGTAAAATATTAGAAGCAGGTACAACATTACCATCAACTTGAACTAGGGCGGGGGTTAAAGGTAAAAGCCAGTTTGCCTTCAAGCCAAAGCAACCTTGATTTTCAAGCTGAATTTCTATACTTCATTCAACTGGAGCAGCTCTGTAATATGCGGGGATGGTTACGGGGAAGAACATTTGCCTGACTCCTTCAGCCTTTATGATCGGAAATATTATACCAGATGCACCCTACAAAATTGAGTTGTTCATAAAAGTTAATTTTGATATACACAAAGTCATGAAATACTCGGCAACTAACACCAATAGCTTACTAATTTTTATATTACTGCTCATTCAACTAGAGACCATAACATTGCACAAATTAACATAAAAATATTGCTAGGTCGGGAGTGATTTAGACACAAGAATTATGGTAATTTATGATATTGGTGTAAGAAGGTTCTAGAAAGCTTAATTAGTAAAGTCTCTTGGGGTTGGTTTTCATACTCCAAAAAATAAAAATAAAAATAAAATTAATTAATGTCTGATGATAGCTGTTGTTGTAAAACAGTTTGATGGCAATGGAGGCAATAATTATTTAATAACTAACAGAATTGAGCACTAATAAACCAGTCTTTTTTTACTGGCACACATCTTTTGTATGGTTCCAAAATATGAATGGTGATGCAGGGCAGAGGGAATGTCATAAAGGTAACAAATCCTATAATTGAAAGATTGCATAACATACCGAAATTAATCTGGCTCCTATCCACACGCGTTTAGGTGAAGGAAATGGTAGTAAGAGACGACCAACACCATATATAGCCACAGCAAAGAAATGGAGTACCAAGCTCAATGGGCGAGGGTTTAGACCAGAGAGTAGAGCCACAGGTCCTGCTGAACACACCCCTCCGAGGCTCAAATAATCAAAACATGCTTCACGCATTTCCTTCCTTGCTTGATCAGGGGATGCACAAAACACCTTATATAGGGCTCCAGCCAAAGTATTTATAGTGGATGCCACAGGCTGCAAAACAAGTGAGACATATCATAAACTAAACTTAACGGAGAGCAAAAAATAACATCTATGAAATGAAATAGTTCCTTAAAACTTCAGTATTGGCAAGGATTTGAATCCAGCTTACCTTACGCAAGGTGTAAAAGGATTCAAGGTATTTGCACAATGAAGTTGAATCATTCAGGTCATGCAGAGGCTTAAGGAGATCCCGTAGGACAACAATATCAGAGAGAGCCACTGTCATTCCTCCACCAGTTAACGGATGGCGCATGTTGAAAGCATCACCCATTAATAACGCTCCAGGAGTAGGGTAGGGAGCAGCCGGCATACTTCTATTGGGCATCGTTCTAATATTTCCTTTATCAATAGCCGCTATGAATGAATTGTACAGCTCGGGTGGAATCTGAAACAAACATCATTTTGACTAATCCAAGGTAATAGTTGGAAGCATATAAAATGTGTTCTTGTCAAAACCCGTTGCAAGAGTGAAATGAGAAACAAAAAGGTTGAGAAGCATACGATACCTGGGGGCCCACTGTGGTCTTCAAATAGTTTGCCAATTCACCATTAGCAACAGAGGGGACTTTTTGACCAGGTACATCAACCAAACAACGAACCTCGGTACTACTTATTGGGTAGAATAAAATGGGTGAGGGGTCTGCTAAAATAACGTGCCCGTGATTTGGAAATGGAAGATCAACGTTCTCCAAGACCAAGCCAACAAAGCAAGAGGGCACATCTACCTGTAAAAAGACAAGAATGACAGAAGATTATCTCACAGAATAGCATAAAGTGAGAAGTGTGCATATAGAAAATCAAGATGATATGTCAAATCAAAAAGCAAAATCAGAATGATTTGATCAGCTGCATTAGTAAAAATAGTAGTTAAATAGACAGGTAAATATTTAATTTTACCTGAGGCTTGCAAAGGGAACGGCGTAAATTTGAGAAGCAACCGTCGCAAACAATTGTAAGAGGAGCATAAGCTTTAAGTTCTTGACCAGTCTTGGTTTTGTATTGAACCCCTTTAATAGTTCCATTTTCTTCAAGTAAGGATGTTACAGTTCCTTGCTTTAATTGTACACTGGATAGCAAAACAAACCCAAAATGGGGGAGTCGAATCAATTTAAAAAAAAAAAAAAAAGTAATGAAACAATTGTCCAGGAATGAACATTAAAAGCTTGAATGTGTTTGAATTTCTTGCAGTAGATTCAAAACTCTAAATGACAATTAAAAAAGAAAGGCATTAATGATTGTATTATAGAAATGAAACAAAATATAAGGAAAATCAAGTGTTTTCTTAATAATCCTTCGTGTGCGGTGAGTGTACTTTGAATATTAACGTGATGAAGCTTGTCATTTTGCTTAAAATAATAGGGAGAAGAAAAAAAATTTATGTCGGCTAGTATGGGTTTTTAGTATAGGTGGCAATGCTCCCTAAAAGATGTACATATTACAATTCTTCAGTGCTTATGAAGCAGATTACGTTATAAAAATGTCAATTTCCACAATACACCATTTCAAAACAAAGTCAAGTTCAGACTCCCAATATGGCAAAAGTATTGAAGGATCAAAATTTAAAACCTAACTAAAAATTTCTTGGGTTTCATCTAGCTGATTTTATAATAAGGCAACTCACATAGTTCAAAATCAATTAAATAACCAATCAAATAAATAACGAAATAGGCAACGATGGGGAAGAAAGTATACTTTGGAAGGGTAGCAGCTTTTTCTCTCATCCTCTGTATGAACCGCCCATTGTGGAAGCTTCTCCCAGCCACATCCGAATGAAACTTTTCCAAGGGATAAGACAATCTAGTATTTCTCCCATCTTTGAAAAGAGCATATCCGAGCACCCTCTGGGCATCAATTTCCTGCACACAATCTGCAGTCCAAGTTCATATGTTTGAGCATTCACAACCAAAACAAACCATACACGAAGGAAAAAGACCATAATAAAGTCTGTCAATGGACTCAAATATTATCAACTAATAGAAGGGTATATGATGCATGCTAAGTTTTTGCATACCCTCGAGGCCCAATTCAATTAGCTTTAGGTATCCTCCTGGCTGTAAGAGTTCACCAACAATTCTGTCGGGCTCTGTCAAATCTCTTTCGATTACATGAACTTGCCGTCCATCCTGCAACAAATAGCAGAAATAAGATTGGAGTTCCAAGGTTTTCGCAAAAAAAAAAAAAAAATAAATAAATAAATACATAAACAGGACCCAAAAAAAAGCATAATAACAGGAAAAAAAGAAAGAAAAAGAAACAATTATTTTATCATCATAAATTCAGGTCCTTAACAAAGCAAGCACGTGTCTCATTCAACCCAATTAAACCAAATTGATAATGAAACAAATCAGATTTATTGCTCATAGATCAGTCAGTATACTTAAAAAAGCAAAGCCCGTGAGATAGGAATATGAATGCGATTTCTTTTCCTTCCTTTTGTATTTTGATAGATGATCTTAGTATTATGAAAAAATACATAAACAATCAGTTTCTTCCAAATCTCACCATTTTTTGTGAGAAATGAAATTAGCAAAATAAGAGTTCTTTTTCTCTCCATTTTTCAATATTTCTCACCTAATTTATAAACCAACCAGCGTATTGTTTCTCTTTATTATTATTGTTTCTAACCAAATTGCTCAATCCAAACCGACTGTAGATCTCCCAAGTGTGCCATACTAGTGATAAGTCTGCCATACAGGCTAACATTCATTTTCATTATTAAAATTCCAAACTAAAACTCCAAAGCATACTAATTATTTTTTTTTAATAAAAAAAAAAGAATGAAAAAAGAAAAGAAAAGAACATATGAAAAGAAAATTGAAGTAGAAATTATTTTTCTCTATTCTCTACAAATCGCACCACAAAATTCAAAAACCAAACACTGTTGTAATTTCCCCAAAAAAATAAAAAAACAAATATGCTACCCACCATCCTTAACCCATCAACCAGTAACCCGAATGAAAACAGGATTACTAACCCAAAAACTTCGATTCATTTTTAATTAAAATGGCAAATCAGCCCAAAAATCTTTAAAAAGTAGTAATAATAATGGTAACAGACTCAACAGCTTCTCGGTGACTATTCAATTTTCTACAGTTTGCTATCTAAAACTATCTCCAAGAAACATGTTCATTTTTTTTAGGGGAAATTTCACTTGAGTGAAAGTTTTGAAAAATTAATTACAAATAAATGGTAAACTTTATAAATATTGATAATTAAAATCATTTTTTTTACGAATCTCTAATAAATTTTTAAAACTCTCACTGAACAGTAGTTCTCTCTCTCTCTTTCTCTCTTTTTAATCTTTTCACAGTAAATAAATATCCATCCAGACAAAATGGAGGAGAGTTGTTTCTATGGAAAATAGTTGATCTACACATGTTTCTTCCGTTACCGTAAGCTGAAATGAAATGAGTTGCAGGCTCAATAAAGCTGGTTCTTTCTTCCACGGAAACACTTTTTCCGTAAAACAAACGGGACCCAGAAAAATCATATATTTTGTTTTTCCCGAGAAGCAATCTTTTTTCCAAGGAAACAAACAGAGAGCAAGGAAAAAGGAAGAAGAAGTCACCTTGCCGAGGGTGTGAGCGAGGGCAGCACCGGCGACCCCGGCACCGACTATGATGACGTCAGTATCGGGTCCTCCATCGGGTGGGGGCTGGCCGTTGATGGAGCTCCGAACGCAATCATTTCGAATCTCATCAAAAGCATGGTGGTGGTGGTGGTCGGGTCTGTTGTCGGGCTTCACGGTGGCGTTGCGGCTGCGCAAAATGTAGAGAAGAAGAAACCCTAGGAGAGATGCAAAGAAAGTCCCCACGATGTAATTGTCGACCATTATCATCATCTTTCTTCTTTGAATTGGTTATTGGCAAATGTCAAAAACCCAGAAGAAGAAGAAGAAGAGATCAACAATGGACCCTTTCTTTGTCTCTCCAGCACCACCCCTCTGCTTCAAATGTTGGGTCTTCTTCTTGTTGTTGTGTGTGGGTTGCTCTCCCGCGGTGGCGGTGGCGGTGGCGGTGGTGCTGTTTGTTCTTCTGGAGGAGGACGAGAAAGAATGTAGGAGAGAAAGGGTATTTTATAGGCAACAACACTGGTGGGTTTTCGTCTTTGGCGTCGTTGATTGGTGGTGGTGGTGGTGGTGGTGGTGACCCTGGTTGGGTGACCCGGGACCGAGTGGCGGTGATTCAAGAGGAGTTAATGGGGTTGCGACATTTGGCTTCATGTATATATATGAGTTGGCTCGTGGTGATTCAAGAGGAGCTTCTTGGAGGATGGGAATTGGCTAATTTGGTTGGTTTATGATATGCAATTTTAATAATTTTTTAATTTTTCATAAAGAAAATATTGAAAGTAATAGAAAATTGATGTGATAATTTATAATAATTTTTTATTTTTTACTAAAATTGAAAATTATTAAACAAAATTAGTTTGATTTAAAAAAATTTGTTTGAAATGAGAGTTGATTTGTTTTTTTTTTTTTATAACTGATTTATGGTTATGACAAAAAAAAAAAAAAAGGTGAAATGGTAGTCAACTTTCCAAACGAGCCATACAAAATAGTGCCTCCGTTTGGCAAGAGACGTGTGGGCTATTTTAGCCATTACATGACAAAAAAAAGTTAAATTAGCCAAATGAAAACAAAAGTTTGTCAGGTGCTTGGCAACAACCCACGCTTTGATAAATGGAAAATGTTTGGTAGCTCAAATTTTTGTGGCTCAAATGGTTCAAATCTGTCAAAACGACGTCATTTTACACTCAAAATCTGTCAAAACGACGTCGTTTTGACAGATTTGAGCCATTTGAGCCACAAAAATTTGAGCTACCTAGCATTGTTGTTGATAAATTTACCAAACGATCCCCACATGAACCTATTGAAAGGGACATCGCCTCACTACACACAAAGTTAAAAAAAACCTTCTCCCCAAAAAAAAAAGAAAATTAAAAACAAAAATTAGCAATTGCCAAGTAATTTAAAAATAAATAAAACACATAAAAAATTATTTTTGAAAAAAAAAAAAATAATAATGTATACAAATAAAAATAAAAATGACAAAAACGTAAATTAAAAAAAAGAACCATAAAAATACGCCTCATCCAAAAAAATAAGATAAAATAAGAACAGAAATTAGCATTTGCCACGTAATTTAAAAATAAATAAAAAACATGAAAAATCTTTTTTGAAAAATAAAAACAAAATAATGTATACAAATAAAAATAAAAATGACAAAAACGTAAATTAAAAAAAAGAACCATAAAAATACGCCTCATCTGAAGAAAAAAAAATAGAAATTAGCATTTGCCACGTAATTTAAAAATAAATAAAACACATGAAAAACTATTTTTGAAAAATAAAAATAAATTAATGTATACAAATAAAAATAAAAATGACAAAAACGTAAATTAAAAAACAAGAACCACAAAAATACACCTCGTCCAAAAAAAAAGAAAAAAAATTAAAAACAGAAATTAGCATTTGTCACGTAATTTAAAAATAAATAAAACACATGAAAAACTATTTTTGAAAAATAAAAACAAATTAATGTATGCAAATAAAAATAAAAATAACAAAAACATAAATTAAAAAAAAAAGAACCACAAAAATATGCCTCATCCAAAAAAATAAAAATAAAAATAGAAATTAGCATTTGCCACGTAATTTAAAAATAAATAAAACACATGAAAAACCATTTTTGAAAAATAAAAACAAATTAATGTATAAAAATAAAAATAAAAATAAAAATGACAAAAACATAAATTAAAAAAAAAAGAACCACAAAAATACGCCTCATCCAAAAAATAAAAATAGAAATTAGCATTTGCCACGTAATTTAAAAATAAATAAAACACATGAAAATCCAATTTTGAAAAATAAAAACAAATTAATGTATACAAAAAAAAATGACAAAAACATAAATTAAAAAAAAAAAAAGAATTCCAATTTAATAGGCCTCATCCAAAAAAAAAAAAAGTGCAATGACATTAATGTGGAGGAAGGAGCCGGCTAGGAGTGGAAAAGGTATTACCAAGGGCAGTTTGGTCATTTAACATGTGGACACCGGGAGTATCTATTTACACACACCACTCTCTCTCTATACACATCCTTCACACACAACTTTCCAACACACACTCTCTCATTAACTGTGTGGGAAGAGGGAATATGGTGTGTGTAAATAGAAGCTTCCGTGGACACCTCATCAAAAAGTTAAAAAGCCAAAAAAAACAAAAAGTCCTTCACAAATCAAACTTTTATCCTCAGGCTAAAATAACCAAAAAGTCAAAAAGCTAACCCACTTCCCAAACGACACTAGTGTGTGTTTGGTTTGAGTGTTTTGGATTAACTTTTTTGAAAATTAAGTTTTTTAGTTTTTGTGTTTTTTTGTTTTTAGTGAATATTTTTTAGATGTACCTTACTTAAATGTATCTAAAAAATAAAAAATTTGTAAAAAATTATTTTAAAAAATTAATAAATACATGAAAATATAAAAAAAATGTACTAAATTCTCATTTTTTAAAAAATATATTTTTGATATTTAGTGAATTTTTAAAAGGTTTTTTTACAATTTTTTTACTTTTTAGGTATATTTATGTTAGGTATGTCTAAAAAGTAAAACAAAATTGCTTAAAATATTAAAAAAATTTAGTAAAAATAAAAAATATATATAAAAAATAAGAAAGAAGAATTTTTTGAAAAGTGTTTTTAGAAAAGTTTAACCAAGTGCGTTTTGAGAAATTAATTAAAAATTAATTTTTAAACTTTTATAGCTTTTGTGACTTTTTTATGTAAAAAAAATTAATTTTTTGTGATTTTTTTTATAACTTTTTTTTGTAAAAATTAAAAAGTCAAAAAATTAACTTTTTAAAACTTATTTCCAAAATACTAGTGTGTTACTAGTTAGATTATAAACTAAGTTAACGTTTTTTCATAAACTCAAACTTTAAATTTTACGTAAATATCATTTCCATGGCATTGAATTGAGCCACAACCTGAATCGGGTGGGCTACGATTTTGGGTTTGTCTGTATTCTAATCAATACATAGATAATCAATCACATAAAATATTCGCCACATAATCTAAGATGTTATTTGGGAATTTAATTTTTTAGTTAAACATTCAAAAAAATATTAATATAAATTGTAAATTATTCTCTTTATTTTCTACAATTTTTTTTTTGTTATAAAATGTCAAAAAAATATTAAAAAAATAAATTTCCAAATGAGTTATAAATGAAAGATGACGGATTCATATGTATATATATATATATATATAACTAACCTATAAGGTTTTATTTTTAAATAAATGATTAGGTTAACGGAGCACATAAAATTTTCAATAATTCTCTTTTTAATAATGGAGATTAAATTAAATTAAAAATGATAAAATCACTTGTCCATCTAAAGTAACTCCAACTTGAGATTTTTTGTTTACGTATTTTAAAGGAGGTTTAAGATTCAAATTGATATAAAAATTGGAACACTTGATTATGCTAATTTAATTTATTATTCAGTTCTATGATAGAAAAACAAATTATTAATCCGTTAATATTTTACATAGTGCAAAAGAAAAATAAATAAAAATCTAAGAGTAACTTAAATGTATGGGCTCCCATCCTTCCACATCCACTCTGAAATGGTGTAGTAATTATATTTTGGTACTATTTGATATGTGGCCTTATATAATTCTAATATCATCATCATTTGATAGACCTTAGAAAATTACAAATAAGTAGAACAATTATAAAATAATTGCATTATGGAACGAATTTTTTTTTAATGTAATTCTGAAACATTAAGACACCACATGATAACTCAAATAACTCACATATAAAAATGTAATAGAGCGTGAAGGATTTTCATTGAGAGTTATTTTAATAGGTCTCACTAGTGTGTAATTAACAATCACTTGTTAAACTAACGATTTTGAAATGTGATTAGCTTAGCAAAACTCTTACAGGAAAATAAAATTTTCTCCCCCGAAAATAGTTTCAAAAGTGTTATTATCTATTTTTGTTTATATTGTGGTGGAAGTACTTTTGCATGTGATATTACCAAGCAACAATGATAGAGACCACTAATTTTGAAGCTCTAAAAAGATCACTAATGACATGGCACTCAATAAAAAAAGAAAAAAAATACAACCAAAACATCAAATCATTCATGGTGGGGCCTACTGCCACATCATTAGTGCTCCCACTCATTTTCCATTACCAAGACCATCTCCAACAACACTAGTGAAAATATCTAATTAAAATTTTAATTTATTACTTTAACTAATTATTCTTTTTAATGTACACTTTAACTTTTTATTTTAGCTATTTTCATTTAATTTTTCATGGGAGTGAAAGAAAAAAAGTAAATGATTTAAAAATATAAAAAAAGTAGCAATAAATTATATTGATTTCCTTTGAGATTTGAAAAATATATAACAAGCTCCATAGTTTTGACATATTAAATGCATATTAGATTCCTGTAAAATTTTAATTCACATAACACTTTATTTTAGTTTTATCAATAAGTCATTAGTTATATAGATAAAAAAAATGTTATCATACCTTTTACACAGAAATATATATATATATATATATATATATTATAAATTGGTCTTGTGTTTTAAAACTATCTACATTAGTTTCAATCTTTTTAACCATACTACAAACTAGGTCTATCTAATTATGTCAAAACTGTAAAACTTATTATATTTTTTTTTTCTGAATTTCAAAAGATCCTAATATAAATTTTTTAGCTAAGTAATAAAATGTAAAATTACTCCATCCACAATATGGTAATATATTTATTTATTTATTTTTTTAACCATTATAAAGTTGATAATGACATATATGTAAGCTAATAAAACTGGGTTAATCGTGTGGCATGTGTGTCATTTATAATCGGATGTTTTAAAGACTCCAACTACTATAAAAACCAAATTTGGTTGGACCAATAAATATAGTAGCTCTGCAACCCGAATACAAATATTCACGAGTGATATTAGAGATTTTAAAAGTTTTATTAAAAGTTTTATATAGGTGTAGAACTCACATAATGTGAGTCATATGTGATTCCTACACTTATGTGAAACATTTAATAAAAATTTTAATAAAATTTTTAAAATCTTTAATATTTTTGAATATACACGCCGATTGCATGTGGTTGTCATATCTCGTTAAATGCAATCCACAAGAAAATCATATCTGGTTATTTTTTTACATTTCTAAGAAAATTTTTGAGCACATGATCAATTTTGCACCATACTATTAAATTGAGTACACATAATTTGATGCACATATTTTTTAGATGATCATCATGTATATATCAGTGTGGATCGTTCGATGAATGGCTTGACATAATATGATTTGGTAGTAAGCATTTCGTTGTATATCATTTAATATAGTAATATATGATTAATTACATCAAGACTTTTTGAGTTATAAACATGTCCATTTTGACCTTTTTTAATTAGAAAATTTGTATAAATATCTTTCTTTTCAAATGGTGAGAGTGATATATATTTTTAATTAAATTGATCAAAATATACGATTTGATACATGAGAAGAGTAAATTGATACATATCACCAATTGAGAAACTCTTATGTTGTGTTTGGTTGAGAAATTTGGGAAGGAATTTACAAAAATAAAAAAAAAAAGTGTATGAAAACTATATGAAATGTAAGTATATTTTATTCACATTTCACATACATTTTTTTCTTTCTTTTTTCAAATTTCTTCCCATATTTTCTAACCAAACGCACCATTTGTATAATTAACCCTCTTCCAATGAAATAATGAGGATATTATACTGCAAATGAGGATAGACCCAATCGTGTTGAGGTATATAATCTTGTTACTTTAATTTAATTATTCGTAATCACGACATTATCTTACCGAATAATACTATATGTACCAATTAATGTACATATTAATGTACTAATAGATGATGTGGTATCATTTATATAGTTTTGGATATTTGTAACTTGTATAATAAATATGGTCAATAATAATATCATAATACTAGTTGGTAAACTAGTGTGTATACTAATTGGTGCATGTAGCACCTGTTAACATAAATTTCAGAACTTCATGTTTCGGATCATTTACCATGTGTATTATCAAGAAATCAAGACAAAAACAACATACCTGAATCCATCGATGAACGGTTAAACGGAAGCGTCTGATTGTCAATAAAACCTTAATATTGACTTTGTTAGAGCCTTCTAATCATTTCCCTTATGTGCCTTATGTTTCTCCTTGAGAGGATTTAGAAAAACAAAACAGTATTCTTGTTTTTTTTCACTCTTGGGAAGGAATAGGGACCATAACCTTTTAAAGGTTGTAATTGGTTTTCATAACTGAAAGGTAATGAAAACCAATAAATTAACCATTATTGGTTTCATAACTGAAAGGTAATAAAAACCAATAAATTAACCATTATTAGTTTCATAACTGAAAGGTAATAAAAACTAATAAATTAACCATTATTATTATTGGTTTTAAAACTGAAAGGTAATGAAAACCAACTTTAACCAATATGTTTTAATTTCTATTTCTGCCCCTCATAGAAATAGAAATTATACAACTAGTATCTACACATTAGGTCCATAACACATATATACCCTTAAGACTATTAACTAAATTGAATCACTTAAATTGTAGGCTTCTTATAAATGATAACACCACATTTAATTATGTGGTCCCATTGAGACATTATCTAACAATCTCCCACTAGACCACATATGTATCCTGAAAAATGTGCTTAACTTTAGTGAGCTCAGAAATTTGTTATCATAACTTGAGGGTATCCAAACAATCTTGTCCATTAACTATATTAATATAGGATCAAAGCGGTCTTCGTTACATTAATCGTAACTCGACCCACCAATGGTCACGTATACGAATACAGCTAAATGACATAGATCAATCATGGATGCGTAGCATGGAAATTACATGTGATGTGATCCATACATGCCTATGTCCAACTGGTCCTACTTAACTTTATTGAGATCAATACTTCACAATACGTAACAGAGCATAATAAACTGAATACTTCATTTCTGCAGAAATTAATCTAATTACATAGATAAAACTCAAGGCTGACATAAAGCAGTAATATAAATACAAACTCCCACTAAACCAGAATGTTCTCAAATAGAACAACACCCATCTGAGCAGTGTGCTCATGAAAGACCTTGGGTGGTAGTCCCTTCGTAAGTGGATCTGCTATCATGGAGTTTGTCCCAATGTGCTCTATGGAAATCTGTCCACTCTGCACTCTTTCTTTTACAACTAGGAACTTGATATCAATATGCTTTGATTTTGTCGAGCTCCTGTTGTTATTGGAATATAAAACTGCAGACTTATTGTCACAATATATCTTAAGTGGTCTTTCAGTGCCTTCCAAAATACGCAACCCAGTGACAAAATTCCGCAGCCATATCCCTTGGTTTGATGCCTCATAACATGCTACAAACTCTGCAGCCATAGTGGATGAAGCTATGAGCGTCTGCTTTGCAGACCTCCAAGAAATTGCTCCGCCAGCTAACAGATAAATATAGCTTGATGTGGATTTCCTACTGTCTTGGCATCCAGCAAAATCGGAGTCGGAATATCCAATGACCTCTAACTTATCCGATCTCCTATATGTGAGCATGTATTCCTTTGTTCTCTGTAAATATCGCATAACACGCTTGACTGCTTTCCAATGATCCATGCCAGGATTACTTAAATATCTGCCTAACATGCCAACTATAAACGCAATATCCGGACGCGTACATACTTGAGCATACATTAGACTCCCTACAGCCGAGGCATAAGGAATCTTCTGCATTTCTTGAATTTCAAGACTGTTCTTCGGGCATTGGCTGAGACTAAACTTGTCTCCCTTAGCAACCGGGGTTTCACCTTATTTACAATTTTGCATGCCAAATCTAATGAGTATTTTTTCGATATAGCTCCTTTGTGATAATCCCAGAATACCCCGAGAACGATCTCGGAGTATTTCGATTCCTAATACAAAGGAAGCATCACCAAGATCTTTCATTTCAAAATTCTTAGATAGAAATCTCTTGGTGTCATGCAATAAGTTTATATCGTTTGTGGCAAGCAATATGTCGTCAACATATAAAACCAAAAATATGTGTTTACTCCCACTGAACTTGTGATACACACATTCATCAACAACGTTAGTTTCAAAACCATACGAAATGAGAACTTGATGAAATTTGAAGTACCACTGACGAGAAGCTTGTTTGAGTCCATAGATGGATTTAGTCAATTTGCAAATCATATTCTTTGGGTCTCCTGACACAAAGTTTTCTGGCTGCACCATATAAATTGTTTCTTTAATGTCACCATTAAGAAAAGCTGTTTTGACATCCATCTGATGCAACTCAAGATCAAAATATGCAACAAGCGCCATAATTGTCCTAAAAGAATCTTTCGAAGAAACTGGAGAGAAAGTTTCTTTAAAGTCAATTCCTTCTTTTTGAGTAAAGCCTTTGGCTACAAGACGTGCCTTATACCTCTCCACATTACCATTTGAATCCCTTTTGGTTTTAAATATCCATTTACAACCTACGGGCTTCGCACCAACTGGTAATGAGACAAGTTCCCAAACTTTATTGTCTTGCATAGACTTATATTCTTCATTCATGGCTTCTATCCACTTATGAGAGTTGGAACTTTCCATGGCTTGACGAAAGTTGATTGGATCATCTTTCGACATTCCATTTTCTACCTCATGTTTCTGGAGATATACAATATAATCATCTGAAAATGCAAATCTCCTTTCTCTGGTGGATCGCCTTAATGGCACAGATTCTTGAGGTTGAGGTTGCAGAGTTTGTTCTTCAGGAACAATTACCTCATCTTGAATGGGGGTTTGAACTATATTATCTTGAACAACATTGTCAGGTTGAGGATTCGAAATTACTTCTCGAGCAATGACAGGTATAGGAACCTGTGATTGGTCAAAAGTAGTAGTAGGAAGTGGGATTACTCCTGCTTCCTCCTCAAAGACAATATCTCTAACTGGATTTCTCCCCCCAAACTCAACATCCTCAAAAAATGTTGCAATTCCCGTCTCAAATATTGACCTATTTGTGGGATCATAAAACTTGTAACCCCGTGATCGTTCGGCATAGCCAATAAAGTAGCTGCTAATGGTTTTAGAGTCCAATTTTCTTTCATGAGGTTTATAAGGCCTCGCCTCAACAGGATAACCTTTTAAACAATTATGCTCACATTAAGTTACCAAACAGATAATCTCTAAATAAATTAATTTAATAACAACATCTCAAGATACCTAGCACAACATTAATACCAAGCCTTTGGGCAGTGATATTAACTGTAAGTGGTATTCTTGTTGTAATGATCAAACATTGACAATAAGTTATGTCAAATAACAAATCTATCTTTTGATGGATTTATTATTCACATTAGGTTTCCTTGACAATTGGCACATGTTTATCACCACAAAATGTGTGTGTAATTCTGCCAAGTCTTAATCATGTCTTTGGACTGATAAATACCCGCATGAGATACACAGACATGAACTTCAAAACATTCCATATAAAACAATCAAGACAAGAGAGATCACTTTTGTGACATCTTGTTTGAATTGACTTATATTGAGAATGTTAGAAAATTAAATTTCTGTAGACGTTGTATGAAATTACATTAAATTTAAAGATTTCTAAATTTGTTACCCCGTATATGTTATATAATCTGCAGCAATCCCAATTATATATATACATATAGAATTGACGGGTCAAAAAAAACTGAATCCATTTGGAAAAATGAACCGCCCATCCGAATTATGTTCCATTTCCAGAAAACAAAACAGAATTTGCAGCAGAGGGAAAAACAGAAATACAAAAAACAGAATCTGATTCCAAGAAACTAAATAGGATGAATAAAAGCATATATATTCTGATAAGACACATGATATGCCTGCTCTGATACCACTTGTTAACATAAATTTCAGAACTTCATGTTTCGGATCATTTACCATGTGTATTATCAAGAAATCAAGACAAAAACAACATACCTGAATCCATCGATGAACGGTTAAACGGAAGCGTCTGATTGTCAATAAAACCTTAATATTGACTTTGTTAGAGCCTTCTAATCATTTCCCTTATGTGCCTTATGTTTCTCCTTGAGAGGATTTAGAAAAACAAAACAGTATTCTTGTTTTTTTTCACTCTTGGGAAGGAATAGGGACCATAACCTTTTAAAGGTTGTAATTGGTTTTTATAACTGAAAGGTAATGAAAACCAATAAATTAACCATTATTGGTTTCATAACTGAAAGGTAATAAAAACCAATAAATTAACCATTATTAGTTTCATAACTGAAAGGTAATAAAAACTAATAAATTAACCATTATTATTATTGGTTTTAAAACTGAAAGGTAATGAAAACCAACTTTAACCAATATGTTTTAATTTCTATTTCTGCCCCTCATAGAAATAGAAATTATACAACTAGTATCTACACATTAGGTCCATAACACATATATACCCTTAAGACTATTAACTAAATTGAATCACTTAAATTGTAGACTTCTTATAAATGATAACACCACATTTAATTATGTGGTCCCATTGAGACATTATCTAACAGCACCACTGTATAAGGAAAATACTGTAGGGTCTAAATTTTCTATCAAATAAATGATCAAATATCTCACATGGGTGTGGGGTCCACAAACGGATATCACACCCATGTAAAACATTTGATCATTTATTTAATAAAAAATTTGATATCCTTAGCATTACTCATAATATAATCATCATAACCCTATTGTTTAAGGCTCGAGATTTTTTATCCTCAATCCCTTTCTCCTATCTAAAAACACTTAAAATTATTAAATTACATGCAAGATTTCCGTGCATCTATTCTTTATTTTTTTAATTATACAATTGTATTATGAACATAAATAATTTTCACAAAATGTAATACAGATATGAGATAGAAAGTGTGTCCCGCATGAGGTCTGCCATATATAAGATACACCACAACAAAAAAAGTATTTTTAGCGACTAAAACTTTATTTTTCGTCGCTGAAAGTTGTAGAATTGGCGACTAAAATGGAATTAGTCGCCAAAATTGAACACTTTTGCCGACTAAAAGAGTTTAGTCGCCGAATATAGGGGTTTTAGCGACTAAAAGGCAGTTTAGTCGCAGAATGTAGGGGTTTTAGCGACTAAAGGTTGTTTAGTAGCCAAAAGTGACAGTTTTTGGCGACTAAAATAATTTAGTAGCCAAAAGTGATGGTTTTGGCGACTAAAAAACATTTTCGTCGCCGATTATAGGTGTTTTGCAGACTAAAAACAGATTGGTCGCTGAAAATGAAGCTTTTTGGCTACAAAAAAAAATTAGTAGTTAAAAACAGTCAATTGGCGACTAAAATTCAGTTTAGTAGCCAAAAGGGGACGTTTTTGGCGACTAAAAACAAATTTAGTCGCCAAAACTGCTTATTTTTAATTTGAACTTATTTTTTTAGCGACAAAAAATTAATTAGTAGCCAAAAATAATAGAATTGGCAACTAAATAATGGATTTAGTCGCCAAAAGTGGCCTAAATTTTTTTTAATAAATAATTTATTTTTTACATAAATTATATTGAATAAAAATAATTATATTTATATATATAGTTTTGTATTAATACCGGTCAATATACTATATAAATAATATATATTGCATATATATTCATGTGATGTTGAAGTGGCATAGTGGAGGGAGTGTGTTGCTAAAGGTGTTGGCGGTTCGAATCTCAGAAAAAGCAAAGAAATTGGTTTTTTTTTTTTTCTTTCACGGAAGGACCTTTGGCGACGAAAATTTTAGTCGCCAAAAGTGTTTATTTTGGGCGACTAAACCGTTTAGTCGGTGATTCATGGACTATTGGCGACTAAAATATTAGTCGCTAAATGTGTGATTTTAAAAAGTGTAAATCACTATTGGCGACTAAAAAGTTGGTCGCTAAAGAGCTATTTTTTGCCGACTAAAAAAATTTTAGTCGCCAATACCTCCGGCTACCATATATACGTGACAAAAGGGGCGACTAAAAACGGACTTTTGACGACTAAAAATTCAATCGCCAAAAATACTTTTTCTTGTAGTGATATATCATTTGCCTCACATTTATATCTTATTATCTGAAAATCAACCATTACTAAAATTTACTCTTTAATTATATGTATTGAAACAAATTATCCCCTCTTAATGGGTGAAAACTCAAACAAGTAGCCCATATGTTTATATATATACTTAGATATCACCTGTGCTATGCACGGATTGTGTTTACAATTATCTATATATGTGAATTATAATTTTAAATTTTTTTTTTAAATGTCTTCTTTTTTTTCCTTTTTTATATTATATTAAAGTTTAATATTTTGATAATAATCATATGTGTTGGACTTTTCAAGGAATTAAATGTTTTTTTTTTAATTATTATATTATATTAAAGTTTAATATTTTGATAATAATCATATGTGTTGGACTTTTTAATTTTTTTTATGCTTGTTCTTAATGTATTAAAGTGTTATTATGAGAGATAATAATCATATGTGTTGGGACTTTTCAAAGAATTCATATGTGTTGAATTTTAAAGAATTTTTTTTATGCTTGTTCTTAATGCATTAAAGTGTTATTATGAGGGTAAGACTTGAGAGTTGAGAGAAGCTAATAAATGTTAGCATTTTATTTTTTTTAAATGAAAAAATCAGAAAATTTAGATTGAGAGATTGGAGCTTCCACAAAGCTTGGGGCTAAAAATCTCATTTTACTTAATATATAGTATAGATATAGGCTACGTCATTGTTTATTGGGGTATGAGTTTTCAATTGCTCACCGACACTCAATTGAAGGAAAAATTATTTAATGTCTCATAGATATCACGTAATCATATCATTAATTAATTTTAAATTATTAAGTCATTGTTATTTTACAATTATCAATATAAATTAGCGGATCTTATCTCTTCTGTCGATCACATTCGAAATATCATCTGATCATACCTTACCTTCGACAAATAACTTTTCAAATTGAGAGATAAAAAAAGAAAAAATAAAAATAAAAATAAAAAGAGCTTCCCTTAAATTGGGAGGACACTAAAGCCATGTTTGTTTGGGCGGACTGAATTAGCATTCCCATGACTAATAGTCCTAGGATTACGAATTTATTGGATTATATATCCTATCTTAACTAATAGTCAAGTTTAAAATAATTAGTCCATATTTCAATTGTTTAACCAAATATCGGATTAATAATTTTATTGGACTATTAGTCAAATCCCAAGTCCATGTCCACCCAAACAAACATGGCCTAAGAGAAGAGGTGGTGGTACAGCAACGCTATTGTGGACAAATCACTACCAAACATAGTTAGTGTGCCATGAGGTTTGCGTGGTGAGAGAGAGATGAGAGATTTTTTTTTGTTTTTTGTTTTTTGTTTTTTTGTTTTTTTGTTTTTTTTTTGAACGACGAGATGAGAGATTTGTGTCACCACATTTCATAATACAAACTTGATAAGAAAAACTTTCGCACACAAAAGCTTTTTTGTTATATTCGTTCATGGTAATATGTACTTGAGATGATTTTTTTTAAAAGATTCCTAGGTGACTGTGATTGTGAATGTATAAAGATACTTTTGGCTCATTAGGAAAAAATGTTTTTATGATGTAATAATGGTTCGATTTTTCTTTAAAAAATAAATATTTGATTGATCAATTGCAAAATAATAATAATAATAAATAAATAAGTAGATAAATGTTCAAATTATTATTTTTTCCTGATCGGATAAAGTACAAATATCATACAGAACTTTTAAGCAAACTCAACTCTTAATTATGATAGAAAGTTCAAGAAATAGAAATCAAACTTGACATTTAATTATAAAAACAATTCAAGAAAAAAACCAAAATAAGTACAAAGGGAAATCCGATGATGTAAACGAACTAGCAACAAATCCTGGGATTTCTTCTTAATTCATGAGGTAACTAGAAAACACACACGGCCCCCAGTTTGGTTTATTAATAAAAAGTTATTCCCAAACACACCTTAACTTTCACTGTATTTCTATAATGGCTTTACAATACTATAAAGATAATATAATAATTTCTCACTAAAAAGCAAGTTTTAAATGACCAAAAAAATAACTTTTTTAATAATTATTAAAAACATAATTTTTATAAAAAACTAAAAAATTAATAAAAAAAAAACAATTATCAAACCCTATCTTAATTAGAACTTTTATCTCCCCCACACCAAATCACATGTGAACACACGTTCCACATTGTACACAGGGTTGAGCACCGACCGTTAATGATCCGTCTCTCATCTCGTTTAGTAATTTGTAAACAAAACTCACTATTTAGCTTTCTTCTTTTAAAATCTAGAGAAAATTACTTCTAAAAAAATTTAATTATAGATGAGTGGTAAATTTCATTAGCATTAATAATCAAAGTCATAATTTTTTTAATAAATTAAAATATTTTTTTTGAAAGTATTACTAAATTGTATATTTTCCTAAAATCTAACAACCTTTTATTTTTTATGTCCCTAACGTTTATGGCTTATTATTTTCTACTTATGGAAATTATTAAATACATTTACATTTATTTTTAATAAAACAAAAATAAAAAATATATTTGACATATACATATATTTAAAAAATTCATTATGAAAACAAGTGGGGTAGTTGGCATTGGCAATAAGTGGTAGCTAAAGATGAGTGGCTAGAGGTGATGGCTAGCCCCAAAAGCTAGTGGCCGATAGTGGTTGCCGACAATAAAAAATGGTGGTTAGAGGTGATTGGTGGCTGTTAGATGTGGTAGCTAATAGTGGTTGCCAATGATTGAAAATGGTAGTTGAAAGTGCGAAGTGGCCGTTAGTCGTGAGAGTTTGTGGTTGACGGTGATTGTCGAAGTAGTCGAAGGTGGAAGTCACTGAATGTGGCGGTGGTGAGGAACTCACTAGCTACGGTTGTCAGAGGAGGGGTTGGCTAGACGTAGTTGTCAGTGATGGTAATGAGCTCATTGGCACGTGGCCATGGTGGTCGGAGATAGGGGTGATTGGATGGTAGGGACCATTAGTAGTAGACAAATACTAACAAGTGTCCCATGCATTATTTAATGTTGGAGATTAGCGCAAAAAAATGTTATGAAAATGATGAAAAAGTTAAAAGGTGTTTAAAAATAAGTGAAAAGGGTTATAAAACTAATAAAAAATGCATTGAGTTCTACATTTATTTATTTAGTTATTTATTTTTGTGCCCTAATATACTTGTTAGCTAGACTCTTTATTTATAGTTTTTAAATTTTTTATAATATAAACAAGAAATTATAAATATAAAAATTATTAAACAAGCCCGTAACAATTATTATTATTTTTAATTTGACTTCTCGATCGGAGGATAATCAGATAGTGAACTCTAGAGTTATTTTGTGCAGTTTGCATGGAATTTTTATAATTTTTTTTATTTTATAAATAGTCTTATCTATAGTTTGCTAGGTAAAAATAGCTTAAATAAATTAAAAAAAAGTTAATTATGATCAGTTTTCAAAAAGTTGTACCAAACAAATGTTGGAAATCGATACACCTAATCAAGATTGGTAAGACACGAAATATAAACAAAAATAATAACAAGAAACGATAAATCAAAAACACACAAAGAACACGAATACTTACGCTGTTTACCCAGATCCACGACTAAGTTATTTTTACTATGATAAGAAAATTACAAGATACAAAAATAATCGTCTTCCCGTCAACTATAAGTATATAGAAATTATGACAACACGACATGAGTATAAAATATCAAAATACCTTTATTCCAACAGCAGACCACGATCAAGTGGTTAAAAATCAATATTTATCAGAATCCAACTTACCAACACACCCCATGTCTAGCTAATTATATGAAATCAACTTATGATAATTTTATTTATTTATTTATTTATTTTTGTGGTCTGTTATTTTATTTTGCAACAATAACATTCTATGATTCCGAAGGGGCAGCAAGAATAAGTGGGCAAATATGTTAGGTTTTGCCATGAGGTTCGCGTGGCCACGGCGTGCATGCATCATGCGGTTTGCGTGGTTACTAAAAATACCCCCTTGACACGTTATAGTATTTTAATTTGTTCATTATTGATTATGTTGATTTTTTTTAAATACAACATGAGAGAGGTGTTAATATTTATTTTTTCATATTAATCCCATTTATTTTTTCGTAGTAGTAATTTGTAAAAGAAAATTTAAATGACAACCCTTTAGGTTATTAATAACCCTTAATGCAAAAAAAAAAAAATTTAAATACATATAATTTGTATAAAACTATATGAAAATATTTTGAGAAATATAAAAGCTACATTGAAAATTTTATTTTATTTTAAATATACTACTTGTTGGAAATCCCTTAACAATGTGTTTGGTTGAGAGATTTGAGAATGAATTTGGAAAGAAAATGAAAAGGTGTGTGAAACTAAATAAAATGTAAGTATATTTTATTCACGTTTCACCTATCTTTTCTATTTTCCTTTCCAAATCCTTTCTAAAATTCTCCAATTAAACACAACGTAAATAACGTATTTATATGCATCATATTATGTATTTTTGTGTGTATATGTTATGCATTTTTATAATAACTATTACGTAATTTTTTAACAGAATTACAATAATTTATGATCAAAAAATAAAGTTACGCATTACCATTTCAGTCCATAATAAATTATGATATTACCATTTTTCATCCATCTGACTTACGCTGTCTGGTGCAAAGTGTTTATATTATTTAGGAAAAGTCTCTATAATTTACTTTTAAAAAGATGTGACCTTCCATGTCATATGAGAAGTGTAAAATTTTTTTGATAATATTAAAGCATCCTTTTAAATTGTGTATTTTCTCTATGATAAACACTGATCTAATAACCACCCCAATCTCAAGTAATATTCATGCAAAGTTGTTCAATATATATATATATCTATATAATAAGATAAAAAAGTTTTTGAAAATGTCTCAGAAATACATTTGAAATCAACGATTCAAATTATACTTTACAAATATCCAAAGGCCAAGATGATTTTTTCTTTACTTTTCCCTCCAAAATCTCTCTTTTCTTTTTTAGTCTTTTCACCAAACCCCACCTCTCTCCCCTCCCCCCAAAAAAAAAAAAAGTGTAATTATTTTCCTCAAAAGAGAGTAATACACTTTCATTATTGGATTATTTTACTTTTTATTTTTAATAATTTGAAAACTAAAAATCAAAGAGTCAAAAAAATTCAAACAAAAATCCATCTCAAATGAGTCTTTTTAGTGCAGGTTAAAATAGCCAAAAACTCGACCTACTTCCCAAATGAAACCAAAATTTCAAGTTTGACAAACTCTTTTCAAAAATATAATTGTGAAATTCATTTGAAAATTCAAACCAAATGGATCATCTATTAATATTTTTTGACATCGCTCTTTTTTTTTTTTTTTTTTTTTTTTTTGCAACAGGTTAGATAAATTACATTATAACCCAATAATTTTACATTCAATTATATTTTAATCTCAAAATTATTTTCACCAGGCCTTTAGACACAGGCATACATTAATATATATATATATATATATATATATATATATAAAATAGTGGCAACAATATCATTTATGCATAGTTGAAATACTAACTATAGAATAATAGAAACAGAAGGCTTTGATGTAAAAAAAACCAAGTTGGGTTGGTAATTTGGTACATCTGAAGGCACTATAAATTAGTAATAGTTTGATTTGTTGCTGCATAAATATGTAAATTGATTATAAAACTTGAATTATAATCAATTTTTTGGTTAAAAGTTGATTATAAGCTAATGATAATCAATTTTTTGTGAGATAGGAAGTGGATTATAATCCACTTCTCAAAAGATCCCTGTCAACTATACTATTGTATGGCTAATGATATAAAAATAAAAATTTTGTACAGAATTCATATGCAAAAATGATGCAGATAATTTCATCTCAAATGCTTATTATTCTGACTAAAAAATTTGCCAGTTGCATTACATTATTATTTTTTTTACATCGTTAGGCTGAACAATTTACTAAACAATGGAGAAGATGTCAGAGTTTGTTTGTGTTTTTATTTTTTATTTTTAACAAAAAGCTGACAGGAAAACTTGTTTGAAAAATAAATAATGTTAAAAATCATGAAAAAAATATCATGAATAAGAATTGATTTGCAAAAGCCATAGTGTTATGATCTGGACCAAGAAAAAAAGGCATGATGGAGGAACATACACTTGTCAATCAATATATTATGTCACGTCACGTCTGTTATAAATACAAAAATTAAACGCGGAAAGAAATACAAAATAAATATAATTTTACAAAATTCATTATAAATGCCTATTTCTAAAAAAGTTGATCTATTCATATATATTTTGTATCTACTTTTAAGATATTTCTGTATTCTTAAACTTATTTATCTATTCCTGGTATATCCATGAACTTCCAAAATCAGAAGCCTAAGAATGATCCAGAAAGATGCCTGTCCTCATCGATAAATCTACCGATTTTTTTCCTTCTATTTTTGTTTTTTTGTTGTTTCTCTTTTCTTTTGAACCTACATGAACAAATTGAAAGACCTCTCTACAATGTATATATGCATGAAGTCACACTGCTAGAAAAGTACTGTTCAAAGATGTGGGGCAAAGCAAACATCACATAGTGGGGTTTTAAATAAATAATTATAAATTAATAAGAAATTTTATAAATATTAATAATTATAATTATAATATTTTTTTGTGAATATATATTTTTTCTCACTTCCATTGGGGAGAAATTTAAATATTTTTATAAATATTAAAATATTTATATAAAATAATTTAATTTAATTGTGGACCTATAATCTAAAACCAAAATTTGTTAAAAAGTCTTTTAAATACAAAAATATCACCATCACATTCTAATAAAAAAAAGTATATAATTTTTTATTTATTTATAAATATTACAGAACTAACCATTAATACTTCAGCAGAATATGGTTGCTTTCTCGTGGGTCAAATTTTTTTCATGCAATCTGTGGGATCCACTTTTCTTCAATTATTGTTTGGCGAGATTCTCAACTTGGCCACTCATTAGGTCTGTTTTCTTTTTGAAAAAACTAAACATCATAAAAAAATATATATATAAACAAAAACATAGCATATTTGTAAATTTAACCTTAACGTACTATGAATCACGTTAACATAAATTTAATTCATACTCTTTACATACATTTTATTTTTGAGATATTTATTAAAGTACTTTTCTTTGTGCATAATATTACTATTCTTTTTTAACCAAAAAAAAAAAAAAATCATATATCCAGAAAATTCATATTTACTAATAATATTTTTTGTTGTCCAGATTTATATTTACCAATCATCTTTACCAATAACATATGTGAATCACATGAACATGGTCCCTCCATTCCGCTCCACTCTATTAAACAATCATATATCCAAAAAAAATATTATTGGTAGATATAGTTAATTTCACAATAATTGAATTTGTTAATCATATTTACCAACAATAAACAATTATATACAATCCAGTTTTGAAACCAAATCTTTAGAACTTAGAATTGGACTGATTTGAATAGTTCACTTATTTTTTAAATTGGAACTAAAATCAAAACTAATAAAAATTTATCAAATCGACGGTTTGGACTGTTTGTTAGCTCTACTGATTTTTTTAAACACGCTCCCTAACTATTTAAATAGAAGTATACGACTAGTCCAGTTAGTAAACAAAATATCATTAAAAAGCACATACCATGCAATATGTTTGGAATTGAATTTTGATGGAGGTGGATTTTCTTGGGATGTTGGAGTAGGAAAGTATGAATTAAAGAAACAATGCGATGGACCCGACCCGAGTCACTTTTATAGCCTCACAAATACATTTATAAATCCTGCAACTCATCACTCAGTCCGATAGGGTTTTAGGACCACATGATTTGCACTTGTGCGGTGTAATTTTTTTCCCAAGTGCCAAACAAAGCTATGAGATTGAGAATCATACGAGAGAAGGGAAATCAATTGACCCCATTAAGAGTAAATTGCTTTCAATTATTCTCTTCCATTTAAGAACAGACAACAGGACAAGATGGAAGTGATTTTCAACTTTAGCTCTTTGCAATCTCTGAAAATGACATTACAATTTTTAACCCATTTTTTTAAAAATAAATAATAAAGATTTGACCATAGATATTATTTAATTAATAAAGACAAGAATCTAAACAGGTTAAAGGGATAAAATCTGTACAAATAGACTGATTTGGTACCACAGCACACCCTCTTAGGTGCCTTTTTTTCCACCCTCTCTATTTAGTAATGTAAAAATAGAAAGGACCATCAATTTTTAATTATTTTAAAAAGTGTTACACTCAGTTACCTGACCTGAGTAATTATAGGTTAGTTTCGTTGTTTATTTGAGCATATATTTTAAAATATGAATAAATAAAATCATAGATGAGACATTTAATTCATCAAGATAAGAGCACAGAATATATGTACATATATTTATTTTGAAAACAAGTGACAGGGGTGACAAATGGAAGGTGGTGATCAAAAGTGGTTGTTAACAATTAAAAATAATTGTTGAAGGTGATTGTCAAATTGTCAGAGAAGTTGAGCTGAGGTGATCGAAGATGATTGCCAAAGATGGTTTTGGACAAAATGTGTCACTTGAAGGTGGATGGCGGTGGTAGGAAGTGGTTGGCAATATCTAGAGGTGGCCCCCGATCGACAACGGTGGAAGGTGGCTGTGGTGTCCTTATGTGGTGAAGAGCGGTGGCAAATGTCTGGATCTTTTTTTTCTTTTTCTTCTGTACAAGTGATGACATATTTAAATTTTGTAAATTGTTTACAAGTTTTTAAAAATATAAACAAAAAACTATAAACACAAATTTTTATCAACCAACACATATTAATCAGTTTATCCATACAACTAGACTGACCCCATACCCACTTAAAGTGACTTCTTTTTTTTTTTTCTTCCCCTATTTAATATAAAAATTGGCAGGACCATCAATTTTTAATTAATTTTTGAAAGTGTTACACTAATTTAATTGAGCAATTATAGGTTAATTTTGTTGTTAATTCAAGAATAGGAACATCATTTTCCAATAAAAATTAATAAAATCATAGATGGGACATTTAATTCATTCACCTAAGAGCACAGAATATATATATAGGTATTTATATACATGGACCACTTAATTTTAAATCATATAGTTATGTTGGAGGCTGGTGCAAATGCTATGACAGTCCAATGATATACAGCTTCGAAGTGAAATTCTATCCAGTATACATGAACATGATTGATTATAATTTATAGTTTTGGTTATGCTATCCAGTATACATGAACATGATTGATTATTAAGCTTTGGTTATGTTGGGGCAGCTATTACAACATATTTTAGACTCTTTTATGTAGGCTCATGATGATGATGTTAAAGAAAGAAGTAAGAAATAAGTAAATTTTCAATTGAAAAAACCTCCTAAACCTAGAAGCTCCCTTAACCAGTTTTTTGAAATCAGTATAATCTTGTTTGGTAGTGTTTATAAGTTAACTTATTTCGCTTATTTGATCTTTCTTTTTTTAAAACAAAATTGACTGATGTTATTTAATTAAAATTTTAAATTATAACTAATTTGATTTTTTCAGTTTATTTGGCCCAAAAAAAATGTAATTTTCTTTAGTTACAATTTGTAACCTCTTTAGCTCATTTTAAACCCTTAAGTACATGGACAAAATAATCCAGTCTCTTTTTCTTTAATTATAACTTTTTATGGCATCTTGGCTATTTAAACAACAGCAACAAAAAAGTGATAACTTATTTAACCAAAAAAAATTTAACTTAATTTATTTTTTTTTACAAATTATGAAAAAGTACACTAAAATTTACAATTTCTTTTAAATCTTTTAAGTTAATAATCTAAAAAATTATAATTATAAAAATTAATTTATAAGCCATACCAAGCCAGCCCTCTGATTGGCCTCAAATCATTTTACCAAAAAATGTTATTGCAAATAATAAAAGCTAAAAACTTAAAATTACAAACTTTAAATTGCACTAAGCAGCCGCCATTATTGTTCTCACTTGGGGCGCAATCTCAATAATTTCGTACATATTTGGTATATTAATTTTTACCGTTTATATCAGATGGGCCATACATAAATAGTTTATTTAAAAATATCTAGTTAGAATATTTTGAAATATATATATATATATATATAACGATCACAACAATAATATAAATATGTAACAACAAAGAGATGAAACCGAAAATTTATGATCTTGTTGCGAGGTACCATGAAACCATAGATTTGGGTTGGCCTTATTTGATATTTACATTTTAATACGAGAGAATTTGAGGGCCTATGAAATTTATCACGGATCTCGTTTTAATGATTTAAACAATTCATATGTTGTAGACCTTTTAATATATGTTATTCATGAAAAAAATTAGATCGATTCGATAATCGTAACTTTTTTTATTTTATCATGTTTATCTCTAAAAATTGAATGGTTTACTTTCAAAAATATATTTGTCGTCCATCTTTTCGGAGACAAATGCAATAAAATGAAAAGGCCATGTTTATTTCTAAAAAAATGAATGGTCTATTTTCAAAAATATATCTGCCGTCCATCTTTTCGGAGACAAATGTAATAAAATGAAAATGTTATGATTATCAAATCAAATTTCATTTTTTCATGAATGATATATATTGAGAGTCTTACAAAATGAACTGTTCAGATCATCGAAACGAGATTTGTAGTAGATCCTTTGAGCTCCCTCAAATTTTTTTATATTGATATGTGAATATAAAAAAGCCAAATCCAAATTTAAACTCAACCCAAACTTAGATTTGTTTCGAAACAATCTTTTGAGACATTAACCAAGACAGCCACTGGAGTGGGTAAAATGTTTTGGATCTCTAATTTTGGACCTCCAAACTAATCCCAAGTGATGTGTCATAAGCCACGTCCCTTGGAAATCCCATTAAAACATAAAAACTGTCTAATGAGTGTTTGCCATGTCATTGGAGGTCCAAAATGGGGAGATGTATCCTACTAACTGGAGTGGTGTTACATCCCTCTAATTTAACTCTCCTATTGTAACCCTAATGGCGTGGCTCACTTCTATGTGGAGTAGTCCTACACATTGAAAAGAGTTAATTAGTTGTTATTGTTTGTCACTTCATTAGAGATATAATTGGGGGGTTGATGAAATGGGGAATGAAACATTTCTTATAAGGATTGGGCTTTTCTCATGTGGAGATCTTAATATGAGACAACTTGACTATAGGGTCTATCACGAATCTCATTTTAATGATTTAAGCTATTTATTTTGTAGGGCTCTCAGTCTATAATCTCTGTGGAAAAATTTAGGTCATTCTGATAATCGTAACTTTTTTATTTTATAGCATTTGTCTCTAAAAAATGGATGATCTATTTCAAAAAAATATTTGTCATCTATTTTTTCAAAAACAAATGCAATAAAAATGAAAAAGCTAAAATTATTGGATCGAACTAATTTTTTCATAGATATTATACATTAAGAACTCTACAAAATAAACGATTCAGATCATCAAAATAGGATTTGCGGTGGACCTTATAAACCACTCAAATTTTTTTATATTAAGATCTCAACATGAGAAAAATCTAACCCTTCTCGTAATTTAAACTATTCATAAAAGAACAATATGTTTCCTACATGCCTTCTAAACAATAATCCGTTATGTAAAACTTCATCAAACTAAGTATATTCTTCATTTAGTAAAAATAGGAAGAAAATGGAAAGAAAAAAAAATCAAAATATGATGAAAATTAATAAAAATTTTCTTTTTACAAATAAATACGTTATTGATTTTGTTTAGTGAAAAGTGTAGTAATGCGATTAGAATAGAAACAACAAGGTGGTTGTAATGAAGATTGTTTCTCATCAAGTCATACCTTGAAAAATTAAAATAGTGATTTTTTATTGCAAAAAATTGTTAAATTCACAACATATTATACATGTATTCACAAAGTCTACTCTATTTAGGAGAGTATAAGCAAACCTACTTATATGTGGTATCATTAACAATAGTCTCTTTTTTGGATGGTAAAAATGATATAATTGAATCAATGACAGATAATTATTGTTTATTTAATCTCATTTTTGAATTTCTATTAACGGATAACATTATTTAAAAAAGTGTGGCTGTGATGATACTATCATTAAATTCCTTTTTTAGCAGTTTTTTATCCTAAAAATGGGAATTTTTAAAAAGTTAACTAAAGATCAAAAAAATTAAAATAATTGAATTTTTTTCTATTGTTAGTGAACTTTTTTATGTTTTTATTTTTTTTACTTCTACATTTTTTCTAAACTAGAAGACTTAAAAAGTAAAAAAGAAAATTATATAAAAAAAAAATTTCAGGAATTTTTTTTTTTTTTCCCTCTTACCAAACTCAATCTTTGTAGGGTCCACATCATGTTATCCATCCATCTGTTTGTAAAGCCACCACCACATATGATAAAGAGATTGAAATGAAGTTAGAGAGTTGGATTATATGTATAAAGGAAACCCTATATATATAAATCATAGAAAGGTCTGGAAATCAGGCCACTGGGGACCGTTTGATGATGTAGATTGATTGATTAAGTTTACAAGTCCTTTTGTTAGGACTTGAAAGCCAGTATATTTCCCTAGCAGCAATCCAATGACTTGTACTACAGGACAATTTGTCCAAAACAAAACCAATACGTTCTAAAAAATTAAAATATAAAATTATTCAAAAATTTTTACAATTGACCAAAAAAAAAAAAATTTAATTCAAATACCCTTTAATAACAAAATAAAATTATTATATTACTCTTATTTTCATCTATCCATCACCAAATCCCTCTCGCTATATCACCATAATATTTACCAACCTTCATCAGTAACACCAAATGCTTGTAAACAATAATGATGGTACTGATCAAAAGTGGAAGAGTGGTGCAATAGTTGGATAAAGTGATATTACTAGTTGAGACAAAGTAGAAAATAAGAAATGTAAGATAGAAAAAAAAAAATTAAAATTAAAATAAAGTGTTTAACTTTACAAAGGTTAATATAGGTATTTGTGGAGGAAAAAAAAATTGTTACTAACATCATACACTATTAGTTTGTGTTGGCAGATATTTTAATATCATAATGTGTTATACATTATATTGTGTGATTGGACTCCAAATAACTTGTTCTCCTAGTTAATCTTTTCTTTTCCTCCAAGAAAACTTGCCCACCAAGTTTTCAAGTCAAGTCTCCAAGTCAAGTCTTCATTCTTATCCACCAAGTCTCCAAGAAAACTTGGCCACCAAGAAAATTTGCCCTCCAAGTTACCTCTCCTATAAATTGAACCTTTCACCTCTCTTATTGGTAGTTCAAGTTTCTTATTTGAGAAATTATTAAGCAAAGAAATAAAAGGTGTATGTGATGAAACTTTGAGTTCAACCAATTGTGCAGTATTGGTGAACCATACAACTTAGTCGGGCTGTTGTATCTTAGGGGACAAGTCATGATTTTTTTTGCTGCACTGGTGTGAGGTTTTGACTAACCGCAGATGGCTTGAATCTCCGTAAAGAGAGTGAATTTCTTGCGCCTCAACCCTGACAACAGTTATTGTAATTTTTTTTAATTTATATTTTCTGGTGTTTTATATGTAATTATTACCAACAATTTTAAGGAGATTCAAATAGTAAAATTCATGGAGCCAGTATTGGAGAAGTCTAACGAAAATACCGGCGATCTTAACAAGCCCTTCCGGTTCAAGAGAGCCCATTTCAAGAGATGGAAAGGTAAGGTGCTTTTCTACCTCAGTCTCTTCAAGGTAGCCTATATCCTGACCGAGAAAAATCCGAACAAAGTCTCCACTAAAAAGATGACTGACGAGGAGTATACCGCTTATCTTGAAAAAATCGAGAAACACAACACAGATAAGTATAAATGTCGGTATTATCTTTTGAATTGTCTTTCGGATCAATTTTACGATTATTATGATACTACTTACACCACTACTAAGAAAATTTAGAAAGCCTTGCAAAATAAATATGACACTGAAGAGGCAGGCGCTAAAAAATATACATCAAGCCGCTTTTTGCGCTATTAGATGATAGATGGAAAATCAGTGGTGGAGCAAGTACAAGATTTTCAGATGCTAGTGGCTGAAGTTAGATCTGACAGCATCAAAGTTGGAGACAATCTTGTTGTGGCAAGTATTATTGATAAACTACCATCATCTTAGAGGAAGGGAGTTTCAGAAGTCAATGCGTCACAAGCAAAAAGAGACGTCCTTGGAGACTTTAATCACATGGATTCGGGGGGAGGAGGAAGCACGAGGACAAGATGCGCTTATGGCATAAGAGTATTCTACTACAAAGGTAAATTTAACTTTTAGAAATACTTTGCTTAAAGGTCGATTTCATAAAAATAGTCACTTGAAGCCAGTTAAGAAAATCTGAAAAAATACTGGAAGGCCACAAAATAAAAATTACCCGAGGCAAAAGAAATGGAACCAAGAACTCCCTTCACAAGATCTGACAAATGTGACATGTTTTGTGTGTGGCAAAAGTGGGCATATTGCTTGAACTTACAAATTTCGAAAACAACAGTCTCGACCACAGGCTAATGTTACCGAGAGGAACCATTTGTGAGTATGATTACAGATATTTTTATGGTTCAATCTGTGGAAGGGTGGTGGGCAGACTCTGGTACGAATAGGCATGTCTGCTATGATAAAGATTGGTTCAATCATTTCACTCCTTTTAGTGAGGAGAGGACTGTTATGCTTGGTGACTCCAGTTTAACCAAGGTGCTCGGGTGTGGGGATGTTGAGCTGAAATTTACTTCTGGACCTGTGCCTTTTTTAAAAGATGTGTCGTACACACCGTTCATGAAAAAAAATTTGATGTCGAGTTATTTGCTCAACAAAGCTGGTTTCAAGCAGACTATTGAATTTGACCAATATATAATCACTAAAAAAGGCATATTTGTGGGGAAATGGTGTGCCTGTGATGGAATGTTTAAATTAAATGTTGAGAATAAGAAAGTACATGTTTCTGTTTACATGCTGTCTTCTATGAATTTTTGGCATACTCATTTGTGTCATATTAATAGCCGATATGTAGGAGTCATGAGTAGTTTAGGATTAATTCCCAGACTAACAAATAAGTTTGAGAAATGTGAAGTTTGCAGTCAAGTAAAAATAACTAAAAGGTCTCATAAAAGTGTGGTGAGAAATACTGAATTCTTAGAATTAATTCACACTGATTTATGTGAATTTGAAGAAATTTTAACAAGTGGTGGAAATAGATATTTTATCACTTTTATTGATGATTTTTTAAAATACACTTATGTATACTTGTTGAAAAATAAAAGTGATACTTTTGAAAAATTTAAAGAATTCCTTCTTGAAGTCGAAAATCAATTTAGTAAAAAGATTAAAAAATATAGAAGTGATAAAGGCCGGAAGTATGAATCTTTTGGATTCAACTTAATTGCTCAGTCTTTGGGAATAATCCATGAAACTACTCCACCATATTCACCTGCATCTAATGATGTAGTATAAAGAAAAAATAAAACTTTAACTGATTTAACAAATGCTATGTGTAGACACCCCATTTTTGACCGACCTTAAGACTCAGACGTCACCGATTGAGCGCTTGGTGACGTTGCATATAGTGCTCGTTCAGAGAGTTCAGAGTCTTGGCCGCGAGCCTTGCCTCCGGACTTCCGGACTCTTTCTTGCTTTGCCTCGGTTTGCGAACCAGGCTCTGTTTTCTCTGTTTTCTCTTCCCGAAGAGAGGGAAAGGTCTCGTAGATCATCTCTCAGTGGTCGTAGGCTACGTTTCGTGGTCGTAGGCCATTTTGCCCGTTTGGAGTTCGGTTTTCGATTTTTCGGAGTCGTTGGTCGTGTGCCTCGGTTCGGGACCGCTTAACCACCTCCGTTCGCTCCGGTTTTTGGCATACATCTTATTTGCTCCCCTTTGAGGGACACTATGACTCGAGAAACCAACTTCGTGGTCAAACACCACTTCCGGTGCCTAACAGTTAGTTTTTGGGGCCTCGGGATGCACGTTTCGGCCCCCGAACCTTCATTTTGCATCTGTTTGGGTTCATTTTTGGTAGGGACCTCTGTTTCATTGTTAGAAAGGTCGTAAAAGGGTGGGAGGCCAGTAATTGTTCTGACAACCAGTTTTATTCCTCCATCGCCCTCCATCGCCCGTTTTTCTCACTTGAAAACCAATGTTGACCACCCTAAGGCCACATTTTCTTGCTCCAAACCACATATTTGTGTTGTACACACCTGGGAGGCCACCAATATCACATGGCCGGCCAGTAATTCTGTGTGACCCTTTTGAACCCCTCCTAAAACTGGCCCTTTCTCTCTCCTGGTTCACTTTCTTCAGTTTTTGACTACATAGTTGTATTGTGCACACATGAGAGGCTCCTTTTTTGGTATGGCCGGCCATTAATTCTCATTGAGCCTTTTGACCCTTGGCCGGCCGGCCATGAGAAGTAGCCGACCGGCCACCTGCAACCTGGATAACTAGCCGGCCTTGCTCCTTGCTGCAGGTACATTTCAAATATGCATCTCTTTTTCCCCTAGATTTTGTATCCGGGGGGCTAACTTTTTGGGGGGAAACTTGAATTCATTTCCCCCCCATTTTTCCCCCTTTTCTCCCCCTCTTTTGCCTATAAAACCAGCCTCCCAGCTCTGGTTTAAGGGTTAGAAAATTTGCCTTTGAGCTCCCATATTGTATCTCTCTCCCTCTACACTTCCAAGCTTCAAACCTCTCAAGTCCTACACTCATTTCTACACCATCACCTAACACCACACCACCACTCCATTCCAGCAGCTTGGAGGGCCTTCTCAAAGATTTGGAGGCACCTTTTCTCAAGCCAAAAGGTTGCTAAAGTTTGGTCTTCAAGGGTGAGCAACATTTTCTCTCTTTTAAGCTTATTTTTGTAAGCCATACATGCTTGCATATTTGGTCTCCGACCCTAACTGAAATAAGAATTATTTTTAGGTCTTCTTCATGTTTGTTTTAGGGTCCTTCCATGTTTAAGGTCCCTAGCTACCACTTGCTTCATTACCCCTCTTGTGTGCCTCTCTTTTGCATAGTATTTTAGGCCTATATGTAAACTGTTTTGAGCTCTGTCATAAACTGTAAAGTGGCTTATTTTGAGCCCTTCTTCAACATTGTGTAAGGGCTCTTCACTGTTTGAGGCTTTTATCTGTCGCTTGCCTCTTTATCCCTCTTTTGGCATTATTTTTGCATGATTTGTTAGCCCCTTGTGTTTGCATTTTTGGACCCTGGTCCGAACTGTAAACAGCCTTATTTTGACCCCCTCTTCATGTTTGATCAAGGGTCTTTCGCTGTTTGAGGCTCCCTTTTTACACTTTGTGTTTAAACCTCTTTTTAGGCCTTATTTTGCATGGTATTTTAAGCTTATTTATTCACTGTTTTGGGCTCGGTTGTAAACTGTAAAGTGCTTCATTTTGAGCCCCTCTTCAACTTTTTTGAAGGGCTCTTAGCCATTTAGGGCCAGAAGCTGCCACTTGCTTCATTACCTCTCTTTCGGGGCCATTTTTGCATGCTAGTTTAGCCCTATTTGTGTTCATTGTTTGGCCTTACCTAAAACTGTAAATATGCTTTTTTGGGGGCTTCCTTGAATCTGTCTTCACATTTAATGTTCAAATAATGCATGTTTTGTATAGCTATAGGCCAATGCATATGCCTAGTTTCGTGTTTCGGATTCATTCCGTGCATCGGGTACCATATTGCCATGTTTCGGGGCTGTTTTGCATCGTATTTCGGTACTGAAATTTGCATGCTTGTATTCCATATTCCATGCCTTGCCATGTCTTGTTAGAGTGGCATTTTGTGCCTTAGGGTCGATCCTCGGTTTGCGTGCATGCGTGCGCGCATCTCGAGTTGTCTTATTTTTATCGTATGGCCTCTTATGTGAGTGTGGCTGAGGTCCACTCATGTTGGTGTAAGTCCATTGTGCATTGAGTATGCCATTTCATTTCATAGCATTGCGTATGCTAGGTTGTATGTTAGCGCATTGTGTATACCATGTTATCTCGTGCATCGTGTATGCCATCTCATAGCACTGTGCATGCTAGGTTGTATATTAGTTGCATTCATGCATGTCATGCATATCGCATTATGCTTGGGATAGGAGTTAGCCCGAGCACGGGAAACGAGGGACGTTTCGTACTTCGAATGACGAAACGTGTCTCAATTCCCAGTCACCGACACTCCGGATTATCCATGATGGAGTTTAGGTTTTGTTGTGTTTATGTGTGCATTCATTCCATATTGAGTCATGCAAATCGACTCCTCGGCCATCATGCATCGATATGCGTGATTGGTGGCACGAGGATCGAGGATTACACTCCCTGAAGAGTAGTCATGCATACATGTGTGAAAATACATTGCCATGCCCCTTTCCTGCTCTCTGTTGCAGCAAATCAAGAATCAGCAGTCTTCCGAGGTTTGGCACGCTTTCCAAAAAAATATTGCAAAACAGAGGCTAATTGGGGCGTCACAGTGGATTTCCGTGCAAAGGCGACCCGGACATGTATCATCCATCATCTGAAGAAGAGTCAAGGCAGTCCCTGGCTTGCATGCCAGTTTATTGTTTTCTTAGTTAATTTGGTAATTAATTAGGATTTTTGTACATATTTGGACTGTATTATTTATTTGGACTGTACTATTCATTTGGGACTGTATATTATTTATTCGGACCCTCTGCGCAAGGGCAATGTTGTAATAAGTGTGCGTACGTGTGATGTATGTCTTCCAACCCCACATCTTTCTCCCTTTTATTTACCCGCTTATGATGGTTAGATTAGGGCATGTTTCAATTAGCATACAGTATAACAGCATGTTTGCATTCATTCATCTGTTTTGCATGCACCGGGCTCGGCGCATCATACTAACTGCATTGTATTTTCAATTCCAAGTTGAATACATGTTAGTTGTAGTATTTCATATGCCATGTCTAGAATAGCTGAGCCTGCTATAAGTTGCATTTTTGCATGTGTTGCATTAGGCATTTCTGTATAATTAGGATCATGCATGGATTTCTAATTAGCTTCTGTTTTGGCTTGGAGTACTCGGTAAGTTTTATGCTTTAGCATCCTTGCATGTATGTGAGTGACTGTCATGAATAGCATGCTTACCATGAGGCTATATGCTTATGTGATATAACTGCCTGAATGCTTGTGGGTGAAGGTTGGGTTATTTGAATTGGAACAATTCATCAAATGTGTGTTTTAAGCCCATTAGATAGTGGCAAAATCATGTTTTTCTAAGCCCACCCGAGGGTGGCAAATCCACGTCTTAGCCTACTTGCGAGTAGCACCATCAAACCATTTTCAAACAAACAAACATGAAATGTTTTGTTCCCATTCAGGCGATCCAGTCTATACTTGTATGTTGTGCGCATCACATAGTAAATCTAGGCTAATAACCGGAACAAGAACGCATAATGTTTTCAAAAATAGGTATCATGGTTAGTAGAGGCCGATCTTTGATCGGGCGAGTGAGGGTGCTCACGAAGTGACCTTCCCCAATCGTACCCAAGTTCCCGAGCCGAGGCAACTTTGGTGATGACGGACACGTGGCCTTAGGGAAACGAGTCAGGGTTTCCTAAATTTCCCCAAAATAAAATATTTAGGTGGCGACTCTGTATCTAGCAAAGCAGTCCATGTTTGGCACTTCTTTCAAAAAAATCTGTTTTCTCAAAACGATTTACCGGATTTGGACTCTTTGGTTCAGACGTAGAACCGTGACAATTTTAGAGTCTTGAGCTATAGCGAGCCCAATATCGAACGGAACGGGGGGGGGGGGGACTCGTTCCTCGCCGGGGCGTTCGGGGACGTCTACAGTTTCTGGAGACTCTGCTGGGGATTTAGAGAACTTGACTCGAACTCATGATATCTTGTTTTGATTACACTTATGTGTTTCTTTGCATTGCATTTGCATTGGTGCGCCTAGGACACCATGTTTGCCATCTGCTATTCCTGAATGGTTTGCCGGAGGCTTGTCTTGTCAAGACATGACCATAAGGCTGACCGGTTGTGGGCTCTGCCAGTATGGGAACACAAACCCCAGTTTTACCGGGGCACCCTTTTTGACCATTCGACCTAGTGCATATTCGGATCCATAGTGGCCATTCCAAACTAGGACAGGTTGCTTACCCGTTTATAAGTTGTTTGAAACTGCTGCGTGCATAGTGAAACTCTAGCTCCTGACAAAATAGGACAGAGAAACCCTACCCCAACATAGGGGTGTTTTGGCTCTCAATTATCTGTTATGTGCTGTCAGAGTGTGTCTCTACAGGAAATGCATGTATCAGTTTATGAGTCTGGGGCATCAGGCCTGCGGGCATCAGTTAGTATTTGAGAATCAGTTATCTGCGGGTATCAGAGATTCAGTTTTGGGGACAGTGATTCAGGGATAATGATCAGTGTTGGAGGACAGTGTGTATTCAGCTTATCGACCGTGTGTTGTTATGCCCGGCTGTGTGTCATGCATTTACTTTAAGCTGTTATGCTGTCTGTTTATCCGTTTATTTATTTCCTTATTGCTTTATTTATCTTTTTACTAGGGCAGTTTTAGCACAATTGCTTCCGACCCAGTAGATATTCCCCAAGCACTTTGGACAAGAGGTCGCCGGCTCAATCAATCCGAGGATCTGGTTGACGGACAGCCAGTGTTTCATTCTCTACCCCCAGTTGTCAGAAGAAGGCCAAGGAAACGTAGTGTGTCTGAGCAAAGGTTACCAGAACAGTGGTCTACCCTAGCAGTGAACAGTCGGGCTGAGGTTTTAGTTTCTGCCATAGAAATACACATACCCGTCAGTCAGCAGGATCAACAGAGTGTAGCCAAAATGGAGGATATGATGCGCCAGCTCCAAGAGAGCATGAAACAAATGCAGGAGGACGCCGCCCGCCAAGCAGAGTTCTCTAGACAACAGGCCACGGTCATGGCTCAGCAGGCTGAGCTAATCACTAGACTGCAACAGCAAAATGCAGCATCGGCCTCACATCAAGTTCCTCCTTCACCAGGGGTCCCGTTACCCGAGCAAGCACCTACTGTCCAGAATGCTCTGCCAAACACCCAGAACACCTTACCCAATGTCCAGAACATCCAAGAGGACACGGACCTTCCAACGGGGCCAGCTCCGCCCCCGCTTCCGCCTCAACTGTCCAAGACCCATACTCCCAACCACCCGGACTCTCCCTTCGAGTTCGAAATAGACCATACAGCTCTGAAACTGAGCAAGCTCGAGAAGCTTTTCAAGAAATCACAAGGAGTAAAGGCTATTCCGGATATCGAGGACGGATATACCGATGTGGCCGTAACGTTGCCAAACAGATTCAAGATGCCGCAAATTGATCGTTTCGACAGATCCGGGGATCCCATGGTTCACCTCCGATTATTCTCAGATATACTGCGGCCAATGGGCCTAACCCGACCACAAAAGCTATCGCTGTTCGGCCGAATCTTGTCGGGTGTGGCCGCTATCTGGTACGCGAAGTTGGAAGATGAGGTAAAAAGAAGTTGGGATGAAATGGCTGAGGCCTTTGTCGCACAGTACTCGTATAATACCTAGATCGAGATTACAACTCGTGATCTCGAAACGACAAGGCAGGAGCCCAAAGAAACTTTCTCAGATTTTGTAACTCGGTGGAGGGCGAAGGCATCGATGATGACTTTGAGGCCTATTAATAAGGACCAAATCACGATGATTGTACGCAATCTCCAACCAAAATTGATGCAGAAGATGATTGTACTCCCCTTCCCCACCTTTTCGGATCTGCACGAGATGGGGGTACAAATCGAGGATGCGATGAAGCAAGGTCTGATTGACTAGGACAAAGAGCAACCCTAGAGAACATTTAACCGCAACAATAACGTAGGCCCGAGTGGCGCTGCAACCGCAAGAACTTCGGAGGTCAGCATGGTCGCCACCATTCCCCCTCCCCTTCCAAGGCCCATGGCAGCCACACCCTTCTCCGGTGCATCCGGAAGTAATACCTAGACCACTAAATACCAGCCTAGAGGCCAAAGAACCTTCACCCCACTATAGATGCCTTTGTCTAAGGCTCTGAGGGTCTTGATCAGAAAGGGGCATCTAAAACCCCTAAAGCCGAGGCCATTACCGAATCCACTCCCTCCCTCTCATAACCCAGCCAAGTACTGTGCATATCACCAGTAGCACAGTCATGATACTGACCAATGTTTCAGGCTGCGTCACGAGATTCAAGACCTCGTTGACAAAAATGTGATTTTGCCGCCAGAAAAACCCAACGTCACAACCAACCCCCTCCCTACACACAACCAAACTCCACCTCCCAAAAGAGTCAATCTTATCCAGACTGGGGTCGTGTCTTATGATCCTAGCATCTATATTACCCCCACCCATCTACCTAAGCCGGAGGTGCTCCTTCCCGACTGCACTGACTTCTTGTGCATGTTGGACATCTCCACAATCCAACCAGAGCCGACGATGGTGATCATCGAAGATGGGGCAGGGCAGACTACAGGAAAGAATGGGATTGTTGAGTCTGGGATTGAACAGAGTTTTGCTGGGGAAGTCTATGATCCAAGTGAGTGCATCCTGTCAACAAGCCAGATTGGACTGGGTATAGAATTGCCAGAGAAGGAAGAGCTGTGTGTGATCCAGGGGGATGGATTTGAGCAAGGGGCAAATGATCTGACAGCTGTGGAAGAGGACTTTGCCAACCTGCAATTTTTCGATGACCAAGAATCAAGGGGCGCGGCAGTCAACTAGTTCGATTATGAGGAATCGGCAGAGACCACTGGATGGCTGGATGATCAACCAGATATGGTGGAAGAATCCCAACCAGAACAAGGCCCGGCAGGGGGCGAGAATATCAGCTGTGGCCGGAAGGGCCGGAAGTCAGGTTACATTGCCGGAGAGCGCCGGTACACAGAATTTTGCTCAGAACGGAAGCATTGTGAATACAGGGAAAGTTGAACAACAAACTGCACTGACGCAGGTAGAACAACAGGGTTCTGAGAGAACCGGGAAAGCCAAAATCCATGAGGGAATCGAAAGTGTCGCGCGCACAAGAACAGAGGATGCTGTGAGCAAGCAGGCCGAAAGTGCTATGAGTACAAACATGTCCGAACCAGACAGGTGCCTTTTGAATGCCAACGGAATGTGGTGGGAAGATGATGACTTATGTCTTGCCCACACAGACGAAGACTGGGGAAGCAATCAACCGGACGACACTTGGTACCTCGATGAGGTTGATCACATGACAAGAAGCGGGCGGTACTTCAAGCCCCCGCACCTAGACCAACCCAAGGCATCTGGGAAGGACAAAGAAGCCGAAAAACAAAAAGAGAAGCAGATCGAAGAAAAAGCTGTACTGAAACAGCTAAAGAAGATACAAACAGACATCTCCATCTGGGGACTACTTATGGCGTCACGAGTACATAGACAAGCTGTCTTATCTGCCATGGACAAGTCCAAACTCTCTATAGATACTACACCAGAACAGCTGGTTGGGCTAGTTTTTCCGAGAGAAGGTTCCCCGACATTAACCTTTTCAGACAAAGAACTACCGCCTGAGGGCACAAATTACAACAAACCCCTCTATATTTCTGTGGAATGTAGAGATAAGTGGATACCGGTGGTACTTGTTGATACCGGGTCTGCCATCAATGTCTGCCCAGCCAAAATAGCATATGCAATCGGGTTGAAGCCCGCAGACATCGTGCCAACTACTCAGGTGATCAGAGCATATGATAATACTAGCAGGGAAGTGATGGGGACTGTCAAAGTTCAGACCCAGGTTGGTCCCGGACAACACAACATTGAATTCCATGTCTTGGACGTTCCCGCAACCTTCAACCTACTTTTGGGGTGACCGTGGTTGCACCAGGTCAAGGTAGTCTCTTCCACTTTACATCAGATGTTGAAGTACCCTCACGGGAAGGGAGTGGCTATTGTCTTCGAAAATTCATCAATCCATCCGCCGCCGGAAGTGTCCACACCAAAATCGAGCATGGCACTGAGGATGTGTTCTTATCAGGGTTCACTTTGGCTGAGGCTCGAGTGGTGCAGAATATTATGGCTATGAATGAAGGGGTGTACGTCAGCGCTCAATCCGTCTACCTCATGAACAAGTTACAATACATCCCCGGGATGGGATTAGAAAGGATCGGCCGGAAGGGCGTCGCAGCATTGGCCGAAGTGCCACACAACCCTTTTACCTTTGGCTTGGGTTATCTGCCCACCAAAGAGGACTGGGTGAGGAAGGGTAAAGAGATAGTTGGGAGAGCCAGAGCAAAGAAGGCGGGGAAGCCTTTTGAGTTGATGCATAGGCCCATTCAGGGTACCCTAAATGGACGCTTCGTCCGGGAGGAGGGGGACTTTCCATTTTGTGGCTTCCCAGAGCCATGGCTAAACGCGGAGAAGAAGCGCGTGCCAGGTTTCGAGATCTTCTTCGACTTGCAACTACCCGGGGATGACGTTGTCGAAGAGCAGACAGACCCATCAACTGAGATTGGGCAGTGTAAGGCGGTGGATTCTAAAGGCGTTGAAATTGAGATGGGGGTAGCACTGGCATGTCTACTTTCAGATCCTTCGATCGACCAAAGGTGCTTGGGGGATAACTCCTCGGTTTCCATGATTGGGGATGAAACGACTGCGGGCCTACCAGCAACTATTTTGGATGCATCTATCGCACCCTCTCTCACTTGGCAGTACGATGAGGGATTTTTGTCCAGTAGCACCGGGTCAGGTAGTGAGCCGGAATCTGATTCCACCGAGTCTTGCGAGTCGGAATCAGGTTCCAGCTCGACTGAGTCTGAGTCTGGTAATCCTGGGGATGATAACCCGGATACCATAGTTATGTCCAGGTCGTCTTTTTCTTTCTCATTTGAGTCTGTTGTAACCGAGAACTCGGACGATTTGGATGTGCTTAATGAGAATCAAGTAACTGTGGTTTCTGAGTATTTTTCTGTGCCCTTAATTTATTGCATAAACTCAGACTTTCAAAATTTTGATGAAAACGACGAGGAGGAAATTCCTCCGGTTTTGCAACGTTTAATTGAGCAGGAGCATGAGAGATTTGTCAAACCCTTAACGGATGAAATCATTACCGTGAATATTGGTACTGAAGAGGACCCGCGGCTGGTCCAGATCGGGTCCACGTTGTCTTCGGAGGAACGCGAGCACTTAGTCGCTTTACTAAAAGATTTCAAAGATGTTTTCGCGTGGTCCTACGAAGACATGTCTGGGATCGATCCTGAGATTGTACAGCACCGGATCCCCCTTGACCCCGAGGCCCGACCTGTCAAGCAGAAACTCAGAAGGATCCGCCCGGACTGGGCTCTCAAGATTAAGGAAGAGGTCACCAAGCAAATCGATGCAGGCTTCCTACTAGTGTCCGAATACCCGACTTGGTTGGCCAACATCGTTCCGGTGCCGAAGAAGGATGGAAGGATCCGGGTGTGCGTGGATTTTAGGGATTTGAACAGAGCTAGTCCGAAGGACGACTTTCCCTTGCCGCATATTGATGAGTTGGTGAATTTCACAGCAGGGCATGCTTTGCTCTCATTCATGGATGGCTTCTCAGGGTACAATCAGATAGTAATGGCACCAGAAGACAGAGAAAAGACTGCATTCACCGCCCCGTGGGAAACATACTGCTACAGAGTAATGCCGTTTGGGTTTAAAAATGCCGGAGCTACTTATCAACGGGCCGCGACCACAATATTGCACGACATGATCCACAAAGAGGTTGAGGTGTACGTGGACGACATGATTGTCAAGTCCAAAGAAAGAGAAGGCCACTACACCGCCTTGCAAAAGTTCTTTCAAAGGATCAGAGAATTTCGGTTGTGGCTAAATCCTCAGAAGTGTACGTTCGGTGTTACAACGGGAAAAATGCTGGGATTTCTGATTACACAAAAGGGCATTGAGGTCGACCCTTCAAAAATCAAGGCCATCCTAGAAATATCCCCACCAAGGACTGAAAAGGAGGTGCGAGGCTTTCTGGGTAAAGTGCAATTCATAAGACGGTTTATCTCAAAATTAACCTTGACTTGTGAACCACTTTTTGGCCTCCTGAAGAAAGGCAAGAAATTCCAATGGGACGGCCGATGCCAAGCTGCTTTCAAACAGATCAAGAAATATTTACAGAACCTGCCCGTGTTGTCGCCACCAGAGCCAGGGAAACCGTTGATATTGTACCTTTCAGTGACTGAGACTACAATGGGCTGTATGCTCGCACAAGAATCAGAGGATAAGGTGGAGAGGGCCATCTACTATCTGAGCAAGAAGATGTTGGATTACGAGACCCGCTACACTCTGCTGGAGAAGGCTTGCTTAGCTTTGGTATGGGCTACCAGGAAGCTGCGGCACTACTTGTTAGCTCACTCCGTAATGTTGGTTTCACGACTGGATCCCATCAAATATCTTTTCGAGAAACCGGCACTTACGGGTAGGCTAGCTCGTTGGCTGCTGTTGCTCTCAAAATTCGATCTGAAATATGTGACACGCAAGTCAGTCAAGGGAAGAGCAGTGGCAGAGTTCTTAGCCGATCATCCAGTCGAAGGAGGTGAAGTAGTCGAGTACTTACTCCCAGATGAAGCCATTTTGCACACCGACGACGAATATTGGACGATGTACTTTGACGGAGCGTCAAATCAATACAGGTATGGGATAGAAGTGTTGCTGATAGCACCCGACAATTCCCGTATCCCTCTAGCCTTCAAACTCCGGTTCAAAGTCTCGAACAACGAAGCAGAATATGAGGCATGCATTGCCGGTCTAGAAGCAGCCCTGGAACTAGGAGCAAGACGGTTGGATGTCATCGGGGATTTAAACCTTGTTGTGTCTCAAGCAAAAGGAGACTGGAAAGTTAAAGAAGAAAAGATGATGATGTACCACCAGACCTTGGACCTATTAATTCCTCGGTTTGAAAAGCTAAACTTTGCTCATCTCCCAAGAGAGAACAACAGGTTCGCAGATTCTTTAGCAACTCTATCTTCCATGATAGATATCCCGTTTGGAATCCGGATGCGTCCAGTCATCATTGACCAGAAATTTGCACCTACCTATGAGTCGATCGTTGCTGTAGATGAGGTTCAGGACAAAAACCCCTGGTATTACGACATTTGGAATTTCTTAGAGAAGGAAGCATATCCGCCAGGGGTAAATGCCAAGGATAAAAGGACAATCAGACGAATGGCTGTTCAGTTCATCATCTGTGGGGGTAAGCTGTATAAGAGAGGTCATCTGGGAATGCATAAGCTGTGTGTTGAAGCCAAGGAATCGAAGCGCCTGATGGAGGCCATCCATGGAGGAGAATGCGGTGCGCATATGAACGGAGTAATGCTAGCACGAAAGATCCTCAGACAGGGTTACTACTGGTCCACCATGGAGGAGGATTGTATCGGTTTTGTTCGGCGATGCCATAAGTGTCAGATTCATGCAAACCGCATGAATATCCCGCCGTCGAAGCTGTACAACATGACTTCGCCATGGCCATTTTTAATTTGGGGAATCGATGTGATCGGGGCTGTCACTCCAAAGGGGTCGAATGTGCATGAGTTCATCCTGGTTGCGATAGATTATTTCACGAAGTGGGTCGAGGCCCAATCGTATGCGGTATTGAAGGCATCACATGTTGCAAAGTTTATAAAAAACAACATCATTTGTCGCTATGGGGTCCCGAACGAGGCCATTTCAGATAATGGTTCCCACTTTAAGAAGGAAGTGATTGACTTGTTGGAGAAATACAACGTGGCTTTCCATAAGTCATCTACATACCGGCCGCAAACCAACGGAGCGGTCGAGGCCGCCAACAATAATATCAAACACATACTGCAGAAGATGGTGGAAACGTACCGGGATTGGCCAGGTAAGCTGCCATTTGCTTTGTGGGGCAACAGGACTTCAATCAGAACTTCTACCGGAGCGACTTCGTATTCATTGGTTTATGGGATGGAGGCCGTTCTACCTATCGAGATTGAGGTTCCGTCATTACGAGTATTGGCTGAGTGTCAAATAGCCGAAGCAGATTGGCAGCAGAGCAGATTTGAGGAACTCATGCTTTTTGACGAGAGAAGACTGAAAGCACTGTACCATGTTCAAGGCTATCAGCGCAGAATTGCCCGGGCTTTCAATAAGAAAGTTAAGTCCAGGAATCTAAAAGAAGGAGATTTGGTGCTCAAGGACAACCGAGCTCCCATCCACGACCCAAGGGGCAAGTTCAAACCCAATTGGACTGGTCTCTACATCATCAAAGCTATCTAGTCAGGTGGAGCTGTGGTTCTGATGGATCTAGATGGCCTAGAGTTCTCCCAACCGATCAACATGGACAAGTTGAAAAAATATTACCCCTGAGAGGCTCGCTAGGCCGAAAACCCGAAAGGGCGACCTAGGCAAAAGTTAGAGCACAAAAAATTGGAAAATATAAAAACTGAGCTCGCAAGGTTGAAAACCCGCAAAGGGCGACCTTGGCAAAAGTTAGAGCGTAAAATGAGAGTGAAAATACCTGAGTGAACCTAAGCCTGAACTACGTAAGGCTTGATTCCCATCTTTGGGATACGTAGGCAACTTCACCCTGAAGTTCAGCCATAAACTTTTCCCCGATCAACTTTGTCCATTTTGACCATCTCAGTCATCTTTATCCATCAGCATTTATCGCAATCTCCGGTGCAGTACTGTTCAGACTAGGGGCAACTTTTTGTTGCCACAACGGTGCAGTGCTATTCAGACTAGGGGCAACTTTCCGTTGCCATGCAGTGCCGCGGTACTCTTCAAACTAGGGGCAACTTTCCAGTTGCAGGGATCTGGAGTTGTGCATCTCAGTGACAGATCTTAGGTGTGTCCAGTTCTGATCCATATCGAAAATGGTTTTGAAAGTTTTAATAAAAGTTGACTTTGTTCAAATTAATCTCTTTACAACTAAGACCATTTTTGGACCAAAGCGAAAAATTTTCAGTACCACAACCTTCAATTTCATTGATTTCAAAACAGAGTTCTCCTGCTCTTGCACACAATCGAAGTTGCTTTTTATTACATTCATAAAGAAAACTTGAAAGTACTAATAAAGCAATAAATCCGGGGCATAGTCAAGTCAAGTATCCCTGCGTCCCCTCCCAGAGCTGGTCGAAGCCTCTGACGTCAAGCTAGGCCCAACCTGTGCCTCCTCGTTGAACCAATCCAAGCACTCGTCAGACAAAGTGCAACTGAAAGTGGGAGCAGGAGCCAGGAGCTCTCTAGTCCTCCATGCTATGACATATCGGGCAAGCTGTGCACCTCGGACCGAGAAAGTAGTCGGGTACTCAATCCTCTCTGGCGGGCAAATCTGATCATGACCGAACTGGCGCAGGAACTGGAACGGAAAGTAGAACACGCAGTGGGTCAGACCAATCAACTGGATCCCGATCAGCCGGGACATGCTATAGCTCATTGTCGGGAGATTGAGCCAAGGACAACGCCAAGTAATGCGATCTGCAGACAAATTGCACATCCAGTCAAACCACCACCTTTCATTAGGAGCTTCGACTAGGCGCTGTTGAAAGAAATAGCTTTGAGCTGAGTAGGCTGGGCAAGAGTCCACAACCTGCAATTTGTCCATCAACCATACCTGGGGGAGGGATGAAAAATGAGAGAATAAAGAATAGAGAGATGTACGGTGAGAGAAAAGTGAAAAAAGGGTTTTGTGAGAAAAACCGAGCCTGAGGGCCGAGTGATGTGAGCAAATACATATGTAAGATTGGGTGGGAAACATTACCTGCAGCAGCAGTGGACTCCCAGCAAATCTAATCGTCTCCCGGCAATAGATAGCATCCAAGCCCATCAGTGTCTCGGCCAGGGTCACGGCAATGCAGCTTTTTCCTTCTTTCAAGCCTTAAGCAACTTCAATCAGACGAATGCTAAATCCGCCAAAGCTCGGGGAAAGCAGAAAGTGAGACAGCAGGCACAAGCAAAGGGCGTGTTGCCGGAAACCTTGCTAATAATGGTTGCTGCGGTCACCAGTGTCAGAAAAGCGATGAATCAAACCAAGGATATCCAGTTCCCCATTACAGATCAGAAACCGAGCATCATGTGCGGTGAGTCCACACATCCGCCCTAAAGCTTGGGCGTGGCCAAAGCGAAACTGAGGCAAGATCTCTTCACAGCTTTCGGATTCCATCAAAGCTTGAAAATCTTCGAAAGTTGGACATACCTCTTGCCCGCCGAAGCTAAAGACATGCGTCACCGGGTTCCAAAACCTCGCCGCGGCATGGAGGAAAGGGAGATGTAGCGGAGTACGGCTCAGCGTGAATAGTGCATTCAAGCCGAAATCCCGGAAGTTCAACTTTTCCGAACCATCTAGAGAAGCGATCCAAGCTGTGAGATTTTCAACGAGAAACGCCTCCATTTTTTGTGCAAAACTAAGATGAATTGAGTCAAAACACGGAGCTAAGGCTTTTAAAGAGGAAGAGACACTATTCGGGGGACAAGTGTCAAAAATTGGGCGGTTGCTGAGCTGAGTGGCCGGCCGGCCACCTTTTCTGGCAGGCCGGCCATTTCTTTTTTCAAAACTTGGCCGGCGGCCTCCCCTCTGCAATAAATCTGGCCGGCCGGCTCCCAAAAGTGGCCGGCCATGCCCCAATGTGTGTCTTCAGCCCTGTTTTACCCTCCGAGGGAAAGTTTCAAGCATTTCCATGCAACGGATGTGTCGAAGGCCTCTATTTCCCTCTGTTTCGGATGCGTTCCGTTGCCCAGATCGTCCGAAGTACACTTCGTTTTGTTAAGTTTTGTTTATCGAGTTATTGTTTTGTTTATCAAGTTGTCGTTTTGCTTATCGAGTTGTTTGTCGAGCTGTCGTGTTTTGTGTTTTTGAGTTGTTACTCTTTGTTTAAGCAATTTTTGTTTGAGTCTTGTTTATTGAGTTGTCAACTCTATTGTGTTTTGCTTATCGAGTTGTAAACTTGCTAAGGTTTTGCTATATCTTAGAAAGTTAAGTTGTTGCGTCGGTTCACTACCTGACTGGGCAAAATGCACAATGCACATTTCCATTCAATCTCATTATGATGCAAAATGATGCGATATGATACTAAAAGTTTAAAATACAACACTTTTTTCAAAAGCTGTTTCATTCCATCTTGCCTCGCTTGTTACAACATTTTACAGGCTAAGGCACAAGTTTTACAAAGAATAAAACTGCCCAATAATGTACAATGTGCTACAACTCCTAGCAAAAAGATAAATAAAACAAGAAACAGCCGCATCTGTGCTCTCAAGAGCAGTAATAAGAGGCCCTCTTCGTCCTTTTCTGCGGAATAGACTCTCCGCCACCATCGCCATCACCATCATCTGAATCGGAGTCGTCATCCTCGGGATCCCCCTCAGCCTCGCCTCCACTTCCGGAACCAAGACCGGAGCCGTCCTTTCTGTCAGCAGATGTCTCCGACTGACGGTCTGCAACCTCCTCCTCCTCATCCTCACCAGGCTCCTCCTCTACAATGTGTGCTCTGTGTCTACGAGATGACCCCTCCCCTCGAAAAGGCCTGGATGGCCCAGCTCCTCGAAAAGGCCCAGATGGCCCACCTCCCCAAAAAGGCCCGGGTGGCCCGGCCTGCGGCTGAGCATATACCGGGGGCATCTGAGAGTAAAGAGTTCAATTTAAATACATCAGTCCAAATATGTACATCAGATGCAGATACAAGAAAAACTATATGAAGTGGGTACATGTAAACACAGTGTATAAGTGAGGTGTGTGTCAGATGTGCTCTACACAAGTAGCCTATCAATGCAGTAGAAATCAGCATATCATCAGAAGTATGATAAATTCCAGAAAACTAAAGGGTACCTGGAAGCCCATGATAGACAACTGTGCCTCCCTCCGCAGGACCATCCCCTCAAGTGAGGCTACCATCTCGAGTACCTGATCCATATACTCAACAGGGGGCTGAAGATGCAAAGGCAAGGGAATCAGAAAAGGAATGAAAGTCCAAGTATCTGAGTAATGAATCAAAGCCGTAAAACATACCGGTGGTGAGTCGGGGTCTCTGACATATCGATGACCGGGCATCGGAGGCTCTATCGGGATCGGAATCGGAGAGGTAGTCCCATACTGCCACCCCATCAGCTCGGTCGGCATGTCCGGCCACCCAGGATGAGGATAAGTCGGAGGAATCGGGAGAACCGATCCACCCCCCACCTCTAGATGTACCAGCTCTGCTGGTGGAAGGGGCGTCTGCAGCCCGAGCCCGGGCCTAGCTCGAAGATGGCATACCAGCAGGCCTCATCATCGGAGTGCGAACTCCCGTCAATGGAGGCATCAGGTATATGTGACGGTAAGTAGCGTAATCCCCCTCCTCAAGATGTAGCAAAGCATCAGTACCCAGCATAGCATTAACAACATCCGGGAAAAGAGCATATCAGCAATCCGCATATCGACTAGGGGTGCTGGGGGAGGGTCCTGAGAAGTGTACCCCCAGACCTGACACAAGAAGCGGTCCCCCAAAAACCAGGCCCTACCAACCGGCCCTTCGAACAGGAGCCTGTACCGGGAGGCACCCCACCCTCCGGCAAACTGGAATCGGAGACCTTCACCTAAAGGCGCCCAGGGCTGCCATGTAATCTGCGGATAACAGGCGCATAAACCAAGCAGAAATCGAAGATGTACAGGACAAATCAAAGATGAAAACAAAAAGAACTGAGAGTTCTGAAGTACCTCCGACGAGCGCACCGTGTCGAAATACTGTCGCAGGTAAAGGAGAGACTGCCGAGGTCTTGGCCGGTGCTGGCCTTCAAATACAAGTGAGTACGGGATCACGAGAGGTCCCGCTACCACCAACTCCGGGGCCAATGTCGAGAAATATACATAGACCCACAACTGTAGAAAACAAAGCAGAATACGAAGTGCTGAGGGCAAAATGCACGATACATAGTATAAAGTGCGCCGTATGTGCGATGCGCAGGTAATGGGGAGCAGAAATGTAAATCAAAAGGGCAGAAAGTACCTCCCAGGCTCTCCAATAGCCGCTAAGTAAGTCCCCCCGTCCGCGGGAGGTCGCGCTCATGTAGCAATAAAGGGTAGCCAAGCCGGCACCACCCCAGTCATACCGCCTGACCTGTGACAGGTCCACCAAGGCACTCAACAGATAAAGCCCAACAGTGTTCCCTCTGTTGGCAAACAAAGTGGTCCCGAAAAGGAACATCAAAAAGCCGCGGGCATACTGTGCTGCCTCCTCAGGAGTCCCGGGCTTTATCTCCACCCGTCGGAAATGGGAAGAGAACCAGGTGTATCGGACTCTCCCCAAAGCTCTGTCAACAGGCGGGCGAGCCCCTAGCAGATATATCCAAGCGGCCTCCCGCTGGCCCATGTCTTCGTCGTAAGGGATAGGCCAACCTCCCACGTCAAGGCCAGTCAGCACAGCAAAGTCAAACGGGGTCATAGTCAAGTCCCCCATGGCAGAAAAATGGAAGGAGTTGGTGGTGTCCCACCATCTCTCCACCAAGGCAGCCATCAGCGTCCTCCTGGCAGGACAACGAGATAGCCCAGTACAGAAGGGCCCAAACCCCGCTAAGTCAACCAAATCCCGAACAGCCTCAGGGAGCTCTGCGTACCAGTCTCTTGCCGCGGTAGAGCCATACCCCCGCACAGTGCGAGAAGTCACCTGCATTCAGGATGAATACATGTTTTAGCATAAAGTGAATAAGCTGCGTGCAAATAAAATGAATAGGCTGCGTGCAAAGTAAAGTAAGTTGGCTGCGTGTTCAACTCTCAATCAGTGTGTGCTGCGTGTTCACCTTCAATTTGGGCTGTGTGTTCAGATAATCAATTTGAGCTGTGTGTTCAACTCTCAATCAGTGTGTGCTGCGTGTTCACCTTCAATTTGGGCTGTGTGTTCAGAAAATCAATGTTTTGGGCTGCGTGTTCAACTCTCAATCAGTGTGTGCTGTGTGTTCACCTTCAATTTGGGCTGTGTGTTCAGAAAATCAGTGTTTTGGGCTGTGTGTTCAGAATATCAGTGTTGTGGGCTATGTGTTCAGAAAATCAGTGTTTTGGGCTGTGTGTTCAGAATATCAGTGTTATGGGCTGTGTGTTCAGAAAATCAATGTGTTGAGCTATGTGTTCAACTCTCAATCAATGTGTGCTGCGTGTTCACCGTCAATTTGGGCTGTGTGTTCAGAAAATCAATGTTTTGGGCTGTGTGTTCAACTCTCAATCAGTGTGTGCTGCGTGTTCACCTTCAATTTGGGCTGTGTGTTCAGATAATCAATGTTTTAGGCTGCGTGTTCAACTCTCAATCAGTGTGTGCTGTGTGTTCACCTTCAATTTGGGCTGTGTGTTCAGAAAATCAGTGTTTTGGGCTGTGTGTTCAGAAATTCAGTGTTTTGGGCTGTGTGTTCAGAAATTCAGTGTTTTGGGCTGTGTGTTCAGAATATCAGTGTTATGGGCTGTGTGTTCAGAAAATCAATGTTTTGGGCTGTGTGTTCAACTCTCAATCAGTGTGTGCTGCGTGTTCACCTTCAATTTGGGCTGTGTGTTCAGAAAATCGATGTTTTAGGCTGCGTGTTCAATCCTCAATCAGTGTGTGCTGTGTGTTCACCTTCAATTTAGGCTGTATGTTCAGAAAATCAGTGTGTTGGGCTGCGTGTTCAACCCTCAACCGATGTGTGCCGTGTGTTCACAATTAATTTATGGGCTGAGTGTTCAGGAATTCAAGTGATTGGACCGTGTGTTCAGAATGCAAGAAAATTCATAATACGTTACAGAAAAGGTAAGAACGAAGTAAATACCTCTTGTGCCTCATGGGAGAGATGATACTTTGGCTCCCGCAGAAGGAGATCCCCGGGTGCTCGCTCGTCAAAATCGGTGAAATGATGGAAAACAGCCCGCGGGAGAATGTGTACTGGTGGGTCATACCTCTCGGGGATGAAGGGGCGAACCCTCGGAGGCAAAGACATGATGTCAGGCTCGCCTCCGGCGCCTGGAGAACCTCCGCCGTGGGGAAATTGACCCGCCATTTCAAGAAATCTGCAAAAGGGGCAAAAATGAGCCAAAATTAGAAAAAGTCAACAAAAGTCAACTCTCGAGAAATGAAAAAGTCAACAAAAGTCAACTCCCGAGAAAATCTTCCAAATATTGAGACAAACTCACCTCAAGTGGCGAAAATGAGAAAAGAAGCCCTGAAACCAAAATTTAATCGGTTCAAAGTGCTTAGAACTGAAAGATTTCGCGAAAACAACTTGTGTGGGACGTTGGAAAACGCGTATAGAGCACAAATCTGAGGGAGAAAATGGTTTGGGAAGCTAGAGAAGAGGATTTCGGAGCTGCACTTGTGAGCACAAAGTGTTTGGATAAGTGTATTTAAAGAAAAGAGGCTGAAAAGACAAAACTGCCCCCGGATTTGGCAAAGTGGCCGGCTGGCCACTTTTTCTGGCAGGCCGGCCAATCACTTTTCAAAAACTAGCCGGTGGCCTCCCTCTCCCAATAAAGTTGGTCGGTGGTGTTCCCCACATGCCCTCCAAGGTCCCTGCAAATTTTGGGGAGGATTGGAGTCCCCGAGACCTGAAAAAGTACAAGAGAAGTGCACTTTCTGTCGCGAAATCGCTCCGCCGGAACTTCAGCTTCAACTTCCGATGCATGTCTCATCGTTTACTCATCGAAAGTGAGGTATATCCTTTTGAACATGTTGTAACCTCTCCGGGAGGTGAACCGGAGACCGCGATCAAGTCGCCCTCGCCGAAACGCGCATTTCCTTGCTCGTTGTTTTGTGACAAACATACATCCTAGTTTACGCTTGTTCTGCATTATCATGCACATAACTTGCATTGTCATGCACGTCTCTTTGATATCACCGAGCCTCCATGCTTAAACTCGTGTTGTCACGCACGTTTCTTCCCGCATTGCGATGCGCTTTTCCATCAACACCGTGATTGTCTGTATTCGATATCGCATTGAACATATGTTGTTAGATGTTTTGTGCTCGTTGAGTTTCTTTATTTTGCAGGCACGATATTGTATGTACGGTTCATTTGAAGTTGGTGCGACCAGACGAATCGCGCAGGTATCGTACCTTCTCCGTGTGAGACGCGACGAGAATTGAATAATTCTCTGCATTCCTAACTGCATGAAATGTAGTTGTTGCTTTGCATTCTTGCTTAAAACTGTTGCATCTATTTGCGAATACTTGCCTCATTACAGCTTGCTGCATTTGCATGATCATGAGCTACGTCTGGCTTTGTGCATATCATTTTGCATCTTGCCCCCTGCCTGCGGGCATGCCTGCGGGCGCATCTCTGTTTATCTTGCCTGTTTGTCTAAGTCTTCGGCCTTGTCAAAAATGGGTCGTCTCTGGGCTTTGACATTCACTCCCGTCACTTATGACTTTCGAGTTCTGTCAAAGAGGGGCAACTGTAGACACCCCATTTTTGACCGACCTTAAGACTCAGACGTCACCGATTGAGCGCTTGGTGATGTTGCATATCGTCCTCATTCAGAGAGTTCAGAGTCTTGGCCGCGAGCCTTGCCTCCGGACTTCCGGACTCTTTCTTGTTTTGCCTCGGTTTGCGAACCAGGCTCTGTTTTCTCTGTTTTCTCTTCCCGAAGGGAGGGAGAGGTCTCGTAGATCATCTCTCAGTGGCCGTAGGCTACGTTTCGCGGTCGTAGGCCATTTTGCCCGTTTGGAGTCCGGTTTTTGATTTTTCGGAGCCGTTGGCCGTGTGCCTCGGTTCGGGACCGCTTAACCACCTCTGTTCGCTCCGGTTTTTGGTATACATCTTATTTTCTCCCTTTTGAGGGACACTGTGGCTCGAGAAACCAACTTCGTGGTCGAACACCACTTCCGGTGCCTAACAGTCAGTTTTCGGGGCCTCGGGCTGCGCGTTTCGGCCCCCGAACCTTCATTTTGCATCGGTTTGGGTTCATTTTTGGCAGGGACCTCTGCTTCATTGTTAGAAAGGTCGTAGAAGGGTGGAAGGCAAGTAATTGTTCTGACAACCAGTTTTATTCCTCCATCGCCCTCCGTCGCCCGTTTTTCTCACTTGAAAGCCAATGTTGACCACCCTAAGGCCACCTTTTCTTGCTCCAAACCACATATTTGTGTTGTACACACCTGGGAGGCCACCAATATCACATGGCCGGCCAGTAATTCTGTGTGACCCTTTTGAACCCCTCCTAAAAGTGGCCCTTTCTCTCTCCTGGTTCACTTTCTCCAGTTTTTGACTACATAGTTGTGTTGTGCACACATGAGATGCTCCTTTTTTGGTATGGCCGGCCATTAATTCTCATTGAGCCTTTTGACCCTTGGCCGGCCGGCCATGGGAAGTAGCCGACCGGCCACCTGCAACCTGGATAACCAGCTGGCCTTGCTCCTTGCTACAGGTACATTTCAAATATGCATCTCTTTTCCTCCCAGATTTTGTATCCGGGGGGCCAACTTTTTGGGGGGAAACTTGAATTCATTTCCCCCCCATTTTTTCCCCCTTTTCTCCCCCTCTTTTGCCTATAAAACCAGCCTCCCAGCTCTGGTTTAGGGGTTAGAAAATTTGCCTTTGAGCTCCCATATTGTATCTCTCTCCCTCTACACTTCCAATCTTCAAACCTCTCAAGTCCTACACTCACTTCTACACCACCACCTAACACCACACCACCACTCCATTCCAGCATCTTGGAGGGCCTTCTCAGAGCTTTGGAGGCACCTTTTCTCAAGACAAAAGGCTGCTAAAGTTTGGTCTTCAAGGGTGAGCAACATTTTCTCTCTTTTAAGCTTATGTTTGTAAGCCATACATGCTTGCATATTTGGACTCCGACCCTAACTGAAAATAGCATTATTTTGAGGTCTTCTTCATGTTTGTTTTAGGGTCCTTCCATGTTTAAGGTCCCTAGCTACCACTTGCTTCATTACCCCTCTTGTGTGCCTCTCTCTTGCATAGTATTTTAGGCCTATATGTAAACTGTTTTGAGTTCTGTCATAAACTGTAAAGTGGCTTATTTTGAGCCCTTCTTCAACATTGTGGAAGGGCTCTTCACTTTTTGAGTCTTTTATCTGTCACTTACCTCTTTATCCCTCTTTTGGCCTTGTTTTTGCATGATTTGTTAGCCCCTTGTGTTTGCATTTTTGGACTCTAGTCCGAACTGTAAACAGCCTTATTTTGACCCCCTCTTCATATTTGATCAAGGGTCTTTCACTGTTTGAGGCTCCCTTTTTACACTTTGTGTTTAAACCTCTTTTTAGGCCTTATTTTGCATGGTATTTTAAGCTTATTTATTCACTGTTTTGGGCTCGGTTTTAAACTGTAAAGTGCTTCATTTTGAGCCCCTCTTCAACTTTGTTGAAGGGATCTTAACCATTTAGGGCCAGAAGCTTCCACTTGCTTCATTACCTCTCTTTCGGGGCCATTTTTGCATGCTAGTTTAGCCATATTTGTGTTCATTGTTTGGCCTTACCTAAAACTGTAAATATGCTTGTTTTGGGGCTGCCTTGAATCTGTATTCACATTTCATGTTCAAATAATGCATGTTTTGTATAGCTATAGGCCAATGCATATGCCTAGTTTCGTGTTTCGGGTTCATTCCGTGCATCGGGTACCATATTGCCATGTTTCGGGGCTGTTTTGCATCGTATTTCGGTACTGAAATTTTCATGCTTGTATGCCATATTCGATGCCGTGCCATGTCTTGTTAGAGTGGCATTTTGTGCCTTAGGGTCGATCCTCGGTTTGCGTGCATGCGTGCGCACATCTCGAGTTGTCTCATTTTCATCGTATGGCCTCTTATGTGAGTGTGGCTGAGGTCCACTCATGTTGGTGTAAGTCCATTGTGCATTGAGTATGCCATTTCATTTCATAGCATTGCGTATGCTAGGTTGTATGTTAGCGCATTGTGTATGCCATGTCATCTCGTGCATCGTGTATGCCATCTCATAGCACTGTGCATGCTAGGTTGTATATTAGTTGCATTCATGCATGTCATGCATATCGCATTGTGCTTGGGATAGGAGTTAGCCCGAGCACGGGAAACGAGGGACGTTTCGTACTTCGAGTGACGGAACGTGTCTCAATTCCCAGTCACCGACACTCCGGATTATCCATGATGGAGTTTAGGTTTTGTTGTGTTTATGTGTGCATTCATTTCATATTGAGTCATGCAAATCAACTCCTCGGCCATCATGCATCGATATGCGTGATTGGTGGCACGAGGATTGAGGACTACACTCCCTGAAGAGTAGTCACGCATACATGTGTGAAAATACATTGCCATGCCCCTTTCTTGCTCTCTGTTGCAGCAAATCAAGAATCAGCAGTCTTCCGGGGTTTGGCACGCTTTCCAAAAAAAATTGCAAAATAGAGGCTAATTGGGGCGTCACGGTGGATTTCTGTGCAAAGGCGACCCGGACATGCATCATCCATCATCTGAAAAAGAGTCAAGGCAGTCCCTGGCTTGCATGCCAGTTTATTGATTTTTGTACATATTTGGACTGTATTATTTATTTGGACTGTACTATTCATTTGGGACTGTATATTATTTATTCGGACCCTCTACGCGAGGGCAATGTTGTAATAAGTGTGCGTGCGTGTGATGTATGTCTTCTAACCCCACGTCTTTCTCCCTTTTATTTACCCGCTTATGATGGTTAGATTAGGGCATGTTTCAATTAGCATACAGTATGACAGCATGTTTGCATTCATTCATCTGTTTTGCATGCACCGGGCTCGGCGCATCATACTAACTGCATTGTATTTTCAATTCCAAGTTGAATACATATTAGTTGTAGCATTTCATATGCCATGTCTAGAATAGCCGAGCCTGCTATAAGTTGCATTTTTGCATGTGTTGCATTAGGTATTTCTGTATAATTAGGATCATGCATGGATTTCTAATTAGCTTATGTTTTGGCTTGGAGTACTCGGTAAGTTTTATGCTTTAGCATCCTTGCATGCGTGTGAGTGACTGCGATGAATAACATGCTTACCATGAGGCTATATGCTTATGTGATAAAACTGCCTGAATGCTTGTGGGTGAAGGTTGGGTTATTTGAATTGGAACAATTCATCAAATGTGTGTTTTAAGCCCACTAGATAGTGGCAAAATCATATTTTTCTAAGCCCACCAGAGGGTGGCAAATCCACGTCTTAGCCTACTTGCGAGTAGCACCATCAAACCATTTTCAAACAAACAAACATGAAATGTTTTGTTCCAATTCAGGCGATCCAGTCTATACTTGTATGCTGTGCACATCACATAGTAAATCTAGGCTAATAACCGGAACAAGAACGCATAATGTTTTCAAAAATAGGTATCATAGTTAGTAGAGGCCGATCTTTGATCGGCGCGAGCGGGGGTGCTCACGAAGTGACCTTCCCCAATCGTACCCAAGTTCCCGAGCCGAGACAACTTTGGTGATGACGGACATGTGGCCTTAGGCAAACGAGTCAAGGTTTCCTAAATTTTCCCAAAATAAAATATTTAGGTGGCGACTCTGTATCTGGCAAAGCAGTCCATGTTTGGCACTTCTTTCAAAAAAATTTGTTTTCTCAAAACGATTTGCCGGATTTGGACTCTTTGGTTCAGACGTAGAACCGTGACAATTTTAGAGTCCTGAGCTGTAGTGAGCCCAATATCGAACGGAACGGGAGGGGACTCGTTCCTCGCCAGGGCGTTCGGGGACGTCTACACTATGCTAATTGAAGTAGGTGCTTCTTTAAATTTGTAGAGAGAAGCAATTTTAACTGCATGTTATGTTATGAATAAAGTGCCACATAAAAAAACAAAAGTTACACCTTTTGAGTTATGGAAAGGGCATCAGCTAAATTTGAGATATTTTAGGGTTTGGGGTTGTCTAGCTTTTGTTAGACTTGCGGGGTGTGAAAGCTGCCACTTGTGCTTTTCTTGGATATGTAACAAATAGTACAGCCTATAGATTTTTTGATATGAAAACAAAATAATTTTTGAATCAGGTGATGCAATTTTTCATGAAGAAAATTTATTTTTAAATCTAAAAATGGTGGGGGTCAAAATTATCAAGAAAATATTTTATTTGAAACCGGTTCCTTTACTTCTCTTTTACAAAACCAAGATACTGTAGTTTTTGAACTTAGAAGGAGTAAAAAAGGCAAATTAGAAAAAGATTGTGGCCTTGATTATCATGTTTTTAATGTGGAGGAAACTCCATTAACTTTACAAGAAACTTTGGCATCTCCTGACTCTGTTTTTTGAAATGAGGCTGTAAATGATGAGATGGAATCATTATTATCCAATAAAACTTGGGTATTAGTAGATTTACCACCAGGTTGTAAAACTATTTACTGTAAATGGGTTTTGGAAAAAAAACTTAAACTGGATGAAACTATTAATAAATATAAAGTAAGGCTTGTTGCAAAAGGTTTTAAACAATAAGCAGATCTTGACTTTTTTTGATACATTTTCTCTGGTTACTATAGTTACATCCATTAGATTATTAATTGCAGTGGCTGCAATTCATGATCTAAAAATTCATCAAATGGATGTTAAAACAGTCTTTTTAAATGAAGATCTAGGTGAAGAAATTTATATAGATCAACCTTAGAGTTTTGTGGAACCCGGCCAAGAAAGCAAAGTGTGCAAGCTAGTTAAATCCCTATATGGCTTAAAATAGGCCTTTAAACAGTGGAATGAGAAATTTGATTCCTGCATGATTGAGAATGGCTATAAAACGAATGAATGTGATAAATGCATTTACTATAAATCTGAAGAAAATTCACATGTCATTATTAGCCTCTATGTGGAAGATTTACTTATATTTGACTCTAATTTGCATATTATCGTGGAAACTAAAAATATGCTTAGTAGCCATTTTGATATGAAAGATCTTGGTGAGGCTAATTATATTTTGGAAATGAAAATTACCAAAACCTGTGATGGTATATTTCTTAATCAGTCGCATTATGTTGAGAAAATATAATTTTTATTAGTGCAAGCATGTTCTTACTCCTTTTGATCCTCATGTGCATTTATTTCCTATTGAAAATGATGAGGATGCAATTAATCAAAAGGAATATGCTAGTATAATTGGTAGCTTGCGTTATGCGACTGACTGTACTGGACCTGATATTGCCTATGCAGTTAGAGTACTTAACAAGTTTACTAGCAAGCTTGGTAATGATCACTGGCTAGCCATTGAACGGATTATGAAATATTTATCTGGTACCATAAAATATGATTTGTTTTATAACAAGTATCCTATAGTATTTGAAGGTTACAGTGATGCCAATTGGAATACCTTGTCGGGTGATTCATTATCAACCATTGGTTACTTATTTACCTTGGGAGGTGGTGTTATAAGTTGGAAATCGAAAAAACAAACCATTATTGCTAATTCAACAATGGAGGCTGAACTTATTGCTTTAGCTATAACTAGTGAAGAAGCAAATTGATTAAGAGATTTGTTAAATGAAATCTCTTGTTGGGAAAAATCGATTCCACCTATATTGATTCATTATGATAGCACTGCAGCAATTGGTCGAGTTAATAACCGTTATTATAACAGTAAATCTAGACCTATCAGAAGAAAACATAGTACTGTGAGATCTTATATGAATAATGGCATCATAAATGTGGATTATATTAAATCTGGTAATAATCTTGCAGATCCATTAACTAAGGCCTTAGCAAGAGATAGAGTCTGGAATACATTGAGAGGGATGGGGTTGAAGCCCATTGAATATAGTAGGAGTCATGTATGAGGATACTCAACCCAGGGACCAGAAATCCTGTAACTGGGTTCAATGAGAAAAATGATCATATGATGGCCGTAAGAAATGCACTAAATTACTTTTTACCCATCCCTATGATGTACGTGCATTTATCCTGTAACGTAGTTGAGGTTGAGTTATTAAAAAAACTCTCAATGAATTTCTGTAGCTCTTGTTGAGTGGGGTGTCATAGTTACAGGAGCATCATTAACAGAATTCACCTATGTGAGTGTGGTAGTGGGGCCACTACCTATGAGATTTGGGCTAATTCTCAAACACATTCATGAATCTTGGGATCGCACAAGGCCGTAATGTGCTGGCTCTTAAAGCTTATGTGAAAACTTGGAATAATTATTTATGTGTGTGCAATAATTATTGGTAGAGTGGAATAATTATTTATGTGTGTGCAATAATTATTTATTTCCCTTAAAAAGTCATAGTTCAATACTGAGCATACTATTGGCTCTAGAGTAGATATTACTGCTTCACTAATGGAGGTTCAATGCAGAGCACACCTACCATGATGCATAATATCCTTCTTTGCCTAATAGTCTCAGATTTTGTTACCTATAATATTAAAATAGGTGAGGAAATGTTAGCAGATATTTTAATATTATAATGTGTTATAGATTATATTGTGTGATTGGGCTCTAAATAACTTATTCTCCTAGTTAATCCTTTCTTTTCCTCCAAGAAAACTTGCCCAAGTTTCCAAGTCAAGTCTCCAAGTCAAGCCTTCATTCTTATCCACCAAGTCTCCAAGTCAAGTCTTTATTCTTATCCACCAAGTCTCCAAGAAAACTTGGCCACCAAGAAAAGTTGCCCTCCAAGTTACCTCTCCTATAAATTGAGCATTTCACCTCTCTTATTGGTAGCTCAAGTTTCTTATTTGAGAGATTATTGAGCAAAGAAATAAAAGGTGTATATGATAAAGTTTTGGGTTCAACCAATTGTGCAGTATTGGTGAACCATACAACTTAGTCGGGCTGTTGTATCCTGAGAGGACAACTCATGATTTTTTCTGCTGCACCGGTGTGAGGTTTTGCCTAACCGCAAAGGGCTTGAATCTCCTTAAAGAGAGTGAATTTCCCGCGCCTCAGTCCTTACAATAGTTATTGTAATTTTTTTTAATTTATATTTTTTGATAGTTTTATTTGTACTTATCCCAACAATTTGATTTATGGTTGTCTAAAGAAGGGAGTAATTTATTACGTGATTAGAAACCTCGAAAAATGAGATATAATTTTTCACAATCATAAAAGGAGAATTTTTATTTTTAATAAATCTCAAAAAATATATTTATAATGTTTTCCTAAAATAAATATTAATTGATTGATATGGATCTTTAACCGTGAATATTGATTATGAAATGGAACTCTCCCTTGCATCCATAAAATGGGAAGGAATTCAATGCTATATTATTATGCGATGCTTTATATCATATCATCTACCATGTAATTGATTTTAAATTTATTTGAAAAAAAAATAAACAATAATTTTTTATGGAATTGATGAGGTAATATATTTGTAGTAACATGTAAAATATTTTATTAATCAAAACGTGCGTAAGTTAATTTAAATTTTCAATTATCACAAAAACAAGATGTAAAGTATCTCATTAAATGTCAACTTACTCACGAGCAACGTAAACAAGTCTACCATAGGGAAGAAACAAGTAATAAGGATTGCTATTTCAACCAATAATAATATTATCGTGTTATATGTATTAATTAATGTACATATTAACCAACAAGTGTTATAATATTATTATTAATTACATTTATTATAAAAATTATACATATCTAAAATCATACAAATAATACCACATCATCTGTTAATATATTAATATGTATATTAATTGAGAGATTATAGCATTATTCATAATAATAAGACTAAAGCACAACCTAAATTTACCTCGCGACAATGAATAATTTCTCCTATCAAAAGGCCCATTTCGAAAGTTTTCATTAACACATACTCATGAGAAACGTAAATAAGTTTCCCACGAGGGCCACGTGTTTTTTTTTTACCCCAACAATCTCTTATTTTAATCAGCAATTTTTTAGAGAAAAAAAAAAAAAGAAGTTATTCTAAAAATAATAAGAAAAACAAGTGTATGAATCAAATTACGGACGCCAAGTTATCAAAAACAAAAGTATGAATTAAATAGAATAGATCATCAAAGTAAAATTAATGGTGAACTTCACATGTCAAACTAGATAAACTAGTGATATTACAAAACAACCAAAAATCATTTGAAATAGACTTGTATTCGATTCGTCTAAAGCGTGTTCGAGATTTTCTTATTATGTCAATAAATCAAATTTGAACATATTTTAAAATTTGTTAAGTTTTAAAATCAACTTTAATCAACTTATTATATTCCATTTAATAATAGCCGATATAAAGAACTAACTTATTTAAACTTAACTAGTCTCATATTGATTAAAAACTCGTTTGAGGTTATCATAAATAAGTTAATCTTAAAACTAAATTAAAACATAATAAGAAAATATTTGAGATGAGACGGTTTTTACCCAAATGATCAGGCTCGGATGTCCATAATCATCAAACATAGATAATAAAAAAGAAAATTAAAACAAATCACTACTTTTGCACCGTGTAATAAACCAGATGAGAGATGGATATGCCTCGTGTGTAGCCACCCATTCCACGTGGGTGACTAATTTTATTTGTAATAATTGTAAACTCACTTCTCATCTCTGGATACATACACACAGAGAGGGTGTGTTTGCCCACATGGCCATGCTACCGAACTGGTCTTGCAATTAAAAAGAAGTAATGAGTGTGTATGATTTTAATTTTTTAATTTTAATATTTTAAAGATTGAGTTTTTTATTTTTTTATTTTTTATTTTTAATGAGTATTTTTAAAATTTTAAATAATTTCTTAATTTTTTAGATGTACTTTACATAAATATATTTAAATAGTAAAATATTTGTGAAATAATATTTTAAAAAATTAATAAATATATAAAAATATAAAAAATATACTGAATTTTCATTTTTTTTTATTTTTGGTATTTAGTGAATTTTTTAAAGATTTTTTTCACAAATAATATGCATTTTCAGTATATTTTATGTTAGGTGTGTCTAAAATTTTTTTAAAAAATCTTAAAATATTAAAAAAATCCATTGAGAGCAAAAAACTACGAAAAATTAAAAAAATAGAATATTTTGAAAAGTGTTTTTTTGGAAACCAAAACCAAACAATAATATTATGAATTTAGATTTAACTATTTTGAATTTTTTTAAAATTACTACTTCTAGTTTAAATTTATTCTATATATAAATTTTACACTATGAATTTAATCTCAATTATACAATCACTCACTCAAAAAAATTGGGTGATTCAAAAAGAAAAAGAGAGATGGTTGGTACTATTTACATCTTTGTAATGTCTTTTAATTTGATATATATTTATAGGAAAAGTATAGCGATTTCGGGTTTTACCCCTTGTTGTAGTTGCCCAGGTTTTTGGTGTTTCGCTCGAGCGGATCATTCGGCGCTCGAGCAGAGTTTGGTTTTTGGTTGTTCGCTCGAGCGAGCCTTCTTGCGCTCGAGCGGGATTTACACACTCCCAGTATCTCGTGTCCCTGCAAAACTTCTGCAGGTGTGTTTTTCACGCTCGAGCGGGTTTCTTACACTCGAGCGGGTAGTGCTTTGTCTGTGAAAGTTCTGGGAGGGGGAAATCTACGCTCGAGTGGACTGGTTTTCGCGCTCGAGTGAATGTATTTTATTCTTGTGTCTTGGAGCTCGAGCAGGCTTTCTTGCGCTCGAGCGTGTCCAGATTTTTGTGTTTGACGCTCGAGCGTTCTATTTTCCGTTCGAGCGGAAGTGTTGTATATCAGTGGGCAGCTGGGCATTTTTGAATCACTTTTTACATTCACTCTCTCTCTCTTACTATCTAAAAACACTTTTCAGAGCCTCTCTCTCTCTAGGATTTCCCTTCTCTCTAGGGTTTGATCTAGTTAGAGTGTTCTCCTATCCTTCGGTCCTTGTAAAAAGCGTGTTGATCGTCGAGGGCTTCGTTTTGATCCGAAAAGCTTGGAGTTTGGAACACTTTGGTTTTGGTCTTCTTCTCCATTTGAGATCTAACTTCGAGGTAGGGATATCCTACTCCTCTTTATGAGCTTTGTCTTTAAATTTTAACATTTTGATATATTGGGGATTATTGGGTAATTTTGAGAAAATTTAGGTCTTTGTGTAATTTTACAAAAGATGGGGTTTTATTTATATAAGTCTATATGCATGTTTGGCATGGAGAAATGAGATAATTGTTGGGTTATTGATAGAAATGGAACCTTAGGGTCGTTTTGTTAATTATGGGAAATGTCCTAATTACATTGATGAATTAACTTGTGAAATTAATTTTGAGAAATGAGAAGTTGAATTGAAAATGTTGAAATTGGGAACATATGGGATTAAAGGGAGTAGTTGGATCATCTATCACTCACCTAGTTGAAATATTGATATTTTATCCATTTGGTGCATTTATTTTCTGTTTAGAAATAATTGATTTGGGCTATCGATGGAGAATAGTCTTGATTATTGTAGACAATGCATGATGATTAGACAAACTAAAACTAATCGCTTGAATATGCTATCGAGTATAGCGGTTGGAATGATACATTAACTTTATGTATTGGTTAATTGTGTATATGATCTATGTTTATATATATTGTGTGTGAGAAGAGATAGGGGATGTACTCCACGGTTTAGGGAAAGATAGGGGATGGACCTCAAAATCGGATTTCGTGTGACATTGATACAGCACTACAATGTGTATCAAGTGTGGATTATGAAAGTGTTTGAATTGATTTGATATAGCACTAAAATGTATATCGTTATCAATTGTGAAGTACAGAAGTGTTTCTATGATGGTGTTTGGGAAGTGGGTTTTTATGTAGGTTTTTTTAGTTGTAGGTTTTTATTGGATAAAAAATTTTTGGTGTTTGGGAAGATAGTTGGGTTTTTATGTGGTTAGATGTGATGTTTGTGAGAGAAAAAGTGAAATGATTATGGGGTTGGATGTGATATTTTGTTTGGATGTGTTTTTTTTGGTTTTGTAAAAAGTTTGTCTTTTAGTAAAAAAAAATGAGAAAAAAATTTGGAACCTAGGTTCCCAAACACCACTATGTGTTATTGATATAGCACTAAAATGTGTATCTATCATGAATTTCGAAAGTGTTTTAAAGATGAGTCTAAATCTCATCAAGTTATTTGGTTAGGTTCTAAGCCTTGTTTTCAAACTCAAAGTTGAATAAGAAATGGAAACTGAAGTGTGTCATGGGCATGATTGTCGTGAAACTGTAATACGGCATACGTTGGAATACAAGTGTGGACCATCTATTGAATGCTATTATTTTAATCGTTGTTTATAGTTGGTTTAGTATATTTTTACTGAGCTGTGGCTTACCCTTTATGGGACATCATTTTCAGGTACGGGTAACATGCCACCTCCAAGGACATAGCTTGGGAGGCTAGAGACAAACAGACTGTTTTTGTTATTTTGTTTTCTTTTGATGTATTACATGTATATCAAGCCAAGGGCTTTTTTTGTATAGAGTTGGTACTCTTTTTTTTTGTAACCAAGTGTTGACTTGGAAAGTTGTAAGTCCATAGGGTATTTACTTTCGTTGTTAACATGTAATACATTTTGTAATGATTACTCCGATGGAATATATTTATGCTTTATTTTCTTATGTCTAAACATGCTATTGTTGAATGATTTATGGGTTTATTTTGAGGGCGTTACAAAAAGATTATGGCATCCATCTTATAATTAAAGAAAAAAATGACATATAATTTTATATTTTTTGAATTATAACTAAAAATAAAAATAAAATAAAAAAGTCATAATCCAATAAATATGAGGTATAATTAAAGATCTTATAAATCATAATTAGAATAAGATCATAACTACAAAAATAATATAGTAAAATTTTTCTATATTTTATATACATATAAGCAAACAAAAAAGTACAGCACTGACTCCAAACTGTCAGTGTGATTGGAGAGATCTAGTTAGCTGGTTTCTTAGTCCATATATTGAATTTTGTTTTCATGTTTAGAGAACTAGTCATCTATGTTTTTTTTTTTTTTAATAATAATAATAATAATAGGTCAGATAAACAAGAAGCTATCAGGTAAATCTCGTAACTTATTCATATATTTATATGGAATCAGGTTCTGTTTTGGTAGGAGAGATGACTGATTCTCTCCAATTAGGTCTATTCGATTTTCACTACCTTGAATCATTTATTTTGTAAACTTTTATATGTAAGTTTATTCGTAAATTCTTTTTGATTGATTTGATAATTATAATTATCCAATCATTCATTTTTAGAGAAAAAAAATTAATTAATTATAATTATGGAATTAAAATAAAAAAATTTTTCACAAATTATTGACAGATACAAATTTTGAAGATGAATAAGTGGAATAATCAAAGTGAGAGGTATGCATAATAAAGAGTCCATGGGCCAATTGGACACAACCTGTCCTAGTAGAGACACAGACACTGGGCATATAATACATACATACTCCAAAAGGAGATATGTATCACAGAATTTCACATACATATATATACATATATCATATATGTGTGTGTGTGAAATTTTGGAAGAACATGACATATGTCTGGCCTCATCTAGATTTTTAGCAACCGCATAGAATTAGAATACATAATGTGCATAAAAAGTATATTTTGGGATTAAAATTTATTTTAAATATAACTTCCATCACACTCTAATAAATTTCAAGTAATAATAGGATCCCAAATTTCTATAGAGATTTGTAAAGGGAAAAAAATTAGAAAAAATTGAAGTGAAAGATATTTTTTTTTTTTGGGTGTGTTGAAAGACTTTGTTGATCGAGTAATTTAACATCCAAAATTTCCATCTTTACCCATAAAGATTTTCTCTCTAAAAGGACTGCTGCTGTTGCTGTTTAAAGTGTGCTGTTGGTTGGGCTTTCTACTAAATGGGTCATGGCAGGCCTTAAATACTGGGCTTTCTGGGCATTAATTTCAATTGCCTATAGTTTGACTATACCGCTTTCAAAAAATTGAATTTTTTATTTTGCATTTTTTTAAATTTTTTTAATATTTAAAAAAAAATTATTTTTTAGATACACCTAATTTAGCTATCAGTAATGTTATATACACCAATTGGTGTATTAATTAGTATACAAACATATACTATGACCAGTGGTAGAGCCATAAAATTAAATTAGAGCGGACACTTATTAATTACAACATCGAAAATTTTTACAAAAATATTTCACGCAAGTTTTTACGATTGATTTCGAGAAACATCAGAAAAACAATGTTATTTATAATTAGTGTATCATGGATAATACAAAAAAAAAAATATGAATATAAGTCTTAAAATAAATTATATAATGATAAAAAAAAATTTATACAAAATTTGATTAAAAATTTAATATAATGGTAATACCACGTCATCATTGATATGTGATATCACCAACTAATAGTAGGGGTGCAACACGGACGGGTTCGATCAAGTTGGGAGGTTGTCCAGGCCTAGCTCAAGTTGTGCTGAGACATGCCCAAGCTCGAATTGTAACCCAATATTGACTGCCCAAGCCCGACTCGAGTTAAATCCGAATTACCCAAATTGTAAATGAATTTCAGTTTTATTTTATTTATTTATTTATTTATTTTTTGCAGCTATATTATTAAATTATTAAAATTTGACTCTATTTACATTTTTTTATATATAGAAAATCATTAATACCATCAAAACAAAATAATTTATATAATGTAATAAAGATGCCGCCATAATAGTCTTTACAATTTATGAGTGAAAATAAAAAGAATAAGATTTTATGTTATTTGTATATATAATATTTATTCAATATGATTTAATAATCTAAATTACTTTAATATCATGTACTGACTAATAATTTATATATATATTTAATATTTTTATATATCTATATAAGTACAATTCGGGTTTCGGGTTGCTCGAGTTGTTTGTCGTCTTTGCCCAAGCCCGCCCAAATTTAATTCACTCTTTTGAATTTTTGCTCAAGACCATACCGAATTAGAAAATATCTTGTTCAAGACCTAAAAAAATTCGAGCTGAGCTCGGATTGCTCGGGTTGAACCCGCCTAAATTGCACCCCTAACTAATAGTACATAAACACATAGAGAGTATACCTCACATGTTAAATGTAACTAACAATTCAATAAATTTCATATCTTTATAGTGGGATTAGTTATATTTGCATGTCAATAATAATAACATTACTATTACACTCAAAAAAATTCATAGATAATATGGTTTATAGTAATCTCTTCGTTTTCAATTAAAACATTAATTATTGTTCTCATATTTTTTAAAATATAATTAACATTTCACTCTAACAATATTTTTGCAATTTTTTTTTAATTTAAAATATTTTGTTTATGTTTGCAAAATTCAAAGGAAAAAAAAAAATCCCCCAACTCTCCCCCCTCCCCACCACCTCCCTCCGCCACTCATTATGACATTGTCATTTCAAAACTATGGCCCTGTTTGGTAGAACTCTGGAAAAGTGATTATAACTTATAACCTAATAACTTATACCTTATAGCTATGAACATAAACTGATTTTTGACTTATAAATTAAACTTCTCCTCTCCTACTTAAAGAATAAGTTAATTTTTTATAAATTAAGTTTCTCCTCCCCTACTTAAAGAATAAATTGATTTTTGACTTACAAAAGCCTATTAACTGTATGGTTAAACTGAACCAAACACATCAAAATAACTTAAATTAAGTTAAAAACTGAAATAAACTAGAAATAAATTCTAGCAAACAGGGCCTATGAGCTCAACTCATTATACAAGCTCCATAGACCCAAAACTTCTAAATTTATGTGACATTACCTGTTAGCACCTTAATTAGTAAAACCAATTGGTGCGTAAATCTTAATCTTTTAAATACATTTAAAAAATATAATATTTATAAAAAAAATCTTTAAAAAATTCATCAAATACAAAATATATATATATCAAATTCTTGTTTATTTATTAAATTTTTAAAATATTTTTTCTTAAATATTTTACTTTTTAAGTGTATCTAGAAAGTCCTAAAACAAAAAATTACTTAAAATATGAAAAAAAAAAAAAAATCACTAACCAAAAATATATATATACAAAAAAAAAAAAAAACGCAATTTTCAAAAATCAATCAAAACCAAATATAAAGATAAAAATTTATCAAATTTTCTTTATCACCAAGTACAAAAATAAAACAATCAATCATAATATAAAAAAAAATGTGGAACTCATACCCTTGTGTATAGTAGAAGTACTAAAAAGAGCAATATTATATATAATTTCATTTCTTATCTCATTTTCTCAATATTAGATACAAAACAAAATGTATATAAGACCCATTCACTTGTGTCTTAGAGTTAAAAAAATATAAATAAAAAATAAAATTATATGTAACATTTTCCTCTAAAAAATAATCACCTGCATCTATGACTGACAACGTTTCCTAATTGAAGTTAGCTCCAAAAGCAGATTTTGGAATGTTTCTTCAAATACATTATCAAATCAATAATATTATGATAATCACATTTTTTGTCACGTGTTCACTATCTTATCCGGGAGCCATGGGCCCAACTTAAAACTTCGCTTGTACAATAGGATTTTTTCTAAAAGAAAAAACCCAAACAACTCCTAACGTAACAGGCCTTATCACTACAAAATTTTAATTTCTATTAGAAATTAATTGATACAAAACTGAGGGGATAAACCATTCACCACACCATTTGAATAATTAACAGCTAGGTAAATAAATTATACAGCCTGTTTCTTTTTGTTTGTGTGGCCATCATCCTTGTCCTTTCCCTTCCTTTTCATCCCGCCTTTAAATCCTCTCTTTGGTGCCTGAGGAACAAGAAAAATCCAATTCATAAGCAATCTGCAATGGCAATCTTAACCTACCAATCAGCAATTTGCAATCAACATGTCGCTGAATCATGTAAAGATAGTTTATACATTAGCTGTTTGATTAATAGACAAGGCTATACAAAATTTCCTTTGAAGATCCAATTCATCTGGAAGACTAGTTCGTGAATTAATTTCCTGGAGAACTTATACACATGCATATATCTATATGTTTAGTGTCTGTCTAATTTTCATATGGTTATTATATCAAGAAACAGAGGAAAACAAATCTTTGAAGAATCTCTACACATTAAGGGTTGTTTTGGAAAGTGACTATGTTAGTTGCCTGAGCAATGATTTATGGCTCTAAATTTGGAGCACTGGCTCTAATGATGTGATGAGGAAAAAAAAAATGATTTATAGCTCTAAATTTGGAGCTCTGGCTCTAATGATGCGACGAGGAAAAAAAAAAAAAAAGACACATACATCAAATCATTTATGAGCGGGGCCCACTGCCACATAAGTAGAGCTCTCATTAGAGCTTTACTTTTAGTGCTCTTAAACATTTTTGTTAGTTGCATTTTTAGTTTTTTAGAGATAGTTAACTTTTTTATAGTTACTTTTTGACTATTGCATGTTGCCAAGTTTCTAGCAGACCCCTCAGTTTCTTTTTAGGTGAAGAGAAATTTCTGGCAGAGATATTCCCATACAAACAAAAGGCTCTGGAAACTAAGAGAAAAATTAGCAAAGAACAGCCTCATACCTCTGCGGAGAAGGATTTAAGAGGATTGCTGTTTTTTCTGAATTTACCCTTGAATCCCTTACGATGACCAGAATTAGTGTTACCCATGGCAGCTCTAGCAAGCTTGATAACCTTGCTTGCCTCCTGAGTGGTTGGGTCCAATAGGTATTCGGGCACATCACGCAGGTGAGGAGCTGGGGCCTTCTTGCTCAGGACCTTGTCATGTTTCAAAAGATCTGTCCAAATATGAGTATAACATTGTTATCTTCAATCTGTGCACGTAACATGTAACATCTATACAAAACTAACCAAAATATCCAAATGATGCGTTTCATTACCCAAGTCTCGTGGATTATCTTGAAAATGAGCCTTCAACCTGAAAAGATTTATAGTCAGCAAAACCACAAACAAACAGAAGTGATAAGAAAGATCACAGTGATATGAACATGTCAATTGCAAAGGGTAAAGTCAATGCTGTGTGTGTGAGCACACGCGTTTGTTTGGTGGCTTGGTTGCAATTTTGACAATGGTCCTATGGTCAAACTGGTCTGTGTCAATGATTTCAAATCACGAAGTACCATTTTTACAGATATGCAACAAATAACTGATGCAAACAGTATATGATTCTATGTACTTTACAATTGGCATTATGTTTTAGTTTGGTCAGGGTAATATGCTAAATATAAAACCTTGAGCAGTAGAAAAGACCTAATTTGAATTCCATGTGATATAGACAGATAAGATGTTTAAGGCAAGAAGACCTTGAATATTTCAGAAAATACTGCTAGAGTCGGAAAATAACTCACTTTTCAGAATTTAGAATTTCGTTCCTCAGATCCTGGGCCCGTGATTCTCTCACAGCAATTTTTGTCACGCTCCTCGCAACATCCTGTGAAGATCAAAGTTTTTTAATATGGATTTCTTTTTGTACAAAGGTTGGTCCCTTTCATGGCCTTTTTTTAATTCAAATTCACTAATAAAAAATAAATGAATACATCAGAGCTCGGAAACTGATATATTTCTTGGTCATAGATCCTTAAATAACCATAAGAGGAGGTTTAATGGAGCACAGCCATCAATCAGAATATACATGGAATTATAAATTATTCACCTCAGCTCTATATCGTAAGGACTCCACGGCATTCTTAGTGAGTAATGGAAATGGTGCAATAAAATTTGAGTCCCTAGTTTCATCTTCACCCAAAGCAGATTTAATTTCTTCAAAAATTTCCATCTCTTCAGGAGAAACCTGTTGACAGGACAAGCAACAAAAATTGCTAACAAGCCTGGAAAACCATATTTAACAACAAAAGATTCTGGTTTTAAGTCAACATACCCTAAGAATTATACAATTGTCATAAATATCTACGTGCATATGCAATGTTTTAAATATACACATTATAAAAATTAAAGGGCTCAATGTTAAATCTAATTATAGTAATTCAGTAAATATTCGTCTACATAGAAGAGGACAAAAACAACTTTGTTTCATTAGTGGCCCCTGCATAAAATTAACCATAAATTTGTCTTCATAAACGTACCAGAGAGACAGATGCACCAGTATTATAGGCTCTTCCAGTGCGCCCAATTCGATGTATATATCCTGCACCACTCTGTGGCATATCAAAATTTATAACCTGTTGAAAAGAAGTACAGCAGCTGTGGTTAGATAGCAAACAGTTAAAAGAGAGCATTTAAATAAAACAAAATGTTACAACAAGAGCAAACAACTTGGACCAAAATCAAAACTTAATATCCAGCTCAATGATGAAAACAAGTCCTTGAAAAAATAATAATAATCATTAGCCTTGCACTGGCAAAGCAAGACTGGTGGAGCAACATCAAGTCTAATCAACAAGCAACAATGGGTTAGAGAAATCCTTCAACGAGAAATTGCTCCAAATTATGAAGACTTATGCATTGGGATGGAGGGGAGGCCAGACTACGGTAACAATTCTTCGGTTTGACAACCAACATTCTACATATGCAATAAAGGATAATTTTTAAGAAAACTCAGCAAAGCATGTTAAAAAAATGGATCTTGGCTTTCACCATTTTATGTTCATCAAAAATCTCCAAAATAGTCTTTTGTGAGGCAGGATGTCATGAAACCTCATATTTACTTTCCATGGTTTAGAAGATTAACATTTCATTAATATATATATATATATATATATATAAGTGAGCAAAGATAATGCAATGGAACTGTTAGGATAAATCATGCTAAATCATTTCTGTACCGTGTGCACATTTTTGAAGTCAATTCCTCTCACAACTCCAAATTCAGAGTCCAATTTTCTCTTGGCATGCTTTCTAGATTTTTTTTGCTCAACGTGACTCTCCACATCAGCTTGTTCCTTCTTTGATTGGCTGTCATCAGTTGCTATCAAATAATCAAAAAGTCCAGCATTGAATTCCTGATAGCACAAGAACAAGCAAAAGATTTAGAACAAAAACCCTACTTTGATCATAAATCAGAATGTAAAACTCAGAACAACTCATCAAATTTATTCTTTATCAAGTTTCTGAATACATGAAAAGTGAAAAACTTAATTGGCATACCTCAAGGATGTGTAGACGAGAATTTTGAGGCAACTCAGAATTTAAAACAGCAGACTTGATTCCGAACTGCCACAAAATATAAATCAGAATCCACAATATGGAATCAAAAGGAACAACAAAATAACATTGAAATAAATTATCAATATCAATGAGCTTCTTACAGTCTGAACTCTAAAATTTTGTGTTATATAATACACCAGATGGGTCAGGTGAGCGAGGTCACACAGAATAATAACCTTTCGAAATAGATGAAATAACAGTTGATTATTTGCCATTTATAACTTTTTTTTCATACTTATTATTATTATTATTATTATTATTATTATTATATATACTTGCAATATACGACTAAATGTACAGACAACCTCCACATTCCACATGATATACACTACATAAGTCAGGTCAACCAAACAACAATTAGAAACAGATTCCGTTCAGCTTGAGATCATATTCAAAACCATATCAGTATACACAGCAGGAGCCCATAAAGATATCTACCATATTTTCCACGAGAGATCATTGGATTATCAACAGAGACCAGCTTCATTTCTAAATCTATATATTAAGTTCATTTGACTTCAGGGTTCTGCATACATGATTTCTACAGAAACATTCACATCTATGAACAACCTTGCTTGACAACTGAGCTTGGAGAAGTCTAACCATCAAGAGGTAATTCAACTCCACCTTTCAAGTGGCTTGGGCTTGGGCTTGGGCATCCCAAAGGAAGACCTAGATACCTAAGACAGAGGCCACCTGCTGGTGCCACACCCTGACGAAAACAGCCAGCCCAGTCAACTTATCCTTTGGACCATTGCAAAATGAGTATAATGCTATCCATTTTGGTTTCAAGACATCTACGCCCTAGGTTTGCATTTTAGAAAACTTAAGAACAATCATCAAGATTAAACTTTTGGTATCCGGCTGTCCACACTTAAGGATAGAATAAGAAAAGCTTTTTCCTTTCCAAGTATCAGAGAGCAAAAAATAATTCCAGAGAATATAAAACAAAGTTAAAATACCTGTTCAAAGAAAAGTTTCAGTCTAAAACCCATGTCAATTGTATTAGTAAATATCAGCACTTTTTTCTGGACCAGCTCCAACTTCAAGAGTGCAAGGATGTAAACAAGCTTATCACGAGCACTGCATGAAATCTAAACAAATAATAGTAAGGCAAGGAACACAAGCAATAAAAACATGTATATGAAGCATCACTGAAGACAAAGAAATCAAGATATTCAATGATGCAGAAGAAGACCTCAAAAATAAAAATTAAAAAACTAATTCTTTAAAATAAAAAAATAATTCACCTTAGTTGATGACTGTAAAGGTACATTCCTACATGTAACAACTCAAGGATGAGAGAGAGAGAGAGAGATATTGACAACACTTCATCTTTTGCAGGACATAGTTATGTGACTCTTTTACCCCATGCTTAACACAGTTGTTATATGACCACTGAAGACTACGTTAAACGTCTGGAGACATTTCAAACTTGAGATTTTAAGGGATAGGCTATTCAAATATTTTCTCAAAATATGTATGCTAAAAACTTTCTCAAGGAAAGACCATGTAAAGGACTCATGCACCAGATGTCAATGTAAGGAATCTATCATGGCCTTCCAACAGTGGAAAAATGAAGAAAGAAAATTAATGCCATGCCAAAGGATGCACGCCTGCAAGGTACGCTTACATTACATGGCAATGCGTCCAATAGACAGAAAAGGGAAAAGGAAAGATCAGTCCTCACTATACAAGCAAAAGAAAATTCAATCATGACCAAGGTTTTGAAAAGCGGTTGCGGTCGCCGTAACGGTTGAGTGCGGGATGTAAAGGCCGTAACGTAACGATTGCAGTAACCAGAATTGTGATTTTTTTATTTTTTGCACAATTTGAAAAAAAATTACTAATACTCATTTTTTTTTCTTTTTTGAATCACATTTATTGGGGTTTAAAATAGATTTTGATAAATTATTGTTAGTTTTTAAATATGATCCAATATATTTCATATTTTTAAATCACTATAAAATGAGCTTTTTATATTTTATTTCAATAGTTAATGACTTTAACAATAATTGATTTTAAATATCTACAAATTATTTTTGACAAATACCTAAACTAACTGAATAAAAAATATTCATAATTATTAAATGAAATGATTATAAAAATAAAAATTGAGTCATAAATAAAAATTATTTTTAAGCTAATGATTTTATTTATTTTTAAAGACATTTTTTAGACAACACTTTATAACTAACTAAATAAAATTATTTAATATTAAGTATTCAATGAAATGATTATAAAAATAAAAATTGTGCCATAAATAAAAATTATTTTTAAGCTATTGATTTTATATATTTTTTATTTTAAATGCTAATGTAGTAAAATAAAAATCGAAAAATAAATTGTAAAGAAAAAAAATGCATGTAAGATTTTTTCTTTAGACTTTGATCACTTGAGTATTTGTTCTTTTTTTGTAAGCTATTTTTCTTTTCTTTTTTTTTGAAATAAAGCTATTTAGAATATTGTAAAAGTATGTAACAAATTGTCACGGCCATTATAGTACCGCTATGGCCGTTACATAACACTGAAACGGCCATTACACGTGTGAATTTCTGTCACACCACTATAATAGCCATAACGGGTGGCGATAACTATGTTACCAGAAAACGCTAATACCCTAACGAATTACGTATTGATATGCAAGTTCCGAAACATGGTACACTTTTATTCCAAAATGATAAATTTAGTGATTTAAAGCGATTCCAAAAGTTTTTTTCAACATGTCCATAAATGTTACCTTAGGAGGAAAAAATTCAAATATAATGAAATAAAATTTAAGGTGAGTTAAGTTTTGACCGGAAAAAACATCCAAAAAATAGGTCATAATGCTCATAGAAAATATTACATTTTATTGAATATCAAATAGTTAAAAAAAAAAATTACTCTAGAAGTACCTTAAATTCTTCAGTATAATATATACAAGTCTACCCTATCATACCACATTTTAGAGTATATGGAGTACCACGTTGCCGTTCCTGTTCCACATACCGGAACAATCTACGTTCCGGGTAACATAGGGCAATAACCACCACAACCATTACGTAATAGTTGTGGCCGTTTTTTAAAACCTTGATCATGATAGAAAATTTTGGGATGCTCAATTGACTGTACAACTAAATAAAATAATCTGGGAACTAACTCAGGGCTTCATAATTTATTAAGAAGAGCAGATTGACTCTTACCCAAAATTGCTGAACATTTTGAGGGATAATATCATCCTTAACATCTCCCACTTCCGGCAATGTTAAGATATAGGGATTGTGTAGAATAAGTTTTTTGAGCTTTTCAACATCAGCACTGCAAAATATCACAAAATAAACATAAATGAAATATGAATCAACCAATTGAAGCTCCAAGGACGAAAACAGCCAAAATGTCACTTTTCATCCAAAAAATAATCTATGAATGAATGCTAAACTATCAAGATTCAACTTCAGCAAAGCAATAAAATTTCAAAAATAAGTGAACTGAGTATTTGGGACTTATATTTCTCATATAAATTTGAGTTTGAAAATTGTTAAATCCAAATTTGAACTTAGAGATGAACTGAATCACCAGCATTTATCAAGGCATGTGAAGGATGGATAAAATAAAACCGTGAATAATCGCAAGAGCAAAAATTGCACATGGTTGTACCACCATTATGAAAAGAATAATAATAAAAATAAAAACAGCGGCAGGAAAAGAAGAGTGCAAAAGACACCTTGAGGTAGCAGACATGAGAAGACATTGACAACGTCTTGGGATATGAGCTGTAAGAGCTTTGAGATCATCTTCGTATCCATATGACAAAAGAAGATCTGCCTGAAGACAAATATAAAAATAGATGATAAGAAGATTATGATTAATCCTTTAAATTAACCGAGCTTATTCAGAATAACATGATTAATGTTCCTGTGTAAAAATCATACCAATTTCCATGAACAAAATAAACTACATTTTTAACCCTCATAGTTTTGAATTTGGAATCAAGTTCCACAGCGATAACCAGCCATTTGAATTTGAGGTCATAAATAAGAAATTCACAAACTCAAGAACTAGACTAGAATTCAGATGCTGAAATTCATGATCATATTGAATCTGCACCTCATCGAGAACAAGTATTGAAAGTGAATTCTGGACAGATGTTGGGTTGAGCACACCTTTCGACAAGCATGTTTTTATGCAAGCCGGGGTGGAAACCAGAATATCAGGCGGTGCTGCCAAAGCAGTTTTCTGTGAACAAATTTTCAAATCAGATATAAATTAGACAAAATGGTCATCACACATGACCTAAATCATATCTAAAACAACAAAACAAGAAACAAACCAACCAACCAAATCAGAAGCGGACATGGTGCTCATCAACTGTACAACTTTCAATTGCACTCTACATAACTCAATTAGCGACAATGCTTCGGAATAAACCTGGAAACACATGATATGCATACATAAGAACATTTTTCTATCGATAAGAGCATCCCCAATCCTTCACCAATTCTTTCATCAAATTCAAATGATATGTAAAAAATTCACTAAATCAAGGTCGAACCACCAAATTTTCAACAACCATACTTTTACTCAAATTTGATGCTGAATTGAGTAGAAATAAAAAGCACCTGTTGGCTCAATTCTCGTGTCGGGACGAGAATGAATGCAGTGGGAGCGAGGTTCTTATTCGAAGCAGAATCAGAGAAGAGCTTCTGAAGCAACGGAAGGACGTAAGCGAAGGTCTTTCCGGAACCAGTCTTTGCTCGGGCAACCACATCCTTACCTGCCTACAAGCATATATAAAATAAACAAATGAATACACAAGAAAAAAAATTCTCTCTGTTTCTGAGCAGCCAAACTGAGAGTTAGGCGAGAAGTACTAACAAGGATGAGTGGAATGGCGACACGCTGGATTGGAGTGGGGTTGTCGATGCCTTTCTTGGTTAGGGCACGAATCAAGCGAGGGTCCAATCCAAGCTCTTCGAAGGTCTGGTCGTCGTCCTGTTCTTCCTTCTCTTGGTCCTCGTTCTCGTGAGACAACTTGTCTGTTGCAGTAGCCATGGAAGACAAAGGCGAGGAGAGCTGACCGCAAACACAGAGAGAGAGACAGAGAGAGACAGAGAGAACTAGGGTTTTAGCAGTTGATGGCGGGAGGGGAGAGAGGAAGGGAAACGGGTTATGTTGAAACGGCCCACATAACAGAATGCTCCCACCCAACCCAACAACCCAATTTGGGCCCAAACTAATCACCCATTTGAAACGGGCCTGAAACTGTCGGGGGTATGAAATAACTTTCTGGAATTTTTCTCTAAACTAATAAGGTCTACATTTCTGCTTTTGTCCCCACAATCCAACCCATAATTCTCAAACTCATACTAATTCTCATAACACTCACCGATTTTCTAATATTTTTAACAGCAAAAAAATAAAAATTTTAAGACTAATATGTCCATAAAAACCTCACTCAGGACTTATTAGTTAGTAACTCCAATTAGGGGTGTATGCGGTGCGGGTCGGTGCGGTTTAAGAGCAAAATAGAAACCGTATGACAGGTGACGGATTGATAAAAATGTCATTAAAATTTGCCATTTTTCTTATCAAAAACCGACGGTTCGGTTGGCAAATAATGGCGGATTTACCTTGGCGGTTGACGAGTTGGCGGTTTATAAAAAATATAATTCAAATTATAAAACTTGAATCAAAGAGTAAAAAGATTTAATTTATAAAATTATTTGGTAATTTTAGGGCTAGTTCATATGTTGTTCTAATTTAATTTTTATTAATTAAAATAGTGAGATTTAATATTTTTGTATTGATTTTTAAGAGACAATATGGGTTAAAATTTATCAATTCAAATTTTATTGTTAATATATGTTTATTATAAGCAGATTTGAATGTTCTTGCCAATTGCAATGTTTTCAATGTAGTCAATTCTAAGCAGATTTGAATATATGTTTCTTGTTAACAATTCAAATTTAAAAATAAAAAAAACAAAAAAAAAAAACTAACAGATTTAATGTCCCTATTTATTGTGTTTTCGACACTATAAACTGAATGAATAAAGATATGAGCAGGATATATAAGAGACATAAGATATATATATATAGAGAGAGCAGTATATATGTATAGTATAAGTATATAGAACAGAGAGAGTGAAAGAAAAGATATAGATAGAGCATCGAGAGAGAAAGAGCGAGAGTACCGACGACGAAGAGGAGAAACCAGCAGTGAGCCGATCGGCAAGGGAAGGAGATACTAGCGACGGCGGTGAGGATAGGTGACCAGCCGTGAGCCGATCGGCATAACAATGGTGATGAATCTGTGTAGTGTGTGTGTGAATCGATGCAAAATGCACAGCAGCGGCGATGAACTGTGTATGTGATGAATGAGATGAATTGAAATGTGTGGGTAGTAGCAATATTTTAAAAATCGGACCGGTGAACGAATCGGAAAAAGGATTGGGTGGACGGGTCACCGGGTTGAACCGGAATTGAACCGTGACGTAATAAATATATTAAAATTATATTTAAATAAAAATATAAGTAATAAAATTATAAATTAAAAATATTAAATTATCTTAAATATTTGTCTTAATATTTTTTTTACTGAAAAATATAATAATATATTTTGAAATATTATTAATTTCAATTTTGGAAGATGAAATCAAATATTTAATATTCCCTCCATATGATTTTAATTCAAATAATTTGATTGAAAGGAGAGCAAAAATTTTGGAGGGATATCAAAATTTCAATATTCCCTCCAATACATTTGATTGAAACCCACATGGATTTCTTGAGTCTTTTTGAAAGAATTTTTTTCTTATAAATAGGTGAAGACTTTCACAATAATTTCATCAAAACTCTTAACGGGATTCCTCACAAGAGGAGACCCTTAAAAAAGAGTTTCAAATTAAAATTTTCTTATATTCTTATATTATATATAAAATAAGAAAGAAAGAAAAGAAAAAGGAGCCGGACCGGTTCGATCAAACCGTGACTGGGTCAACCGGTGGTTTTACCAGTTTTCAATAAATAGTCCGGTTTTTGCAATTGGCCGGTTTAAGAGGGCTAACCGGACCGAAACCCCATCCGGTCACCGGTTGAACCGGCCGGTCCGGTCCGGGTTTCAAAACCTTGGGTAGTAGGTTTAATGGAGGAATTATTGTGTGTGTGAGAGGGTATAACAGCAGAAATTTTTTTAAAAAAACATGGGTGGGTCAGGTCGGGTTGACATGGGTTTGGGAAATTTCACCCGTCACCCGCGCTGACCCCGCAAGTGCTGCTCCTCCCACCCGCCCAACTCGCCCGTCAGAGCTAAAATTTTGTGCAATTTGGTACGGTTTAAAACGATTCGGTGCGATTTTAACACTATTATGCATAGTTGTAACTCCAATCAATAGAGCCCACTAGTAATTTTACCTAAATGGGAAAATGCTAAAATGGTAATACAAGCACTGCATAATTATTTTTACACCTAAGAAAAAAGAGAATTTTCATGGACTGGCTTCCACCCATAGAAGTTTCACACATCACGCATAAAAATTTTGCTGTAAAAAAAGATTAGAAGACCAATTTTGATAGTCATGTGAATCATGACGAAAAGTTTGACCCAAAAGCTTTAAAAAAAAAAAAAAAAAAAAAAAAGGTCACTAGCAACAAAATTTTGAAAATGACACTAATAACTACACTTTTAAAATAGAATAATTTCCTTCAATAAAATTTACTTTAATCCAAAAAATATAGTAATTTATTATTAAATATTCAATTTGGTCACTAAAAAAAATTAAAAAAATGTTCGACACTCTAATATTTGAATTCATCCTTAAATTCTAGGTAAATTACACTGATGCCGCCTGAGATTTGATCCAATTATATCTCACTTCTTGACATTTTGAAAATTACATTTCCACTCCTATGGTTAATAGTCTCGTTTCACAAATTCTCTACTTATATAAAAGATAACAATTCCTAATAGAAAAATTGAGAAAATTACATTAAAAAAAAAGTAAAGCAAAAGAAGAAGAAAAAAAAACAAATGAAATAAAGCAAAGAGAGTACATGAGTTCAATATTTTCATTCCGTCTAAATAATTATAATGATAGAGGGTTAGTGTAGTTTCTTAAATGTCAGGGAGTGATATGTATTAAACTCAAATCTCAGGGGATGTAAGTGTAATTTACCCTTAAATTTTTGTCTTTCAAATTTCAATTTTCTCTAATGTTTATTTTAATTCATAAATTATAAGTATAAATTGCATCAAATTCTTTGATATAAATTTTTTAAATAAAAATTATATATAAAAAAACATAAATTGTGTGAAACAATCCCAATAGATTAAAGAACTACGTGACAAAACAATTGTGGGATGACGCAATGATAACCTCAGAAGCATAAATATGCCCTCATGAAAAAAATCAAAACCATTAAAGATTACCTATCTATCTATGTGATTCATGGCCTGTGTGATTGGTCTTTAAGCAATGAAAGCACAAACACAGGAATGTTGTGAGTGGCACATTGAAATGTCAATTTTTGAATTTCTCCATAGAGATGCATCAAATTGAAATTAATCACAAGTCTCCTAGCCTTTGTTGAATGCAGTACATTTACCACATACTATGCTCTACGCATATTTTATCTACAAATAACATGCCCCAGCGTGGACCCATTGATTATGACAATCATGCCCTTATTGGAGGATCTATTAATATACGAAGTCTACACATACAGGAAATGGAATAAAAAAATATTTAGAAAATATAATTTAAGGGTAGAATTTAGGAAAATTTTAACATGCACACCCTTGAAAATGATGTATCATATGTATAGGTAGAGGCTTGTTGTACTTCATGGCACAGCGGCGCTGTTGTGAGGTCTTGTAAAGGAATTTTCTGACTATATTTTGATAATCTAAATTGTTTATATTGTAAGGTTTGTCGAGTATATCATCCATATAAAAAATTAAGTTAATCGGACATTTGTAACACAATGATCAAGTTCTAATTATTTTTAAAAAATTATTGAAATCATGTTAACGGTTTATTTTTTGAAAAAAAAAATGTGGTCTTATCAAGAGGCTACAAATGTCCAATTTACTTGATTTTTTGCACGAATAATCTATTCGACAAACCTTACAATATGACGGTTCAAATCATCAAAAAAGACTTGGAACACGCCCTCAATAAACCTCAAAGCAGCCTGCTGTGCCATAAGGCACAATACAGACCCCCAACTCCATATGTATTCTTAGTTATTTCATTTTTTTTTTTTAGTTATGATCAATTTTTTTCTTTAGTTATGACTTCTGAGTTCTTTAGTTATATTTCCAGTTGTGTTAATTATAATATTTTTTTTAGTTTTGACTCAGAAATTATGGAGTTGTGACATTTTGACACAACAAAAAATTTAAACATGGACCGTAGATTTATAATTCTAGAAAATGTTTGAGGATCACAATTTTTGTGGCCACAATGGCTCAAAACTGTCAAAACGACGTCGTTTTGAGTGCAAAACATGCCAAAATGACGTCGTTTTGGCAGTTTTGAGCCATTGTGGCCACAAAAATTGTGGCCCTCTAGCATCGTTGTATAATTCTAGACAATTTATGAGTAGGGTTTGACTTTTCTCATATTCACACCTCAATATGATAAAACTTGAACGGCATGTGGGGGTCATTACGAGTTCCGTTTCGATAATTTGGACCGTTCATTTTGTAAGACTCATAATGTATATCATATATGAAAGTAATTAGATCGATCCGGTAATCATAACTTTTTATTTTATTTTATCGTGTTTCCTATAATTAAAAAAAAAATAGATGGTATATTTTTTAAATATATTTATTGTCTATTTTTTCAGAGAGAAATGTGATAAAATGAAAATGTTATGTTTATTAGATTGAATTAATTTTTTTTATGAATGATATACATTGAGAACCTTACAAAATAAAATGTTTGGATCATCAAAACGGGACCTATGATAAGCTCAAAACCTTCAAATTCTCTCATATTAAGATATGAATATGAGATAAGCCCATCCCTTCTCAGTATATGTATATAGGGTCTGCCTTTGGTCCAGTCCACCATCGGACTGGACTGTGTTGTTGGGTCAGTGGGAGCCCACCACGGGTCCCGTTGTGAAAATATGAACCGTTCAATATGTAGAACTCATCAAGTACTATATGCCTGCGAAAAATCACGTTGATCGGATATCGATAGCTATGTGATCAAATCAGTTTTGTATAAAAAAAATGGATGGTGAAAAAATTAACGGTTGATAAAAAATTATTTTGATCACATAGCTATCGATATCCGATCAATGTGATTTTTCATAGGCATATAGTACTCGACGAGTTCTACACATTAAACAGTTCAACAGTTTAAATTTTTAAAACGGGACCCGTAGTAGACCCTCACGAACCCAACAGTATGATCTAATTTGATGGTGAACTGGACAAAAGCGAGGCGCATGTATATATATATACGTTAACACACTCAATGTATTTTTCTAAAATAAACTTTCTCTTAATACAAGCTATAGGAATTAACAAAAGCAAACTTTGACCTATCCTTCTGGTTTTAGACTTTCGGTGTGTAAAGTTTGTCTTATTTTCACATCTACTCATGTCAAATATCATGTCATGTTTGTTAGTTGAAGTTTTTATTTTTTTTATATAAATGACAAATTATAAAACAAATTAAGTAAGTTAATTGGTTTTTATATTAGTAACATCCTGTGATATTATTTATTATGTGATGCTCCAAATCTGATAAAAATTTTTATATTAAATGATTAGGAGACAAAAAATGAAAAGCATAGGACACTTATTCTGTCATCAACAATTTAGGCATCCTAATTATAAAACGATTTGTAACTTGTAAGACTTTTGTTTTAGATTATAATAATGTGCTGCAAATGAATAGGAGATCTTCAAATTTTCGATTTCTGTTAAAAATGGAGAGGAGCCATAAAACATGATCTCAAAAAATTAACTGACCCAAACAACTTAAATGAATTGAATTTAACAACATGCTCACTCCATCCGAAATACCAAACCAAAGTTACAAATACTAGTCTATTTGATTCTTTCATTTTCCATTGGCATGGATATTGTTGTTTAAATTGTGAAATTAAATAAATAGATTTATGAAGGCATCAAAATTATATACCAAAAATATATGCTGATAATTACAACTAAATTTCAACAGAAATACACGAAACAATAAAATGATAAAGAAACCAAACCGAAGCCTGCACGGTAGCAGTTTCCTTAAAATAGATTTCGTTGCCTCACGGGTCGAGTGCTTGAGGAATCCCGGCGTCTGTCTCTCAAGATACGACGGTCAAAAACCAGCTACGGCAGAAGCACTCTCTGTCTAGCTTAGAGAACAAAAACAGTGGCAGCACTCTCTTACAGTAGGAACTTTCTGGCAAACTGACTTGTAAAATGGAAACAAAAATTTCTATATTGAGACTTGACAGGAGGGTCTCAATTTATACATGTATAGGGGAGAGAGGAAGAGCCACCAGCCTTTATGGCTGGTCATTAAAGCCCCATTAACCAAGATCCATAACCCCTTTCCAGAAAGATGAAAAGTTTGGATGCCCAATGGGTTCACACCCTTTAGCCAAGAAAAAGGATTTAAATATCCTTAAAATCTCATTCATGAATCTAACATCATGATGCAATTTCTTGGCAATTTCTTATTCAATTCTCAATTGTTTTTGGCCCACTTGGACCCAACACAATAAATGGTTGGGACCCACTTTAAAATTTAATTAAAGTCACCACACTTTAATATTAAATTAAAATCACCAAAAAATCATTTTTTCCAACAATCCTCCACATGAATAAAAATTGACCGAATGACTCAACAAACGGACATCGTTCAACAATAAAGACTCGGAGAGAGAGTACAACGGACTGACCTCGACATCAGAGAAGGTAGCTTTAGCTTTGAACCTCTTCCAGTGAAAACCTATTGAGTTTACTGGCTGATCAGTGAATATGACATCTTAAACTGCTCTGCCGTTTATGTAAACTGAGACAATAGATCTCACACGGGAATTACTCCTACCACCATTCTGTTCTCACTGGTGTGCCTTGTATGGCCCTGGGCACTAGCCTGGTTCAGCGAGTGGTTTCAAAGAATCTTAGCCTGTCCAATTCTTCTAGAAGCGGCCCCACTTCAAACTCACATAGGTGACTCTATTTTAGTATCCTGCTATACTTAGCTCAACAGCTTAATACACTTGATGGGTCGTTGAACACACAAAATATAATCACTAAACTATACCAAATTCTATCAGAATAACGGCAAGTCCAGGTATCGATCCACAGGGACAATTGTGAGATTAAACTAATTTAATTGCTAAATTCCTAAATTAATTTTGATAAAAAGATTGATTGTTCATAACCTAATTTAATAACGAATAAATTAAACTAAAGAATTAAATTATCAATAATAAATGAAATAGGGTTTACTGAATTGGGGGAAAAATCCTAGGGTAGAGAATTCACCACTAATTACATGAATGAGACTTAACACCAACCACCAATAGCAATTCGGTTTGAACAACCCAATATTTCACAACTACAAGTTTGAAATATTGATCAAGAGGGTTGTTGTATTCAATGTACAGGCACGAATCATCCCGAGTAATACGAGTCGTTTGCTCTAAACTATGTTAGCAAAACGACCCGTCTCTCATAGTATGACTCGTCTCGTACTTTGAATACAAACACAAAGAATACTAATGTATGGAAAGCATTAAACAATCATAGAGAGTAGAATGCTTGAAGAGAAGAACGAAACAATTATTTATAAACTTCTAAAACATCCATACATTCATTCAAATCAATTTACAATTAAAGCTCATGAAAAATTCCATTACATGGCTAGGGTTTCATCAAACCCTAGAAAAGACGACTAGCCACTCATGGAGGAGTGGAAAGAGGAAGAATATGAGGAAGAAACCTCCATGGAAGTGTCTTTCAAGCTTTGGTAGAATATCCTCTCTCTGAAACCCTAGTCTCTCTCTTTTCTGTATTGATTTTTCGAACCCTAGGTTTGACTGATTTTTTTTCTTTTATTCGGAGCAAAATAGACCAAAAAGTTCGTGCACGCGTCCCTAAGTAGGCCGCTCGTGCGGTCCTATGGGACGCTCGTGCGGTGGTGGGCCGCACGTGCGGTGAAGCTTGGCCGCACGTGCGATGGTCTGGCTGGCTTGGATTCGTCACTTCCTGCTCGGAGAATCTGCTTTTGCACCCCTTTCTGATTGAATTTTCTATTTCCTGCCAAATCTGTACAAGTGCACGAAACACATCATCTCCACCAAATAAATAACATTGAATGACTAAAACTGTAACTTAAGTGACCTCAATGTGGTACCTTTCGGCCAACATCACACCCCCCAACTTACATTTTGCTAGTCCTCAAGCAAAACAAAAGAAATGAGAAAAGTAAAATACTCTCAGCCACTTTTGTAGGGATCACGATTGCATTTAGCATATACAACAAGCCTTTAAACCATAAGGTTACCCGAAGTGGACGAGTATAATCTCGTGAGGGTTTTCAGAAATGATACCCATAAACATCAACATATTTATATCCGCTCAACAACAATTAACCACACTACTCCACACAACAACCAACTTATGTGTCACTACAGTGTGATATTAAAACATGATGAGTCATTGAAGGCATAGTGGACAAGTATGAAGGAATCTATTGAGCTTAAACCACAATTCAGTTAATACAAAAGTAGAGTCCCCTGTACTTGTGAATGCTAGTAGACACATCATTAGTACTCTCGATGTAAAGTGCAATCTCCATATTAGTTAACTGTCCACTATAATAGCCCAGTGTAACTCATAATAACACTCAACATATACAGAAAAACTAAACTGCTGTAACCACGCTTCTCAAATTTTTTTTTATTTTTTTATTTTTTATGAAAGGCTATGCAATGTCCTGATCCATTAAGTTTTCTAGTCAGCCTATGTAACAAGCATTGGGCCAATGACTCCCAAACTAGACGATTTTAGGGCACTAGGTATAGAGACACCCCTACGGGCTTAATAACTCGAGTTAAAGAGGCTATGAACCCAAACAAGTCAAGTTTTTTTTTTTTTTTTTTTTTTTTTTTACAAGAAACTTGGCTACTTATTCATTCTTTTCTGCAACCTCAACCATTATCAATGATGTACACCAGAGATTATAATAAAGAGGTCACTGCTATGATAGTGTGTTCATATGAATTAAGGCATACTTATGACAAGTGTACTAATACCACAAACACAAACAACTATCCTAGTGCAAACATCACAAGTGAGTATTTACCCAATAAACCCTTTTCATACAAGCCCACTATGTTCCCCAATTAACATAAGTTCATATCATTACCACACTGGCAGAAAGTAAACATTAAGTGAAGTGGTGCAAATCAAGTGCAATAAGGATAGACATGAATAGTTATTACAAATACCCTCACCCCCAACTGGAATATAACATTGTCCTCAATGTAAGCAAGTAGACATGAGATAATAAAATGAGAGAGAGGATCTTACCAGACAGCAGGGGTGCACATCCAGCAAGGCAAGGACACCCAAACACAGTTGTTTTGAATTTTTTTTTTTTGGTACATATAAAAGAGAAAGGAAAAGAAAATAAAACAAAACAAAACAAAAGGAAAGAAAATAAAGGAAGTATACAGAAATCACTGATGTGGATCTGGCGATGGTGGTGGGAAATGCTGCCCAAATAGGGCATGCATCAGTGTCCGAGTCTCGAACGCCTCATCATGAACCCTAGTGCCATGCTGATCGAACTGCCGATCAAACTGATCAAACTGATCAAATCGATCAAATCGCTGCCCACTCGAATCCCGGTATGCATAGAAGTCAGTGTGTAGAGAGGCAACTGATTGCTGATACCCATCAAATGTCGCCTGTGAATAATCCCGGTAAGCCTGGTAGTCGGTCTGGAGATCAACCATAGATTGCTGAAGAGCGGCTTGATTATCCAAAATAGCTTGATATTGCGCTCTCGTCATACGAAATGGCGGTGGTATTGGCGTTGGTGCGGCGGCGGGCTCGACTGGGGCATCATTAGGATTTGCCGGTACCTCGGGAAGAACTAGTGGAGGCGGCAGGCGAGTAGTGGTTTGACGCCAGTGGGTTCTACCATAAAATAGGGGTGGCGGAAGCTGAACCTCATTGGCCTGCAGTGGGTATATCTCTTGGGCTTTTATGAGCGCTGTAATGATGTTGGCAAAAGGGAGGGCCCATGTAAAACTACCCCGTGTATTGCGGATTTTGACTTCATTTAGGATTCTATACATCTGATTGTAGATCAAGGTAGGGATGTCAATCCAAAACCCGAGGTCAAACCGATGCAAGGCACGGAGGAAGTCCCTTCTCCGCTCTTCCTTGTGGCCAATAGGAATGACATTCTTTTTCAGGACCACATCGAGGAAGAGAAGGCGACGTGATAAATTAGCTCGCCTGATGCTCGTACGGTTGTCATCCTCCTAACGCCCCTCATAAAACTCAGTCACCAATTCCGGGATGGTGAGTTCCCAAGTGAATACCGGGAACTGGTCTGCAGTGATAGGGTCCATGGAGCAATGGAGGACCTAGGCAATTGAAGCTGGAGTGACCACTAACTCCACTCCGTCAACAAGGGAGCAGAGAGCTCCCGGGTCCTCGTCGCTGACGTACATGTGCTGATAAAAGAGTCGCACAATTCGCGGGTATGGCGGTTCAATGACGGTGCAGATGCCCAGGAGGCCCTGATCTTCAAGTTGTTGAATACTCCAAGCAGTGTTTTGATGGCGACGAAAGAAGTCCACATCAAAGGATGTATCACATGCAACCGGTTTGGTGGCCCAAGCATCATATCCCTGAATGCAATGTTGGCATTGCGAGGCCGTTTGGGTACTCGACGGGATGATAAAGCCATATCTGCACAAAATAGTTCAACCAACACAACCAAAAATGTGGAACCATTATATTAACACTCATCAGATATAGCATTTATGCATAAATCACTCAAAACCGCATCATCCTCACACCACCGAATTGATTAGTATTTATTTATTCACAAACTCACAGGGGAACTACAAATATGAAATAAATAAGAACATAAAATAAAATTCAACAATCCAAGTTAACGGCCCCAATTTGTTTTTTTTTTTTGGTAAAGATAAGATAAAAACGAAATAATTAAATAAATGAATAAAAATGACATTAATTTAAATTGGGCTCTTTTTTGATAAATCCTATTTGTAACTGTTTTATTCCATAAAACCCAAACTATTTCTGAATATTCCATTAGGTCCATTAATTGTAAAAGGACGAAATACCCCTCCTTCGCCTCTCCCGCGTGTAATCGATTCTACCAAAACCCATTCCCATTCCAACTATTCAATCTACAAAATTTCCAAAACAAAAACTGAATCAGGAAACCAGATTCACATCGCCTCCAGTAACTCTAGATTCACATCGTCCAATCAACATCGTCATCGTCCACTGTCGACCCCAGATTCCTCTTCATCTCACTGCTGCAAAGGTTCACATCGGAAGGAGGGTGCTTCTTCGTCGTTGGATTGAGTTTATTTCATCCATTGAGAGTGACCATACCCACCCACCATGAGGAACAAAAGTAAGCAATACCATTCCCCCTTCTGCTTTTCAATCATAATGTGATCACCGATGTATACATCCATCTTCTGGTTTTCAGATTTGAATTTATAAACATAGATGTTTTCGGAATTGATTTTGTAAACACAGATGATGTGAAAATTTCCATTAGTGTTGATTACTGGGTAAACTTACATTAGTAGACACTGATGTGAACATTCACATCAGTGTATAATGATCTGAACATTCCTATTAGTATTGATTACTGGGTGAACTTACATTAGTAGATACTGATGTGAACATTCACATCAGTGTATAATGATGTAAATGTTCACATTACTGTCACTGTTGATATTGTTGATTGTTGATGTCCACAGAACCTCCAACCTTCACTCAACAATGTGATGGAATATGATGTAAATATTCACATTGTCACATCAATGTCATACTTGTTTGTGTTGTTGGGTGTTGTTTGGTGCTGTTGGTTCCACCCAATGATTTTTAGCAAATGATAACATAATGTGATCACCCATATAAACATTTACATTGCCCTGTAACTGTTGTTGTTTTCGTAATTGATTTTGTAAACACAGATGACGTGAACATTCACATTATTGTTGATTATTGGCTAAACTTACATTACTAGACACTGATGTGAATTGTCACTGTTGATATTGTTGATTGTTGATGTCCACAGAACCTCCAATCTTCACTCAACAATGTGATGGAATATGATGTAAATATTCACATTGTCACATCAATGTCATACTTGTTTGTGTTGTTGGGTGTTGTTTGGTGCTGTTGGTTCCACCCTTTGATTTTCAGCCAATGATAACATAATGTGATCACCCATGTAAACATTTACGTTGCCCTACAACTTTTGTTGTTTTTGTAATTGATTTTGTAAACACAGATGATGTGAACATTCACATTAGTGTTGATTACTGGCTAAACTTACATTACTAGACACTGATGTAAACATTCACATCAGTGTATAACGATGTGAATGTTCACATTACTGTCACTGTTGATATTGTTGATTGTTGATGTCTACAGAACCTCCAAACTTCACTCAACAATGTGATGAAATATGATGTAAATATTCACATTGTCACATCAATGTCATACTTATTTGTGTTGTTGGGTGTTGTTGGGTATTGTTTGGTGCTGTTGGTTCCACCCAATGATTTTTAGCAAATGATAACATAATGTAATCACCCATATAAACATTTACATTGCCCTGTAACTGTTGTTGTTTTCGTAATTGATTTTGTAAACATAGATGATGTGAATATTCACATTATTGTTGATTACTAGCTAAACTTACATTACTAGACACTGATGTGAACATTCACATCAGTGTATAATGATGTGAATGTTCACATTACTGTCGCTGTTGATATTGTTGATTGTTGATGTCCACAGAACCCCCAATCTTCACTCAACAATGTGATGGAATATGATGTAAATATTCACATTGTCACATCAATGTCATATTTGTTTGTGTTGTTGGGTGTTGTTTGTACTGTTGGTTACACCCTTTGATTTTCAGCCAATGATAACATAATGTGATCACCCATGTAAACATTTACATTGCCCTATAACTTTTGATGTTTTCATAATTGATTTTGCAAACACAGATGATGTAAACATCCACAGTACTATACTGGGTAAACTAACATTAGTATACACTGATGTAAACATTTACATCAGTGTACAATGATGTGAATGCTGAGATTACTGTCACTGTTGATTGTTGAATGTTGTTTAGTGCTTTTGGTTCCATCCTCTATTTTTCAGCCAATTAAATGTTCTTATTTGAATACCCAGGTCTTCCCATAGATTTTATGGCAAGCGAAAGAGAGACGAATCCCGTGCCAAAGCCAAATAAGAGACTCATTACATCATGAGGGCGCATGTATACCGTAAAGACATTGTTGCCAGCCTGGATCGCTTTAAATGGTGTCAAATAAGAGTCTCATTAGTACACATTTTTTTGAACCACAGAAAGACAGTGCAATGTGAAAACCTATAGGTGGGGGGTGTCCACCTATCACTGTTACCCAAATCTGTTATCCACATTGAAGACAATTTAGTGTCAATAGGTTTTACATATTGGAGCAGACTAGCTTAATTGTAAATCAAGTCCATATAACTGCTTGTACAGATATTTTTCAGTTAATATATGTATATGAATTTTCAGGGCTATTTTGCGTTGGTCATGCACATTGAGATTGTTTTTTTTTTTTTTTTTCTGACACATGACATGATGTGAATGTTCATATCACAGAATGATCATACACTTTCTTATGTTTTAAACCATACTACATGGATATGAATATTGTTTAAAGTGTTCGTGTAACACAATATGACAGGTGTGAATATGATATTTCTTAACACAAGTCAATATTCACATCTATTAATTTGATGATGTGAATATTCACATCACAGCTTCTGGTTATTTGAATGACAACAACGATGTCATGAATATTCACATCTTTTGAGTTGATGATGTGAATGGTTACATTGATGTAAACGTTCATGTCATCTACTTTGATGTTGTTAACAGTAACAAGAAAGTGAACATTCACACCACAGAAATGTTTAAAATTTCAACTCATGTGCAATTATTCACATAATGTGATTATATTACACAAGTGTGAAAGTTAACACCATGCATTCATCCAAAACACAATAACATAAACATCAGATTGGTACCTTAAAAAATTAAAAACAAAACACAAATCAAATACTAATGCATTAGTATATTTGCCAACGCAACGTAATCTTATTGTAACACAATCTTTGCCAACTGACACAATCTTTGCCAACCGACAGAACAATGAAATAGAACCAGCAGACAACTCCCCCCATTTTTCACACAAACAGTCTACCAAATGCGAATAACACAATGCGTGGGCAGCATTTATTACAGTGGTACTGCAACCATATGTATACACCAACATCATAAAGGTATTCATCTCCTGTAAAAACACAACAACACAACAATCAACAATAATCCAAATCGACATGAAAATTCACATTATGCAAAAATTAGATGAATACATGTACAGTTCAAGTGTTACATCCATAATTCACATTAACAAGATGTGAATATTCACATTGATATATATACTCTGAATTATATCATCCACACAAAGCCTCATTAAGCAAATATCAAAGTAAAGTGAGAACATCCACATTATTCACATAATATTACCACGATGTAAACATTTACATTGCCACGTATACTCTGAATTATATCACCCATACAGAGCCTCATTAAGCAAACATCAAAGTAAAATGCAAACATCCACATTCTTCACGTAACACTAACATGATGTAAACATTCACATTGTTCCACAAACTCTGAACTATAGCAGATCAACATTCAACACTAATCTGATGACCTTCCCTCCACATGACCACGATGTAAACATTCACATTGATTCATAAACTCTGAATTATATCATTCACACAGAGCCTCATTATGGATACATCAAAGTAAAAGGAATATTATAACATTCTTCACATAATCTGAACGACCTCCCCTCCACAGTACCACGTATGATGCATGTAATTGAAAAACCAGAGCATCCGATCCATAGCAATAAAAAAACAGAGCATCTGATCCATCATAGAAATCAAAACATAAAGTGAACATGTATTCATAACCAAAATGATACTAACCTTAATCATGCAATCCTACAATTGTCCAGAAACTCGAAAACAACCACTTTGAAGTAGTTATACTCCAGAAAATGTGAAAATCGAACAATATGAAATTCGTCGTCTTCACTTGAAAATCACCGAACCAGAGCAACAATGAAACCCTAGCACATCAAAGTCTCAGAACGATAGAATGATAGCATGCAAGATAGAAATGTATCCATTTGAATTAGAATGATAAAAACTGCCAAAATTGAATGACGAAATCACAGGAACGTGTTATGTATTAACACAGTGTATATATATATATAAGGGCATAATAGTCCATGTAAAAATATAAAATTAGAAAAATGGACTTTATGGAATAAAAAGAAAAGTATATGGGACTAATCAGGTTATAATATTCCTTTGTGGACTTAATGGGTTATAACAACTCTAAAATGGATTTATTAATAAAAATCCCATTTAAATTAACTAAACTATAAAAGAAAATAAACTAAACTAAACTACAAAATAACTAAATTACAAGAGAGACTAAAGTATAGAATAAAATAACCTAAACTAAACATTTTTTTTTTTAATAGAAGAAAAGAAAATGAAATAAAATGAAAAAAAAGAAGAAGAAAGAAACATGAAATTACTAACTAAACAAGCAAAATAAAAATAAAACCCAAATAAGCCACTAAGTAATTAAACTAATCAGAATCACTAATGAAATTATTTAAACTAAACAAATAGAGGAGATAAAAATAAACTAAATTATTATTAGTATTATCAACTTTATTTTTGAGTTTTTTTTTTTTTTGGGAATTTCTCCCGCACGTGCGCCATAGAGGGCCGCACGTGCGGCCTCATCTTCTTCATACGCAGCAGATTGTTTTTTTTTTTTTTTGAACGCAAAGAAATTAAACTATGAAGCATGCTTTTTGACAAAAACCACAAAGTTCTAAGCATTTCAGAAATTAGTTAATAAGAGATGTGCCACAAACTAAAAATAAAAACACACATCAATGCTTTACGCAAGCTACGGAGGGTCTCTTCCACCCACACGCATGCAATGACCTTTTTCTCCTACATTGCAACAGCATAGTTTAACAAAAACAAGAAGCACTCGCAAGCGTACATGCTTCAAGAAAATAGTAAACTAACTCCTAGCACCTAACAAAAGACACCAAAGCTATGGCATAAAGTTGCCACTTCAGAATCCCCCAAGTAATAAAACCCAGCGTAGTTTATAGCCTTCGGGCTAGTACAACCCAAATATACTTAACCATTTCTACCTTCAATTGACATCCGAAATAAATATAGCACATGAGAACAAAACGGAATGCCCACTAAAGGTATAATCTTCACGCGAAAACCACGGGTACTACTTTTCTCCCTAACTGTGTTTGTGACTTTCCTTATTCTCCAACAGGGTGATAGACTAGGTTGATTCGGTATCCAGAATCAAGGCGCATAAAGCTAACTCAACCTATGGGGCTGCCATACAGAGTTCAAGCCGAGGTAGTTTTGAAGCAATCTCCACACCCCTAGGTATTTAAACCAGACTCTAGTCTCGAAAATCCCAAACCTTTGTGTTCTAGGCTTTGCCATTCGAACTCTAGTTTCCACCGTCTTAGTTGGTCTCCTAGGAACTCACTACAAACACAGTTAGGTGGCTATACCAGACCGTTAGATACCGTTCGGGCACGACAAACACCAAAGGAATTACACCTTTAGAGGATTTAAAGTCTCCTAGACGCAAGTAAAGCATAACGAGAACAAAGAAAAATAGAATAGCATAGAAGGGAAAGAAACGAGAACAAGAAATCAATCATAGTAAAATGGGTCCATCAAAGCAATGGACTCAATCATATCCCCATTCCCAATCCCCTCTATATATGGTTTCAATCTTTGGCCATTCACTTTGAAAGAGTGGCCAGTCTTTAGATCTTGCACCTCAACGGCGCCATGAATAAATGCCTCAACAACCTGAAAGGGGTCATCCCATCTTAATCTTAGCTTACCCAGAAAGAGTCTCAATTTTGAATTAAAAAGCCACACTTTTTGGCCGGGTTCAAAAGATTTTCTATTAATGTGCTTGTCATGGAATTCTTTAGCCCGAGCTTTAAAAACTCTCGAACTCTCATATGCATCATTCCGAATTTCCTCAAGCTCATTGAGTTGCAATTTCCGATTGAACCCAGTCGCGGCCATATCGAAGTTAAACTTCTTTATGGCCCACAATGCTCAGTGCTCAAGTTCAACCGGGAGATGGCAAGCTTTGCCGAACACCGCTCTATATTGTGACATCCCAATGGGTGTCTTATAAGCAGTGCGGTAAGCCCATAATGCATCAATTAACCATTGTGACCAATCTTTCCTATCCGGCCTCACCGTTTTTTCAATTATGTACTTTACCTCCCTATTTGAGACTTCCACTTGGCCACTAGTTTGAGGGTGGTATGAAGTGCCAACTTTATGAGTGATAAAGTATTTCTTAACTACCGACTCAAAGAACCGGTTACAAAAATGTGTACTCTGATCACTTATTATGGCTCTAGGAAACCCAAAACGACTAAAGATATTTTCATGCAAAAATTTGATTATCACTCTATGATCGTTTGTTTGGGTAGCTATTGCCTCCACCCACTTAGACACATAGTCTACTGCCAAGAGAATGTACTCAAACCCGAACGACGACGGGAAAGGGCCCATAAAATCAATCCCCTAAACATCAAATATTTCTACCACAAGAATAGGGGACATTGGCATCATGTCACGCCGAGACATCGAACCCATTTGCTGACAGCTCAAACAAGTTCTACAAAATTGATAGGCATCTTTAAAAATTTTAGGCCAATAAAACCCATTCTGTAAAATCTTGGCGGCCATTTTATGCCCACTAAAATGACCGCCACATGTAGAAGAATGACAAAATGTAAGAATGCTATGCACCTCATTCTCCGGCACACACTGTCGGATCACTTAGTCGGAGCAATATTTAAACAACTCCGGATCCTCCCAAAAGTAATACCTGACCTGCGAAAAGAATCGGTTTTTGTCTTGCTTAGACCAATTCTGTGGAATTTGCCCAATGGCCAAGTAATTCACAATATGTGCAAACCATGGGGGGCTCGCTTGTGACAGCTCAAAGAGTTGTTCGTCCGGAAATGAATCATGCAAAATAAGAGGGTCACTATTATACTCAACGAGGATTCGGGAGAGATGATCCGCCACCACATTCTCAGATCCCTTCTTATCTCAGATCTCTAGGTCAAATTCCTGGAGCAACAAAATCTATCTAATCAACGTAGGTTTGGTCTCTTTCTTAGATAATAAATACTGTAAAGCGGCATGATCAGTGAAGACTATGACCTTGGAACCTAGGAGATAAGACCGGAATTTGTCTAAGGCAAAGACCACAGCTAGAAAATTTTTCTCGGTGGTAGTGTAATTCAATTGTGCTCCCAAGAGAGTGCGACTAGCATAGTATATAGCAAACGGTGCCTTATTGACCCTTTGGCCCAACACAGCTCCGACAGCATAATCGGAGGCATCACACATGATTTCAAAGAGAAGTGACCAATCTGGTGATTTCATGATTGGGGCGGTGGTCAAGGCCACTCTCAATGTTTCAATTGCCTTTAAGCATGGCTCATCAAAGACAAAAGGCGCGTCCTTAACTAGTAAATTGCACAAAGGACGCGATATCTTACTAAAGTCTTTGATGAACCTACGGTAAAAACCTGCATGCCCTAAGAAAGACCTAATTTGACACACGAAATTGGGTGGAGGAAGGCCTGCAATGAGGTCAACCTTAGCCTTGTCAACCTCTATACCTCGAGGGGACACAATGTGTCCCAACACTATACCCTCACGAACCATAAAATGGCTCTTTTCCCAACTCAAGATTAGGTTTGCCTCAGTACATCGTTCTAACACTCTAGTCAAGTTCCTAAGGCATTCCTCAAAAGACGGTCCAAACATCGAAAAGTCATCCATAAAAACCTCTAAGAATTTCTCCACCATTTCAGAGAAAATGGCTATCATACACCGTTGAAAAGTCGCCGGTGCATTACATAGCCCAAAGGGTATGCACTTGTAAGCAAAAGTGCCAAAAGGGCATGTGAATGTGGTCTTTTCCTGGTCAGCGGGGTACACCGGGACTTGATTATACCCCGAGTAGCCATCAAGAAAACAATAGAAATCCTGCCCCGCTAATCGCTCTAGGATTTGGTCAATGAAAGGTAAGGGAAAATGATCCTTCCTAGTCGAGGAATTTAGTCTCCTATAATCAATGCACACTCGCCACCCAGTAGTGGTTCGTATGGGGACTAACTATCCTATCTCGTTCTCAACAACGGTGATGCCCGATTTCTTGGGCATCACTTGTGTGGGACTCACCCACTTGCTATCTGAGATGTGGTATATGATACTCGCATCCAACAATTTCAAAACCTCCTTCTTCACCATCTCTTTCATGTTAGGATTCAGTCTCCGTTGCATTTCGCGAGAAGGTTTGGTGTCCTCCTCTAGGTGTATATAATGCATGCACACGGAGGGATCTATCCCTTTCAAATCAGCGACTGACCACCCTATAGCACTCTGATGTACCACGAGAACACTCATTAACTGACTCTCCTGCGCTGCAGTCAAGTCAGATGCAATGATGACCGGTAAAGTATCTTGGGGCCCTAAAAATGCATACTTGAGTGTGGCCGGAAGTGGCTTCAACTCAAGTGTAGGTGGTGTGACCAAAGATGGTATGGCAAGCTCTCTCGACAGAGGAGGAAGTGACTCAAAACGGGCTTTCCATGGAGGAAAATTCGGTGTAGAAGAAGAATTAAGCAAGACATTCACCTCCTTAATCAACCCATCAATATCAAAATTTTCAAACCCAAAATGAACTAGACAAGCCTCTAAAGGGTCCTCTACAAGAATGGAGGGCAAAGCCTCCTCCACAATCTCATCTGCAACATCCACTAATAAGCACTCCTCTCTTTCATGAGGTTGTTGGGATGCTTGGAAAACATTAAGTTTCACTTGCATGTTACCAAATGAAACTTCCATAACCCTGGTTCGACAATTAATGCATGCATTGGTCGTAGCCAAGAAAGGTCGACCTAAGATCATCGGGATTTGTTTCTTAGAACTGACTACCGGTTCCATATCTAATACCAAAAAGTCAACAGGGAAGTAGAACCTATCAACCTTAACTAGCACATCCTCAATCATGCCACGTGGCACTTTGAGGGACCGGTCAGCCAACTGGAGAGTAACAGTAGTGGGCTTCAACTCGCCAAGCCCAAATTCCTCGTACACAGAGTACGACAACAAATTGACACTAGCCCCTGAATCTAATAAGGCCCTATCAATGAAATGATCCCCTATAATGCATGCAATGGTTGGGGCACCTAGGTCCTTAAGCTTAGGAGGTGTGTCATTCAACAAGATGGAGCTTACTTGCTCCGTGAGTAGGACCTTTTGGGACACATGTGTCCTAGATTTACGCTTTTACGTACACAGGTCCTTCAGAAATTTGGCATATAATGGTACTTGCTTAATCGCCTCCAACAGGGAGAGGTTGATTTTTACTTGTTTAAAGACCTCCATCATTGCCTCCATAGATGCCGTCTTCTTATTAAAAGGGGACGGTGTATCAAGGCATTGGCGAAAGGGTGCCTTAGGCACATATGGTGCCTTGGGCTCAAGTGAAGTACTAGGGACTAAGTCATCCCTCTTAAGAGTTTTCCCCTCACCCTTGCTGTCATTAGGTGAACCACCGTGGTCACCCTTCTTAACTTTAGTTGCATCAGACACAACTGACTGAGGTTCTAACTCCCTACCAATTCTCAAAGCAGCCACCGCTTGCACTTGCTCATGTTGTTTCCCATTTCCGCCCGAACTCTCTGCCTCGTATTGTCCCTTAGGGTTGGCCACAGTTTGACTTGGTAATTTTCCCTTCTCTCTTCGATTCATGTTGTTGGCCATTTGACCCAATTGGGCCTCTAGCTTGGCAATAGAGTGAGTGTGGGAGTGAACTACCGGTGCTAACCGATTAAGTTCTGAGAGAACTTCCAAAACCTGAGTCTCAAAGGCAGAGTTGCCCTAAGGAACAGGCGGGGGTTATGGTTGCCGGTACGGTTGTGGGGTCGATAAGGTTGCGATGGTCGGTAGGATGATTGGTTGGAAAAATTATTGAAATTCTGCCTTGGTGGTGGAGGATTGTAAGAAGTGCCTTGTGAAAGGGTCTCCATGAGAAATTAGGGTGATTTCTCCATCCCGGATTATATGTGTTGGAGTATGGATCATTACCCGGGTTGGAGAATCCTTGAGCCGCATTCACATGCTCTTGGACTAACTCCGGAAATTGTGATATTGAAGGGCACTCACTCAAGTCATGAGCAGGGCTCGCGCAAATAACACATGCCTCGTGAAATTGAGGCTGATCTTGCTGGGGAAGGGCATGTCCTGTAGCTAATAATTGGTCCATCTTGCGGGACAGTGCCTCTACTTGTTGGGCTAACTCTAGGTTTTGCCCGACCTCATAAATGCCTTCTCTTTTCGGGGCTCCAACTACGAGTTACCGGACTTGCCGGGCCGCAGATGCATGGTGAAGGGAATTATCACTTAAGTTCTCAAACAATTGTCATGCCTCGGCATCATTTTTAGACATAAATGTCCCACCACAAGACGAATCCACCATTTGGCGGTGCGACTTAGTTAAGCCATAATAAAATGTTTGAACAAGTTGCCAATCAGGTACTTGGTGGTGGGGACACTGTTGGAGAAGGTCTCTAAGTCTTTCCCACGTCACATGGAATTACTGGCCATCCATTTGAGCAAAGTTTGTGATGGTTCGCCTAAGTTAGTTGGTTTTACCTATGGAAAAGTACTTCTCCAAGAACCGTCGCTGTAATTGGTCCCAAGTTGTGATTGAATTAGCAGGTAAAGAATTTAGCCAGTGTTTGGCTTTATCCTTTAACGAGAATGGAAACAATCGCAACATTAAGGCCTCATTTGTGAAATTCTGGATCCTCACTGTCGAGCAAATTTTCAGAAATTCATTCAAATGCTTATAAGGGTCATCATGAGTTAGTCCATGGAATGATGGGAGCATTTGTATGGTGCTGGACTTAATCTCATAATGAGCAGCAGTGGTGTTGGGTAATTGGATGCATGATGGTGATGTATATGCGGTGGGTGTAAGATAATCCTTAAGTGTCCGGTTGGGCACATTCGGGACATTAGGATCTGCCATCTCTAATGGCTCAATGTATGAATATGAATATGAAAGTCTAGGAACACAGGCAGAGGCCCTAAGTCTCCTAAAGGTCCTTTCTAGTTCAAGGTCCAAACACCACAATTCAAGGCGACAAGAACGACGCCTGTGCATACACTACCCACACACACACAAAAAGTTCCACTCGGTGCACTAAGTTACGAAAGCAAAATGCTAAAGGAGAAATACTCACAGCGGTTTAACGAAAACGCTTTACTTGTCTTGCGGATGCTTGACGTGTAGACGTTGTCTCTAACCTCTGTTTGAGCTTTGACTTTCGTTTTAGCACTTTGGTGCTTTGTTTGTGAGTGTTTGCTTCTGTTTACTCACTTTAGTGCTGCGATTTTTTTTTTTATATTTATTTTCAAAGCTCGGCTGCGCTCCGCTTGCACTTCAATGATAGCTCCAACTTCAAACGCTCTGCACACTTAGCAACACAAAAGCATAAAATCCTAAACTAAAAATTAAAATAAGAATATAATTTTAAATGAACTAATTTCGCCAGAAGTCCCCGGCAACGGCGCCAAAATTTGATGGGTCGTTGAACACACCAAATATAATCACTAAACTATACCAAATTCTATCAGAATAATGGCAAGCCCATGTATCGATCCATAGGGACAATTGTGAGATTAAACTAATTTAATTGCTAAATTCCTAAATTAATTTTGATAAAAAGATTGATTGTTCATAACCTAATTTAATAACGAATAAATTAAACTAAGGAATTAAATTATCAATAATAAATGAAATAGGGTTTACTGAATTGGGGAAAAAATCCTAGGATAGAGAATTCACCACTAACCACATGAATGAGACTTAACACCAACCACCAATCGCAATTCGATTTGAACAACCCAATATTTTACAACTACAAGTTTGAAATATTGATCAAGAGGGTTGTTGTATTCAATGTACAGGCATGAATCATCCCGAGTAGTACGAGTCGTTTGCTCTAAACTATGTTAGCAAAACGACCCGTCTCTCATAGTATGACTCATCTCGTACTTTGAATACAAACACAAAGAATGCTCGAAGAGAAGAACAAAACAATTATTTATAAACTTCTAAAACATCCATACATTCATTCAAACCAATTTACAATTAAAGCTCATGAAAAATTCCATTACATGGCTAGGGTTTCATCAAACCCTAGAAAAGACGACTAGCCACTCATTGAGGAGTGGAAAGAGGAAGAAGGTGAGGAAGAAACCTCCATGGAATTGTCCTTCAAGCTTTGGTAGAATATCCTCTCTCTGAAACCCTAATCTCCTTATCTTCTGTATTGATTTTTCGAACCCTAGGTTTGACTGATTTTTTTTCTTTTATTCGGAGCAAAATAGACCAAAAAGTCCGTGCACGCGTCCCTAGGTGGGCCGCTCGTGCGGTCCTGTGGGCCGCTCGTGCGGTGGTGGGCCGCAGGTGCGGTGAAGCTTGGCCACACATGCGGTGGTTTGGCTGACTTGGATTCGTCACTTCCTGCTCGGAGAATCTGCTTTCGCATCCCTTTCTGATTGAATTTTCTATTTCCTGCCAAATTTGTACAAGTGCACGAAACACATCATCTCCACCAAATAAATAACATTGAACGACTAAAACTGTAACTTAAGTGACCTCAATGTGGTACCTTTCGGCCAACATCAACACTAGAGTCATTAAAAGCTCAGCTTAACCTCTACACTTGCAGGTATCACTGATAGAAGGAATGGCTGGAGGTTTAACCTCCTCAGTGACATACCACCATTACACGCAATTAGGTTGTCCCATTAAACTTAGATCTTGGGATCTCCAGTCAACTAGGTTGGGTTTCCATTCTGGTAACTTCCAAAGGCCTTAACCCCATTCCTTTTGACGACGTTTCGACTAACACTCGATTTAACTTTTTGGTTAGCAGATCTGCAATGTTGTCCTTAGACTTTACAAAGTCTAAAGAGACAACTCCATTCGAGAGTAGTTGTCGTATGGAATTATGTCTACGACGGATATGTCTAGACTTTCCATTATACATATTATTCTGTGCCCTACCAAATTGCAGATTGACTATCACAGTGAATACAAATAGCTAGCACAGGTTTAGACCAACGTGGAATATCTTCAATGAAATGGCGAACCATTCAACTTCTCCCGCTGCTTTATCAAAAGCAATAATGTCACGCCCCTAACTCGCCCCTAGAAGTTTGGCAACGAGACCGGCCAGTAATCCTAGATTACCACAGGCCTTGCTATACAAACATAAATAAAAGGGGCTCGCGAAAGCGAAAACAATAACCACTAATAGTCCAAAGAGCTGTGCATTTATATGAACATACATTACATGCCAAAAATGTTAATTTACCCACTACATTACATCACATATAATCAAAATTCATGTACAAAACATAGGCTCACGCCATATGCACAACCAAAACTAAGCTTCCTAACGGCCTTCCTAGGCCTAGCCCCAACTCGGAGGCACCAAAACACCGGGTAGGCTTCAAAACGGCGGCTCGGCTCGGACTCCGCCTAGGCTTGACTTCCAGAAGGCTCACCTATAATACATAATTACAAACAATGAGCTAGAGCTCAGCAAGTAACATAACAGTAAAGAGGTTAGTGAACGAAGTCCGACATTTTCATAAATCCACAATAAATCAATCATAAACATATATCAGTCATCAGTCATCATAAGAACATACGTAATGGCATACTCCACAGAACCTTTCATAACAGTCTATCAGTCAACAGTCTACGAGATCTCGTAACTAGTCATGGGCTTGTCCTTCCATGCCGTTCCCCATGACTCATGACGCATGGGCCTGCATGTTCCCGCCCCCATGACCCAACTATCTATGGATGCCATACTAGATTCGCAAATCAGGACATTCATTCACGGAAAACATTCTCATTTCAAAGCATAGCATAACGTAATACATTTAAAACATAGTTCATAATAACATATCTTTACAGAAATGTTACTCACAGAGGGTTTCCGAAACCGAATGCACGGTCTTCAAATCTTGACCTGCAAATATCAACATATCACACATTTCTCAATACACATTATCATTAAATCCTGTAATTCATGCACTTCATTCTTTCCTTTACTTCATTTCATGTTCATTCTAATCTTTCTTTACTTTGAGTTATACTCATTTCATGTTCATAAGATGATAAATGATGCAATTAACATGTTAAAATCAAGTCTGCAACTTCCCCAAAATTTTCTTGAAAAAGGCCTTCCCGCTCGAGCGCCACTTTGGCCGCTCGAGCGTACTGTAAAAAGTCCCAAAACTGCTGGGAGACTGTTTTCACCGCTCGAGCGGGCTTCCCTCCGCTCGAGCGTACAGAGCAAAAATCCGAATTTCTGGTTCTTCTTCCAAGCTTCATTCTCCTCTTTACAAAATCATTTTCCACATTTATGAAATCCAAGACCCAAAACACTTAAAACCCATCTTAAATCAACATCAAAACCCATATAGGAACAATAGAAGATCAAATCTTGGAGTAAAATAGAGAATCGTAAACTTGAGCATAAAAGCTTCATTTCGAAACATCCATGGAGGTTTCCTTCAACAATGCCAATTAACCATAAATCATACCATTTTAAAGCCATGATCTTGCGTTCAACATGCTAAATACCACGAATCAACAATCAATTTCATGGGAATCTTACCTTAACCACTTAGTTTGGAGAAGATTTGAGCTTAACCCCCTTTTCTCTTCTTCTTTCCCTTTCCTCACGAATTCTCTCTCTCTCTCTCCTTTTCAGATTTTTTTTCTTCTCTTTTGTTTTTGAGTCAAAGAGTCAATAAAGGCCCTTATACTTATCTATATATCATTTATAAACAATTGTGCCAAACTTTGAGCCAAACATGGCCTAACGAATCAGACGAAATTCAGTTCTCAATTTATTTTCCCAAATGGCTCTAAAAATTCCCGGTATCACATAGGCGTGCTCAATTTCGTTTTCTGAACCCATTACGGTCATCAATTTCAGTCCCGAAGTCGTAATCTCAACAGGTATTTTCTAAGTTCAACAGATAATCTTCAATTAAATCATACTAACACATAATTAATTACTGGTAATCATCGTATACGGTTCTGGGTCGTTACAAATAAACTCTTATTCTATCGTTGATCTAGATATACACGTTTGCTTGGAAGATTTCCAAGACATGGCGGCCCCACCAAGAGTGAACACAAATCCACTAGTGGACTTTGAGTCCTTTATATCTAATATCCAATTCGCGTCACTATAGCCTTCAAGCACCGCTGGATATCGAGTATAATGCAGCCCATAATCCCAAGTGTAGCGTAAATACCTTAACACCCGCACAATGCCCTTCCAATGAAAAGCATCGGGATTACTTGTGTATCTACTAAGCCTGCTAACCGAGTAAGCTATATCCGGCCTAGTACAACTCATCAGATACATCAAACTTCCAATTACTCAAGAATATTCTAACTGAGAGACACTGTCTTTAATATTCTTGGTAAAATGTAGACTTAAGTCTACAGGTGTCGAAGACACACTCGTATCTGATCCACTAAACTTCTCAAGTATCTTATCAACATAATGAGACTGAGAAAGTACAATTCCGCCAGATATTCTAGTAATCTTAATTTCCAGAATACATCTGCAATGCCCATATCCTTCATGTCAAACTTAGAATTTAACAACTTCTTGGTAGTTTTAATCATTTCATCATTACTACCTATAATGAGCATATCACCAACATATAGACACAAAATGACACAACCTCTGTCAGTGTCTTTGACATAAATAGACTTGTCACATTCGTTGATTCTAAACCCATTTGACAATATTACGTTGTCAAACTTTTCATGCCATTGTTTAGGCACTTACTTCAAACCATACAAAGATTTGACAAGTTCCAAACTTACAAGCAATTTAAAAAATTGCTATAACAATTACACACATATAAAATGCTTCTAACAAAACAAGCAAATAAAACTTGCTACCACAAATTGATAAACAAACCAACTAAATCTCAAGCAAAACATGCTTCAAACATTTAAGTAAAATAGCCAATCCATAAGGATTCTATTTAGTCCAAAAGCCTTTCCACGCTTAAGTATTCCTATTCAACACAAAAGTTAGTAGTCCAAACATTTTTTTTTTTTACATCCCAAATACTATTCATTTGGTTTTATATTTGTTTTTCCATTCCCTTTCGCATAAGTATTCCTGTAAAAAAAGTTAGCAGAAAAAATCACAACAAAATACAAACAAATAATCTAAGCAAAAAAATAAATATAATAAATAATTGAAACCATCTAGCCAACTATTTATAAAATTAACTAATGAATTAAAATGCCAATTTAATTAAAACTTTAAAATAAAGTTCAATACTCATGAGTTATGAATGAAATTAATTCATAATAAACATTTAAACTAACAACTCCAAATAAATAATTTAAACTCAAAGTTAATGCACCCAATTAAATAATTCAGATTAAAGCACCCAATTAGATAATTTAGATTAATGCACTTAATTAAATAATTCACATTAATGCACTCAATTAGATAATTTAGATTAATGCAACCAATTAAATTCAAATTAATCATGTACACAATTCATAAAAACTCTATAACTCCAAAATACATTAAATTATGTAATCTAGTCTAGAAAATAATAAGCATGTAACAAATTAAAAACTAGAATAGAATTAGCATGTAATATGTTTAAACCACACATGGATCTATTCACTAGCAAACACAAATATATTAATTTACTCAGAAGGATGAATCAGTGCAAGAAGGCATGAAAATAGTTTTATGTGCATCCAAAGAAGCAAAATCATGAACCGGTAATTAACCTACAGAAAATGGAACAATGGCCTATTCATATAAATTACTTGAATCTCTAAACATGCAAATTTATATTTTGTATCATTGAAATAATGAGCAATTCCGCAACAGTTCCCAATAACATTATACAAAGCTAACCTAATTGTCTATATAAATCTATTCGATCAATTTAATAGAAAATATATAAAAAATCTGTTTTAAGTTTGTTGTTCAAATTGTGAAATTAAATAAATAGATTTATGAAGGAATCAAAATTATATACCAAAAACATATGCTGATAATTACAACTAAATTTCAACAGAAATACACGAAACAATAAAATGATAAAGAAACCAAATCGAAGCCTGCACGGTAGCAATTTCCTTAAAATAGATTTCGTCGCCTCACAGGTCGAGTGCTTGAGGAATCCCGGCGTCTGTCTCCCAAGATACAACGGTCAAAAACCAGCTACGGCAAAAGCACTCTCTGTCTAGCTTAGCGAACAAAAACAGTGGCAGTACTCTCTCACAGTAGAAACTTTCTAGCAAACTAACTTGTAAAATGGAAGTAAAAATTTCTATATTGAGACTTGACATGAGGGTCTCAATTTATACATGTATAAGGGAGAGAGGAAGAGCCACCAGCCTTTATGGCAGGTCATTAAAGCCCCATTAACCAGGATCCATAACCCCTTTCCAGAAAGATGAAAAGTTTGGATGCCCAATGGGATTCAGACTTTTTAACCAAGAAAAATGATTTAAATACTCTTTAAAATCCGATTCATGAATCTAACATCATGAGGTAATTTCTTGGCGATTTCTTATTCAAATCTCAATGGTTTTTGGCCCACTTGGACCCAACATAATAAATAGTTAGGACCCACTTTAATATTTAATTAAAGTCACCACACTTTAATTGTAACGACCCCAAAATCCGTATTAAAGATTACCTTTACAGCCTTATGGGTAATGCATTTTAATTTAATGATATGTGTTCAAATTGAGGAATTAATTATTGAGTCACGACTTTAAAATTGAAATTACCGACCTTTATGGGTTCAGAAATCACAATTGAGGACTTGGATGTGTTAATGGAAATTTTTAGAACTATTTGGGAAGCTTAATTGGAAATCTAATTTGTCTGATTTGTTAATGTACGTTTGGGTGGTTAACTTGGTACTGCAAATTGAAGGTCTTAGAGGCTTCAGAAACTAGAACAGACGACATATTTATGATCATCATAATTATTACCTTTACGGCCTTATGGGTAATGCATTTTAATTTAATGATATGTGTTCAAATCAAAAATATCTAAGAAGAGAGGAAGACCTGTGAGAAAGAGAGGCCAAGAGAGAGTGAGAGAGAGAGTTCACCATTGTTGGGAGCTTGAAGATGACTTGAAGAAATTGAAGAGAGAAGAAGGAGATAAACCATGGAAGATTGGAAAAATTAAAGAGAACTATGAGAAAGTCAAAGAGTGAACTAAGGTAAGATAAATTATCTTGAATCCTTATGTTTGAGGCATCAATTTCATGAAATCATGATAATAAGGGAAGCATTGAACCCATTTGAGTTAGGGTTTTATATATATATTTGATTGAACCTTGATTTTCTAAGAATTTCTTGATTGAAGAATTAAAGTCATTATATTTGTTTATTTTGAGGTTATGATGTTTGATGGAGATTAATAATGTGAAATTGGTCATGTATTAAAGGGTTTTGGGCTTTGATTTACATGTAATTAAGGTTTGATTTTGAAAATGAGAAGTCCCAAACTTTCAGCCATTTTCGGACTGTAAACTGTCCAGGGCCGCACGTGTGGCACTGTTTCCCCGCACGTGCGGAGACAGCTCTGTCCAGCCAACTTTGAACAAGCATATCTTTCGCATCCGGACTCCGTTTTGAGTGATTCTTGAGCCTAAAATCAAGCCCCAGAAGTCTAGTTTCCAATGGAGGTGGTATCACTCCCAAATTATAAATAAAGAAATAGTTATTCCCAAAATAGTGACGATTGTTCACTTTATGTCAACCAGTTTTGTACCATTTCTTCACCTAAACCATTTCTCATCGATTTCTCCTGTTTTTCTGAGACATGGATTATAACTTATTAAAGAATAATGAGCTTGGTACCACTATGGCTAATTGATTGAATGATCAAAGAGAATAAGTAAAGGATCAAGTATAATCTCATATTATGTGTTGTGCACTGTACTTCTAGGTCGAGACGAGGACATAGTCCCATTACTACCGGGAGCTGATCACTGTGAGTAATAGTAGTGTAACATTACGTTTCACTTACTTCTATGATTATGATTTATGTATTGTTGTTTGTGAATGGCCTATTCCATCGATATTGTGCTTTGATTAAATTAATAGATATGTTTGAATAATGGCATTGATATGGACCAAAGGTCATTCTGTCCCTATTAATAGAAGTGGGCCCGAGGCCATTATGATGTGAATGGTTCTGTCTCTATCAATAGTACTGTAGTGATACATGTGCCTTTTGGTAATAGTTATTATTAATGTTCTGTTATTCGCAAGACAACTATGTCTGTAATAAACCATGGGGAAATGTATGTGTACTATTGTGTAATGCAATTCTGATAAATCTGGAGTTATTCTGTTCTGTTTATTCGTTCCGTTTATGCTATGGCATGATATGAATTGTTCGGTCTTTAAGACCTAATGATTTCTGGTATGGAACAAAGTGCTGTACGGAACTAAGTACTACAGTGCGAGTCACATCTAGAATCCGTGCGAGACACCTCTTGAGTCCATACATATGTGAACTGGGCCTATGGCCAATCTGTGACATTTGGGCCTATGGTCATTCTGTATCTGTTAGGCCTATAGCCGTTCTGTATCTGTTAGGCCAGAGACCGTTCTGTATTATCTGTGAGCCAGAGGCCGTTCTGTAAGATTTGTGCGCTTAAAGCCGTTCTATATCACATCTGGGTTTAAAGCTGATCTATATCATATCTGTGGGCTTAAAGCCGATCTGTATCATATCTATGGGCTTAAAGTCGTTTTGTATTATATATGGGCCCGAGGCCGTTCTGTATTATATGTGAACCTGAGACCGTATTGAAATATAGTTATGGATAAGACCTGTATACGGTTGATATCTGTCTATTTATTTTATCCAAGGTTTTGCTTATTCAATCAACCTTCTTAAGTTGTTATTATTCACTGAGCCTTGCTCATTCTGTTTTATGTATATTTCTGTAGGTGAGCCATCGGGGATTGACACTAGAGTTGTACTGAGGTTCGCTTGTATGCCAAGTCACCTGGGGTATGTCTCCACGTGGAGGCCTTAATTTATTGTTGGGAGTCTTATAAGTTATTACGTCTTATGTAACAGTGTGTGAGATCTTTATAAAATCTGTGATTGTATAGGTATATTTGGAATGTATTTAAATGCTTAAATCCAATTAAACCATCATGTATGCACAAGCTCAATGGATGTTGTCTCTTATTGATATTGCTTCCGCCTAAGGTCCTATATATGGTTAAATATTATTTTAAAATTCTGTTTTGAGGCCTATGTACAGGCCGGTCATGGACTAAACTTTTAGGGGCGGGTTTGGGTCGTGACAAGTGGTATCAGAGCCAGGTTAAGATCTCACACACTTGTCCTTTGAGCATTGGAGTGTCTAGAATGCATTTAAGTTGCATGTTTCTAGTAACGAAAGGATATGATGTGCATTTTAAAAGATGTATGTGAGCTCGTACAACATGTTGAGTATTGAGATTAAGAATTAGAATTCTCATAGACCTTGGGGTAATAAAAGAAGATTCATATGTTTTGTTTGAAAGACTGAGTTTTGCGTTTAAGGAGAATTGGATAATTGTTATGAAATGAGAATGGGTTACATAAGGCTAAATTTTGAAAGGTGTGAAATATCGGTGCTCTTCGGCTATTCAAATTGATAAGTATAAGCATGTTCGTGGAAACGTAATATGAAAAGAGATTAAACTTAGTTTCTATCTGTGTTATATGTGAAATTAGACCATGCGAAATTTTGGGGAAACTGAGGATGTTGTGAATCAATGAAGTGTATGGCAATTGAGAGATACAATAATTAAAAACAAGTATGGGATTTAAGAATGATTTCATATAAGAAGTAGAGATAAAGGGATTGCCCCACTCATGTCCTTGTATACTCATGTGTGTTTTGACTAGGTATGCGAAACTATGTGTTATGGAAGAATTAATGAATGATATACGATATGTTAACAGTCTGCATCTTATGATTCTAGGAGTGGGGATGAAATGGAATGTTAATAAATACAAGTATTATAATCTGTGATCACGTAGTATTCGGTGAAATTTTATGGAATTGAAATTTTGACTAGAATGTTGGTGGCGTTGAGTATGTTAATTTGTAAAGATAGAGTGTATGTCGAGGAAATTGAGATATGTCCACTGGCGAAAGAGAATATTATCTGAAATCTTGAACCATGGAGTTAAATGACTTGGTATGATCTTATGTATTAAGCTAATTTGTATGTAATGGCTTGAAGAAAAGGTAGTAAGAATGAGGTGATACTTATGTTGTCTTACCACATGTAAGAATACGAATGGGCATTGTTAAGGTAGTGAGATGATATGTTTGTTAATCAAATTATTTGGGTTATTGAAGTGGATCATTGGTGAAAAGAAGGTCATGTTGTGAATCTTTCTATGGGATGATAAGTGAAGTTTTGTTCCTCTTTTCAGTATGAACATATATTCTTATGAATGAATGTAAATAAAAGAAAAATTGTGTTTCTTTTGTGGACTGCCATTTGTCTGAAAGATATAATTTTGTTCTGATATGTTTTTGTTCTGAACCTAACATATTGTTATCATAAACTCACCATTATTGACTAAGGACGAAATATTTGTATAAGAATTAATTTAAGGCTTATTCCCTTATTGTGATATGAAAATGAGCGATCATTGGAATGAAACTTATGTGATCTGTGTTATTTAGAGATATCATACCACCAATTACGTTCGGTACTTCTGACATAGATGAATAATGTGTGATCCTGTGTGAGTTGACTATAGACCTAAGTAAGTAATGTCCTGGTAAAGATACTTTTGTATAAATGATTCTGAAAATGGCTATGCTATACGATGTTTAATGAAATCTATATTTTGGTTATGAATTGTTCTATATGATAAGTATTTTCTGAAATGATAAAATATGTTATGAACCTCTGACATGTTTAGAATATGATGAGTTTTCCGAGTAATTTTCCCAAGATGACGAGATATGCTACGAAACTCTGATTGTTCAAGATATGATAAGTTTTCTAGAATATATATATATATATATATATATATTGCTATGTATGAATGAGTTTTCCCTTTGATGATAATTTATTGTGGCATGCTTGATGAATGCTCTATGATGAACTTGAAGTCATTCTGTCTTATCTGTTATCAGTTGGCCCAGAGGTTGTTCTGTCAAAATTCAAATATGTTTAATGCTATTGGGAATTATCCCACCATCTGATAATCTTTGAAAGATCTGATAAGTTTCTGAATAATGTCTCTGAACAACGTATTGTGTGTAATTATGAAAGGTTTGATGAACTTTATGAATTACATATTTTGGAAAATGTTTTTGTCCATGATAGGAACGTCTTACTAAATATGGAACAAGAATATAATAACTTTATGGTGAATGTATTTTGTGCTTGATGTCACGATATTGACTTTAAGATCTTCCAAGCGAATATGGATTTTAAATGATTATTACCTTACTGTAATTTGGGAATTATGCCAATTAAGGTTTGATTTGTATTTGATCTTACTAACATTCTATTTTGGAATTTGGGTTACTATTTGAAGTCTGTTAGGAATCTGATTTGAAGTGATAAGTTTAATTCTGATTATTTGAGCCTTCATTGAAGTTGAGGATTTGGGCCTAAATTTGAATATTCAAAATTTAGACCTCACTTATTCTATCTGTTATGGAAGTAAAGCGCTTAAGGATACTTCAAATTACTGAAACTATTGTTCTGAATATTTAATTTATCAGTGAGCAAGGGTTATAAAGTCGTTAATGTAAAACGCATTTGTTTATTCTGGACCTAATTGTTGTAGTATGTTTGTGCCATCGGGAACCCGATTGAGTAGTGAATGCTTTCTTAACCTTTGAGGAATTATGATAATGGGAGTTGTTGTGAACCTAAAGAATTTGAATTATGTTTGATAGCTTATGAGTCGCATGCAATCGAATACTCGAAATGAATTCATTTCTAAATACCCTTAAGCTGTTATATTATTTGAAAGATATGACTTGTGAAGCAATAAATTGAAATGTACAAGGGTCATGAATAATGAGATGATGTTTTGATGATATTGAGTATTATTATTAATTGGGTTACCAATTAGCCAGTAAAGATGAATTACTTGTGACTTTTGGAGCAAACTCCATTGAAATTGACTATATGGGATTGTGAATTGTTAAATAATTGAGAAGTGTTGCATATCCAAGACGAAACTGGACTTGTGGCAGGTAAGTCAAGTTTGGAGGACCAAACTTTTTAAGGTGAGGAGGATGTAACGACCCCAAAATCCATATTAGAGATTACCTTTACGGCCTTATGGGTAATGCATTTTAATTTAATGATATGTGTTCAAATTGAGGAATTAACTATTGAGTCACAGCTTTAAAATTGAAATTACTGACCTTTACGGGTTCAGAAATTACAATTGAGGACTTGGATGTGTTAATGGAAATTTTTAGAACTATTTGGAAAACTTAATTGGAAATCTAATTTGTCTAATTCGTTAATGTACGTTTGGGTGGCTAACTTGGTACTGCAAATTGAAGGTCTTAGAGGCTTCAGAAACTAGAATAGAGGACATATTTATGATCATCATAATTTTTAAAGTCATTTGGAAAGTTTAATTAAAATTTAATTTTGTGCGATTCGTAAGGGCATATTTGGCCCTCCTTATTTGTGATAAAGCTTATATAATTAAATATATAGGTGTATATGAGTTATGTGAGTAGGACTCATCTTTTGGAGCTCAAAAATATCTAAGAAAAGAGGAAGACCCGTAAGAAAGAGAGGCCAAGAGAGAGTGAGAGTGAGAGAGAGAGAGTTCACCATTGTTGGGAGCTTGAAAATGACTTGAAGAAATTGAAGAGAGAAGAAGGAGATCAACCAGGGAAGCTTGGAAAAATTAAATAGAACTATGAGAAAGTCAAATAGTGAACTAAGGTAAGATAAATTATCTTGAATCCTTATGTTTGAGGCATCAATTTCATGAAATCATGATAATAAGGGAAGCTTTGAACCCATTTGAGTTAGGGTTCTATGTATATATTTGATTGAACCTTGATTTTCTAAGAATTTCTTGATTGAAGAATTAAAGTCATTATATTTGTTTATTTTGAGGTTATGATGTTTGATGGAGATTAAAAATATGAAATTGGTCATGTATTAAAGGGTTTTGGGCTTTGATTTACATGTAATTAAGGTTTGATTTTGAAAATGAAAAGTCCCAAATTTTCAGCCACTTTCGGACTGTAAACTGTCTAGGGCCGCACATGCGGCACTGTTTCCCCGCACGTGCGGAGACAGCTCTGTTCAGCCAACTTTGAACAAGCATATCTTTTGCATTCGGACTCCGTTTTGAGTGATTCTTAAGCCTAAAATCAAGCCCCGGAAGTCTAGTTTCCAATGGAGGTGGTCTCACTCCCAAATTCTAAATAAAGAAATAGTTATGCCCAAAATAGTGACGATTGTTCACTTTATGTCAACTAGTTTTGTACCATTTCTTCACCTAAACCATTTCCCATCGACTTCTCCTGTTTTCTGAGACATGGATTATAACTTATTAAAGAATAATGAGCTTGGTACCACCATGGCTAATTGATTGAACGATTAAAGAGAATAAGTAAAGGATCAAGTATAATCTCATATTATGTGTTGTGCACTGTACTTCTAGGTCGAGACGAGGACATAGTCCCATTACTACCGGGAGCTGATCACTGTGAGTAATAGTAGTGTAACATTACGTTTCACTTACTTCTATGATTATGATTTATGTATTGTTATTTGTGAATGACCTATTCCATCGATATTGTGCTTTGATTAAATTAATATATATGTTTGAATAGTGGCATTGATATGGACCAAAGGTCATTCTGCCCCTATTAATAGAAGTGGGCCCGAGGCCATTATGATGTGAATGGTTCTGTCTCTATCAATAGTACTGCAGTGATATATGTGCCTTTTGGTAATAGTTATTATTAATGTTCTGTTATTCGCAAGACAACTATGTTTGTAATAAACCATGGGGAAATGTATGTGCACTATTGTGTAATGGTATTCTGATGAATCTGGAGTTATTATGTTCTGTTTATTCGTTCCGTTTATGCTATGATATGATATGAATTGTTCGGTCTTTAAGACTTAATGATTTCTGGTATGGAACAAAGTGCTGTATAGAACTAAGTGCTGCAGTGCGAGTCACCTCTAGAATCTGTGCGAGACACCTCTTGAGTCCATACATATGTGAACTGGGCCTATGGCCAATCTGTGACATCTGGGCCTATGGCCATTCTGTATCAGTTAGGCTTATGGCCGTTCTGTATCTGTTAGGCCAGAGGCCGTTCTGTATTATCTGTGGGCCAGAGGCTATTCTGTAAGATCTGTGGGCTTAAAGCCGTTCTGTATCACATCTGGGCTTAAAGCCGATCTATATCATATCTATGGGCTTAAAGCCGATCTATATCATATCTATGGGCTTAAAGCCGTTCTGTTTTATATATGGGCCCGAGGCCGTTCTGTATTTATATGTGAACCTAAGACCGTATTGAAATATAGTTATGGATAAGACCTGTATACGGTTGGTATCTGTCTATTTATTTTATCCAAGGTTTTGCTTATTCAATTAACCTTCTTAAGTTGCTATTATTTACTGAGCCTTACTGTAGACACCCCATTTTTGACCGTTCTCAAGACTTGGACGTCACCGTTTGAACACTCGGTGATCATCCATGTTTATGTTCGTCCTGAGTTCTCGGAGGTCTCGGCCATGCGCCTTGCCTCAAGACCTCTCGACTTGCCTGTTTTGTGTTTGGTTTTACACCAAACACTTGTTGTTTTGCTTCTGAGGGTGGGAAATGGCTTGTTGGCCATCCCCACACCTCACCGGCCATGGCTTAAGGCCACCGGCCCTGTTTTGTTGCTACTGGCCATTGGCTATAGCCGGTTGGCACTCTGTATGGTCGGCTGACCATTGTTTTTGTCAATTTGTCATTTTTGGCTGGCCGATCACTGTTCATCTGCTTTTGGTAGATATTTTATGCCAGCTGTGATAGCTGGCATCCACTTTGCACCCCCTCCATACATGTGTATGAAGAGATTTCACTCTTGTTTAGCTTGTTTTGTAAGCTTTGCAAGAGTGAATCTCTATAAATGGAGGGCTTCTCCTCCCTCCTCAAGGGTTCCAAACAAGTTCCAGAGCTCTGAGATTAGGGTTAGAGGATTGTGTATCTATTCTATCTCTATATCTCATTCTTCTTCCATTTTGTGTGTTTAAGGTGTTTTTGTTCATAGTTTTGCATACAAACACCTAGTGCTACACTTTCCTTTAGCTACTGAGGTACTAAGGAGTTATTTTCAGAGTTCTTGAGTTGATCTAAGCTTAGAGAGGCTGCTGGAGCATTGTTCTTGAAAGAGGTCTTCAAGGGTAAGAACTTTACCCCTTTATTTCCCATTTTTGCATAGGCTTTTAGCCATCCTTGCATCTGTTTTTCAGCTTAGTGTATAACTAGTAAAAGTTCTTTTTTTTACTTTCTTTTGATAGTTGTTTAAGGTCTCTTTGAGGTTTGGGGTTGTTTGACCCCTCTTAGGCCTTGTTTGGCCTCATTTTTGTGCACTTTTGGTAAGCTCCAGGACCACCTTGTGTTGGCCTCCTCACCACTGAAATCCCAGTGGTGGGGGATGGTGTTTTGAGGTCCTAAGAAGGAGAGGGTCATCACCTCTCCTTGTTGTCTTCAATACTTGCCATTTTTGCCTCATGTGTGAGCACTTTTCTTGAGTTCATGTTGGCCATGTCTTAAGTAGTATTTGTGCTTATTTTGCCATGATATAGCACTATTTTTAGTTGGTTTAGACACACCATGCATGCTTTGCATACTTACCTTGTAATGCCATGAAATTGCCTTAACATGTTTTGTGCTTTGAGCCTTGTTTTTAGCATGATTTTGGTTTAGCTTTGTGAAGCTTTTATGCATGTTTTGATGTGTTTAAGGTCTGATTTTGGTCATTTGGGCCATCCATGACTTGCTTTGTATAGCTACCATGCAATCCTCCTTTGTAGGCCTTGGGTGTTGGATCCTCTAGCATGCTCTACTAGCATCGTTTCAGTGGTTTGGCACCATTAGTTATGCCATTTCAGTCCATATAGTATGCTTGTATACTTGCATTTATGGCTCCTTTGATGTTTCAAGAGGTTTGTGTTTTATGCTCCATGTTTGGGTCATCATGCATGCCTTTAGATTTAGGCCATTTAGATGCCATCTAGGTGTGTCTTTGACCTTGTTTTGGTCTGCTTTAGGATTATTTTGAGTCCTTTTGTCCCTTTGAGGCTTGCCTTGTACGGCCATGGTTTAAGCCCCTTTGATAGCTTTGAGCCGTGAACCTTGCTTGCATGCTTTGATTGTTTTGTTTAGTTGGTTTGGCACCATCCTCAACATGATTTTCAGAGTTTATCATGCTTGTCATTTGTCCATGTTTGTCCCCTTTTAAGTGTGCTTAAAAGTCCCCTTTCTATGCTTAAGTATTGGACCTTGTTTGCATATATGTTTGTATGTACATTTGTTTTCATGTGCTTAGCATATTAGCCACTGTTTTGGGCTTAAAAGTTACTCCTTCATGCTCAAGTTTTGGACCATGTGTGCATGAATGCTTGTGCATACATTTGCCTTGCATGTTGTCACATACTTGGTCTATTGGCACGTTGTTGCCTGTTCAAGTGGTGTTGCATTTGGCATGCATCTTGTGCTAAGTTGCTTTACATGTTCTTATGTTAAGTCCCCTTCACATGTTGTTGCATGTTGGTCATTGGCATTATTGTTACATGTCTAGCATGCTTGTTTGCTTAGGTTGTGTGACTAGTGCTCATTACTTGCTTGCACGCTCATATTGCATACTTAGCTTGCATGCTTAGGTTGCATTTTGCATACATGCCTTGCCTCTTGAATTGATTGTGATGGAGGTTGGGCCTATTGTTTGTTTTGGTTTGCATTTCATTTGACACCAAAATGCACAACTTGATTTCTTGGGCCATCATGCATCGGAATGCGTGATTGGTGGCCCGAGGGTCGAGGGCCATTCTCTTTTTGAGTCATGAATATGATAAGGAGTGTGCTGGTGCAAACATTTGTTTTGAAATGCATTGCCATGCCTTGTTTGCCTTCTGCTGCTGTCAAAATAGGATTCTGCAGGAAGATACCGACCATTCTCAGTGCCGGCCGACTAAATATCTTTGGCCGAGAGCCATACCAATGGTCGATGACCAGTTTCCCCTGGCCGGTGGTGTTTCCTCTTGGTCGGTGACCTTCCACAGTGATCAGGAAGTGATTCTGGAGCATCATTGAGACTTGCACATTTTTTAGAGGAGCAGAACAGGGTAAACAGAGGTAGCTTGTGCATGGTGGTGAATTTCCGAGCGAAGCCGAGCACGCATGCATTGGACCCTCTTCCCGAGGCTGTTTTACCGCTTTATTAGCTCAATTAATTTGCTTAACTAGTTAAGTGGTCTGTAACTATTTAATTAGCTTGTTAGTTAGTTAAATTTGTATTATTCTTTTGATCCCTCCGAGAGAGGGCGAATTGTGTAATAAGTGTGCGTGTGTGTGATGCATGTCTTCCAACCCCCACTTCTTTCTCCCTTTTACTTACCTGCTTTTGATGGTTAGTATTAGGGCATATTTCAATTAGCATCCTTATGCTATGCATGTGTGCATTCATTCATTTATATTGCATGCACCCGGCTCAGCACATCATACTAATCACATAGTATTTCAAATCTAACTTGAATACATGTTATCTGTTGCATTTTACATGCCATTCATAGATTAGCCGAGCCTATTCTAGCTGTATTTTGCCTGCGATGCATTAGCCATCTTAACATGGACTTAGATCATACATTTGATTACTAACATGTTCTTTGTTTTGGCTTGGAGTACACTGTGAGTGTTTTATGCTTTAGCATCTCGCATGTATGTGAACATTACATGAAAGCATACTTGTCATGAGGCTAACTGCTTAGCTGATTTACTGCCCGAATGCCTGTGGGTGAAGGTTGGATTGTTTGAATTGGAATAATTCATTGAAGTCCGTATTTTAGCCTACTTACGAGTAGCAAACCTCAAATCATTTCCAAACAACGGATATGCGATGCTTCCAAATTAGGCGATATAGTCTATACTTTTATGTTGTGCGTATCATATAGTAAGATTAGCTAATTAATCGGATTAAGAATGCATAATGTTTTCAAAACTAGATAGCATGGTTAGTAGAGGCCGATCTTTGATCGGACGAGCGGGGGTGCTCATGAAATGACCTTCCCCAATCGTACCCAAGTTCTCGAGCTGAGGCAACTTTGGTGATGATGGACACGTGGCCTTAGGCAAACGAGTCAGGGTTTCCTAAATTCCCCCATAAAAAATATTTAGGTGGCGACTCTGTATCTGGCAAAGCAGTTCATGTTTGGCATTTCTTTCTAAAAATCAGTTTTCCAAAACGATTTGCCGGATTTGGACTCTTTGGTAATTTATCAGTCTTGCATTGCACTTTGCGAGATCAGATTAAGAACCGTGACATTTGAGTCCAAACTGTAACATGAGGCCCACGGGCTTGTCTACACTTGCTCATTCTGTTTTATGTATATTTCTGTAGGTGAGCCATCGGAGATTGACACTAGAGTTGTACTGAGGTTCGCTTGTCTGCCAAGTCACCTGGGATATGTGTCCACGTAGAGGCCTTAATTTATTGTTGGGAGTCTTATAAATTATTACGTCTTTATGTAAGAGTATGTGAGATCTATATAAAATCTGTGATTGTATAGGTATATTTGGAATGTATTTAAATGCTTAAATCTAATTAAACCATCATGTATGCACAAGCTCAATAGATGTTGTCTTTTATTGATATTGTTTCCGCCTAAGGCCCCATATATGGTTAAATATTATTTTTAAATTCTGTTTTGAGGCCTATGTACAGGCCGGTCATGGACCAAACTTTTAGGAGTGAGTTTAGATCATGACATTAATATTAAATTAAAATCATCAAAAAATTTATTTTTTTCCAACAGATATCACATTTCATTTTGACAGCAAATAAAATATGCTCTCAAGTCAAATAGAATACAGATACCATTTTGCTTTTTTTTTTTTTTTTTTTTTTTTTTTTTTTTTTTTGGCTATAATAAGATTCTAGAAATAACAACAGATATTATATAGAAAGTAATATTAGAAATTAAAAATTCAAATTATAAAAATTATAAAAATATTGTGCAGTTCAAATTCATTTATTCAAAATGTAAATTCCACCACATAAAAAGTCATAATATTGTACATTTTCTAGAGACCACTTCCCTCAATGACATTGCATTTGTGGTGTTTGACTGGTCTGGGTGGTGGACCCTTCTCATACATCATTCCACGGTGTCTATTCTCCATCACTATGCTCCAACAATTATCCCTCTCTTCATGCTTTGCCAACGACATCATTTATATATATATATATATATATATGTTTTTGTTTTTATTTTCATTTTTATTTTTATTTTTATTTGAGTCTATTGTACTATTTTCGGGTCCTTTGTTTGTATATTCGTTATTTGAGAGTTCTAGAATTACGATAATTTTATGAGTTTCGTCACTTATTGTAATATATACATTTATAATAAAGCTTATTGTCATTTTTCGCCCATGAACATAATCTTGTAACTAAATCACATAAATTTTTATGTGTTTTGTTTGTTTTATTCTAATTTGTATCATCTTTGCATTTGCCAAAACAATTATTATAAACATATAAAAAAAAATATTCGTATCTATAATTACGATCATATGTATCACATTTGTACATTATTTATTAATCACAGAAAAAATTGAAAAACATTAAATATATATACACAAAAACCCTCACACCCTCTTTCTCTCCCTAGCTATTTATTGGCATCTTTACACCATTTGAAAACTTTCACATATTAAAAGATTTGTTGACACAAAATAAAAATAAAAATAAAAATAAACAAGATAAGTGTGGAGACATATTTCTATGGTCGTGCCACGTTGTCACGTGGACGAACTATGATACCGAGATTATTGTAATATTGCCGAGATATGGTGAGATAATATCGCAACCCAAAATATTCTAATAGAGGACAAGGGTTATAAATAAGTTGAAGCGCTTAGATCAAATAGAGATGAGACTTTTTATTGGGATTATTCTTATTTAACTAAGAGTCCGAGATAAGTGTTATACTTGAGTCCTATGAAGTAAGACTTTTAGAGGACGAGGGTACTGTTAGCTATAAAAGTAAGGCACCCGTGAGTCTAAGGTAGGCTTTTCTCTGGTGAATTGTTTACTTATTTGATATCTTTGAGAGATGAGGCACTGACTTGATCGTCGGAATACCCTAGGTGGACCACTATGATATTTCTTATCTTCTTGTGTGCATGTGTTGATTTAATCTATTCTGTCGTATGCTCTTCGGCTAAATTCCTTAAATCTCTATAAAATATTTGTTTGATTGCGTGAGATCTGATTAATTGTGAGGTTAGAAATCAACACCCACAATATGTAAAAATTAAAGTAACATAAGAAAGTGAAGATAAAAAAATTCAAAACTTACAAAGCTAGGTCGAGAACATCATATCAACAACAAACCACAATCATGTTAACCACTTAATTATCCTCCTCCGCCAACTGGAAACTAATTTGTAAATATATATAATTTCAAAACTCTCTTTCGATTTTAATTCTTTGCTATTTAATTCTAGATATAACACACATTAATAAGAGTAAGGGGTTGTGGGGGGTATCCTAAATAAGTGTACTTTTTGTCTTTTTAGATTAAAAAATTGAGGAAGAAAATATGGATGTTTGGGTTAATTTTTTGACTTTTTATAAAAAAATATGTAATAAAAAATTGTAAAAATTGGTTTGTATGAGAAAATTAGAATTGGAAGTTGTGCAGCCGTAATTGTTGATTTTTGGTGAATAGTGTTAACTTTTTAACTTTTTAAGTAACTTTTTGACTTTTTTGACTTTTCCTGAACATGTCAAACTTGACCTAAATTATAATTTTAACTTGTATAATTTGAGTTAAATTTTACTTAAATCCTTATTGGTTTAAATTAGACAATATAATTCTACACTTTGAATTTAGTTTCAATTTGGTTGGTCATTACGTTCAAATTCAAAATTAAAATTAATAATTTTTTTTATTATACTTGTCAATCTCCTGAGATATGAATTATTTAAAATTAGACAATTTGATTCTACACTTCAAGTTAATTTTAATTTGGTCATTTCATTCAAACTGAATATTAAAATTAACAAATTTTGGGTATTTGTTAATATCTTAAGGTGTACATATGAAAAAATTTAATAAAAATTCAGACAAAATGACTGTATTAAAGTTGAAAGTATAGAGATTAAATTATTTAAATCGAAAGATTTGATGGTTAGAATACTTTTAAAATGTTCCACAAAAAAGTATAACCTAATGAAAATGTTAGATTTCTTTAAACAAAACTGACTTTTTTTTTCAACATTTGGACAAAATCTATAAATTGGCAGGATTGATTTTATTACAAAAAAAACAAAAGAAGAACAAAAAAAATTGAGTGGAAGTATTGACTGGACATTTTTTGACAGCACTAATGCACTAATGCTCAACTCTGTGTCAAGTGGGAATGAAATTAATGAAGCAATTTTTTTTTTTTTGGTGTCTTTTTCTCTGATAATTTTAGAATAACTAAATTTTGCATCAAATTTGCTTCATTTAACGTGCCATTTTACATGTCATTACAACATTACATTGATGACAAATTAAATAATAAACAAATTTAATTATATAATTTGATCATCACAACATTACTTCACAATACACCATAAGTTACCTCACCTTCCTTAAAATTTAAAAAAATATAATTAATACCACACTTTTGACATAATTAACTAAGAGCATTTTTAACCGTGAACTTCTTTTTTTATCAAATCTGAGAAAAAAAGGGATGATTTTCTCAATTTGATACCACTGACTCCAACGGTGCATCAAAAGGGGGAGGGGCGACCGATTGGTCGACCGACGGGTCAACCAGCCGGTCAACCGGTAAGGCCATTATTATTTTTTTTACCTACTAACAGTGAAGTGGGAAGGCAAAGATGAATATTGTTATACAAATCAAAACGGTGAGTTCTTACTCCACCGTTGGCAAGGGCAATCGCCATGATAGCAGCAGCTTCCATAACCCATGACAGAGGGTTCCACATAAATCCCAAAAACTTCAAGAATTTACTCTCCTGAAACAAACCCAACATAAATCCCAAAGAGGGTATTAGTAAGAAATAGCACCTCCTTCTCTTCAAGTTTGTTGTGCCCAAAAAGCTCCAGCCTCTGCTGAGCAGACTCAGTGGAGAGACCTTTTCTGCTACATCTCAGATTCTCCTGCATTCACAGACCTCAATTCCATTAAAACCCAAATGAAACAAATAGTCATAATTCTCTCAGATCGATTACCAAATCCACAGCTTCCTTCAACACAGCCTCTGAAAAAAGATGCTCAGGTTTGGTTTGGTTCAGGGTTGTTGGTGGGTTGACCAGTTGGTTGATCGGCCGGTCAACCGGTAAGGCAAAATATAATTTTTTTTTTACCTGTTTGAACCTTTTTTGACCGGTTTGAACCTAGAAATTCGGTCGACCGGTTGGTCAACCGGCCGGGCAACCGGCTGATTGACCGGTTCCTCCCTCCAACGGTCACACACAGTGTTTTGATGAAATATGTATTATGTCCTCAGTTTGATGAATTGTTTGCTGAAATCTCAATTTGATATTGATTTGGTGCAACCGTTAAAGCACTAAACAGTAACTTTTTCACCAAATTTTAAATTTGATGTCAGGTTTGATTCAGGATTAGAAATGGTTTAATGCCAAAGATTTGTAGATATTAAAATAAATAGATATAAATATACATTTTAAACAAATAAAAATAATTTTTTTAAAAATATATATATATATATATATATATATTAAAAACATTTTTAAAAGTACTTTTATCTTCTAAAAATATAAAATTATATAAAAATAATACATGCTTTCTATTTTTTCTTTATTTTTTAGCAAATTAAATTTTAATTTTTTTAACAAATTTTATGAAATAAATTTTTAAATAATAAATCAAACATAAGATAATTAATACAAAATTACACCCTACAAAATTATTAATTAAGTAATAATGTAAATAATGTCACATATTATTTCAAAATTATCACTCAAAATTTAGCAGGGAGAAGACAAAATGATACGGTGCAGAGGTTCACCAACCAAACAGTCCCAACCTACCCCACTGAGAGAAAAAAAGAGAAAACAGAGACGTACAATGTTACATAACAAACACAGACTGCTCAACATTTACAAACACACAGAATTAGAAAGAGATCGAGTATTTACTAGGAATCTCATATTTGAATGGGATTAATTCTTTATACATTGTTAATTGTCGACCCAACAAAAATTGTGAAACAAGAAGCGCAGACACCAAAGAAACAAGATGAGCAAAGAAAAAGTTGCAGAGATCAGTAAAATTTGTAAAAAGAAGACAACAAAACTGATCAAAACCCACCTCGAATTTTACATTTTTTTTTGGGGGGGGGGGGGGGTTCCTCAATATTCAGGCATGAGCTGAGTAATTTTGCCTTCTTCAGCAGCCATTTTCTCTTCAGCAACTCTCAACCAAATGCACACAGCAGTGAAACTAAGCACCAAGCTCAAAAACCCACTTCCCAATCCGATCCCCACAATAGCCATAACCGAGAGCCCTTTATTCTTCAATGGTGGCAATGGGTACCCATACAAATCCTTATTCCCTTCATACGACGTCGCATTGAACCTCGGCAGATTCCCACTCCGGTTCCCCAGCGACGCCGGAATCGGGCCCGAAAGCCGATTATTCGACACATCGAAAGCCGATAACCGGACGAGAAGACCCAACTGTTGGGGGATTTGACCGGAGAGAAGATTGTCGTGGAGATCGATGACATTGAGGTAGGCGCAGAAGGCGAGTTGGGGAGGGATGGAGCCGGAGAGGCGGTTGGAGGAGAGGTTGAGGACGGCGAGGTTGACGAGGTACTGGAAGTCGGAGGGGATGGGTCCGGTGAGGGAATTGGAGGAGAGGTCGAGGGCTTGGAGGTTGGTGCAGTTGGAGAGGAATGGGGAGAGAGAGCCGCGGAGAGAGAGGTTAGTGAGAGAGAGCTTGTAGATGCGCCCGTTGTTGCAGGTGGCGCCTTGGAGGTAGGAGGTGAAGCCGGAGCAAGGGTTCTGGAAGGTGGTTCGGGTCCAGTTCTGGAGGTTGTTGTTTGGGTCTTGTATGGATGAGCTTAGGTGGGTTAGGCATGCTTCGTCGTCTGGATCTGGATGGGTTGAGTGTGGGAGGCTGCCGCACGTTAGCAGCCACAGTAAGAGTAGTAATCTTTCGACACCCATCTAGAGAGACTTGGAGCTTCCAATTTCTTAGAGAAGAAGGCGCACGTTAGCCAGGGAATGAAGACTTGTTTTCTGATGAGGCCTTCCCTATGAGAGAGAAGGGAAAGGTTGTGTGGGTTTGGGTTCTTCCTTTCTCTCTCCTGTTCTTGTGTTATCAAAGCGTATGTGTTGAGATGTCTATTTATTTTATCTTCTTGATTTAGGCCATTGGGGACTGAGCGGGGGAGGAAGGAGGGGGAAGAAGAAGGGAAGGGCCGGGGAGAGAAAGGAGGGCATCAATTTGGGTACATGGTGAAAATGGAAGTGGTATTTATTTAGCACTATTAGAGCATGTCTAATTGTTTATTATTTTTTTTATTAAATTTGAGTAAACAATTTTTGATTTTTTTAATTTGATATGAGTTGCTCTAACGGTGCATCAAAATGAAAGGGTCATTCGGTGGGTCGGCCGGTAAGGCTAAATTTTTTTTTTTAACCTGTTTGAACCTTTTGACCTGTTTGAACCTACCTATTTGAAAGAAAACTGGTCGACCAGTTGGTCAACCGACCGGATATCCGGCTGGTTGATCGGTTGGTCTCCCCCAACGGTAAAGCACAGTAAAATAGTGAAATCTGGAGCCTGTTCTCACTTTGATGAATTTTTTGTTCCATTATCATTTTGATATCAATTTGCTGAAACCATTGGAGCTCCGAAAAGTGACTTTTTCACCAAATTTCAAATCTGATGCAATGTTTGATGAACCGTTGGAGATGACCTTAGAATATATGAAAAATGTTATATATATATATGTTTTTATTTTTTATTATTATTTTTCAATTTTAGACTCGGAGATTGTTTAACATGTATTAAAATAATATATGTTATTTTAGTACATTATCTTATTTTGGTCACAAATATTGTATTTAGATAACATCACATCTTATTTAGATCATACTATTTCTCTACCATATCACTTTAATCCTAACTCATATTTCATATTTTTTTCGTAAAAAATCCAAAAACATATTAATTTAACATTTCTAAAACAACCCCTTCATTGAGTGATGCTATGTACATTTATTGTCTTGTGTATATGAATTTAAAATGTAAATAAAAAGAAAAAAAAAATTGGTACTACATAAAAATTATTCAATCTTGCTAGGTAACTTGAATAATTGCGGCTCAACTGGCTCAAATTCCAAAATGACGTTGGTTATATAGGATGACCACTCGAACGCAACTTCATTGCTCGAGCGGTAAAACTTTCTTGCCTGAAGTGCAGGCGCTTTGCAAAAGTATTGAATGCTCCTATTCACCACCTCGAGCGCAAAAATGGCTACTCGAGCGGTCAAACTACTGGGCCTACATTTTTGTTTTTTGCTTTGGGGGCATTGCCCCTCAACCCTGCCGTTGCGCTGCCCCGAACCCGTGAGGGGGCGTTGTCTCCTGAACTCCCGCGAGCGAACTGGGCAGCTTGATCTCTGTACATAGCCAGTTAAGTGACAAATATAGAAGAATTAGGATCACAAACTCCTCTGGATAAGTACAATTCGGCTTGAATTCACATCTAAACACCCATAACTTCATTAAAATAAAAAAGTGAATAAAATTTCAACTAAAAAAATTGTATCAAATAAAATTGCCAATTACAAAACCTAACCGTCCAAACACTTTCCTCGTACAAAATGTTTACCGCTAATTGTCATATTTGTTTTGTAAGTCAGGAGGGAATAAATGCCTTACATCTTAACCTCAATCAGTGTGTGCTAAATCCATCCTCTACAATGATGTAAATGTCAGCACAATAAGCCTACATTTTGTGAAAATAATGAGCAGACTAGTCAATAAAGATAACTTTGACAGACCATTATATTAATTGGGAAACATTGTGGTGGATACTTCTTTTAAAGAAATATATTATATGCACTTTATAATTAAAAATAATAATATAATTTTAATTTTTTTGAATGATATAAAAAAAATGTCATATTAATTAATATAATATGAAATATAACTAAACAACTTATAAATTATAATTAAAATAAATAAATAATCATAATTAAAATGAAAAATAATATAATTAAAAATGCATGTAGTATATATTTTTTAAAAGGGTGTATATATTTATTCTTTGATAATTTTTTTGATTTAATTTATAAGTAATAATTTCTTTGTTCCAAGTTGTCCGCACGAATGAGGAGGCGTAAGATAGTCCATCGCACATAAGACAATCCTAAGAGCATCTCCAACGGTTCACCAAACTTTTCACCAAATCTGAGTAAAAAAATCACCATTTTCCCAATTTGGTACCAGATGCTCCAACGGTTCACCTTTCACCAAATTTGTCTCGGGACAACCGGTTGGTCAACCGGCTGGTCGACTGATGAGGGAAATTATTTTTTTTTTTTGAATTGCTTGAATTAGAAATGTTGAACTGTTTGAACTTTTTCATGGACAACCGGTTGGTCAACCAGCCGGTCAACTGGCTGGTCGACCGGTTCGTCTCCCTCCAACGGTCATGTACATTGTTTTGGTAAAATGGAAAGTCCGTCCTCGGTTTGATGAATCGTTTGGTGAAATCTCATTTTGATATCGATTTGGTGCAACCGTTGGAGCATCAAACAGTAACTTTTTCATCAAAGTTTAAATTTGATATCAAGTTTAGTGAACCGTTGGAGATGGTCTAAAAGGCATTATTGGGCATCTAATATGTTTGTATTATTATTGAGTCTTTTGGAAAGTTAGTAAAAAGCCAACTTCTAGCTTTTTACTCATTTTGAATCACATCACCGCTCATATATAACTTATCTACAAAAAGACAAAATAAGCTAAAAAGAATTAAAAAAATCAGTTTTTTACCAACTTTTCAAAACACCCCTATATATTTGAGACAGGCTTCTATTCAACCGTATTGTTATACTCATGAGGCGCATTACAGATTTCGTTTTAATAATTTGAATCGTTCAATATGTAGAGATCGTCGAGTATTTCATCTCTGCAAAAAATCACATTAATTGGATATTAATAGTCCCTTAATCAAAACACATTTTTGTCAATGGTAAATATAATTTTAAAAATAAATTGCTAACAAAACTATATTTCGATCAAGAGTTTATCGACATCCAATCAATGTAATTTTTTACAAAAATAAAATATTTGACAAGTTCTATACATTAACAGTTTAAATTATCAAAATAATACCTATAATGAACTTTACGAGCTCAACAATATAGTCCAGTCCATGGACAAAGGCCCATCTCTATATATTTATTATCATATTTTGGGTATTATTATTGTAGTACAAATCTTAGATTAAGTACGCAGGCATGTGGAGGCATTGTTGTCTATCTTCATTTTTTTAAAATTACTCGTCTCAAAGGGGTCACTCTATCTGCCTATTGAAGAATTTCTCGATCCTTTCCGTGAAAAACTGACACAAGTACATTAAATAATGCATTTGGAAAATGATAGATGAACAAAAAATTTCTACCCCCAAAAAAATCTCAAATTACCACATTATTTTTTGTATCAGAAATGATATTTTTTGTTTGCATGTTCAATCTTCACAATCCCTATATGTTTGTTAATGTAAAATGTAAATTGTAAACTACCACCCACCTACCACCTCCACTACCACTCACTCCACCTACCACCTCCACTACCACCTACACCTATACGACATGACCCCGTAAACTGTCTGCTACAACAGTCCGACACGACCATACTGTGTCTTCTACAACGGTCTGACACAACCATACAGTGTCTCCTATCCTATTTTACTTTTATTTGTCAGTTCATTTTCTTATTTTGTTACTCTCTCCAAACTCAAGTTGGCTAGTACCTATCCTCCTTGAGTTTGAGGGGGGCTGTTAATGTAAAATGTAAATTGTAAACTACCACCCACCTACCACCTCCACTACCACTCACTCCACCTACCACCTCCACTACCACCTACACCTACTACCATCTTCTTCTCTATATATATAGGAATTGTAATATACAGAAAAATTACTCAACAATCAATAATACATAAATTCTTACATGGTATCAGAGCTATAGGTTAAAGATCTTGGTGTTCTTCGCCTTCCGGCGGGCGGCAACCTTGCCTTGACCGCCCGCCGAATCTCAACCAATTCAAACCTCCTTCTCCCTCTCGGCACCTCACTGTTGCCATCACTCGATACATACACACAAACACATGCATGGGGGGATACAGAGCATTTACCACACACACAGAGGCAGCAGCTGTTCAAAGCTGTCTCTGATCTCTCTCTCTGTGTCTACAGATCTAGACAGAGAAACAAAAGACACGGGTTACTGCCGGAGCCTCAGCTCTCCTCTCTCTCTCTCTCTCTCTCTGTAAATACATACACATCTATATATAAAGAGAGAGAATGTCCTCATCTCCGGCTCCGTTGTCCACCACATCGCCGCCGCCCGCAGCGTCGACCACTACCTCACCGTCCGCCTCCACGACTCCGAGCCCGCCTCCGCCTACCGGGACCTCCACGACCCCATCGCCGCCGGCTCCGTCGTCCTGGAGTTCTCCGTCGCCGTCGTCATCATCTCAAACAGTGCCACAGACTCTGTGGCCTCTTGCGAATCCCCAAATCCCACCGCTGCAACTCCACCATCAAGTCACCATTACAGCTTCCAGCCGTGACTGAGTACTGCCCAGCACTGCGACAACAACGAGGTCCTCCAAGCCCTCTGCGACGAGGCCGGTTGGACCGTCGAGCTTGACGGCACCACCTACCGCAAGGGATGCAAGCCTGTGGAACGCATGGATATTATGGGTGGATCTGCATCAGCAAGTCCATGTTCATCTTACCCACCAAGCCCCTGTGCATCTTACCAACCCAGCCCCTGCTTTTGTCTTTAATATATTATTATTCTTATTATTCTTATTCTTACACCGACAACACCAACATGACACTTTTATCTGCACGCTTCACTGCACAGTAATGCTTTACAGTGAAGCTGTTGATACATAGCAGCCATATGTTTGCAAAACCAACAAAAATAAAAAAAATAAAAAAAAATAAAAATAAACAAAACAAAACAAACACAACCAAACCCCACTCCCAGACACCCACGTGACCCATTCTTTTTATTCTTATTATTATTATTATTATATATATTTTTTTTTTCTTTTTCTTTTTCTTTTTCTTATTCTTATTATTATTATTATTTTTCTTTTTCTTCATCATTATATATTTATCCTCTCCATGCTCATCATTTCATCATCATCCCCTTATTTATTTCTTTCTTTATTTATTTATTTTTCTCTCGATTCCCTTCTTTTCACACAACAAAAAAAAAAAAAAAACAACAAAAAAAAAAAAAAAACAACAAACAAACAAACAAACAAACAAACAAAAAATTGCACAACAACCCATATTTTATTCATCTCAGGGATCCACCCCGATCACAATTTTACAAAAAAAAAAAAAAAAAAAAAAAAAAAAAAAAAAAAACAACCACATCCACAGGCGCGATTTTTCTTCTCTACTCAGCCACCGGTCTCTTCTTCTTGCCTCTGTCCTGGGCGGGCCTTGCCGGTGTTGCCTCCGTGTTTCCCACTCCACTGGGCATGTTCACTCCCCCATACTCCTCCACTGCAGCATATGGCGGACCTCCAAAGCGGAACATCACGGTGGCCTTCCGCTTCAGCTCCTTGTTTTCTGCCCTTAGCACGCTCATCTCTGCTCGCGCATCCTTATACATGCGTTGGAGCAGAGCCAGCTGGGAGTTTAACTGCTGCACCTCATTTGTCCTACTCTGTAGCCGGTGCGACAGATTTGTGACCGCCGTCATGGACTCCACACATGCCTTCAACGTATACTGATTGGCTTCCACATCCGACTGCACCGCCATTTTTTGCTCCACAGACCGCATCGGAAAGTTCAGCGGAGCAAACCCAGCAGTGTTTGGTTGAGGTTCACTGGCCACCGCACCAGTTCTCTCTCCTGTGGACTCGTTGAGGTCGGGAAAGAGGGTAAGCAGCCCGCGGGAAGACGAAGCCATTTTTTCTGGGCAACAGAGTGTTATAGAGGGTGTTACAGAGTATCTTCTCAGCAAAACCTTCTCAGCAAAACGAAGAGTTTTTCAGAGGATTTTCGCCAATTGTTTGTCTTCGCCTCTGCCTCAGCTCTGTCTTGGTTAAATAGCCGAGGCAGCCACGCGCATCGCGCGCCTCTTGACGCCGACAACCTGGCACGCCTTTTGATGACTCCGGCACGCCTTTTGATGACACGCCTTTTGAGGGTGCGGGCACACCTTTTGAGGGCACGACTTTTGAGGGCTCGATATCTACATCCATGTATATCTTTTGGGCAGCCTATATACACACTCATACAGTGTCCTGTACAACGGTCAGCTTTATCAATCCCTTTGTTTCAACCTCAAATAGGTTTCTATCTTCACACCTATTTGAGTTTGAGGGGGGGTTATACACAGTATCATGTTCAAGTCGCCCCCTTGGTGCACCACCACAAGCTTCTACATCGGTCCGACATGACCCCGTAAACTGTCTTCTACATCGGTCCGACATGACCCCGTAAACTGTCTTCTACATCGGTCCGACATGACCCCGTAAACTGTCTTCTACATCGGTCCGACATGACCCCATAAACTGTCTTCTACAACGGTCCGACATGACCCCATAAACTGTCTTCAACAACGGTCCGACATGACCCCGTAAACTGTCTTCTACAACGGTCCGACATGACCCCGTAAACTGTCTGCTACAACGGTCCGACATGACCCCGTAAACTGTCCTGCTACATCGGTCCGACATGACCCCGTAAACTGTCTGCTACAACGGTCCGACATGACCCCGTAAACTGTCTGCTACAACAGTCCGACACGACCATACTGTGTCTTCTACAACGGTCTGACACAACCATACAGTGTCTCCTATCCTATTTTACTTTTATTTGTCAGTTCATTTTCTTATTTTGTTACTCTCTCCAAACTCAAGTTGGCTAGTACCTATCCTCCTTGAGTTTGAGGGGGGCTGTTAATGTAAAATGTAAATTGTAAACTACCACCCACCTACCACCTCCACTACCACTCACTCCACCTACCACCTCCACTACCACCTACACCTACTACCATCTTCTTCTCTATATATATAGGAATTGTAATATACAGAAAAATTACTCAACAATCAATAATACATAAATTCTTACAATGTTAATGTGTTAATTGGATGTTTTTTTTATTGTACCACAATATCTTAATATATGGGTCATTGTTAAATATTGACTAACCAAATTCTTGAACTTATTTTTCTGAAAAATTTTAAAAAAAAATCTTGAACTTATTTAGTTTTGTTGGTGTTGACTGAGAAATTTCTGGATAAGGACGCTGTAGTTTTTCTGGAATGTTTTTGTTGTATTTTTTTTATTAGTAAAACAAGTGGGTAAAATACACAATTCACTTATTTGAGTTAAAGTAAAATAACAAATAAACACATTTTAAAATAAAGTAATTTTGTTTGAATTTTAAAGATGGGTTATTGGATTAAACAGAGAATTGTGATCTGAAATTTGCAACTTCAACTTGCAAAGTTTTTTAATCGAGACAGGCCAAAATTGCTTCGATTTTTGTCGAAATGCAAAATAATAATAAATTAATTTAAAAAAAAAGAATAAATAAATAAGAAGAAGAAGAAGTAAATTTCAACTTTTAGTACACAGAATGTTGCTCCCCGAGATCTCTCTTAGTGATTGTCAATGAAAGCCAGCCATCCAAGACTTTTGGCTATCACAAAAAAACATATCTCTTCATTTTTTTATTTATAAATAGTTGAATTTTGTAACCAGTCTGTTCATTTATTTATTTATTTTTGAATCGTTCATAAGAGTTATACCACATGGCAGTATTACTATCCATAAGCATTAGAAGTGAAAATTTGACATGCGGCCCATTAATGACTTGAATCGTACACATAATTAGAGAGTTATGATTAATTATTCTTTCACACAAATACAAATACTAAACGATCCAATAATATGAATATTAAATGGAGTGGAAAACGCGTCGGGTACGGCTCAAAATTAATGAAAAATTACAATATGGACCAAATATATTCATCATTTATTTTCTAACTACCAAACAAAAGTGAGTCAATATATCCTCCGACTAAATTTTTTCATCATGCAATTGATTTAGAATATATAAACTACACCACAAGGTGTTCCAAAACAAATTGGCAAGGCATAGACGACTTAAACTCAAAATGTAGAGAATGCATATATTTCAATATAAAAGTGACGTTAGTATAAAAAAAAATTAAGTGTTATGTGAATTAAAATTTAAAAATATATATATAATTATGCTAAATCTATAAAAAAAATAATATAAAAAAATTCCAAAAGCTGCAAACTCGTCCAAAATTGTCTAACTACAAACGTCAAATTATATTTTATTTTTTGGGGAGGGTTGATGGGCATGCAATAAAGATCAAAATTCACTCTCACAGCCAAAAAGTTACTTTTGATGGTCCATGCAAAAACTTTTTGAGCATATATAAAAAATATATAATCATATATGTTTAGGCATGCGCAACAGTAATTAAGAGAGAAAGCAGAGAGATATGAGCGTGCCTTATGTTTTTTTTGCCTTTTCCTTTTAGTTGATCCTATCATGTGAGCGAGATTTGAGATTACATTTTGGGTTGTCAACTTATTACAGAGGGACTCTTGAAAAAGGAAGTGAACTACATAACATGGAATTACAAAACAAAACATATTGTTGGTAGTGGTGGGGTTTCTCCTTAATTCAATTGATTGCTTTTTTTATCTTTTTATTTCTTAGTCAAACATTGAGACTCCTTGGTTGACACAAGGTCATTCCACCAAATAAGATTCAAATATCTCCCAAAATTCTACCCTTTATTTTTTATTTTTTATGTTCTGGTTATGAAAAATGGATAATTTTTTTTAAAAAATATATATTTTTTAAGAAAATATTTTCTTATGTTTTTAATTTTAATGTACTTATGGCAGTGGTAGTGATGTGGTGGTGGCAACAATGGTTATGGTGGTGGAGATGGTAGTGGAGGTAATGTTGTTGGTAGTAATATAGTGGCATTAATAAGATTTTAATTTGAAAAAATATTTGAAAAATGTTAGGTACCAAATGGGGTGGACTGTTTAGATTTAAAGTTAGGAGGGAGTGTGCATCACACTTAAAATGATTTTAGGCCTCGTTTGGCAAGTGTTCCTTTTAACTAAAAATTCAAAAAGTTACTAAAAAAATAAAAAGCCAACAACCACTACAGGAAAACATAGCAAAAAACACGGAGTTTTAGCGACGCCGCGCCCCCCGTCGCAAAAAACGGTTTTTTGCGACGGTAACTGCACCTGTCGCAAATAATAGCCTTTAGCGACGGTACTGACCCGTCGGTAATGAAACCAAGCGGAGGGGTCGGAAATGCGGAAGTATTAGCGACGGTAAATAAAATCGTCGCAAAAAACCTTTTTTTTTAGACGGCATATATCATTTGCGACGGAAATTTGCCGTCGCAAAAAAGGATTAATTCAAACGGCGCCGTTTTGCCTTATATTTGCGACGGTCTACATCATACCGTCCCAAAAAGTCCAAAAAAAAAAAAAACCTTCTTCTTCCTGTTGGCTGCCGCTCGATCCTCCTCCCCAAATCCCTAACTTCACCCCCAAATTCCCCAAACGGCCTACGAGGAAGACAGCGGTGGTGCGGCGGCGACGGCGACGGCTCCGGCGACAAGAGTGGTGCTCCGGCGACGACTCTCTCTCCCTCTGCGTATGCTCTCTTTCTCTCTCTCTCTCTCTCTCTCTCTCTCTCTCTCTCTCTCTCTCTCTCTCTCGGTCTATGTATATATATATATATATAAATCTGTCTATATATATATATGCAATGTATATAAATCTATATATATATATATATAAATCTGAAATCTGTCTATATATATATATAAATCTGTTTATCTGAAATCTATATATATAAATCTGTCTATATATATATATAAATCTGTCTATATATATGTATATAAATCTGTTTATTAATAACATACTTTAATTAAGAACATACTTTAATTAATAAATCTGTCTATATATATGTATATAAATCTGAAATCTGTCTATATATAACAGATTTGTCTCATGGTTATTAATAAATCTGTCTATATATGTATATATATATATATATATATATATAAATCTGTTTATTTTTTAATTATTATCAACATTTATCAATTATTATCAATTAGTGTTTTTAATTTTTTTTAATTATTTTTATGGTTGTTTTCATTTATATCTCTTCAACTATTATCATTTTTTTTTTCTATTTCATCCATAAATTATCAATTTTACCATTCAATCCTTCAAGTTTTTTATTTTTTTATTTTTTCCAAATCATATGCTCTAATTAGAAATAGTTTGTCAAAATCAGTAACAGTAGCAACCTAACATAATGTGAAAAATTTTAATCTTATAATTTAGACAACCACATCATCCGGCCAAACAACTATTTTCTTATTCATATTATATTAGAGCATCTCTATCAAAATAGTTATTTTTATTTTTTTAATTAAAACAGTGATTAAATCACTAAATTTCAACTCCATTGAACTAATAACTATCAAGTTAGCTATTTTAGTTTTCGTAGTTTTGGCTCAGTAAATGCAGTTAGTAGTTTCAGCTAGTCAAACATTAAAAATATATTATTTTTGGTATTTTTTAGTTACTTGTGTTGAGTTTACGAACTTAAGAACGAAATAAATTAAACTAATACTTTAATTGTTTAAATCGTCTCAAATTATATTGGTGTTTAAGAAGATTCAATTACAAATAACCATGAGACAAACTTAATTATAAAGTTTTAATAATAATATAAACTCAATTATAAAGTCATGAAGTTTTATCTTTAACTAATGGGGGTGTTTTTAACCACGGAAAGTCAGTGGAGGTCTGAAAAAACTTTACTAACGAAATAAAATTTTGACAATGGGGGTTTGATATCATACACATATAATGGTTCGATTACAAATTTAAATTGCAAATGTTTAAATAAGTCATAAAAATATTTAAGAGAAAATAAAAAAAATACAAAAAAAAAAAAAACAGGATTTTAACCCTTATAATAAAATAAATCTTAAATTTTTAATTTAATTAATTTAAACCTTAAATAGGAATTTTAGACATTTCGTTAATTTGCCAAATAGGATGTCGAGTGAATATTTATGTGTAGGTATTATATTTAGAGTTACTTTGGTGAGATATTCTTGTGGATGTGTACAGATGATGGATAAGAGTTGGATTGATTTGCCAAATAGGATGTCGAGTGAATACATTAATGGGATTGATGAATTCCTTGTGTTTGCCTACACCAATAGGGTTGAAGGTTCAATGATCAGTTGTCCGTGTAGGAAGTGTGAGAATCGATACTATTTTGTACGAGATGGTGTACGGGAGCATTTGATTTTGAATGGTTTTTTTAAAAAATACAAACATTGGATTAATCATGGGGAATCTTACATATCTCTGCATAGTAATCGAGAGAATGAAACATTAGCTAATTTAGACATTGGAAATGATATGATTGGAATGATACAAGGGGTTATGGGAAATCCACATGCCGGTACAAGTGTTGAGGGTGATGAACCACAGGGGCCTGATCCCCGTGCATCTGAACCCCAGCTCGGTCCAAATGCAGAGACTGCAAAGTATTTCAAACTTCTTCAAGATGCACAAAGTGAATTGTATCCGGGTTGTCAGAAGTTCACATCTTTGTCATTCATTGTTCGACTTCTACATTTGAAAGTGCTTAATCAGTGGACGGACAAGTCTGTTGACATGTTGCTTGAGTTATTGAATGAGGCGTTTCCGTTGGGTGTGAAACTCCCGGACTCATATTATAAAGCTCAAAAGGTCACAACAGATTTGGGCTTCACGTATGAGACGTGGGATGCATGTCCCAACAGTTGCATGTTGTTTCGAAACGAGGACGCCAATCTTGATAAATGTGTCATATGCAACAGTTCTAGATGGAAATCAAATGGTGATGGTGGTTCAAATGGTCCTAACACAGGTGGCAAACAAGTAGCTGCAAAACAGATGAGGTATTTTCCTTTAAAGTCAAGGTTGCAGAGGTTGTTTATGTCATCCAAGACGGCCAAGTTAATGAGATGGCATGCAGAGGAACGAACTGATGATGGTGTCTTCAGGCATCCTGCTGACTCCCTTACATGGAAAGATTTTGACCGTCGGAATATTGACTTTAGTAATGATTGCCGAAGTGTAAGGCTTGGCTTAGCATCTGATGGTTTTAACCCATTCAGGACGATGAACATAGTTCATAGCACTTGGCCTGTTGTGCTCATTCCATACAACTTGCCGCCATGGATGTGCATGAAGCAACCATTTCTAATTTTATCTGTGCTTATTGACGGCCCGAAAGGACCTGGTGACAAGATTGATGTTTATATGCAACCGTTGATTGAGGAGTTGAAAGAACTATGGAATGAGGGTGTGTCAACATTTGATGCATCAACAAATCAAATGTTTCAAATGCATGCAGCTTTACTGTGGACAATTAGTGATTTTCCTGTATACGCAAACTTGTCAGGATGGAGCACTAAAGGAGAATATGCATGTCCTTGTTGCAATAAGGAAACTACATCGTGTTGGTTGAAGCATAGTAGGAAACAATCATACTTGGGTCATCGCAGATTTTTACCTACTGGCCATAAATTCCGGAAGGATAAAGTATCATTTGATGGTAGTCGGGAAGTCAGACTCAAACCAAAATTGTTGTCTGGAACTGAGATGTTGCTACAATTAGAATCTGAGGGTATTTTAACCCAATACAATAGGGATGACCTTAAGGAGAGGCATAGGAGACAGGTAGAGAAGGAGAAAGCTGGACATCGCACCCATAGTTGGAAGAAAAAGAGTATCTTTTATGAATTGCCATATTGGGAGCACAATCTAATAAGACACAACCTCGATGTGATGCATATAGAGAAGAATGTTTGTGACAATGTGTTGTGGACAATATTAGGGGTTGCAGGAAAATCGAAGGATGGTGTTAATGCTCGGCGTGATTTACAAGATATGAATATTAGAAAACCCCTACATTTGCAGTTAAGAGGGTCGAATAAAGCCTATTTACCACCAGCACAATTCACGATGACCAAGGATGAGAAAGATTTGTTCTTGAAAGTGTTGAAGGAAGTAAGAGTTTCCGACGGGTATTCATCCAATATATCACGTCGTGTGTGCTTACATGATAGAAGCATTGGGGGTCTTAAGAGCCACGATAGTCATATTCTGATACAACAACTTATTCCATTGGCTATTCGCAGATCGTTACCGAAGAATGTAATTGAACCCTTGATTGAATTGAGCAATTTCTTTAGACAATTGTGTTCGAAAGTGAATCGTGCGACGGATTTGCAATATATTAAAGATCGTATCGTTGTAACACTTTGTCATCTAGAGAAAATATTTCCTCCGAGTTTTTTTGATATAATGGAGCACTTGCCTATACATCTAGCTGATGAAGCGTTATTGGGTGGAGCGATTTAGTTTCGATGGATGTATCCAATTGAGAGGTATCTTCTTACTTTGAAGCAATACGTGCGTAATAGAGCTCGTCCTGAAGGATCAATTGCTAAAGGATATCTTATGGAAGAATGCATGAATTTTTGTGCACAATATCTCAGTGATGTGGAAACCAAATCTAGTCGACCCGTGAGGAACTATAGTGGTGCTGATAATTTGGGTCATGCTACCGGTGAAAACACAAGTTTTTATCTTGATAATACTTCTTGGGTACAAGCTCATCGGTACATCTTATGCAATACAAGCGCGGTTCAACCATTCATAAAGTAGGTTAAGTCACTCACTCAATATTTTATTATGTTTTATTGAATTTTCAACTAAAATTTTTGTATGGCTAAAATTTCAATCTACACAGCAAACACCTTGAAGTACTTAAGCTCAAAATGCCTCGTGTCGACGATCATCAACTTCGGCATGAACATTTTGAAACTTTTCACATTTGGTTCAAGGAACATGTATGTATTTAACTCTATAGATTCTAGTTACTTAAGTCGATCTACATTTTAAATTTTACATTTCGTGTTAAATAGGTCCAAACTTTGCGAAGGACTACTGATGTCATACTTTCTGAAGAGATTATTCTATTGGCAAATGGTCCTCATAACCTGGCAAGGAGGTTCAACGGGTATATACTGAATGGGTTTCGGTATCGAGTAAAGGCCATGGATGATCGTCAAGCCACACAAAATTGTGGTGTAGCTTTGAAGGCAGATACCATAAGTTATGCTAGTCGAAAAGACAAGAATCCTCGTCTGGGGTCTGTGTACTATTATGGACAATTGACAGATATTGTTGAGATTTGATATTCCAATGAGAAGAAACATGTGTTGTTTAAGTGTGATTGGATTGACAACATTCACGGAAAGAAAGAAGATGTCTTCAATTTCACGTTGGTGAACTTCAATCATTTGTTGTACCGAGATGATCGAATTACCAATGAACCTTTCATCTTGGCGTCCCAAGCAGAGCAAGTTTGGTATGTTGCAGACCCGTTACAACAAGACTGGCAAGTCGTGGTGAAGATGTCTCAAAGAGGTTTATTTGATATGAGTTCAACTGATCCACAAATCGAGCCATACATGAGCCAACAATTGGAAGAAAATATAATGCTTCGTGATGAAGAAGTTGGTTGGGTGAGGGAAGCCGCAGAAGGGGAAACAGTTGATGTTCAAATAGGCTGATATGTAATCAACATTAGTAATTCAATTAAGGCCAAGGTTGTAGTTAATCATCAATTTCTTAATTTACTTTGTCTTTGTAATTGTATTAGTTCAAATCATGTCATATTATAGTTGATGACAAACCATTGTCTATGTTTCTAATGTCAATTAATGTTATATTGCTTGAAGATTATTATGGGAAGGAAGAGGAAGCCTGATCATCCCCGGCGCATGATGTCTGATGTGCTACATAACAGGACATCAGTAGCACCACCATTAAAGGAGGCATCACATCGGCCAGCATCGGAGGGGCCATTAGTGCCACCACCATCTGAGGGGCCATTACCACCGTATCGACCACCATCAGTGGCACCACAGCAGCTACCATGTACTCGGCCTCCACGCCTACCATCGGTGCGTCCACCATCAATGGCACCACAGCAGCTATCATCATCAGCTTATGAGCCATCCGCAGGTATTTAAATTTGCTTTGATTTGCATGAAAATTATTTACACATACATTTATTTATGCTCATTATATATAACTTGTTTATTCTCATTGTATTTTGCAGACCCTTCGACTTCTTCACAGCCCACATCAGGTTTATTTGATATGATTTGTATTCACATTATTTAAATTTGCATTTGGTTGTTACCATTGCATATTGTTTATTATTATTGTATATCGCAGGTCATGTTAGTTCTTCATCAACCTCGACTAGGCGTGGTAGAGGATGTGCCAAGGGCATTAAAGAGTGGGGTACTGGTAAAAAGCTGCACATACAATTTGATGGAAATTACTGCCCAATAGGGGATAACGTGGCCAAGTTAACTACTCAACTAGGCATTATTGTCCGGAATGGTAACATTGTTCCTCTTACATTTGTTGACTGGAACAGTGTGCCTGATGATATTGTTGATGCTATCTGGAAGGATGTGAAGGTAAAAGTATATTTTTGTCCACAAATTCGAATTCCAAATTTGTGTTATACTTAGCCTTAAACTTTGTGTTTTATAGGACAATTTGAATATATGTCCAGAGGAGTACAAGCCAATCTGCATGAAAAACTGCAACAGCATATGGAAGGATCACAAGAACAAGCTTAAGGCTAAGTATTTCAAGCCTAGAAGCTCTGATCCTAATCTGAAGGATGATGTTCCTATGAACGTTGTGCCAAGCCAGTGGGAACAACTTGTAGAGTATTGGCGTACTTCCGATGCTGAGGTATACAATTACGTTATATTTATGATATGTAAACATACAAATCATATTTACATACTTACATTTGTTGAACTTGTTATAGAAAATTGCAAGTAGGAACGCTAAAAATCGGCGAGCTCACGGCATAGCTCATACCACAGGGCGTACTACTTTCTCTCAGATACGGCATGAGGTTTACATTTTATTGTTTTATTTTTCTATATAAATAAACATTGTATATTTGCAAATTATTTGGATTCTAATTTTCATATTTCTAAAAAAAAATTTAGATGACCAGTAAGGGGGAGTCTACTGATAAGATGAATGTTTGGCTTATGACACGTAGAGTAGATGACCCAGAGGTTATCCAGACCTTGGTAGTTTCCAAACACCTTTGATTGTATTTAAAGTTTATTTTTTGTGTGTCAACCATCTTAATTTCGCGTATACTTGTGTGTCTTATTCAATACAGGATGAGTTTAATCGTCAACTCTCTATGCTACCTGAGGATGGTCGGACTTTGGAGGCTAGGAATGCCATTTTCCATGAGTTGATAGGTCATGACAGACATGGATATTGTCGTACAAACGGGAGAATCGTGCCTCAGAGAGTGGTGTATAAGGATGGTGCTGGGCCATCACAGTCAACACCCCATCCATCGACTATTGATCAGATCACGCAGCAGGTTCGTGCTGAGCTAAGGGATGAGTTGAGGGAGGAGCTGCGAGCAGAGTTCTCTAAACATTTGCAGCAGATGAGAGCTGAGATGATGGCCCTTGTGTCACAGGGGGCGAGTGTGGATCCCAACAGACAGGTTCCATATAAACATCACAATTGTTTGATAGTTCAATTTTCACTCAAGATTATGTATGAAATTCGAATATGATTAACACATTATGCACTGACTAACATAGGTTCCTGATGCATCGAGTGGCCACCGGGCATTTAGGGAATCTGCAGAAGACGAGAATCCATATACACCACCACCAGAAGATCAGGTATAAAATTTATCTTTGCATTCTAAGCTAAAATGCATCTTTGCGTTCTTAACTTGAATTCGAGGCGTTAACGCCCCAAAATCAGCAAACGGCGTCGGTTTAGGACAAAACTTGGCACACACGACCGCCTAGGCACGAGAGACTTGTGCGAGAAGACGGGGCTCGAATCGGGTTCCCGGTTTGGGAGTTAGAGCCGGATTTCACTTTAGGCGAACTACTTCTTTAAGAAACTTGAATTTGAGGAGTTAACGCCCCAAAATTACCAAACGGCTTTGGTTTAGCACGAAACTTGGCACACACGACCGCCTAGGCACGAGAGACTTGTGGGAGAAGACGGGGCTCGAATCGGGTTCCCGGTTTGGGAGTTAGAGCCGGATTTCACTTTAGGCAAACTACTTCCTTAAGAAACTTGAATTTGAGGAGTTAACGCCCCAAAATTACCAAACGGCGTCGGTTTAGCACGAAACTTGGCACACACGACCGCCTAGGCACGAGAGACTTGTGGGAGAAGACGGGGCTCGAATCGGGTTCCCGGTTTGGGAGTTAGAGCCGGATTTCACTTTAGGCAAACTACTTCCTTAAGAAACTTGAATTTGAGGAGTTAACGCCCCAAAATTACCAAACGGCGTCGGTTTAGCACGAAACTTGGCACACACGACCGCCTAGGCACGAGAGACTTGTGGGAGAAGACGGGGCTCGAATCGGGTTCCCGGTTTGGGAGTTAGAGTCGGATTTCACTTTAGGCAAACTACTTCTTTAAGAAACTTGAATTCGAGGCGTTAACGCCCCAAAATCACCAAACGGCGTCGGTTTAGCACGAAACTTGGCACACACGACCGCCTAGGCACGAGAGACTTGTGGGAGAAGACGGGGCTCGAATCGGGTTCCCGGTTTGGGAGTTAGAGTCGGATTTCACTTTAGACAAACTACTTCTTTAAGAAACTTGAATTCGAGGCGTTAACGCCCCAAAATCACCAAACGGCGTCGGTTTAGCACGAAACTTGGCACACACGACCGCCTAGGCACGAGAGACTTGTGGGAGAAGACGGGGCTCGAATCGGGTTCCCGGTTTGGGAGTTAGAGTCGGATTTCACTTTAGACAAACTACTTCTTTAAGAAACTTGAATTCGAGGCGTTAACGCCCCAAAATCACCAAACGGCGTCGGTTTAGCACGAAACTTGGCACACACGACCGCCTAGGCACGAGAGACTTGTGGGAGAAGACGGGGCTCGAATCGGGTTCCCGGTTTGGGAGTTAGAGTCGGATTTCACTTTAGGCAAACTACTTCTTTAAGAAACTTCTTTTCGAGGCGTTAACGCCCCAAAATCACCAAACGGCGTCGGTTTAGCACGAAACTTGGCACACACGACCGCCTAGGCACGAGAGACTTGTGGGAGAAGACGGGGCTCGAATCGGGTTCCCGGTTTAGGAGTTAGAGTCGGATTTCACTTTAGGCAAACTACTTCTTTAAGAAACTTCTTTTCGAGGCGTTAATGCCCCAAAATCACCAAACGGCGTCGGTTTAGCACGAAACTTGGCACACACGACCGCCTAGGCACGAGAGACTTGTGGGAGAAGACGGGGCTCGAATCGGGTTCCCGGTTTGGGAGTTAGAGTCGGATTTCACTTTAGGCAAATTACTTCCTTATGAAACTTGAATTCGAGGCGTTAACGCCCCAAAATCACCAAACGGCGTCGGTTTAGCATGAAGCTTGGCACACACAACCGCCTAGGCACGAGAGACTTGTGGGAGAAGACGGGGCTCGAATCGGGCTCCCGATTTGGGAGTTAGAGTCGAATTTCACTTTAGGCAAACTACTTCTTTAAGAAACTTGAATTCGAGGCGTTAACGCCCCAAAATCACCAAACGACGTCGGTTTAGCACCAAACTTGGCACACACGACCGCCTAGGCACGATAGACTTGTGGGAGAAGACGGGGCTCGAATCGGGTTCCCGGTTTGGGAGTCAGAGTCGGATTTCACTTTAGGCAAACTACTTCTTTAAGAAACTTCTTTTCGAGGCGTTAACGCCCCAAAATCACCAAACGGCGTCGGTTTAGCACGAAACTTGGCACACACGACCGCCTAGGCACAAGAGACTTGTGGGAGAAGACGGGGCTCGAATCGGGTTCCCGGTTTGGGAGTTAGAGTCGGATTTCACTTTAGGCAAACTACTTCCTTAAGAAACTTCTTTTCGAGGCGTTAACGCCCCAAAATCACCAAACGGCGTCGGTTTAGCACGAAACTTGGCACACACGACCGCCTAGGCATGAGAGACTTGTGGGAGAAGACGGGGCTCGAATCTGGTTCCCGGTTTGGGAGTTAAAGCCGGATTTCACTTTAGGCAAACTACTTCCTTAAGAAACTTGAATTTGAGGAGTTAACGCCCCAAAATTACCAAACGGCGTCGGTTTAGCACGAAACTTGGCACACACGACCGCCTAGGCACGAGAGACTTGTGGGAGAAGACGGGGCTCGAATCGGGTTCCCAGTTTGAGAGTTAGAGTCGGATTTCACTTTAGGCAAATTACTTCCTTAAGAAACTTCTTTTCGAGGCGTTAACGCCCCAAAATCACCAAACGGCGTCGATTTAGCACGAAACTTGGCACACACGACCGCCTAGGCACGAGAGACTTGTGGGAGAAGACGGGGCTCGAATCGGGTTCCCGGTTTGGGAGTTAGAGCCGGATTTCACTTTAGGCAAACTACTTCCTTAAGAAACTTGAATTTGAGGAGTTAACGCCCCAAAATTACCAAACGGCGTCGGTTTAGCACGAAACTTGGCACACACGACCGCCTAGGCACGAGAGACTTGTGGGAGAAGACGGGGCTCGAATCGGGTTCCCGGTTTGGGAGTTAGAGTCGGATTTCACTTTAGGCAAATTACTTCCTTAAGAAACTTCTTTTCGAGGCGTTAACGCCCCAAAATCACCAAACAGCGTCGGTTTAGCACGAAACTTGGCACACACGACCGCCTAGGCACGAGAGACTTGTGGGAGAAGACGGGGCTCGAATCGGGTTCCCAGTTTGAGAGTTAGAGCCGGATTTGACTTTAGGCAAACTACTTCTTTAAGAAACTTGAATTCGAGGCGTTAACGCCCCAAATCACCAAACGGCGTCGGTTTAGCACGAACCTTGGCACACACGACCGCCTAGGCACGATAGACTTGTGGGAGAAGACGGGGCTCGAATCGGGTTCCCGGTTTGGGAGTTAGAGTCGGATTTCACTTTAGGCAAATTACTTCTTTAAGAAACTTCTTTTCGAGGCGTTAACGCCCCAAAATCACCAAACGGCGTCGGTTTAGCACCAAACTTGGCACACACGACCGCCTAGGCATGAGAGACTTGTGGGAGAAGACGGGGCTCGAATCGGGTTCCCGGTTTGGGAGTTAGAGTGAGATTTCACTTTAGGCAAATTACTTCCTTAAAAAACTTGAATTCGAGGCGTTAACGCCCCAAAATCACCAAACGGCGTCGGTTTAGCACGAAACTTGGTACACACGACCGCCTAGACACAATAGACTTGTGGGAGAAGACGGGGCTCGAATCGGGTTCCCGGTTTGGGAGTTAGAGTCGGATTTCACTTTAGGCAAACTACTTCTTTAAGAAACTTCTTTTCGAGGCGTTAACGCCCCAAAATCACCAAACGGCGTCGGTTTAGCACAAAACTTGGCACACACGACCGCCTAGGCACGAGAGACTTGTGGGAGAAGACGGGGCTCGAATCGGGTTCCCGGTTTGGGAGTTAGAGCCGGATTTCACTTTAGGCAAATTACTTCCTTAAGAAACTTGAATTTGAGGAGTTAACGCCCCAAAATCACCAAACGGCGTCGGTTTAGCACGAAACTTGGCACACACAACCGCCTAGGCACGAGAGACTTGTGGGAGAAGACGGGGCTCGAATCGGGTTCCCGGTTTGGGAGTTAGAGTCGGATTTCACTTTAGGCAAACTACTTTTTTAAGAAACTTGAATTCGAGGCGTTAACGCCCCAAAATCACCAAACGGCGTCGGTTTAGCACGAAACTTAGCACACACGACCGCCTAGGCACGAGAGACTTGTGGGAGAAGACGGGGCTCGAATCGGGTTCCCGGTTTGGGAGTTAGAGCCGGATTTCGGTCCAGTCAAAATTATTTACTAAACTATCTTTCTAATTATATGGTTGTCAATTTTTTTTTTTATATTTTTCTATAATTAAAATATTAACACATTATATGGTTTTTAATTATTTTTATCTTGTTTTTTTCAGATATTTCCTGAGTAGCAGTTGGCTTTTTCTGGAATGCGGGCGTATCAAGATTATGACTAATTTTTGTTTTTGTAACCCACGAACGAATGAAGACGAAAACTTTTGATTTTGATTTTGATTTATGTTATTTAAATTTGGGAGCAACATTATGTATGTATTATGCGACGTTATGTAGTGGCATAATTTTTATTGTTATGAATTTTTATTTATGTATTGCTATGAATGGAACAATATTATTAATTTTCATTATTTGTCAATTTTTGTTTATGTACGTATTTATATTATTCTGTAATTTTTCAATTTTTTATACTTATTTTTTATCTAATACAGGTTATTTTAATTTTTTTAATAATTTATCAGCAGGGTTTTTTTTTTTTTTTTAATTTTTTGAGACGGGAGAAGAACCCGTCGCAAAAACCATTAATAGGCTTTTGCGACGGTACCAACACAGTCGCAAAAGCTGTCTTATTGAATGTACAGGACACCTTTAGCGACGGTAAACCGTGCCGTCGCCAATACTTATAAGATGCCAAAGCCTTTAACGACGGTAATGTTCCCGTCTCAAAAATTCACTTTTAGCGACGGGAATTACGTGCCGTCGCGAAAAGTGATTTTTCCCCCATTATTTGTGACGGTAAAAATGCCGTCGCAAAAAACACACCTTACCGTCGCAGAAACTAATGGCGACGGTACTTACCGTCGCGAAAGGTCTTTTGCAACCCCATCTGTCGCGACCCCCCCTTACCGTCGCAAAAAGCCACATTACCGTCGCAAAAGGCATTAGCGACGGCTTCCGGGAGCATTTGCGACGGCCGTTTACCGTCGCAAAAAACAAATTTTTTTGTAGTGAACCTATATCAAAAAGTCAAAGATTTCCTTTTCTCTCTACTTTTTGCACATTTTTTTCATAAAAAGTCAAAAAGTCATCTCAAACATATTAATTTTTTTTACATCACATTTTAGCCAAAAAGTCAAAAAGTTACTAAAAAAATCTGTTTCCAAACGAGTCCTACTATTCTACTTATTATTGAAAACATTTTTCACATTTTAAAAGAGAAAAATATTTTTCTTACTAAATTAGACTTAATTCACCATGAAAACTATTTTTTTATTAATTTTTACTTTTCATTATATCAAATTTTAAAAAATATAAAAATATTTTCCACCTAAATAAATAAATAAATAAAGCCTTACTTTTCAAAGTAAAATGATTTTAGGCTTTTTAAAGGGAAAAATGCTTGGGAGCACTAATTAGTGCTCCCACTAATTAGGTGGCAGTGGGTCCCGTCATTAATGATGTGATGTTTTTGTCTTGGAGTTGTATTTTTTTTTTTTTTACTTTTTTAATGCATTAGTGCTATTAGAGCATCTCCAACCCACTAGGCATATGATGCTTGTTAGTCAAAATGCCTAATATGACTCACTTTTTTCAACTCCAATGCACTAGGCATATGCTTAGGCATTTTGGCTCAGCTCACATTCACTAGCTACATGTAGCTAGCCTTCAAGGCTAGGCAAAATGTATTTAATCATTAAGATTATTTCCCTCCATCTTTGTTGCTGACGTGGCATTCTATGAAGTTAATAGTATTTGGATGAATAGCTAAAATAAAGAGCATGGTTGGGGTAGAAACATGAAATCATTGACAGGCAAAATAAAATGTGTACTTTATAGTAATATTTAGATAGGTAAAGTGCCTACTATCATTGGAGATGCTCTTAGTGGTGATGTTTTTAATGGGATGAATCATTGTTATTTTAAAGGGGATGATGAAACTATTTAGCATAGTACTTTTTATGTGACATGTCCTACATCTAGAGAGATAGCATTGAACGTTGGTCTCTTCATCAAGAGGGAGAGGATGTGTAAAGTTCGTATCCACTATTTTTCATCCTATAGATAATGTTTGTTTGGCTTCATAGCCAAGGGATTGGACTATCAATTCTGTGGATCTTACATAGCCTATGTTTGGTTGACCAAAATAAAATGAGACTAGTAGTCGCATGAGACTATGAATACCCTCACATAGGGGGATTAACTTGGCTAAATTTTGAATAGAATTAAGAAAATGGTGAGGAAATTAAGTCTATTTTATATAAAAAATTTATTCTTTTAATTTTTTTTTAACCAAGTGCAACTATTTATTTTAATATTTGTTCTAATTTTTTAAATCTAGAAATAATTTATTTATTAATTTCATATAAAAATAATTTAACAATCTCATCACTAATAATCTCCAATACTATCATCAAAACAAACATACTTTTACTTAATTCCCTTACTAACAATCCCCACATTAACAATCTCTTCACTAACAATTTTTTCATTAACAATCCCTTCTAACCTAATCCGTCAAACAAACGTGGCCATAGTGTTGTACTGTCTCAAATATTTGTTTATTATCCTAGGCTAAATCTCCCTAACTTAGATTACATAATAAAGAAATGATTTAAAACAAATAAATAACGAAGACAAAGATATGATCTCAAATGTGTATATGTACAATTATAGTGGTTGTTCAAATTTTTTTGAGACTTTGAGTTGAATTGTCAAGTTACCTATAATGTTGAGCCAATTTGGTGTGTATATTTTTTTAGGTGCCAAAAAAAAAAAAAAATGACAAAAGAAAAGCCCTTTCAAAATGTGAGTTTGCTAAAGCTTGATATTTATTTTGTTTAAGCAATTCAAATTTTGTTTCATATGAAATTAGGTAAGATTAGAATTTGTGAAATACCTCAATATAGTGATAGAGACGGTGGTGACATATGATATATGATGATATATGATGGAGATTACATAGTTCAATAAGTGAGAGATAAAACCAATTTATCTCACTCATTTGGTCAATCTCTATGATACACCATGGATGATAGTGTAAATGTTGCATTCAATGTTCCAATATTGTTCCAATTTTACACATTCAAATGCATTAGTGCTATACAATCAGAATAATGTGTTTAGTTTTGGTTTTATATTCATTAAAAGCAAACAATTTATCAAAATGGTTTGAGTAATAATAAAGAAACAATTTTTTTTTTTTTAATTTACAGAATGTTCATACATTTATCATTATTGTTAAAATTTCACAAATTCTATTATCACATTATTATTGTTATGAATTCTGTCAAAAAATTCTCTAAGCATATTATTTTCCAAATAATTTATATTTTCAAAAATACATTTGTCACACAATTCTGTGTGAAATTTTTGTAAGAATGGTGTGACCTCATGGTTCAAGAGCGTTGAGAGACTGGGATCTTCGTGGCTGAACCAGGAGCACAGGCTTGGATATGCGACTAAAATGGTCCCATATATGTAACTATGTCTTCAACATGAGTGCCCACAGACCAAACAAACTGTTGGAGTTTGATTCAAGTACTTAGATGGGTCATCTAGACCAACTGAAAGTGACCTGTCTCTGAATGGAATGAGGGCCCATCAATAGGGCCCACCAACTTTGTGTGGTTCAAAATAGGGGTCTTGAGCTTGAATTGCCCATCTAGCCCTAAAATTATGTTGGATTCTCTCAGGCTGGATTAATAATTTAAATTGTTTATTTTTAAGGATTTATTAATTATATATTTAAATTTATATGATTGAATATTAGTAGTTATATATTTAAATCACGTTTTGTATTATAAAAAAAAATGAATAGTTGTTCTAAAAATTATATTTATCATCTATTTTTTTTTAAGAAAAATGTGATTTAAATATATAGTTACTGATATCCAGTTATTTTAATTTTTTATATGAATATTCTACTTAATGAGTTTTAAAAAGTGAACAATTTGAATCATCAATAATGACCCCAAAACGGGTTTACTGTTCCCAATTGCTCTTTCAAGTTAGACGACCAACTTGAAAGAATCGAAACCTTTCTAAATATTGGGCACAAAAAATAAATGACTAGTTATTATTTCTGAAAGGGCATTGCTATTTTAATCAAAAAGTTAGACCCACTTTTTAAATTCAATAATATGACAATCAATTATAATATCTAACACAATTCTTTCTCTCGTATCTTTTCTAATTATTAATTAATCATCTCTTTTACATATCACGAAATTTAAAAAGTAGACATATATTATTTTTCTCTTAAAAAGTGAGTATCATGTAAATTTTTACAAAAATCTTATCAATTTATGCATGTTTTTTTATTAGATTTTACGTTTGATTTATGTATTTTGAAAAACATTCCATCTCTCGCAAATAATACCACAACCAATGGTCCCTCAAGACAACAAAATATCTTCCATTGGGTCAATGGCATGTTGGTCCGAAGTTTATCACTTCAATACAAGCTTTATGGGTATACACTAGACAACTTATTGTTTGTATATGCATGTGTTAATGAATTGTTTGTATATGCATGTGTTAATGAATGTGTGTGAGAGAGAGAGAAATATGACACGAACATCAACCTTCAATAGTTGTTTCCTTTGTTTAAATTTTCTTATATTTAATTGTGATTATAAAATTAGTGTAATAGTGGCTATTAAGATAACTCTGTTTGGTAGAGTTTATTTTCAACTTATTTTAATTTTTAACTTAATTTAAGGTATTTTGGTGTGTTTGATTCAGTTTAATAATACAGATTATAGTTTTTTTTAAGTCAAAAATCAACTTTTTCTTTGAGTGGGAGAAGAGAAGCTTTTTGGAACAGCTTAACCGAGCAGCTACAATTTGAGGGGATAAAATGACTTAAATGCCCCTCACAATTTCAAGTAATTACAAGTGTACCATATATATAAATAAAAAAACTCTTATTGTTGTCTCTTCAACGAAACTGTGTGGCGATTTCCGACAAACATGAACCAGAGATCTCTCTTTCTCTCTCTCTCTCTCTCCCTCGCTCTCCCTCTCTTTCCCTGTGCTACATCCATGGCATCGAACTTAGGGTTTTTTGTCGTCGGGTTCGGAGAGTGGATCGCAATCGCCAGATCTTGGCAGATCGCGATTTTCAGCGAACATGGACCAAAGATCACGGCAGATCTCAAATTCGGGAAAAAAAACATTTTCCTTTTATGAAAAGTTAAATAATTAACTAAAATAGGATATATTCTCAAATGGGGCCATTGGTGACAATGTTAGTAGTGCCAATAGGGTGGTAATAATTGTAGTGTTGGTAACAATGATGACAACAATGGAGGTGGTGGTGAATTTTTTTTTTTTTTTTTGGGTCTAAATAAATATGTTTTTCGTTCATTATGTAGAACGTTAACACTTTTTTAATTTTTTTTATTTAATTGTATCAAATGTCACTTTTTTTTTTTTACAAAAACAAACAAAAATTAAAATCAAGAACCAGATCCTTTGTCATGTAAAAAGTGTCAATTACTTCTAACAGTGCTACTTGAAATTCAATACTAATGGTTATTACTATTTTGCTATTGCTATTGCTATAATTTGGCAATGAATAGTATTATTTTGTCAAATTATAGCAATAGTGCTCCAATGATCATTTGCTATTTTTGACAAATCTCAACCAACTTTCCCTCTAAGGTTGTAGGTATTGTTTGGATATAGGTTTTTTGTGATTTTATTTTTGTTTATTTTTTGTCTTTTGTGACATTTTTTTACCTGTTTGTTAAAAAAATTATATATTTATATTTTTCCCAACTAGACAAATATAAAACAATGAAAAATTGAAAAAATTGAAAAAAATTATATATTTATATTATAATGTCTTTTTATTATAATAAAATTATCTTCATTTAATATCAGCTAAAGTATTTTATCTTTTTATTGCCTTCATTTGAAAAAATATATTTATTTTTTTGCATTATACTTTATTGAAAATATTAAATTATAATACAAATTAGTGGACATTATACATTGAAAAAATAATATTACATTATGAAGTACAAAATACTCAAAAAAAAAAATGAAATTTCATTACAAAATAAAAATTACATTGCAAATAAAGACTAAAAATTACATTAAAAAATAAATGATATTGCAAAAAATAAAGACTAACATTTATCCTATAATTATTCATCAGGAGGTAGGGGAAATAAAAATTTGGGCTGCTTACATTTGAGGACCACTTGGCGAAAATCTCATTTTTTCGCATTGTGTAATACGCTTTCATCTGAGGGTCCAAATGAGAAATATCCGTAGTCATTATCATATGTTCTTCCTTTTTCATCTCATGTTCTTGTTTTCTGATCTCAAATTCATGTTTTTTCATCTCAAGTTCTTTCATCTCCTGCAGTGCTTCAATCCATTTTTGTTCTCTTTCATCTTTTTTCTTTTCTTTCTCAGCAAGGTATTGGTTAAATGTGTCCAATTGTGTGCCCATTTTTTGAACTTCAGCTTGAGCGACTTGATTTTTTCGAAATAATTCTTTTGCAGATTTCCTACCCATCGGCCTTTTTCCCCTTGCAGAGACACTGCCCTCATCAACAGTTGGATTGTTACCAACACTTGGACTGGTGTCATCTTCAAGAGAAATGCAGTTATCCATAGGGGAATCAGGGGTTGAATTAGGGGAAAACGGTGTATGTATTCTTGACTTCACCGTGTTCGTAGGAGTTACATCTTGCCACCTGATATTGTTTTGCAAGATTGGCCAACAATGTTCAAAAAGAAAATGCTTGTTTTCATCTTGATGGTATAACAGTTTTGCTTGAAGCATCTATATCAATAAAATATTAAATTAATTAATCAGTTAATTTTTATGTAAGACAAATAAAAAAACTAACATAATAAATGGAAATGAAATCTTACTATATCAACTTGTGACGCCCCACTTGGATGTAGATTTTCGACTTGCGCTAGACACCCACGAAATTTGTTACAACATTTCATGATTACACCCCATCGAGATGAGATAGACACTTGTGTTCTCGAGCGATCATTCTGCAATGAACAATAATTTTCAAAAATTCTTCCCCAAAAATGAGCATGAGATTGTGAATTTCCAACAATTGGGTCTTCAGTAATGTGACACCAAGCTCTACAAATTGCCACATCTTCTTGAGTGGTAAATGATTTTCCTCTCTTCATTTTTGATGAACCTTCCATAGTGATTGTGTGAAAAAACAAAGAAGAAAATAATTTGTGAAGTTTGGTGTGAAATAAAATTCAGATAAAGAGAAGAGAAAAGAAAAATAAAATTTAAAATGTTTGGTGTGAAATGAAATTGAGATGAAGAGTTTTTATTTATAGAAATACAGAATATGACCGTTTGAAAAAAATGCCCGTTAATTTATAGCTGTTGTTTGAAAAAAGATGAAAAAGAGCCGTTGCTCAAACCCATGTGCATTCCTTTCACAAAATAGCACCGTTGGATTATATGATCCAACGGCTCAGCCATCCATCTATGTAGAACAACCGTGCATTATCTATCTATCTATATGCCCTCCTGTGAGTCGAATCTATCTATCTATCTATACACCAAGCTCTCTCTCTCTCTCTCTCTCTGCCTTCCTTCATTGGCCTCACCAATCTTCATCTTTCTCTCCTCTTTTCTCATCTCCTCTCCTCAAATCTTCCAAATCTTCACTGATCTTGGTCCCGATCTTCACTGATCTTCCAGAGTAGTGAAACAGATCCTCACAGATCTTCACTGATCTCGGTCCCGATCTTCACTGATCTTCACAGATCTTCACTGATCTCTCCACTGATCTCAAGCCCGATCTTCCAGCAGAGTAGTGAAACAGATTTTTTTGGATGTACGGTGTATGTATTTTTCTTCACTAATTTTTTTTTGGATGTACGGTGTAGTGAAACAGATCTTCACTGATCTATAATTTTTTTCCATTCCCGATCTTCCACTGATCTCAGAGTAGTTAATCCAAAAATTAAGGAAGATTTTTGTTTATTAGGTGGCCGATTTTTGTGTTTGGATTGGATGCCTTTGCGATAAGGCCACGTTTGGTTGCCTTGAAATAGGAAAGATACGATCAATCAGATTGTTTTGTTGCAGGATAATTAGGATTAAAAGGATTGGGAGTGGAAATTACGTGCGTGCGTGGTGGATAGTTCAATCTGATCTTTGGGTTTCTTTCTAATGTAGAGATGCCCGATCTCCCTTTGTTGATCTGTGGGCTTGAGATCAGTGTAGAGATGCCCGATCTTCCTTAATTTTTGTTTTCATTTCATTCATCTCTACCACAATCTTCTTAAACAGACTGACTAGTTTTTTAATTCATCAATTCAATTTTTTGTGAATTAATCAGTTTTTTTTTTCTGTGAATCTGTTTGATGAATCTGTAATTTTTTTGGATTTGGATTTGTTTGAATTTGTTTGATGAATCTGTTTGATGAATCTATGAATCTGTAATTTTTTTGGATTTGTTTTTTTTTGTGAATCTGTTTGATGAATCAAATTGACAAACAGATAATAAATTTTTTCTGTGAATCTGTGAATCTGTTTGATGAATTGGCTGAGTTGGCATGAAGGGAGGGAGGGAATGAAGGAGGGAGGGAGGGAAACCGTTGGTTTTGGCTGAGTTGGCATGAATGGTAGCTGCCAAAGCTTGTGTCAAATTTGACACAAGTTTTGGCATTTCTCAAATTTAGCAGCTGCTATGTTTTGCCATTGGAGTATCAAAATTCAATGACAGCTGTTATATATAGCCATGGCAGCTCCAATGGCAAACCATTGGAGATGCTCTTAGGTTGCTAAACAATAGTTTTAAAATGGGTGTTGAGATCCAAACTCTTCATTACCTTGAGAATCAATTCCTAAATTTCACTAAAAACCTCTAACAATTCCTTAAAATAATAGTGAAGATATTTTTTTTTTTTTAAAAACAGGTCATCCAAGGATAAAGATGTAGATAAGAAATGTACTTAAACAGTACTACAACTAGTTGAGTCTGCATAAATTATTCCAGACATCCGGTTATAGAGAAAAGTAATTTTTTGATTAAATTAATTATAAAAAGATAAAATAAATTAAAAAATTAATAAAATAAAATATTATATTTAAATTATAATTATTTTTTTAAAAAAAAATTAAAAAAATTAATTCAAACAAACTTTTTAACTGAAATTAAAATAATTAAAAAGTTAAAAAACTAACTTTAAAAAAAAAAAAGAAAGAAAAAAAAAAGGAAAGAAAAGAAAAAGAAAAAGAAGTTAATCAACATATAAGGTCAAGTTTGGCATCTTTAAAAAAATTTAAAAAGTCAAAAAGTTATTATCTTATTTAAGTCACATCATCTTATTTAAGTCACATCACCTCTCTATCACATCACTTCAAACCCAACTCATACTCAATTCATATTTCATAAAAAGTCAAAAAGTGCACTTATTTAGAACACCCCAAACAACCCCTAAATCTGCGCAGCAATAAAAACTATTGGTAGATATTGAAGTCCACGTCATGCTCTGCTGTTTAAAAAAATCATCATGGTGCACTATTGACAAAGACATCATAGCATTTAGACAGTTTCACACCAGGGAAGGGATAAGAGCATTACGATAGGGCTTACTAAGAAATCTGTGAATTCGTAATTCGATCTAGTTCAGTTTAATTCGATTAGTTTGGATTGGTTTTTTGAATTTGTGGTTCGATTTCGGATTGAAAAATTAAAAATTCGTAGTACACGGATTGGTTCCGGATTGAACCCCACGGTTCCGGATTGGAACCGATCCGGACCATATACAAATAGCATATATTTCTATTATACATTCTCTCCCATAATATCTTATCTTATTCTATATAAAATCTAAACTCAAATCTAAAACCGTATTATATCTTCTTTTATTACTTTTATTTGTTAGTTTTTAGTTTTAATTTGTAATGGTCTAAATACTTATGGTGAAACCAGTTTTCTTATGGTTATTTAAATTCTAGAGCAGTATGTCGCTATTATAGAAATAGATGTTGCTATTGTGGAACTAATATAGCGCTATGTTTATATTTTTACGAAATTAAAGTGTTATATATATATTTTTGTTATTTAATTATGTGAATCTGTGGTCTTAAACCGAACCAATCCGTATTTAAATGGATTGGTTCAGATTGGTTCCATGATTTAAACGGATTGGATTGGTTCCAATTTTTCAGGAACCGTAGATAACGGATTAGTCCATGTTTTATTCAAATCCGGTCCAATCCGAACCATGCTCACCCCTAATCCACAATGGAGGGCGTAAGTGTCAGTGGTCAAAGTTTAGCTAGTTACACTAATATTTGAATTTTATAATGGATGTGTTAACGTGTGTGTTAGTGGTGTGTATTAAGGTCAGTTGTTAACTTGTTTGTTATCTGTGGAGAGCATTGCAGCGAGAGTTCTAGCTAGGAAGGGAAGTGTTTTTTTGTTTTACGAGTTGACCGGCCGGACGTCCGGCCGGTTGACAAGTCAACGGCAAATTTATTTATTTATTTTTGAGATTTTTTTTTGACTTGAAATTTAATTTTGGGCTTGAAAATTTTGATTAAACTAAATTATTTATTTATTATATATATATATATACATATATTTATTTAACGCACAACTTAACACACCCCTTAACACATCCATTGCACCATCACTCACTCTCTAAAATTAACAAACTTTTAACACATCTTAACAAACATTTTTTGGCCTCACTTTTATTACTTTTTGTCATATAACACACACCTTAATATACTTTTTTAGCCATCCCGTTGTGGATGCCCTAACAACTTGACATTTAGGCCCCGTTTGTTTTGGGGTATGAGAGGGAGATTGAGATTAGGATAGTTGTGGGTTCTATTTAATGTGTTGTTTGTTTACAGAGTTGAGGAAGAGACTGCTAAGCCGAAGGGCTTAGGATAGGCCTTGTAGATGGGATTCGGATGGGCCTCTAGGACTTTGTATTAAAAAAAAAGTCTGGTGAACTAGAAATTTTTTATTTTTATTTATTTTTTATTTTATTTTTTACATATCAGGCAGTTTTTTTAACATTAATGTTTAATTTTTTTTATATTTTTTGTTAAATAAAAATCATTATTTTATTTATTTTATTTTTTTCTGAAATTTTTTTATTTTATTTTTATTTTTTTAAAATTTTTTACGTGGTGGGCATTTTTTTTAAAACATTAATGTTTAATGTTTTTGTGTTTTTTTTATTTGTTTTATTATTTTATATAAAAATAACAATCCCTACACTAATAACTATCATCAAAACAAACACAATTTTACTTAATCTCCTCACTATCAGTCCCCTCCATTCTATCTTTGAAAACAAACGGGGCCTTAAGCAACTTGAAGTAGATAAAGATCCTTTCATTTATTATTTGTGGGATTATTTATTAATTCTGAAAGAATAATGTTATATACATTAATTAGTATATTAATTAATATAATAATTGATGATGTAGTATAATTTAAGAGAATTTTAATATTTGTAATTTATATAATAAGTAAGATTAATAATAATGTCATAACTAGTATTAATACACTAGTTAGTATACTAATTGATATATGTAGTACTATCGATTCTAAAATATCATATGATTTATGTTGTATTCTTAATTAGTGACGTAATAAAAAAAATTATAAGGAAAAAAATATTAACTCATTTTTTTTGGTTAGGTTTTGAAATTACCTATTACGTAATACTTTCTTTTATGCTTAGTCAATTAAGTATCTTAATCAATTTTAGAATAAATGCAATAATATTTCATGTTCTTAAAAAATATAATAAATCTGACAAGTTTAATAAAATTAATTTTATATAATTCCAATCCATAACGAGAGACAATTTATCATTTGGGCCTTGTGAAGACAAATATTATCAAACCTACTGTAGATATTAGGGTGGGACAACTCATTTCTAGCATGATGCATCTATTGTGTGCATGAAAAAGACTTGGGTTGGACTATGCTAGACAAACGTTTCATTTAGTGGCCTGTTTGGATAATGATTTATAAATAAAAGCAAGACAAATATAACAGACTTTCCTAAATTAAATATAGAGGGAAGGTCCATAAAGACTAACACCCATATAACTTGTTTGTGTAGTTTTCATTCAAGACATTTCAAGGTCCCCTCTCAATTTTTTTGTGTGTTTTTCTGTTGATTTGGTGGGTAAGCAGCAGGGACAGAACTAGAATGGGACCAGTGGTACAGGACTCTGAAATTTTGATAATTACATTAGTATTATATCATATATATTTTTAATAAAATTACAATCAGTTTATTTAGTTCTGATTTCATAAAACAGTTTTTAGAAAATTTTATTTTTTTATTTTTCGTATTTTAATGTTTTCAATTATTTTTTAAATATTTTAAGTAATTTTTTTTTAAAATTTTTAGACACAGTTAACATAAATATACTTAAAAAAATATAATATTTATGAAAAAAAAATCTTTAAAAAATATACTAAATACCAAAAAATATGAAAATTCAGTACATTTTTCTTATTTTTGTGTATTTATTAATTTTTTTAAATATTTTTTCACAAATATTTTACTATTTAGATACATCAAAGTAAGGTGCATCTAAAAAAATATAAAAAAAATTGCTTAAAATTCCAAACATATTCATTAAAAAAAAAAACACGAAAAACAAAAAACATAATTTTCAAAAAACTGAATTCAAAAAACTGAAATCAAACACACTAAATAGTATTTCATTTCTAAACTTGTAATAGTGTCACTCTATTATAAATTTTCCTTCTAATCACAAGGAACCTACTAAAATGGGTCTTCTATTATACACCTCTAAAATGGGTATACTATATACAAGCTATGACTTTGTATTATTAATATAATAAAATGTCGTAACAAAATTATTTTCATTCATTACTAAAATGACCACTATATAAATTATAACCAAATAACACATCTTTAATCATAACAAAACACACACACACACACACAAACACAATCACAATCGTAATAAGTCATAATTAACATCAGAATTAGTCATAACTAACCATTAATGCATACCAAATACTTCTTTTTTCACAACCAAAATAACAATCACAAAAATTTATAATTAAGTTATATCCAACACTACAATGTGTTATGAAGACCACAAAGATTATAACTGCGACATATAATACACACTTTTGTGGTGTGTTTTATAGAATTTTTTTATTAAAATATATCATTTATAGCGAATTACACTAACAGTCCCTAAAGTTTGGGCCTTATGTCACTTCGGTCGTTGACTTTTCAATTGTAACATATTTGACCATAAATTTTGAATTTTGTTCTAAATAAGAACAATTGAAGATATCATTGCTCAATTTTAAGGGCAAAGTCGTCAATTTGATAAAATATAAAGTAACTTGACAAAAATAAATGTTAAAAAAATATTTTTGAATTTTTAAAAATTATTTCTACCCACTAAAGATAAAATTATATAAAATTGATAAATTTTTTAAACATTTATTTATTTACCAAATTAATTTTTATTTTGTGTTTGGATAATGATCATGTAATGAATGATTGTTTTTATTTTCATCAAATTAGTTTATATTTTTCTAAAAGTCAAATATGGTGACAATTTTGATATCATTACTAAACGAATTAAATTAAAAAATTGAAAATTAAAAACATTTCATATATTAAATATATCGATTACATATTAAAAGCCTAACAACCATCCATTACATGATTATCATCCAAACACAATAAAAATTAATTTGATAAAATAAATAAATAAATAAATGTCTAAAAGATTTATCAGTTTTAGATAATTTTATCTTTGGTGGGTAGAAATTATTTTTAAAAATTCAAAAATATTTTTTTTAATATATTTTTTTTGTTAAATTAGTTTATATTTTATCGAATTGACAACTTTACCCTTGCAATTGAGCAATGATAACCTCAATTGTCCTTATTTAGAATAAGATTCAAAATTTAAAGTCAAATGTATAATAATTGAAAAGTCAAGAATTAAAGGGACACAAACCCCAAATTATAGGGGCTGCTAATGTAATTCACCCTATTATTTATATCTCAACTTATTTCTTTTTTAATTTTTCAATCCACCTAAAATAGTTACTTCCCAATATTGTACAAAATTTAACCTCAAATTCTTTAATTTAAAATTCTCATTTATCCAAATGGACTCTTAAGATTTAAGTTTAGTAATATCTCATTGTTATTTATTAAGCGAAGGAAAAAATCAATATTACCAGTAATTTGTACTAACTTCAAATGGCCAAAACGACGTCGTTTTGGCCATTTGAGCCACTTTTGAGCCACAAAATTTGAGCTACGAGACATTTTCCATATACATGCCCTTTACAACTCAAATAATTTATTTATTTATTTGTTTTTGTTTTTGTTTTTTATTTTTTTAATTTTTCTTTTTATTATCAATATGTAGAAAATGTTCTATCTAGAAAAAAAATTTGGAGGGTTCGACAGAGGTGGTGAAGGGTTGTTGTGGAGAATAGGGAAGAGAATGAAAACATATTTTAAAAACAATATATATATACATATTTCATTTCTATAAATTTTGAAAATTTGAAATTGATTCCACTATTATGAAAATGAAACAATATACCACACAAGTTTCGTTTCTAGTTTACAAAAACAACAAACACAAGCATTAACAAAGGACCATTAATTTTTTAGCCCAGAGAATCATGATATGAAACGTACTAGTAGATCATTCAATGTAAAACTTGCCAAGTCCCAGAAAATTGTGTTTTCAGCTAAAATTATGCAAAACATTCTACACTCAAATAAAGAAAATTCTGCAATTGGTTTGGAGCCCGGCATTGCAAGTAAAATGACCTCCCATGAAAGCCTCTAATACAACCTTGCACTTCAAAAAAATTCCCAAGTAAACAATCATCATTCTTCTCCTGTTAGGTCTCACCACAAATACAATATTGTTTCACTGGACACACCATCTGCATTGACCAAAGCACCTTCTGCTAAAATTCGAGGAACCAAGTTAGCAGCTTTTGATCTATATGTTCTTTTCTTTTTTCAATAAAGACTATGAATGAACCACATATATTAAGAATGCAATTGACAGAAGGATAAATGAAAGCATTCGTTGTTATAAATAATTAGCCTCTAATTCACGATGAAATATATGGCTTCAATTCAACCTGCACAAGACAACAAAGTTTTCAAAAATTATCAGCTAACTTCACTGAAAAATGTAAAGAAAAATCAGATTTTGAAATCTACCATTAGATTCCAGATTCTCAGGTGCCAAGTCAGAAATGAAGTCTATCTGGCTGATATTGTGAAGCTCATTTTCCCATATGTTTGGCACCTGTGAGTAGCTGTTTCAAATTAGATCTCTGATGAAGAAGGGCTTGGAATGTAACTTCTAGTATGTCTTTAACCTACATTCGACATGGTTAGCGATTCAAGGTTTGATGTCTTGGTAGCTAGCAAAGCTCCTTGCAGGATTTCTTTTCGATAAGAGCTCATTCCCAGTTCACCTAGAATAGCTGCACTGCTGCCTTGTGAATGATGGATCTACACGGGAATGAACTGAGATAAAGATAAAAAATGAACCCTAATATTGAATTTCATAAAATCATTGCTTGGTTACTTACATCTCTTGAGAGAATCTGTTCATGCTCAGCATTTGTTTCAGGATAAACAGTGGCAAGTTTCATAGACAGAAACTACAAGAAAAGACAAGTTCATCATCAATATTAATGAGAATGAACGAGTAAAATGGCATAATTTGTTCATTCTGGCTATTAAATCAATATGCAAGTGAGAGTGACTATATGCATCATGGGAAATTGTCTGCTCAATTATGCCAAGCTAACCGAGTCTGAAACAGAATGATTCTTGGTCAATGTCCGAACAATCTTGATCAACCATGTCTCATTGGATTCCTGAAAGAGAATGTTTTCTTCTATTCCTGAAGATGATTTTAGGCATTCCTTGAAAAGGATAAGAGAAAGAAACGCCTTGTTAAAATTGTCAGATAGTGTGGATTCTGATAAATGTTGAACACTAACTACCTGATTGGAGGTCTCACCCCACCCGAATTTTGGAGTAAGATACTTTTGATATTTCATAGTTCTGCCCTATTACCCTAATACTATGTATTTATAGCTGAAGCGTCACATCTCTCTATATTGTATTGTAATTAATGAAACCACAATGGCCGTGGACGTTGGGGTGTGCTTGATTTTGATTATTGTTTTATTCCTATTTGTGTTTTGTGTCTCACTAATCCTATTTAGATGTATCAATTTCTAACAAAAATCCCCAGCTACGGCCCCTATGAGGTGCCCCGCCTATTAGATAGCTTATAATCTTTAGTGATTGCTGCAAATTTACAATAGATAAGCTTATGAAACAGAATTCCCTTACCAATTTATGAATATAATAAAGAGCCAGAACTTTTTTTTTTTGAGCTTCAAGAGCATACCTCAACTTGCTGTTGCAATGATAGAACATAGTTGATAATCTCATCAAGCATTACTGCCTTCCCTGTAATCTGAAAGTCGAGTAGAAGCTATTAGAATACACAAGGCTAATCAATATCTCTCAAAGATAATTCTAACTTTACCTTACTGCATCCTGGAACAAGGTCTTGAAGAAACTTCATTCGTTCTCTAATTTTCTCTCTTCTCACCTGCAGGTCAAGAAAATGTTATAGGCTACTGATCTTGAGGAAAAAGGAAAAAAAAAAAAAGAAAAAAAAAAGAGCAAAACTTACAATAAGAATGAAAATAAATCATAGACAGGAACATACTCTCTCTGCAAGGCTGTGGCTGTTTGTTGCTTGGCCTCGTTTTGCCCTGACATGAACATAGTCTTCTTTTGGAGCATCCCCACTAGTGGAACTATCTTTAACTTCTTTACCCACTACCTGAGCGCATGTATTAGCAACTGCCTTTTGCTTGGGTTTCGGTTTCGCCTCATCTTGCTGTCTGTTGCATTGGTCCTTCTCTTGCTCTGTTTTCATGTTCTGATGGAAAAAAGAAAAAAGAAAAAAGAAAAATGATGACCTAAACAAAATCAGAAAACATGAAGATGTTGAACAATGGAAATTAATTAGAAGTAGTTCAGCTAACCTCTAACCGTGCAAATTGAGACCAATCGTCATAATCTCTTTTTCTTTTCTTTCCATCAGGTGAAGGTTTCATAGCTCCTTCTTCTAAAACTTTGCAATCCTCTGGAGATTGTGCATAATTATCAGCTTCACTTTGTGACATTAATGCTATATTGCTCTTGTTAATGCTATCAACAGAACAACTAGAATTAGAAATCCAGCGGCACCTACTCAGGATAGAGAAATTATCAATCTCCGCGAAGCTTCCACCGCCAAAGCACGGAAGGTTAGGCTCTAGTTCTGCTAGGCACTGATCCGATTGAAACTGAACAAGGCGAGAGGTGCTATCTGTTCCTCGACTTTGTAGTAAACTATCAGTGTAAGAGAAGCTATCAATCTGATCATGGGAAGACATGAGAGAATTCACAATTTCCGCATTCTGTGGAGTCCAACCACCACTGAACGATGAATTCGGTGCATTCCAATGCTTGTACAGTGGTTCCGAGCCAACTGTCATTCCAAGAACCTTGTCCGATGTCAGAGGCTTGAAGTTTCCCAAAGATGAACAATCCAAAAGGCCCCCACCTCTATTTTCAGGCCCTGATTCCCCATTACCACTGGTCTCCATTTTCCAATGAATTTGAACCGCAAAAAAAAATAATCAGTGGAGCTTTGCCTAGTTGACAATTCCAACAACAGTAATTATAACCCGGACATACAAGTGTAATCAATAGTTTGAACTTTGAAGGATGGAAAAATATAGTTATCAAATTGAAGAGGGTTTTGACAAAGTTAGCTGGTAAAGAATTTTCTGTAGGGCTAAGCAAGGAACAAAGTAACCTTGGCAGCTTTATAGAGGCAAGAGGAGGTTAAAGAATCAAAAAAGAATCCAATGTTACTGGCATATCCAAATCCAGCTAGTTAACTCCTGCTTAGCAAAACCTAAAGATAAAATTAATCGAATATCGAGTAATTAAAAAATAAAAAGTTAAAAAGCTTCATAGAGACAGGAAAGTGAACCTTTCAGAACATAAGGGAGACAAAGAAGAAAACAATGGCATTAGTTAACAGCTCAACAAGCTCCCAAAGGAGGAGGCAAGCTCACAATATTAAACCACAATTGTACAACCATTGAACCATGAAATGTAACCAATGCATGAAGGTTCGCAGTTTATAGAGAAACATCAAAGAACTAACCTAACTTACTAATCCACTAGCATCAAACCGAACCGAGTGCAAAAAAATAAAGATAATAAAATGTAACTAATGCAAGGTTAAGTGTAAAGAGATAGAAGCCAAATAAAGATTAATCTGAAAAATGGTGTCCACAGAAACAGTAATAAATGCTACACAGAGACATTGATGGTGCTAGAAATACAGAACCCACTAGCTTTTTCAAGAATTCCACAAATGGGTATCAAAGGACTAGCATTAATTACCAAATTAAGCTTCAGTTACACAGAAGTAACCCTAGAACATTGAAGATCGATTTTATATGTAGACTCAAATTCATCAACTGGGTTGGGGCACAATCAGAAAAGGAAGCAAAAAAGAAGAGAGAGAGAGAGAGAGAGAGAGAGAGAGAGAAGAGGCAATGCTTACCAGGTCGAAACTAACCAACTAACTTCAACTGCTCAGTGCTCATGACGATGATACTAAATTATTTCAAAACCTAACCCCTTTTCTGAGTATTCAGTCACTACTCACTCACTTCTTATCACTTCTCTCCTACAAATTTTAAAAATTGCTATCCCACCCTCCCTCACACCTGTCCTGTCCTCACCATGGTCACTGGTTCGATGGAGGCTCCGCCACTGGCCATTCTAAACTGTATTTGCGGGTGGGCATGAGTCGGGATGGCATTCTGAAACCGGTCCGCTGGGCACCCGACTTCCCGATCCTGAATATAACGGTTATTTTTTGAAAAATATCCCCGATGGGCTGGGGATGGTGATAAAAAAAAAATTCCCAATGATATTCGGGTCAGGGACGGGGATACATGTTTCAGTCCAGGCCCGCCCCGGCCCCGGCCTCGAGTCCCGCCCCGTTTGTCCCCCGAATGATTTATATATTCTATATATATACTTTATCTTTGATTCATCTATTCTCTCTCTCTTATTCATGTCTTTTGTCTCTCTCTCCCTCACTCACGTCTCTCATCTCTCTCATCTCACTGCTTCTCCCATATCTCTCTCCCTCACCGCTTCTGTTCTCACGCCTCTCATCTTTTTCGTCTCTCTCTCCCTCACTCACGTCTCTCATCTCTCTCATCTCACCGTGTCACAGCCCCCGTATATAGGACAAGTTTGAAGATGGACAGATCTGCTGGACAGACCGTGATATGAAGCTACCGATGGACAGATCTCTCTCATCTCCGATCGATCTGAAGCTACCGATCTGGATCTGGACAGACCGTGGTTCGATCTGTAGAAGCCCTCTCTCTCTCTCTCTCTCTCTCTCTCTTGTTAATGAACAAATTTTTTTTTAAAAGTTATATATATACATCTGTTGTTATATATATATGTATCTGTTGCTGTTGGTGATGGTTGTTGATCTAAACAGTTCTTGTGTGTGTGTGTGTGTGTGTGTGTGTGTGTGTGTGTGTGTTGAGAACTGTCGGGGATATTTCGGGGTCGGGGAAACCCGATCCCCGTTAGGGGATGGGGGCGGGGAGGTGATGAGTTCCCCGTCGGGGATCGGGGTCGGGCTGGGGAGATTTTGGCAATCGGGGATCAGGGACAGGGAGGGTGATCCCCGGCCCCACCCCACCCCGTTGCCATTCCTAGGCATGAGTCGGGGCGTCAGGATCCTCTGGAGTGGTAACCCTGCTGTGATCTCTTAAAGTGAGGAGATCCAACGGCCAAAATTAAAACTAACCAAAACGACGTCGTTTTGGTTAGTAAATTGATTTTTTTTTTTTTTTTTTCAAAATTCCCTCCATTTAGAACAGGTATAGCAGCAGCAGGAGGGAAGACAGAAGGAAAGGAAAACAGAGTGCGAGAGAGAGAAGAAAAAAGAGAGAGGTCGGTCCTCCCTGCCTCCCGTCGCCCCGCCGTTGCCGCCGCCGCCGCCGGCGTGCCGTTGCACTGCTTCAGAATCAGATTGCTGCACACACTGCTTCAGAATCAGATTGCTGCACACACTGCTTCAGATGAATTTGGATGATGAGATTTGTTCTATTAAATACGTGGTCAGGATTGAGCTGTTGAACATTGAGGTCTATGAAGATGGAAACCATACCTGAATAATAGCATGAATGAAAATATGATGGACAAATAAGGCAGGAAAGAGAACAGAGATTGTGAAAAGAAGGAAAAGCCTCCGGAATCCTAAAATAAAACGTAGATTTTAATAAGAAATTCTACACATGAGAGAGAGAGAGAGAGTGAGAGAGAGAGAGAGAGACTTTAAGTCATTTTCAAAGGAAAAAAGAGATATGAAAGCAACTTCATTCCCATTCACCTGTAAAATTTAACATCATAAATTTGAGATTCATATTGTACACAAAGCCATAAACGAGCATAACAACTACATTGATGAGACTTCAATATTTATAAACTCATATAAAATGAAAGAAATCACCCAGAATCAAGTATGTGCTGTTAGTACAAAATGAGAAAATATAGCAAGAAGGTCAAGTGATACAAATTCAACTCCTACATAAATATTCTAGAGAGAGAGAATGTAAATGAAGTGGAAATTTTTTCAAAAACTATAATTAGTTGCCGATTGCTAGAACTTAAAAAATCTTGTGGATAGATATTTACTTTTTTGCAAATTGAGTTCTGTTAGAATAAGATGGTCCATGAATTTTATTGTAACATGATAACCCAAACTTTTCGAGGATACCATTTGGAACCTCCTTCCAAAATAATTATGAACTTCGCCTTTATCCCTAAAATCACCATGTCCTTGGTAACACCCTATTGTTGAAACCTTCAATTTGAACCACACCAACTCCAACATCTTATTTGACAGACCAATTTTAGCACCTTTCAGAATTTACAGTTCAGAATCTTGGCCAGCACCGAGATAGATTGCCTTACATCAGAGAGCATCTATTGCATAGTTTTATAGTGATATAGAAGATTCAAACAAAAACTACATGCCTTATATTAGCCAGGAAATGTATGTAATGAACTTCTGGATCATAGTGCACTGCTTATTTTCACTTCACTGTTCTAAAGTATTTTTCCTCATTGCTATGCTTACTGATTTTTCTTTGTTTTTTTTTTCTTTTTTTCATGCATCCATTATGTTTATCATTGTGTTGCAGCTCATAGTGAATCATGCTCCCTTTTTCCCAATTTGTATCAGTCAAGAGTAACTAATACCTGATTGCAACAAGCTTTGAAAATTATTTTGGTTATTATTTTCACAATCTCTGTTCTCTTTCCTGCCTTATTTGTCCATCATATTTTTCATTCATTCTAATATTCAGGTTTGGTTTCCATCGTTAACAGCTCAATCCTGACCAAGTATTTAATAGAACAAATCTCACCATCCAAATTCATCTGAAGCAGTGCGTGCATCAATCTGATTCTGAAGCAGTGTGATGGCACGTCGGCGGCGACGACGGGGCGACAGAAGGAAGGGAGGAGCGGCCACTCTCTCTCTTCTTCTCTTTCTCGCACTCTATTTTCGTTTCCTTCTGTCTTCCCTCCTACTGCTATACCTGTTCTAAATGGAGGGAATTTTGAAATCATTTTTTTTTCAATTTACTAACCAAAACGACGTCGTTTTGGTTAGTTTTAATTTCGACCGTCGGATCTCCTCACTTCAGGAGATCACTGCAGGATTACCACTCCAGAGCATCCTGACGCATGAGTCGGGTTGGGTCTGCTCTACTCTCGGATTGTAACAGTATGAAGATCATGTGTATAAAAATACCCGATAACTTGCCAACCTGTATCAATCCAACTTTATCCAAACAAACTTGCACGGTTGGAGAATGTGAGCGATTTGGGTTGGAAAGGGGTGCAACTTGGATGGGTTCAGTCGGGTTGGAGGTTTGCCAAGTCCAGCTCGAATTGTGTTTGGCAGTGTCCAACCCTGACCATCAACCCGACCATGACTGCTCAAGCTTGGACCAAGCTTCATAATTTGAACTCGGGTTAGTCAAAATTGCCCGAATGTCACAAGGTAATAAACAGCTTCTAAATTTTTCTATACAACAAGCAGTGCTTCATTATATACATAAGTCCATTAGTCCATACAACAAACTTAAGTATCATCCCAACCACAAACACTGCTATATATAAAATTAAATTTCACAAGGCAACAAATAGTGCATCATTATTCCATACAACAAACAGAGCAGTTCTTAAGCATTAGGCAAACAACATTTCTCTAATGCATTGTAAGACCAAGATTAATATCAGTATCAATATCTTCAATTTTCATCCCAGCAGGTAATTCCCAATCAAATGAGTAAAGAAGATTGACAAGTGTAAGCTCTACTGTTGCAACTTGCATATTGATTTCACAATGCTCTTTGACCAGATCCAAATGGAATTAGTCCAAAGTCCTCTAAAATCAATATCACCGGTTTTGAGTGGTAATCGAACGACGAGTGGCCAAAAATAGACAAACTAAAGCACAAATACAAATATAGAGAGTGATCTACCAGTTTTGTGTGGCGTCGAAGCTTATCGAAAGAGTGGCATCGTCGTTGTTCGTGGCGTCGTCATCATTGTCGTCGTTTGCTATTCTTGAACTCTCATGGAGAAATGAAATGAGAGTTTGAGAGAGAGGGAAGAAAGAATAAATAGGATTTTGTTTTTAGTTTTAATCTAATAGTCCAAATAAAAGATGCTAATCCAAGGGCCAAAGACCATCCAAAAAATAAATAAAAAATTAAGGGCCAACTATTTAATTTATACATATATTATATAATTTATATAATATATTAAATGCAATTTGGGTTCAGATTGCTCGGGTTAGCCACTGACTTTGCCCAAGCCTGGTCCAAATTACAATTCGGGCATCAAAAATCTGCCCAGGCCCGTCCAGATTACAAGATTTTGTTGCCCAAGCCCTAAAAAAACTCGGGCTGGGCACGGGTTGCTTCGATTGAGCCCGCTTGAGTTGCACCCCTAGGGTTGAGTGATATGGAGAAGACTATGGAGTGTATCGTATGCACTTTATAATTAAATAAAAAAATATTATAAATTTATATTTTATGAGTTATAATTAAACAAATATTCTTAATCAAACAATATGTAAGATATAATCAAAAATCTCATGAGTCATAATTAAAATAAAGTTAACAATAAATAAAAAAATGGCATAATTTAAAGGTGCATATAGTAAGAAGGCGTATAGTAGAGTTTCCTAAAAATTGGAGGGAAACATTATGTTGCACCCTCTTTAAATGGTATGCACTGTATACATCTTATAACTAAAAAGAAAAATGGTATAACTTTTAATTTCTTAATCATAACTAAAAACAATCATAACTAAATACCACATGAGATATAACTAAAGAATTCATAAGTCATAACTAAAAAAAAAAAATAGTTATAACCACAGAAAAAAATGACATGAATTGGAATACATATAATACACCCCTTTTTAAAAGAATGTATATTAGAATTTTCCAAAATTGGGGGAGTGTTAAAATAAAAAGACAAAAATTGAGAGAATTACGTACCAGTGGAATTTCAAAAATATATATATATATATAGAAGTGATATATTTTATAAATATTAATAATTAAAATCATAAATTTTTTCACTTTTATGTAATAACTTTTCAAAACTCATCATGAATACCAATTTTTCCTAAAAACTAACAAATAGATTAGCTTGGAAATTAAAATATGCTAATTCGTTTACAAATTAACCCAACTCACCTTTATAAATACCTTAAATTACCTGTACGTGCCAACTCATAATCTGTACAAATGTTATTAATCAAATACACGTATTCTTCATTTTCGTTGTTTATTTTTCTTAATTTAATTGTTTCATATATTAATTTGTGAAACTACATTTTGAAAATCATCATGCATTTTATTAATTTGTAAGTTGTGTTGGAATTTGAAAACTGAGTTTGGTTTCGGTATGTTTGATTTCAATTTTCTGAGGACTGAGTTTTTTATTTTTTTGTTTTTAGTAAATATTTTTAAAATTTTAAGCATTTCTTTTACTTTTTTAAATGCACCACTTAGATGTGTTTAAACAGTAAAATAGTTGTGAAATTTTTTTTAAAAAAATTAATAAATATACAAAAATATGAAAAATATACTGAATTTCATTTTTTTTTTGTATTTTTGGCATTTAGCGATTTTTTTTTAAAAAATTTCATGAAAATTAATTTTTAAGTGTATTTATGTTAGGTGTGTCTAAAAATTAAAAAAATTACTTAAAATATTAAAAAAATTTCAGTAAAAACAAAAAAATAGGAAAAATAAGAAAATATAATTTTTTGAAAACTGATTTCAAAAAACTAAAAACAAACATGGTGATCATTTTTTGCTTAAAATTGTATGATCATTGATGTTCTTTTTTATTTTGTATTAATCCACTCAACTCACAATTTTTTTAATATTTTGTAAATTTAACCTGTTCAACCCAACAGTTTGAAATCGTTAAAATATTAAACTCATTTGTTGATTATGAGGATAGGTGAATTGGCAATGAATTAAAAAATTCTCAAATCTGCCAAAGATTGATTTGCTTATTATTATTAATTTTTTAAAACCAACCAAAATCGACCTGTGCATAACACGAATGAAAACAAAAATAAACCAACCTAAGTTTGGTTCGAATTGAATTTTATAAAAGAAAATTTCATAACAAATAATTTGATATGCAAAAAAGAAAAAGAAAAAAGAGAGAAGTTATTGAGATGAATTGTATATGTAAGGGTCTCTTTTGTTTCATTGTTGTTTTGTAATTTTTTTTTCATTTTTTAAAAATATATATATAAAAAATTGTTTGGCAAATTGTTTTCGAAAATTAAGTTTAATAAATTATTTTCAAAATGACGCAATTTTTAGAAAAACTCTAAAACATTATTTTTAAATTGTTGAAAACTATTTTCCCCCCAAAAATTATTGTTTTTGAACTTTTATTTTTATTTATGAAAACTCGAACTATGATAGGTAAAAAGGAAAGCAAAACAATGCAAATTGTGGGTGCTGATTTCCGACCACGCTGTCAAATAGGAACTCAGCAGAAGAGCACAAGCAAAATAGATTATGCTCGAACAACTTGTCACAGAAAGATAAGACTCCGGCAGTGGTTCGTCTACCTGAGGGCACTCAAACGATTAAGTCAGTACTCAGTTATGTCTTAAAAGATAGCAAACAGTACTAAACTCACTAGTCAGAATACAAAAAGTATACCTTAGACCTATGAGAGTGCCTTACTTTTATAGCCAGCACTAACCTGATCCTTATAGAAGGCTAGCTTCAATAGACTTTGGCTCAATGCTTATCTTGGACTTTCAGCTAGATAGAGATAAACTCCCTAAGAGCTTTATCTTTATCCAAACTAAGGTCCTCCCCAGTTTTAGGACTCTTGTCCCTTATTCGCTCATCTTGGATTCCAATATCTCCGTAGATAACCCCGGCCTAGCCGAGATTACCTCGACGTCATGACCAAGACACGTGGCACCTTAGCTGACACTTCGGCGTCACCTTGGCCACGTGTTGTCATTCACAAAATATGTCCCTACAACTGCCTCCTAGGTTCTATTTCCTCGGCATCCTGAGGTGATAGAACCTACATCGTTTGTCCATATAGCACGTCGACTAAGACTTACTCCATCCTTCATGGTTGATATCATCACACATCGACTTCTCATGACCAAGACTCTGCAGTCTACTTTATTAGTGACCAAGAACCAAGAACCAAGTTTTTCAAATTCTTTAACCGAGATCGCTCCTATAGCCGAGGTTTTTGTTTCATTAAATCAAGAACTCCAAGAGTTTTATCTACGCGTGAGCTGTCACGCATGGTTTACTCAACCGTTTTCTCCACGCGTCACTCTCTCATTGGTTTATACCTGACATGCGCTATCAGGTCGTGTCGCGTCTGCGCACGCTGCCTGACAGACACGTCGTCCAAGGCAGGTCATTATGGTCTGTTGTCTTTTCGTGTTTTAACAAAACATCTCATTCTCTTTCTGCCTCTTCACTTTGCATTCCTTCGTTTTTGCCCAAGCTTTCTCTCTCTAAAGCTTCTCTCCCAAAACTACCATTATTCAAGTCTTCAAGCTCTGCAATTTGCTTCGATCACCTCCTCCGACGAAGCATTCATCGTTCTTTTCCACTCATTGCCACAGTCTGACTCCGACGAAACTCAAACCGGTGTCTTCGATCACGGCCCCAATCGGTGAGTTCTTTATTTCTTTCGATTTTAGTTTCAACCTTTCATTACTCTGTACATATTCTTTGTATGCCTATTTCGTTGCTGTTGAATTTGTTTTTATGGTTGTACTCTATTTCTTCTTTGATCATAAATCAATTTCCCATTTCTTTGGATTTTTGTGGTACCTTGAGTTTCGTTACTGCATTTACTTGTGATTCGTACTGTTTAATCTATCTTTGGGTCTACATATGTAAATACGAACTATTCACATGCATGATGTTTTAGCAATTTGTCACTGTTTTTTGGCTTTTGCACATCTGCACACGCTTACACAGTGTTCTTGAATTTCTGTTTGTTTTCTTGAGTCTAAATCATTGCTCTTTTCTGTTTTTCTTGTTTATTTCCAGATATTTCCCTTGATTTCTTGTTTCCGTATAGATCTAGGCCTTGGGTTTTGATAGAAATCACTATCTTTAGGAAAATTGAAACAAATTTCCCTAGAGCTTGAAAAACCCCTGACCCAGTTCCTATTTAGGGTTTAGCCGAGGTCTTTCAAACCCACACCAACCACTCTCTTCTGAAATCGTGCACCTTCTTCCTGTAGCCGGCATCATGGGTATGTTCAGGTGGAGGGTAGATACCCCAGAAAAAATAGAGTATTTCCATTGAGAGTTCTCCATCCTAGCCGATGTTCACCTTAGGCTGGCTGGGAAGGAGGACTCCATCATGCCTGATGGGGATTCCATGCCCTTCCCAAGAGTTGCTTTCATAAAGTGTGGACTTAGTTCTTTCTAGACACTTTTTTCCGAGAAATCCTTCATTATTACAAGCTCAACCTGATGCAACTAGCCATTAACTCCTATAGGGTCATCAATGGCATAATTGCTTTAGCTAGTCGAGAAAATGCTAGGATAACACTAGCCAACATCCAATATTGTTATACCATGTGTGGCCTGAAATCTGAAAAAGGCTACATCTATTACTTTAAGCCGAGATCCACAACCTACAAACTCATAGCCAACCTCCCAGACTCCAACAAAGGTGCTGGAGATGATTACTTCATCATCTCAGGCAACTGGGAATTTGCACCTGACGACGACCTTCATCTCTATCCTCTGCGCCGATCGGTGTTTAAAGAGGATGCGGGTAAGAACCAAGTGCCAACTTTTCTACTTTAAGACTTATCACTTTATTTCCCTTATATGTTCTAATGTATGAATTTTGTTCTTGCAGCTCTTCTCCAACCCTCAAAAGATTTTTGCCAGTCCTTCTTTCCAAACAAGGACTTGAAGAGGCTGCTGGGCTTGCCGATTAATCAGCGCAAAGCCCCTCTACTGCTCAATTACATTCCAACTCACAAATCCACATTGCCTGACATTCCCAAGAGGAGCAGGACTCCTCCCTCTATTACAACTTCAACAGTTGCTTCCTCACCAAGGCCAAACCAGGCCTCATCTTTTGACCCAGCTGAGGTTGCATCAACGTCTGCTCCTCAACTGATCTCTCCAGCTCAACGCTGACGCCGAGCTCTTCTCCTTGCTCCTGTAGGCAGAACTCATAGTCGTAAATGCCAAAGCATTGAGGCATTGGCTTAAGATTCAACAAACCCCCCTACTGTACTTCTAATAATTTGCTTTAGTACCAAAGTTACCGTTGCCGCTATCACCGAAGAAATGGGTCGTAGCACGGCTGTCGTTGAAGACCTTTTGGCCGATCTACCTGGGGCCGTAACAGTTCAATCCTCCCTATCACAACCCCCACCCAAGGCCAGGCCAAAGAGGGTAAAGAAAGCCAAAGCCAAGGCAACAGTGACTCAGATCGACTCTGGGGACACTGTACCAATTTCCAAGTTGGTCGAGGCTGAGAAGAGTACTCCTTCGGCCGACAAGAGGCCAGCCGAGGCCGAGGCGTCTGACCCACCACAATCTAAAAGGCCGAGGTCCAGCAGCTTCTCTGATCCTTCCGGTTTCCATGCCAACGCTCCCTGGAATCCATCTGTCACAATCAGAGATTGACCTCTTCTAGCGGGGGACAGTGCTCTGGACAATTTGGAGGTCGGTGTCGCTATTTCCACCGTCGTTCTACTGTCAGCCAACATCAACTGGATGGCTGAGCTTTTGGAGTATGAAAATTATGCAATGATGATGCAACATTGTGTTTTGGTAAGTCTCAATACTTGTAACTGTTTATCTAACTTTAAGTCTGGTTTCCATACTTAACTAATTTTCTTTTCACTCTTGCAGGCTATCCAGCAGGGTCACTCCCTTGCACTCAAGACTGATGAATTCAAAAAAGAACTTACCCAAAAGACAAAGGAGGTTGCCAAACTCATTTCTTCACTTACAAAGGCCAAGGCCTGCATCCGAGGTCTCCTGCATCAGGCTAATAAGTTGGCCTTAAAGAATGCCGATGATAGAGTCGAGACCGCGGAGAATGTTGCCGAGGTTGCCAAGGCCAAGGCGAAAGAAGCCAAGGAAAAAGAGGCCTAGGGCCAAACTAAGCTCCAAACGACATTGTCTACAAATGCAACCAAAATCAAAGAGGCGGACGAGAAGGCCTATGCCGAGGGAGCAACCGACATTCGCGAGGAGTACAAAAAACAAGTCAGGCAAGCATGAAACATGGGTTACACCCTTGGTTGGATGGTTGCTCTGAATGAACTGGCTGTCCCCGAGGATTCATCCCTCTGAGATGAGAGTCGACTGGTCGTGCCATTCCTTCCTGCTCCAATCTAATCTGAAGATGAGGCTGAGGAAGATGAAAAAACTGAAGCCGACAAGTCTGGAAAGACCGAAGCTGCTGGGGCCAAGTCCCCAACTCTGAATGAGCAAGCCGTTGACTTGACTTAGGATGACGAGGACGAGGTTCCCAAGAACGCGCTTGAAGCTGAGGTCGAAAGCGCCGAGAAGAGCCTTGACAAGACTCTTCAAGAGATTGAGGCTGAGATCTAGGCTAATAAGGCTGTTGAGAAGCTCTCCCAATTGTCTGCCGAGGCCGAAACACAGCCAATAGCCGATGACGTCGAGTAGTCTACTTAGAAGCTTTTCCTTATTTCTATTTTGTAATAGTTTCCATTATGATTAGGCCGAAGTGCCATCTCTGTAATTGAACAAGTACTCTCTTAATCTAGGCCGACATGCCCTTTTGCATTGTCTCTGAACAAGTTTCTTCTTCAAATACGCGTCTTTTTTTTTTCTCCCTCTAAATATTGAATGTTTCTTTTGTATGCTTGTTTTACTACTTTTCATACTTAGAATATTTATGTATTTCTTCAAAGTATGCCTTGACTGCATAATAACTTCGGGATATAATATGGTGGATACAAACCTTGACTGTTTGCCTTGGCCAACCATTGGCACACCTCGGCTAACACTCAAAAATAAAAAATATCTTTGCAAGTGTTATTCAGTATTGTTGTTACCTTCATATGCTGTCCCTTAGACTTTACCCTTTCCAAGTTTGGACGACCTGGTTGGTTACCTTGGGTAAGATGTATCTCAGATACCTTTTCCAATATAACTTCAGCTAACTTCAACTTGTAAATTAACTTAACTTGTAAATTTTTCTGAAATTTCAACAAGTTTTAAGCTCATTCTGACTTAAATTTTGTCTATAAAATTTCAACAAGTCCCAAGTTTATTTTATCACTCCTACCTTATGCCCCCTAATGTGAACCTAAGTTTTACTTAAGTTCCCATTAAGTACGTATAGTCTTTTGCCGGAGTCAGATTCAAACAAGGACTAGCTGTGGTCCTTAACCTTGGTTTCTCTGTTAATGCACTTAGTTCCATTCTAAATTTACTCCTGCAGACATGGCCAGTCTAGCTTCAATTCAACTTAGTTCAGCTCTATTATATACAAGTATAATTCAACTCTGCCATATAATAAGTCTAAGTTATTTGTCATGTTTCAATAAGAAACATTGTCAACTTAGTTCAACTCTATTATATGCAAGTATAATTCAACTCTGCTATATAATAAGTCTAAGTTATTCGTCATGTTCCAATCAGAAACATCGCCAACTTAGTTCAACTCTATTATATGCAAGTATAATTCAACTCTGCCATATAATAAGTCTAAGTTATTCGTCATGTTTCAATAAGAAAAATTGCCAACTTAGTTCAACTCTATTATATGCAAGTATAATTCAACTCTGCCATATAATAAGTCTAAGTTACTCGTCATGTTCCAATCAAAAACATCTCCAACTTAGTTCAACTTTATTATATGCAAGTATAATTCAACTCTGCCATATAATAAGTCTAAGTTATTCATCATGTTTCAATCAGAAACATCGCCAACTTAGTTCAACCCTATTATATGCAAGTATAATTCAACTCTGCTAGATAATAAGTCTAAGTTATTCGTCATGTTTCAATTAGAAACATCGCCATATGACTAGTTAGTCCAGCCACGCAATTTTAAGATATAAAAAATCAGGCTAAAATTTTATTACTACCTCGGCTAATAAAATTATGACATAAACTTTAAAAAACAAAAAGTCTAATGATAGAAAAATTTCAAGTTGCAAGTGTTCCAAGGTCTTGGTAACTCTTTACCCTCACTGTCTTCAAGCCGATATGCTCCATTGCCGGTGACCGAGATAATTCTATAAGGCCCCTCTTAGTTTGGGCCTAGCTTGTCCTCCCTATGGTTCTTCTTGTTGCCGACCACTTTCCTTAGCACCAGGTCCGCAACTTTGAACTCTCTTGGGTTGACCTTCTTGTTATAAGCCTTAACAAGTTGTTGCTGGTATACCCCCAGTCGAATTATCGCTCTCTCCATTTTCTTCTCAAGTAAGCCTAGTTTTCGGGGCAAGAATGCCTCATTAGTCCCATTCTCTACTCCTTGGATTCTGATCCCTGGGATGCCGACTTCTAATGGGATGACTGCTTCTGTGCCATAAGTCATGACAAATGGGGATTTTACTGTTGATCTTCTCAGCGTAGTTCGATATTCCCAAAGTACATCGGGCAATTCTTCCACCCATTTCCTTTTTGCTGCCTCCAGTCTCTTTTTGATCCCATCCAAGATAGTCTTATTAGATGCTTCTGCCTGACCATTACTCTAAAGGAAACTTGGAGTAGAGTGATAGTTCTTGATTTTGTACTTTGCACAGAAGCTTTTGATTAACTTACTGTCAAATTGTGTACCATTGTTGTCACGACCCAAACCCGCCCCTATAGGTTTAGCATCGTAACCGCCCAGTAATCCTTAGATTACCGAAGGCCTCTGAACAGATAAGCATATAATAAGGGGCTAGCGGAAGCAATTACATAAATATAGTTGTCCAATGAGCTGTGCTGACTTATATGAAACGGAATATTTAAAAACTTTATATACATAGTCAAAAGTCAATCATACATTATACCCATACACATTAAAGTATCTGAAGTGCAGCTAACAGAATTACATCAAGTCATATATATATACAGAACCAACAAAACTTGGACACTGGACACTTCGGGAACCTCCACGTGAGGCACAATAGCTGGCTGACAACAGAACATAGATCCAGACAAAAAGTCTCCAGACTTGAACTCCAAAATGCTCACCTATACATATATATATATATATATATACAAACAGTGAGCTAAAGCCCAGTGAATAACATTAAGGTAAAGAGGTTAGTGAACGAAATCCGAACATATCATAAGCAGAAAACAGATCATAGCATAATCATTCTCATATCAGAACATAATAATGGTACATCCCATAGAACACATTACAGAACATCTTTCGACTAGAGTAATCGGTTTCGGATACCGATTAAACACATATCACCACAATGAAGTGGCTAACGAGATCTCGTAATTACTTGTATGTTATGGACCCGCATTTTCATGTCGTCCCCCATGACTTGGGACTATCTATGGATGTCATAATAGATTTCAAACTTGGGGTGTTTGTTCACGTAAACAGATATCATTTTAGAAATCATAGCTTATCACATTTCATTTGGAACATAATTCATATCAATATATCTTTACAGAAATGTTACTCACAGTGGTTCCAGTAAGCGGTCAATCAATCCTCAAGTCTTGACCTACAATCACAAAATACATAACACAAGTATGTCTTATCATTACACATTCAAGAGGCCATTAAGGTTTAGCTTTTATTACATTGGTTCTTAACCTTTCTTATCACAATGCCTAACACACACACACTTGCAGTCTCGGAACTTAGTACATTCTTTTCTTAGTGTGTTTCTAATCCATAACCTCATTATCAAAGCTTAATTAAGGCTTAGAGATGCCTAAGATGCAATGAGGATGCCAAAACGTGCCATGGAACACTTAGGAAAATTTCTGAAAATAAGGTCCACGCTCGAGCGTGGATTCCCCTGCTCAAGCGGACATGCAGACAAAGAAGCTTCGCTCGAGTGTGGATTTTCCTGCTCGAGCGGACTGCAAACTTATGAAAAAGTGCTGGATGCATTAAATTCACGTTCGATGGGTGCTCGATACCTGCTCGAGTGTTAGACACAAGTTCTCGCTCGAGCGTGCATTACCCCGCTCGAGCGGACTGTAAACACATGCAAAGTACTAGATACACGCATTTCCTGCTGGAGCGTCAATTTCCCCGCTCAAGCGTGTAGACACCCAATTTTTGACCATCCTCAAGACTTGGACGTCACCGTTTGAACACTCGGTGATCATCCACGTTTGTGTTTGTCTTGAGTTCCCGGAGGTCTCGGTCACGTGCCTTGCCTCAGGATCTCTCGACTCGACTGTTTTGTGTGTGGTTTTGCACCAAACACTTGTGTTTTGCCTTGGAGGGGTAGGGAATGGCTTGTGGGCCATCCCCACACATCATCGGCCATGGCTTGAGGCCATCGGCCAGTTTTTTGTTGCCATCGGTCAGATGTTTGGCCGATCGGCACTCTAGATGGTCGGTCGGCCATTTATTTTGTCAAAATAGTATTTTTGGCTGGTCGATCATTGTGCATCTGCTTTTGCAGATATTTTTACAGCTGGCGGACACCTTTTCTCCCCTCCATACACGTGTATAGAGGGATTTCACTTTTGCCAAGCTTGTTTTGTAAGCTTTGCAAGAGTGATCTTCTATAAAGAGGAGGCCTGTCCTCCCTCCTCTAAGGTTATAAAAAATCCCAGGGGAGCTCTGGTTCTAGGGTTAGCATAGTGTATCTATTCTATCTCTATTTCTCCCTCTCTTTTGTTCTAAGTGTGTGTTTGTCCTTAGTTTTGCACTAGAACACCTACCATTACACCTTACCTCAGTTGCTGAGGCATTGGGGGGTTGTCCTTGAAGTTTTTGAGCTGGTTTGGAGCTAAGAAAGCTGCTGGAGTGATCCTTGTGAAGAAGGTCTTCAAGGGTAATATTCTTGCCCTTTTTACCCCATCTTTGCATAGTCTTTTTGCCTACCTTGCTTGCTGTTTTAAGCTTAGTATATAACATATAAAAGTCTTGTTTTTACCTGCTTAAAATAGTTGTTTAAGGTTGCTTTTAGCTTTGGGGTTGTTTGACCCCTCTTAGGCCTTGTTAGGCCCTATTTTAGTGCTATTTTGGTGAGCTCCGGGACCACCTTGTTTGGTCCTCCTCACCACTGAAATCTTGAGAGATTTAGTGGTGAGGATGGTGGTTTAAGGTCCCAAGAAGGAGAGGGCCACCCCTTCTCCTTGTTGTCTTCAATATGTGCCATTTAAGTCTCATGTGTGAGCAACATTTTTGAGACCATGTTGGCCATGCTTCAGTAGGTATTTGGTAGTATTTTACCATGTTTTACCTCTTTTTTTACTTGGTTTAGACACACCATGCTTGCCTTGCATACTTGTCTTGTAATGCCATGTTTTAGCCTTAACATGCTTTGTGCTTTGAGCCTTGTTCTAGCATGATTTAGGCCTAGCTTTGTGAAGCTTTTATGCGTGTGTTAGCATGCTAAAGGTCTGTTTTTGGTCATTTGGGTCATCCATGCTTTGCTTTGTATAGCTACCATGTAATTCCCTTTGTATGCCTTGAGCATTGACCCCTCTAGCATGCCATCCTTACTTTGTTTCAGTGGTTTGGAACCACTTGTCATGCCATTTCAGTCCATTTAGCATGCTTGTATGCTTGCATTTGGTGTTCTTTCAAAGCCTTAAAGAGTTCATGTTTAATGCTCCATAAATGTGCCATTGTGTATGCCATCATGTGTAGGCCTCTAGGATGCCACATTGTTGGGTTTTTGGCTTTGCTTTAGCATGTTAAAACTCTGATTTTGGTCATTCAATTCATGCCGTGATTGGTTTTGTTAAGGGTAGTTCAATACCTCTTTGGTGAGCCTTAGACCTCGGACTTTGCTTGTATGCTTTCATTGCCTTGTTTAGATTGATTAGGCATCATTTTATAACATGATTTCAGAGTTTATAATGCATGCCATATGCCCATGATGTTCCTCTTTTAAGTGTGCTTAAAAGTTGTCTCTATATGCCTAAGTGTTAGACCTTGTATGCATGCATGTTTGTATGTGTTTTGGCCCTCATTTCTACGGCTTTTGGCCACTGTTTTGGGCCTAGTTGAGAGCTTCCCAAATTAGTCCAAGTCCAATCCCACTCTTTACATGTTGTTACATGCCTTACACTTTGCATGCTTTGATTGCATCATGTCTTGCATGCCCATTAGCCTTGTATGTTGTTGCATACTTGGCCCATCACATGCTTGTTTGTGTGCTTCAACATCCGTATTACATCTTGTATGTTTGTTGGCTAGCATTGATGCATCATGCCTTGTGTGTTTGTTTGCATTGTCATGTTGCATATTAGCTCACATGCCTAGGTCGCATGGCATTGGCATGCATGCTTTGCCTCTTGAATTGAGTATGATTGAGGTTAAGCTCATTGTTTGTTTGTGTGCATTTCATCCCACATTAAAAATGCATACTTGGTTCTTGGGCCATCACACATTGAAATGCGCGACTGGTGGTCCGAAAATCGAGTACCATGCCCCTTTGAGTCATGAATATGATAAGGAGTGTGGTTGGTGCAAACATTGCTTGAAATGCATTGCCATGCCTTGTTTTGCCCTCTACTGCTGTCAAAACAGATTCTGCAGGAAGCTTTGGCCGGTCGACTACACCAAGTGCCGATCGACCATTTATGGATGGCCGATGGCTCCATGGATGGTCGATGACCACCCTGCCATGGCCGGTGACCATTCCCCTTGACCGGTGGTGTTCTATAATATCCAGAGAGTGTTCCTTAGGAATTGTGCCATTTTTAGAGGAGCAGAGCAGGAAAAACAGAGGCAACTTGTGCATGGTGGCGGATTTCCGAGCGAAACCGAGCGTGCATGCATTGGACCCTCTTCCCGAGGCTGATTTTTACTGCTTAATTAGCTTAGTTAATTTACTTAACTAGTTAATTGTCTGTAATATTTAATTAGCTTGTAGGTTAATTAAATTGTATTATTCTTTTGGTCCCTCCGAGTGAGGGCGAATTTGTAATAAGTGTGGGTGCGTGTGTGCATGTCTTCCAACCCCCACTTCTTTCTCCCTTTTACTTACCTGCTTTGATGGTTAGTGTTAGGGCACATTTAATTTAGCATACCTTATGCTGTGCATGCGTGCATCATTCATCAGTCTTGCATGCACCAGGCTCGGTGCATTATGCTAACTGTATAGTATTTCGAATTCCAAAGTTGAATATGTGCATCAAAATTGTTGTATTTCACATGTCATCCTTAAATTAGCCGAGCCTATTTTAATGACATTTTGTATGCGATGCATTAGCCATTTTTAAACTAGGATCATGTATGATTACTGACTAGTTTATTGTTTTGGCACGGAGTACGATGTAAGTATTTATGCTTTAGTATCTCGCATGAATGTGAATGTTAACATGACATCATGCCAACATGCCTGCCATGCGGCTATATGCTTACATGATATTACTACCTGAATGCCTGTGGGTGAAGGTTGGATTGTTTGTGTTGGAACAACTCATTGAAATTCGTGTTTTAGCCTACTCATGAGTAGCAAATTTCAAATCATTTTCAAACAAACGGATATGCGATGCTTTGTTCCAAATTAGGCAATCTAGTCTATACTTGTTTTGCTGCGCGCATCACATAGTAATTCTAGGCTAATTAACCGGAATAAGAACGCATGTGTTTTCAAAACTAGATATCATGGTTAGTAGAGGCCGATCTTCGGATCGGGCCAGAGGGGGTGCTCATAGCTGACCTTCCCCAATCGTACCCAAGTTCCCGAGCCGAGGAAACTTTGGTGATGATGGACACGTGGCCTTAGGCAAACGAGCTAGGGTTTTCTAAATTCCCCCAAAATAAAATATTTAGGTGGCGACTCTGTATCTGGCAAAGCAGTCCATGTTTGACACTTCTTTACAAAAATCTGTTTTCCAAAACGATTTGCTGGATTTGGACTCTTTGGTGATTTATCAATTTCACATTGCACATTGTGAGATCAGATTAAGAACCGACACAAATCGAGTCCGAACTGTAGCATGGGGCCCAAGGGCGCGTCTACAGAGCGGAATGCATGAACTCAGTTTACGCTTGAGCGTGTAGTTCCCCGCTCGAGCATGAGTCCAAAATCTGAAATTTCCAGATTTGAACCTCAAGCTCAAAACTCAACTTTAATGCATCAAATTCGATCCTTTTGGGCTAATTTTCTGGAAAACTCTTGTAAACTCATAGTATGACATGTTTTGAAGATCAATCTTGTAAAATCAAGCCCAAAGGTAAGTCAATTGAACACAATTTCAACAATACTTTCAAGAACATGATGTACATGCAACAAGCATGAGCTTAAATGAATTTAAAGCTCCAAACACAAGATCAAATAGGCCAATCCTTTCAAAAACATGAGGAAATCATGAACTAGAACCATAATATGAACATGCATGTGGAAGTTTTCATGAAAACAACCTCAAAACTCAACAATGTATACATGCATGCAAGAATACCTACTCAATTCAACATTTAGAACCGAAACTTGACTCTAAACTCTAGTTCACCATGAACCATGCAAGAAGTAACTCAAAATCACAATGGAGAAGATGAATTCTCTACCTTATGTCTTCAATTTCAAGTTTAGAAACTCAATTACACAATCCACTCTTCAATTCTCCTTTAATCTCTTCTACTCTCTCTCTAAAATTGCACACTCTCTCTCTCTAACATAATTCCTCAGATTTTTGCACTCAAAATGAACAAGGATCAGCTGAAATGAGCTTAAGGGGTTCATATTTATAGCTATGATGCTATAATACATTAATTAAAACATAAGGCTTGCCAAACGCAACTTAACGAATCGTTTTGAATCAATTTTTAATAAAATTTGGCATATGGTTCTAAAAATTCCAAATAACATATCAGTGTAATCAATTTCGGTTTCGGATGCCGATAAGGCTTTCAATTTTCATATCAAAGCGAAATTCTAAACAGATATTTCTATAAGTGACAGATAGAAAGCCAAACCTCATACAATTTATAGAATAAACCATAATTTATTTTAATTCTCTTCCTAGCATCATTAATTACGGATTTGTAACTAATTACGGATCGGGGTTATTACAATTGTCTACTATTATTGCCCTTGTGATCCTAAACTTGGTGATGATGTTCTTTCATATGAAGTTCTTCACATCAGTATCCCGAATCTTCGTAAGGGGTTCAGTTTCTACCCACTTTGTGAATAGTCAGTTGCTACCAGTAGGAACTTCCTTTGTCCAGTTGCTTGGGGTAGTTGTCCAACAAGATCCATGCCCTACTAGGCAATTGGCCAAGGGCTGGATACTGGATTCAAATCTGCTGCTGGTTGATGTATCAAAAGTGCGAACCTTTGACACTTCTTGTACTTTCTGACATAGGCTTCAGTATCCTTCTGCATGTAGGGCCACCAATACCCCTGAGTAATGGCCCTATAAGCAAGTAATCTACCCCCAGCATGGATTCCACATACTCCTTCATGTATTTCATACAAGAAGTCTTCAACTTGGGAGAGATGTACACATCTCAAAAGGGGACCAGTAAAAGACTTTCTATAGAGATGTCCTTTTGTTGTTAGGCTAAACCTAACCGACTACAGTCTGGTCTTGTGTGCTTCTTTGCGATCATCTGGTAACTTCCCATCTCTAAGGGACATTACTATTGCATCCATCCAACTTGGGTCTATCTCCACACACATTGCTTCGTACTCTGTGATCAGTGGTTCCACAATTGGGCCTGACAAATAGTCAACCATTATTGTTTTTGTCTCCCATGATTTCATTGCACTAGTCAGGTTAGCCAAGGCATCGGCGTAACTGTTGTCATCTCAGCTAACCTGCTGTAGTCAGTAGTCCTGAAATAAGGCTAACTTTGACATAGGCTATCATTCTTTCATCTCGGGCTGCATACTTGCCTGTTACCTGGTTCGCAATAAGCTGGGAGTCATGGAAAACTACCATCTCGTTGGCTTCCATTGCTGCTGCCAACTTTAATCTTGCAATCAGTGCTTCATATTCTACTTCATTGTTTGAGGCTTTGAACCTCAAACGAATAGACTGCTCTAACATTCGCCCATTTGGAGATACCAGCACCACTCCTGCCTTCGCTCCTTGACAGTTTGAACTCCTATCAACAAACAGGTGGAATGAGTCACTGATATAAATATTGCAGGGCTTGAGTTTCTCTTCTTTTATCTGCTCTGCTGTGGGATTTTCATTCCCAGCTAGGTCTTTTCTTGTTCCCTTGGACATCCTAAGCCGCGGCTCATCGGAGTCCGACGTGGGATGGCTCCAGGTGTGAACTCGGCCACAAAGTCGGCCAAAATCTGGCCCTTAATTGCTGTTCTGGGCCTAAATTCCAGGCCGTATTGGCCCAGTAAGCTACCCTGCCTGTCAGATCTCCTTGTTGTAGCAGGGACTTCAAGGGGTGCTAACTTAATACCACAATCTTGTGGGTTTGGAAGTAATGGTTCAACTTCTTGAAGGCCATCATTAGGGCCAATGTCAATTTCTCTAGGGGTAAATACCTGGTCCCTGCGCCTGTTACGGTTTTATTCACATAGTATATTGCCCTTTGTTCTCCCTTCTCTTCTCTGATTACCGTTGCACTTGTTGCATGCTCCAAAATCGCTAGGCATAAGAACAGTTTCTCTCTAAGTACCGGATTTGAGAGAACTGGTGCTGTGGTCAGGTATCTTTTCAAGTCGGCCAAGGCGACTTCACATTCCTCTGTCCACAAGAAATCTGTGGCCTTTTTCAACAGACTGAAAAATGGTTTACACTTATCTGAACTTCTGCTTATAAATCTGTTCAAGGCTGCGGCCCTTCCAGTCAACATCTGCATTTGTTTTGCCGACGTCGGGCATTTCAAATCCAGGATGGCCTTAATTTGATCTAGGCTTGCCTCAATGCCCCTTCTGGTAACCAAGTATCCCAAGAACTTACCAGACCCCACTTCAAATACACATTTCGAAGCATTGAGTCAGAGCCGATATGTTCTAAGGATGTCGAAAACTGCCTTCAAGTCAGCCAGATGATCCTCAGATTCTTTGGTCTTCACGACCATGTCATCAATGTATACTTCCACTGTTTTACTAATCAGATGTCTGAACATCTTGGTCACTAACCTTTGGTACGTTGCTCTTGCATTTTTCAACTCGAAAGGCATGACTCTGTAGCAATATAGTCCTTTTGGGGTGATAAATGCAGTCTTCTCCTTATCAAGGGGTACATTGCTATCTGATGGTACCCCTGGTAAGTATCCTGGAAGCTCATCCTTCCATGCCCTGAAGTGGCACTAATTGATCGATCTTAAGGAGCGGGAAACTATCTTTGGGACAAGCTTTATTCAGGCTAGTGAAGTCCACGCAGACCCTCCACTTCCCATTCTTCTTTTCACAACCACAGTGTTGGACAGCTAAGTAGGGTAGTTTACCTTATGAATGGCTCTAGCCTCCAACAACTTGTCCACTTCTTCTTCGACTGCCTCCACATGGACTAACGTCGGCCTCCTTACTCGCTGAATGTAGGTTTGGCCGACCTGTCTACATTTAGTCTGTGGCAAGTGACCTCGGGGTCAATGCCAAGCATCTCGTATGGTGTCCAGGCAAACACCTCTATGTTTGCTTACAAGAATGACTCTAACGTCTTCTCTTCCTCCTCGGCCAAACCTGAGCCGAGAAGAAAGAAGCGCTCTCCATCCCCTTGTTGGACCAGGATCCTTTTTAAGGCTTCCTCGCTTTTGTCGGTCGGATCTTTACCGACGTCATCCAGGACCTCCATATCCTCGTCTTCAATTTTGACTGTCTCTGCCTCTTGCACGTTGTAGGTAGATTTCATTGCTACCATGGAGCAATTCTTTACTTGCACCTGATCCCCTGTGACCTCCTCAATTCCATGCTCTGTTGGGAACCATAACAGTTGGTGCAGTGTTAAGGGAACAACCCTTATTGCGTACAACCATGGTCTCCTTAAGATAACATTGTAAGGGGTGGGGATGTCAATTACTGTGAACTATGTACTTACTTTCTTGGTGCCTGCTCGCACCTTCAAACTTATAGCTCCCAAGGACCATGTCAGCATTCCATTGAACCCGACCATTGGACTGTTGGACTGCCCCAGATCATCTCGGTGAAGGCCAAGCTCCTTGTAACATCTGACATACATGATGTCACAAGAGTTGCCTTAGTCAATCAGGTTGGCCTTACCTAGCATTCTCCAGTCTTGAGGGATATCACTAGAGCATCGTTGTGTGGATGCTACACCATGTCTAGGTCGGCTTCAGTAAAGGACACTATTGGTCCCTGGTACTCATTGGCTCTAGGTCTCTTTTGTTGGACCTGATACACATGCTGTAAGTGTTTTACCCTCTGAGTCTCCTCACGTACCTCATTCTTATTGACTTTTGAGTGAATCACATTGATCACTTGAGATTCGTCTGTTTGCGGTTATGGTACTGGTGGAGGTGGTGCTGCTAGTGCTTGGGGCAGCCTTACTTGTTCTTTCCTTGTTTTGGTCTCATCTACCAAGTCTCTTAAGTGACCTTGTCTTACCAGATTCTCCAGATGTGTCTTTAAGGATCTGTACCCCTAAGTCAGATGCCCATTCTCATTGTGATAGGCACAGTGCTTCCCAAGGCTTCTTCTCATAAATTCACCAAGGATCTTCTCTGGTGCTCTCCTGATCCTTTCTAGGACTTTGTAAACCGAGATCCGGAACACTGTGGTGACTGCCTGTGTAGCCCTCAGTCCTGTTTTTTGTCTATTAAAATTTTTATTACCTCGGCCTCGTTTCAGTGAGCCGTTCCTTTTCTCTTGCTTTAACGCCTTTGTTTCTAGCGTGTCTTCCTCTACTCTTGTATATTTCTCGATTCTGGTCATAAGTTTTTTCATATTTTTTGACAGTGTCTTTGCTAGTGACTTTCGAAGTAGGTAGTCATCGTTCAGGCCGTTCTTAAAAGATACGACTGCCAACTCTTAGTTGCACCCTAGTATTCGGTTAAACACCTCATAATACCATTTGGCATAAGCCCTGATGTTTTTATCCTCGCCAATTCTTTGAGCCATCAGGGAGTCTACCCTCAACGGCTACAGTTTGTTCGTAACGAACCTGGCCACAAACATCTCGGCCAGGCCTTCCCAACTTTTCACAATTCATTTTGGCAACTTGTGAAACTAATCTGATGCGATTTCCCCAAAGAATAAGGGGAATACCTTGCACAGCAATGGTTTGTTCTCGGTATACAGTGCCATTGAGTTCAAATATTCGCTGACGTGAAAGTTAGGATCGGACTTACCATTGTAAATCTGGAACCCCGATATGTAGAACCTTTTCGGGGCCTCAAACTTATCCAATTCTACTGAGAACGGCATTCTCGGTTTGACCGGAGATGTGACGTAGGCATCTTGTCGCTTTCTCTGGAGGTAGTCCCTCAAATCTTCCTTAGTCTGCCCAGGAGCTCGGATGTCAATGGATTTCAGCCTTTTTGGTACGCTGCTCCCGGTGTCGTTCTGAGTCCTCTTGAACCTCCTTTCATTCATCGTGTCAAAACAAAGCTCATTTCCTTGAACATGATGATGTTTCTTGACATAAGTTTCCTTGGCATAAGGTGTCTTCTAAGACTCTCCTCTTATCGATTCTCCTCGCCCGACCTCCCGTGAAGGCCGATGTGAATGCTCTTTTGCCCTGGCATGCTGAGGGACTGTAGGAATTGCTCTCTGTCCCCCATTCTAGGCATTGTTCTTGACCGCTGGAATCGGCGTGTCCTCCAATGAAAATTGTGGCTGCGTGACGTTGTTCTGTATTATGAAGTTGACAACTGATTGTAGGTTTACCAACTTGTTTTTCATTTCCTTCATTTCGCCGTCCCTCCTCATATCTTTCCATACCTGGAGGTTGATTTCGTTGTAATACCCGCCTTGACACACTTTCTTCGATGCGTCTCCCTCTTAGCCAACGTCTTTTTTCCCAGGATTCTTATCTCGAGGTTTTTTATTACAATTGTCCTCCTCAAGTTAAGATCGGCATTTTTACCACTCTCATTAGGGATGTTGTCCCCCAATCTTTTCTTTCTGCCCGTCGTTGGCCATCTGTTCTCCTTACGTTTCCTACAGACGGCGCCAAATTGTGGGTGCTAATTTTTTACCACACTGTCAAATAGGAACTCAGCAGGAGAGCACAGATAGAATGGATCACACCCGAACAACCTGTCACAAAAAGATAAAACTCCGACGGTGGTTTGTCCATCCGGAGGCACTCCAACGATCAAGTTAGTACTTAGTTATCTCTCAAAAGATAGCAAACAATGCTTAACTCACTAGCCAGAATACAAAAAGCATACCTTAAACCCATGAGGGTGCCTTACTTTTATAGTTAGCACTAACTTGATCCCTATAGAAGCCTAGCTTCAATGGACTTTGGCTCAATACTTATCTTGGACTCCCAGCTAGATAAAGATAAACTCCATAAGGGTTTTATCTTTATCCAGACTAAGGTCCTCCTCAGTTCTAGGACTCTTCTCTCTTATCCGCTTATCTCGGATTCCAATATCTCCGCAGATAACCCCGGCCTAACTGAGATCACCTTGGCGTCATGACTAAGACACGTGGCACCTCGGCTGACACTTCGACGTCACCTTGGCCACGTGTTGTCATTTACAAAATATGTCCCCACACAAACTTAGGGTCGTAAAATGAATTGAGCTACTTGGAGTTGACTTGTATTTAACTTGTTAAAAATTTATTCAAGATCGGCTCATTATGTAACAAGTTCAAATTAAACATATTTTAAAATTTATTAAATTTTTAAATCAAACTTAAATCTCAGTTCAACTTTAGGTCATTTATTCATATAAAACAGGCCTTCACAAGGACAACAATAGAAAACAAAGGAAACAGGTCATCTTTTGCCACTTTTTTAGCACTAACGATTGGCTTGCGACAATGGAGTAAAAATGAAAAAATATATATATATATATATATATTTAAAAATAATAATTTGTCATTCTCACTAAATAATTTTATTAATTATGCCTTATCTCCATTCATAAAAATAGATTTATCACTAATAAACCTTTTATTTTAGGGAGATTGACCAATAAGTTCTATATTTTGAATTTGTAATCTATATAGTTTGATATTTTTTTTTTGTGATCTATTTGGATTTCTAATGACTTATTTGTCCGTCACATTGGAGTGTTACATTTGAAAAAAGTTATTAAAGAGTTTTTTAATGTCACATCATACTCATCACGTTAGAGTGTCACATTTGAGAAAAATACACTAAAGATTTTTGTAGTGTCACATCATACTCGTCACGTTAGAGTATCACATTTAGAAAAAGTATACTAAAATTTTTTTAATTTTTTTAGAGTGTCACATTATGCTCGCCACGTTATAGTGCCACATGTCACGTTTGATAAAAGTACACCAAGAAATTTTTAATTTTTTTTAGAGTGTCACATCATACCCTCTACGTTGTCACATTTAAGAAAAGTACAATAAGGAGTTTTTATTTTTTTGAAGTGTCACATCATACTCGCTACGTTGTCATATTAGGAAAAAGTACACTATTTTTTTTAAAGTGTCACGTCATACTCGTTACGTTGTTACATTAAGAAAAAGTACATTAAAAAGTTTTTATTTTTTTTAGAGTAAAACTTTTAGAGTGTCACATCATACTCATCATATTTAGGAAAAGTACATTAAGATTTTTTACTTTTTTTGGAGTGTCACATTAATACTTGTCACATTAAAATATCACATCATACCTGTCACATTAATAAAAGGATATATATATCCACCATAACACTACTAAATCAAAAATAGAACTACACAAAGAAAAACTCTCCACTAATAGAACTTAACAGATTAATATAAAAAATTTAGGATTAATTAGAGTATTTATTTGTGAAATGAATGGGTGGTTTGAGATGATCTAAATAAGTGCATGTTTTGACTTTTGTGAAATATGGGTTGAGTTTGAAGTGATGTGGTAGAGAGATGATATAATTTAAATAAGATGATGTGATTTAAATACTATAATAACTTTTTAATTTTTTAATTTTTTTTTAGAATACTCCAAATAAGGCCGAAATTTATTAGTAAATATCCATTTATTTTATCCAAATTAATGTAATAAATCCATTATTTATTTTAATAATTTTGTCACCGTTTTCCAGCTGTGGATCGCTCAAATGCAAACTTTAGATTAGGAAAGGGGTAAGCACCATCTTTGTGGTTTTTGGGTCAAACGTTACCTTGTAGTCAAATCATTTTCTGGTCGCGATCTTGCTACAAAAAGTGCAAAATCTTCAGGATTTTGATTTGATGATCGATTTAGAAGTGTTTTTGTAAAGTTGGTAAAAAGTTAGGTTCTGTTTGGTAAGTTTTTTAAATTATAATTTTACACATTGATTTGAATGTGTTGTTTATTTTGAGCTTTTAAATCATAATTCTACACTCATTTCTCAAAATTTAATTCAAAACATAATCATTACTTTTCAAAACTTATAACCAAACACATAATTCAAAATTCTTTTCAAAACTAAATTCGAATCAATATTTTAATTTTGTTAAAATTTTAAAAATTTTAATATTTAAATATGTTACGATTTTTTAATTTTTTAATTTTTTGAATATTTTTAAATATTTTAATTTCAAAATATTACGATTTTAATTTTTAAAATTTTAAAATATTTTATAAAAATAAATTCAAACTCTATTTTATAAAAATATTTTTAAATATTTTAATTTTTTTGTTATGTATTTGGTTACGATTTGAGTGCAGAGTTGTGAAATTAGTGTTTGATTATGAGTTTTAAAAATAATTTATTAACTGAGTTTTGTTTTATGTGTTTAGTTACGATTTGAGTGTAAAGTTGTTTTTAAATTTAAAATATTATTTTAAATTATTTAAAATTTTTGAATATTTATTTTAATTTTTTACTTAGTAAATTTTTTAGATTATTTAAATTATTTAAATATTTATGATTTAAATTTTTTGAATATTTATTTTGAAAAAAAATTATTTCCTTTGTAATATTTTCAACTAAAAAATTGATTAATGTTATTTTCTGTTAATAATAAATTTTTTTAATTGAATTTTAAAAAGAGTTTGGTTATGAGTGTTGATCAGAATTTTCAATAGTGTGAAAGTAGTATTTTTTGTTATGGATTATAATAATTTGAATTAAGTTTTGAAATTTTTTTCTAAAACTCATAGCCAAACAAATTTTCTTATTTCACATGTCAAATTAAACTTTCAAAACTCAATTCTACACACAATTCAAAACTCAATTCAACACTCTATTCAAAAACCATAACCAAACAAATTTTCTACACTCAAATCATAATTTCACAACTCACAAACTTAAAATACAACTCATACTCTCAAATCACATTTACAAAACTCTACCAAACGCAAACTTAATTTTTTTTTATTTTTTTAGTCTATTTTATCTTTTCATAAATAAAAAATGTAAGAAGTGATATAACCAAAAATGAATAAAAAGCTAAAAATTAATTTTTTATTTTCTTTCCAAAGGACCCTTTAGGCCTCGTTTGGGAACATGCTATTTTAGTAACTTTTTGATTTTTTGACTAAAATATAAGGTAAAAATATAGTGTATGTTTGGGATAATTTTTTGACTTTTTACAAAAAGATGTGTAAAAAGTAAAGAGAAAATAAAATCTTTAATTTTTTAGTATTAGTTATAGACTTTTTAAGTTTTTTTAATAATTTTTTAATTTTTTGACTAAAATGTTAAGTTGGAAAACGAGGCCTTACTCTCAAGAAATTGTTCCAACGGTGTGTGTGGAGACACATGCAAACCCAACTAATAATGCTTTTTATTAGCAAAGCTGATCTTCATTGGTTGGCAAAAGTGATTTGGATCACCACACTGCTATAATGTTGTTTTTGGTAAGTCAACATTGGTATGCATGCATGTTTTGGTTATAAAAAGGTTTTAAAATTAAATAATTGATTACCATTAAGAGTTTCAAAAAAAAAAAAAAACAAAACAAAACAAAACAAAACAAAAATGAACTGAGTGTCGGCATGGTTATTGGATCATTACTTGGTAGTTACATGTTTTTATAACATAGATCTATTTTGCAATACAGTTAAAAGTCATATCTTAAATTTTAATTTATTTTTTGTCACATTATTTTTTATATTTTTTACATATTTTTTTAAAAAAAGTTAAAAAAAGTTTAGAAGTCAACTTTTAACTATCTTCCCAAAACAATTCTATAGTCTTGGTTCATTAGATTGAAACCAAAAAATTAAAAAAATAAAAAAATTAAATAAGATTCAAACTAATTGTAGAAGTGCCATTTCGTGTCATTTTGGATTAATAATTACATTAATTTATATTTTTATATTATTATGTTATTTTTAGTCTGTATTCAATTCATAGGAGGCGTTTGATTGGAAGGATTAGGGTGTGAGATTGGATCGTAATCTATTAGAAGCCCTTCATCTGGTGTTTTTTTTTTTTTTTTTTTTAGTCCGCCGAATATGGAGTTCGGCCAGACTCCTTATCCCTCACATGTGAGATTACACTATCCGTGAGATTAGGTGGTGAAATGACAATTTTGTCATTCTACTATTTAATTATGTATTATATTTAATAAAATTCAATAAAATTTAAATGTCTCAATTTAAAAATAAAATAATTTTATTTAACTTTTTATTGATGTTTTATTTATTTAATTTTTTAAATAATTTTTTATAGATATTTTATTGATGTTTTATTTTAAAATTTTGTTTATACTTTATTAAATTTCATTATTTAAATTTTAATAGATGTTTTATTTAATTTCATTATTTAATTATTATTATTTTTTAAAATGAATTTATGTAGAATTTTAATTAAAAAATAACACATATTTTTATTGACACTTTATTTATTTAATTTTTTTAAAAATAAATTTATTTAATTGTGTAAAATATAAGATAAAATAAATTTTATTTAATCTAGCTAAAAATAATTAAAATATTAAAGATATGTTTAATATTGCTATTAATTGGTAAACAATTGAAAAGTGATAAAATAGTTTTTTGTTTATTTATCATTATCCAGTCCGTCCAACCAAACATTGGATTTACTAAAAATAGTCATTTTTAGATATCTAAACTTATGAAAAAAAAAACACGGGATACACATCCAATCTATCTAATCTAACCAAATAATCTGAATGATTGACCGTCCCAAAATTCAAGTCCGATGGATTTTAATCCCCCCTTATCCAGTCCATGTGTTAACATGTTATGTTAATTTTTTTAACTTTAATTAAAAATACTATATGTATAGCGATGTTGAATTTTTTTTCCTCATAAGTTAAATTTCATTAAATTATTTTTTACTAAATGAAATTATTTATAATTTTTTTAAAATTTTTTAGGTAAATTCTATTTTCCTTATTTACAAAAAATTACTCTATTGCTATATTTTTTTATTAGATTGACTCTAAAGAAAAAAGACAAATATATATATATATATATATTAACATTAAAATTTTAATTTTAATTTTGCTTTTTTTGTATTCAGCTAGATAAAATGACATAAGGAAATGTCATGACACCTTTTATATTCAATATTGGTTCGACCTGGTTAATATTTGTGTTATTGTGTTGTGTCATATTTTTATTTATGTCAAAAAATAAAATAAGTAAAATAAAATACATTTCATATCACATGTGACAATGTTATAAACAAATCTAAACCGTTGATTTTATCTAGATTTCATGTGAATCCCACATAAATGAATGATGTAGATATTTTGTGGTATAATGTGACTTCAACAAATAATTAATTTTAATCCACTAACATCACGTAAAATATGAAATGATCATAAGAATTTCACTTTCAACAATAGAAAGAGCCTCCCATCAAAAAAAGAAAAAAAAAAAAAAAAAACCGTAATATGTATGAAGGCAAATATTATGATAATGATGATCATTAAGGCCATCACATTAGCAAGTAGTAGGTGAAAATATATATGATTGCATGCAAATATAATGATGAGAGGTTCAAGACAACAATTCACAACCAGTTGTATGAAGAGACTACGATAAAATTCCTCCAGCTCTATGAGCTTTGTTTCACTCACCAATCTTTGTACTATTTCATTTGCAATCTAATCACTATTTCGTTGTACTAAAGCACTTTCATGATATGTACGAAGGTACGTATTACTATGCATGGATTGTCCTTAGGGTTCATGATAATATTGACCAATTTTATTACTTTTAGAAATGCAGAAAATCATTGGAGTAATTTCACATCAGTGAGTAATTAAAAAAATATTTTCAAATTAGTGAAAATTTTTATAAGTATTAAAAATTAAAATAATATGTAAATTCTCCAAAATTATTTAGTGAATTAGAACTATTATATTATTTTTTAACAATATGATATATTTAAAAATATCAGTACATTGTCTATATTTATTCATTCTATATACAAATTTTGATAATATCAATGAAACTTCAATCACACTTTCATTCTTGGAAAAAAATTCTTAATCATGTTTTTGAGTATGTTGAATTTTTCATTAAATTATTTATTTATTTATTTATTTAATTTTTATCTTAATTACCTTGCTCGGCCATAATGACCAACCCAAATAGGATGGAGTATGATGTCCAATCTATTTGAAAAGATAAAAAAAATTAAAAAAAAAAAATCGAGTTTCATTTTATTCAAATATTTTATTATCAATAATTACAATAAAAAATGACAAGATGGTTTAATTAAATAACTTTTGAATAATGCTTGGGACCCCCTTTTGGGGGTCACCCCCTCACCCCCTTTGTCACGTGGCGGATGGTGATTAGAGGAGCAGGAAAAAAAAGAAAAAAGAAAAAGAAAATGTAACCAATGAGAGAGAGAGGGGGTCAAAGGGGGTGGGGGAAAAGGGGGGATGAATCATTGTTGATAACTTTTTACAACCACATTTTAAAATATTTTGAATGATAATTCCAAAGAGAGTACCTTTGACGAACAAAATTGCCAAATAGTATTACTAGGACAATAACCACTAATCACTATGCTCTATCATCTTATCAGGCCTATTGAACTGTTAATTATAAAGCCGAGCAAGGAATCTGTGAAATCTATAATTTGATCCAGTCTAGTCTAATTTAGTAGGTTTGAATTGATTTTTTGAATCCATAGTTCGGTTCTGGATTGAAAAATTAAAAATCCGTAGTTCACGGATTGGTTTCGAATTAAACCCCACGGTTCTGGATTGGAACCGATTCAAACCGTATATAAATAGTCTATATTTTTATTATACACCTCCTCCATAGTATCTTCTCTTATTTCATATAAAACTTAAATCAAACCTAAACTCGCATAGTATCTTCTTTTATTACTTTTGTTTGCTAGTTTTTAGCGTTAATTTGTAATGCTGCAATTGGAACTAATCCGGACCGTATACAAATAGTCTATATTTTTATTATACACCTAGCTGCATAGTATCTTCTCTTATTTCATATAAAACTTAAATCAAATCTAAACTTGCATAGTATATTCTTTTAGTACTCTTGTTTGCTAGTTTTTAGCGTTAATTTATAATGGTCTAAATACTTAAGGTGGAACCAATTTTCTTATGATTGTTTAAATTCTAGAACAATATGTCGCTATTATGAAAAGACATGTTGCTATTGTTTATATTTTTATGAAACTAAAGCGTCATATATATTTTTTTGTTATTTAATTATGTAAATCCGTGGTCTTAAACCGATCTAATCCGTGTTTAAATGGATTGGTTCGGATTGGTTCCATGATTTAAACGGATTGGAATGGTTCCAATTTTTCAGGAACCATAGATAACGGATTGGTCCTGGTTTTACCCCAATCCAGGCCTGGCCCTGAGATTTCCGGGGCCCAAAGCCAATAATCAACTAATAAATTTTTTGGGCCTTTCACATTTTTTTTTCATTGAATGAAAAAAAAAAGAAAAAAAAAATGAAGATAAAAGACAAAATTTGTGTGAAAATTACAAAAAATACTTAGTATTACATTATAACAATTAATAAGTGCCGTTTGATCCTCGCTCTTCTTGCATTTTTAGAAGCAAATAAATTAATCATACTTGTATAGTCTATTTTTTTACAAAATCATTTTCAATGAATAACAATGCTAATTATTTTAAATGGGCCTTTCAATTTTTTAATGGGTCAATTTATTTTAAGTTAGTTTGGGTCTTCCTTAATTTTTTTTAGATTTAAAATATACTTAATATATTACAATAAACTATAATAGGAGGACCCTTTTTTGGGTCTATTTTCAATGGATTACAATATTAATTTTTTTGAATGAGCCTTTTAATTTTTTAATGGGCCAATTTATTTTAAGTTAATTTGGGTCTTCTTTAATTTTTTTTAACTTAAAATATACCTAATATATTACACTATACCATAATAAAAGGGGTCCATTTTTTAGGTCTATTTTGAGGGGGTCCTAGGCCATGGCCTTGTTGGCCAATGCCCAGGGCCGGCACTGCCCCAATCCAGACCAATCCGAACCATGCTCACCCCTAGTTAATCACAATTCATCTAAAATTCAAATTATTAAAGGGAGAGACAACTTTATTATTTATATTATATTCTCAACAGGTGTGTGACTTTTTCTTTATAAGCCAAAGACTTGCAAAAAAAAATAATTTAATTATCGAATAGGCGATAAAATTCAAACACAGAATCCATTGTTTACTTTGATATCATATTAAATCGTTACTCTTGTGGCCATAGAAGAAATTTGAAATTGAGCTTTTTTTTTTATGAAATGAACAATGCATGAGTATGTGAACAAACATCAACTCAATAGGCAAGTGATAAAGCTCTTTCGCTGTTTTGGAGAATTTATTCTTACAAAATCACGTCAAACTCTTCCTACCATTACAAGTTAATCTTGGAAAAATGCAAATTTGACAACCATCAAGGAAAATTTCCACCAACATCATTATGGTTATTTTTTTCAATCAAACTCAAAGACAAGCTATCCTTGGTTAGTTGTCATAGCTCCATCGGAACAGTTATAATGAAAAAAAAGACTTATAAATAGAATTTTTATATGAAAAAATTTAAAAACACAGAAAATATTTCCTACAAAACAAATAGGGCAAAAAATGTTACATCATTCTATCTAAAAATTATGTATGAAATTTCTGTTTGTTTATGATTATAAACCAAAATCCTTGGTAAATATTAAATTTTACATTCGGTGATTCAACCTGTCGCTGTTGGTGACAGAACAACAATGTTGGCGAGTGAGACATTATATATATAATTGCAATTTTGTTTGACAAGACACCTAACAAATTTGAAGAACCTTTTTAAACCTTTCAGTAATAATTGACAAACATCTCTTAATTTTTTCAATATCTTACTACATAAAAGGTGTTCTTTTTGACCCTCACTAAGCGGTAATCTCCACCATTGTACGTAATATGTCCTCTTTAATCTTTTTTGTGTTTTTGTGTTTTTTTTTGTTCTTCTTTTCTTACACATCCTTTTGCCTTTTTTCTCTTCATGCATATCTTGTTGTCTTCTTGTGTTGAATTCTAGCAAGTGATAAGGTGCTACCTCCTTTTTCAACAATGTCAAAAAAAAAAAAAAAAAAAAAGGAAGAAGAAGAAGAAGAAGAAAAAAAGAAAAGGAAAGAAAGTAGTAATGAGGCCGAACTTGTGCTAAGTTGAGGCATTCTTTTTGTGTGTTTGAATTTGGTTGCAAATGTTACACTAATAAATAAATTTTACAATTTTTATGACTAGTTGATATGACACTTATCATAATCAAAACTTCAGAAATTGAAAGGTAATCTATTTTAATAATATCTTTGTCTTTTGCAAATACAAAATTAAGGACAAGTTTGATACTTATTTTTTTAGTCATCATTTATTTATTTGTTTTACTTTTTTTAAGATAAAGATGATGCGTTTGACAAATTATAAGAAAATTGCATTTTGTTACTACAAAAGTTCAAGTAGGGTTTGCAATTTTTGATATATATATGTATATATATATTTACTTTTTATATATTTTTAAACGTTTCTTTTTTTATAGAAAATCATTCTAGGACCTAAAAAGTTAAAGGTTTTGATAAAATTTTAAATAAAAATGATTTTTTTTATTTATAAATTTAAAATGTGACTTTTATTATTTTCGAATAGGGTGGGTCTTTTAAAAAAGTTATTTTTTTTTCTCATTTGTCACCTAAATAAGACGAACCAAACACTTAATTATTTTTTTAATATTTTTTAGCTTAAATAATTATAAACATTTTTTTTAACAATAACCAAACATATCCTAAATCATAAACACTTGCATATTTGCATGTATTCACATGTGACATTTGAATATATTTGATTAACTCTGTAATTTAATCTTGTGTCCCTAGAATTTTTATTTAGAATGATGTTGGATTGATCACAGTAAACATGTCCAAAAATAATAATAAATAAATAAGAGCATTGTTATTAAAGAAAAAAAAAATCAATTAAACTATTAAAGACAACACTTTTTCTCATGTTTTTTCTAATCATCAATTAATCATATCACTTATAGATCATTGGGTTTAGAAAATGGATTTAGAAAGTCAGTTTGTATATCATTTTCTAACAAATTTTTTTTTGTATTGGGATCAATAAATAAATTAAATTAAATTAAATTTTAAAAAAAAAACAATAATGTTTTTGGGCCACTTGGCAACATGAATGCAGTATGTTTTCCCTAATGGGTCGCATGGGCCAGGCCCCAGACCAGTCGTGTAAGCATCATATCATTCAGACAAACATTTTATATTCTTTGCCAAACTGACCATTAAAATCATTGTCCGGAATTATACTGTGTTAAATCAAAAGCCTTTGCTCAAATAATGAAAATTTTGAATATCAAAACAATAATAATGTATTTACATGATTTAAAGTTCTGGGTTTATTATTGAACTTGATTTTACAAGCCTATAATTTAAAATGATAATTATGTGAACCGGCATTGTAATACTTTTTTTTTTTTTTTCCACATATTTAATTGATTAAAATAATGTAATGTATTCCATTCAAAGTGTGTTGGACAGGATTCTACTATGTAACCATACAGAAGACCGTGTATTAACCCACCTTATTAAATGTGTGAATAAAATCAGACCCATTTTAATGCCCTTACATGTTTTTTGTTCTGAAAAGTTTAACAAAAAAGCTAATGAATCCAAAAAAATAGTTTCAAAAATGTGATATGAGTCATTATTAAAATAGATCTGATTCACACATTTCATTTTTAGTATGTATATATATAATTTTATAACATTGCTGAGATTATAATTATGGATAATTTTTATAGTAAAGACACAAAGAAAGATAAGATAAAATATATATCGGTATAAAATAAATAACGATATTATTTTTCTATTTATATCACTAACAAATTACCGATAAAAATGAGATTAAACGTAAAGGATGATTTTACCATTATATTCATTTGGTGGCTAGTTCTTGTTTATGGGTCACTAATGTTTGCGTTGTGGAACTAATGTCCTCCAAGGTACTGTTGGCCCTAAACTCATTTTACAGGTTCACCTTCATCCATGCTAAGGTAGGGCCCCATGATTTGAACCCCCACATTTTTAGGGTCAAAAGAATGAGATTTAAGTCCCGACATGACAAAGGAACAAATCGTATATACCCTCACGTGCCAATACACTCGGTGACTAAAATTAGGGTTTAAAAAAATGTAAGAGATCCAAAAAGCTAATGAACATGAAAACACTTTCAAGAAATGGAAAACACATTCCAAGTAATTATGGGACAGACATTAAATCAATTCATTAAAACCACCTAAAGTCACTTGATATGGGAATCCATTTTTACAACCCCATTCCAGCCTTCTTTTGAATAATGGGGGGATGGAATGTTGTCTATATCACCTTTGCCAAAAGCTAAGCCAAGAAAGAAATATATGGTAATGATGAAAAATCAAGATATAGTGACTTACGTGGTGAACAGATCATATGGTCAAAAGACTCCATGAAAAGATCTATCATAATTGCAAATTGGTACCCAAAAAATAATAATAATAATTATTAAAATATAAGCCAATCTATGCTTTAGTGCAAGTAATTGTTTGCAACAGAACACAGATCCCATTTGCACCTTTTTGTTTTTGCAATTACTTTTATTTTTTATTTTTGAAAAAATTATCAAAAAAATATATGTTTCATCAAGATGAATGTAATGTTGTCACAATGCATTGGTTCTATACTTTAATAGGACCAAACGAAGGTAATTTAGGATGTATTTTAACTTGAAATTAAAATATCTTGTTTGAGATGAGATTTTTTTTTTCATTTTTTTTTTGATTTTTGTGAAAAAAAAAAAAATAATTATAATTTGAATGTAACATTTTTAACCCATGACTAAAAAATCTACTTTGCCTTTTTCAGCTATCAAGCATCATTTCCTTCATAAAGTTTCCCTCCACCACCACTTCATAATTTCAAGATCCTTCATTTATCTAACTAGGTTAGAAGCATTGAGTTTGAAATTTCTGAAACCAGCTTGTTAACAGACAGTTTACATGTCCCCACCTAGACTTTCCATTAATCCCTCAATTCCTTCACTAATTCAAAAAAGGAAAATACCAATTTGAAACCAACTCCTCTCTCTCTCTCTCTCATGATGCATCCGTCCATGCAGCAAAAACAGGCACATGAGGCAGAGACATTGGAGGCCTCAGCTGTGTTGATGACATCCAAGAATTCACAGCACTTGTGGAACTATTAGCAAACTTGGCTGATGCCGATGATGGCGGCATTGTAAAAAGCAGTGGCAGCCCATTCTGTTTATCAGGACTGCCCTCTCTTGAGCTGGCCAAGCTAGTCACCAATGATGAGGCATTCGACAAGTGGTTCGCCATCTTACCCGATTCATCAACCTCTTGCTGGTCCAAACCTATCATTCTGTTCCCAACCAAATCATGATCTGAAGCCATTGAGAAAGATGGATTGTTCTTGCAATTTTCAATACCATCATCCTGCCTCTGGTGCTGATACAATGTCATTTCCCAATTCGATTTGCTTCCGTCGCTCTCCTTTGGGAGAGTGGCTTCCACGGTATGGTTAAGAGTGAGAAGGTCTTGATTTGGAACCTCTTTAATGGATTCGATCTCTTTGTTGCGTCTAGCAAGTTCTCCGGCAAGAAGGGTATTGCTCGCCATGATGCGCTCAACGTCGTACCTTGATATGTCGAAGTTGGTGACGGCATTCACCCCACGAAATTTTATCGCTGCTATGTCATAGGCCTCGGCAGCTTCCTCTTGGGTGCCTGAAATTGTTGTTCAATTAGAACGAGAGTTTTAAATATTAGTTGTTATGCAACAGGTTTTTTGACTTCCAATACCATTATTTACCGATTTATAGGCTAATATTGGCCATTATACCTTATGGCTACCTTATGGCTAACAGCGATAAATATTCCAATACTATTATTTAAAATCATGATTAGACCTTGGTGGAAAAGGCAGCAGAGGATCCCATGTCTGAATGCCAAATGTCTCCAGGCTCTCTCAGAAATCCATGTGATGGAAAGGTTTTTGGCAATAAATCATGTGTATAACACAATGTATTATCCTAATCTTTAGACTTCGATTACATGGTAAAAGTCAAAAGATCAAAACGAACAGCCTTATTTGTAAAAAGCTTGGTCTTGCTGACAAAAACACCCTCAAAGTAGCTCATGAACAGCCTTATATTGCCACTGAGAGCCAGAGATGACCTTTAAATTGTTGCTTTTTTCAAAAAGATTATAAAGCACACCCATAACCTATTTTGTTTTGAAGAATTTAAAATGAGAGATCTGTGAATGATTGCGCACAAGACAATTAAAATGTATTTGATGAAATAGTTTGTCTGCGTAACTTTAAGATTCAAAAGAACTCACTGAATGTCCCCAAGTAAAGGTCTTTGTTCCCTGCAACTCTGCCAATCCGGGCTTGCCATCGGCCGTGTTGATGATGTCTGTTAAAGATTAAAACAGAATCAGATGGAACAAACAAACACAAGAAAGTAAATAAAGCAATCACACAAGAACACGACAGAATGACTGAGAATTTCATTATCCAAGAAGGAGAAATTACAAAGAGCAGCTGTTATAGCCCTAAACCGAAATAATTCATATCTAATAAGATCTTAACACAACAAAAATTGGGTCTGAGCTAGTGCTGGTCAATAACGAGTCACAAGCATAAATCCAGTAGAATACGAGACACCACAAAGACTAGGGTTATTAATAATAATTCTTTTCAAAAAAAAAAAAGGAGCATGTTCTTGCAAGTTGAAACTATGAAAATATAAGCAAAATAGTAAGACCTTGTGACTCCTCTGTACATTGAAGCTCCCCTTGAGAAGCCACTGCTTTTTCTGCAAAAATTGAATGTTAGAGAAAGAAATATATCAAACAACACAAAATTGGGGTGTTATACACAATAGAAGGGCACGAGTCTCCATTGTACCTTCTTAAGTGAGCAACATATTCTTGTCGGGTCATGTTCTTCATATCTTCAAGTTCTTGTTGATAGTTTTCCACCTGCATTACCGATACACATTCAATGTCAGCAAGAAAATAAATCTATTGACGAATAAACACATTGAGGATCAGAGCACTACAGGAAAATTGATATGGGTTGAAGCTCCCCAGTACTTGAGCGCCGCCAAATCGTAAGCTCTTGCAGCTTTTTCTTCCACATCATAACCCCCTGCAAACCAAAACTAGGTAATTATGTAACCAAAATGAAGGAAATAACATGCTCATGGCTCAATCATTGTCAATGGAAGTCTTACCCAAATAAACTGATAACCATCATTAGATTGAAATGGTACACAGATCAACCAAGGACATGAAAAATCAGTAAAAAAGCTAGGATTAGTCACTCACTTCAAGAACAAAAAAAAAAAAAGTCAATTTTTTTTTACATATATCAAATTTTTATTTTTATTTTTATTTTTGACTAACCTTGCCTTCCTTTCCTGCTTTGTCCCTCTTTCTTGCAACTATTGTCCCAAAGATGAGCTTCATATCTACCAGTCCATCTATGCCTGATGAACAAAAAAAAAAAAAAAACCACAAATAGAAATCAAAAAACACATAATAATAAATTAATAAAAGCCAAACAGAGCTTACAAAAATGACAGAACTAACCTTGTGACACCTCTGTACTGAGAAGTTCTCTGTCCAAATGTATCTATGGACTTCCTATGAACAGTCTGCTTCTGATCAAGCTTTACAGATCCTCTTTTCTTTGTTTCCAAGGCTACACACTCGGTCACAGCGGGTGAGATTTGGTGTGAACCAGTGACACAGCTTGATTGGGACCCAGGGCTCATAGACAAACTCAGAGACTGTAAATCTCCATAGCCCAGTGCACTCATTGACCCAGATTCACCGCCATTGTCCCCCAATCCATGGCTGCCATGAAAATTCCTCGAAACCCAGTTCTTCATTCCACAGATTTCATCCTCTTCCGCCATTGTTGTGATCTGGGCTTGCTTAGTGTCCTCTGTTAATGGGGATGTTTGGTACACCTCATGGCCTCTGAATGCAGAGTAGTCTGAGTATTGTTGGACATGAATCTGGTTTTGTGGTTGATGGTTTAGGAAGTCTTGACTAGTGTTGTTGTTGTTGGTTTCATGATCTGGGTTTTGTTGTTGGTGGTAGTACAAGCTGTCTAGGCTCAGAGCCATGGCTTCTCTGTCACAGCTTTCATAATGATGGGTCCCCATTGTTGCACCTCCAAAGAAGTCTTCCAGTTTTGGTGTTGAAGTTGTTTCCATTCCTTCACATGGAAAAGTCAAAGACACAAGAGTCCACAAGTTCAGACGAGCAGCTCAAGACATTACCCAAAAAAGAAATAATAGAGAGAGAGAGAGAGAGAGAGAGAGAGAGAGAGAGAACCTTGGGGGGTTTGAGACCTGGTGAGAGCTTCCATTATACAGAGTGAGCCATCAGACTTGAGTGGCATGACAGTCAAAGGAGAGTAAAAGGCACCATTTTCAGCTTCATGAACTCCATAGCAAGCACCAGAGTAGCTGAAATGACTTGGGGAGTGAAAGAAACTTGTTGGGAGTGCACTGGAAACAGAACCAGAGAGAGAGATATGAGTTTGATGATGAGGCTCTGAAGAAACTCCAATGGTGTTCATATGAGAGGAAGATAGAGAAAAGCCCAACCAGTTGTTATTACTGTTGTTTGTGTTGGTGTTGGTATTATTATCATTGCTCATGGACTTCATTTTCCTTCCTGTCAATCTTTTTTTTCCCACTTAACAAACAACAAGTTTGTTCAATCATTAGGTAACAAATAAACTAATGATATACAAAGAAGTCTTCTCTTTGTTGCTTGGCTCCATTTTGAAAAATGGGTTGTTTTTGTTTTGTAGCTGCAGAGAGGTGGATTAGAACAGCAAATCTAACCATCCATCTGAACAAAATCCAAATACTCTGAATGGGTAAATCTATGCTCACTCTCTGAGGAAAAAAATTTCAAAAGAGAAGAAAGCAAAGCAAGTCCCTTTAAACTAAACAAAAAGAATGAGTTTCAAGCAACGCTGGCTGGGCATCGTTCCTGCATTCCATAGGGATCTGTGTTTGAGAAAGACCTCTTCTTATGCTTTGTTTTTTTCCTTTTTTTCTTTCTCTCCGCTCCTCTCTGCCTCCTCTTTCTTTTCTTTTCTTTTCTAGACATATAAGTACACATGTATAATTATATATCCATACATCCATACCTACGTACATCAATTAGAGCAGGAGAGTTTTTTTTTTTTTTTTTTTTTTTTTTTCAAATCAAATTTTCCAAACTCAACTCTTTTTTTTTTTTTTTCCAATTTATTTATGTCAAATTCAATTTGTTTTCGAAATCAGGTTCACAAAATACCATTTCAAATTTGAAGTCTATATTTACAATTTTCAGTTTATATTTACAAATTTTTTAAAAATTGTTAAACATTTGTTTTCATTTTCAAAAAATTGTAAACCTTATCAAATTTTGTAAACACAAATTATTTTGGTATGTCATCATAGTGTATCAGTTTAATAGGTCATATCACTGATGTTTATTTTTAATAAAGTAATGACACATTTTGTGATCAACATAATATGATAGAGATTTCAAATAAATAAATAAAACAGGATAGAGAAATTAAAAAAAAAAAACCCAGATGCTATGTAAAGAGATCAAAAAGGACTAAAACCTAAAACAAGAAATGGAAACCAAGAAACCTCTCATTTTCTGAAATCGACTGGACAGCTGACCCATAAAAAAATTGCCCAGTGTTAAATTAGAAAACAAACTCCAACATCCCTCAATTATTCACTAGAAATTAACCAATTAATGTTGGGTAAGCTAATGATGTAAAGGGAGGTATGGCCATATTAATATGATATGATGTAACCACTTTAATGAACTAGATTTTTTCATTCCCACTGTCTTCAGACAGGCCTAGACGAGGAAGGCTTAGAAGTAGATGTTTGGTGAATAAGTTAATGCTCTATATAAAGAGAAACATAATTGCAAAATGCTATCCTCATGTTATTTTAGTAGCTAATAGCTATTCAATAATGTTTAGCGAAAATTTTACGACAATATTAATTTATTTTTGTTAAGTAATTCAGAAATAATAGATAATCTATTTATGGTGTGTTTGGTTGGAGGATTTGGGGAGGGATTTGGAAAGGGAATGAGAAAAGGTGTGTGAAACTATGTGAAATATATACATATTTTATTCACATTTCACCTACCTTTTCCATTTCCCTTTCCAAATCCCTCTCCAAATTCCCCAACCAAACACAGCATAAGTGTATTTAGTTTATAAATTTGAGTAAAAATTTTAAAAGAGAAAAGAAAAGAAAAAAAACAAGAGAAATGTATAAAAAAAAAATTAAGTTATATTTCTTTTACTTTATTTCGTTTCTTTATAAATTTTTTATTTAAATTAATGATTTAAACACAGTTTTAATGAATTTTACTCAATCAATAATATAGTGAGAAACTTCACTAACGAGACAATACTAATTCATATTTGTTAGGTGATTAAAAAATAAGAGATGACTCATATAGTACTATGAAATTATTTAATTTGAATAAAAAAAAAAAAAGAAACTATTTAATAATTTTTTTATTTTATTTTAGTAGAGGATTCTATATAAAAATTTGGAAAAGTTACCCTAACATCTTTTGAAATTTGAAGAAATACAATAAATTTCATAAGTTTAAGATAATTATATTAGATTTTCTTAAAATTTTAATTCATATAACACTTAGTTTATTTTTATCAAAAATTTGTTAGTCGCATGAAAAAAAAAATGATATTATCATTTATTTTATATTATGTATCTTTATGTCTTTATATCACCTGTAATAGTTTTGACCTCTCCAACCTTATTAAAAATGAGATCAATATAATTATATTAAAATTATAAAATTTACCATATTTTTTCTAAATATCAAGCGAGGTGAATATATTTTACCTTAAAATTTTAGTAAAAAAAATTATAAATATTCAATTACAAAGTGGATAGTTTTCACATGAAAGAAAGGTGAAAACGTGTGGTGAGAACGGAGAAACAGAGAATTAGAGCTAATCACTAAAGCAGTACATTGTCTGTGTCCTTTGACCAACTTTAGTTTTGCAACTCATGTGGAGAGGTATCTACCTCCCATACTACACTGTTGCTGTGAAGCTTGTGACGACGCCGTTTCTAAATTGCCTCGATAAGAGCATGTTTACTGAAATAATTAAGGGGTTGTTTGGAATAATTTAAATAAGTATATTTTTTGACTCTTTACAAAAAAACATGAAATGGAGGTTGTGTTTGAAGTAATGTGGTAAAGAGATGATGTGATTCAAATAAAATGATATGACTTAAATAGGATAGTATTTTTTTGACTTTTTAACATTTTTAGATTATGTCAAATTAGACCTAAATACACAGCCTAAGTATTCGTTAATTTAAAGAGTGAGCGAATGTTTTAAAGTTAAAATGTGCTCTATTTGTGTGTTATAAAATAAAATTATTATAATTATTACAATATTTTTAAAAAGTATAGTGCTTTCATTAGCATGATTAAAAAACATAAGTTGAGATATAATAAGAACAGTATCAATAGAACAACACCAACTACTTCTCTTTTGCTTAAATTATTGGGCTCTCCATAGTTAACAACACTACTTATTCATGTAGCTATTGGAAACAAAAAAAAATGAATGTTTGTTTGTTATCTGACTTAATTGCTGACACTAATGAGTCTTTAATACAGCTCAAAAAAAAAATGAGTCTTTAATAGAATCATTATAGATGCTCCAACAAGTAATTTTTTTTAAGAGTTTGATTATTTCAATTTCAATTAATTATTAAATTTTTTTTTTTTTGGGTAATCTTATTGAGCTTATTTGTTATCATAGTATAGTAACCCAAAATGTTAAGGCCATACAAATAAATTCTTTTAGAATAATATCAAGAATCATGAAAAAAAATATTATGAAATCTTTCATGAAGATTTCTCTTCTTTTGATTAGTGTGTAATATTTTTTTAGATGTATAATCTAACAGTGAAGAATCTTTTATAATCATTTTTATGATTTTTTTTTTTTTATGATACTTACTCGTTTTTTTATATATAAAGCTGGTACAAAATGACGTGATCAAAATCAAGGAACAAAACTTTCGAAATGCACCGAAAACAATACAAAATAATATATTGTTGCGAAACCTATTAACAATACTTTAACAATGATTATTTCTATAGATTTAGAGTGGCCGCTGTGTCTCTAGCACAGTAATCATTGTTGTGCAATTAAATGGATTCATTTTGATTATTTGAACCGTTTACAATTTAAAATATATTGAGTAGAATATACTTGAAAGAAATCAAGTTAATCGAATATTGTCAATCTTTTTATCCACTCACATTTGTATTTATAAAAATAAATGACAATTGTAATTTAAAATATTAAAATGAATACAAATGTGAGTAAATGAAAATGTTAACGAATCTGATTAATTTAATTTTTTGCAGGTATATTCTACTCGATATACTCTAAAATATGAATGGTTTAGATCATCAAAATGAATCCTGAAATGGACCCATTTGTCTGCACAGTAGCCACCCCGAATCCCATTTCTATTCATCAAGTTTTGTCAACAAAAATAAAATCGTAAATAAAAATAATTTAAATTTATTAGACAATATAATAAACAATAAATAAATAAAAAAAGAGATAGACGGGACAGACAAAACAAATAGAATTAAATCACTATCTTTCCATATCATGTTTTTCAATTGAAAAAAAAATGGTACATGATATTTCATGACTGTTGAATAATTATTTAATTTTTCAAGGATAGAACACCTTCTGATTTTATATCGACACGTCCATATCCATGTCTTCCAATGGAACTTTAAATATTTTTAATCCACTACCCATAAGGTGTACGTAGTAGAATGTTGTCAATGTGAAATCTTTTGTTTCTTTTTTACTTTCGTCAACACCTGCTTCAGGCAAACAGTGAGTTGTGAATTATCGTTATCAACATGAACATGACAACCATTGCATGATTGCCACATAATTTATGGTTTAAGACAAAATAATTCATAATTTAGGTGTAGTTGTTGAAAAGTATGGTTTAAGACATTGCAGAGCTGATTAAATTCTCACTAATCACTCTAATTGCCTCACAACACATGAACATCGTTACTCATGATAGATTTTCTTATTTGGAGATAATTCTTGAGGAATTAATAAAAATAAATAATATCTTGTCATACGTCCACTTGTGATTTGTTGAGACATATTCTCAAGTAAGGTCATCTGACCTTGGACTGAGATGTTAGTTGACAAAGTTGTGTGGGCCAAGATATGTATGCTTGCCATATCTTGGTGGGGTTGTTGGGTCGAGAGGTTGATCTTTGGTTAAGGCTTGATTCCTAGGTTGGGAAAAAATTAGGAATCTTTGAGGAGGTTAATCTTAATCCAACTAGAAAAATAATCCAATAAGATGGAAAGTATCTTACAAGGAAAGAGATTAAATAAACAATGTAATTCCAACACGAAAGATATTCTACAAAGAAGGGATCTTGTTGGAGGCGGTAAGACACTCTATATAAAGAGTAACACCATATAAAGACTAACACCTCAAGGGTAAAGATATGTGAGTATTTGTGCAGTTCAACTTATTGTGCTTTGAATGTCTTGTGAGTGGTCATTGATTTTATTATTGGAGTGTTCTGTCTGTTGACAAACAATTAGGGTAGGTACTAAACTAACCTTAGTCTTGCAGGTGCATATCTCAACAAATTCATCTAGACTAACCGGCTTCATTCGGAGATATTCATGTGGAGGTAATCTTATTGGTTGTATGATCAGATTTTAGCACACATGATTATTTTTGTTGCTCACCTCTTAATTCTACATGGCTTGAAAAAAAATGAGTCTTTCTAACATGATCCAAAATGCTTAAACCTCATTAGTATTAGTCTATTGGGTTTCTTAATATACTAAACTAACATTGAAGAATTATCTTCACAATTTTACAAGTTCCATTAACATTTGAAGTCATGACATATAAATAGAATTTTTATACAGAATAAATGAGATGATTACTTGTGGTTATTTCATTTTCAATCAAAACATCTATTAGTGTTCTCATAATTTCACAAATACTATCAATACATCATTCTAAATATATTATATATATATATATATATATATATTTTGTATGTAAATTATTTTCTAGTCCCATAATAATTTTCATGAAGTTGCAGTAATTAATATTTGGAGGTGGGTGCCCCTACATGGTAGGGAACTTCATTTTATTTGTTTAATATAGATTTCATGCAAAATTTGCATGACAAAGTTCATGGAGACAGAATTTCCAGTGGGAATGATTTGGTTAGAAAAGAAAAGGAGAGATGGGTTATTGGAGGGAAAAAGAAAAGAGAATAAGAGATGTACCAAAGATATGCAGATGGAAGAGAATGTAGAGAGGCCCTTTTTTGATTGAAGTAATGATGAGTAAATGCACTCAACCCACTAGAGGCCAATTCATATTTTGCCTCAAAATATTGCAATGGCCTAACAAAAGGGCTCTCTTTGCTCTCTGATCGACACATATTTGCTTTCTTTCATTTTCACCACCTTTTGGTGGGAAGCAAATGGGGAGGGAAGGGGTTGGTGGTGCCTGTCTTTGTTTGCTTTAAATAGGCCACGGACAAATATATTAATGTACGAGTATTAATATATAAATAAAAAATTTATACATATTATGATAAATTAATATATTAGAGTAAAAAATTTAAAAATAAAATTACTTTTTAGAAACAAAATATTTTAATTGTTAAAAATATCATTGTTTTAATTTTAATTACCGAAGTAGATTTTAGTGATGAATTACAATTTTTTTGGGATTAGAATTTTAGTTCAAAAGTAAAACTTTTTGATTTGTTCTTAAAAAGTGTATTTATTAGTGATATTTTATTAATTTTGTCGCTGTTTTTTTTTTTTAAAAAAATCGAAACGACTTTTTAACGATAACTTTTTGCGATGACGTGATTCTCAAGTATTTTTGGTAACAAAAGTTTCACTTTTTGAGGATAAAAAATTGGTTCCTAAAACATTTATATGTTGTAGTGACAAAACTTTTATACAAAAATTTGTGATCTTTTGTTCTGGTTTCATTTTCATTATAATTTATAATTTCAACAAAGCTACTGTCACGTAATTCTTGACTCAATTTTTTGTAAATTATTTCTAAATATATGACATTTCATAAGTGATTTAGTTGGCTCAAATGTCTTTACCAGACTAGGACCATTATGCCCTTCTAGAAATAGGACACCACCGGAGAGACTAGTTAACCAAGAGTCACAGAGAAAACAAAGTAGAACAATGGTTTAATTTTATGTCATAATTGCATTGAAAATATATGTATGAATAGTGGGATCGAGTAAATCAAGATTGAGAATCCTCTATCCCACCCTCCCTTCTCTCTTTGTCCTAAACACTCTCATTGGATCTGACTTTGATCTTACAATAATGGAGTTTGAAATAAAGATAAACGAAAATAAGATCGAAGATTCAGTTTTCTAAACCCAAGAATAGGGAATATGGGATAGAGAACATAAATTTTGAAAAAAGAGAATCACGTGCAACCGAAAGTATTTTGTATCCAAATGTTTGGTAGAACCCTGCAAATGTTCATGAAACAAGGTTTAAATACATATTTATGCTGGGTGCTAAAGTGAAAGATGTCTTCGAACCCTTTTTCTTTCCTTTATATATATATATATATATATATTTTGATTATATGGGTAACAAGGACAATGTGTACCTAAACTTGTTACACATTAAATGGTTACAAAAAAGACATAAAATCCCAAACCAACCAAACAAATTATTAGGGATATGATGATCTTCATAAGAAGACATACTAGTACAGACACAATCCCAAGTATAGCCTTAAACCTTCTTGTTCAGGCCAAATCGATTCGTGAAGAACTGATCTCTCACCCAAAGAGGAGACCATGAAAGTACAGCAAACAAACCAGTCATGTGACCAAACACAATCTGCTTAGGCGGTCTTGGACTCAATACTTTCTTCGCAACATGTCTAGCAAAAATCGTAGCATCGGTCGCTTTGCCACCTTGGGAAGCGCCAGCACGCTCGGCAATCGCTTCTTTATACTCCCCGTAAAGTTTCCAGTCACAATTTGCCAACTTCTCCATATTATGACTTCCTAAACTCGATTTCACCGCCCCTGGCACCACTAGCGCCACGTTAATCCCAAATGGCTTTAATTCGAGGCGCAACGTGTTTGTCATGGAGTGGACAGCGGCCTTACTAGCACAGTAAGACCCAGCCCAAGGTGTCGACACATTCCCAACAACACTTCCCACATTAACTATCATTCCACTACGTTGCGAGGCCATGTGAGGCACGACTTGTTGGACCAGCCTTAGCCCGCCCAATGTGTTGATTTCATAAGCCTTTTTAACCTCATCTAACGAGAGCTCGGCCAGTGGTCCTGTGCTTCCTATCCCAGCATTGTTGATTAACACATCGATTCGGCCACACTTGGATATGATTTTTTGGGTAGCTGAGGCTACGCTTTGGTCGGATGTGACATCGAGCTCAAGCGTGTCAATGTTTTGAGATGAGAGGTCGGTCATGTCATTGAGGCGATGAGGGATGTCGGATGCAAAGACATGGCAGTTTTGCTCAGCAAAGGCTTTGCAGTACTCGTAGCCAATGCCACCCTTGCCGCAGCCAGTGATTAGAACTACCTTACGATTATTTTCCATGTTAGTTAAAGCGTTGTGTTGAGTCATAAGCTTGCCATGCTTATAAAAGAAGAGATTAATTGTGAGAATACCTTGGTTTATCCGCCATTAGATTTCTTGTTTATGATTTTATTAGGCATAGAATTGAGAATTAAGAATATGCTTCAAAGCATATGCTTGTGAGATTCAAGATTGGACGGCCTAGTTGAGACTACTTCACATCTTGCTTTTGGCTACATCTAGGAATCCCAAATTGCATCATTTTTTTTAAAAAAAAAAAAAAAAAAAAAACCCTATATATATATGCACTTTTAACAGCACAATTAAAATTTCTAAAATAAAAAATAAAAGACAATTATATATAAATTTATGTAATTGTGAATGTATGTAATTAGGGACAGACTTCTTAATAAGAGATGATTCTAACTGAAAAAGTCATACACGTGATGATCTTATAATATCTCATTTTAGGAATATACTATTCTCTTACAAATTTTTTATTAGAATGAGATTGCAATGCCACTCAGCAAATGTTACATTCCATAAACTGTTACAGTGGTTTTTTATTGTTTATTAAACTATCCAAAATTACTAGTCAATTTTTCTCAATCATTAAACTATCTAAAAATTTAAATATGAAATTGCAAATGTATTGTGTTTGTACCAATCACTAATTGTCTAAAATGATAAGTCTCAATTCAACTATATTATATATATATATATATATATATATATATAATATTCATTATTATATCATTATCCCTCATTTTATGAAGATGAAAACTTTCTTCATTGCACAATTACCCATTCAGTATTGGACTAGAGAAACATTTTGAAGTTCAACTCAATGGAAGAATAAGTTAAACGAAATCTGAGTACCAAAACTACTATGGTCAACTACCATGGTAATATAGGGCAGCAAGGATACAAGATTCCTTATCTCTAAATTTTTCATCTACTTATTTTAATATATATTTTATTAGATAATAATAATATAATGAGAATATGAATTTCAAAACACAATCTTATTTATAATTAAAAGTGCATTGAAAGAGCAGACTATAGAGGAATAAAGGATTCCTTATCAGTAGCAAGGATATGGAAAGACATTTAAAATTGATTATCATGAAAAACCTTAGAAAGCCTAATTGCACATCAAATTTTCACAAATGAGACACAGGAGACAATTGGATTGGATGATGTCCAATACAGTCCCATTGGTTGGAGAAATATGACAACAAAGGATATAATGAGACCTGGTTTATTCACCCAAAAAAAAAAGAGACCTGGTTCACCAAAATGAGGAAGCATAAAAAACACAGGTAAAATCAACAAAACAGTAGTGGTGTAATGGTTGATGATGAGTCATGTGAAGTAGTAATACAATTCATTAGTCACTATTGTTCAGAAGTGTAAGGCAAAGCAAGTGAATTCAACACTCTTCAACGTATATATTAATAAGAAGCCAGTTTCAAAACTGACGAAATAAATGCAAAACAAAAATAAATAAAAAAATTGTACTTAAAATGTAGGGGTAGGATTGGTATTTCACTTAGGGATGGGAGCACAAAGTCCAAACAAAATCTAAAACAAGATCACAGCAACAGGAAACAGTTGTCAAACAGAAAAATAGGATATTAGGGACAGCAACCCCAACTGAGAGCGACCATAGAAACTCTGTATGCCCTACTGTAATGCATGAGATGAGAGTGCAAAAGGTCTTTCATCTCCTTACCCTTTTCACATACACAAGTAATAGAGAGAGAGAGAGAGAGAGAGAGAGAGTATGAAAAACAAGTCTAAGGTCAAGTTTGGAAAGACTAGATAAGTGTACTTTTTGACTTTTCTTGTATTATGTGTAGAAAAAGTAGAGAGGAGATGTTGATTGATGTGATCCAAAAAAGATAAAAATATGAAATAAGTGTACTTTTTTAGTTTAGCCAAACTTGACCTAAATCGAGAGAGCTTGTCCTCAGGAGACTTATTAATCACTTGTATTAATTAGATTTATTTATTTATAAATTTTGATTAATAAAATTTATTTATAAAAACTATAAAGATTGATAAATCAATAAAACGTAGGCCTCGTTTGGCAACTTTCTATTTTAGTTAAAAAGTTAAAAAATCACTATAAATTGTCACATCACTCTTTTTACTTTTCTGAATATTTTTTCGTAAAAAATTAAAAAATTACTAAAATAATCTGTTCATAAATTTAACAAATAAGATGTATCGATAATTTACCCTGGTTCTTAAACTTCGTTTGGCAAGTGACTTTTTTAACGACAAAAATCAAAAATTCATTAAAAAAATTAAAAAATTAACTATCTATACCAAAAAGTCAAAAATTCTATTTTTTTTTTCCACTTTTTACACATCTTTTTATAAAAAATTAAAAAATTAACCTAAACATATTAATTTTTTTTTATCATATTTTAATTAAAAAATCAAAAAAAATATTAGAAAAACTTGTTATCGCCTTAGTACTCGCCACCATTAAAGTGAGCCTCACATTAAAACTCTTTGGGGGTGTTTGTTTCACCTTTTCAGAGTCAACTTATGCCTTTTAGTTTTAAAAAAGTTATTTTGAACTGTTTGGTTAAACTTATTTCAAACAACTTCTGATTCTAACAGCTTATTTTAACTCAAAAAAGTTGATTCTGAGAAGCTGCTCACCCCTTGCTTCTGATTATCAGTTTCTGCTGTGGACATATTAATTTATGGTTATACTCTTAAATTTTTTTATTTTTTATTTTTTTTAAAATAGAAAAAGACTCAAATGGACTATAGATTATTATTATTATTTTTTATGAGAAATGTAGACAAACAAAAAATAAAAATTAATTAAAAAAGTTATTTTACAGCTTATTTAACAAACACTACTCAGCAACTTAAATTTATAATCCAACAAGTACACCAAACAGATTAATAATTTCTGATTAAAATCATAATTTATAATCTATTAAGTTATAATTTATCGACTGTTTTAACAGTTATCAAACGGGGCCTTCCTTTGCCAATTTTCTGCTTCCTAACCTCACTCTCTTTAATCTCCCCCTCTCTCTCTCTCTCTCTCTCTCTCTCACATGTCATGATCTGAGGTTTGTGTGTCATGTCATATTCACCTAAGATTCTTCCTCCTTATCTCCCTACACCTACTTTGTTTAAAGCTATATTTTGCAATTTTTTCCCCTGCTCATCTATGGGACTTTCTTAGACCATCTCTAAAGTTTCATTAAATTTAGCATTAAATTTAAAATTTAGTAAAAGAAATATTTTTTAAACCTCCAACGGTTTCACCAAATTAATATTAAATCGAGAATTCACTAAACGTTTCACTAAAGTGAGAACAGGCTTCGTATTTCACTAAAACACTGTGTATGACCGTTGGGAGAGACCAATCGGTTGACCGGTCAGTTGACCAACCGGTCGACCACCAAAAGGTTCAAACAATTCCAAAAAAAAGTTCAAACAATTACAAAAAAAAAAAAAAATTTACCTTACCGATCGACCAGCAAGTCAACCGGCTGGTCAACCAACCGGTCGACCACTAAAAGGTTCAAAAAGTTTCAAAAAAAAAAAAATCCAAAAAAAAATGCTTAACCGGTAGACCAACCGGTTGTCCCGGCACAGATTTGATAAAAATTTGATGAAAATCAACCATTAGAGCACTCGGTGTCAGATTAAGAAAAAAACCATTCTTTTACTCAAATTTAATAAAAATTTTGATAAATCGTTGGAGATGCTGTTATTAATGCCTATATCATAAAAATAAAATTAAAAAAAAAAAAACACTCATCTTCATAACTAGATGGTCATCAGTCAGGAGAGAAGTTAGCAGAATCCACAACTTCTTTAACAATTGGGAAAAATTATTAAATATATATCATTGAAAATTATCCACGTAACATCACCTGCCAAATGAATTGGGATCCTCCCCTTGAGCCCCCTCCTTCATTTCCTCTTTGCAAGGGCCTTCGGGTCTACTTTGAGGCCCAGTTTTGATAATTCGAACCGTTCATATTTTTAGATTTATTCATTATATTATACCTGTAAAAAATCAAGTTGATCGAATATCATAAAGTATGTGTTCGGAAAACTGATTATTAAAAAATAGTTTGTAGTCCCAATTTTCTGAACGCATACTTTCTGTTATCCGATCAACTTGATTTTTTACAGGTATAATATACTGAATAAATCTAAAAATATGAACGGTTCGGATTATCAAAACTGGGCCTCAAAGTGGACCCGAAGACCCCTGCAAGGAGGGAATGAAGGAGGGGGCTCAAGGAGGGAATCTGGACTCGTGCCAAATACCCTACAACGTAAGGAACCCAAAAATATGCTCACTGATTGGACATTGAGAGACTAGAGAAAAGGATTGGTCTATGAAAAACTATGCCGAAAAGTGCCAAAAAAAAATAATTTAGCTTGCTTATTTTCATTTTTTAAAAAATATTTTTCAAAAAATTTTATTTTCTTATTTTTCATGTTTTTTTGTTTTTACTGAATTTTTTTAATATTTTAAGCAATTTTTTTACTTTATAGACACACCTAACATAAATACACCTAAAAAGTAAAAAAATTATTAAAAAAATCGTTTAAAATTTTACTAAATACCAAAAATATAAGAATTCAGTACATTCTTTATATTTTTATATATTTATTAATTTTTTAAAATATTTTTTCACAAATTTTTTACTTTTTAGATACATCTAACTAAGATGCATCTAAAAAAGTAAAAAAAATGTTTAAAATTTAAAAAATATTCACTAAAAACAAAAGAATACGAAAATAAATAAAAAAAGTCAATTTTTAAAAAACTTAATCCAGAAAACTCAAACCAAACACACTGATTAGAATTTGAAAGATTTGAATCAAAAAATTATCTTCCACCACAAAATAAATAAATAAATAAATTGACACCATATATTTAAATTTGGGACATTTTTCTAAATACTTTTTTGACTACATATATGACACTTCTGAATGCCAATGTACATATACTTATTTTCTCCTATATATCTAGTAATGTAGAAGAAAGGAAGGCGACTACTTTGGGTCCCGTTTCTTTGAAGAGTTAGAAGGGTGATTGAGATTGGGAGTGAGGTAAGACCTATTAATATTGTATTTGTTTTGAGAGATGGGGAGATGATTGATAGTGAGCTCCGAATTAAGATGGGTCTCCCCGAGGGGATTCAGATGGGCCTCAAGGACTTGGTATTAGAAAAATAGTACGGCGGACTAAAATTTTTTTATTTCTATTTTATTTTTTACACGTCGAGCATTTGTTTTTAACATTAATATTTAATTTTTTATTTTTTTTGTTAAGTAAAAATCATTATTTTATTTGTTTTATTTTTTTCTAGAATTTTTTTTTTTAAATTTTTTTTACATGTTGGGCATTTTTAAAAAAATTAATGTTTAATGTTTTTGTATTTTTTTAATTTATTTTATTATTTTATATTTTTTTATATAAAAATAATTTAACAATTCCTATACTAACAACTATCATTAAAACAAATATAATTTTACTTAATCTTCTCCATTCTACTTCTGAAAACAAACGGGACTTCGTGTTTTCATAGCCTTGGATAAAGAAAACCTCCGAGAAATAGCACCTAAACCTAAAGCTAAAGCAAGCAAAACTGTCAAACCCTATTCTAACTTGTTAAACCTTTCCAGAGCAATCACCAAAATATCCACATTCCTAGGACCCTTGTTATTGTCTCAAAGAAAAAATTCTGATAAAAGAAAACATTGAATTGAATACATATATATATATATATATATATCTGCAAAGCAGTTGTGGTGGTGGGGTTGCTTTCAAAGAAGAATCCAAACCCCTAAACCCACCTACCTTGTATACAAGGTGCCATTCATGTCTGCTACAATGGCCCTGGAAATGTGGGTTTCGTTTGCCATCTACTTTTGCTTTCTCTTTCACAGCACAAAGGAATTAATCCTACCAAAAATAAATATGTTTGTTTATGACACTAGAATTTTTTTTTTTTTTTTTTTTTTTTTCCAGTGTTTTTAACCTCATTTCAGGAGCACAAACTGAGAATTTTATGAGATCACCTTTTAACCTTGTATATTAGGCGAATTAAGAGATTAAAACTCAAATTTAAGACTTTTTGGATAAAATTTAAATAACTTAAACACACCTAAGGTATATATTGGAAATAGTTTTTGAGGGGGGAACAAGACACATTTGACTTGGAATGTATTGAAATTGACAGCCACCAAGATGATTTAACTCCATGACATGGTAGACAGCTAAAGCATGTCTTGTATTTCACCTAAAAGGTGGATGTGCCGGGCCAAGAACTTCTTAATTGAAGAGAGACTATAGCAAGATTGAATAAATAGAGTCTGGGTTCTAATGACCGATTAATTTGAGAGGTAAATTTCACCGTTTACTAATGGGAAACTCAATCAAAGTCCGGAGTCCCAAACGATTAGGAGGTTTTGAATTTGAGACAATGAAAGGAACATATCCCAGGCCCCAAGCCCTAACACTTACACTATGTAGTGTTACTAAGCAATAATAAATTATAAATGAAATGGAATAGACATATTTTGTTTTTCACTCACTCAACTATATAGTTATCATTATCACAATATGAAATATTTTTATTGATTGATAATATGATCACGTGATACTACCGTTTATCCATCATTTATTCAACACGATGGATATAAACCTATGGTTAGTGTACGGTAAGAATGTCATTTCAAGCGCTTTTCATTGGGGCTAATTTAAGGGAATTTCTAAATGCACTCACTTGATTTCTTTGCACACTACTACTACACATATTGTAAACCTTGTATGTACATATTAATTGATAGTTAAGTCCTAACGGAACTTGGGTCACTGCAGAAACTAAAATTTTTAGTAAGGTATATGGTGGTCTTCAAGCTTTATCATGTAGTACTTCAATTTGAATGCGTTTAGGTCATATTGTAGGATTCATTATTTAATGTTAATAGTTTGAAAGACATGTGAGGTGGCAAATAATGATGGGCCAGCCATATTATCTATGCTTAATCAACAAACCCAATTGTATGATCAAGCAGGGTGTCAATTTTTATGGTGTCATTGAGAGCCTTCAAGGTACATAAACCCTCGGTGCTTCAGGTTGTGCAGAACCTTAAATTCAATACCAAATGCTCAAATTTAACAAGAAAATTAGCTCCTTTGGTATTTGCCACGATGAACCAACATGCTACATGGCAATGCCATTTTATCCATATTCCATGGAGAGTTTGTCAGGAGCAGTTTGTACCATCTCAGGAATGAGAGCACATACATCAACTGACTTCATTCATTTGTAGGAAAATGAATTTGTTACATTGATTTGTACAATGCAACGATACCCTTATTCACAACAGCAAGCACACTATTTGATTACCTATGCAGATACAACCACATGATATACTACAATATATGAGCACAAGTCAGTTGATCACCTTGATACATTTAGCAAATTCCAGAGAAGCTATGTATGCCAATCAGGTATGGAGGTTACATATCACCTTTAACATCCAAAAATTTAAGCATAGGTTCAAGCAACCGAAGCTTTGCGGCAGATATTGAAGATATCGTCTAAAGGGGCATGATCACCAGTTCCCTCGTCTTTCCTTGCATACAACAATTGCTTCCCTTTAAAGACCAACATGCCTCCCTATAGCAAATAGAAACAAAACTAAGTAGCGAGTTCGTGTAACCCTAGTCAAACACGTATGAACGAGTGGGCGTGGATTTAAGAATACAAGGGAGGCAAGATTAAACCTGTTGTAAGACACTGCTCCTGTCATCCGGAGTTGCTTCAATTGTATAGTTCTTTAGAGCTTTTTGAATATTCTCAAATCTTGAGAACACTTTAGCCTGACATATCAAAGCCAATGCACAAAAAATTTGCGTGTCATGAGTGCAATGCAAAAAATCCATTTCTTAATGCCAACCAGAGAGCTTGTGTCCAAAACGGGAAGAGGAGATTTACACTGGCTGGGTTAAAAAATGTCCGTCCGATACCATAGTACAAGCCCAAGACATCATATGCCTGAGATGAAAAAACAATGTCATAAACTGCTGCTAAGAAGTATAGTTAACTGGGATAGTAAAAAGAGATGCACAATTTTTACCTTGCGATCAGGATCTGCATATAGGCAATCTGATGGAAACGGTAACTGGCCACACAAAATCAGAGACAAAATAATCAGCTCCAAGAATGAAGAAAATACGTGGTAACTCAATGCAAAAGGCAATGAAATTTATCCCTGCTTCAAAGAGGGAGGGAAAAGAAGAACAAAAGAAACATTTTACAAACTTCTTATGAGGTTTAAAACATGAAAACCCCATGTGCCACCAACAAGAAAAGAGATAATAGATTTTCGCTAGAAATGTTCCCTTTCGTCTGCAACTATATACTAGTAGATGACACTATCACTAGATTAGGAAAGAATTTCCTTCCTTCTCAATGTCCGGATGAACATGCATTCTTTTCGATATATTATGGCAGTAGCCTTAACCAACGAGGCCTAGCCTAGGTCATGGGTTCAATTCCCCTTGGGGGGGTTGAATTGAGGGAGTGCAAGCACTTAGGTGCTTTGCCAAGGATGGGGAGATTTTCTTCCATAGGTGCTAATCTAACAACTAACATTTGCCGATCAAAAAATAAATAAAAATGACAGTAGCCTTATAAGGACAAACCTGTGAATGCAGAAGATTGTGTTGAAAACCCTTTTTTATATAATGTCTCTAATCTTGAAAACATAGCAACTGCACTGAGGGCTCCACACTGTTATATAACCATATATAGTTCTCACAAGGTTTTTTCATTCATTCAAATATTTCATGACAGCACTTTGCATCCTAAATCCCAAGATATTTAACAGTCATTACAATTTGATTTATTACAATCAGCCTGTACTGACAGAACACCAAAAGCAGGACAGCATACAAATTATGCAACTTGGGTGAGTCTTAAAATACAAATCCAAGCAATGAAAGTATTGGATCAACTGAGGGAAAAAAATACAAAATAGAGGGCTCACCAGCTTTCCCTTTGGAGATTTTTTATTATCATTTTCTCACAAAATGTACATAGAATATGCTTAAACCAAACAAACAAAACAGAGAGAGAGAGAGAGAGAGAGAGTACAAATATAAGTGACAGTAATTTGAATAAATCAAAATTTATGTCTGCAGGTTCAACACTTATTGCCAACTCTAAGACACTGCAAATCCCAATCTTAGTAACTATCTTTTGGTAGAATGTAAGATAACCTAATGTGATCAAAAGGGTTTTCATTTCAAGGACTTCAAGCATCCTAGATCTAACACTAAACTTTCTCCAAAAAAGATGCACCGCAACAAATATACTGATATCAACCATTTCCTAATTTAAGAAAAGGGCCATATGCATTCTTAAAAGTTTAGAAAACAATTTTTTCATTACAATATCAATAAAGCATCCACTAAAAAGTAAGCAAACAACAAAAGAACTACAAAGGATATAATGTTGTCCAGAATAGTCATAACCACAAAAAAAAATTCCATCAAATAGTTACATAAGCATCCCCCCAAAAGTATTAGTGTACAAACAGAGATGAAAAAGGAATTACCCGCTCGGCAAGAATACGAGCTTTGTTAGGAGTACCAACACCAACAGCAATTAGCTTCACACCAGCTGAGTCAAATCTTGGTTTTGATTCTTTGAGAGCTGAAGCAAGTTCCCAGCTAATAAGTGCAAATCAAGGAAATAAAGGAAAGGGTAAGTTAAAATAAAATCTTGTTTTGGTGATAAAAACAATTATCCTAATATTATAGCATCTACCAGCAAATGCATCCAAAGTGCCTCAAAAGTGCAACTACAGCCATTCCCTGAAAGAAAAAGAAGCACCACTTAAATTACGAAGAGTAAATTGTGCACAATTTCCCGCACCACAGCTGCAGCATTCTGGCAGTCCAAAGAAGACAATTATGAATAAAAATTTTCGACATAAAAAAAAATAAATCAGCATTTGTTAATCATCTGTCTGATGGGACTTAAAAGAATTAGTTTGGTTTGGTTTGGTTAATCATCTATCTAGAACTATAAAATCATCAAAATTTTGTTATTCACTAAACAGGGTAAGTGTACTGAGATGGCCTGTCCACTTGGAGCCTTGTTTTATTGTCATCAACCTTCCCAAGTATCAGATGCAATATGCACTTAATTAACTAGTTGCCGGGCACATGTGATACATTTGCAAATTGCAACTTGAGTTTGGTAGCTTATAAACTCTTTATCATTGACACATAAAAAGAAAAAGGGGTCAAATTTTGACATGAATTCAAATTCGCCCACTGACGCTTGGCTGGGAAGGGATTTAAGAAGGAAAAAATTAGGTAAAATGTAATTAAAATATATTTATATTTTACATAATTCCATACAATTTTTTTCCAAATCATTCAACCAAACACCGCGTAAAAGAATAGCTTCGATACAATACGAAGTCTTAGAGCAATCATGTATACATCTATTAATACGGTGCAACGACGTTTCGATTAGTAAGAATTTAAAACCTCTTTTTGATCCCAGAGGTCCCTGAACATGACTGGTTCACCAGTCGCAGTAAAGATGGTAACTTCACCGAGAACATCAGTGATGTTGTCGCCGAATCCAGAAGTGGAAGCAGCTCTTGTGGACCGAATTTGATTCTTGGATTTTGGGGAACGGACGATGGTGATGGGGTGGGAAGGAAGGGAGAGAGGTTTAGATGGGAATAATCGGGGAGAGGACGATGTAGAAGGAGAAATAGGTTGAAGAAGAAATGGTAGGTTCTGTTGTATCATCATCGCCATTGTTGTGTACAGATTGAAGAAACCCTAGATTTTTTTCTGGAGAGAGAGAATTCCCACCTTCCGACTGCCTAATCAGTGATTTTGTGACGCGGGAGAAGTTTCTGTGACGTATTGCATTTAGGCCGCAAATGAACTAGTCGTTCATGAACCATTCGAGTCCAGCTTCTTTAAAATTCGTTTGAAGCCTGTTTATCCCGACTCGTTTATTAAATGGATGGTTTTGAATTCAATTTTTAGGCTCACTTATTTATTGGCCGAGCTTGAATAGTTTAAGGTCCTGTTTGGTAGGACTTATTTTTAGCTTATTTCAGTTTTTAACTTAATTTAAGTTATTTTGATGTGTTTGATTCAGCTTAACAATACAATTTATAACTTTTTGTAAGTCAAAAATCAACTTATTCTTTAAGTGGGGGAAGAGAAACTTAATTTACAAGTCAAAAATCAGCTTATGTTCACAGTTATAAGTTATAAGCTGTTAGGCTATAAGTTATAATCACTTTCCCACAACTCTACTAAACGGAACCTAAGCTTGATAAGACTCTCAACATAAAAATAAATAAATTAATATTTATTTTTAGTAATATACTAAATAAATTTTCGATAATCTATTTTATTTTTTACTTATATTTAGTGTCTGTGTAAATTTAAATATTTAATTAATGAAATTTATTATTAATATAAGTATTATTATATATTTTACTTATAATTTTATATTTTTCTTATATCTTAGAAAGTAAATTAATTATTTGTTTTTTATCAAGCTTGAGCTTGAACCCAAGCTCGACTTGTTTATATAATCGAGCGAGCTTGAGTTGAGTTCGAATTTAACAAATATTTGACGAGCCAAGTTTAAATTTAATTTTTGAAGCTTGATTGGAGCTCGGCTCAAGCTTGAGCTCAAATAATTCACAATAAACGTACTTGAACAATTAAAAGTTCAGGTCGGTTGGTTTTGTTTGCGCCATAGTTGCTTTGCAGCAAATTCATTTCACAATTTATTTATTTAATCCTTGAGCAACGCCCAGGTTTGTTGGGCTTAAGGCTAGGCGAGTTCCCATCCAGATCACTTTTGGGTCAAGATTTTTTAAGCCCAACACGTTTTTTAAATAGTAATAAGGGTTGGTTTGGGAAGCGGGTTGACTTTTTGACTTTTTTGATTATTTTAGCTTAGGTTAAAAAGCTTGGTTTGGGAAAGATTTTTTTGATTTTTTTGACTTTTTTTGTGAGAGAAGAGTGTAATGATTATGGGTTTGATGTAATGTTTTGTTTGTTGTGGCTAAAATAGCCTATTTTATCTTTTGTAGCTATTTTAGCCACAAACTATCTTGCCAAACAGACCCAATAAATTTTGGAAAAATTATATATAAAAAAAAACTCTCCGTGATTTGACTCTTATAATAATATAAGTTCTGAATTTTTAATTTTCTCAACATAAATTTTAAATTTTTTATTTATTTTCATTAAGTAAAATTGATCAAAAAATATATATTTTAGTCATTAAACTCAATAAAAAAAGTAATTTAGACATTTTATATAAAATTATATTAATTTTAATGACTTAAATACTATTTTTTTGGTCTATTTTACTTAATAAAAATAGATTAATGATTTAAATATAAAAACATCAAAAACTTAAGGTTTAATTTTATAAAATAATAAAAATATGATTTATTTTGTTACAAAGGTTAAATTTAGGATTTTTTTTGTAATGTTTTCATAAATATTTTAAAATAGTAATGTTGTACAAATAAAAAATTTATACATAATGATGTGACTCATTATATACCATTCGTTTCAAAATAAAATATCACTAAAAATGTATTTATTTATAATAATGACAGTATCACGTTATTGTTATGAAATTTTTTATATGAATAGAATTTTCTATTTAAAAAACTTTAGGGTGAGACATAATCTGTCCACAAAAATCTGTCCATTGTGGACAACCAAACAAATGGCCTTGAAACTTAAATCCCCACAAAAAAAGATACATAATTAATTAATTAATTTAATTAAATACCCAATTTCTGGCCTTATAAAGACTTAAATTTATAGCCCAAGTAATACTCAGAAATTTCACTCATGGAAGCCTTTTTTAGGCCCGAATTTCAGTCTTATGACATAAACATAGCACAAGGCCAGGTTACGCCTAAGGTCCAGCTCGCGCAGTAGAGCCTTGAGTTGGATAAGGACCAGAGATTTTGAAAATTGGGCCGACTCATCCATGGGCTTGGTTGGATGGAGTTGGTGAGATCGGTATGAGTCCAATCCAATAAAAATCGACCTTGCTCGTTTTTCCGGGTGAGTTACTTTTTAAACTAGCTTATCCAACAAAACTCTCTATTGTTACTATATTTTATTTAAATATTTTTTCCCTTGTTTTTTAATTTAAATTGTGAGGTTCCTTGCATTGGCTCAACTGAAATAAGCATTTTATGTATTTGAGAAAACTGCATTGAATTTCTTACATTTGGAGAGTGATTATAGCAACTCGTAGGCCACATTTGATGGTGGTATTAATTGGGGATTTTTGGTGAAAACCCCCCCTCATTGGGTCTATTTTGTGTCAAACCCACAGAATAAAACAATGACCCCAAAAGCCCCTCAATTAAAAAAATATTGTAAATTGACTGAAATGTCCTTCCATATAAGTGGAGAAATATGAAACAATTCCACCGTTTCTCTCCCCTCACTTTGTTTCATCGATTGACAACCCTCCTCTGAATATCCTCATTCGAAAACCCTAACATCGATTAAAAACCCTTTTCTGAGTCTCATTACTCTCGCTCTCTAGAGCTACTTTGTCTTTCTACCCCTGGAACGTTACAGGTTCGTCGCTTGCGCTCGAATCGAACTCCGCATTACGCTTTACTCTCTTTCTTGGACATGCATTTTGCAGGTGATTTTTTCCCCTTCTTGTTAGTTTTTCGATATTACGAAGTTCGTCTGGGTTTGTTTTCATTTTGCGAGTGGTGTATGACATTACGTTGGCATGGTATGGAATGGGATTGTAAGGCTGCTTAGGATTTTATTTATTTATTTATTTTTTTCATTGTTGCATTAGGGTGAATAGAGTTTGGGATTTTGGGTTACATTAAGGATCATCTGTTTTAAAATTTTTACCACTATCTTAAAATACTTTAAATTACTAAATCATATGAGAATGTTAGGGTTTAAAAATTTTGAAAACTAATTTAGGTATTTCAGAATGGTGTATGCAGTTTTGTTTCAATTTCGTTGCTTTGATTTCTGTAGTGTTTTGGTCCTGCAATTTCAATGCTTTCGATTTCACTTGCTTCATGAATTTTTCAGAGTAAAATTTTACTTCCAACCAGAGTAAAATTTTACTTACAATGAGAGTAAAGTTTTACTTATAAACAGAGTAAAATTTTACTTTAACTCTAGCCTTTGCTCATTACATAAATGTGCATATCAATTTGTATATATATATATATCTATATCTATTTATGTATGTGAATGTGATTGTCGTTTCGTTATTTCTCTGATTTCAGTTTGAATGTGAATTATATATGCTATTTTTAGAATTATGTTGTGTATAGTCGAAATTGAGACAAGGTTTTCTTGATTCTTGGTTCTATAAATTTTGTATGTGTTTTTGGTTTAATTCCTAAGGTATTGTTCAGAGTAAAATTTTACTTCCAATCAGAGTAAAATTTTACTTTCAATAAAAGTAAAGTTTTACTGCCAAACAGAGTAAAGCTTTACTATCTCATTACAATGCTTGTGCATTTTCTTTAGTACTTATTTGTTTTGTCACTTTGTTGTTTAAAGTAAAATATTACACTGTTGATATAGGGAAACATTTTACTGTTTTAAAATGGTTGTTACAAGAAGCAAATGTGGTGATGATGCTGATGATAATGATGATGATGATTTTGAAGTTCCACCAACGGCTATACAAAAGAAGAAAGTCCTTAAAAAAAAAAACAAAAGTAGTAAAGAAGTTCAATCCAATGCTAGTGATGATGAAGGCTGTAATGAAAGCAATCCAATGCCTTCAACAACAAAACTTTTGAAGTTGAATATTGTAGACGGAGTACGGGAGATGGAGAACTATGTGAAACAATATAGGTCAAATATTGTTTCATTGATAAACTTAATACGAGACACGAGGTTCACTGAAAGACATATTACTACCCTCGAGAGAACACATTTTGGGATGTTGTTTAAATCTTTTTGGAAGAAAGAAGATATGGTGTTAAAGAAGTTCAAGAAAGTTGATGATAATGTCATGGATGTGATCAAATCTTATGACCTTCATGCAAAGGGATTTAAGCTTGGAGAGAAAACGTGTGACATACAGGACAGTGACGTTACTTTGATTGTTGGGATAAAATCGGGAACGAAAAAAGTAAACGTCTCATATGGAAAGAAACAAGAATCAACTTTTGTGCAGAGAAGGTTTCGTAATATGTCAAGAATATCCGCAAAGAGTTTGTGAGAGACATTAAGAGATACATTGGAAGGCACGACAGTTGATGTTGAGGATATTGCCCGAATTATGTGTTTATTTGTTGTGGTAACTTTGCTATTACCAACAATTGGTATAGCAGTTGGATGGCTTTTGTTGCCTTTGTAGAAGATTTGGAAATGATGAATTCATATACATGGTCGACTGCAGTTGCATCCATGTTGACTACTTCAATCAATTCTTCATTAGGAAGTCTTGAAAATGTAACTAGATGTGTACTTCTTCTTTTGGTAAGTAAATTGAACTACTTGAAATATTATGCAATCTATCTTTAGAGAATTAACTAATTTCGATTTTTTATTTTATAGTATTGGTTATGCGAGCATACTACCCTCATTCAACCTCAAGGAAAAAATTTATGTCCAAGGCTCCTTCGATGGGACTTATTAACGTTGAGGAAAAAGCTAATGAAGAGGTCATTGCAAACACTAAAGCCCGAAGAGGTATCATTTTTTCAAACTCAGCCTTACTGGTTCACTTTGCTTAAAATTGTACTTACATAATAAAACTTACTCTTGAACAGAGTAAAAGTTTACTTAAAATTGGAGTAAAAGTTTACTTACAATTAGAGTAAACTTTTACTTTGAAACAGAGTAAAATTTTACTTACTCTTGAACAAAGTAAAAGTTTACTTACAATCAGAGTAAAATTTTACTTTGAAACAGCGTAAAATTTTACTTACTCTTGAACAGAGTAAAAGTTTACTTAAAATTAGAGTAAAAGTTTACTCACAATTAGAGTAAACTTTTACTTTGAAACAGATTAAAATTTTACTCTGGTGGTTAAAGTTTGCTTCATTGCTGACTTCTTTTCTTTTTCTATTTTTCAAATACAGGTAAATCACAATGAACTGAAGCCCATTTCCAAAGAAGAAATGGATCTCATTCACAATGATGAGGAAGAAGATGCATTGGACATGGAGGAAAATTTGGAGACTAAAGAAGATAAAGATCATGTAGTTGAAGCTTTAGGAGATGATCAACCTTTGAAAGACTTCATTGATCTTGGGAAATTAGAACGAGTTCAAAAAGAAAATAAGAGGCTAAAAAGTGAGAATATGGCATTGGTTGAAGAACTGAAGAAAATGAGAGAAACAATGCAAAAAATACAAGAGGATCAAGAGACAAAAACAAAAGAAATGATGGAAAAGATAAGCAACATAGAGAAAGAAATGGAGAAACTGAGAAAGGAGTTTGAAGTACTCGAATCTGAAAATAAACAGGTGGTTGAACAGATTGAAGAAAATGCAGTTCATGCGGCTACCCAAGCTTTTGCTTCTAAAGAAATGCCACATGCTAAAGGAGTAGAACAAGAGCAAAACTTTGGGATTCAAAGTACATTGAAAGAAACACCTATAGTCATAGAGCCATTGCAAACATCCACGGTCAAGAAAATCAAAATCAAGGCGAGAAAGAAAAAAGAGATGTTTGATTTTGAATATGAGCAAAGAAAGGCAAAGAACAAAAAAGATCACAATACAAGCAATTGAAGTGATATCAAATGAAGTGATTTGTGTTGAGAACTTGTCTTTAAGCCAACCAAAGCCAGTTGAAAGGGTTTTGTTTCCAGATAAGGCTGCAATATGCAAATTGCTTGATCAGAATGATAAGTGTCTCCAAAACAAAATTTACAATTTGGAAACCACAGAGTAAGACCATTTTAATTTTATCAAACAATAGATTTTTACTGTTATCAAACTGCAACGTGCTAATCAAACATTTTTTTTTATCATATGACTAGTGCAATCATATGGTCCAGCGCAGGAAATGGAGTATATGTTACATTGCATGATGTGGATGCAATTCTGAGAGATGGTGATACTGCAAATAATGTAAGTGGCCATACAATTTTCAATGACTAGTGTTCACTTCAATAACTAAAAATAGTTCATTTTATTAACATATATTTAATTGATTTTTGTTTTTGTAGGTCATTGACAGTTTTGTAGAAATGCTTCAGACTGAGTAACAAGCAAAGAAGCTAGAAAAAAATAAGTCATTCTTTTTCTCAAGCCTTTATTGGGTAAGCCATCAATTTTTGTTTAGTTTGAATTGATAAAATTTTACTGTGGTTTAGTATAATATTGTACTATATTTTAGAGTTAATTTTTACTATTTGGTTTGCCAAAGATTGACAACTCATACAGTGTGTCACGAACACAACTTGAGACATGACACACTTATATGATTAAATACAGTCACTAGTGAAATGGGGTTATGGAGATTTGAGAAATCATTTAATTGACGAAGTGCTTGAGCAAGATTTGAGTGGATACAGATACCTTCACTTTTGCATAAACTCCGATGGGAACAAGAAGGAAGAAAAATCCTACCACCGGACATTTCTTGTATTTGACATTGAATTTGATGAATGGAGACATTACAATTCTTTAAGACCAAGAGACAACAGAGAAGATCCTTACCTTAAGGATGCAAAAAAGATTGTAAGTGGTTTGTATCATATTAACAGTAATTTTTTGCTGTGTTTTATTCTTGAATTTAATTGTGACCAAACAATTATGCAATGATGTTAGATAACATATGTGGAGAACAAGTTGGCCAACAACATGAAGAGAGGTAAAAGAAAGTTTGCAAACTTGGTTTCGGTGAAAGATGACCACAACAACGCCCAACATCGTAAGAATTTTACGCTACTACTACATGCTTGAATTGGTAGTTTTCAAATTTGACTAAATCTAACAAGATATTGATTTTTATTAACAGTGTTGATTGTGAAATTATTGTATGCTATATCAAGCAAATTTTATGGAAGATAATGAAATTAAAAATTTTCGAGCATCAATAGTGCATCAATTTTTTAATGATTATCCAAAAGCATGGACTGAGGAACAGTTTAACCTCAAAAAAAAAAAAAAAAATGGGCAAGAGCTAAAACCTCAAGGATGACAATGTGGACAACTTTTGGGGAACTACTGTGAATAATGTATGTAATTTCGGTTTTTGTAAATGAAAGAATGGTGAAAAAGTAATTGTAAGTGAAAGAATACTAAAAGAGTATTAGATAATACATGTTATGTCTATTGTTCTAATAAATTTTACTGTGGTTTGGTGATTAATATGTTATTATAGCAGGATATTGTTTTGACTAGAAATGAACGTTGTTATGGATAGAATACAATGATACAGGTTATACTTGTGTATCTTTGATGATATATGCAGTTGTGTTGTTAGATTATTTTTGCACAAAGATTGCATGATGATCATCAGGGGAGTTTGTGTATTGTGGAAAATTTTGTTGCAGGTTGGAAATGTTTTTCTAAGGGGCTAACATACTGTCTGAAATAAAGTAAAATTTTACTCTAAAATAAAGTAAAATTTTACTTTATTCTGAAATATGAGTAAATTGTTACACTCTGAATCTAAAAGTAAAATTTTACTTTGTACAAAAGTAAAATTTTACTCTGAAAAACGAGTAAAATGTTAGACTCTGAATCTAATGGTAAAATGTTACTCTGCATAAAAGCAAAATTTTAATCTAAAAGTAACATTTTACTCTGAAATAAAGTTAAATTTTAATGTGAAACCACAAGCTCATCACACCCACAGACAACCATTCAACAACATAGTAAATTTGTACTTTGAAAGGCAGTAAAGTTTTACTTTTATATGAATGAAGGCAATGTTTTACTCTGGAAAATGTAAAATTTTGCTCTGCAATAAAGTAAAAGTTTACTCTAAAATACTGAAATTTTTTATTTTGAATGCACAGGCTGAGCACAACCATTTCAAACCTTCACACCTACTGAACAAACTCCATTATAAGTTTATTTACATGAAACTTATTCAACCACATTAAAAAAATATATTAAAATGTCAAACTCAACCACAAAGCAAATTAGAAACTTAAACAGACAACCATTCAGGAACATAGTAAAAATGTCTGTTATTGTAATGTCTTCTTACAAATCTAGTCTAAAATACTGTACTATTATTGCTATGGATTATTGCAGAATAACTGCATTATTTTCATACTTCTATTACAAAATCAATAATGTCTTTCACGGCAATGTCTCCTTGCAAGTCTTCCTATTATGACTGTATTTTTCGCATCAACCACATTATACTCGTCTTATCTTCTCACCCCTAGATGGAATCCTATTCTTCCTTGGCCTACCAGGTGGCTTCTTATAAATTGGAGGAAGGACAACAAGATCATCCATAGCTACAAGAGGTTTCTCAACAGTGGGTATTAGATAAGCGGACTCAGCATGGCAAACTTTGAACTTGCTAGTGTAATAAAATGGTTCCACATGTGCATGCAAATCACCTGCCGCTCTTTTGGATAGTGGTCGCTGCATGAGCACAAAGAAATCCATTCAATTGCCATTGGTAACATGAACAAGTTTTATTCAAGAGGTCAACGCTAACCGATAGCCGGGATTGAACCTCAAAAACATGATCACTTGAACGACTAACTAACCAAGTTCTTCCACTTTTAAGAGCATTTACTAATGTTGAATCCATCTCCGGACAAAGAAAAGTATTCCATTTCTTAGCTTGTTCTTTTTTTCTCGACATCAAATCTATGATCTTTAACGTAATTGAAATAATCATCTTCGTAGTGGGCAAATGACGAACTTGATAAATCCATGAATTAAAAGACTCTACCACATTCGAGTGCATTTCACCATATTTTTGTCCTTTAAAATATGTATTAGTCTACTTGTCATAGGGCAAATTGGATAGAAACCTTCAAACGATCCCTTTTCTCTCATCTTATAATTCTTTCAAGCACTGATTAGAACATCCCACTGTTGGAGCAAAAGCACATGAAGAAAACAAAAAAACTATTCTACTCCTGAAAGTATTGCTGAAACTTGGACCGGAGAACCTATCCCTCAAATTGGCCTTCAAGTGTTGGAGACAAAAATAGTAGTAAGCAGTAGGTAAAACCTCCAAAAGTCCTGCGTTCCGATTAGATATAAAGGTAATTCGTCTTTCATCCAATAATATATTCGACAAATGCATCCATTCCCACTGTCTGTAGTCTCCGTATTGACAATTGCCATTTCAAGAGGGAAAAAACCTAAAAAATAACATTTTACAATTAGTAAGTATATTAAACGAAAACGACAAATATAATAGATTTTTACTCTAAATAACAGTAACATGTTACTCTGAGAATAAGTAACTTGTTACTTTTGAATAAACTATAGTAATATCTACCTTGATCCATATCCTTCGCTGTAGCTGTTAACAAGGTGCCCTTATATTTCCCCTTCAGAAAAGTTCCATCGATAAACAATAGAGGATGGCAATGCCTGAACCCTTGAATGGAAGCATTGAATGCAACAAAAAACCTCTTGAACCGTCCACTTTGATGGTTATAGTCAAGACGCAAATAGCTACCAGGATTTGTGCTCATCACAATATCCATATACCATTGAATCTCATCATAAGACATACAGAAATCTTCAAAAATAGTAATCCTAGCTTTCTCAACTTCTAACCAAGCGTGATTGTACGTAATGGTGAGCCGTATTGATCTGTAAATTGACGCACAACATCAATTGGACGAGTTTGGGGATTCCCATGACTTTCATTAACAATCAAATTTGAAACCAAATTTGAACTCATCCTTGAGTTTTTAGAAGCACGAACTGCAGCTCCACAAGTATGCTCATCATGTAGAGTCCTAATGTAGAAAAAATTATTAGCACTTTCTAGAGATGCATGTACTCGCCATAAACAAGCTTTGGACTCCCGCATTGAACACACAGCAGTGTCCCAACACTTCTCATTCTTCACACACACAAACTCAAATCCTATCTCAATGGCATATTTACATAATGCAGTCCGGAAATCCTTTGCACCTCCAATGAATCTTTGACCTACATAAGTAATTCCATTCACCCATCCATAAGACAACAAAGTCCTTTCTTTATGTTGACAAAACATAGGGAGTAAATCCATTTCATCATCAGTAATGTTGGATCCACTTGCGTCCCCTGATTCTCTAACTCTATGTTTTTCGTTTGAAATGCCCATTTCAGTAATAGTCGCATCAACCCGGTCAACACCAATGGGATAAACAAGCGACAACATAGTCTGAAAATCAGAATCATCATTAATCATGCATTGCGAATGTCTAGGCAAACAGTACGATAACAGTATGCAACCACTACTGTCAAACTTCTTCAATTTATAACTTAAGAAATTTGTTAAATTCTTCAACGTGCAGTTTGACGCAACCTTGAACACAATGGTACGATCACCATACTTGCATAACAACATAAAAGGTGGAGCCATTTTACAAATCTGCAATCAATTAACAGTAAAAATTTACTGTCAATCAAAGTAAAATTTTACTGTCACTACAAGTCCAAAAGTCAATTTGTGTTTAGTTTAAATTGATAAAATTTCACTAGGATTTAGTGTAACATTGTACTATATTTTGGAGTTAATTTTTACTATTTGGTTTGCCAAAGATTGAAAACTCATACAGTGTGTTACCAATACAACTTGACACATGAATCTAAAAGTAAAAATTTTACTTTGCATAAAAATAAAATTTTACTCTGAAATAAGAGTAAAATGTTATAGAAAGAATTTAAAAGTAAAATTTTACTCTGCATAAAAATAAAATTTTACTCTGCATAAAAGTAAAATTTTACTCTAAAATAAGAATAAAATGTTACACTCTGAATCTATGAGTAAAATGTTACCCCCTGAATTTAAAAGTAAAATTTTACTCTGTAAAAAAGTAAAATCTTACTCTGAATAAGAATAAAAAATTACACTCTGAAACTGAAAGTAAAATTTTACTCTGTATAAAAGTAAAATTTTACTCTGAATAAAAGTAAAATTTTACTCTGTATATAAGTAAAATTTTAAAAAACGAGTAAAATATTAGACTCTGAATCTAAAAGTAAAATTTTACTTTAAAAAACGAGTAAAATGTTAGACTCTGAATCTAAAAGTAAAATTTTACTTTGTACAAAAGTAAAATTTTACTTTGTACAAAAGTAAAATTTTACTCTTTTACTCTAAAAAACGAGTAAAATGTTAGACTCTGAATCTAAAAGTAAAATGTTACTCTGCACAAAAGTAAAATAATTTACTCTGATATAATGTAAAATTTTAATCTAAAAGTAACATTTTACCCTGAAATAAAGTAAAATTTTACTGTGAAACCACAGGCTCATCACACCCATAGACAACCATTCAACAACATAGTAAATTTGTACTTTATAAAAATGGTATTATTTGCAGACAATGAATTTGTTTGGTGCAATTTTTTGCTAGTTAAAAATTGATAACTAAAACGCATAAGCTAAATAACATATCTCTCATATCTTCTCAATAATCAAAATTTTTGCTTATCTAACCTATTTTTACCTAAGCAAAAGTTGTAACAAACATGATCAACGTCAACGGAGGCAGTGTTTGTGGCGGCTGAAGTGTTTGGCAATGACCACCTCTTGACAGTAAAATTTTACTGTCGTTCTAACACTAGAGTAAAATTTTACTCTAATTCTCTCAAACAAAAAACAGAGCAATAGAACCAGAGTAAAATTTTACTCTGATTCTGTCAAACGAAATCAGATCAAACACAACAAAAATAAATCAAAAAACAAAACAAAACAAAACAAAACAAAAAAAATTAATCAACAAATCAACATACCTAATTGAAAAGAAAAACCTCTAAAACTCGATCAACATACACAAATCTCAATGAAACTCTTGTTTAATTAAGGGTGTTGATCATCGGCGGCGAGATCATCTATTGTTTACCAAGTGAGAGATCTTGGGCTGCGAGATCTTCAGATTTGGAGTTCGTCTTCATCGATTTCGTTCCTAATTTCATTTCTACGAGATCTTCAGCTCAGATTTCAAATATTTCAAATGTATGATACGTATATATAAAAGGGCAATATTGTGATAAAAAAAAAATAGAAATTATAAAATGTCCTTATTAAGGTTGGCATTTCCTATTCAGGGGCTTTTTGAAAGAAAATTGATTGGGTTATCCTTTACTATAATAAAAAGGCCCAAAATGGAGGTTTCACCAAAAATCTCTATTAATTGGGAGGGTTGGAGGTTGCACAAAGTTCAATTTTGATAGTATGTTTGATTGAGGGATAAGAAAACTGGATAAAAGGTGGAAAACCTTTAAGTCTTATATATTTTTTAGTCCGTTGTTTATTTAGTTTGATATTAAAGTTACGAATAACTTCAATACTCATATGAAAGATTAAATGGGAGAATTATGGTGTTAAGATTATGTCCAATGGTTCATCAATTCTGTCACAAATTTTAAATTTTATGAAAAAACGTCTCTTTGTCTGCTCTAATGGTTTTATCAAATAAATATTAAATTGCGGATATAAAAAATCTTTCACCAAATTGACGACACTGTGAGCTCTCACCAAATCACTATTCATAACTGTTGAATTTTTACCCCCGGATTTCCCTCCAGATGACCACCTCTAGACAAAAATTTGTGAAAAAAATACACTAGCCGGTTGACCAATTGAACATCCGCTCGGTCGACCAGTATTTTGATGAAAATTTAAAATTTTCCGTTGAAACACTTAATATCAAATAAAGTTTTTATTCAAATTTTTACTCAAATTTGATTTTTAAAAAAAAAAATACACCATTAAAGATGCTCCAAGTATACCATAGAGATTGGGATGTTAGAGATATTAGGCCTATGGAATTTTTTCTCACCTTCACTCAACAGTAAAAATAATTACATCTTTTTATTTCATCCTATTTAAATTAAACGTAATATCACACATCCTCTATCCAATTGTTTTATCCCATCCACTTATCTCATTGTATAACTTGTTCCATATAATCCAAATCCCCCCCCCCCCCCCCCAATAATCTTATCAAATAATCCTTCTTCACATATAATAATAGGTATAACTTATTTCTCATAATCCTATCAATAATACTATATATCATACCTAATCCCATAAAAAAATAATGTGACACCCTTTGAGGTAGGGAGCATGGTACAAAATCTGTTGAAAATGGCTTTTTGGTGAATGTTTTTTCAATTTATCTAAAATATAAAAATAAAACATCTACTAGAAATGTTCTTAGAGTAACTGCAATATTGTAATTTGTGAGACATTTTGCCTAATAAAAGTACAAAAACAACACACTTTTTTATTATGCTTAATCACTTTAACTTGTATATACTCTAATAAGAGTTTTTATAGTTTATCAATTTTCAAAAGAAAATTGTTGTATACAGAAATATAACTTTTATTATGGCATGCGACGTGTTAAGCGTGGATATGGTTATTGATGCAGTAATTGAGCAATGATAAAATGGAGGTTACTTTGCCGAAAGGATAGAATGTGTTTGTCTATCCAATTACAAGGTTAATGCCTCAGACTCCCACTGCGGTGACCCCAAGGCCCTAGTGGGGTGTGATTGGTCTGTTTTTTATTTTTTGGATCCAATGACTAACACCCACGTGTGTGTGGGGTGGTGGGGTTGGTTGGAGACCGGGGGGGGTCTCAAGCACAACTCCAATTACAATTAGCTCCTTGTAGATGATATATAATGCTTAACGTGTTATCAATTGGAGTACCGAATTTATAGTTGGACTAACTAAAATACCTAAGTATGTTGGAGTTAGTCTCGTTTGTGAACAAGCTTTTTTAATAACTTTTTGGCTAAAATATGATGTAAAAAAATTAGTATATTTTTAATGACTTTTTTATTTTTTATGAAAATATATGCAAAAAGTAGAGAGAAAATAAAATTTTTGACTTTTTGATATAGATTGTTGACTTTTTGACTTTTTTAATAACTTTTTGACTAAAAAATTTACGTTTTTTTTCTAGTTCAAATTATTTATTATATTTTTTGGGAAACAGAGTTCCATAAGCCAAATTAATATGGCAGTTGGTGTAGACAAAGGTGAAATGGAGGTCCCCAAAACACAAAATGACCCTAGCTCTTCTACAGACTGCAGACATGCTTGGATTGTTGGAGATTCAAATATTTAGGGCTTATCTCTCTCTCTCTCTCTCTCTCTCTCCAACTTCACACTCCATTTTATGATATTATCTATCTGTCTTGGTCCCCCCTTCTATGCAATTCAGTTCTGTTTGTGTTCCCTCACCCCTAGTCACACCCATTAATTGTTGTTGTTCTAGTATTATTAGGAATAGCATACTAGAAGTAGCCAAGATTAATTACAATATTACATTCATATTCATATTCTCATTTTTAAATAAATGAATAATAATAAAAACCTTTTCACGGGTCTATTTACTTCATGTAATCCCACGTGATCTCTGGATGATGGGGATGCCTATAGCCATGATCTTCCCACATTAATTATCTCATAAACAAATGAAATGAATTGGAATGCTATGGATCACTCTTCTCTACAAAATGTTTTTCACTCAATCATTTTTAAAAAGCTTCTATTAGTTAATAAACTAAGTGGTACTATTGGGTTAATTTTACTTTTATCTCTTCATTTATTACAATTTTTTTTTTCTATTTCATCTTGTGATCACTAATTTCATTTATTTAGTCTATAGAGTTTATGATTTCAATTCATACGATAATTGATGACAGTATATCTGAATCATTATTGGATGAAATCTAACCTAATGAATAAAAATATAATTTTACAAGTTAGATAACCTAAATCATAAAATCAAAAATTCATATTTTTACTCGCGTTATATTAGATAAATTATACCTTACAATCAAAATTTATTTTCTTCTATGTTATTTAAAAATAGTATGTAAAAATAAAAAGGATAAATTACAATTTATTTCCTATGATTTATCACGGACTCCTCCTTTAGTTTCATTTATAACACTTAAAACTCCTGAATTTCATACTGTAAGAGGGGTTAACTTGAGCCTACTAATTAAGGGCCCAATCGAAACCCAATTGGAAAGCCCAAAAATTGGTGAGCTTGGAGAAATTATTGCTAAATGGGCCCAAGTGAATTTTATTGAGCGGGCCCATAAGAAATACAACAAATTGGGCCGAGGAAGACCTATCAAGCATATATCTCTAAAGAAAGTCCAACATGCCCATCCGACGGGGCCCAAATCATACGGGCGTCCAAGGAGGTTAACCATTGCTTTCAAAAAAGATGAAACCCTCGGAGGAGATCCATTCTCCGAGGTATTTGCGTAGTCTTGAAAGGGTTCAGAACCACGAACCTAGAGAACTATTTAAGCTCAGATTCAAAAGGGTTTAGATCCACAAACCTAAAGATCCGAAACACTTGACTTCGATCGGATTCAAACACAAATTAGAAGTCGTTTCGTTAATGAGTCCCAGAATACTTGCGGACTCAGAACTTTTTGGAATCTACGCACCAGAACCATAGACGTGATGGAGTCCAAACAAAGGACCCGATCCCAAGGATGATGAGTGGAGATAAATACTCTTCGGTTAAACTAGCCTATACCATAGTCGAGGTGGCACAATCTGGGGGGTCCTCAAGACTCGGCAATATTTGCGGCAAGCCGTCCTCGGGAATTACCCCTGACTCTTCTGCTGCAGGGCATCCTCTGGGACTACTCCTGACCCTTTGGGATGATTGAGGATCATTGGTTAGGTATAGCTAAGAAGAAATGTTCGCCAAGAGGTTGATCTCCTCTTCAGGGTTTTCTTCATCCTCAGAGAGGTCACCTCCTCGGATAAGGTGGTTAAAGAGAATATTTCCCATGTGCCTTGCACATGGGCTCCATCCTACATCATGAGATGCCTATAAATATAGCACCCACCCATAGTTGTACAAGAGGAGGGATTTTGGATAGACAACTCTTGGGAAAGAACTAATTGCCCGTCTCCATTATCTGCCTTGAGAGTGAAAATGAGAGATTCATGAGAGAGCCTTGTCATTATTCTCTCTCTAACTGCTTTGCCTTCTTCTTCACCCAATCTCTTATCTTCATCATCTCATTGCTAGTGTGTTCTTAATTGTGACTATTGAAGAATTTAAGCCTCTCATTTCTAGAGAATTCCAGTTTTTCTTCAAAGATCTTCGAATATTTTTGAATTTTTCGACAACATTCTTGAACCCCCTCATACACATATCATATTGTAATTTCTAATGGAATCGTTTGTTTCAACAGAGCATGTGTTGTACGACCATAAAATCAAAATTTCCCCCTCAACCACACTGGATAATTGCTTAGTTTCTTTTTCTTCCCAATTTTTTTGAAAACCAAAAACGTTGCTTCTCTCTCTAAAATGCTTCTCTCTCTCTAGCTTATCTCCCTCATTTCTCCATCTTTCCCTTTTATTTTTGTTTCATTATTATTCTAAAATCTATGTTTATCATTCTCTTAACTCAAATAAAGTTAACCCATCATTGAAACCATGGGCTCCCATAGTAGTCTCTTTCTCTCTCTACCGTGGCAACCACCATCATCCTTCATATTCTCTTTATCACAATAAACATACATACATCGTGTATATATATATATATAGGCATATCCAATTAATTAAGCCAAGACTCAAATTGTAGTGGTGGCTACCACCATAGGTGCCGTGAGAGGAGAAGGTAGTGGGTGTTGGTTAAGTGGAAGAGAGAAACGGATGGTGTACGTAGTGTTCTAGTATAGTAGTCAGTCTAGGTATAGTACGGAGGGAGATGGGATGAGCTTGGTAGGTGTTTGTAGCAGTGGGTTATTAGTTTTTCATCAAGGTGTTGGGTATGCTTTCAGAAATAAGAAGAAGAAGATTAAAAGGAGGGGAGTGGGTCGCTTGTCCTATGCAACCGTAGGTAGCTATGGAAAAAGAAGAGAGGAGAACAAGGTAAAACAAGAGTAGTGGAAATATTTTATTTTCACAAATTTCATAATTTGGAAATATCACTTAGATATATACTCAAAATATGAACTTAGGAAAGTTTGAACTTGGAGTTCTTTTATTGGTTTCTCTCTTGATTTTTTTTTTTTTTTTTGCTACAGTCCAATTAATTGGGTTGCATCAGGTGAGATGAATGAGTGTTTGGGGCAGTTATGGACTGTTTGTTTGGGTATAAATTCTAGAAAGAGAGAGATGAATGTTTTTGTTTGGATCTAAATTCTAGAGAGAGAGAGATGAGTGTTTGTTTGGATCTAAATTTTATAGAGAGAGAGAGATGTATTTGGTGATGGTATGAGAGCTGTGTGGTTTGCCATGGGATGAGAAAAAAAAGAAGAGAAGAAAAAGAAGAGGAAAAGAATACAGAAAAATTAAAAAAAAAATGAAAAAGAATGTTCTGGTTTATAATGACATTAACAAGAAAATTAAAGAAAAAAATAAGGGTAATTTAGACGTTTTACAACTTTGTTACATCTATCCGAAATTGCACTCTAGTATGAAATTCAAGAGGCTAAAGTTTTACAAATGAATCTACAAGGGAGTTCCATATTTTTTCGGTAAACTAGATGAAGTTAAAGTGTAATTTATCCAAATAAAAATAAATTTTAGTCGTTCAAATTTTAAAATGACTTTTTTATCCATGAAAGATTTGGACAACTGTCTCCAACTAAATCAAATTAACTGAAATTCCAAATTTAATATTCAAATAGAAGAAATTAAAATTAATAATTATTTAAGTAGTAAAAGTGAAATGAGAAATGATAGAAATTTACAATTGAAGTCCTACAGTTGACTTACAATGACATGATAAAAGAGTTTGTACAAATTATTTAATAATTGTTTACGTATTACGTGATTGAGGTTATGATAAATAAAAAATTAACACAAATTTTGCCATGTCATTGTGAGTACAATTATAAAATTTAAATTGTGAATTTCAATATTTTTTTAAATAAAATTAACACATACTTCTCAAAGTAAATTTTCTTTAAAAAAAAACACACAACATATTAATAAATTAATAGAATTAAAAAATTACAATAAATCAGCGTCATTCCATTGACTCAATCTTAAAATCTCACCTAATTATATGTATGTAATTGTTGGGTTGATTTTCTCGTTCAAAAATAAAAAATAATTATTATTATTATTTGACTAATGGGACATGCAAGAGGCTTGCCTCCTTTATGGGTACATGTTTCATCATTCAGATTCCCATAAATGTTCACGAAATAACTTGTGGAACTGCTTTAACTTTGACAGTACGATGATCTGATCATGAATACGCTAAGGAGGACTTATGGATGGTTGGACTTGTACGTTCAAATGTAATGTTAAACGCAATAAAATGATTTCCTTTCAAATGAGACAATTTTAATTGGAAAAAATTTATGGCGCACTCTTATTAATAAGGCATATCCTAAGAAATGTTATGCTATTTTATAGTATTAATTAATTAATGTCATTTTGTGATAAATGTTTAATGCACGTTCTAAAATTGTCTTTAATAAATTGTGTTATTTTAATTCTGTCAATATTATATTTTAACATATTACAATATTAAAATGTCATATTTTAATATACTCACTTCAACAGTACATATTTTACTATTTAGCAGAATTGTCATATAATTACTTTTTAATACATCTAAATTAGATGTATAAAAAAACAAAAAATAAACTAAAATATGAAAAAAAAAAATACTAAAAATTTAAAAACTCAAAAATTATATTTTAAAACTCAAAACCAAACTAAGGTCTTGTTTAGGAATATGTTTTTTTAATAACTTTTTAGTTTTTTGACTAAAATATAATGTAAAAAAACTTTAGTATGTTTACGATGACTTTTTAGTTTTTCATGAAAAGATGTGCAAAAAGTAGAAAGAAAAAAATATTTGACGTTTTGGTATAAGTTGTTGGCTTTTAATTTTTTTAATGACTTTTTTACTTTTAAGCTAAAAGTGATGTTGACAAACGATGCCTAAATGAAATCTCAAAGATGTCATGTATAATTTACCCATATTGTAAAGATAACAAAGAAATGATAAATAAATACTCAAATTTACCTCCCCTAGTGTAAAAAATTATATAGTGATCTATGGACAAGGCAATATAGTGCCTTGATATAATTTTTATTGATTGTAATAATAGAACATAATACTTTCTTATCTGCTTCTGAGCGATAACTAAACAAGTATCAACTTATAAATTATATAGAATATTGTATCAAGACCGTGGAATAACTTCTTTCCTAGTGCCCATCACACATAAAACAGTCATGTCCAGTCTATATATGGTTTCAGTGGCATAATTACTATACAAGCTCAAATTCCAAGAAATCATTCAGTTCCCACCTGAAATTCAGAGTTATATTAACTACATAAATAAGTAGAAAATAAAAATAATAATGTGATCCTGGTCCTGATCCTGTTGGATATTAGGGATCATGCTTGATGCACCCCAGAGAGCCAGAAGGGAATAGAAGAAGAGGCATTTGAAAATCAGAAAAATTAAATATTTGAGATCAAATAATAGAAGAGTGCATTAATGTGCCTACTGTCAATGTTTCTGATGCTACTGCTGGGTCCTTTACCTGCTTGCTTTTGCTGTTTTATTTATATCTTTCTACAAAGAATATCACAATGTAAATTCTTTGTGATTCTTATAATCAAATTCTTTTTCTTTTTAAGAAAAAAATTCTAATGCTTACCTTGCAAAATTGAATGTGGGATGGAGAAAGAGAGAGAAATCAGTTAATTATTTACTTGTCTATGTGCAAGAGACAGCTTATGAAGTATGTGCTAGTGTGCAACGAAGTCTGCATATATATTCTATGTGTAGTTATAAAAAAAAACATATATATACCATCTATAAAAATAGATGATTTATAATAGTAGATAGCGAGTATAATAGTTTAGAATTTGAAAAGTAAATGTCAACAAGTGCCTCATGAGTATTGTTTGATGTTGATAAATGTATAAAAAATGTTAAAAAACATATTAATTTCAATAAAAATGTATTAAAATTAGTGAAAAGTGTTTTGTGTTCTATAAATATTGTCTTTTACTTGTATTCTATGAGCATTTGATTGTAACACCCATTTTAAAAAACTAAAAAGCTAACAATCATTTTTAGCCTGTGTTTGGCAAGTGAGTTTGCAGGTTTTTTTGGCTATTTTAGCCACAAAAAACAAAATAGGCTATTTTAGCCATAACAAACAAAACATCACATCCAACCCATAATCATTACATTCTTCTCTCACAAAAAAACTCAAAAAAGCCAAAAAATCCTTCCCAAACCAAACTTTTAAGCCCAGGCTAAAATAGCCAAAAAAATCAAAAAATCAAAATGCCAACCCACTTTCCAAACGGAGGCTTAGTTTGGAGAATTACACCATAGTGCATGTTTTCAAAAATATTTTTAAATCAATGACAAATTTACAAATATTAATAATCAAATTTATAATTTTTTTCACCAATCTATAAATATTTATTAAACTCATGTAATTTCTCCTTTTTAGTTCTTGCCTAATGATATCACTGTTGCAATTTTTGATTGATTAAGGGTGTGTTTATTTGGACAAACTGAATAAGGAAGAGATTGTAATCTATCGGACTGTTAGTCCTGAGATACATTGTCTCTAGACTATTTGGTTGGACTAGATTTGTATTTTGTTTAGTCATGGGATTACATGTCTGGATTGAACTATTTTATTGAATCCTATATTTGTTTGGAATATTATGGAGAATGATAAATACTCAAAAAATTATTTTGCCCTTTTGAATTATTTACTAAATAATAAGAATATTAAATCTGAATTATACATTTTATTTTATTTTTTTACTAAAACTTTTAAAAAATTAAATAAATAGAATACTAATAAAAATTACATAAATTTTTTTAATTTGTAGTTGGGATTTTTAAATTTTATTTTACTTTACTAAATATAATTAATACGATATTGTAGTCCAGTACAAAATTTTTCAATCAAACAACGAACTATTAATCTGAATGAACTGTTAGGCCCCGTATGTTTTGGGGTGTAATGGATGGGAGAGGAATAAGATGGAGGTGGGGTTATTTGGGGTGTCCTAAATAAGTGCACTTTTTATCTTTTTGGACTAAAAAATTGAGGAAAAAAATGTGGATGTTTGGGTTAACTTTTTGACTTTTTATAAAAAAAAAATGTGTATTAAAAAATTATATAAATTAGTGTGTAGGGAAAAATTAGAATTGAGAGTTGTGCAGCCGTAATTGTTGACTTTTGGTGATGGTGTTAACTTTTTAACTTTTTAAGTAACTTTTTGACTTTTTGGTTTTTTATGGGCTTCCCAAACTTTAGTGTTGTGCTTGTTTGTAGAGTTGGGAAAATGATTAGGATGGAGCAGGGGATTAAGATGGAGGTTGGAAGGGGGATTGAGAAGGAGGAGGTGGAGATGGAGGTGGTATTAGAAAAATAGTGAGGGGATTAGAAATTATTTTATTTTTTTTATATATTGGGAAATTTTTTTTAAACATTAATGTTTAATTTTTTATATTTTTTCATTTGTTTTATTATTTTATATAAAAATAATTTAACAATTCCTAAACTAACAATTATCATCAAAATAAATATAATTTTACTTAATTTCCTCACTAATAACCTCCTCACTATAAATTTCATCCATTATAGATCTAAAAACAAACAGGGCCTTAACCCTATCCCATACTTGAATCCCTTCTACACAAACATCACCTAAGAGTCTTTCGATGAGCAGCCTCTTCTCAAAGTAGTCACTTCAGAGGGAGTGGAGGTGATAGTTTCTGGCACAAACCTTTGGAATTCCTTTGACCCAATAAAACTACTTAAAATGGGCTCAAAGACAAATACACTTCTAATTAAGGTTTGTTTTGTTTTGTTTTAATTCAGAAGTGGAGAGAAGCATCTTCTTAATAATTAGGTCACATGGGGATAGAGTGAGCCCCCACCAACCAAGTATTTCTATGAAAGTGATTTTTTTTTTATTTTTTATTTTTAATTTGATACTAAAATCATATATATACAAACCCTCAACAATTTTTTTATTCCCCTAATCTTTCTCCTTACCCCCTGATACTCCTTATGGTATATAGTCTCCGAGCAATGAACCATACCCTCTTAAAAGTCCCACCCCCACCACCCCCACACACACGTGGGGTTGGGGATTGGGAGATCAAAAAAAAAAAAAAAAAAAGTTAGCCAATCAAATACAAAGGGGTGAAGGGGGTCTCAACCTTTATTGATAGTCTTCCTTACCAAATAATTACCGACTTTAATTGATTTATATTAACTTTTTTGTGAGAATAAAAACAGTCAAATAACAATTAATTTATTTCAACAATTTTGCCAAATGAGACCTAAGTCTAGACTAACCTTAAAAGTGAAGTACACATAAAGAATGAAATTTTATCTATTGATCTGCATTAAAGTTTGAATATAAGAATTATACGTCTTGACCAAAGAGAAAATCCAATAAATAGACAAAAAAACAAAAAATGATAAATTATACTGATCTCTACCTAGATTTGGAACAAATACAATAAGTTCTACAATTTCATAATAATTACAAATGATTTTTCTTTTAATATGACTAAAGGGACCAAAAATAATATAGATGGTGTAGATATGCAAATATAAACAATAAATATATATTTTAGTACAAAAGAGATAACAATACCAAATTGTATATATATAGCTAAGTAAATTATTAATGAAAAATAAGCATATGTAAACTAAAATTTAAAAAAATTCTAATATAAGGGGTTGTTTGGGGTGTCCTAAATAAGTGTACTTTTTGTCTTTTTAGACTAAAAAGTTGAGGGAAAAAATATGGATGTTTGGGTAAATTTTTTGATTTTTTATGAAAAAATGTGTATTAAAAAATTATATAAATTAATGTGTAGAGAAAAATTAAAATTGAGAGTTGTGTAACCGTACTTTTTGACTTTTGGTGAATAGTGATAACTTTGTAACTTTTTGAGTAACTTTTTGACTTTTTGACTTTTTTTCAACTTGCCAAACTTGACCTAAATTTGTCAAATTTAATAAATAAATATATATATATATATATATATTAACCTCAGAGAAGGTCAAAGCTTGTACATCACTCCCAGATCCATGACGTGGGATTACGGAATATAAAAATATTGAGATATTGCAACTACACATTAGGATATAATAATAAGATTTTTATTGACATAAGTTCTGTTTGGTTTCAATTTTAGATTTATTTTTTTTAAAAAAATAGATTGATAAAAAATAAATATTAAAATGAAAATTAAAAAATAATTCTCAAAAAATATAAAATTATATAAAAATGATGAGCAGGGGTGGAGGGAAAGAAGGACAAGGGAAGCCACGTGCCCCCCTCAGTTTTGAGATTTTTTTTTTTTTTGGTCTTGTTATCATATATAAAATGTATTTTGTTTCTTAACATGTTTTTGGGTTAAGAATTTATTATTTTGTTTACAACAAGTAGTTATGTAATACATTGAAAACACTATGTGGTACTATTTATGTAATAATTTAAACCAATAATATAGCGAAAAATCTTATAGATTGGATATAATAAATTCATTATTTTTAAGCAGTTGACGGACTGCTTAGTGTGATTTGTAATTTCTTGTACTTTGAACATTACGTAGGCAATACTATATGCAGGGGCGAAGCTATCAAGGGGCCAGGGGGGTCACGTGCCCCTCCTGGGTTTTGCAAATTTTTTTTTTTTTAAAGCAAACATAAAAAAAATACTTTAAATAAAAAAAATTATAAAAATATTATTTTAAATGTCAATGACATTTTTAAAATAATAAGAATAATAATGGTTATTTTGATTGAAAATAAAATGATTACGATATTATTATCTATGAAAATTTCAATGTAATGGTGATATCTATCACTATTGACATGCAAACGTAATCAATTTCAATGAAAATATAGAATTTATTGAATTATTAGTTACATTTGCGTAACAACCCTCACTTCTGATTATCACTTCTGATTAGTGTTAAATTGTGATCAAGCATGATAAGTAATTGATTAAGATGAAATCTTAAATTGTTTGTGTGAGTGTGTTGTTTGGAATGCATTTCTATTTGTTTGTTACTGAATGATTTGTTCATGTTTTAATTTCGAACTACGACTTGAAAGCTTTATCGGCGACCGATTCAGAAATTGATTAGTGTTATATGCCAATTAGGATTTATAGAATTTTATAGTAGGTTTAATTAAAATTCAATTTGGAATGATTAAATTAGAATAAATAATGCTAGATTAATTGAATATAGGCTATTTACGTTTTTGATATTGAGTGGGTCACCTTTATTTGGGGCTTAATTCACACATTTGTTATATCATCTTTTCCATTCTGTAGACCAAACTGAGAGAGAGAGAGAGAGAGAGAGAGAGAGAGAGAGAGAGAGAGAGAGAGAGAGAGAGAGAGAGTTGGAAGAAAGATTGATTCAACAAGAGATTGGCTTGAAACTTAGAGGAAATTGAAGAAGACTTGAGAGATTAGGCTTCTACACTTGGAATTCAAGACTTAAGGTAGGAAATTCATTCTCTTAATTGTGAATTTAAGTTGTTACATGCATGGTTCATGGAAAATTGGTGATTAGAGTCAAGAATTAGCTTAAAGTATTGATTTAAGAGTGAATTCATACATGCATGTCCATATTATAGAGATTTGAAGTTGTTTTACATGAAATTCTTTTATGCATGTCTAGATTATAGTTGTAATCTAAGAATTCATCATGTTTTTGGAGAGAATAGCTCATTTGATCGTGTGTTAGAAGATTTGAATTCAAATGAACGCATGCATGGCATATTTACATCATGTTCTTGAACTTTGGGTTGAATTTGTGTTCAATTAGCATACTTTTGGGCTTTGATTTTATGAAATAATCTTCAAAACATATTGTATTATGGGTTTATAAGTGTTTTCTAGAAAATTGGCTCAAAAGGATGAGTTTTGGCATGTTTGATTCTTGGTTTGAGCTTTGGAAGCAAATCTGGAAAACCCAGATTTTGGCTTCCACGCTCGAGCGAAGGATTCCACGCTTGAGCGACCACCTTTGTGTTCAGAGCTCCGCTCGAGCGACGGAATGCTGGCTCGAGCGTAGATTGCAAGCTCTTAGGTTTTTACGTGTGCAGACGCACACTGGAGCGATGAGACCTACGCTCGAGCGAGGAACTGTGTCTCACGCTGGAGCGAGCATCGAGCGGAGAATTTCAGCTTACAGACCGCTCGAGCGAGGGAGTCTACGCTCGAGCGACCCCTCTGTTTTGGTAAGCTCGCTCGAGCGAAGAAAGCCACGCTCGAGCGAGACCTCTGTTTTCAGCAAATTTTGAAAAGTGTTTTTGCATCCTCATTCCATCCTAGGCATTCCTAAGTCATGTTTAAAGCATCTTAATGAGGATAATGTTATAGAACTACACCAAGTCAAGTTAAGGGACTAGGTTATTAATCCCAAGTGTGTAACTTAGTGTGTGTTCGTTCTGCAACTGTGTAGGGTTGGTACCCGAGGACGCTGATTAACCTGCCTATAGCCTAGTAATTTGTGAGTAACAATGTTGTAAAGATATGTTCAATTATAATTATTTTCTGAATGATCGACTGCACTGTTTTCTAAAGTGACATTGTTTACTGAATGAATGTTTGTCTTGTTTTATGAACTGTACTTGTGGCATCCATACCAACTTACAGTTACTGTTACTGTTACTGCTATTGTACTGTTACTGCTACTGTTACAGAGATCTCTGTTAGTTTCAATGTTTGAAACTACTTCTGTTTACTGTTTTGATGGCTATCAACTGATTGTTCGGTCTATTAAGACATACTGTACTGTTTTGCTATTGGATATACCACGTATGACTGCTATGATTTCTAATTGACTGATATGGCATGAAATATGAGCCACTGATTGAATAACTTATATACTGATGCAAATGACTGTTTTAATCACAAAAAAGACATTCATTCTTAACCCCTTTACATAGTTGTTATTCACTAGGCCTTAGCTTACAGTTTATATATGTATGTAGGTGGCCAGGCATCGGACCAAAGCTAGAAGCGTCAAGCTAAGCTCATGTTTTGTCAAGCCAACCATTGTGCCTCACTTTGAGATTCCGAGTCCGTTCAAGCTAACGCTGTTTTGGGGTGTTTCAGATTCACCATTTTGTCTCTCTTATGCAATGAATGTTTAAGACTTTTAACTGTACAGTTATGGTAAAGGGATTGGATCCCTAGCCTGTATGTTATGTGTATTGATATGTATATATGTTTATGGTTATGATATGGACTAGTTCATAAAAGTCTTTTCCATTTCAGGTTTTCATAACTCATTGGACATCTTTTGTTTACTGTTTGGCTTCCGTCAGCCCCTTACTTTGTATTACTGTCTTTACTGTTAAGCAGGCCTTTGGTAATCACGGATTACTGGCCGGTTACGATACTAAACCCATAGGGCGGGTTTGAGTCGCGACAATTTGACATGTAGCGTTCATTCTCTATGTGTTTCTTTACTATTTATTGATGATATCACATGTTCATGATGACGTGGTATAATTATTATATAGAATTTTTACGCATATTTTGTATAAAAAAATTACTTTATCATTATATAATTTATTTTAAAACTTTATATCCATGACTTTTTTTAATATTGTCCATGATACACTAATTAGAAATAATATTTAGCTTATTTGGTTCTAGTTTTCAGAAACAGTTTTCAAATTCTATATTTTTATTTTATGTATTTTAATGTTTTCAATAATTTTTTTTAATATTTTAAGTAATTTTTTAAAAAAATTTTAGACACACCTAACATAAATATACCTAAAAAGTATAATATTTGTGAAAAAAATCTTTAAAAAATACACTAAATACCAAAAAATATAAAAATAATATGAAAATTCAGTACATTTTTCGTTTTTTGTATTTTTATTAATTTTTTTAAATATTTTTTCACAAATATTTTACTATTTGGATACATATCTAAGTAATGTGCATCTAAAAGAGTAAAAAATTGTTCAAAATTTAAAAAATATTCACTAAAACCAAAAAAATACGAAAAATAAAAAACTTAGTTTTTAGATAACTAAATTCAGAAAACTAAAACCAAGCACACTGATTAATTTTTTTTTTTATCTTTCTCGAAGTTAATGGTAAAAATTTATGTTAAATATTTTTATAAAAAAATTTAATATTGTAATTAATAAGTGCCTCCTCTGATTTAATTTTTTGGCTCCGCCACTGACTATATGGTATTCTAAAACTGTTTAATAATTTCCATTCAAAACACATCATTTATAAGCAATGTCATCTCTTTAATATTTTTCTATCAAATAAAAATTAAATAGATTTTATAATAATTTGTGCTATAAACGATGTGTTTTTATTTTCTAAAATTAAGAATTTTCATTACATCACCATTCCGCACCGAACTAGTCTATATTATTATAGAATTTTAATTTGTTCCTATTAATAATGAATATATAATTTTTTATGCTTAAATTTATCTCATAAAATTATTGTTATCTTAATGTTTATCATGATTTTTTTTAAATAAAAAATTATGATTAATAGTGCCCCTCTAACTCAATTTTCTGGCTCTATTAATGATGAGTGTTTTGATATTTTATTTTTCAGTCTTTTAAAAAAAAATTAAAAAAATCTCAAAAACAAAATCAAAACCAAAAGATCTGATGCCACAAGAAGACTTTGAACTGGAGTTGGCTATGTAATCATAGTTCTCCATCGCTTGACCATCCAAATTTATTTTTTCAACTACTTCATTGATCACGCTTTTAAGTTTTTGGGGTGATTTTTAAAAACTTCAAAAAAACAATTTAATGCATTTTGTTAGAGTGGGACGGAGAGAGGGATAGTTACACTCACAAGGTTGGTTTGGGATCTTGGTGGATTTTTTGACATTTTAATATGGGGTTAAAAAATTTATTTGTGATAAGTTTTTTCTTTTTTTTAACTTTTATAAGAAAAATAATAAAATAATTATAATTTAAATATAATATTTTATTTTATTAATTTTTTAATTTATTTTATTTTTTTATAACTATTTTAATCCCATAACTTCATGCCAAACGAGTGCATGGGTCCGTTTTTGTTTTGGGTAGTGAGTAGTGAAATGAGCTCCTCCTATTTTTCATTAAATGACACCTTTGAAAAGACAATACACACACGTAATACGATCTATTTGTGGTAAATGAACATCTTTGTCCTATCGATTAAAGAGCCTTTGGAGTTGTTTGGAATGACCTAAATAAGTATATTTTTTGTCTTTTTATAAAAAGATGTATAAAAAAATAGAAATGATATGATGAAAAAAAGATAAAAAGTGTGTACTTATTTTAAGTTGCCAAACTTGATCTAAATTTAGACAATTTATTTGGTAGTTTATGTAATCACTTGATACAAGGAAGATATATGAATATTTTATTTAAAAATAAATAAATAAATAAAATGATCATGCGATTTTTTATTATTGCTATATTATAGGTGAGACCTACCAAATACATTTGTGGTTGTTATGGATGAGAATTTTACATTTCAAAAATTATATTTCATTGTCTTAATTCAATTACAATTATTTAATCATATCTTGAGATTTTTATGTTTTAAAATTTTCACATTATTCAATAGTTTATGAATTGTAAGATATAAATAAAGCAGCGGCTAAAAAGATTCAGACCATACCTTATGTGATAAAATCTGAAACGAAGAATCTTGTGGGTAAATTACGTGCTTCACAGCTACGAACTAAGAACACCTAGCAATGAAGTAATACCACCGTATGAGTATCACCTACTTTATTCACAGTGCAAAGGCTTAATTGTTATTCTAATGGGAGAGAGTTAAAGAGATAACATGGGAAAAATCATTCGTTATTTTATTCATCCCACATCTCATATATCGTGTTTAATATATAGGCTAACCGTCTAACCATCTATCTATATCTCTTGATAAGATATGATAGATATAGATAGTGATAGTGATAGTGGGTTATCCAAATAGGATAGTTATAAAAATTCAAATTCAAATTCAAATTCAAATTCAAATTACATGGATAATTTGAATGGGTCACGGGTCATGCCACATGAGCGCCCAAACCCGGATCCAATACTCGACCTAATTTCCAACATCCCCTACTCGCACATGAATTGGCATGACATTGTCACATCTCTATCTCAATCTCCCCAAATATTGAACAATCTCATACTAGCCAATGAACTATGCGACCGCTAAGAACACTTGCATGTGGGAGATCTATACTAAAAACTCAAAATGAGCTAGCATAGGGACATCGACCCAAAAGAATTGAAATAATGTCTCATGTATCTAGACCCATCTAGTTATATCAGTCTAAAACATCTCTAATCCCTCAAAGAGCATGTTTGACCCTCCTAGGTCTCGTATTATATTCACACTCAATCAGCATCCCATACAGAGCGATATGAGTTGTCGACACTGAATATAGAGCAGAGATATAGAACTAGATGATCTTTTCTTCACCCTCATATCATTTAACTCGGAATTGACCGTTTTCCTAGTAATGTCCCTTAAAACCAAATCATACATGATCACAGGCAACATACCAAAGTAACTGAACATCAACTCCTCATCTTATGACATAGTCAAAGGTCACAAAAGGCACAAAGTGAAGTCATTGGAAAAAATGACTTTTAGGACTCACACGGTGAGGAAGTAGAGATCCATTCTCTTACCTCGCTAATGGGTCGATAAGCACATGCAGTACGAATGTATACTATAGTGGAGTAGCTCTTCCAAAGAGTGATGTTAAACTCACACACCATACAGATCTTAGTCTAGTCACTCTTAAACGCACAAGTCGCTTCCTAGAATCTAACTCGAATTCTTTATTTCCTCGCCTCTCAGGCATCAAATGAGATCTCACATCTGGTTATCCATAACAGGCACATCATGGAAAAGTGGGTACTCTCATATCCATGGTCGGTCTTTAACAAGACCTCATCTTAGCTCTAACCAAGGCGAAATAGCTAGTGGATAATTTTAGCCTCCCTCTTGGCTCCAAATACAATAAGCCACTAGTCTCATCCTTGCTCTCTACCTAGTGCTAAGGGCGATTGCTCGTGTGAGTGAACGAGCCAATCTTGCCTGCTAACATTAAATTTATTTATTTTGTGTGTGCTAATTCACAAACCATGGCAAAAAAATAGTAAACATAAATGTGTAATCAAAACAAATATGAATACTTATGGCATAAATATCCCCAAAAAAAGAAGAAAAGTTCAACTGAATACACATATATCACCACTTACGTAGTCCTAAAGCCCTAACATGAGTAAGATAAACATCTCTAGTAATGGGCTTAGTCAAAGGGTCTGCAACCATGCGACTCGTAGGGATATGCTCTAGGATCACTTTTTTTTGCGCCACAATGTCTCCGATAAAGTTGAACCTTACATCAATGTGTTTGGTTCTCCCATGGTACTTAGGATCCTTAGCGTAAGCGAGTGTAGCCATGCTGTCATAATGGATAGTCATAGGGTCTGAAGTGTGTGTAACAATATCCAAATGCAGAAGGAATCTCTTCAACCAAACGGCTTCTTGAACGGCAGATGAACAAGCCATAAACTCAACCTCCATAGTCGATAAGACGATACATGATTATTTCTTACTGCTCCAAGTAATATCACCATCACTAAGCATGAAAGCATATCCTGAAGTGGACTTACGCTCATCTAAGTCTCCTCCTCAATCAACATCACAATAGCCAACTAGACGTAGATCTAAACTTTGGTAGCAAAGTGTGTAATCTGCAGTCCCTTTAAGATATCGTAATATCCTCTTAATTGTTTTCCAATGAGCTGGTCCTGGGTTGGATTGGTAACGACTCACCAATCCGACTACATAACAAATGTCAGGGCGTGTACACATCATAGCATACATCAAGCATCCAACAACATTCGTGTAGGGTACACGGGCCGTCTTTTTATTCTTTTCTGGAGTCTTAGAACCCATATCAAGGCTTAGGCTCTTGCCTCTCAGAATAGGAGTGTCAATGGGTTTGCAGCTCTACTTCTGGAATTGCTCTAGGATAGTCTTAATGTAAGTCTTTCAAGACAAACCAAGAAATATCCTAAAGCAATCCCTAAGGATCTTAACACCGAGCACATAGCTTGCTTCACCCAAGTTTTTCATCTCAAATGTAGAGAACAACCACTTTTTAGTGGTGAAAATGATCTCCTTATCATTTCTAACCAATAATAGGTCATCCACATATAATGACAATATCAAAAAAATGTCCTTAGACTGCTTGACGTACACACAGTGATCTTCATCGATCATCGTAAACCCATTAGAAATAATGGCTCGATGAAATCTCAGATTTGTCTGGATGATTGCTTTAAGCCATAAATAGATCGTTGAAGCTTGCAAACTTTACGCTCCTGACCTACTGCCACAAAGCCTTCTGGTTGATCCATATGAATCTCTTCATCTAATTCTCCATTGAGAAATGCAGTTTTAACGTCCATCTAATATAGCTCTAAGTCCAATTGAGCTACTATGGGCAGAATTAGGTGAATAGAGGCAAACCTTACAACTGGTGAAAAGGTTTCCGTATAGTCCACACCCTTTAATTAGGTGTAGCCTTTCGCCACTAGGTGAGCCTTATACTTTTCTATGGAACCATAAGCCTTGTGCTTGATTTTGAGAAACCATTCGTTCCCAATAGTCTTGCGCCCTGGCGGCAAATTAACCAAGTCCCAGACATGATTTTTCTTCATAGACTCTATTTTTTCATCCATTGTAGCACTCCATTCTTTACTAGTAGAGGATAAGAGAGCCTCTTTGAGATTCTTAGGCTCCATCTCATCACTCGGAACAATCATGAATGCTTTCCCTTCAATCTCAAAACGACGATGGGGCATAGCTCCACATTTGCTTCTACATAATTGAGAGTCCTAAGAATCCTCATCCATTGGATCTAATCCATGGGCAGGTAAATCGCTCTCACTGTCCTTAGGAGCTTGAGAGATTAATTCCTCATTCTCTACTAGGCTACTAGGTGCGCCTTCAAGTAGATCCTCCATCTTATAGAGCTCTACATCTCTAGTTACCTCACTTCTGCTAAGGAAATCCTCCTTTAGGAAATTCACATCACGTGACTCAATTTCAGTCATACTTCTATCCGGATGCTCCCCAATAAACACATAGCCCTTAGAATGCTCACTGTAACGAATGATGATGCACTTCTTTCCTCTAGGGCCCAACTTCCCAAACTTATGACAAGTGTTGTGTATGTAAGCTGCCGAACCCCAAGGTTACAAATTGCTCATATTGGGCTTTTCGCCAGTCCACATCTCATATGGGGTAAAAGGAACTGATTTGGAGGGCACACGGTTAAGGATGTAGGCAGCAGTCAACAAAACATCTCCTCAATACGAAATGGAAAGATTAGCTTGCGCTATCATAGATCTAACCATGTCAAGCAATGTACGATTCTTTCTCTCCGCTACACCATTTTGTTGCGGAGTCCCAGGAATTGTCAATTGCTTGATAATTCCTTTTTCCTCACAAAACACTTTAAATTGCTTAGATAGATACTCGCATCCCTGGTCAGTCCTTAGAGCCTTAATGCTTTTGTCTAATTGATTCTCAACCTCATTAACATACCGTCTAAAGCAATCCAATACTTTTGACTTGTGAGAAATCAAATAAACATGGCCAAAATGCGTGTAGTCATCTATAAATGTGATAAAATAAAGGGCTCCATGCCTTGCCCCTCACATTCATTGGTCCACATATATCAAAATGAATAAGTTGTAATGGGGTAGATGTCCTTTTGGCTTTCCCAAATGGTTTCCTTGTTGCCTTTCTAACAAGACAATGCTCATAAGTAGGCAAAGTGACTCTAGCGAGTGGGCCTAAAAGGCATTCTCTAGCTAATCTAGTAATCCTGTCTTGCCCTATGTGGCCCAATCTAGCATGCCATCTCATAGAATTATTATCACAAATCGATGCAATATAAGAAATAGAGCTATTGGCATTTTTATTAAAACTAGAATCATCCACATCTAAAACTAAGAAACCATCCAAAAAATAACCAAAACCATAAAAAATTTTACCTAAATAAATGTTAACACCATTATTCTCAAAACAAAAGCTAAAATCAAGGCTCATCATACTAATTGTACCCGAATATTTTGCCGAATATTCGGAGCAGAAAGAACATCATGAAGTACAAGGTGCGCCCTCGTCACATTTCCAGCTTGTATGTGCCAATGGCAAGCACCTCCACACTGGACTCGTTTCCCATGTAAACTTTTCTGCTCCCAGCAGGTACTCAATGATACTTAACGAGCCCTACTTTGTTCCTCGTGTTATGGTCTGTTGCTCCTGAGTCTACAACCCAAAAATGAGGAGAATGAGCAATTAATGCTTGACTAGAAACAAACCATTGAATGCGAGAAATTAAGTAAGGGAGTACCTTCTTCTGCTCAGGACAATCTCGAGCAAAGTGTCATTCTTTGTTACAATTAAAGCATGTCAGTTTAGCTTCTACCTTATTCCTACATTTTTTGTCCCTACGCTTGAAATTTCTAGCGCCATTAGGCTTTAGCTCAGCTGCTACTTACTTCTTAGGAGCACCTTTTGCTTTTCCACGCATGAACTAAGAAGTCCTACATAAGCTTGACTCAACCACCATAGCAGAACCATTAGACTTAGCTGCCTCTAGGGGCTGAGCTCTAACTCCAAATGACACGATATGACCTCGAATGTTTTCATACTCTCATTATGCATCGTGTTCTGCTTCATCTGCTCCCAAGAATTTGGTAGAGAGCGAATCACAACTTGTACTTGTTGCTCTTGAGTCAAATTGTGCCCAACGATCGCAAGCTCACGTATCATTGCTGACATGACCCTCAAATGCTGCTTCATAGAGTGATATGCTCTTTTTCTTTTTCTTTTTCTTTTTTTCCTCTTCTGATAAGAGTCAAACTTCATAATTTGCCACGTAGCTTTGCCAAAAAAGTGATACCAAACTTTTGCTTGAGAGCTTCCCACATCTCAAATGCAGTCAGGCAATGTTCAAACTCACTAATCAAGTCGTTGTGCATGCTGCTTGATATGGTAAAGCGCGTACACCGATCTTTATTACTCCAAGTCTGGTAGACTTCAAAATCGCGACGATGTTGAGCTATATTGCCCTGCTCAGGCTCAACCATCACTTGTTCAAGTGTGTTCAAAACTTCTTGCTCATTGAGGAGGTATTGGATCTTACGGCGCCATATATCATAGTTATCGCCATCTAATTTCTCTCCTTTAGTTAAGTCTACCACCACTGTCTTAGCTGCCATTTCTATATACAAAGTAAAGGAAGAACAAATGCGCAGGGAATATTAATAATAGCAATACAAGATTATTTTGCAGCAAAAGAATCTAAATTAAATAATGATAATATTGCACACGTCTTAAGATCGAAAATTTGCTATGCTTGTAATCATCTCTTTCACCTATAATGACAATTATCAAAATTTAATTTAGTTTAATTCCATGTGTAAAAAAAAAACAACCTCCCACTACTTATAGCATGTGCCAAGCATGATAATTAGTTTAATTCCGTACAATAGCATCTTAATGTAAATTTACAATCAACTCATGCTATATTTCATTTAATAATGAAATTTAAATAATAATAAAAAAAGCATGCTTCTCTAATCACAACATATTACAAACTCTGAGCAAAAACAACAATATATTGTGTTTATTGTTCAAATTATGCCATAACAGAAAGTTTATCACTTTTAAAATTTTCTAATTTTTTTTGGAATTTTAAATAATTAATAAACACACATAAAATCTAAAATAAATATTTCAGAATCTAAGGAAATGCAACAATCATACCAATAAATAGTAAACCATTACAGTAGTTTACAGTAAAAATTTCTGCCCCAGAAATTTAGTCATGCAACACCAGAAACATTTTAAAGCAGAAATAATGAATTATTATTTTAGGAAAAATATTTTTTATTTTCATAAAATTTTGAAAATTTTACAGTAACAGTACCAACCACGCTTAAAACAAAGCTATAACGAATTCCTTATGACCATTTAAAGCAATTCTGGATTTAAAAAAAAAAAAAAAAAAAAACAAACAGAGCCTTAGCATCTAGCAGCCAAGCCAGCTAAGCGGTGTTGAAAACGGCACGACTCGGGGTGACACAGCGCACGGTGCGTGCGTGACAGCGCGGACAACGTGGACAGTGCGAATGGCACGCCGCCTTTTCGGGGTGTTTTTTGATCCAATTTTGGTACTGCTGGACTCTATTTTCCAAAATAAAAATAATGGTGGTCTCAAAAATGACATTTAATAAACACAAATGATGAGGTGTATTACACACTTTCTCTCTAATAAGAGTACAAGTGCAGAAACTCTACACTTTATCTTCTTCTTAAACTACCAAAAACTCAAAACAAACCCAATTTAGGGTTTGATTTTTCTCATCAACTGTAAGTTCAAATCTGTACGGGGAGCAAATATTCCGGCAAGCCCGTACTCCTTTCTTCCAAACTCCGTTTATGTCCGATCACCTGCGTACCTGTCACGACCCAAACCCGGCCCTATGGGTTTAGCACCGTAACCGGCCAGTAATCCGAGATTACCAAAGGCCTGCAGAACAGTAGTACAGTAAAACAGAGTACAGGGCCTGGCGGAAGCCAATACAGTAAATGAATAGTGTCCATTGAGCTGTGTCAGTCTGTATGCCAAAAAGATTTTTCATGCATTCACATATACAAACCACATATACAAACAGTACAGTCTACACAAAATTTACAGTCACACAGTACAGGGACCTAATCCCTTGATAACAGTACGGTTAGCAGTTAACAGTCTATACAGTAATCCAAACAGTATGGAGACAGACGAGGGAAAAACAAGACACCCCAAAGCCATAGCATGGCAACTCGGAACCTCGCAGTGAGGCACAAAGGCTGGCCTGACAAAACTGGAGTCTAACCCACGCTCCTAGCTCCGATCTGGTGGCTGAGCACCTACATATATATACAAACAGTGAGCTAAAGCCCAGTGAATAACATAATGCGTAAAGGGGTTATGAATGAAATGTCCTTACAGTAATGAAAACAGTCCATTAAATCAGTATTTCAGTCAGAACAGTTATTCAATCATATGTGGTACATCCATTAGCATAGCAGTAAACAGTAGGTCTTAAAGACCGAACAGTATTGATGGCCATCAATCAGTAAACAGTAGTGGTTCCACGAAGGAACCGACAGAGATCTCTGTAACAGTAACAGTCAGTAACAGTAGGTACTAAGGATGCCACAATACAGTTCAGAAGATAGGACATACATTCATTCAGTAAACAATATCAGTTCAGTATTCAGAAGATAATCATTTGAACATATCTTTACACAAGTGTTACTCACAGAGTTTGGGCTACAGTATACTAGAGCGCGCCTCCCCAGTCGCCAACCCTACACAGTTAACAGATTGAACACACACTAAGCTACACAGTTGGGAGATAACGTAATTTAACCCCTAATGCCTCGGTGCGTTCTACATCTATCCTCAACAAGATGTCTTAAACTAGGCCTAAGAATGCCTAGAATGGGATGAGGATGCAAAGATGCACGTTTAAAAGCATTTTCAGAAAAAAAACAGAGTCCCGCTCGAGCGCAAGTTTCCCCGCTCGAGCGGTCATGCAACAAAGGTACACGCTCGAGCGTAAACTTTCCCGCTCGAGCGTACTGTAAAAGTACTGGATGGGTGAAATCTCCGCTCGACGCCCGCTCGAGCTTGAGACATGACTTCGCTCGAGCGCCCGATCCTCCGCTCGAGCGGACTGTAAAGCAGTGCAGAGAGATGCTGGATGCTCGGATTCCACGCTCGAGCGGAACTTACCCTTCTTGAGCGGAAGTGCGAAATCTGGAAAACCCAGATTGCTCCTCCAAGCTCAAACTCAAGTTTAAATGCATCAAAACCGATCCTCTTGGACTGAATTTCCAGAAAACACTTGCAAACATGTAGAATGTCATAGTTCAAAGCTCAATTTGAGAAGTCAAAGCCCAAGGGTGTTTAATTCAAACCCAATTTCAAACCAATTTCAAGAACATTATGAACATGCATGATCTTAAATCATTTTCAAAGCTTTAATGCTGTCTTAAAAGAGCTCAAACCTTCAAAAACAAGATGAACTCATAGAGTATGACCAAAAGATGGACATGCATGTGAGGTATTATGAACTACAACCTCAAAACTTCAATATATGTACATGCATGCAACAATTAAGCTTCAATTCAACAACAATGAACCAATTCATGACTTAGTTCTACAATGAAGCATGAATCATGCAAGACCAACTCAAGGACACCATTAAGATGATGAATGATCTACCTTAGGTGTAGAATTAGAAGTGAGGGAGCTCAAATAGGCAGATACACTTCAGTTTCAAGCAATTCTTCAAGTTGACTAAGCCAAACCCCCAAGAACAATTCTATTCTCTCCCTCACTCAAGGTTGGCAAGAACAAGAAGAAGGCTGAGAAAAATGTTTTTGGCTCAAGTATAGTGAGCTCAAGGTGTAGAGGTAGTGGCCCACTCAAGGGCAAAACGGTAATTAAGTCCAACTCTTTAATTAGCTTGTTTTAATCTAATTTAATCATACCTAATTAGTTTTCAGGTAAATACACCATAAACTCACATTAATTATGAGGATCATAAAACATTAACCAATTCCCGGTTCGGCCGTCGATAAGGCCTTCAATTAGCAGTTTAAGCATATAAGCATGAACAGATAATCATACAGCCAAACAGATAGAATGCAATTTAACTAACATATACTCAATCAATTCGGTTTAACAGTAATCGATGGTTATTGATAATCAATCAGTCATTAATCGGTAAACAGTATGAGGGTTGTTACAGTACCCGGCGGTGTATAGCCGGAAAAACCCTCCGACGGTCAAGTTAGCACACACCTTAGGATAGGGAGAAAGAGGGAGAGAGGAGTTTAAGTGTAAGAAATTCCTTACAAAGTGTTCATCTGTCGCGTATGGGGGGCGCAGACATGCTTATATACCCTCTGTGCCCCATATCTACTCCCAGTCATCTCCTGACACGTGGCTCCGCTATCCCATCTGTCAGCATAAACCTTGCTGAACATCACTTAATCTCAACTGCCTGCCATCACAGTTGGAGCTCGGCAGCCGAGCTACTCTATCCGTTGCTGTGCTGTGTCGTGCTTCATACCCAAGCACTTCACCGGCTAAGACCAAGGAGGACCGGGCTAGGCGGCATCTCAGCAAAGCCTAGCCCGAGGCACCTCCTGTGGTCGGCCTTTCTGCCGGTCAAACAGTTACCTCGGCTGACCACGCCTTTCCGGGCGCTGGTCACTCAGCTTGTCTGGCTTCGGCCATCCCCTGATCGAGCAGCTCGGTCCGACCGAGCACTGCCTTGCCGAGCAGCTTCTTTACGGTCTGGGGCGGCACACACTCGGCCTAAGTTCTGCCCGGCCCAAGTTCTAGCAGGCCATCTCTGGGCGAATAGTCGATCATCTCGGCCCCATGCACCGTTGGGCTCTCAACCTGCTCGGCCGTTACCTCAGCCCAACTCCAGATCATAAATCACCCTCTCAAAATCTAACAAATAATATATGGTTTCGAAGGTTTCAAAACAAGAATTCTAAATATATAAAATTAAAGCATGTAAAACCATTATACAAACAAAGTTTCAAAAATATAAAATGAGTCTCCATTTTTCTTGCAATCTAACCGTTAGATTTTCATAAAACTTTGTAAATATGTTCTAAATTAAATGTACTACAACATATGTAAATTTCAAGTTAATCGGAGAAAGTTTGAAAAAATATTAATTTTTCATGCATATATCATGTATATGTATAATTATATAGATATTTTAATGCACAAAAACTAAGTACGAAAATGCCCATTTATGGCTCTGATACCAATGTAAAATACAAATAACGTAGCGGGTAAAAGGATTCAAATCATACCTTATGTGATAGAATCCGAAACGAAGAACCTTGTGAGTAAATCACATGTTTCACAACCACGAATTGAAAACACCAAAAAATGAAGTGATACCACAGTATGAGTATCACCCACTATATTCACAGTGCAAAGGCTTGATCGTTATTCTAATGGGAGAGAGTTAAAGAGAAAGCATGGGAAAAATGATTCGTTATTTTATTCATTCCACATCCCATATATCGTATTTAATATATAGGCTAACCATCTAACTGTCTATCCTATATATAGGCTAACCATCTAACCGTCTATCCATATCTCTTGATAGGATATGATAGATATATATAGTGATTGTGGGTTATCCAAATAAGATAAATTTGAATAGATCATGGGTCATGCCACATCGGTGTCCAAATTTGGGTCCAATACCCAGCCCAACCCAAGTATATCCACCTAGAGCTTATATACCCACATAAGCTCTCTTAAAGTTTCAATGTGGGATAACCATATTAAGGAAACCCACATTTGACTCTTCAATTTTTCATTCTATGAACCCGAAAACATTGTCAACTTCCCATTCACTCATAAATGATTTTAACAAACCATCTTTACTGTGTGATTTGCAATGCAGCAAGGAACATGTCACCTCTTTGGACCCATCCTAAAAATCGTGTAGGCCTCACTTAAATTTGGACTTAAAATTAACTCAAAATAAACCTATAAAAATCATAATTTCCAATAGTTCTAACTAAAGGAATTGATCCCTTTCCAGTACTTGGGTTGGAGGATTGCTAGATGAGTTGCAGACTCATTGCAAGGCTCCGTTTGGGAAGAAAAAAGTCAGGTTTTTTTTGGCTAAAATAGTCACAAAAAACAAAATAGGCTATTTTAGCCACAAAAAATAAAACATCAAATCCAACCTATAATCATTACAATCCTCTCTCACAAAAAAAAAAAAAACCAAAAAAGTCAAAAAGCCAAAAAGCCCTTCCCAAACCAGGCTAAAATAGCCAAAAAGTCAAAAAGTCAAAAAACCAACCCACTTCCCAAACGGAGGCTCAATGATTTAAGCCACTTATTTTTTAATGCTCCCGAGTAGATTAGTCATATAAAAAATTAGGAAAACGTTGGGACCACTAATTAGTGGTAGTACTAATGATGTGGTGGTGGTCTCCATCCACTACCACAGTATTGCTGTGTTTTTTTTTTTCTTTTTTTTTTTAAGTGTGTGCCAACTCACTAGTGGTGCTTTAGAGCACCACTTTTAATGGTATGTATCATTGCCGAAAAAATTAAATTTGATATATATTATCAACAATGATTCATACCATAAAAAAAAAAGACCACTAATAACACTAATGTATTGGGAATGAAAAAAAAAAAATACAAGGCATTAGAGCATTACTTTTAGTGCTCTCAATCATTTTTCATATATTATTAGTCATATAATTTCACATTTCAACAATGATAGAGACCACTAATTTTGGAGCTCTAAAACGACCACTAATGACATGGCACTTAATAAAAAAAAAAAATACAACACTAAGGTCAAAACATCAAATCATTCTTGGTGAGGTCCACTGCCACATCATTAGTGATAACACTAATTAGTGCTCTCACTCATTTTCCTTTCACATTTATCTTTAAAAAATGAATACTAAATATGATATCGAAAATAGACCATCTATTTTAAAAATAAATAAATACAATATAATATAATTATACAAGGGTAAATTACAAATACACTTCCTGATATTTGATTAAAATAAAAATGCCCTCTATGATTTTGAAAATTATATTCCACCTCCTGAGATTTCTAATTTCATAATAAATTGCTCTTTTATTAATAAATTATCAAGTCAATTAACAATTGTTAATAGTGTTAGAAATACATTTCAATTAACAATTTAAGTAATTTTATTATTGTATAGGAGGGCTATTATGAATTTTATTTTTTCAGTTAATTTAGTTAAATGAAAAATTCTGACAATGAAGTATTTTTAATTTTCTAAATCACAGAAAACGATCTATACTCTAAGAAAACCTCAAGAGTGTATTTGTAATTTACCCATTATATAATTACTTAAGTTAATTTCTTATACGAATAAACAAAAATAATAATAATCAGTGTGTTTGGTTTCAATTTTTTGAATTCAGTTTTTTGAAAATTGGGTTTTTTTTAATGAATATTTTTAAAATTTTAAGCAATTTTTTACTTTTTTAAATGTATCTTACTTAATATATCTAAAAAGTAAAATATTTGTAAAAAAATATTTTAAAAAATTAATAAATATATAAGAATACGAAAAATATACTGAATTCTCATTTATTTATTTTTTGTATTTTTGGTATTTAGTGAATTTTCTAAAGATTTTTTTTCACAAATATTATACTTTTTAAGTATATTTATGTTAGGTGTATCTAAAAATTAAAAAAAAAAAGTACTGTTTAGACTATTAAAAAAATTCAGTGAAAATAAAAAAATATGAATTTTTTTTTTTTTTAAAATTTATGAACCTTAAAAATTTAAACCAAACAAGCTGAATAAGTTTAGAATGAACTCACTAATCACAACCGTTTTAACATGTTGGACTAGACGGAAATTTCTTTGTTGCAAAATATAGAGCACTTCAAATATGATTAAATACAATGCAATTGGAAATCAATATTTAAAAAAAAATTTGTAAATTGAATATTTTTAAATTGTCGCTTATTGATGCATGTTTGACACTCGTCCTGATGGCAATGAAATAGTTTTGTAATCTACTCTAACAACTTTTGTTCTCTTTACTCATAAGTCTCGACGACGATGACAAACCGCTTCGTAGGTGAGACTACTACGTAGTGCTACGACTACTATATAGTACACCAGCTCAACAAACTCGTACCAAAATAATAAATCTCATTTCAAATCATAGCCGTTGAAAATAAACAATCATGTTATATATGATTCTTCTCGATCACACACATCACACGACTGTCATTTGTTTTTTAATCAATCTGCTTTTGATATTCCATTAAATCAACAGTTGATAAAAACATAGGTGATTTAGATTAGATGTGAAAAGAAACAAAAAAAATGACAAAGGTTTGTTTGGAACCTCATCGACACACATGGAGAGAGGAAAAGTTATCTGAGGATATAAATAAGGAAAAATACTATAAGTCTTAAATTTTTTTATCAAATAAATGAGTTATTTACGTAAGATATTTGGTTATTTATTTGATAAAAAATTTAGTATTCCTAACATTATCTCCTAAATAAATTTGGTGATGTGACGTTGCCATGCATTCTCATCTCTCTCCTACCCACGCCATTTGAGCCACCCAAAATAAATAAATTATATTTTGCCTCCTTTATAATTGGTTATTATTTTTTCATTTTGATTTTTTGTGTTTTAAATTTTTTTAATTTATTCTTAAATTTAACTTTAAGTAAGGCTAGAAACTCGCATATGTATACTCATAAATTTACACATAATGATGTTGCATGAGAGTTAGACCCATTATCATTAAGTATGTGACAAATCAAAAGTTAACAAATATTCTGTCACATTATTATGGGTAAAACTATGAGTACTTTTTTAAGGTCTCAAACATTTTCCTTTAACTTTTGTCTAAAATTAGACAGAAAATGTCACGTTAATTGCTACTTGACATAAAAAAAATATATTATTATATTAGAATTTGAATTTATTTCAAAAGTGTTAGTTATATATATTAAAATATTTTTATGTCATGTAATTGTTAATGTGTTATTTTTTGTTTAATTTTAGACCTAAGTTAATTTTTTGAGTAAATTGAAAATAATTTAAAACATTAATGACCAAAGTAGATTGAAAAAAAAAAAAAATCTTTAAGAGTCCAAAATAGAAAAATGGCCAAAAATATAAATAGGTAACCAAAATTTATATTAGTTGTTTATATGCAGAATAAGGCACACAGTAATGTTCACATTTTTATAATTACAAACAAAAATATTCACATTTACCTCATATATCGGAAAAACTTTAGTTGGAGCACAATGTGAAATATCAACATTCGTTTTCATACATTTTTTAGATAAGAAAATAATAGATGGGCCCTTCAATTGTGAATCTTTTGATATTTCACATATAGAATACTTTAAATATCCTTTTATTTTACAATACGTTACTCCTCTTTTAATATTTGAATCTTCGAGTTGATACTTCACTATCTATGGCACTTGTTTTTGGTTAATGGACAATAACCATTCCCATAATATAGTAATTTGCACTGACAATCCATAGGGAAAACAACATACGCCTGCAAACTGTTATTACCACTTAACCTCTGATTATATACATTTATTCTGACAAACCCATTGGCATAGAGTGCGTAAAAGAGGGAATATTTAATCAATATTTTATTAACCTTAATACTCTTTTGTTTGTATCTCAACCTCAACTAAAAAAATAAATTAGGTAACACAAGTTCAATACAACTGAAATCACTTGCTGAAACTCCTTTAACAACACCAGTTTTTATATCGTCCACCTCCATTTACCTGAACATTACAAATAAAAATGTATAAAATTATAATTCTAAACAGTTTTAAAGTACATTTGACTCCTTAACGTAATTTTACATTCTTTTCCACTAACAATAGTAGCCACTAAATATATGACACATTTCTGAATACTTTTAATATTTCCCAACAACGTATCTTTATAGTCCGGCCAAACATCAATTGGGTAGAACCGATCTACAGCTTCTATTCCGTAACAAACATACTCTTTGTCCTTACCACCAACGAGCTTGAATCTCACTTTCTTTAGCATCTGAAACCTGTCGGACTGGTCAGGATCAACAATCCAGGTCTCAAGATTACCCTCACAAACTCCAATAAATATCTTGTCAGGTATGGGGACCAAATCTGATTGACTATTATCACTTATGACGAAAAACAAAACGTGGTGGACCATAGCTTCCTTTTTAACCTCTTGTCCCAATTGAACATTCCCAATTAATTTTATACCCTTAACCACGATATTGTCTAATTGACGGTCACATCTTTTATTACCTAACTCAATACCATTCAGCAATCTCGCTACATCCTTATTATCAAATTTAACGTCTTTTAATTGTTCATCGTATAGTTGTAACTTCCTTACACCCCTCAAAGTCTTCTTAATATATCGATAAATATTCTGAATGTACCGTCTGCGAATATACACCACCTTAAAAGGTGCACGACCATTGTAACGATGCTTATATCTACTGGTCGCCGGTGTCCTTGACCTCTAGTACTGTTTGACTAAAAAAGTACAAAAAAACAAAACAAGCTAAATAAGGCCTCGTTTGGCAAATGATTTTTTTAGTAAAAAAAGTCAAAAAGTTACTAAAAAAATTAAAAAACCAACAACCTATACCAAAAAATTAAAGATTCCATTTTCTCTCTACTTTTTGCATGTCTTTTCGTAAAAAATAAAAAAGTCATCCCAAACATACTATTTTTTTTACATCATATTTTAGTCAAAAAGTAAAAAAGTTACTATAAAAACTTGTTCCCAAACGAGATTTAAGTTAATAAGACAGAATATCATATCCAAATCACAATTATTTTATTTTATTTTTTCACAAAAGTCAAAAAAATCAAACCAAAATGTTTCTAACTACATGTTTGTCAGCTTCCAACTACATGTTTCTAGGATATAATTGCCGAGTTTGATATATTTCTTTTCAAATTTGCCTTTAGAAAAAATTTAAAATTTTAATTTTTGTTGTAGATTTGTAGTTTGGACCGCACCAAAATGAATCTAATCACATATTTCAAATTTTAAACATTTTTTTTAAAAAAAATATTTCTTTGAATATGTAGCATTGTTAATTTGGAATGATGTGATAAAATAATTACTTTTTTAATAATTTGTTTGGCATAATTGTAAAAAAAAAAAAAAAAAGAGTAAACCAAATTTTATGATTTGTTGCATTTAAAAAAAAATTAATTATTATTTTGAAAATTTTGAAAAAACTTAAATTAAAAGCTCTAAAAAATTAAACAAATAATTAAAATTAAAAAAATACATTATAGACGAAAGAAAAAAAAATGAAAAAAAGTTTGTTTCCAAACTTATGACACAAGGGAGTTTTTGAGGTTTTTTTTTTTTTTTTTACAGAGTTTTTGAGTATTTTGCTAGGAGGCATTACCCGAAGAGAGGATGGTAAGTAGAAGACAAAAACCCATTAAGGCACGGATAAGATCCTAATTATGGTGGATACACTTGAAATGACATAGATACCCTCCTTCATGTACAGTGACTAAAAGACCCTTTTGGAAGTATTATACTTCATTTTCTCACGAGGTATTCTCTTTTTTTACATCTCATGGTTTGAATTTCTCATGGTTTGAAAATATTTTTTATTTTTATTTTTTTAGTATTGGCTTCTAATTTCTTTTAGGAAAATTACAAGAAATAAAAAATAAAAATCCCTAAGGTTTGACCCTTGCAACAAATTTTTTTAAATTCTAAATTGTTGATTTATTTTTAATCTAAACTATTTGTTTATTTTTGTTAAATAAAATTAACTAGAAAAAAGATATTGTAATCATTAAAATGTAATTTAGATTAATTATATTTATATATCCTACAATATATCAATTAAATCATAATTTTCATTCTGAATAAATTTCTTGGCAATTTGACAATTTTTTTTATAAACTTTCTCAACAAAATTCTTTGTTAGCCCTACATTCCTTGTCAAATAGTCTTTTAGGTGTCGTTTGGGAAGAGCTCATTTGAGTTCTTTTGGCTCTTTGAGCCACAAAAGACAGAATAGAGTATTTGAGCCACAACAAACAAAATATCACATCCAACCTATAATCATTACACTATTCTCTTACAAAAAAAATCAAAAAAGTCAAAAAATCCTTCCTAAATTAAACTTTTGAGCTTAGACTCAAATAACTAAAAAAGTTAAAAAGTTAAAAAGTGAAAAAGTCAATTCGATTTTCAAACGTAAGTTAAGTAGAATGTGTAGAATAAATGAAGTTTCACTTTCATTTGCGCTTCAGGACCATGTGACCATTATGGATCGGACTGCCATTATTAGAAAACAAAATTGTGCGATGAAAGTGATGCAAAAATTATTAGCTACGAAAAACAAACAAATTAAATGACTCTTTGAAAGTGATAAAGTGATGTAATTTTATACAATTTTATGATTGTGGGGGTCAAAGCATCACAATTTATATAGATAGGAGGATTAAATAATATTTAATGATGGTTGAGGAAATGCCCTTTTTTCCCCAAGATTTTTACTTTATGTTATTCTTCATAAAAACTAAATGGCAATTCCTAACCTTATATATACACTAAAATATATGATGTTTTGATGCAATAATTATATCAAATGAAAAATTATGGGTGTTTCTCACAAGCTAAAACTAGTGTTGAATATTTTGTTTGATGTTTACTTTTTCAACAATATTGGTCCAAGAGGCTTTTTTAGTTTTTTTTTTTTTTTTTTTTTGGGTATAATTTATAAAAAGATAAAATAAGTTAAAATAGTCAATAAAATAAAATATTACAGCAAATCTATAATAATTTCATTTTTTCTCTTACAAATATCACATCCAACTATAAAAAAATCTAACCATCTTTCCAAACATAAAAATTTTAGCATACTAAAATAACCAAAAACTAAAATAGCCTATTAAGCCTTCGTTTGGAATGTGAGTTGGTTTTTTAGCATGTTGGTTATTCTAACCTGGGACTAAAAAGTCACGTTTAAGATGATTTTTTTAGCTTTCGTGAGAAAAAAAAATGATTATGATTTGGATATGATATTCTGTCTTTAGTGGCTAAAATAACTTCAAAACCACATACCAAACATCCTAAAATAGCAAACTTTCCAAACAAGGCCATATCCAGGAGGAAAAAAAAATTTACTTAGAAAAGTAACTAGAAAAATATATTTATAGATCATAATCATTTTGAATGTGACCTATATCTTACTAATTTTAAATCTATATTGTACACTTCATTTTCAAAATAATTTCCAAGACAAAAAGTCATGATAGCATTTTTCTTACTTTTTATACCCATTTATGCTAAAAAATAATTTCTTAATAGCATAAACAACTGTAGTCTTTGTGATAAAATACTATTTATTGGTTTTATAATTAAGAATAGGAATGTGTTTGCACAACAATTTTCATATTTATAAATTAGAGATTTTCTAATTACGCTACAACTTATTTATATGTTATCTCACAACATTCTATCGAGATATCACGGTATAGTGATATTGAAATATTATCAATGATTTACGTGCGAGATTGATAACAACGAGGTCTGATGCTACCTAAAACAAAGAAGGGAGAAAAAGGGGAAAAAAAGAAGAGGTAGAAAGTAGTGCAAGAGCCCTAATTTATGACACTGTTTTGCAATATCTTAAAGTTAATATGAAGAAGCAGAACGAAAATGGGAAGAAAATGCAATATTGAGGGATGAAGTGGAAAAGGAAGTAAAATCACAAGAACAATATGAAATGCCAAATAAAGAAGAAGAAAATTAGATGGAGAACAAGGAGGAGGAGAAAAGTACAATATTGAGGGGGTGATGAGGAGGAAAGAAATGAAAGAGAAGCAATATTACAGAACAAGAATCAGCTTAAAGAAAGATGGACAATTTAGAGTTTCATTCAGATCAAAGAACTCAATTTTCTCTCAGGTAAACGAGTTAAATTGTGACTTGAAAAATTGTTCCATAATTTTATTCGGTTACATTTTATGAAGTCATAAATGAGAAATTTTGTTGAAAGTTTAATTGATGGCCGTGTTTATTAAAAGTCCCAGTCAAGACTCAAGTGACTAATTCTAAAAAAACTGATGAATATAAGGAAACAAGATTAAAAAAGATTAGACTACTTGACTATAGTACATGATGAATGTTTCCGTTAGTGGTAAGCAACACTAATTACGCTGTGTTTGGTTCGGAGATTTGATGAGGGATTTGGAAAGGAAAAGAGAAAAGTTAGGTAAAATGTGAATAAAATATACTTACATTTCATCTAGTTTCATACATATTTTCCTTTTCCCATTCCAAATCCCTCTCTAAATCTTTTAATCAAACACAGCATTAGTGAAAATCTCTGGGAAAGAAGATAGGATTGGGTGTGAATTCTTTAAATACTTATTATTTGCGTGAGAATTTATTTCTATTCTAAAATCTTCACAAAATATTATTATGGTGGCCGCCTAACACCTTTCATCACTAGAGGTGTATTATCGATGAACTAAATGATTTTGATTGAAGTTTCTTTTTGTTGCCATTAAACTATAATTATCGTTTAAATTTTTGAATACTTAAAATGTTCTTCTTAGTGATAGTTATTAAAATGATTGAAGTTGCATGTTGTAGACTATCTCCCATTACCTTGAAGAAAAATGATGAGATAAAAAATAGTAAAGATGTTGCAAACTTATACAATTTTCTCACATTTCCTACCTCAAAAAGAGAATGAAGATATCAATTCCAAATCATCTTTAAATTTCCATTGGAATTCATGTACTAACAAAAACATAGGTCGAATTGTGACTTAGAATATCATTGTGGACTAATTGCTTGAAATATTGAAGACAAATTTCTAAGCTCAAAACTAAAAACCTTCTTACGCCATAGTGGATCAATTGTTCTCATAAAAAAAATACACATATGTGGATCAATTGTTTGGTATAGTTTTAACGTCTTTATTTTTCATATTTTTATTAATTAAGACAATGAAAATTTTGAAATCACTTATCGTTTCCATCTTTATGTCAAAAATAGTTTATTAATTTTAAAAAAAAAATTAGAGTAGTTTCTAAAACTAGAGTTGATGATATAAATAATAAAGTTACTCATTTCTTTAATCATTTTGATGAGTGGGTAATTACTAATCTATTATGACATTAGAGAATACAATATATCTTATATTTGAATCTTATTGTCTAATCAATAATTATAATATTTAGGCATATTTTTCCCTGCTAATGAAAAATTACTTGACCACACATGACGTCATGAGGATTGAAAAAAAATAATTATCTTATCTCCGTTACTTTTTTGGTCCAAAGTTCCTTCCTTTTAATAACTTAAATTCATAGATAAGTTGATGGACAATAATTTGTTATGACTAATTTATTAAGGTATTTTTAGAAACTTTTATGAAAGCAATTTGTTAAACAAAATTTTCGTATTATTTTTCAATATAGAAAACAATTCTTAAATACGGCACTAAATTTTTTTGCAAATCCAACTTTTATGTTCTTGACTCAAGCTAATTTCATTAAGGTTTGTTAGGTTCGGAGAACATTTTAGTAAATTGTTCAATAAATACACCCCAAAAATATTATTGAACAATTCACATTTTTAATTTTTTTTAAGTACCTTTAAATCAAATTATTAACAAAGGTGAAACTCTCAAATTCATTTTTATCAACACCAACTCTCAATTACCGACTTCTCTACTTTCGATCTCCGTCACTAGTAGCTCTAACAATTACCCCAGCCTTTCATATACTATATCTTAGAAGTTTCGTCTCTTTCTTTCTTTTTTTCTTTCTTCTTCTTCCATTTTCTCTTTCCCTTCCCCTTTTCCCTCTCTCTCTCTGTCTCACACACATAGATTTAAGGTTTCGAATAAGGTGTTCAATTTTGAAAATGGTGGAAAGAAGTGGAGGGGCTGCTGAGCGAGATATATCGAGAAGGAGGTGAGAGACGTTAGGGAAGAGAGAGAGAGAGAGTGTGTGTGTGTGTGCGCACGTGGCAAAGGTTGGGTTACGGTGGCATTTGAGTGAGTAGAAATAAAATTAGAATTAATTGAAGTATTAAAAAAAATTTAAAAATTAAAATTTAAGAATAAAGTATTAAAATAAAATACTACCCAATAATATATTTAGGTGTACATAGAAGGCCTTATATTTATTATAAAAAACAAAAACAAAAACAAGTAATGAAAAAGAAAATCAAATATAACTTTTTCTTTTAAATTGGAAATAAATTTTTCATTATAAAATTTGAAAAAAAAATTAGATTAATTTCGTATAACAGTAACAAAATATCTCATAAAGAGATGACAAACTTCCGTAGGAACAAGAATCCTAACATCCATAGATGAGGAGAAAAAACCTTCACAAATGAGGGATATAACCTCCACACGAGGATGATTATTACAACAAACAATAAATTAAAAAAAAGAAAAGCAAATCGAAAACAACAGATCTAAGTCGCCAAACGTATCCAAAACTCCATTACACTGCAACTTTCAACTTGAATCTGAAGATCCCACCTCCGCTAGTTAAGATGGAATATTGAGGTTGAGGTAGTCACCTAGTGTGAAACGAATATGTTAAACAAATTTGATTTTCAAATTGTGAGAAGATCTGTAATCACATCTTAAAGTTTTAATGCGCGAGAGTGAAAGTTTGGGTGTAAGCCAAACATCAAATCTAGAAGATCAAAAAGAAAGAGAGGCAATGTCAACAGTAACACTGGTCACCAAAAGTACATCTAAAGATGATGAGGCAGATTCGGTAAGTGTCGATCTATGAAAATGAGAAGATGACAGATCTAGTGACGATGTAATAGTGATGGAGTTGAAAAAAATTAAAAAGACAAACTTTTAATATTATTAAGAAAAAAGAGAAAAAGATGGGTAGCCGAAACTCCTTTTCTACCCCGCTGGTAGGTGTGTAAATTTGGCTCAGCTCTGTCCAAGTTGGGCCTCGCAGGCTCCCGCCAAAATTCAGATCGCCATAAAAATAGGCCCAGAGGTATTCGGACCTTGGGCGGACTAGGCCTAGCTTAGGCGAGGTCGGCGAGCTTGGGCCTGGGCTCGGGTTTGGGGGCTTGAATATTTTTTTTGTTTTTTGTTTTATAATTTTTCTATTAAAATTTTATTATTTTTTACTAAAAAAGATATTGAGTTTCGGGCAAGTCGAGTCTTGTGTCGGTCTTAAGCGAGCCGATGGACCGGATCCGGCTTTAAAATAATAGTTCAAGCCCAAACTTACAGTCTCGAATTAGGCTTATACTCAAACCTAATCAGACCTAAATGAGCCAAGCCCACCTTAAACCGTAAGCAGATTTCAAATCACCCATAAATGGCATACCATAAGGGTCCGTTTGACAAGATGGTTTGTGGCTAAAATAGTCACAAAAGACAAAATAGATTATTTTAACCACAACAAACAAAACATCATATCCAATCCATAATCATTACACTCTTTTCTCACAAAAAAAAAAAATCAAAAAAATCTTTCATAAACTAAACTTTTTAACCAAAACTAAAATAATCACAAAAATCAAAAATTCAAAAAATTAACCCACCTCCTAAATCAACCCTTACGCTCTTACCTGGCGACACACACAGTAAAAAGCTTTAAATCGAATATAACTTGAGTTCTCGTCAATAATAATCCCATATTTCTCTTTGGGAAACAAAAGTATATAAATTTGGGCAACAATGTCCGAAATTTAGAGAAAGTCTTTCGTGTACTAGTTCTGTCTTCTCTCTCTCTCCAATTATTATTTTTTTCTTGAAGTTCACTGCTTTAAATCACCCCTCCGCCCCCACCCTCACCTTCAACCGGCGCTTTCCTCCCTCTCTTCCAAGCTCTTCCCTCTCATGGCGTAACTCTCTCTCTCTCACTCTCATGAACTCTTGCTTTGTAAAGCTCTGCAGATTGGTGGGAGTAACATGGTGGATTTTGGGGCTGTGGGTTTGGAGACCTTGGTGGGTCCAGACAATGGAGTCTGTTCTTCTCAGGTTGTTCCAAACTCTGATGCCATAAAGCACAATAGCAGTGGATCTGGGTTTCTCAAAAAACAGAGATCTGGGTCTGGAGAAGACAACTGGAGGAGCTCAAAAGTGCCCAGAACTGTCGATTTCGATGCCCCAAAGACAATGTTGCAGCAACAGGGGACTCCTCTGCTTCTGAGATCTAATTCTCTGCTCTCTGGCGATGGTGGGGGTCAAAATCAGACCATGTTGAGCTTCTCTTCACCCAGATCAGATGTTCCTTTTCTCAATAAAAATGGCGGATTAGCTGAAAGGACCACTCAGAACCCAGCTTTTCCTTTCTATCAACACACTCCTTATGCTTACACTAGAAATGCAGGTAAAAAAAACCATTTTTACTCCCCGAAAGAAAAACCTGTCTTGTCAAATTAGTGTGTGGGTTCTGTTTAGATGGTGATTACGATGCTGAATATGTATACATCTGATTTGGGTTTCACTCATTCGCAAAGATGTGTTTGTGAACAATTTCTATGGCTTTACTTCCTTGTACAGAGTGGACATCTAAAAACCTTTCAATTTTGAACCAGTTGTTATAATTTGGGACCCAAATAGGAAAAAAAAAAAAAAAAATAGAAGGAGAGAGGAAAAAGGAAGTTGTTTTTCAGTCTTGTTAATGAAAGAGGAATTTTCTTTTTGTTATGTTTTGTTTTGTTTTGTTTTGTTTTTTTTTTTTACAGTTTTCTTTTTCTCTGTTTTGGTTTTGGTAAATTTGGGTCACACCAGATTCATGTGAAACAAAAAGTGAAAGAGCAAGAGGGGACATTAGAGGAACAAGACTTTTGATTGGTTTTCACTCCCTTTCCCCATCTTTTCTTTCCTGTCTACTGTTTTCTTTCTATTCTTTCTGTCAAAGTTGAGAATTTTAATGGCATATGTGCAAGCCCTCCTTATAATAAATGTTGTTTCCCAAAATCATCTTTGACCTCTACTCCTCTTGGGTGTTCAGACATTACCGCTTCCCATTTTGTTTTATGCTTTTCACAACACTTTTTTTTTTTTTTTTTTCCAGCAGGATATTATTCAGGAGGCTTGAATGCAGGCTTGCATGCCCCTCTTCTGGAGGCTAGAGGGCCATTTAGTCCATCACAGTGGGTTGAGCTGGAACACCAGGCTCTGATCTACAAATACATAATGGCAAATGTTCCTATTCCATCCAATTTGCTCTTGGCCCTCGGAAAACCCCCACATCCATATGGGTTATCCGGGTTTTCTGCTGGATCCTATGTTCCCAACTCATGTAAGCATGTTCTCTTTCCTTAAAAATTCACAAAACCTGAAATACAATTGCTTTCTTATGATCAGTTGTGGGGAAAATGTCTCTGTCCTTGACTGTTTTACGCTGTTTGGGCATGGATGTGGTTGAAACTGGGTATTATCGATTAGGGATCCAGAATATCTATTTGTTGTTCAACTTAGAGAAGTATGTTTGCATTGATATATACTATATTCTTGACTTAAATTGACACGAGACAGAGTAATAAAAAAATATATGAATTTATTTAATTTAACGGAAAAGGTTAAGTCCTCCAAGAGAATTACCACAAAAAAAGAAAAAAAAAAAGAAGCTATAGATTGATACTTGTTATGATCTGTGTCACATCCAGAATAACTCTGGTTCATACAGTGTTTTTGGAGTTATTTTAAGGGTATTTTTTTTCTGAAACAAAAATTTCTCTAATTTAACTGAGCATCTAGTCCTGATAAAAAGATTGATGTATCTTATCAGACTTGATTAGGACCGTATATTTTCAGAGTTAATTTAAGGTTTTTTTTGTGTGTGTGTGTGTGTGTGTGTGTCACATAGTATTTCTGTAATTTAACTGAGCATATAGTCATGACAAAAAAAGATTTATGTGTTTTATGAGACTTATTAGGACACAAGGGTTTGCTTTGTTTTGGTTATAGTTATTTCTAGAAAGTTTTGTTCTAATCCAGAATTGCATGAATCAGAGTATTTATGGGCTTCTAAAGTTTCTCTTCTGATGTAAACTTCACATTTCTCACCCCCTTTAGCTGATTTCTTCTGTTTTTGTTTTTTGTTTTCTGTGTTTTGTTTTTCTTCCTTTCGTTTTTTTGTTCTCATGTTCTTTCTGGTCTATGCAGTGGGATGGGGTTCTTTTCATCTTGGTTTCTCCGGGAACACCGATCCCGAGCCTGGGAGGTGTCGTAGGACGGATGGAAAGAAATGGCGTTGCTCGAGAGATGCTGTTGCCGAACAGAAATACTGTGAAAGGCACATAAACAGGGGCCGCCACCGTTCAAGAAAGCCTGTGGAAGGCCGGTCTGGCCAAGCCGTTTCTGGATCTACCACTACAAAGGTGGAGCCGATTGCTTGTCCAACACCAGCATCGGTTATGTCCAGCAACGGTGCAACCAACAATCTCGGAATCACTCAGCGCCAGTTCAAAGGCTTGCAGCCTCCGGTTGCTGGGAATCCTTCTGCAGAAGTGCTCCTTAACAGGTAAAAGACACTTTATGTCAGTTTGTTTTTCATTATCTATTTTGAGTGCAATAGAATTGGATCAATTGATACTGAATCAAATCATATGCTTACTTGTGCACTTTGTTACTTTTTCTTTAATTTAAAGTAGACCACATGATTTCATTTTCACTTTGGTGAAAACGACTTGTCTTTGCAATTGAGACTTGAGATTCCTTCTCTAGGAATACTTCATTTTATATCCTTGTCCAGTTTCTGTTGGTTAAGGCTTTAATGATTTTATGTTTATTGTACTATGTCTCTAAGAAGCACGGAGACAGACACAGACATGTTAACAGGAAAATTTTCAAAAATGTAAACCACGACACATGGGGATATGAACAAAATATATAGTTTTATGTATTTATTATGTGGTATATAGATTATTTTATTAAACTTATGTTTTTCATGCATGTTCAAGCAATAGACACATGTTTCCCAAAGGATATGTTTGGATCATCGATTTGGATAATGATTTGGAAAGGGAAAAAAAAGGTGAGGGAAACGAGAATGAAATATAAGTTGAATTTTTTTCTTTACTTTTCCTTTCTAACACCCTGCACAAATCTATGATCCAAACAAAGCCTAGGTGTTTGAACCGTGTCTGAGTCCAATTTTTTAAAAGATAGTAGGAAATGTTTAGACGGGTGTATGACGGTCGTTGAGAAGTGTCTGATGAGTGTTGTGTTGTGTCAGTCTGTCAGGTGTCCGGCACAGCAGGACACATCACCTTCATAAAAATGCCTGTGCTTTTTAGTTATTTTTTATGTGTTTTACTAACAAAGAGAATTTATGCTACAGAATGCAAGTTCCCCAGGGACCCTCTGTGGTACCTCTTGTCACCAATCTGAAGTCTAAAGACTCCCCATTCTCCATTCCAAAGCAACATATCCCTATCGAAGAATCATGTCACTCAGAGTTTGGACTCCTCTCTTCTGATTTCCTACTCGATCCTTCACAGAAGAGCTCATGCATGAATTCCCAAAACTACACCTCTATCCTTGATTTCAATGACCCTGAATCCCATGACCAACACCCACTTCGCCATTTCATTGATGACTGGCCTAAGGACCAATCTGATCGCTCCACCATTTCCTGGCCCGAAGAACTGAAATCAGACTTGACCCAACTCTCAATGTCAATCCCAATGGCCTCCTCTGATTTCTCATCAACCTCATCCTCGTCCCCTCAAGAAAAACTCGCCCTCTCACCACTTAGGCTATCTTGTGAGTTTGACCCAATCCAAATGGGCTTGGCGGTTAATAATGACTTCAGTGAATCGACCCAAAAGCAAACGAATTGGATACCTGTATCTTGGGGAAGTTCAATGGGGGGTCCGTTAGGGGAGGTCTTGAACAGCACGTCTAGCACCGTTGGAGCTTTCAATGACAAATCTGCTTTGAACGTCACAACTCGGGTATGGAATGGAAGCCCTCAGTTCGGATCTTCTCCAACGGGGGTCTTGCAAAAGGCGAGTTTTGTTTCGCTTTCGAATAGCAGTTCAGCGAGCAGTCCAAGAGCCGACAAGAAGATAAAGAATGAAAATGGTAGCCTTGGTGATGATATGCCGGGTTCAACTTTCGCAAGTTCGTTCTCTATTCCATCCTTGCAATGAATGAGCAAGTTTAGAGAAAGTTGATGGGAGAAGGTTGAAGGAGTTTGGGATACTTCAAGTAATCAAACCATGATTTCTTTGTCTTGGTTTTTCTTTAGCCTAGTTTGTAGATGTTTTCGAAGTAGGACTTGGCCGATTTGAATTAATGAAATTCGGTCTTTTTTTCCTTTTTTTTTTTTTCTCTCTAAAACTGTTTATGTGGGTCTGAGAATTTTCATAGTCGATGAAATTACAGCTATTTTTATAATTATGTTTCAGTGTGATCTTATCCTTTTAATAGAACTTGCTTTAGAAAAACAAAATTTTGGTATGGAAATGTTGGAGACGCTGCTTTTGGCATGTGTTGTATTTGAGATTCATCATTCATACGTTGCACTAATGCGCATTTGTCTTAATTAATGTTGGAATACCTTACAGGACACCTCATTTTTTGAACCAGCAATGTTTTTTTTTTTTTTTATTTTTATTTTTTTTGAAATTTTTTTTCCAGCAATGTTAAGAACTTAGAAAAATAATTAGAACAGAAAATGTTTAGATGTAATTTACACGATGAAAAAGTGAACTTTGATTTTTCTTTTTCTTTTTCTTTTTCCTTTTTTCACAAATCCATCAATAAATATAGCCTAAAACTCTCCCCTTGAATGGGTAGAAATAGCCCCATGACCTTATTTTGAACAAGTTTGAGAATGCAAATTTATCTTTACCTTCTTTTTTCTTCCATGAAAGCATTCTAGTCCACCTCCCTTCTCTCCTTTCCCCGCCTTGTCTCCCCAAACTCTACCTCCAACTCAATTTTAATGAGGCCTACCAACAATAAAATTTCAATAAAAGACTTTTTTTTTTAATTTTTATATTTAAAAATATTTATCAATTTTTTGTGTAATATTTTTTATTATTGGAAATAAAAATTTCGGAGGTTCATCTACAACATTTATTATTAGTGTCTTCTTCTAATTAGTCAAGAAAGATTTTTAAGTGAGCTTTTGTATGAGAAATTGTTTTTTTTTTTTTTTCCTTGGTTAGGGGTAGGAATGGCAACGGGCCGAGACGGGGTCGGGGACCAGGGTCGGCCCTGGGGTGAGACGACTAAGGCGGTCGCCTCGAGTCCCCAATTTTGAATAAAATTTAGGGCCCCCAATTAGGAGAGTGCATCAGATTGTGTTATTTCATAATTACTTCAATACTAGCTCAATTCATTTATTATCATGTTATCGTATACTGTTATTTTGATTCGTATCCGATTGATATTTAATGTGAAAACTTTCACTTTTAGTTAAAATTAACTTAGCAAGTGTATGGAGAGATTAAATTTTTTCCATAAGTTGAATTTTATAAAATTTATTTCTACTAAATGAAATTATTCATAGAATGTTTGATTTTAATTCAATTGCATTTTTTTAATTAAAAAAATTATACCTTATTACTATATTGTTTTACTAGATTGACTTTAAAATAAGTAACAAAAAAAAAATCTTAAATGAAAAAAAAATATTAACTTTAATTATTATTTTACATACTTTTTTTTTTATTCAGTTAGATGGAGTTAAATAAAAGATTAAAAAATTGTCATGGCTTCCCTCAGTGAACATTAAAATATATAACTAATAATTCATATTATCGAGTCGTGTCATATTTGGATTCATGTTGAAAAATAGTCAACCTTAACTTGCTAATTTTATATATTGCTTGAGTTGTGTAAAAAATTCCCATCCTTCCCCCCTAATTAATTTTAGTTCTTATAGCATTGGTAAGCTAAAAAATAAAAATTTGATTCAACTAATTGAAATTCAACTATTATACATATATATATATATATATATTTGTTATCTAAATTTTGTTAAATTATAATGCAATAGAAATAAATTTTTATATTTTTTATCCAAATATTTTTTTTTTTTAGATAATGATATATGAAGGGCCCAATTTAAAAAATTCGCCTTAGGCCCTTAATAAGTTAGGGCCGGCCCTGTCGGGGATCACACTCCTCGTCCCCGATCCCTGATTGTGAAAATCTCCCTGTCCTTGGCCCCGATCCCCTACGGGGAACCTGTTCCCGTTCCCGCCCCCTAGTAGGGATCGGGTTTCCCCAACCCCAGAAATTCCTCGGATCAAATTTGTTTCAACAACACCTTTAACACCTTCAACACCAAATCTGTTTCATTTTCAACATCAACATTAACAAAATCATCAACCGATCTGAGGAGGACTGAACACAAAAAAAGAAAAGAAAAGTACAGACAGTATAGATCTGAGGAGGACTAAATTGAAAAAATAGGCAAAACATACAAATAAATCCATACACAAATAGTACAGATCGAAGGATGGAGGCGATGGACGATGGGTGATGGAGGAGGATGACGGAGGCGATAGACGACGACAGAGGCATGAACGACTGCGACGACGACGGAGGCGCTGAGGCGATGGACAAAGGCTGTGACTGCGACGACAGAGGCGATGGACGACGGAGATGATTGGCGTCGTGGATAGTGGCGGCGGTGACGCTGAGGAGGAGGAGGAGCGCTGCGAGAGTGAGAGAGAGTAGAGGGAAGAGAGAGAGAGAGAGAGAGAGAGAGAGAGAGAGAGAGATAAGTGAGATGAGGGTTTGGTAGGTTTACATATATATATATATATAGGGGTAAAATAGTAAATTTACTTCGGGAACAAACGGGAACGGGGACGGGAACAGGCCGGGTACAGGGTTGGGACACTTATCCCCGTCCTCGGCTTGAAACTGATTAGGAATTGATTTTTAAATACCATCTCTGTCCCATTGAGAATATTTTTCAAGAAAAAATCGCTCAAATCAGGGTCGGGAGTCGGGTTGGGGGGGGGACTCTTATATAATTAAATTATTTTTCTAGTCTTTAGGATTGGGGCTTTTTAACGAAAAGTTTTTATGAGATTTTGAACAAAGAGGTTTACTATGGCTCGTTGGACAAAAATGTGTTTTCAATATTTTTGATTGAGGACGTTGGATAAGTATTTTTTTTTCTTTTTAGATGTCTAGGCATGTGATTTTTGTTCAAAAAAAAAATAAATTTCAAGACTTAAAAATTATGTAATCTAATAATTGTTTATCTTGATAGTTGCAATAGTTTAAGTGGAAGTTTACGCAATTATCATATAAGGACTCCTGCTATTAATTAAATCCATTACTTTTGCTTGAAAAAATTAAACAAGGAGTGTATTATTGAATTGCTTTCTTCCCCCCCCCCCCCCCCCCCCTTTTTTTTTTTTTTTTTTTTACACTCTTCAAATGGCATTTTGACTTCCAATGAATAACTATAAGGAGTAATGTTAGAAATTTCAAAAATTCTAATAAAACTTCTACCAAATATCTCGTATGGGTGTGGGTCCCATGTAAAAATTTTGATAAAACTTTGAGATCTCTAGCATTTTTTAACTATAAATGAGACATTTCATTCCATGTGAATTTTACTCTACTTCTTTTCTACTATTATCTACGATTTTTTTAAATTTTTTTTTAACCTTAAGAAAATAATAGTAATAAAAATTAATCAAACAGATATCCTAATTCTACATTTTGTGATCACTATTCAGGTTTACTATGCAAAAAATACCTGACAAGCAAATTGAATGTTACACTTGATGCCGCACAATGTTTGTTTGTTTTTTTTGAATGAAGGCGCACACAATGTTAGGTAACCATTGTTTTCAAAAAATTCATATGATTATGACATTTAAAAAAAAATCTATTTATATATAAAATTTATGAAAAAAAAATTAATAAAAATAATATAACATTATAGTTATTATAAATAAATTCAATTTTAATAATGTTTTGTCCTAAAGTAAAAATTTCACAGTGAATCACATCGTTTTGAATGAATTTTTTAATTATATGTTATTTTTTAAAAATTTAAAAAATAAATAAATTTTCTTTCACTCATTTTCAAAATAAATTTACATATTTCTCAATTGCAGGCACGCACCTCTAGCCATCACCCACTATTGCGACTGGCCCCCACCACTACTCCAACTATTTTGATCGAATCCGGATCTTCGGTCGCCCTTGCCTGCGGCTGTTCCCTGTAGCACCCCAAAACGACGTCGTTTTGGGGGAAATTTTCAAAAAAAAAAAAAAAACGCAGAGGAAGGAGAGGAAGAGGGAGGAAGGAGGAAGGAGGCTGCGAGCTCGCCGTCACAGCTCGTCCCTCGCCGCCCCCCCGTCGCAGCAGCTCCAGCTCGTCGTAGCAGCTGCGACCGCCGTCGCCTCCGCCTCCGGCCTCGCCTCCTCCTCTTCCTCTCCTTTCTTCCTCTTTCTCTGCGTTTTTTTTTTTTTGAAAATTTGCCCCCAAAACGACGTCGTTTTAGGGGCTGCAGGAAAGGGCGGTCGAGAAGGGCGGCCGAGAATCCGGACTCAAAATAAATTTACACATTTCTCAATTGCAGGCACGCACCTGTAGCCATCACCCACTATTGCGACCGGCCGCCCACCACTACAACTATTTTGACCATATTTTGATGGCCTAGACGGACACTCTTGGCCACCACATAGCCTTCATTTGGGAGAAATTTTTGTTTTAATTTTTTATTATTTTAATCTAACTAAATTTTTTTTGCCCGGATAAACTTTTGATTTTCTCATAATTTTGTAACAAAAAAATAAAAATAATTATGATTTAGATGAAATAAATTATTTTGTTAATTTTTTAATTTATTTTATCTTTTAATAAGTTAGATTAATCCCAATTAGCTCACCGAATGACGCCATAGTTAGTTACTGCATCCATGTATTCACATGGAAAAGTTTTGTTTTGAATGAATTTATAATTTTTTTTTTATAGTTTTGTAAAAAATAAAAAATAAAATAATTATAATTTGAGGATAGTATTTTGTTTTATTAATTTTATAATTTATTTTATCTTTTAATAAGTTAAATTAATTCAAAACGAGACCATAGTTAGTCGCTTTATGCTGTATACTATTCACAGTCACTAACTCTAAGAACAAAAAATACTTGGTAGTTCGAATTTGTATGACCTGAATGATTAAAATATATCAAAACGATGTCGTTTTACTCCAAAACAATCGTAGTTTTGAGACATTCGAGCTATTTGGATCATAAAAATTCGAGCTACCAAACATTGTTGTAAATGAAAGAAGATATATTTTTTTTTATCAAATTAATAATTCATCAAATTTAAATTTAAATTTTTATTAAATTTGATGAAAAGAAAATTTTAATATATGAGAATAATTTTTAAAAATATTTTAACAAAAAATTAATAAAGAAATTGAAATAATTCTTATCATGTCAAGTTTTTTATTTAAACTGAAAATCAAATTAGATTATTATTATTATTTTTTTTTTTTGATAAAGGGCGAGAGAGATGCTCTGAAAAAATCACATTTCGTTTTAGTTTTTATTTAGATGGAAGAAAGAAAAAAAAAAATGACAGTGAAATACCCAAAAAAAGGGAAATCACAAATCAAACGAAAACAAAACAAAAAAAAAACATTGAAAACAGAAAACATGGAAGACGAAACCACAACAAAAGTTGGCATTCAGTACGAGGAATTTACTTTATAATCACCGCAACACCCCATACCTAATTAAATTTCTCATCTTCGATCCACATTCAAATAAAAAAACAATAAAAGCAAAAACACAAAAATAAAACAGAAAGGCTCAGACACGCACAAATAGGTCATCAGATAACGATAGTCTAATCGAAAATCAGGATCGAAAAACGATTTCTGTCTTCATCGCCCCCATAATACATTAATCAAACTTAAACAGAAAAACACAATCCAATCTTTCATGAAACAAAACAAAAAATACTGAGCCTTAAAAAACAGGGTATAACAGAGGACACGAAGACAGACCCTTATCAAGAGGATCTATATATATATATATATGCAGTCTTCCGAACGAAACCCTAACCCTAATTTGTTGACATGAATTAGGGGTGGGCGCGGGTCGGTTGCGGCCACGGAACCCCCAATCCGCCATCCGTCCGCCAGATTGGCGGATTGAAAAAAATCAATCCGCATCCGTCCGCCAATCCGGCGGATGTGGATTGAGCGGATTGGCGGTTTGGCGGATGGATGCGAATCGGTTTGGCGGTTTAAAATTTTATAAATTTTCAACATAATTCAACTTGTGCACTTCCTCAAACGAAAAAAGAAAAAAAAGAAAAAGAAAGTATTGCAGTCAATGACTTAAAAAAAATATTACAATCACTGTATGCCTTATCCAAAGAAAAAAAGTTTGAAACTTTAGAATATCATGATCACTGCATGCTTCATCCACATATTACAATCACAGTATGATTCATCCCCATAAAGTATTACAATCTGTGATTCTTAAAATATAATAACAATTCAAATCACCAAAACCATGAACAGAGCAGTAGTAGAGATTGAATGTCTCTGTATTGTTACATCTACATATGTTTTTGAAAACAAAAACCAACCAGCATATATCATATTTTCTATTCATTATTTTTAGAGTTACATTTAAAAACTAAAAAATATATATGAATAATACGTTTATTTTTTTCAATTCAAAAAATATATTCAAGTTGAAAACTTTTTTTCAACAGAATATTTAAACTCTTTTTCAATTGAAAACACAAATATAATATTTAAACAAATTAAAAATACAAAGTCTTATAAATTACTAGAGGTGCTCGCTATTTGGCGGTTTGGCGGTTCGGTTGCGGCCAAAAAATCTCAAATCCGCCATCCGTCCGCCAAATTGGCGGATTTGAGAAAATCAATCCGCAACCGTCCGCTCGTCATCACGCATCCGTCCAAAATGCGGCGGATCGGTTTGGTTCGGTCGGTTTTGGCGGATCGGTATATCCGCTGCTCACCCCTAACATGAATGAAATGACGACCCTCTCCCCCCCTTCTTGTGGTGGGCTGTGGCCCTAAGTTGGGCCCATATTTTGGATAGGCCATTGTAATGGGAATATAAAATGTTGTTCTGTTCCAAAGCCCAAACCCACACTCTTTACCTATTTTCAAATTTTTTAGAGCAAATTACGATTCCTATAATTTAGGATTCATGTCACTTTGATTCTTGACTTTTCAATTGTAATCTATTTGATCATGAATTTTGAATCTTATTTTATATAAGGACAATTGAAGATACCATTGCTTAATTTCAATGGCAAAGTTGTCAATTTGATAAAATATAAACTAATTTTGACAAAAAAAAATCAAAAAAATAATTTTGAATTTTTAAAAATAATTTTTACCCATGTAAGATAAAATTATGTAAAATTTATTTTTATTATGTGTTTGGATGATGACATGTAATGAGTGGTTGTTAGGCTTTTAATGTATAATTGATATATTTAATATATGAAATATTTTTAGTTTTGAATTTTTTTATTTAATGGATTGGTTTAATAATGATATTAAAGTTGTCGTCATATTTGACTTTTGAAAAAATAGAAACTAATTTAATGAAAATAAAAATAACAACTCATTACATGATTATCATTAAAACACATAATAAAAATTAATTTGGTAAAATAAATAAATGTCTAAAAAATTTATCAATTTTATATAATTTTATTTTTAGTGGGTAAAAATAATTTTTAAAAATTTAAAAATACTTTTTTGACATTTATTTTTGTCAAATAAGTTTATATTTTATCAAATTGATGACTTTACCCTTAAAATTGAATAATAATATTTTCAATTATTCTTATTTAAAACACGATTTAAAATTTATGATCAGACATGTCACAATTAAAAAATTAGAAATCTCAGTGACGCAAAACCCAAACTATAAAAATTGATAGTGAATGCCCTATTTTTTATACAATGGTCATTGGCATTTTTCATAATAATTTATGATAAATTCTTATAACCACCACTATAATTATAGCATTTTGTGAGGTCTATACACATGAAGCAGACATCAAATTTAAATATATTAAATGGTAAAGGGTTGTTTGGTGTAATTGTTTTTGTCATATAATCAGATTTAATTAAAAAAATTATTTGAAGTTTTTTTTTCATATGAAAAGAAATTATGCTAAACATTTTAACATAAATTTATAAATAAAAAAAATTATAAGCAATTTAAATAAGCTAAACATGGCCAATCAGACGTATTAACCATCAAATGATTACATGGATTCCAAACCCAAATAATAAAGTTGAAAGTCTTGATGTGATGTAAATTTGGGCTGGGTCTATCCTGTTAAATTATTTGTATCAAAGATCTCAACCCATCAGCAGATTCTATTTGAAACTAAAATATATTTTAATACGTGGGAAGATTAAATAAGTGTATTTTTTGATTTTTTATGATATATGGGTTGTGTTTGGATTGGGTTTGAAGTGATGTGTTAGAGAGGTGATGTGACTTAAATAAGATGATGTGACTTAAATAGGATAGTGACTTTTTGACTTTTTATCTTTTTTCAATCATGCCAAACTGGGCCTTAATTTAAAATTTTATTATATTTTAATATAAATTTACTAATAAGGATAATATATATTAAATCTTAAAATAATTTTTTTTCTTATGATACACCCTAATTAGTTATTTCTATTCAAATCTTTGTATTTTCTTTTCCAAGAGATCAAAGTTATTTCTTCTTCTTCATCTTCATCCTCCTTCCAAAACTCTAATCCACCCCATCAAAACTCACCATCATCATCAACATCAATTTTTTTTATTATTTTAAAACCCTAAATCCTAAAAGAAAGTTTAAACAATATCAAATAATGAATGAGAGTAATAATCAAAATAATTTTTTGAAACAACCTATTAAAAAGGAGGTAAGTATTCATATAAAGAGGTTTCATAATTTTTGTAGAGCACTATCAATTATTTTCTATATCTTTTTTTTAACAAAAATTAAAGAGCTCGGTAATTAAATTAATAATAACATATTATTGAAGTTGTTCTTATTTATAAGTTTGGTTTTTATTTTTTTCACGAGCATTCTTGTAAATAATTTATAATGTAAATGTTTTTTTTTTTTTTGTATTGAAAAATTTTATAATGCTTCTGTAAAAGTTGGTTTTTTCTATGTGCTTAAAAGTTTGTTTGTTTTTTTCTGTATTTGAAAATTATTTCCTGTATTAAAAATTTTTTAAAATAATTTTATTTTTTTTAATTAATTTGTTATTTATTATTTAAGTTTACCTTGAGGGTAATTTAAAAAAAATAATAGAGTGTAATATGAGTAAAATAAAATTTTAAATAATTAAATAGAATGTACTTAAAAATTAGGATTACTTAATATTTTTTGAGTATAAAAAAAATTCCCCATCCAAGGAGAGTTTGGCATCCCACTCTAAGCTAAACTTAGCCCAAAAGAGTTTATACTATACAAATAAAAAATTTAAACATAATTTTTATATAAAGTAATGTGACATAATATAGACCTTTCAATTTAAAAAATCATTTATAAACATGAATTTTATTTACAAAAATGACAGTAATAGATCCTCACACAATTTATTTATTTATAAATTTTATGAATGAACTTACTTTCTCATTTGGAGATAAATCCTACACATTAATATCCTATATACAACACATCAAATAATCAAAACAAATGACACAAATAAGTGGCTAACAAAACATTTTTTTATTTTTTTTTCCGACCACATGTACTTTCAGGTACATATTCCAGTTAATGGTGGAGATATTGATTATTGGCTAACAAAATATTCAACCCCACCGAGATGGATAAGCTCGGTCTTCAGCTCTGTACCTGCTAACCGCCTTAAAACCATATTTAAGGATAGACCATATATTTTCCTTTCTTTCTCACAGACGGCGCCAAATATCCTATGTACATATTCCAGAGAATTAAACCGAGGTATTCTTACTAGCGGTCCCTTTATTCGAGTTAATGTTGTAACCCGGTATCTGGGCTTTCTAGTCTTCAAAATTGTCAGAAATCTAGAAGAAGTCGTCGTCATTTACATCTTTGTCCGGTGTATTTTTTATTATTTTCTCTCGGCCTTTTCTTACTCTTAAATAATACACCCAACCGTCAGCATTTTGGCCGAGCGAGTATTGGTGGAATAGCTCAGCCAATCCGAGGTTGAGGCCGAGCCGACGATTTAACTCGGCGATACCATTTATTATCCTATAAGTGTTCGTAGAGAGTTGGGTCGGGCAAAGTCTTGTTTGTCTAAGGAATTCACACATCAGAGGCTGTACAGGGAATCGGAGACCGGCCTCTACTATTGATATTACGGTGAAAGGAACAAAGCCCGGTTTTTCCCAGGGTGTGACGCCCCAAATTTTTATTCGAACATCAAGGGAATTTAAATAAACAAAATGACTTAATAAACTAAAAAGTTGACATCTTAATAGGGTAATCCAACTCTCGTACATAACCAAACGTCCAAATAACAATAGATAAAAACTTAAAATTTTCCAAATACAACATCAATGAAATTATAAAGTCCTTAATAGCTATTATATAAAATAATATAATTTATTCGGCTCTACTCGGGGTTTCAGGTCAGCCAGGGCTCTACGTTAGCGTCGACTCCATTTCAGCTTCAGTTATTTTCTCGTCAAGACCTGGCATAAAACGCCAGGGCAACAAAAATATATGCCATGAGTTTTGCAACACAGTAAGAAAACATAACCAACCTACCATTCTTTTTAAGAGAAAAATAATGAGATTATAAACATGAGGTAACAATATAATTGTGAGCATAAATTACAACCATTAAAATAATTTTAATAAATTAGGTGACACTCGAAATCTCACCAAAGAGATTTAACTTACCAACCACTAAGCATGGCAACGGTTAATTTGAAACCCTCCCTTGGTCAAATATTCAAGTGTTACCAACCGTAACTACCAGGGATGCCCACGTCCGGAGTGATATACCCAAGTAGTGGCATCCGTGGTCTGCCCCAAGGAAACGGTCTGCCAGGGGTACGTAACCTCCCTGTGTGCCACCAGCACATCCACCCTTATTCCAAAACCAAATACCGAAAAGGGTTCAAATAAGTCCCGTGCCATCTTAGAGTTTCGCAACACAATTTACGTGAGAATTCTCAAAACCAGGGCTCACCCTGAACAACCGGTATTAACCGTCAATCCCTTGATTTCATACACTCTTTAAAATCAGGACTCACCCTGAATAACCGGTATTAACCGTCAACCCTTAATTTCGTATACTCTTTAAAACCCAGACTCACTCTGAACAACTGGTATTAACCGTCAATCGTTAACTTTGTATATGCCGTTAATCATTTCAGTTAATTTTGATATTACTCACAAATAATTCCAAATTTTAATCACAATTGATGTTATATCAACTCATTAAAATTCCCAACATAAAATATTGCACATGTCACACAATAATAAATAAATGTACAACATTTAAATAAACAATTTATTTAAACCATGGTATGAAATAATAATTTAGATACAGAGAAAATAAACCAAAGTCACACACGTGCATGGATCTTTAATTTGCAAGATTAGACTACCACAATATTAAATAAACCACAATACACCCATACATGGATTACTAATTTACTATATTTGATGAATTGGACCAACACAATAACTGATTTTTATCCGAATAAATAATTAAAGTCATGATCTTAAACCTGTCAGGAAATTTTCAGGTTATACCTTAGGTAATAAAAATTATAAATAAATTATTTATGCAGTTCTAAAATTCGTGGAAATGTACAGAATATTCAATAAATATGTTTGGGTCATTTTTCAGGAATAAATTCCCAAAAATAAGTTATAAATAATTCTGTAAAATTCTAAGAAATTTTATGACACAGATTTATCACATTTTCTTAAATTAATTCCATACTTAAATTTATAAATCAAACCCACAATCTCAAAATTAGTATGAAATTAGACTTCTCAAATTTCATATTTTAGTTAGAAATTTCCAGATTTGGATTAATATGGAATTTTTAATAAGCTTTTAAACATATACTAAAATCTGTCTTACAGTAGCAGATTTAATTATAAATTTGTATAAATTCGTACCAAGCTCAATAATTGTTAAGAAAATTCCTGGGTGAACTAGACATCATTCTCAACAACTTTGTAGAAGAAATCATTTTAAAATTTTGAGCATAAAATTGTCTAAAAATTCGTACAAGTTTCTAGCAGATTGAAGAGTTATATAATCAAACCAAATAAAATCTTTAATCATCTCTTTAATGGCACAAATTACACATGCAAGTCTAAATCCAAGATTATATCATGATTTTAAGGCTACTAATAAAGAAATGACCTTCAAATAACATACCAATCACAAATTCACATGCAACTATAAACAAAATTTTATCTAAAGTTTTAGCTATGTTAACATATGAACACAAATCTAAATATTTAACAATTAAAAAGAATTAGACGGTTATAAGAGTTTACTTACTATGTTAGGTTGTTAACGATTTATCGTCCGAATTTGATTTATGATTCTGATCGTAAGATATGATTGTCCTGGCTCCATGATCGTCTTGCTAAAATTTCACATCAATCGGACGCGATCTCACCGTTGATCTGCCATTGGATTCTCTTAGAACTTTTAGTTGTTGATCATCATCTTAGACTCAAAATTTGCAAGATCTAACCCCAAAAATGTATTCTACACATCGAAAAACCTAAGGGTGGTCATCCCCAAGGTCATAGGACCACTCGATTAACCTAAAGGTACTAGGGTGCACCGTAGCAGCATGGGCCGAGAAACATAGGATAAAATTTAAGCTCATCTTCTCCCAAGGCCGTAGCATGCACGAGCAGAAGAGACCCAGAAATTTGGTTTCAATGTCCCCAGTTCAAATACTTGTATCTTCTTCATCGTAATTCCGTTTTATCTTATTTTTCTGTCATTGGATTCACCTCACGGCCTAGTTTTTGGTTCACTACTCACACGCCTCGTTCCGTCTCTTTTTACATGCCGTCGGATCTCCAAAATTTGATGGAAAATAAGATTATTTTCCTACCGTCTTGGACATTTTTTTTCGAACCATCTTTCGGACTCCATAACTTTCTTAATTCTTAACGGTTTTACTTCATTCTTTCGCCAATCTCTTCAACTTACTCCGTACTTCATCTTACATGATCCATTTTCTCAATTCTTCCCGGAATGGATGGTTTTGGCATGCCGAAAGTAAGCCGAAAACCAACTTTTTGAAATTCAAAGTAAACTTCTCTAACTTTGTTTCTTTCTCCTCCATCTTCCTTTTTTTTCTCTTTCTTCACCTACAACACTTTGTGAATGGTGGTTCTAGATGATAATAGAAATAGGTGATGGTGGTGGTGCCGGTCCGACGGTGCGCCAATGGTGGTGAAATTCGCGGGTTGGCGATAGTGTGGGTTGAGGCCATGACTATGGAGGTTGGGGAAGGAGGAAAAACATAGATAAAGGAGAAAGAGAGTTTTGAGAATGAGAGATGGAGGGAGAGAGAGAGAGATGAAACGGATAGAGAGAGAGGGCTATGCAATTGGAAGAGAAGCAAAATAAGGAAGAGTAAAAGAAGATAAAAGAAAATGAAAAGAAATAAATAAATAAAAAAAAAAAAAAAAAGAAATTGAACACTTGGTCAGCATGTTCACCACGTTGCAGGTGGAATGCAAGAAAACCTGGGGTAGCAACCCATGGTTTTTGATTGGGTTTTAGTACAGCAAATATATGGTTCTAGTGTAATTTGATTACAAAAAAATATAGAGAAAAATATAATAAAAATATCATACGGTTCAGAAATTAATATTGAGTAATAATATAAAGTCAAAAATATTTTATTTTATTTTGTTTTGAATAAATTTTCAGTATAAAAATATACAGAATATTAAATTCAAAATATTGTGAATAATTATATATTATTTTTATTATATAAAAAAATACGGGGTTTCACACAGGGCGTGGTATCTAGTTCAGCTAAAAAGAGGTGGACGTTGTCAGGAATTTGGTAGTCCTTTCGGAACTCGGCTATGGCTCCAGGGGAGTCAACTAGAAATCGATATTTACCCATGTTAACTTGGAAGTTGCAAATGAAGTTGGCTTGCTCGGCGCGGCTAAGGTCTTGGTCGGCTCGGTTGAGCAAAGCCGCCTAGGGACAGGGTGCAAAGGTGTGCCTGACCAACCTAGTCAAGTATGCAAAGGGGAAATAAGAAGTGTTATGCTCAGACGACTGGACTGAGCTAAGTAAATAGTCAATTTACAGAAGAATAGTAAAAGCTTAGCTCGACTACATCTGGGTGACGAGGAGCTCTCAGTTCGGTTGAGAAGAAGGGCCAACTTAGGGCCCCTAGCTCGATTAAAGGTTAGTATGCAAGGTTTTAATCGATTTCTTAGTTCGGTCGTGTTCAAGCCTAAAAGTCGCCTAAACAAATATGTAGTTCAGTTATAGCACGACTTTGGATTAAACATCATGTTTTTTGAATCCAATTGGTGCGCTTTTGGGCTTGAGCATAAAGTTTTGGGTTTATGGTATTTGCTCAACGCTCTAGTGTATATAAACACGCATATATGGAGATTAAGTACTGAAAGTATAAGAATAAATAAAAAGGAACATTAAAAAGATGTACTAAACAAACTTACCAGTCTGAGCGTGTATAAACCCACTAGCAATGGAGCAAGTGTTGCGTTAAAATCTGGAACACAAAGGGACACAGAAGCAGAGGCAGGTCTCAGAAGCACAGAAGTGAAGAAGATGAACAGTGGGAGTGAGATTCAAAAAATGGGTTTTTGAATAGGCGTAAAAACGGTGAGACTTTTCAAATGTTTTTATGATAAACGTGGGACGGCTGTTGCAGTTTGAAGAATCAATAGACATGTGCCACGTGTCACAGATAGGACATGGTGTCAGGTACGTGAAACGACGGGTTGTGGCAGGTACAGAGCTGAAGATTGAGCTTAGCCATCTCAGTGGGGTTGAATATTTTGTTACACAAATAAGTGGCTAAAGCTTGGGCTTTTGTACGAGCATGAAATAATCTTCTCGTATAATCTTGTTGATCAAGTTTGCACTCCTCCAAACGTCGTCGCCTTACTACCTGAAAACACAAACGTGAGCTAGCCAGCAGGTGTGTGCCGGATACCTCTCCGATGCCTAAGTCAGCAGGTAGACAATAGACAATAGCTTTGTGTATTTGAGAGTAGAAATTGAGATAGCTGTCCATAGGTCATGTCATGAGCTTTTATAGATTCTGCCTGCCACAATCCTAGTAATATTTCAACTCTCTTTATAAGAATCTTCCTAGGAATCACACTCCCAGTAAAGAGTGTCTATCTTGATAACACTCTACTCACTACCAACCAAGTGAGATGGTTTGCATAATCCTAGTAGGACTCTACTCTCTTTAGCAGAGTCCTTCACGAGTCTTAAGCCTAAGGATAATACTTATCCTTAAAACATCCTCATCACTGCAAACTAAGTGAGATGACTGAACCCTTTACCTCGGCTGACACTGTAGTCAACCAAGTTACTTCGGCTCCGTGCTCAACATGGGCAAGCCGTGATGACCCTGCTACAGGTTAGCATCCTACTGAGCTATACCCAGCTTGGCCCATCGCCCTACTATCATCTCGGTCAGAAGGTAGATAGGTCCTAATTCTAACAACACATCCAACCGTCCTGGTACCTACCTCGGCCCAATGCCGAAATATAAAATATCTCCTTGGCCCATTGCGCAACTTAACTTCCAAAGAAGACTCGTTCTACCTCAACTAAATTTGTTCACAAATTACCCTCTCACCTTATAAATCATATATTTGGTTCAAAACTTGTAACTTACAAGTGAAGAAAGCGAGAGTGACAAATGTCACTTGTTGGTACCCTTAACATGCTTTTTTAGGATAATTCGATATATGTTGTAGTCAAAATCAAAGATCCAAAAATTAAAAAGATACATGTGGTTTCTAAATTCTAATGCATGTATACCTAACAATCCCACAGACAGCAGACCAATCAAAACCCTACCCTACATATTTATGAAAAAAGCTTCATACCCCCACTGGGGGTCGACCCCAGTGAGGTGTCGGCCCCGAATTGGTCCAAAAAAAAAAAATTGTTGTTTTTTTTTTTTTTTTTTTAAGTTTTCAGCCAGTGGGGGCGCGCCACGTCGCGACCCCCACTGGGGGTATGCAGCATGTTTGCATATTTATCAACCGTGCTAACCCCCACTGGGGGTCGACCCCCAGTGAGGTGGCAGGCCATGATTCGCTGAAAATCCAAAAAAAAAAAAAAAAAAATAATTTTTTGTTTTGGCCAATGGGAGAGCAACAGACATGACCCCCAGTGACCCCCACTGGGGGTCTGAGGCATTTTTGCATATTTATATATATTTCATCATGAAATTAGGTTTTCGATGTGCCTCCTCTTGAGGAGTACACCTTTCCCCAATCGTACGGTCCAGATTTGGTTAGGTACACTACACTCATTCACAAAAATTATTAAAGAAATCAGTAATTAATTTTAGTTGTAAACTCCACAATACATAAGTTAAATCTAAATTATACAATAAAATTTTAAATATTTTTTTGAGTATAAATTCTGCAAACATATCTACTAGATACCTTTATATGGGCGTACTGAATTTAATTAAGATTCAATGAATATCCATTCCAGCTTAACATAATTACCGACACTAGTTGTTTACTTATTCTTGTTTTTGTATTCTTTAATTAACAATACTTTTATCCAAAGGTGAAAAATGGGTATGATGTAAGTAAACTTTTTGTTATGGGCTCACTGGGTTACGTCTATGATTAAAATTTCTGTGATTTTTAAGTACAAAGTTATAAATCTCTTTATTATTATACTTTCATAATTTTATTCATTGAAAGAAAAATCACAGAAAATGAATATGTGGCCTAAATTTGTTATGGATACCACACCTATAATGAATTTGGGCCATATATTATTATTTTTTATTTTTTTCTTTCAAAGTAAATTGTGTGAAATTCATCATGGTGGATTGAACCGTTTAATTGGGCCATCATGTCTATCACCAACCTTATTTTAATTCACAAAAATGTCAGATTAATCCGTTAATCGTAGTCATATTATTTTATTATATTTATTTTCAAAATAATGAATGATCTAATTTAAAAATTATACTTACAATTCAATTTTGTTTATAAAATTTTTTAAGTTATAATAATAAATTATGTGGCTACAATTATCCTATTGATATATTTTTTTACACCAATGATCCACATCTAGCAATCTATCAAATTGATCATATCTGATAATAAAAAATGAGGCTTTGGTGGTTTTACATGCTCAACTATACAGTCCGGTTCAAAAAGATAGACAAGAGACAAGTTGTTACATTTTTTTTCTTCTATTTTTCAGTAGGGCATGGCTTCTGTCCAGTCTTTAATCGGACTAGATCGTGTTATTGGGCCCGTAGGGATCCACCACGGGTCTCGTTTTGATAATCTAGATCGTTCAATATGTAGAACACGTCGAGTACTATAAGCTTGTAAAAAATCACGTTGATCGGATATCGGTAGCTATGTGATCAAATCAGTTTTGTATAAAAAAATAGACGGTGAATAAATTAACGGTTGACAAAAATCTGTTTTGATCACATAGCTATCGATATCCGATCAACGTGATTTTTTACAGGCATATAGTACTCGACGAGTTCTACATATTAACGGTTCAAATTATCAAAATTAGACATATGGTGAACCCTCACAAACTTAATAATACCATCCAATTCGATTAAGGACTGAACAGGAACCAATGCCTTTTTATAACATTAGCCTTATTGTTTTTACAATGCTAGGTGGATATTAATTGCTAAAAGTTCCCATTAAATATTTTTGTTATTTATTTTTGGTCCAGGGAAAGTTATCATTAACTATTAATACAAAACCAATCAATTTTAAGACAGAAAAGGTAGATGGATAGATACAATTATTGCTTGCTTACATAAGCCATACTTTCCTCTAGAGGACCATATTGGTAATTGACAGCATTTTTTAATAGTTGTGCTTAACTCCTGCCGAATTACCATATTGCCCTTACATCCACAAACATCAATCAGTCGGTGGCTTTCAAATTTATGTTAATAACCATTTCTTCAACATAATACTTGTTTAAGACCATCAAATAAATTTCTATTGTTTTGACATCTTAATTTTGTTTGCAGGAAAGATAGGAATTACTCAAAAATTTACCAAGAAAGTGAGACAAAATATAAGAATTATTTGAAAATTTATCAAGAAAGTGAGGGTATGACATAAATTTAAACTTAATTTATTACGCACAACACTAATAAAGAAAGAATTTGATCTGGACAATTTCTATAAAGATAAAAATTCACACTATTATACACATTGTGGGACCCACATGTGAGAGAGAGTGTATAATAATTGGAATCCCTAGCATTGTTGACACAATTTAAATTTTGAATATTTCTGTGAATAAATTTTTTTTTTTTGAGTTTATAATATTGTTGTTTTGTCTAAAAGCACCAGTACTGCATAGTGCAAATTGTTTACCTCTTTTTTATTATTATTATACCGTATCAATTATTGGATATATTAAGGGGCAATTTTGACTTTTCAAAGTCCATTAATTACTAGGTTATTGTGGACGGATCACACGAAGCACTACTTGATTACAACACTTTGTCCTCATTTCAGTCTATGATTAAAATTATTGACAGATTGCACGCTTTGTGGTTGAGATTATTTTAATACGTAGTACAAGTGCTAAGAAACAACTAATACACCAAAAAGCGTTTAATAAATGACTAATCTAATAGATGAAAAAAACATTTAACTAAACTCTGGTTTTGATAACAAACGATTTTCACATTTAACTAAAACTCTTCACACAGTGATGAAACTCTGGTTTTTCCAAAAACAACCATGTTGCAAACAAATGATTTTCCAAAAAATCATTGGGATCCCCATCACTTCCTTTCCTCTACAACCTTTTAATTTATACAAAGACAGAGAGTTTTTTTATTTTTATTTTTATTTTTTTTTATTTTTTTTGAAGGTGGTTTTTTTAATGATAGAATTATATCGGACTCTATGAAGCTGGATTTTGTAAATTGAGGGACATGATTGAATTGCATGACCATGCAGAGGGAGTGAACTGTTGGAGTTCACGAACGAGTAAAACTTGGCGTACGGCCCATAGTTTCTGCCGGAGCAAAGCCGACTCGGATTCGAGACGATTGTTTTCGGCCCGGATGAGTTGGGAGTGGTGCGTCACCAACCGTAGCCGGTTCATCAGGTCCCGGTTCCCTACTCTAAGCCGGTTCGCTTGGTTCCTCAGGTTCTCCAAATGTTTCTGCTTTCGCATGCGGGACCGCCTCGCTGATTCCCGGTTTGATATCATCCGCCTGAGCTTCCGCTCGTCAATATTAGAAGTAGTTGGGCTCAGGCTGGGGTTTGGGTCATCAGAACCGGGGCTAAAATTGTTCATAGTCCGGTTCAGTTCATCAGAACCGGAGTCTGAAGATACAGGTTTTGGGTTTGAGTTTTCCAAACCGGAGTTGGGAAAAAAGGCCGGTTCTTGGTTTTGAAAGGGCAAAAAAGGTTCTTGGAAACCCCAAGCGGTTTCGAAAGGCGGGAATGGGTTTCCGAAAGATCCATCGGAGAAGGAGATGGCCGGAATAGCAGACAGCATGACATCCATCGGAGGAGGAGATGGCCGGAAAATTGCTAAAAGATTAAGGGGAGGAAGGTGGGAGGAGGAAAGGGAAGGAACGAAGGGTAGGGGAGAGGCATTTATGGACAATCAGTGTAGTGGTGATAGGTCCCACCTAGTGGTATTTTGGTTATAAAACATGGTTTTATGGCATAGCTTTTTTGTTGGGTGGCAGCACTAATTTGGTGGGTGTGACATAGGATAGTGGGTCCTTTGAGAAAAAGGCTGGCAATTTAACTTTTGTAATAATATTATATTTTTTATAATATAACGTTTATTTTTTTTTTATTTTTCTAACACAATATTAATGTAACAAATTTCACTATAAATTTATATTAAGTGATGATATATAAACAAAATATTTATATAAAATAATATGATTTAATGTAAAATTTTCACTTAAAAAAATAAAATTATCACTATATTTTTATGAATCTTTTTTGTATGTGTATATAGATAACAGAGTACTGTAATAATAATAATAACTACCGTTCAAAAAAAGAGTACTGTAATAACTGAGATAAAATAAAATAATAAAATAAATGTGAATTATGTAGCAATACTCTTAAGCTTAGTCACGAAGAAACAAAATCAGTGGGATCCACTGAGGACACCTGTCGAATCCCCATGGGATGAGCATGTGGGCAGCCAATAGTTTGGGAAGTTGCTTACGTGGAGCCACGTTGGTCGGTAGGCTCTGGCTTCGGCTACGGCTCCGACTCCAGCTTGACCAGTTGATGATAGGAATGAATGAATGGGTTTAGGGGGGGGTGTCACTTTCCTTGGTGGTGGCTCAAGTCAAAAGCTTCAAAGCCACCACTTGCCTTTTTTGTAATTTTTTTTTTTGGTAAAAGAGAAATTGATGTGAAACTCGCGCCCTTTAAAGTGAGGTGTTTTCTATTTTATTTTTCTAGTTATTTATTTATTTTATTTTATTTTTCTAGTTATTTATTTATTTTACATTATTGTTTGAATAAATAACAAATCTTGCTAAATTTTCGGTATTTTTTCAATTTGACTTTCACTATGATCTCCAATTGTGGTAGGACATATAATCGTTCAATCTTTCTCTAAAATCTTGATGCTATGCGGTTGGTTTTGTACAAGAAAATAAGTCATTAGAATCTAGTAAAAGTGTTTGTTGAGTAAGCACTTCGACGGTAATCAAAACTCAAATATTGTGTATTACCTTCTCTTGGAAGAAAAACAATGTATATTTCAATGTAAGCACTCTATTTGATCCTAAAAGTACACAAATTGGAGACTGTATCCCAATTCCAACCCATCGGACTGTGTAACACCCTATACAAAATCATCTTGAAGATTTTGGTGGGTAGATTAAGACCTCTTCTTGTTGATCTCGTCAGTCTATTCCAATCTAGTTTTATTCCTAGTTGCAAGGGAGCAGATAACGTTATCATTTTACAAGAAGTGATCAATAGCTTTAAACACAAGAACGACAAAAAAGGTAGCTTAGTTATCAAGCTAGACTTGGATAAAGCTTATGACAGAATGGAGTGGAGTTTTATCAAACAAATGCTCACCCATTTTAACTTTCCTCCAATTTGGATCAACTTCATTCTCTTTTGTGTTTCAACTATTGAACTTTCTGTCATTTTTAATGGAGACATCACTAACTCCTGTTTGCCTTCAATAGGCATCCGACAAGGAGATCTTTTATCTCCACACATCTTCATCTTGTGTCTTGAATACCTTGCCACTTCTATCTCTAAAGCTTGTACTGAAAAAGCTTGGAAACCCATCAAAGTGGCTAGGAATTTCCCTCTCCTCTTCTACCTCTTCTTTGCTGATGATATCATTTTGTTTGGTGAGGCTTCGAAAACTAATTTATGTTGCATCTCGGGCCAAAAGATTAGTGCTTCAAAATAAAAAATTCTTTTTTCTGCTAATGTTGAAGAAAATTAGCGCGCCCATCTAACCAATATCCTACAATTTCCCATCACCCATTCCATTGGTAAATATTTGAGATGTCCCATTATCGAAGAAAGACCCAGCAGAAACACTTTTAATTTCATCATCGAAAAGATTTAAGGCAAACTCTCGGATTGGAAAGCTAAAACCCTATCCCTTGCTAGTAGGAGCACGCTCATTAAAGCCGTTAACTCTGCCATTCCTGCGTATGTCATGCAATGCCACTCTCTTCCTAAGTCTGTGACCAACATGGTAGACAAACTCAATAGGGATTTCTTATGGAGATCTACTCCAAACCACCGTAAAATCCTGCTCTTAAATGGAGTGAGGTCACCAAACCAAAAGATCTTGGTGGTCTAGGTATCCACCAAACTTACCTCACCAACCAAGTTTCTATGGCGAAATTCAATTAGAGGATCCAGGGGGAAAAATATACTCTTTGGACAAAAATTCTCAAAGCCAAATACTCTCAGAGTTCCAAAGTCTCCAGTAGGCAATCTCATATATGGAGAAGCATTAGGAAAGGCAATGATTTGTTTAGAGAAAGCTCCCGCAAACTTGTTAGGAATTGTAGCAACATTTCTTTTTGGCTTGACAATTGGGTGGGTGATGGAAACTTTAGAAGCCTCATTCAAGGCCTATTCACCCCCATGGACCTCAATCTCAAGGTTAGTGATTATTGGGTGGGAAATCAATAGAATTTTGATTGTCTTTCCACGATTTTTCCTAACACCGTAAAAACCAAAATTTCTAACACCACTCTTCAATGGCATGAGAACATGGAGGATAACATCACCTGGAATTACTCTAGAAATGGTGAGTTCTTTAACAAATCAACTTACCAACTTGCACTGAAACCTATCTCCTCGCAGCCCTTCTAGAACTAGAACTGGGTATGGCTGTTACGACCCAAACCCGCCCCTATGGGTTTAGCGTCGTAACCGGCCAGTAATCCTTGGATTACCAAATGCCTCTGAATAAAATAACTTATAATTAGGGGCTACAGAAGCAAATATAGAAACATATATAGTCCATTGAGCTGTGGAGACATATATGTGACATAAATTTTAAACTTTATATACATATACGTGACATCATGATGCAGTAGTCTTACATTACGTTCGTTACAGATATAGCCAAAAAGGACTTAGTCCAATATACAGATAACATAAATCATGTTCAATACCCAAAAGAAGACGAGGTCTTAAACATAAGCCATTTAAACTTGACTCGCTCACAAAAGGGAACCGACTCGGAGGCACAACGGATGGCTGACAAAATATATACGCCAGGTCCTCAATTCTGAGCCTGGTCACACGCTTGGTCACCTATATACATAATATAAGTAATGAACGAAAGCCTAGTGAATAACAACAGAGTAAAGGGTTTAAATGAATAATGTCCATCACAATTATAACTTCAAATCTCTTATTGAACAGAAGCATAACCATATTCGTATCAGAAACAGAATCATAAACATATTCATATCAGAAACAAAATCATAAACATATTCATATCATGAGTGGTGTATCCGTTAGCATTAAACATATCTCTTTGGTCAAGCTTATTAAGTTCCACATTAGAACCTCCAGTACCAGGTAACATATCTCATACATGGGCCACGGTATTGTTTCTCTCGAGCGAGGGCCTGTGCCATGGTATTCTTTCCCTTGGGTGAGGGCCTGGGCCATGGTATTGTCTCTCCAGGGCTAGGGCCTCATGACCATAAACCACAATATTTTATCCCCTAGCCGAGGGCCTCTGCTAAGAATACCACATAAGCATTTCAAAGAAGTGGATCATCATTCATGTAATCACATATTAACCTTGTGTATTATTCAAAAACAGTTCATATCATATCATAATGTTCAGAAAGTATTTCATATTGAACATAGCTTTACTAAGTTATTACTCACAGATAGCCTCACAGATAGCTTGGCAGCAAACCAATGGATCAGCCGCTCACGACGCGTGACCTACACCAATCATAACAGATACATATACTGAAACACACACTTGGATGGTACATAACTCATTTCATTATGTTCTTAGTGTGTTTCTAGCCTTCACTCTCATTATTGTGTCTTAATCTTGGCCTAGGAATGCCTAGGATTCAATGAGGATGCCAAAATGCATTTGAAAACACTTAATCAAACTTGCTGAAAACATGGGTCCCGTTCAAGCGCAACTTCCTTTGCTCGAGCGGATATGCAAACATGTGAGGGGCCGCTCGAGCTCAACTTCCTTTGCTCGAGCGATCTGCAAACTTTTGAAAAAGTACTGATTGTGTGATTTTCATGCTCAACAGTCGCTCGAGCGTGAGACTCAGGTCCTTGCTGAAACGCAACTCTTGTCGCTCGAGCGGTTTGCAAAATATGAAACTTCTGGAAGCTTGCATTTCACGCTCGAACAGACTTCTAGTTACTTGAGCGGAGATACAAAAACAAAGGTGGCCGCTCGAGCGCAGGATCTATCACTCGAGCGGAGAAGTCAAATTTTGGAATTTCGAGATTCACCTCCAAGCTTCTAAACTCAGATTCAAAGCTACAAAACTTATCCTTTTGGGCCAAACACTTGAGAAAACACATTTAAACTTGGAAAACATTGAGAATTCATGATCATTTTACGAAATCAAAGCCTAAAAGCATGCCAAATGTTCAAAACTAAGCTTAATTCTTTGAAAAACATAACATGCATGTATTGTCTTGACTTCAAAACTTCTAAAACATGATCAATTGGTATGAAATGGTATTGATCAAGATGAATTCTCAAAATAAAAGTACGATGGGCACATGCATGGGAGAATTCTTTGAAATCAAATTCAAATTGTGTTCAAATGGACATGCATGTATGAGATGCTCCTCTTTTCTACCTCCTAGTTCAATTCTTGCTTAACTTAGCTCACTTCTCTTGAATACATGTATGGAATGACTTAAACTCAAACCAAAAGGTTGAATTCTTACCTTAGATGTTCAATTATGCTCTAGAGTGCTAAAATCCTCCAAATTCTCTTCCAATGTTTAGTAATGCCTTTCTTTCCTTCCTTGTTTGTTGAATTCAATTCTCAAGTTTTCCTTTCACTCTCTTCTCATGCTTTTGGGCTCATAAGGATGAAGATGAGATGTGTCTTAAGTGGTATATAGGCCTTATATAGGCTTGCTTAGTGGTCTTTATTTAATTTAGCTTAAACTAATCATAGTGGCCTTAATGAATTTAATTTAATCGTTCCGAATCGATTTTCAATTGTACCTATCACAATGTTCTAAAAATTCCAAATTACATATAAACCAAGTTAATTTCGTGATTGGATGCTGATAAGGCCTTCAATTCACAAACCAAAACAGAAATTCAAACAGATATTTCTACATCAGACAAATATGAGCACAAATAATGCAACACACATGCAATTTTCTCAGAATTTCACCTTAATTACTTATTAGGCATAATTAATCATGGTTAGTTGGCTAATCACAAGTCAGGGTTGTTACAATCTTTCCTCTCCTAAAGAGTTTGGTCCACCAAACTCGAATTACTTTCATTTTGGTAGAATATCGGATCCAACGGAAATAAGTCAAGGTATCTTTTCATTATGTCTTCTTCTGTCTCCCAAGTTGCATAGGTTCCTTCATGATTCTACCAATCAACCTTCATTAACAGAATTTCCTTATTTCTCAATCTTTTGATTCGGCGATTCACAATTTTCATTGGCCTCTCCTCGTGTGTATAATCATTTTTTATAAGTACATGAGTCGGTTCAATCACATGTAGTTGATCTCTCAAATAATCCCGAAGCATAGAGATATGAAAAACATTGTACATGTGTTCCATAACTGGTAGTAGGGCTACCCGATACGTTACGGAATTAATCTTCTCAAGGATTTCATAGGGTCTAACATATCTTGGTGCCAATCTGCCTTTCACACCAAACCGTGCCTGGCCTTTCATTGGAGTCCCTTTGATAAATACATGATCCCCGGCTTCATATTCTCTGTCTCTTCTTCGGACACAACATAACTCTTCTGGTGGCTTCGTGCAGTTTTCAGTCTTTGTCAAATTAATTTCACATTTTCAGTTGTTTCTTGTACCAGTTCTGGTCCCAATAAAGGTCTGTCACCTACCTCGGCCTAACAAATCGGAGAACAGCATTTTCTACCATACAAAGCTTCATATGGGGCCATACCGATACTTGAATGGTAGCTATTATTATACACAAATTTGGTCAATGGTAAGTAGGTCTCCTAATTTCTTTGAAAGTCTAACACACACATCCGTAACATGTTTTCTAATGTTTGAATGGTCCGTTCAAATTGACCGTCTATCTGTGGGTGATAACCACTGCTTAATCTCAGTTTAGTTCCCAAAGCTTGTTGCAAACTCTACCAGAATCTAGAAGTAAACTTGGGATCTCTGCTAGATACTATGGACATTGGAACTCCATGTAATTTCACAATCTTATTGACATATAAGTTAGCTAACTTATCCGCATTATACAAAGATTTGACAGGTAACAAAGTGAGCAGATTTAGTTAAATGATTAACAATGACCCAAATCGAATCCATACCTCGAGAAGAGCGAGGCAACCTTACAATAAAATCCATGGTAATATGCTCCCATTTCCATTCCGATTTTGAAAGCGACTAAAAGCTTTAACTTGTTTGCAATGTAAACATCTAGCCACAAAGTTAGCAATGCATTTCTTTATTCCAAGCCATCAGAAGTTCTGTCTCAAATCATGATACATCTTCGTGTTTCCCGGATGCATAACAAATTTGGAATTATGGGCTTCAGTCATAGCATGTTTCCTCAAATTAGAATGGTCCGGTATACAAAGTGTATTCTGGAATTTCAGCACACCATTCTCAGTCACAAATCTCGGCTTCGATTTTGAACCAATCTCCTCAATGATTTTCTTTATAAACTCATTTTCACATTGTTTCTCTTTAATTTCTTTAATGATAGTAGGTTTAGCAGAAATAGCGGCCAAGATCCCGCCTTGTTCACGCAACCCTATTTCAATCCCATTCTTTTCCAAGTCATACAACAACTCTCTCCGACCGGTGAGTAAACATGACAAATTCTTGATAGATTTCTGGTTTAATGCATCTGCAACGGTATTTGCCTTTCCTAGATGATACAGAATTTGCAAGTCATAGTCTTTTATCAATTCTAACCATCTTCTCTGTCTCATATTCAATTCCTTCTGAGTAAAGAAATATTTTAAACTTTTATGATTGGTATACATTTCACAAGTTATGTCGTACAGGTAATGATGCCAAATTTTCAAAGCAAGCGCTACAGCTGCCAGTTCAAGATCATGAGTTGGGTAATTCTTTTCATGAGGACGGAGTTGCCGAGAGGCATAAGCAATTACTTTTTCATTTTGTATTAGCACACACCCCAAGCCTTTGTAGGAGGCATCACTGTAAATCTAGAACCTATTGGTTTTGTTAAGCAATGTCAAGATAGGTGCAGTTATCAATCTAGTCTTCAATTCCTGGAAGGTTGACTCCCGCTGATTAGTCCAATCAAAAGGCATGTTTTTCTGTGTTAACTGTGCCAACAACATAACAAGTTTCGAGAAATCTTCACAAATCTTCTGTAGTAACCAGTAAGTCCCAGAAAACTTTTGAGTTCGGACACATTAGTTGGTCTTGGCTAATCAACAATAGCCTTGATTTTCTGTGGGTCCATTGTTATGCCATCTTTGTTGATTACATGACCCGAAAAAGCCACGCTGTCAAGCCAATATTCACATTTGGACAATTTTTCATACAATTTCCTTTCTCTCAAAATCTGTAAAGCAGTTCTCAAGTGACTCTCATGTTCTTCCATGCTTTTAGAATAAATCAAGATATCATCAACAAACACAATGATAAATTCAACGAGATATTGTTTGAAAACCCTGTTCATTAGGTCCATAAAAGCTGCTGGTGCATTTGTTACCCCAAATGGCATGACCAAAAATTCATAGTGCCTGTATCTAGTTCTGAATGCTGTTTTCTCTATATCTTCTGTTTTAACTTTTAACTGATGATAGCCTGATCGGCGGTCAATTTTAGAAAACACTTGAGCTCCTTGAAGTTGGTCGAATAAATCATCTATCCGCGGCAATGGATATTTATTCTTGATAGTTACTCTATTTAGTTCCTGGTAATCTATACATAATCTCAAGGACCCATCATTTTTCTTAACAAACAAAACTGGAGCACCCCAAGGTAAAGTGCTCGGACGGATGAATTTTTTGTCTAACAGTTCTTGAAGTTGGGTTTTTAATTCTTTCAGTTTTGAGGTTGAGATTCTGTAAGGGGTCTTAGAAATAGGTTGTGTTCTCGGTGCTGCTTCAATAGTGAACTCAATTTCCCTATCAACTAAGTCTCTAGGCAAGTTATTTGGAAACACATCGGGAAATTCACAAGCAACATGAATAATTTCCACATTAGAATTATCAGAAATCTTAGTCAAAACACAACACATGTAACCTCTACATCCCTTTCTAAGCAGTTTAATGGCTTTCATGGCAGAAATCAAGTATGGGAGAGGAACTACCCCATTCCCAGTAAATACAAACCCATGTAAGCTAGGTAGACGAAATACAACAGATTTATTCACACAATCAATAGTCGCACAATACTTCGTTAAACCAGTCCATACCCAGTATGCAATCAAAATGATCAAATCCCAATGGCAATAGGTCAACATACAACGTCACATTACTAATCACAATATCACATGCTGGATATACATATGCACATACCATAAAACCTCCAGATGGCGTAGATACAGACAATAAGTAATTTATGGATTCTAAGGGTCTAGTTAATTTTTAAGAAAAGACATGTGACACAAATGAGTGTGTAGAACTAGAATCTATCAAGTTATATGCATTTTGGGCACAAATGGAAATTATACCTAACACCACAGACTCGGTATTCTATACATCTCTGGAACTAGTGCAAACACTTTCCTTTGCCTCAACGTTTCATTCCCAGTGTTACCCTTGACAATAGTTCTAGCATTTAACTTGGCCACCGAGGCAGACCCAGTTGAACTTGCTGCGGGGCGATTGGCATTCTCAAGCCCAAATGGACCATATGGCCCACTTTGCCACACCGGTAACAGGCACCAGATGCACGGTGACACACTCCCCTATGCTTTCTTCCACAATCAGGACAGTTTAGAATAGAGCCACTACTCTGGCTAGAGCTGCTCGAAGATCCTGTATTTTGCTTTTTTGAAAATGATCGACCCTTCTTGAAATTGAATCCAGATCTTTTACTTCTCCATTCTGTGGTTAGTGCATTGGTTTGTTTCATTACTGTCAGGGTGGCTTCCGCCATTATCGCTCTATCTAAGACTTCTACATAGGTAGGCAATTTCAAGACGTCTACTTGATCAAACACTTCTAAATCCAAGCCACCTTCAAACTTTTGCACCTTTTTGTATTCAGTATCTACCATGTGTGGGGAAAACCGAGCCAACTCAGTGAATTTGGCTTCATACTCGGCCACGGACATCCTGTCCTGTTTGAGTTCTTGAAATTCTGACACTTTCCGATCCCTGAAGCATTGAGGAAAGTACTTGTCATAAAAGATCTCATTGAAACAAGCCCATGTCATATTCCCATTACTACCTCGGATTAATAACCACCATCTACGGGCTTCATCTTTTAAGGTATAGGTGGCCAAAAGAACTTTTTGAGTCTCAGAGTAGGGAAAGACCTCGAATAATTTTTCCATCTCAAGCAGCTATGTTTCTGCCTTCAACGGCTCAATGCCACCGAGGAAAGTTGGTGGTTTCATTTTCATGAACTTCTGGGTCAAGTTGATAATGTCATTATTATTTGGTTCAACTTGTACCGGCAGAGGCAGAGGAGGCAAATGTTGTTGCCTCTGTTGTTGCGTTATTGCCTCGGTCAGGGCTGCAAGCATCTGTTCCATTATATTCATTCGGGCCTCAGAAGACTCACTTGTGTCATTCCCCCTTGCATTCTCCATGTTGCTATAGGTAAACAAAGTAATAATAAACATAGGCCAATAATTATTTTCACCATGTTTAGATTATTCAATCACGGTCCATTCATTTCTATTTCATGTATTCATGGTTAGATCCAGTTTCCACATTTACAGGCATTAGTATACATACTTACACATTCAGATGAGATGCCCCTAATGCTTACTAGGACACCCTATAGCTCATATGGACTCGTGTGTGCGGTATAATCATGGGCTCTGATACCACTCTGTCACGACCCAAACACGTCTCTATGCATTTAGCGCCGTAACCGGCCAGTAATCCTTGGATTTCCAAAGGCCTCTGAACAAAATAACTTATAATTAGGGGCTACGAAAGCAAATATAGAAACATACATAGTCCATTGAGCTGTGAAGACATAATATGGGACATAAATTTTAAACTTTATGCACATATACGTGACATCATGATGCAGTAGTCTTACATCAAATTCGTTACAAATATAGCCAAAAAAGACTTAGTCCAAAAGGACTTAGCCCAATATATAGATAACATAAATCTTGTTCTATACCCAAAGGAAGACAAGGTCTTAAACATAAGCCATTTAAACTTGACTCGCTTACAAAAGGGAACCTCTTCGGAGGCACAACGGCTGACTGACAAAATAGATACGCCAGGTCCTCAATTCTGAGCATGGTCACGCGCTTAGTCACCTACATATAATATAAGTAGTAAGCGGAAGCCCAGTGAATAATAACATAGTAAAGGGTTTAAATAAATAATGTCCATCACAAATATAACTTCAAATCTCTTATTGAATAGAAGCATAACCATATTCGTATCAGAAACAAAATCGTAAATATATTCATATCATGAGTGGTGTATCCGTTAGCATTAAACATATCTATTTGGTCAAGCTTATTAAGTTCCACATTGGAACCTCCGGTACCGGGTCACATATATCATACATGAGCCACGATATTGTTTCTCCCGGGTGAGGGCCTGTGCCACGGTATTCTTTCCCCTGGGCGAGGGCCTGGGTCACAGTATTGTCTCCCCCGGGCGAGGGCCTCGTGACCATAAACCACAGTATTATATCCCCTGGGCGAGGGCCTCTACTGAGGATACCACATAAATATTTCAAAAAAGTGGATCATCATTCATGTAATCACATATTAGCCTTTTGTATTATTCAAAAACAGTTCATACAGTACAAGAAAAAGCACATTTGACGACCAAATTTCCCGACTAAAAAAAATTTGGTCGTTGAAAGTATAACTTTTAGCGACCGAAACAACATTAATAGTTAAAAGTAAAGCTTTTTGGCGACTAAACAAATTTAGTAGCCAAAAGTCTACAATTGGCGACTAAAAATAAGTTTAGTCGCTGATTATATGAGTTTTAGTGACTAAAAAATTTTTAGTAGCCCAAAGTAAAGCTTTTTGGCGACTAAAAAAATTTAGTAACCAAAAGTCTACAATTGGCGACCAAAAATAAGTTTGGTCGCTGATTATATGGGTTTTACCGACTAAAAAAATTTTAGTAGCCAAAAGTAAAGCTTTTTGGTGACTAAAAAAATTTTAGTAGCTAAAAGTCTACAATTAGTGACAAAAAAATAAGTTTAGTCACCAAAAGTGGTCATTTTAGCGACTAAAATTATTTTGGTCGCTAAAAGTTAATTTTTTATTTTTATTTTGCTACTAAATAGTTTATTTTACATAAATTATGTAATAAAATAATTATGTTTATGCATATACTTTTACATAAATATGGGTGTATCTACTATATAAATAATATATGTCATATATATAGTCATTTGGTGCTATAGAGGCGTAGTGCAAAGAGTGTGGTGTATAAAGTTTATGGCGCTGGAGGTTGGCGGTTCGAGTCTCTGTAAGAGCGGAGCAAATTATTCTACAACGATTATTTATTTTTTCACATTTGAAGCTTTTGGCGACTAAAGGTGTTGGTCGGCGATTCCTTGATTATTGGTAACTAAAACATTGTTCGGTAAATGTATAATTTTAAAGAAATATAATTGACTATTGGTGACCAAAATTTTGGTTGCTAAGGACTTGCTTTTTGGCGACCAAAGGTTTTGGGTTGGCAAAACCCTCAAAGACCTTTCCCGACAGGGTTTTGGTGACAAACGTAGCGACCAAAATTTTTGGTCGCAGAATGTCATTGGCGACCAATATTTTAGTTGCTAAAAGTGAATTTTTTTTGTAGTGATATCATATCATAATGTTCAGAAAGTATTTCATATCGAACATAGCTTTACTAAGTTATTACTCACAGATAGCCTCACAGATAGCTTGGCAGCAAACCAATAGATCAACTGCTCACGACGCGTAACCTACACTAATCATAACAGATACATATACTAAAGCACACATTTGGATTGTACATAACTCATTTCATTATGTTCTTAGTGTGTTTCTAGCATTTACTCTCATTATTGTGTCTTAATCTTGGCCTAGGAATGCCTAGGATGCAATAAGGATGCCAAAATACATTTGAAAACACTTAATCAAACTTGCTGAAATCAGGGGTCCCGCTTGAACGCAATTTCCTTCACTCGAGCGGATATGCAAACATGTGAGGGGCCGCTCGAGCTCAACTTCCTTCGCTCGAGCGGTCTGCAAACTTTGAAAAAGTACTAGTTGTGTGACTTTCACGCTCGACGGTCGCTCGAGCGTGAGACTCAGGTCTTCGCTCGAGCGTAACTCTTATCACTCAAGCGGTCTGCAAAATATGAAACTTCTGGGAGCTTGCATTTCACGCTTGAGCGGACTTCTAGTCGCTCGAGCAGAGATGCAAAAACAAAGGTGGCCGCTCGAGCGGAGAGGTCAAATTCTGGAATTTCCAGATTTACCTCCAAGCTTCCAAACTCAACTTCAAAGCTACAAAACTCATCCTTTTGGGCCAAACACTTTAGAAAACACATTTAAACTTGGAAAACATTCAGAATTTAAGATCATTTCATGAAATCAAAGCCCAAAAGCATGCCAAATGTTCAAAACTAAGCTTAATTCTTTGAAAAACATAACATGCATGTATTATCTTGACTTCAAAACTTCCAAAACATGATCAATTGGTATGAAATGGTATTAATCAAGATGAATTCTCAAAATAAAGGTAAGATGGGCACACACATGAGAGAATTCTTTGAAATCAAATTCAAATTGCGTTCAAATGGACATGCATGTATGAGATGCTCCTCTTTTTTGCCTTCTAGTTTAATTCTTGCTTAACTTAGCTCACTTCTCTTGAATACATGTATGGAATGACTTAAACTCAAACCGAAAGGTTGAATTTTTACCTTAGATGTTCAATTATGCTCTAGAGTGTTAAAATCCTCCAAATTCTCTTCCAATGTTTAGCAATGCCTCTCTTTCCTTCCTTGTTTGTTGAATTCAATTCTCAAGCTTTCCTCTCCCTCTCTTCTCACGTTTTTGGGCTCATAAGGATGAAGATGAGATGTGTCTTAAGTGGTATATAGGCCTTATATAGGCTTGCTTAGTGGTCTTTAATTAATTTAGCTTAAGCTAATTATAGTGGCCTTAATGAATCTAATTTAATCGTTCCGAATCAACTTTCAATTGTACCTACCGCAATGTTCTAGAAATTCCAAATAATACATAAACCAAGTTAATTTCGTAATCGGATGTTGATAAGGCCTTCAATTCACAAAACAAAATAGAAATTCAAACAGATATTTCTACATCAGACAAATATGAGCACAAATAATGCAACACATATGCAATTTTCTCAGAATTTTACCTTAATTACTTATTAGGAATAATTGATCATGGTTAGTCGGCTAATCACAAGTCGGGGTTGTTACAATGGCAAACCCTAACAAGTCTTAGAATCCATCACTTCCTTTGGTTGGCTTCCCATCTTAGGCTCCCAACCAAATACTTCCTCCTCGCTCGAAACATCATAACAGACAACACTTTCCTGAGATGTAAACGGCTACCTGAAACCATTGAACACGCCCTTCGGGACTGCCCAACCTCACGAGTAATCTGGGACTAATTCAATATCCCCGAATCTCTCCAAACATCTTTTGATCTGGGTATCCCTCTCTGGCTCCAGGCCAATTGTTCTTTCTCTCTCAATCTACTTGATTACTGTTGGGTTGTCCTCTTTCTCATCATCTGCTGGTCCATCTAGAAATTTTGTAACTCTTTTTGTTTTGAACCTTACCTTTCACCCCCTCTAAACTGTAATTTAATTGTGGCCAAAGCCATTGATTGGAAATTCATCTCAAATTACCCCAAACCCGCTAGACACAAATCCCTTTCCTTTGTCAATTAGAAACCTCTCAAAGCACCCAGATATAAACTTAACACTGATAGTACTGCAAAGGGCAATTCGGGAGCAGCTTCAGCGGGTGGTTTTATCAGAAACTCCTTGGGTAACTGGGTGTGTGGTTTTAGTCAAAACATTGGTATCTCAAATAGTGTAGCTGTGGAATTGTAGGGCTTGCGGGATGGTTCACAGCTGGTCCTTGATCTGAATTTACGTGACATAAATGTGGAGATTGATGCTCTAACAACAACTTATAAACAAATAATTTCCACAACACCATCAATTAAGCAACCTTATATCTGATTGCAAGTTCCTTATGGATCAGCTAGGAGTGACAGAAGTGAGGGATATCTTCCGTGAAGCAAATGGTTGTGCATATATTTTGGCTAAGGAAGGCAGCTCAATGAATGAAAGCCTCTTTATCTATCCTACTTTACCTAGTTTTATCTATATAAATTATGTAACGATGCATTGATTCTATTTAAGTTTTATGTTATCCTTCTATTACCACAAAAAAAAAAAAAAAAAAAAAAAGAAGAAGAAACTCATACATATATATATATATATATATATTATCTTACTTCAAAATAAAAAATATGCACATAATTACTGCATCATCATTAATTTTAAAAGTTTATGCAAGTGGTAAATCCATGAAATATATGTTAAAACTCTATCAAAACTTTTATTTTTCAAATCCTTTTAGTGTAGATGTAACAACCCCGACCCATGATTAACTGTTAAACCATGATTAAGCCATGATTAAGTATACCTAATAAGTAATTAAGATGAAATCCTGAGTTAATTACATGTGCATTGCATTATTTGTATTTATATCTGTCTGTTATAGGAATATTTGTTTGTGTTTCTATTTTGTTCTGCGAATTGGAAGCCTCATTGGCATCCGATCACAAAATTGACTTGAATTATGTGTTAGTTGGAATTTTTAGATCATTATGGTAGGTTTAATTGAAATTCGATTCCGAACAAAATAATTAATGCTCATTGAAGCCTAATTAATGAATTCCCTAATCGAAGCCTAAATAAGGCACTAGTGGACCCTTGTATACATTTTACACTCTCATTTCATCCTTCTTGAGCTACAAATATGAGAGAGGGAGAGAGAGAAGAAGAGAGAAGGGAAGAATTGCTAGGAATTGTTGGAGAATTGAAGAGAGTTTAGAAGTTTAAGCCTCTACACTTGTGAATCCAAGGTATAAGGTAAGAATTCAAGCTTTTGGTCTTGCTTTTGAGTTGGTGAGTTCATGAATACAAGAGAATTAAGTTGAAATTGAGCTAGAATGAAAGTATAGATCATACCATGTATTCATGTCCAATTTTATCACAATTTGAGTTTAATTTCAAGAAATCTCTCATGCATATGTCTATCTTACCTTATTGCTTGATCATGTTTTGGATGGTTGAATTCATAACAACTCATACATGTTCTACATACATACAATTCAAGTTTGATTTCAAGCAAATGACATGCTTTTGGGACTTGATTTCATGACATGATCTTGAATTTTTAATGTTTTCAAAGTTTAGACATGTTTGCTTAAGTTTTGGGGCCCAAAGGTTGCATTTTAAAGCTTTAAATTCGAGTTTTGAACCTGGGAGTGCAATCTGGAAATTCCAAAACTCTGCTCCTTGCTAGAGCGACAGAACTTGCGCTCAAGCGACCACTTTTTCTTTGGCACTCTCGCTTGAGCGACCAAAAGTTGGCTCGAGGGTAAAATGCATGCTCTTTGAAGTTTACAATTTTTGCAGACCGCTCAAGCGACAAGAGTTGCGCTCAAGCGAAGACCTCAGTCTCACGCACGAGTAACCGTTGAGCGGAAAATTCACACAACTAGTACTTTGGCAGAGTTTACAGACTGCTTGAGTGAAGGAAGCTGAGCTAGAGCGACCACTCACATTTTTGAGCCTCTGCTCGAGCGAAGGCCTTGTTTTCAGCAAAATTTGTTAAGTGTTTCAAAGTGCATTTTGGCATCCATATTGCATCCTAGGCATTCTTAGGCCATGGTTAAGACATAATAATGAGGATAAGAAGTAGAAACACACCAAGATAAGAAAGAATTTAAGTTATTGACTCCATGTGTGTAATTCAGTACATATTTATTCTGTATCTGTGTAGGTCACGCGCCCCAAGTTACCTAATTTGTTTGTTCTATCTAATTCGCTTTGGAGTCATTTGTGAGTAATAACTTAGTAAAGCTATGTTCAACTTTATTTATTTTCTGTATGATGAAATAAGATTTGTTTTATGAAATCTTATATTCTGTACAATGAATGATTGGCCAATTTCTGACAAGTACTTATGGCATCCTTAGCACAAGGCCTTTGCCCGGGAGTAACAATACTGTGCTCTATGAGCACAAGGCCCTTGCCGTGGGGTAATAATACCGTGGTCTCATAGCCCTTGCTCGGGGGTAACAATACTGTGACTCAAGTATGTTATATGTTCTTGCTACCGAAGGTTTCTTATTGGAATTGGCAAGCATGACCCTATATACTCTGTATTTGATCTGTTAGCGCTAATGGATTTATCAAGTATAATTAAGCATGAACTCTGATTTCTGTATAAGATTTGAATAAGAATATGATTATGAATCTGTTTCAGAAATGAAGTTTGTTTTCTGAATCTAACATGGGACGTCATTCATTTAACCCCTTTACTCTGTTATTATTCACTGGGCTTCCGCTCATTATTTATATTATGTATATAGGTGATCAGGCATGCAGGCCTTGAGTTGACGGCCTAAAGTTAAGTTTTGTGAGCTAGCTTTTGTGCTTCCCGATGAGGTTCCTGTTGGAAAAAGTCAAGTTTTGTGGCTTATGTTAAGGATGTTTTGGTTTTTATTTGTTTTTAGGTATATATATATATATATATATATATGTAGGGCTAAGCCCCTTTTCTTAATATCTGCGTGATAATGCTTGACTTATGAAACCTTGACGTCATAGATATATATAGATATATATTCAAGTTTTAAATTTCTGTCCCATGTACATTTACGTCAACACAGCTCTATGGACAATGTATTTTATATATTTACTTCCGCAGCCCCTTATATTTTATGATATTTAGATCAGAGGCCTTTGGTAATCTAAGAATTACTGGTCGGTTACGATACTAAACCTATAGGGGTGGGTTGGGTTGTGACAGTACAAGTATCAAAAAATAGTTTTTTATGAAAAATTATCAAAGGCAAATAATAATAAAAAAAAACAATCACCATGTTTGTTTTCAGTTTTTTGAAAATACTTTCTTATTTTTCGTATTTTTTTTACTGAATTTTTTTAATATTTTCAACAAATTTTTTTTAAAATTTTTAGACATACCTAACATAAATACACTTAAAAAGTGTAATTTTTGTAAAAAAAAATCTTTAAAAAATTCAATAAATACCAAAAATACAAAAAAAAAACAAAAACAAAAAATTATGTATATTTTTCGTATTTGTGTGTATTTATTAATTTTTTAAAATATTTCTTCACAAATATTTTATTTTTTTAGATACATCTAAGTAAAGTGCATCTAAAAAAGTAAAAAAAATACTTAAAATTTAAAAAACATTCATTAAAAATAAAGAAAAACATGAAAGACAAAAAATTTAGTTTTAAAAAACTGAAACCAAATACACTGATATTTTTGCCTTTCATCTTTAGTGATTTTTTTTTTTTCAATTTTTTTATCTATTATGGTCGACCAAGTTATAAAAAGTCACTATTTTTTATTTTAGTAAATTTTTTATTTTAAATTTGTAGCAATTTTTTATTTTTCAAATCCTTCAGAAAGATCTAAAGAGTAATTATTTTTTGTTCAAAAAAAAAAAAAAAAAAGTTCATTGAAGATTTGCCTTTTGTCTTTAGTATGATATTTTTTCAAGTATTTATTTATTATTATGTTTAGGGTCTTCTATATTGGTGCCGTGGCAACCTGAAGTCGGCTCGCAGCCTGGGCCCAAGCCTAGCCCAGGACCCTGGGTTGGGTTTGGGTTGTTATTTTGAAGCTCGACCCATGGCTCGACCCACTACTTGCTCAAGATCCACTCAAAACCCGACCCACCCATGGCCTAATGTCATTTTTAGTGGAAAAGAATAAAATTTCAATAGAAAAAATTAAAAAAAAATATTCAGGCCTGGCTCACGATTGAGCCTAGACCCGCGCTCATTGGCGCGATTATCCCCTGGGGCTAGGCCTAATTTTTTGGCCCGTGGGCCAGCCCAACCTAGGCAGAATTTTGGCAGGAGCTTGGGCGGCCCGACATGAGCCGGGTCCAATTTACACCCCTAGTCTCCTAGCCTACTAAGGCTAAAAAAAAAATTCACTAACAAAAAAAAAAAAAAAAAAAAGTCAAAATAAATAGCTAAAGTAGCAATTGTCAAATTAACAACATGACTCATTTTTTTTTATCTGATGTGAGACTCTACTTATTCACAGGTGTTTTAATTTTTTTTTTTTTCATGTGTAAACTAAATATCAAGAGTAATTTTAACTTTTCTCATGTGCAATCTATGATTTACCGGTTCTATTATTTTTTAATATCGTGTCCATTTTAATTTACTGTGCACACACTAGTGGTCTTCTAATGTTGGTAGGAGTGAGAAGCAAACCACACATAGTGATTCACAATTACTTCACAACATATCAATCACATGCACTTAATGTTTCCTATCTACTCCATAAAAAATTACACATCAATATTTTATGCTTAATAGATACTCTCGGCCAAAGAACACCCAAACCAAACCCCCCTCTCCCAAAAAAGTATGTATCTGAATTTTGAACGAAAAACTGTCATTGTTGGACTACTAGTCAAGGATGGAAAACTTTTAAACAACCATCATTTAATTAGAATATAAAAATATACAAGTAATTGCTCCCTCTTCCCCTACTTTGGAAGCCCCCAAAGAAAAACGTGTTTTTGAAATTTTGAAGAACTAAGAAATGTCAGTGTTGGATTACCAGTCCAGGATGTAAAACTTTTCAACAACCACCATTTAATCAGAATAAATAAATACACAGGTAATTGCTCCGTCTGTTTGTAGTTTTGTTGAGTAAAGCTTATGCATAATGGGGGACTTTGATTTGATTTGATTTTTTAAGTTTTTTTTCAAGAACAGCATATTAAAAAGTAAGAAAAGGAAGCTTCAGTCAAGAAATTATTGAAGTGTTGAGAATATAAACAATAAAGTTGTCACTATCTTTATCAAATTAAGTTTTCTGATGACTCGGAGGTTAACAATTTAATATGATTTTAAATGTCATAATTAAAATGTTTACTTGATAATTAAATTATTTACATGGGCTTTGAAATATTTGTTGATACTGTTGACTAAGAATATCTTCAATACTAAATGTCAAATTTGGCATGCATTGACAAATTTTGGATATGCTCTAGTAATGAAAGTGTCAAAATTTATAAACCTTGCTCTAAGACTTGTGTCATTTATTTTGACACAAACATCATCTTATCTTTTTAACCACGGTTAAATTTTTATAAAATATATCAATACTAAAATTTGACAATTTTAATGATAATCCCTATTAGAGTACTTAACTGTTACAATATAGTTATGACAACTCAAATAATTGGGCTTTTCTAAAGTGATTCACCAACCTTATTTTAAAATTATCCATTAATTAATAATTTCATGTCCATTGCCCTGCATATTGTTTCCAAGACCGCTTGAGGTTGTGAGCCTGCTACAACATGGGTTAGCCTGAAGGCTTTAGGAGTGTTTTTTTTTTTTTTGGGGTGAGAGATTTGAACTGTATTAGAGAATTTCTAATAGATGCATTAAATTTATTTATAGTGTCAGCCATTATTTCACTATCGCAATTAATAACAAGTTTGTTCTAAATTTTACTCTAACGTGATGGTCAAAAATGGCTGCCAACAGCAAAGTTTGCTACGTCTTATATTAATTGTGGAGAATATGTTAGTAAGGAGGAACGAGAAAGTGAGAGGAAACCGAATTTTTTTTTTTAAAAATTTCCTTTTAAATTTTATATTTAATATACATTTTTGTTACATCATTTGAGTACATATTCAATCATTGAATAATTCACTTAACATATAAAATTGGGTTACACTTTTATCACTTTTTGATAGTTGACACACATTTTAACACACAATTTTGATTATCTCATTTCAAATGGTCTTATACTTCGTTTGAGTGTGACTTAAAAATCAACTTATTGGCTTAAAAAAATTCTCAACTCCTTCAGCAAACTTCTTTTTCTCCAAAAAAATCTATTCTGAAAAGCTATTCAATAGTTAATGTCAAATAAATTAACTTTTTCAGTATTAGTTTTTTTAAAAAAATATTTTTAACCAATAAACCTTTAGCTAATTTCCAAATGAGACTAGTTTCCTCGTCCATCAAAATTATCCTTAACACATCATTCATTGAATAGATTACTACTTTTCATTCACTTTATTTATGCTAATGCACTGACATAACGAGGCATTTACATTACGGTTGATTGGAATAGTATTACTTCGTCCATGGGCTTTGGTTTTGATATTCCAAGGAGCAATTACAATGAAAAATGTACAATCACGGCATGTATTGAAAGAATAAACTAACAATGATGATAATTCCGTGAGGATGTTTATTACGCAAGAAAGGCGATAATCTGAGAATAAAGCAAATGAAAAAGATTTGTAATATTGAAGTAGTTTTATAACACTACAACCATGTGTATTTATATACATCATGGTGACCTTTGGTAATGAACACAACTCTTGGTGTTGTTTCACAACATCAATAATCACAATGCTTTGTCTAAGAGTTGTGTTCTTTGGCTTTCAAATTCAAACTATTGCTTCCAGATTGTTCTCCTTTCCTGCGGGAAGGTTCATCACCAATCAAATGAGTTATGATTGAGTGTGGAGAGACCCACAAAATTATGGTGTGGTCACTCTCATTCCATCATGTATGTGAATGCAAATGCAAATATAAATACACAAAAATAGTTACAACTTAAAAGTGGGTCTAAATATATAGTGGCATGTTCATAACAAAGTTGTAAGGCATGCCAACCTATCCCCATTTCGAAGTAGTGTCTATTAGATCTAACTTAACATTTGACTTTACTACTTTATTATTTTAAAACGAGTCTATCATATTAATGTGTCATGTACTATCTTATAATCTTAATTCTTATAACATGTTAGGCGTGCGACTTAATTTTCATGTCATGTCTTGCAGGTTTTTTATAAATACAATCTAGAAATCGGCCACGACTAACAGAGGATGGCAAACGAAAGTATCAGTTATGATCTGTAAGATTCTCACCAAGGAAAAGAGAGGAAACTAGTAGAGTATGTAAAGGGCTCTCCGAATTCTTGGAGTGGAGAATCTGTTAGCTATATAGGCTTTACCTTAATAGAATCATCATAAATGGGACTCCGGAAAAGAAACACAACAAAACATAAACTTCGATTGTTTTTTGGATTCACGAATGGTTAGCATGAGGCCGACACTACCCAAAACAAAAAAAAGGAAAAAGAAAAAGTTGTACTTTGTTCAGAAAACATGGGTTTAAAGGATGAACATTCTTTTTCTTAAATTTCTAATATTTTTTTCATTCCTTCTTTCTCATCTCTCTGTTAGATGATTGATTGGAACAATATCTTAGTCATAGACAAACAAAATTGATGGTAAAGGACAGACACGTAGCATAGCTTAAGTTTATTATAAAGTTTCATACACAAATATTTTCCAAGCACGTAATAGTGTGTTCTAATAACTTCTAACTTACGGAATTCGAGAATATTCTTTCATCAGAACTTGTAGCTTCGAAAAGTTGGGAATGCCAATTAAATTCTGCTCCATGGACAAAATTACATTGCTTTCTAAAGTGAGATAGACAGCATTGTGTATGCTATGCTTTGTTTATTGCTGAAAGACTATGGAGTAGGCCTCATGTGAAAGATACCCTCATCATTAGATGATTTTTTAGAGAAAAACATGCATTACACCTACCATCTTGTTGTTTGGTCTATATAATTCTATTGTAAATAATCATGTTTTGGGTGTCTACCTATCTAACATGAAATCTTCAAAACAAGTTAAAGTTGCGATGGACACTCCATATTTGGAGACATCTGACCCACGAACACTACAGGAAATATGGGGTTAGGCGGCGTTTTTTTAGCGGCGTTTTTTAAAACGCCATTGTTTCTAATATTTAACGGCGTTTTAGAAACGTCTTGTTTTTCTGTAATTGAAACGGCGCCGTTTCAAGAATCAAAGACGTTTTTTAAACGCCTTGGAATGTTTTTTTGTTCGGCCCCCTCCTTCTCTCCTGTTTCACCTTTATTTTGAATATGATAAGCAGTATAAGCGAAAATCTCAATCTCACTCTCGCGCTCTCACTCTCACTCTCACTTTCGCGGTCTCTCTCTCTCCGTCGCTCTCGCCCTCTCTGCACTGTTCGAAGTTCTCGCTCAAAATCGATTCAGATCGGTGATTCATCCGAGCCATTTCGAAGTTCTCTCTCAAAATCGATTCAGATCGGTGAGCTACTCTCTCTCTCTCCCCCTTTCTCTCTCTCGCTCTCTGTGCTGTCTAAACCCTAGGTACTTCTCAAATACTCTGGAAGTTTTTAGGAAGGTTAAGTTGTCCCTTTGAGGCATATGTAATTCCTGGCTTAGAAACTGTTCTGATTTCTTCCTTTGGCAACTTTAATCAATGAATCTTGCCATTTTGTCAATGATAGTTTCATTTTGTTTCCTTTGCATATCAGTAAGCTTAATCAAATTATTATAATTTTTTTTCCCTGGAGCTGAGCTATGAAATTATTTTTCTTGCACCGCAAAATCCAGGGCCATTACCAGCCTCATGTACTATTTAATTCCCATGGTTGACTGCTGGGAAGTGATTGGCCATGAAGGGCCTTGGTTAATTTGGTAAATGTAAAAATTTGCTGTTAATTTTTGGGGAAGTATCACCTTAGTGTATACTCAGAAAAATATTTTCAGATCAGTGGTATTCATTGTAAACATTAATATGCAGAATTATAAACTTTTTCATGATTTTGTCATTTATTTTTGAAACCACCACTGACAAGTAATTCCCCCTTAATTTTTTATTTCTGCATTGTCCAAGAAGACTAGATTGAAAAAGAAATTACAGATTTTTATTTGTTTTGCTATGTATCCTTCGTTATCAATCTAGCTTGTACTTACTAATACAGAATGGATTTATAGTTCGCGACGGACTGCATGTTTTGAAGCAATTTGCCAATTTATTTTCATTTTCCTACCTTGCTTAGTCTATTTGAGCTTATTCTTGGTTTTTGTTAGACTTTGTATGCCACCAAAAAACATAAAAATATGCAAGGTAAGAAAAAAAGTGACTGGCATACTGACATGGTAGTTTGAGCATCTCATGCCTGATGACATGGGCCACTTTTTGGAAGCAATGAAGTTGGATGTGAAGTTTTCATTTTCTGTCCACATGTAGGCTTCAAGAAACAGTTGCCCAGAAAGCAGTGCAGAAGGATGCCCATAGTATAGAGATCTTGTTTAAAAGTTTGATAAATTAGTTGCAAACAATTTTTATTTTATTATTTATTTATTTTTGAGGGGCACATTAGAGGCTGTGGCCTTGGGGATGAGAGTTTTACCTGTGACAAATTTGAACCCTCGTCTTCGTAGTGAGGTGCAAGGGATTTAGCCAATTAGGTTAGCTTCGATTGGTTATTTGCGAGCAAATTTAGTCACACAAATCATGAATATTTGTCATCTTGCACACAACTTTATGTCTGTTTGGCGCATTTTTTTCAAGCTAAAAACTAATAATAAAAAAATGTAAGGTAAAAACATCCTTTTCTTTGCTTCTCAATAATCATCATTTTTTTCAGCTTTTATGAACCATTATTGTCTGATAACTTGTAAGCAAAACCCATACTAAATACTTTGACATAAATTTTTAAAAAAGAAGTTATAAGAGTTCATAAGTTGCACCAAAAAGGGCCTTTCTCCATTACAATTGTATAAGAAGAATCAAGAACAGATCATCAGATATGTTGAAGAAATCTGCCTAAACATAATCTCACAACCTCCTGTGTGATCATGCCAAAAAACAGAAAAAAATGGCGTGCATGATATCAATTCCAATAATTTTTACTTGATCAAATTTGGATACCATCTGATTTGTACATTTCATATCTTATACTAACGTATTAATGAAATATCGAATAGTAATCAAAATTAGAAGCTCAAATTTAGTAATCGTAGCATTATTGATCCGGGGCCGATGGTAGGTAGAATCTTGTTAATTTGTTAGGATGGTTCAAAGTGTTTTCAACTTGTCAATATTATTAGGTTTCTAAGGATCATAGAATAGAATGGTTCACAGGCATTCCATGTTGGACATAACACATGACCATATAGGTTTCTAAGGATCATAGAATAGAATGAACAGTAAAACATATCCTTATCAGAAAAAATAAAAAAGAAAAATTAATCTTGGATAACACATGACCATATAGGAATAGACATTTTACTAATTAACCCTTTAATTAATTTCTAATTTTATAATGTCATGATAGATTAATTTGAGAGAGTGTAGGATACAATTAACTTGTATGTAATTTTGTCTTGATTTGTAGTATTATATGGTGAAGTTTGGTCTTCAATTCAAACAAGTTTTCTTCATAGTTATTAACGTGGATGACTATGATTGTGATTGTGATTGTGATTCCTCAACTAATATGATTGTGATTGTATTAACATGGATGACTATGATTGTGATTGTGATTGTGATTCCTCAACTAATATGATTGTGATTGTAATTGTGATTGTGAATGTGATTCCTCATTTGGTGGTTGCTCTTTGATGTTTCTGAATCATCATCATCATCATCATCATTAGAAGTATTCGATCTTTGGTACACTTATTGGTTTGGGTAGTGGGTTTGAACTTCCCACATCCATGAGTTCCTGCCAAAATTATTCCATTATTGATTGATTTGAGAGAGCAATATATTTCTTGAATCTATCATAATCTATCAAGAGCATTGTAGAAACTTTTGGTTTCTTCATTAATATGCTTTATACTAGATATGCTTCTAGTATGTTTGATAGTACTAATTTAGATTGCACCACCGGGATGCAATCATTAATGGTGCATGCATGCATAAATAGCCTTAGACCCGTCCAAGAATCTTCATTAGAGATACCTAGTCATCTTTAATGAAGCTCTTCTTGGATTGTCCAGTTGGACAGTTCAGGAGCACAAGTCTGTATTGTAATTAGTAGTTCTACTGCTTATAGTCCATCTCGTAGAGATTTCGTGTAGCAACTCCTTGTGTTCTCCGAGTGCATACTAGACAAGGTATAACAGTACACCTAGTCTATGTCGTGTATTTGGAGAACCATGGGGAGATGCTGCCGAAATTTCGTTAGAGATGAGCAGAGCGGTATGAGCTGCTTTTTACAATATAGACTGTGCATTCCTGAATGGGAAAGTAGGATGAACCAACATATTAGAGACCAGTTAGAGGTGAATGATGTCATATTGCATGCATTATAAGGTACTTAATTGAGGTTAAGATTAATTAAAACGGAACGGTAATTTTGAACTTTGTTGATTTGGCAGTGGCATTTGTAGTGTAAGAGAGAATCAGATGGATAAAAGTTGGATAAATCAACATAGGTTGCACCCGGAATACATACAAGGGGTTAAGGAATTTATTAAATTTGCATGCGAAAATAAGCCGTTGTTGAATGAAGTCACATGCCCATGTAAACGGTGTCGTAATGTCAAATTGGTGGAGAAAGGCCTGTTAGGGGAACATTTAATGATCAACGGGTTTCTTCCAAGTTACACCAGTTGGATTTTTCATGGGGAGAATTTGTCATCACCTGTGCCACACAATGTGAATGTCGGGCAAACTGATTCGAATGATGGTGATGAAACTTATGAAATGCTATACGAAGGATTTGGACTTCCTCCACCAAGCTTTATTCACGAGGCAGCAAGTTCTGGTATTAAACAAGGTCCAGATGAGAAAACCGAAAAATTCTTCAATTTATTGAAAGAGGCCGAAAGAGAGTTGTATCCTGAGTGTCAGAAGTTTTCAACGCTCTCATTTATTGTTCGGTTATTGCACATCAAGTGCCTTAGTGGATGGAGTGACAAGTCTTTCACGATGTTGCTTGAGCTTTTGAAGGATTCGTTTCCAAAGGGTGAAACTTTGCCAAAGTCATTTTATGCAACTAGGAAACTTCTTAGGGACTTGGGCCTCGATTATCATAAGGTACATGCATGCCCAAGGGATTGTTCATTATATTGGAAGGAAACAGCTGGTATGGATGATTGCATAGTTTGTCATATGCCTAGATACAAACAGTTTGAGGGGGAGGAGAATGATGTTAAGAAGAAGCAACAAAAAATTCCACATAAGATTGTTAGATACTTTCCATTGATTCCAAGGCTTCAAAGATTGTTTATGTCATCCAAAACATCTTCTTTAATGAGATGGCATGCAGAGGGCCGAATTGATGACGGCAAAATGAGACATCCCGCTGACTCTCCAGTGTGGAAAAATTTTGATAATTTGTATCCCAAGTTTGCGAGTGAGCCGCGCAATGTCAGACTGGGTTTAGCAGCGGATGGATTCAATCCATTCAAGGCAATGAATGTCTCTCATAGCAGTTGGCCAGTTATTATAATGCCATACAATTTGCCACCATGGTTGTGCATGAAGCAGCCTCATATGATGATGACATTGCTCATTGATGGTCCTTCTTCACCTGGAAATAATATTGACGTCTACTTACGCCTTGTAGTGGATGAATTGAAAGAACTGTGGGAAAACGGTGTTGACACGTATGATGCGGAAACTAATCAGATGTTCCGAATGCATGCTGTGTTATTGTGGACTATAAATGATTTTCCTGCCTATGCAATTTTGTCTGGATGGAGCACAAAAGGTGCTTTAGCTTGTCCTTGTTGTAACACACATACTCGTTCTCGATATTTGAAGAACGGAAGGAAATTATGTTACATGGGGCATCGTCGCTGGTTGAATGAGGGTCACAAATTTCGGAAAGCTAGTGCGTCTTTTGATGGCACTCATGAATTCGAACCATGTCCAACTCGGTTATCAGGGGCTAATGTGCTACAACAACTAGGCCCTAAGTTCAAATTGAATTCTAAGCGTCAACAATCTAGCAAACGGAATAGAAAGGGGAAAGAAAAAGAGAAAAATGAGGACTCGGGTCATAATTGGAAGAAGAAGAGTATTTTCTTTGAGCTATCATATTGGGAGCATAATTTGATTCGCCACAATCTTGATGTGATGCACATTGAAAAGAACGTGTGTGATAATGTATTGTGGACGATATTAAATGTTGATGGGAAAGGGAAGGACAATTTAAATACTCGTCGAGATTTGCAAGATATGGGAATTCGGAAGGCACTACATCCTCAGAAAAGGGTTGGAAACAAGTATTATTTGCCTCCTGCATGTTTTGCCATGAACAATAGAGAGAAAAGTCTATTCTGCACACTTCTAAAGAATATCAAAGTTCCAGATGGTTACGCATCCAATATTTCTCGTCGGGTTAACCTCAAACAGCGTAGCATATCTGGACTGAAAAGTCATGATAACCATATACTCATGCAACAAATACTTCCAATAGCAGTGAGAAATTTGTTACCGAAGAAAGTGGTTGAACCATTAATTGAGTTAAGCAATTTCTTCAGGCAGTTGTGTTTCAAAACCCTAGAGGTGGATGGTCTAAATCGTCTTCAGTCCCAAATCGCTCTTACACTTTGCCATCTTGAGAGAATTTTTCCTCCATCATTTTTCGATATAATGGAGCACTTACCCATTCACCTAGCAGAGGAAGCGAAGATTGCCGGTCCAGTGCAATATCGATGGATGTACTTTATAGAAAGGTGTGTAATTCTACTCCAATATCCATTTTGTATATATTTATTGTTTATACTTGGAAGTCATGTATGTATCTTTTTGTTTATAGGTACCTTATGACGCTTAAATCATACATGCGTAATCGAAGTCATCCTGAAGGTTCAATTGCACAGGGATACTTGGTCGAAGAATGTATGACATTTTGCTCAAGGTACTTGCATGATGTTGAGTCGAAATTGCATCGACCGTTAAGGAATTGCGATGTTAATGACAATCCTGAGATATTAATGGGGCGGGCTTTAGGAAAAGGAAAAGGTTTTGTTCTTGATAACACAACATGGGTACAGGCTCATCGGTATATGTTATTTAACATTGCTGCGGTTGTCCCATATCGAGAGTAAGATAGATGCAACCTTTGTCTCATTGTGAATGTATTTATACCAACTATAATTATCGTGCATTTTACAAGTAGTTTAATTGTGTAGGGAACATCGTGAATTTATTAAGCGATCACATCGTCGTCTCAGAGATTATGATGTGGATCGTCGTCACAATGATGAGTTTCCCAAATGGTTCAATTCTCATGTAAGTGCATGTTAAGCACAAGTCTTCTATATTTTTTCAATCCATGTGCTTCTATATTTTTGAAGTTGTTAATTGATGTTTAATATTGGTAACTTTCTTTGAAAAATAGGTTGCTGAGCTATTAGCTACTGAAAATGTAGCGTTGTCAGAAGAGATTAAAATTTTGGCTTTGGGACCCAGCCGAAAGGCCACCAGATTTAATGGGTATATAATTAATGGTACTAGGTATCATACTAAGAGTTGTGAGTTGAGAAGAAAAACTCAGAATAGTGGGGTTATGGTGAAGGCAAAGACTTCTAGTTATGCAAGTGCCAAAGACATTAATCCAGTGGAAGGTGATGTAGCGTACTATGGATATGTGACAGATATTATTGAATTGTATTACTCACACGACCATAGATACATGTTATTCATGTGCAACTGGATTGATAACAATAAGGGACTCAAGCAGGATGATTTTGGTTTTACACTTGTTAATTTTAATCACTTGTTATATGCGAAGAAACAAGACAGTGATGAGCCATTCATCCTAGCATCTCAAGCACAACAAGTCTTTTATGTTAATGATTCTGTTGATGAAGATTGGAATGTTGTACTCAAGATGAAACCTAGAGACTTGTATGAGGTGTGTGGAGAACAACCAACTATTGATGAAGGACTACATCACAACGAAGTGGAAGGATTTGGTGATCAAGAGTTAGATGTAGCTTCCTTCACTTGTGAGGAGGATATGGATTGGGTTAGGCAGGGTATTGATGGAACAACTGTTGATGAAACTATTGGACCTCTTGAAGCATCGACAGAGGCACAATTTGAAGATGACGAAGAACTGATATGATATTGTAATTGGCAGCATATTCACTTTTACATTTGTGTTTTCTGTATGGATATTCATATTAATAAAATCTTTGCTTTTGTACCTTTGTACCTTTCTTTAAATGGCCATTTTTACCTTTCATGTACTCTTATGTTGTTTTGAATGCAGTAGATATTTATAGATTATCATGTCCTTACTCTTATGTTTGTAGTTTTTTTATAGATATTATCTATGAGTTCTAGCTTCGACCATTCTTCTAGTGAAAGTGAGCAATCAAGCTCTAGTAGTTCTAGTTCAGATGAGACTCAGAACACACTCAAGATGAAAGTCATACCCGATCCACCGGCATCATGGCATCCACCAGGCAGTCTTCCTACCACATCACGTAGCGGTAGTACATCACATGGCTCTGTTTCAGCTGGTATGTATCAACTTTGCTTGATATTTTCTTATGGTGTTTTTGAGTTAGATTTGTAGTCCTATCTATCATACATCATGCATGGTTATCATACATCAACACGGCATTTTTTTCCATAGAAGTGTCGGAGTTGTTGAATCCTGCAAATTCCAAAAATGAAAATTTTTACTCCATCATAAACAATTGAAAACTTTATGTAATATTTTCAACCATGCATGAACCGCTCTTTATATTTTCTCGATATAGTTTTAATTCCTAAATTTATCAAACCAATCGAACAGTATATAATCATCATAAATAATAGTTCACATAATATATAGAGAGGAAGCAATTTTATATTTTTTAGCATACCATATTTGTGTGGATTGGTGATAACATTATTGACAACATCATAGGCATCTCCAAATCTATAGCTTGCATTAGGAAGTTTGCTTGACAATTGATTCATAAGATTGCTAGTGGCTTGATTGAAGCTCAGAGCCAATTTGTTAGTCTTGTCTTGGCAAGCCCCTGTTGTACTTAGCACCCTTTGAAGAGGAATGCACCCCATTGGTCCTAGCCCAAACACTATCAGCTGCCTTGCCCCTAAACTATGCAATAGCTGAAAAAACAAAAAACAAAAAACAAAAAAATAATCTCTTAGTTTCTATATATATAATTAATAGAGAAAGAAAAATAAATAAATAAATAAAAATAGCAAACAGTCTCAATAACAATAATACTGCAAATACAGAAAAGTGCATTGGTGCCCCATGTAAGGTGAGTTAAGGGCAGCTTGGGTCTGGGCTAAAATTATAAGAATCTCTCATGCCAAATCTGACATTGGGCCTACAAATCAAATTCCAAGCCCGACTCTAAAATGATGTTAAAATTTCAAGCATGGTCAACAAACCCATAGATTATATTAAAAATAAATATTAATAAATTTGTAGTTTAGCTTACACAAACGTTTAGTATTATCTATTGCATCCTTAGTTCAAGTTCAGTAAGTGTATTTTCCTTTTTAAAATTTACTTTATTGAAACAAAAAAAAAAAAACTAAATAAATAAATGTAAAAACTAACATATTATACAAATTAATAAATGTTACAAACTTTTCATGCAGTAATAAAATTTTAAAAATTCAAACGAGACCCACTTCAATAATATAATAGGTGTCCTATTTGTAAATAAAATAAATTTGTAAAATTTATTAATGTATATAACAATACTCATATATTATGTCTATAATATAAAATATAAGCAGGTTGGACTAGACTTCAATGATTGTTTCCAAGTATAAACAAACCTAAAAATTTAGTCCATCACAATACTGTAAATCTGGAATTTTTAAAAACATGTTGAAATGGACAGGAAACCGAACCGTCCTAAAGTGAATGTTGTGTTTGTGAACATTTCTAAATTAAAAAATAAAAATAAAAATAAAAATTATTGTTGGTATTGATATTGAATAATAAAAAGGAACAAACTAAAACAAATTTGGTTTTGAGATTACTCTAAGTTGAGCTCCGAGAGTGTCCATTAAGTAGGTCATGAAGGTCTGGTCATTGTAGGTCCATGAATCACTGTAAACTGGCATCAAGTAATTGAATTCATGGCTGCTGGTACATCAACACGGCATTTTTTTCAATTGTATGAGTATGCTTGTGATGTAGTGTTTGTTTAGAATCTTGATACTAGTACAGTGGTAGAGGTTTAACATGTTCTATAGGGCAGAGGCTATTTGTTCTTTGTACAGATTATCTATTTGTTCACTTGTACAGATTATCTATTTGTTCTTTGTATTGAGCTGATAAGGGATTCACTTGTACAGATTATCTATTTGTTCTTTGTATTGAGCTGTAACCTTGTCCCTCCGAATTTTCATGGTTGGAGTCATTAAACCATTATCAATCTGCATGCGAAAAAGATTTGTTGAAGATAACTAGATAGAATGGATATGGGAATGGCTATACAAGTGTGAACATTTACCGTAAAAAGGCTCATCAACAAGAAGGATTGGCCCAATTTGAAACGAGCACCGAGAAGTCCTGCATGAAGGAAAATCTAGTTGTAGAAAACAATAAAACTAAAAAAAAAGAGACTGGTCATTACTATCCTCCTCCGCCTCCCGCGTTTAATTTAAGAGATCCAAGAACTTGGATACCTAATAACCCTTTTCTCGCTCCTCCTCCGCCTCTTGAATTTAATTTAAGAGATCCAAGAACTTGGATACCATATATTCCTCCAACCCCCCCTAGTATCCCTCAGAACCAGCAGCCATGATAATTGCTTCTACTATAACGTAAAAGCTATTCTACCAGAAAATTTATACAAAATAGTTAAAAAGAATGGTATGCCAATGACATTTTTGAAATAAATGTCACTTTGTTGGATCTTGTGATTTAAAATAATAAGATCCAAATGTGATGCATCATTCTATATAAACTTTTCGTATAAATTTTCTATTTGTATATCATTAGTTTTACTATAATTATTGTGAAATATATATATTTCAATTCTTCATTTATGTTGCAATAAGTCTGTGAAATATACTACTCATAATTACAGAACTATGTACAAAACTGCCTTGTAAGCTTGTCATCCCTCACCCCCAGCCAAATAGAACACACTATGCAATCATTCTGTGCTTTAGTTGGCATAGACAACAATCCTCACATTCCACATATTACAAAAAACATATAAACATTAACCTGTTAAGAACATCCCGAGGCCGAGATGAGTCTACATATTAACAAAACCTCCTACATCTGCACACACCTCTTTGTTGCCCTTTCAGTTAGTTGAGGAAAAAAAATGTGCATCAGTCCATGACTATTCTAAAAGCGTTAATCCTATATAGGGAATATATACTATAAGCCACTTTAAATATCGAGGCTGAAGAACTAAGCAGTATGCACTTCAACGCTCAGTTTTGCAACTTGGGATCCTCTTGCTCTCTAGCAGCTTGGCCTTGTCGAGTAAATCTTGGATGGTATTCGAAGCATTCTACAGAAAACAAGTATTGTTCATACAAGAAACAACAAGAACAATAGCAAAAGTAATTGACTGCATCATAAAGAAACTGATATGAAGCTTATTACTATTGTTTTGTAGGTCCTAGCTCAAGTCAAGCCACACAAAAGCAGACAAGGGGTCCCACATATGTGCATGGTCAATGGGGTACTAGTGAAGATGGCATTTTAAAAGTTGTTCCAAACGAGTTGAATCAAGTAGTTGAAGGACACACATCCCTTGCTTCACATTTGGGCGTTTTGGCACGAGATGGGAGTCTTGCACCACTCACTTTTACGACTTGGCATTATGTTCCAAAACAAAACAAAGATAACATATGGAGGGAGATAAAGGTATATATGGATATTTAATATAAAATAAGTTACAATTGTATTCCATATGAAATGCATATTACAAGTGTAGTTGACATTGCATATTACAAGTGTCTATAATTGTAATGCAGGCTCATACGGATGCAGATGAATCCATGAAGAGAACAATAATGGCTTCATTTGGAAAGAAATGGAGAGATTGGAAAAGTCGAGTAAAAACAATGGGATACAAACCCTTCAAGAATGATGCAGAAAGGTTGGCTCATCGACCAGATAGAGTACATGAGGATCAGTGGCGGGCTTTGGTCTACTATTGGGGCACTCAGAGTGCATCGGTAAAATTTTATTTATGTGAAACAATGTTTATATATGATAATTTTTTATAACATCTTAAATAAATTTCATATTGGACAGAAATCAAGCAAGAAGAATAGAAAAATCCGGAAGAAGAAGACATTACATCATAGGACAGGCCGAAAGCCTTTCTCAGTAGTTCGACTGGAGGTATAATTATTCTCTCCATTCATCCTTTTCATTCTTTGTCAACTATAGCTGTCTATATGTGCTAAAAAGGTGTCAACAATTTGCACCATAATGAATTTATACCAGTTCTACAAAAACAGATGTTATTTGCTTAGTTGTTTATTTTATTTACTTAACTTGTTCACATATTTAATTGCTTAATTATTTAATTTTCTTATTCATCTTAAGATTTTGGTTGTCTTTCATTTATAGGAGACCAAAAAGAACAATGGGGTTCCTGCTAGTAGGTCACAGGTGTGGATGGCCGCATACATGAAAGATGGGACGTCAAATAGTGATTCAGTTAATGAGGTTATGGTATGTAATACTACTTTATCTTTGGACTTTTAATATGATTTATATTTATATTGGAGGCTAATTATTGAATTCAAACTTGCAGACTCAAATGAATGAGTTAGCAGAGCACATGGAGGGATCTTCTACTGACCCTGCAGCATTACAGGAGCAAATCTTCACACAAATTATGGGCCCAGAGCGACCTGGTCGTGTTCGGACGTTTGGATTGGGACCATCACCCACTGATGTTTTTGGAGGTGGATATAGGCGGTCACAAGAGCAGAATCGTCTCTTCCAAACTCAAGTTCAAGAACAAGTTCAAGAGCAACTTCAACGGTATCAAATGCAGTTTGAGTCAAAGATGAATGAAGTAATGGAGAAACAAATTCAGGCTATACGCACAGATTTTCAGTCACGAATTCAATTTTTGGAATCTCAATTGCAAGCTGCAGGCGTGCCCGTTGATCCAGTTGTTGCACCATCAAACCCATTACATAGGCAGCAGGTATTTTAATTATTTTTACTAGTTATTACTTTAAATTGCCTAGAGCTAATATACAATTTAAGTCTCTTATTGAATGATAGGTTGTAGATTCACTTAGTAGTCATCCCACTGTTCGGCCAATGTCACATCAACAACAATCTCATGCATTTTCATCCCAAGAGGTGAGCAATCATTTAATCAAAGCTTTTTTGACAAATAACATATCTTATTAATTACAATACTTGCTCTTATTAAATATAGGTTCACCTTTCAAAGAAAGAGAAGAAGAATAAGAAGAAGAAGAAGAACTAACAAGGTAAAAGTACTAATATCACTAGTTCGTGGTTTATGTTCATTTGATTTGTAAGGCATTGTTGGTTCTGAAATTAGGGTTTTGGTTGTTACTGTTGTGACTAGTGACTAAATTTGGGTATTTTTGGAGATGGAAAATTAAAGGGGTGACCATTTATGAAGTCATCTTTGCATTTGAAGCTTTGAATTTGGGCTCAGGGCTTTGCTTTCATTGTTGTACTTGAAATCTCTCTTGCTATGTAATGGCTACCAAAATGTGCACTCAGCAACATGTGCACTCTTAGAGATAGTCTCCATAACCACATATAAATGTCATAATCATTTATCACTCACCTTTGATGCTGAAACTTCACCTTCTTGGCTTTTAATATACCACGGTGCAACACTGAAATGAAACGAGCATCTGGCTGAATTCCTTTAAATGACATCTCATTAACAAGGGTTACAGCCCTGTCCACGTTTCCCTGACTACAATAGCCACATAGGAGAGCTGTGTATGTCACAATATCTGGTTCTAGACTTCTATCAATCATTTCATCAAAAAGGACAATAGCATCCTGTAGGTTGTCTGATTTACAATGATTGTCAATCAATACAGTCTAACAAGTAACATCAGGTTTTAGTTTCTTCTCTTTCATTTCATTCCAAAAAGTGGAAATATCCTTCAGTTCTCCATTGTTGCATCCTGCATTTCGACGGATAACATGCTTAAAAAGATCACATGCTTCCTGCATCAGGTTCAATACCCCTCTCCTTCATATCCTTAAAAAGATCACATGCTTCCTGCAAACAGTTTACCCTGCAATAACCATTTATCATCATCGTGTAGGTAATGACATCAGGAGTTAACCCTGTCCATAACATTGTATCAAACACCCGCTGGGCCTTTCTCATATCACCAGAGCTACAAAAAGCAGCTATAAGCTTGTTGTACATTATTTTACAAGGGGGATCATACAAAACCAACACTCTCTCAAATAAGGCAAGTGCCATGTCATTTTCACCTTCCATACAAAGGTTACTGAGAAGTTTTAGGCATGAACTCTTTTTCACAAAAACTCCTTCCTTAGACAGCCGAACAAAAAGTTCAGAAGCCTCTCTTGTATTGCCTGCATCACAGTACCCATTAACCATGGCAGCATAATTATGTGGACACTTATCTTCCAAACTATTGAACAAAGATGACCATAAACATTTTATCAGAAACTCACAAAATTATAGTTTTCAAAGTGTCCAAATTGATTATCTTACAAACTTTGGCCCAATAATGCAAATTATACTATTTATGACCTAATGTAATCTTGAGCTTTAATTGAGTCTCAAATTATACTTCATTGTCTATGAGCAATTCTCATGGCATACATGTGTATTATTGACGATTCCTTTGAAAGTCTTCTTTTTAAGATTGAGCTAATTTTTTATTTCTCTATATGATTTTCACCTGCTACCAAGCATAATTTTAGATTTCTAGCTTGATTTTGTTAGGTTAGTTTTGCAACAGATCTGCCGGTGCTTGTGTGAGTGGGAGGTTGTTGTGATGTGGATTAAGATTACACAAGTAACATTTTGTACTAAAATTCTGACTTAAGCACAAGTCTAATATGTTTCATGGTACATGCATTTTTCTTTAACTTGCAAGAGAAGGAAGGAGTTGAGCCCCTGATTTAATGGTTGAGAAACCGACAGAATCGCAGTTGGCATATATCACCCGTTGTGAAACTTCACCAATTATAAGCAGTTTGGCTTTATAATTGGGAAGCATGCTTCATTTCTCCATATTATGTTCATGTGATTGTGTTATTGTTCAAAACTACTTCTTGTATCCAGACTACTGCTAACTTTGTTTACCATTTTTATTATTTCTATAATCAGGATGACTCATATCTAGAAAGTTACATTAGCACTATTGGAGTTGACTTTGTAAGCAAACTCTTTTATTTCCCTTGGCTTGTATCATATTATTTTGACATTAATATAAGGTAGTAATTATTTTTATGTCCACTAATGCAGAAAATCCGCACAGTCGAGCAGGATGGGAAAACCATTAACACTGTCAGTTTTATTTTTTGTTCTGGTCTGTGTGTTTTTTTTGTTGTTGATACGGGAGACACTTTGCCTTCGTGTAACTGATAGTACACATATTTTACACAGTGAATGCACATATGAAACTGAATTAAAGCTTCATTTGTTACTTGAATGGGAGTAATTATTTTATCTGTTAGTTTTATTACAGGTATTTGAATGGGAGTTAATATTTTGTATATTAGTTTTATTACAGGTGTTTTTTTATTACTTGAATGAGAAACTGAATTAAAGCTTCATTTGTTACTTGAATGGGAGTTATTATTTTATCTGTTAGTTTTATTACAGGTATTTGAATGGGAGCTAATATTTTGTATATTAGTTTTATTACAGGTGTTTTTTTATTAATTGAATGAGAAATCAAATTTAATATTTTTTTACAGGTATTCTTTTTAATTTAATCAAATAAAACTAGTACAATCTCAAAAAAAAAAAAAAAAAAAAAAAAAAAAATATAGATATAACGGCGTTTCCAGAAACGCCTCCTAAACCCGCAACAGTAACGGTCATATTATTTAAACAGATACGACGGCGTTTTAAAACGTCGCTAAATATCGTTGGTGACGTCAGCTAGTGCACAGTGGGACATTTGGCGGCGTTTTTTAAAACGCCTCCTATACTAATATCACGACGTTTTTTAAACGTCGCAAAGATACAGCGACGGCCGCAGCTTCGACGTTTGGTACTGAACGCCACAAAATGAATTAGCGGCGTTTTTGATAGATATAGCGGCGTTTTTAAAACGCCACTAAAAGCCCGATTTCCAGCAGTGGAACAAGAGTGTAGGTTGTATTTGATACTTTCTATCAAACAGTTATTATATATTTGTATTTAATAGTATTTTATATGTATAATTTTTTGGTATAATTTTAAAAAAATTACTTTTTTGACACTAGATGTTATATATAGTATCATTTTATCTCATATCATATATTAAAAATATGATTATTTTTTACCAAATCTGTCTTAATTTTAATATTTAATGAGACCAACTGCTAAGATACGCTCCCCCATCTAACTTCATATAACATAGGTGTCTAACATATTTTTAGTGGCCATTAATTATAATTTTAGTAATGTTTTATTATGTCACGTTATTAGTTGAAGAAGTTGTGGGGCAACTTATATGTCAAACAAAAATGAGTTGCAAACTTGGTGATACATTTGGTTATGATTTATAGTAATATTTTGTTATAATATAGTGACTGTTATTTTATTATAAACTTATAGTGATGTTTAGTTACGATCCGCATTAGCATTGGTTATAATCAAATTGTTGGTTAGAGTTATTTAGTTTTCATTTGGCACAAGTTAAAATTGAGTTTTTTGGATAAAATGGTTATAGAAAGACAAAATAAATTTTTTAACTTAATAAGACAAAATGTCACATTTAAATTATAATCATTTCATTTTTTTTCTTATAAAAGTAAAAAAAAACCAAAAAAGTTTATCCCAAAATATGCTTTTTAGTCCCAAGATAAAATATCCAAAAAAACTAACCCACATCCCAAACAAACCCTTATTAAAGATTGAACACTTAAAAGTAATTGTGCATATGATATGCACATTTTCAAAGAATGTGTGAATTGCAAAAATTTGATAAGTAATAGTGCTACATGCAAAATTAAGACAGAAAAATACATAGAAAATGCTTCAAATTTATTTTAAACATAATTTAGATAACATTTAAGATAGATTTCAGTCACACATTATACTATCTACATATATATTTTTTATATTCTAATAATTATCTATAACTTTCATATCATTTCTCTTTTGGTAAAAGAAGAACATGGTAACCAAGCCTTTAGAGAGAGGATAAAGTAGAAAGGAAAAAAAAAAAAAAAAAAAGGTAAAAACAAAGTATGATGAGACAAAAGTGATTACAGGTGATTCTTTCTTCTTTAACATGGTGGTACTGTTAAGCTCTCCTCAACATTGGTGGAGTAGGTGCTGCTGATGATAGGGTGGGTCTTTTTTGTGCCAATCTAATTAGGATAAAGAAATTTTCACTTTAATACTTTTTAGCACCTACTAGATTTTGTGTTTATTGATGTATGACGTAAAGATTTTCTTTAATTCTTATTCAACAAAACTTCTTTTTTGCCAATAAAAAAAATGAAGGGTCTCTCCCTCACATGGGGTTCTTCAATCACATCCACCATGTGGACCAATGAATATGAAACACTAACCCCTGGGGACTTTTATCATTTCACTTTCACTAATTTTCGTTGTTGCAACTCAATCAAGCCATGTGTGTGTGTGTGTGTGGCTGAAGTTAAATGATGCGGCAGCATAAGCTGTTCCTCAACCGCATTTTTACAAAGGCAAAAAATATCATTGAACTTTAGAAATATCTGATCCTTTTCACTTCATGATCACTCTCTTTTTGTGTGTAAAAGTAATTTAAAAAGTATATGTTGGTACATCTTCTTGTGGTTGCTATTCTTCTTCCTCCAATTTTGGTAAGAAATTGGTGTGTGTGGCAATGAAGGGATTGTGGAAATTCATTGATGCTACAATCAATTTTAACATCCAATTATGATGCTATGTAGCAGTGAAAAATCTAGAACATTTAAGGGGGAAAAAAATGATTCAAAATTATGATATATCTATTTTCATTTATGCAGGAATTATCTTTAAATCTCATGTTCCGATAATGAAATTAGGAGTGCATTGGAGGGATATATGTATATCGATAATGCTACGTAACTCAAATTTTGTGGCTCAAAAGTGGCTCAAATGGCCAAAACGACGTCGTTTTGAGTACAGAACAACATAAAAATGACCAAAACGACGTCGTTTTGGCCATTTGAACCACTTTTGAGCCATAAAATTTGAATTACGAGACATTTTCCTATATATATATATCTTCTTCTTTTTTACAATTTTTTATCACCAGATTACATGATAAGACATTATTTGTTTTTATTAATTATGCAATAATTATATCTAAACAAATAAACAAATCATACATATTTACGTAAGAAGTGATCTAAAAAGGTGACAAAAGTATAAAAATAAAAATTGGGATAAAAACCCCTGGTCTTTAAACTCCAAACTATTCAGTGTATTGGTTAAACATGAATTTTTTCATTTTCATTTTCATTTTTGTTTTTTGTTTTTGGGCTTGGATCCCATAGGCCCACTTAGAAGAAAAGAAATCTCAGCCTAGGCAGGGGGGCCCACCCCACCCATGCGGTCCAGACCTAATATTTGTCGTGGCAGTATTGGGATAATGTTATTAGGCAATTCACAACATGCAATTTACCTTCAAATTGCTTATAATGTTTCTGTGAAGAAGAAACTTTGAAGTTGTCTGATTTTGATATTTCATTGTTTTTATTAATTCGGGATTAGAAATCTTGATTATTTTGTTATCAATACAGTTTTCTGCTATTATTTTTATTTTTTTAAAATTTTTTCTCAAAGAATTAGATACAAAACGAAATTAAATCATAGCATCCACCTTGTAATATCTCCAAATAATTAGTGAGAAAGTTTGAATATGATTGCTTCAATGTTTCACTCACTCAACTTTGTGATTTTTTTTCTTCTTCAACAAGTCTAAGAACATAGAATTGATAAGATTTATTCTTGTTTAATCATTTAAATTCTGTGTTAGTTTTTTATTCGTAGGTAAACTTTTTATATATATTTAAACTTTGCAAATTTAGGGAATCTCAAATCGAAAGGTTGAACTTGAAGAAGTTGTCTGTGAGTTCCTCAATTTGAAGGCTCCTTTTGACTGAGACTCAAGACTTGATGAGACCAAAACGTTAAACATAGGGATGATAAAATTATCTGACCTGATTGTATTTGTTCCAATTCAATTTTTATAGAAAAAGGTTTGAGAAAGCATTGATAGAGAAAAATGTTTTCGAGTTCTAATTCTTGAGCCAGCTCTAATGAGCTAGTAGTGGGTTCCACCGATTGTGATGTAATGTCTTGGTCTTGGTTTGTTGGTTTGTTTGTTTTTTTTCCTTACCCTGTCATTAGTACTCAATTAGAGTATCAAAATTAGTGTCCTGAATTATTGCTGCTAATAGAATAGGGTAAAGTATATGTACAAGTAGGTTAAAACTATTAATGTTAGCAAAGTATAAAGTTATATCATGAAAATAATTAGGTTTGAAATTAAGAATTCACGCATGAAATTCAAAAAAAAAATCAACCTGTTACAAACATCTAAAAAAATAAGATAAAATGTCAAATCAGTGGTAGTTTGAAAATATAATTATAAATTAGTGAAAATTTTTATAAATCTTATTATTAAAATCATAAATTTTTTCATGAATTTGTAATTATTTTTGTTTTTTTTATCCGTATTTTTTTTTTTTGAAAAGTTTAAATTCTAATTTTTCAAAAAAATAAAGCGGGCTTTAGTTGTGTGCTATGAGCTTCAACTTTGGTTGGGCTACTCACAAGTCTGGCCCAATCGCTACATTGGGATTGTCTTAAAGGCCTTATTGACGGTAATTGAGGGCCCAATCGTAAAATTATGACATATCCATTTTCTGCTTCTTAATAAACGGTGAATGAGGGCCCAAATTTTTAATTTTTATTTATTTTTTGTTTATTGAGATTTGACCTTAGACCGACTTCAAACCCATTCTAAAAGTGCAACCTTGAGATAAATGTGATCACCTGCTAACCTCACATATACGATAATGCTACCTAACTCAAATTTTGTGATTCAAAAGTGGCTCAAATAGCCAAAACGACATCGTTTTGAGTACAGAACAACATAAAAATTGCCAAAACGACGTCGTTTTGGCCATTTGAACTACTTTTGAGCCACAAAATTTGAGTTACGAGACATTTTCCTCACATATAAGGTAAAGTAAAATATGCGGGCTCGAACCATAGACATCTTGAACAGAAGAAAGTTATGAATAAAAGGAAAGTTATACCATTAAGTGATTTTGTAGGTTTTTTAAAATTTTTTTTAACTTGATCGCTTTTTGTAATATATATATAAAAAAAAAAATTAGTCTAGAAAAACCTACAAAATAAAAAATAAAAAATCACTAAAGATGATAAAAAAATAAAACCTAAATTTCCTCAGCAAGTCAAATTTCCTTGTGGCACCGTTCTATCAACATACCAGATCTCGATCACAACAAAACAGTCCAATTGCACACCAAATTTTTGAACAATTTTTTCAATTTATATATTTCTTTTGCTAAGTAAAAATTCGAACAATTCAAATACAAGAATATGAGATTGCATACATTTTTAGATACATATTTTGGACGATTTTCAACTTCATAATAAATCTATTTTTGCTAAAACTTTCTTTTGTACATGTATGGATATATATTTTATATTAACTCAAAATATAACACATGCATGGATATCTATTTTAGAGCATTGATATTTAAGATAAAAAAAAAAAAAAAAATAGACTAAATTTTCAAACCCAGTGATGTGGCAATTAATTAAGATATTAAAGGTAATATTCTCTTTCATTTCTTCGCTAATCATCCAGCGATCATATTACTTATATATAATTAGTTCTATAAAATAAGTCTAAAAAGTGAACTTGTATACTCCCTCCGTCCCAAAATATTAGTCCCTTATTCCATTTTTCATTGTCCCAAAATATTAGTCTCTCTTCAAAAATCAAGTACAAAAATAATATAAATTTCCTATTTTGCCCTTGTTTTAAATTGATAAACAATACAAAAAGTACAATTATGACATTGATATTTCCAAAAAATGTACTATCAAAAGGATAATTTTGGAAAAATAACTTTTTTCAAATGCAATAATTGTACTACCAAAAAAAGTTGAATTCCCCAAAAAGGACCATTATTTTGAGACGGAGGGAGTATCATTTTCCTATATTTTAAGTTCCAAAATTTTGGCCCCTCAAAATCTCACATAATCCAACATAAAGACACATAAATTTGAAGGCAAATAAATGGTTGCCAAAATAAACGTGCGGTATAGATGTGCTTGAGGTTTTGATTATAGGTGTATGTATTATCCATAACAACAAATTTCACAATCACACAAACTCCATGCAATCAAATTATACAACATTATATAGAATCACATCACTTTAATTTGACCTCTACCTTATTAAAACCCTCAATCTTCATCTCTATTGTTGTATCAACTGACCTTTTGTCTTGCAAGGCTTATCATCGTTAACATAAATCATCAATGGCAAGCTACCAGAATCCTCAGAATCACCTTTGGTGTCGATATACACACAGGAGCAGAGCTTTAGGGACATGAAAAAGGCGTCTGTGACTCCATGAATGAGCTTTGAAGCCACACCATGGCCCTTCTTGCATCCCCACGCCGACACACAACTGGTGGTGGTGGCCAGTGGTGGTTTATGGACCGTTGGCTCGACAAGACTTTCTCTACAATGGCAAGGGTTGGAACAACTGAAGCAAGTTCTAGCAGTTTCCATTAACTGAATGGAATTGGAAGATTGTAGCAATAGAGCATAAAGGGGTCTTAATAGGCTTTTCTCTCTTTAGTAAGGTTTAAGACTCTTAATTAATCATAGTTAAATTTTAATCATCCATGCCTTTTTTTTTTTGGTAATTTGAAATCATATTGGAAGGGGAAAAATAACTCCCATCCATGCTTGCCTAGCAAATTTTTTTTTTTGGACTCATAATAGATTGTATTTCTTACACGAAAGTGGAACTAATGTTCATGAATAATGTGTCATTTGACCATCAAGTTTTTCTTAAGGGAAGGTCTTGGGTTCCACTATTAGAAGTAGAATGGGAGAGTAAAATTTTCTTACAAGATGTATGGGTGTGAATTTAACTCCTTCGATATACTAATCTAACAATTAATCATTAAATTTCACTGATAAAATAAAATATAAAAAAAAGGTCATAAAAAATGTGCATGGAATGGAATGGAATGGAATGAAGCGTAATCGGATTCTGCAACCAAGAATAGCTTATAGGATAGGGTCACTTGAAGAATTTACATGCTCTAGAATATACCTGAATTGGAGTGATCTAATGGTTTTGAAGCTATCCTTTACCTTGAAATTACTTAAAGAATCACTCAAATGCAAAAGGATGATATAAAACGAGAAGGACAAAAAAAAAAAAAAAAAACAAACAAACAAACAAAACACAAAAAGACAAAAAGAAAAGAAATAGAAAGAAAGAGAAAAAGGAGGAAAAAAAAAAAAAAAGAAGAAAAAGAGTGATGGATATGTCCTGATTTTTTGGGTTCCACTTTGCCAAGATGAAAACTTACAGAAATGAAAATTAAAGATATGGTTAAACATCAAAATTATATGGACAAAACTCATTACTATCATTGGAAAAAAAAAAAAAAAAAAAAAAAATCAAATGGAAACTATCGAGGCGCTAGTTTGCATTGAGATTGTGGTAATAAGTGTTTCAAAAATAAGTAAAGTGTTGCGAAATCAGGTGGTTGATTTTTTTTTTTTTTTTTTTTTTTTTTTGGGTGTAATGTTCACTGTTGTAAATGAATAATCATGCATTAAAGAGGCTAATGAATAATCAATTCATTCTATTTAACTTTCATTCCAGTAAACTAATACTAAATGAAATCATTTTCCTCGGAAATTTCAGAATGGAATGGATTGATGTATCCTGGGTTTGTAGTACTTCTCCATGGCCTAGTATGCAATAGAAATGGAAATTATCCATGGATTGAAGCATTTGGTTCCAATTTGAAAACTCTTAGAAATTTTGGTGACAGTTAATCCAAAATTAATTGCCACTAAGTAGGAGTTTGAGTGCTTTAGAGAAGTAATATAAGACAACTTTCTAACATATATTGTGACCTAATCACCTGTGAAGGTGAAACAAATCATGAGAGTTTGAAGAAAGATAAAAGTCATAAAAAGTGGCTTATTTTAAAAATCGATCACAAAACTAAATATAATCTTTTCACATGAGGTGATCTCATTTTAAACAAAATTGGGTCCGTCTCTCTGATTGATTAGAAGAATTGCTGAGTCAGTTTGCTTGATTAATGGGGACTGGGACGTGGATGATTATGACAATTATGTAAAGCCAATCAAAAAACCCCAACAAAAACAGTTTTGACTAAAAATTCAACAAATTTCATGGATCAATCATTTTCGTGATTATTAATTAATTTTCTTCTGCACTTTATATTAAAGAGACCTATCATCAAAAGGTGATAGAGGTATATTTATATATCTCAAATTTTCAATTCTCAATTTATGCTTTGTGTTCACACTTTGTTGTGTGCCTATTCTTGACTATATTCATTGCAGAAACATGAGTTACCTCTATTACTCAAACTCCTTCCAAATAATTGACGTGTTGATTGCATTGCTCCTATGTTCCCATGCCATGTGTTGCTTTTTTTTCTTTTTGTTTTTTTTGGGAGCATTCTACGTACCACTTCTAAATGCAGTGGGGACAATTTTATAATACATTGAAGGGGCTGGACGTGAAACATGTCAGATTCAAGTCTTGGGTCGGTCCAACCCTCTAAACCCAAATCTAAGTGGGTTAGATGAACATGTGGGCAAGTCAATAAAGCCTAACTCCATGATTAACAGTCCATCCAAGTCCTCAAGCACTTGGGCCCAACTCGCAGTGGAAAGGCCTGTCTAGCCGCGATGCTAGGCTGGGTCGAGCTACAAGACTTAATCTATGAACCGAGCTGATGGGCCGAACCCATCATCAAAACCAAAGTGGGTTGAGCCCATACAAAGATATTCAAATGGGCCAGCCCATCTCTACAAACAGTCCCACAAAAGGCCGAGTCGGGGTACAGCAGTATCGAGCTGAGGGAACCTCTCAAAGGAATGTGAAAGCTATGAATGCATGCATGTGCAGGTTGCTACCTCAGCTAGTCCCTTCTCCCAAAATCACAGAAACAATTGATCAAGGGAATGTGATCTGTTATAAACATAGTTACAATGAGTATATGCATCCATTGTCAACTATTTGATGGTCCTCTACCTTGAGTAATGTTACAGGGAGCTTGACAGCACCAAAGCTTCATGAAACCATCTTGGGCAACAAGTAAGGTATTCTATATAAACTCCACTCACTTCACATTGAAAGTAACTAAGTGGAGCTAAACTATACTCACTTAAACACAACTGAATTCATTCTACACTTACCTCTCTCTGCACCTAGTGAGAGTATCTCATCTTCTCCGTCCACTTACTCCCACACTGGAGGGATTATCCGGCCAATCTCGGATGGACAGCTTTAACGGTGCTCTCTGTTGCAGGGTCTTAATTCCTGGATAGTTCAATCTGGTGCGGAGTTCCGGTTCACAATCATCTAATATGGTATTCGGTACGCACATATATGAGTAATGCTATATCACTACACAAAATATATAAAGTTGAATAAAGAGTTGTGTGATTAAAGTGAGATAAATTACTTTAAAATAATGTAGCCCCCATGATATATTTTAATTACAAAAATTTTGTCACCACAGTGATACTAGGTGACGGTAACATTATTCAATAAGAAATTTTGTATTGCACTAGAAGGGATTGTATGGTTGGGTTAATTGAGAGACAAATGAATAATAATGGAATGGGGCATGGCTGGGTTAGACTTGTAGTTCTCTGTCCCCATCCCCTACATTTTGAGGTGGGATGGGAAAGGAAAAGTGTCGGATAATTTGCCGTTTCTAAGAGGGGTGATACAAATGAAAAAGAGATGTAACACATGTGAAAACAATAAAAAATGAGAGCCAAAAAGATTAAAAATGAAACATAGAGAGGTAAAAAATGATACATCTATTTATCTATATATAATATATAAATAAATAAATATATATAATATAATATATAATATATATATATATATATATCTATACTATCTATCTATCTATCTATATAACCAAATGTAGTGTTTTCTCAAAAGGCTCCAAAAATTTATTCTTAAATTCTCATAATTCTAGAAAAATAAAAAAATACGTGGCACCTCCATTTACTTCTCTTTCTCCTATTCAGGCCTTTTCACTCCCTCTCCCTAGATTAAAATAAAATAATAAAATATTCATTTTATATCCATATTCAACTATATCTATCACCCACAACTCCCACATCTATATTCATCCATATCCACCCATAGAAATATTTGAATTTTAAAATTTCTCCCCATAGATAAACATATAAAAATTTATAAAAAAATAATTTCATGGTCTACAAATAAAGATAAAGATTAAATAATTGATTTACATAATTAAAATAAAAAATTTAGATATATATATATATATATATATGATTTATTAATCTATATCTATTAAAAAAAAAAACATATATATCCAAATCTTTGTTTTGATTTAATAAAACAAAACAAAAAGCTCGAATTTTCCACAACACCATGAAGCTATTGGACAATTCTGTTCTTCTTCTTCCCCTCTAATTAACAGGCCTTACTTGATGATGAATTCATTGGGTACTCTAATGGATGATTTTGGCATTTTGACGAATGAGTTACAAGATGGAAAGGCCAGAGATTCAACAACAGACTCTCTAGAGTCACTTGATTGCTTATTTTTAGCAACCAACAACAACACTGATACATTAGCTGGAGATGATCATGGGATCTCCATGATACTTCCACCATTCAGGCATTTTCACTCCTGTTCTTCTTCTTCCCCTCCAATTAACAAGCCTTACATGATAATGAGCTTATTGGGTACTTTAATGGGTGATTTTGGCATTTTGACGAATGGGTTACAAGATGGAAATGCCAGAGATTCAACGACAGATTCTCTAGAGTCACTTGATTGCTTGCTTTTAGCAACCAACAGCGACACCGATACATCAGTTGGAGATGATCATAAGATCTCCACGATATTTCCATTATTCAGGCATTTTCACTCCCTCTTCCTGTAATAAAATATAAAATAAAAATAAAATAATAAAATATTTATTTATATCCATATTTACATATCCATCACATGTACCTCCTATAACTCCTACGCACACATTTCTGTATTAAGTTTATTTCATATTTTAGTCAAATTCAATCATTCTCTTTTATCTATCCATTTTTATTTTCTTTTATCTACCTATCTTTTCTCAGACTAACTCATCCTCTTCATTATTATATTTTGCAAGTTTGATGATCTGCGAAAATCATATTATATTCTCCATTATTACATTTTCTAAGTTTGATGATCTATAAAAAATTATTACAAGGTCGGTGTAATATGATTTGGTACTTTATATTTTTGTGTAAATATATTCTTTTTTCTAATATTTTTGAATTCATCTACACATCTTTTCATCTTCTCCATTTTTATACTCCTAATATTATTTCTTATTTTATATGCATTTCTTTCAATGTTTATTATTTGTGTGTACATATTTCTTTTTTTCAATATTTTTCAATTTATTTACACATCTTAATCATATTCGATTTGTTTTCTTTTTCCTAAATATTTTTCAGTTCATCCACACATCTTTTCATCTTCTCCATTTTTATACTCCTAATATTATTTCTTACTTTATATGCATTTTTCAGTGTTTATTACTTTTGTGTGTATATATTTTTTTCTCAATATTTTTTAGTTCATCTACACATCTTTTCATCTTCTCCGTTATTACATTTTGCATAGTTTGGGCTTACTTGCTTTTTAATTTGTGGTTTGCATTTGTTCTTCAATTTAATCAAATTTGATTTATTTCTTCTCATATAATAGTGTTGATATCTTCTTCGACTTTTATAAATCCTTTTTTTTACATATCAAAAATAGTTCACCTAAATTCAAGAAAATTAGATGTCTATCACATAACTTAAATAAATTAAAATAAATCTCACTCTCAATTAAATAAATTAATAAAAAAATATAAACCTGCAAATATGTTTTCAATGTCTATCATGTTATTTTTCTTAAAAGAATTCACAAAGTCTAAACCCACAAAATATATATCTATATATAAATTACAAATACCCAATGTCTATCATATTATTTAAAAAAAAAAATTCACGAATATCTGTAAATTAAAAACATATATACAAATTATAAATATCTAATGTCTATCATGTTATTTAAAAAATAAAAATAAAAAAAATCCACGAGTCTTATTCATACAATTTACGCATGCATATCCATCACCCACAATTCACTCAATCAGATATCTATCACGTAAAATTCAATACAAATCCACAAAAAACACTGCTTTGTGTTTATTTTGTAATTTTAAAAAAAAAATCTTAAAGTAAATCTAAATAGAATCCTCTTTTTCCTTTGTGTCCCCCCCATGTAAAACAATAATTTGGTTATGTTATATTTTTCTTATTTTAAAATTATTGTGTTATAATTTTTTTACAAAAAGTTGCATTAGCTCCTCAATAGATGGATGTTGTATAGTAGATTTTTTTTTTTTTTTTAATATATCTACAATAAACAATGATACTTATTGAGATTTTTTACTCTTTATCTTTTGTATTCCAGGAACCATCGAGCTTGCTTATCTTATTCTTTATGTAATTGTCTGTCAAATGTGTTAAATTCATTATGTAGATAAATATACAGCCTCCTCTAAATTTGCGTCATAGATATCGTTTGGCCATGTAAAATGCTATAAATGAATTTCAAACTGTACTACATAAAGAGGATTTACCAGTAGAAAATATTGATGATTGGAAAATCAAAAAATGTTGGGCAATGCAAAAATTAGGGAAAAAAATAAATGAAAAATATTTGATGGAAACAATATTACCATCGAGCTAGAATAAAGTAAAGGGAACAAATTTTGAAAAATTTATATAAACACTCCTCATAAGATAATATATCTTCTGGGGCATTTGGACATGATGAGCAATATTTATTGAGTTTTAATTTATTAAATATAGATAGATTTAATTTATGACATTCAGTTTATTATTAGTTTTTTTAGAATATATATGTTTTAAATATTCGGTTCATTGAGAAACATCTTATTTATTGTTAATTTCATCAATTAGAAATCAAATTTATTATTTCAAGAAAAATATATCAGTTGGATGATTATAATATTTTGTAAATATTTGTTTTGAAATATTATTGTCCTTACTTATGAAATTTGAAAAGATGATCCATATGCATTATGATTATAATTTTATGATTTAAATTAGAACTTAATGCATTATTAAAAAATTTATACATTATTAAATCAATCATGTGCATAGCACAGGTTTACCACTAGTATATATATATATATATATATATATATATATATATTAATGTAGTGGTCTCTTAAAAAATTCCAAACTTTCAAACCTAACATCTCATGAAACTCTTTCCTAAATGGCACATCCATTCTTCTCTCATTCTATTTTCTTATTTTTTCTTATCTTTTTTTATATTTTTTATTTCACTTTTTAATTACTTATGGCATGGATATAAGAGATTTTCAAAATATTTAAGATAAAAGATGAGTTTGACTCTAATTCAAATTTCTTCATTAGAGAGTTTGACTCTAATTCAAATTTCTTCATCAATTTATGTCTTACCCAAGGATATTTCAAAATAAATAAATAAATAAATAAATTTATAAATCTCAAAACCTAACTTCCATGACAATATGAAATTTGGCAAAAAGATTGGAGAACAGAAATAACGCTGTAGAGAAATTAAACGGGTAATTTAACCAATTATGTAAGATTTTTAGCATCTTATGTGAAAAGAAACACATGTTTTAAATCTCATATTGTGTTTTTTACTCTATTTTACTGTTGCAATTTATCTAAGTTTCTCTTTCTATATTCTTATAATTTATCTACAAATTTACACTTGATTTTTTTTTTTAATCTTTATCTTATATTTACAGGATCTATTATAGTTCTTGATTCTTTCTTATTTTAATTAAGTAGCTTTAGAATACAAAATTTGTTTAAAATTATAGATAATAGACACAAAATAGAATTAAAATTTGCATAATATGATAACATAATTGCTTATTTTTTTTAACTACACACAATTTAAATTTTAAAAATTTATAAGTGGCACTTAAATCTTATCTAATTTTTAACATACTACCTCAATTTTTTTTTAGTTTTTTTTTTTTTTACAAATTTAAAAAAATTATAAGTAACATTTCACTCTTATCCAATTTTTTTAACTATTACCCTTTCCGGCTCTTTTGTTATTAGAGTTACATTATATTTTATTTTTCTTTTCAAGTTTATCTTATCTTATTTTTGAATTTTAAAATTTCAACTTTATTTTTTTTTCTTTTCAATTACTGAATTGCTCTCTACCACATTTTTTTAAGATTTATCTAATTTTTTTTTTTATATTTTTATAGTTTATCTTCAAATTTAAACTTAATTTGTTTTTATCTTTATCTTATATTTACAGAATCCACTCTTACTTTTAATTTTCAATTGAACTTTTTTTTTCTCTAAAATTTATTTAATTAAATATAGTAACATCACTCAAATATATTATTTCATTATGCATCTAAATTAATATCATAGTATTTAATTATTAATTTTTAGCATGCTTAACATTGTTTACCATTTTTTATAACTTATCCGTACATAGCACGAGTTATCACTAGTATATACATATATATATATACATATATATATGAATGTTTTGATATTTTATTTTTATTATATTTAATTAATTCAATTATATATATACATATAAAAATTATTTATTTAATATTATTGGTGAAAAAAAGAGGTTGGGGAAGCAACGATTACCCCCTTCCCGTTTTCTTATCAAAGCGGGAAACACGCACGAACTAGGGCAGGGGATGTGGGGCAGGGCGGGGCAGGGCAAGAACGGACACTGAAAATTAAGTAATAAGATCAACTACACTGTTTTGGGGGTGTGGGTCTCGAGTTGTATTCCTTTCAGATTTGAGATTTAACTTTCATTCGATGTTATTAATTCTTTGGAGTTATATTTGTAATTTTTGTCTGATATTTACTCGATTCACATAGAATAAAGATTGAAAATTAAATAATAAGATTAACTACACTGTCTTGGGGGTGTGAGCCTAGGGTGTGCTCCCTCCAGATTTTAAATTTAACTTTCATTAGGTACTATCAATTTTTTGGAGTTACGCTTGCGGATTTATCCGATCCACGTGAAATGGGCTCTTTTGTGTGAGTCTTGGGATTAATTAAAGTGCACTTAAGCTGACTCGGATACCCCGATTATAATTTTTTTTTATTTATAAAAAATGAATTTATTTTTATAACATTACTCATATAAATTTTGTTTTGATAACATCCATGTCATAGGTAAACAACGTGTGGGGTAATTTGGAATTGTCAAGACAGCTTAGTTTTCAGACCTTTGTCTATATGTGTTTACATGCTATAGTCAATTCTGATTTTGGCTTCTTTATGTGGAATTCTAATGAGTGTGAAAGGTATATAAATTATTGGTCTAGTCGCCTAAATATATTTTTTCTTTTAATGGAGCCCGCCCATAGCATACCGTCGACGGAATGCTAATAAGGTATAGGGATAATGTGGCAAGATTGGCTAATATGATTCACGTGGTATAAGGATGAGTTGAAAAAAAGAAGGATAAGAAAGATGATGAGAGAAAATTAATGAAGAAATCAAAAATCTCATGAAACAGTTCCTAAAATGTGGGGATAGACATGAAGAAAGATAGAGAATCAAGGAAGATCAGAACCAAGAGCTAGGCCAAAAGTCAAGTATAAAAGGAAGCTGGATACAGAAGATTAATCATCTCATCAACCACACACAATTCATGAAGAATTATATAGGAGTAGTTTAAGTTAGCTATTTTTAGGAGTAGATAGAAATAGGTAGTTTTTCCAACTACCTATTTCTCTTCTTTCTATCGATTGTTGTATTTATTCAATTTTTTGTTCTTATTTAAGTTCTTGTAACTAATGGTAAGTAACAATTTATTCGAATTAATACATATTCTATTATGTTCCATTTCTTCTTTATTTAATTATTTCTAGAGAAATCCTTAATCTGTTTAAGGTATAGGACTTAATCATAAAGTCTGATCTTATTGTGTTTATTTAAAATCTGTTTAAGTTTGTTGATCAATCACTATCAGTTGGGCTTAAACTGAATTTTTGCTAACAAAACCTTACAGAAATGTCCTTAATTGTTTTGTGATTATTTGTTTGTGTCTAAAGTCACATATACGAACATGATAGGGATGAAATTAATTCAAAAGATATGACCCTACCAGAGAAACTTTAGAATTCATAGAATCAACAGCCCTATAAAGTTGATTGAACTTGTCACGGATTCTCACTGTGATATATATATATATATATAATCATTTTCATGCACTGTGATATATATATATATATATATATATGTACATAATGACCATTCCATGAAAATCATCAACTCTGCATGTGAATTCCCAATGCATCAATATGATTTTGTTTGTGAATAGGCATCAATTTTATTGATAAAAATTGGGAAAATTATACCATTATCCATGCAGTTTAGGTGATGTTGTTTTAGTGGACGCAATTTTAATTTGAATAATTTATTTCTTACACTTTTAATTTGTTACATTGTGATTCATTCATCACTTATTATTAGAATTTAAAAGGGAAAATGTTAACAATGCATGAAGCAGAGACAATATTGTAACAAAATTAAAAGTATTAAGAACCAAATTATTCAAATTAAAACAACAATGACCAAAATAAAATTTTACTCAAATTAGAGGGTCCAATGGTATAATTTATCTGCAAAAGTTTCATGTATTAATGGAATCAAGGACCAAAATTTAATTTGACATTGTTGAGGATTTTTAAAATAATATATATTTTTTAATTTGTGAAAACTTGTTTCCATTGAAATGATAAGGCATGATATTTGATCTCCTATAGTAATATCCTTTTGAATAAAATAAATTTTTTTTTACCAGCATAAATTAATATTATGTTTAGTCTTAAAGTTTTGTCTTTTCACATAAAATGATGCAATGGTTGTTGTAAAGTTGTTTATTTATTTTTTTTGGTGGGTAAAAGACTTGTTTATTTAAGTAAAAAAGACATGATGTTTATTTACTAGTAAACTTGAAAAATAATTGTTTGGAGGTCTTCTTTGTCAGTACATGACACAATTGGATACAACACCGATTTGATTGGTTCATAGTATTATTCACGTCAATAAAAAATAATTTTATGAACTAATTAATAATACATGAAAATGAACTATGATCTAAATTCAAACATTTCTCACCTCCTCCTTCCAACAGCCAGAAACATCCCCATTAAACAAAACATAGGCAAAGACACAAGCAAGAATGAAAAATTATGGGTTAATTAGATTTAGTATCTTTATATTTTTATCAAAATATTTATTTTTATGCTCTATTTTCATTTATATCAAATGTTGACAAAACTAATATAATTGATACTTTTTGACACAGTTAAAACTAAGGGGCCGAAATAAAAATTTTGAAATAACTAAAGACTCAAATTGAGATTTTGATGAAAATATAAAAGCATCGGCGGAAGCTTCTAAATAAACTTTAAAAATTTCTTTCTACACACACTTAATGTATTGAGGCGTATTACCTTGAAGAAAAAAATTGTATAAGATAGGTGTAGTGATTATTATTAATATGCAAATGAATCTATTAAAAAAGTTACAAAATAAAAAAATTATTTGTCATTAAAAAATAAAAATAAAACATTATTTGTCACTAGTTATAAAGTCAAATGTTACATCAAATTTTTTACTAAAAAAAATTAGGATAAATTATAAATACACCACCCTGAGATTTAATTAAAATACAAATCGCCTCCTATGATTTTAAAAATTATATTCCATCCCCTGAGGTTTCTAATTCTCAACAAATGGCTCATTTGATTAATAAATCATCAAGTCAATTAACAGTTTCTAATGATGTTAGAAATATGTTTCTGTACGGGGAGGAAATAATTCTCCTCGTATAATCCTGTTGACCAAGTCCACGCTCCTCCGTACGACGTCGCTTTAGCACCTGAAAACACAAACGTGAGCTAGCCGGCGGGTGTGTGCCGGAAACCTCTCCGATGCCTAAGTCAGTAAGCTTGGCAAATAGACAAAGTTTTATGTTCTCAGAAAGAATTGTGTTCAATTACCTCCTCCAAGGTGATGTTTGTGAGCTTTTATAAGTTTCCTGTGGCACAATCCTAGTAGGACTTGTATTTCTCCACGCAGAGTCCTCCTAGGATTCATACTCCTAAGGATAATGCTTATCCTTTTACACCCTCCCCCACTGCTTAAACCAAGTGGGATGGTTTTCACCATGGCCGAACTGCTATATGACCGAAATAAGCTTGGCTATGCAGAGCCACAGAGAAGGCCGAACTGTCCTTAGCTCGGTCTTCTCCCCCAACTCCTTATCTCGGCTTTCCCCTGTTCAACCATGGTGGGTTTAGATCAAACTTCCAAGTAGCAAGTTCTGACCGACCTAACCAAATTATGACACGACCGGACTAAATGTAAGGCCGGACTTACTTCAAATTGCCACCGGACCGGAGTTGCTTTACACATTCCTGAACCGGAGTAACCACACCTCTCCTGGGCCGAAATAACTACACTTCTCCTGGACCGGAGTATCTATGCCTCTACTGGGCCGAAATATTACTACGGCTTCTTACCGATTCCTTCACACTTTGGGCCGCAGGGCCCAATTCACAGCTCGGCCCAATTCTTTTCCAAAAATTTCCCTCTCAATTGCCCCTTAATTTCATCTGCACAGCATGACTGAGATTACAAATCCTTCAACCGAGCTGAAGTTCTACAATTCTTTCCAGCCGAGATAAAAACCCTTCAGCGTATCCAGCCGAGCTAGTTCTACTCCGAGCGCTGCTTTATCCGGTCAAAAACGTCTTTTCAATTACGACTGTACCGCTTCCCATTCCCTTGCCATGTGGCGGGCTCTGATAGGCTGTGAGCTGTTATCACGCTGCCTTCGTACTTCGAACTTTTTGAACAGTCCCGCCCCTTTTTGCCGCTTTTTTCTCTCTCCTCTTTCACAAAATAACCTTTCTTTTTCTTGAATCATTCACCTTCCATTCTTCATCTTCTCTCTCTGTGTTTTTACTGTTCTTCCGTTGCTTCTGAAGACTGCTTTTGTTTCCATTCTTCCATCTCCAGTCTCTTTTTCTTCAATCTGGTAAGTAAATCCATTCTCCTTCTTTTATCTTGCTTTCGTATTTGTATAGCTTTGTTTTGTATGCTTTTTGCAAACATTTTCTTTCATTCGTCGCTTCGCTTCTGTACTTTTATGAAAATAATAGCAGAGCTCATACGTGCATGAACTTCTGTAAAAAACTTGCCTTAGATCCAAAATTAGGTAGCAACCGAACTAGGATCCTGTTTGCCCTAAATAGGCAGATCACTGTAGTCAATAACCGAACTAGAACTTGAAAGTCTCAAAGATTCACTAACGCCTGACTCACTTCAGCCGAAATAAGATCACCGAGTTTTGAACATATCAAACTAGGAACCTCGGTTTTCAATCGTACTAAGCTTTTGGGGCCAAGCCAGCTTTCTTAGTTTCTAAACCGAACTCAGAAAGCTGCCCCTAGAGGCTTAACCGAAGTAACTTTATTCACACTACCACCGATTTAGGCCTTGGGGCAAAACCAGCTTTCTTAGTTTTTTAGACCGAACTCAGAAAGCTGCCCCTAGACGATAAACCGGTCTAACGAGCAAACTGCTCAAACCGAGCTACCAAACCCTTTGATGAACCAAGATAGAACCAGTTTTTTGAGGCCGAAGTAGGGCTCTTATACCTTGCTTTTAAATTGTAGCACGATCCAATGATCAGTGCTTTAACCCCCTTTGTTTTCTACTTTGCAGACTTAGGTTGCCCAGGCATTCCTTCTTGTGCCCAACCGAGCTACTTGAGTCCAATCTTCCGACCGAGATAAGTTATTTAATAATTTATACCACAAATGGGTAAGTATAGGTATCTGGTAGATACCCCAGGTGGCATGGCCGAATTCCGAAGGGATTATGACATTCCAGATGATGTCCACCTTACCCTAGCCAAAAAGGAAACCATTCCGTGGAACAACCAAGGCTTTGTCCCCTTTACTGTTTTATCTATTATAGAAACCGGACTAAGGTTCCCTGTCCAGCCTTTAATTTGCGAATTTCTTAGGCAAACCAGACTATGCCCAACCCAGCTATCCACCAATACATACCGGATAATAATGGGTATTGCCGAGCTAAACCGCCAAGCAGGCTTGAACCTCGGTTTAGCCGAAATCTTCCACCAGTACTCCATAGGTTCCAAAGATGATGGCTGGGTTTATTACCTTAGGACACGCCGACGTAGAGAAAAGATAATCAAAGATACCCCGGATAAGGATGTTAATGACGACGACTTCTTCTGGGTATCGGGCAATTTTGAGGATCACCAAGCCCAAATCCCAGGCTGAAGTATTAACTGGAAGAAAGGAGAACCTGGTAAAGTTACTCCAGTTTTATGCATGTCTTTCTTTTATTTCGGTTTCAGGCGTTATGACCGACCTAACAGTGGTGTATTTTTTGCAGACTTGGCCCATCTTGCTTCCTACTATAGTTACCCACATCTGAACACACTTCGAGCCGCACTACGGATTAAAGAAAGAGGTTGGGCCAAGCTTCTAAGCTTCGAACCGACCTACCGATATAGCGGTCGTCGAAAGGCCCGAGTGACCGATTTCCTTCTAGAGGAAGCACCTGAACCGGACCCCAACTTGCCCGAAATACGACTTGTCCCACTAACAGCTGAAGAAGAGATGGCGAAGAAAAGCAGAGTGAGGGCCCTTCTGACCGCAACAACCAGGGCCGAAGTGCAACCATCCTTAGAAACGCAGCCTGCCGTTGTGGCCCTCCCTTCTCAGCAACCTTCTTCATCTCGCCCTTCCAAACGTGCCCGATCAGCATCGACCGAACAACAACTTGTCGATGAGGTCGAATCCATCCCCCAAAGTCCTCAACCTGCCCCCCAACCGGAGCAAACTGACCGAGCAGAATCTTCGAAATGGGCTCCGCAGCTGACCTTCAACGACCGAGACATCAAAGCTACTAATTCGGTTGTTGCCGAAAAAGATCATCTATTGGCTTTTAATCTGGCCAAAAGTGTGTGCCTCCCCAAGGACATGGAGCACCACCTCAAGCAATTGAACACCGAGATGAAGTCCATCCGGTCTACATCGAAGTCCATGATTTTGGTAAGTAGCTCTGTCTGTTTTTTTTTGTTTGAATTTTCAAACTTTTACTTCGGCTCAAGAGACTCTTCGTTTTGTCAGGCCTTACAGAAGAACAACGTAACTTACAAGAAAGTCCAGGAGCTTAGGCAATAGCTGAAGCCGAAGCAAAAGCGGCCGAGCTAGAAGAAGCCGAAAAGAAAATGGCCGAGCTACAAGCGGAGAACGGCCGTCTTGCCGATCTGGTTAGTTCGGCTGAGGCAGAGAGGCAGAAAGCGGCTATTGCTATGAAGGACAAATATCTGTGCGAGCTGGTAAAACTTGAAAAGAGAAAAGATACCGAAATAAGCCAGCTAAAAAAGAGCGTGGAGGCGGCCGAAAAGCAGGGTTACAAGCAGGGTTACAAGAAGGAGGAGGAAGCATATGTGAAACAGTGCGATGCCGCCAAGGAGTTGTTCTTCAAGTGCGGCTGGAGGGCGGCCGTTGAGAAGCTCGGTCTTGATCCACAGACCGAGGTTTTCAACCCTCCAGCCTATTTTATACCGAGCTCTCTTGCGGACTACGCCAATGCCCTGCAACAAGAGTTTCTGGAAGAGTCAAAATCCGATGACTCCATTTCTGAAGATACTCCGGTCGATAATGTGGACCAGCCAGTCCGGTCGGAGCCCATTGTGGAAGACCTAACAGTTGGTCTTCCCAGTGAAACCGTGGTTCCAGCCGAAGTGACTCTCCCTATTGTGAATGAGCTTCCTCAAGAAACCGGTCTTCAAGTTGATGGTGATGCAGCTTTTGATGCCGAGATTGAAGATCTTTTTTCTTGATTTTTTCTTCTTTTCATTGTTGCTCTTTGCCGTTGTAACCGAACTATGAACCTCCTTTGTAATAGTTTCAATGAATGAAAAATTTTGCTTCAACTCTTGTTCCGGTTCTGATATGTATGTCTGTACTTTGTAATGCCTTCAGTTACTCCAACTGTTATTTTTGGTTTTGGCTGGTTAAACTAGGCTTACTAGCCAACCACTCCTTAGCCGATATAATCACTTCGGCTGAGGAGTACAAAGTGTTTAATCTAGCCAATCCAGTTTCAGCCATACCCTTACTTAGGCTGAAGAGTAACAAGAGTTGGTTTATTCCACCCAACCACTCTTCAGCCATGCACTTACTTCGGCTGAAGAGTAACAAGTGTTGGTTTATTCCAGCCAACCACTCTTCAGCCTTGCACTTACTTCGGCTGAAGGGTAACAAGTGTTGGTTTATTCCAGCCAACCACTCTTCGGCCTTGCACTTACTTCGGCTGAAGAGTAACAAGTGTTGGTTTATTCCGGCCAACCACTCTTCAGCCATGCACTTACTTTGGCTGAAGAGTAACAAGTGTTGGTTTATTCCAGCCAACCACTCTTCAGCCTTGTACTTACTTCGGCTGAAGAGTAACAAGTGTTGGTTTATTCCAGCCAACCACTCTTCAGCCTTGCACTTACTTCGGCTGAAGAGTAACAAGTGTTGGTTTATTCCAGCCAACCACTCTTCAGCTTTGCACTTACTTCGGCTGAAGAGTAACAAGAGTTGGTTTATTCCAGCCAACCACTTCTTCAGCCTTGCACTTACTTCGGCTGAAGAGTAACAGGAGTTGGTTTATTCCAGCCAACCACTCTTTAGCCATGCACTTACTTCGGCTGAAGAGTAACAAGTGTTGGTTTATTTCAGCCAACCACTTCTTCAGCCTTGCACTTACTTCGGCTGAAGAGTAACAGGAGTTGGTTTATTCCAGCCAACCACTCTTCAGCCATGCACTTACTTCGGCTGAAGAGTAACAAGTGTTGGTTTATTCCAGCCAACCACTCTTCAGCCATGCACTTACTTCGGCTGAAGAGTAACAAGTGTTGGTTTATTCCAGCTAACCTCTAAGTTAGTTTTTTCCAGCTAACTTAGAACAATGCTTGCAATATACCTAATCTTTACTAAGGCTAACTTTTACAAAGAACATCTTGTGCTGAAAAGAATTGCTTGTTTTATTGAAGGAAGAAAAAATTACACATATTTGAAAAAAGAAAAGCTAAAAGTAAAATAGCTTGAGATTGGCCGTGTTCCATGGCCTAGGGATTGCTTTGCCATCCTTGTCTTCTAGGTGGTATGCCCCTTTGCCTGCTAACCCAACCACCTTATAAGGACCTTCCCAGTTTGGGCCTAGCTTGCCATCTCCTGGGTTTGAGGTGTTTCCCATTACTTTGCGCAGTACCCAATCGCCTATCTTGAATTGTCTTGGATGCACCTTTTTGTTGTATTTTCTGATTAACTCTCGTTGGTATGTGGCAATGTGAACCAGTGCTCTTTCCCTTCTTTCCTCTGTAAGGTCAAGTTCCAATGTTATGGCTTCTCCATTCAAGTCAGGATCAAAATTCTCGCTTCGAATTGTGGGGAGGCCAACTTCTAGTGGGATTACTGCTTCCATTTCGTAGGCTAAGGAGAATGGTGTTTCTCCTGTTGATCGCCGAGGTGTGGTGCGGTAAGCCCATAAAACATGAGGAAGTTCCTCCGCCCACTTGCCTTTTGCTTTCTCTAGCCTTTTCTTTAGTCCATCCAAGACGACTTTATTTGATGCTTCTGCTTGCCCATTTGCTTGAGGATATGCCGGTGTAGAATTGTAGAACTCTATCTTGTATTCTTCACAAAAGCTTCTGAAGATTCTGCCGTCGAACTGAGTACCATTGTCTGAGATCAATGCTTTTGGTATGCCAAACCGAGTGATGATATTCTGCCAAACGAACTTCTTCACGTCTTTTTCTTTGATTGATGCCAATGCTTCTGCTTCCACCCACTTTGTGAAGTAGTCTGTTGCTGCGAGAAAGAACTTCCTGCCGCCGGGCGCTGTTGGAAGTGGTCCTACTATGTCCAAGCCCCACATTGCGAAAGGCCATGGGCTTGTTAGTGGTAGGAGTTCTCTTGCTGGTTGATGTATTTGGTGTGCGAATTTTTGGCATTTCTCACACTTTTTCACATATTTCTCTGAGTCTGCTTGTATATAGGGCCACCAATATCCTTGCGAAATAGCCCTGTAAGCGAGCGACCTTCCCCCTTGATGACTTCCACACACCCCTTCGTGTATTTCAAACAAGAATGCTTCTACTTTGCTGGGATGAACGCACTTGAGGTAAGGCCCAGAGAATGACTTCTTGTATAATGCCAAAGATGGAGATAGCCAAAATCGCTGTGACCTTGCCCTCATTCTGTTAGCTTCTTTTTTCTCTTCCGGTAGGATGCCGTCTTTTAGGAACAGGATGATGGGATCCATCTAAGAAGGGCCTAATTCTGTGCAACATACTTCTTCTGCTTCGGGGTTTTCTATGCTTGGTCTTGGTAAGAAGTCGATGAGTAATGGATGAGGGATTGATGTATCTGCCATTGAGGCAAGGCCTGCTAGTTCGTCCGCTCGGCTGTTTTCCTCCCTGCCAATTTGTTCTATCCTTACTACATCAAATTTCTTGATCTCTGTTCTGACTAACTCTTGGTACTTGGCCATTCTGTCGTCCTTTGCTTCGTATTCGCCAGAAATTTGGTTTACCACCAGCAGAGAGTCACTGTATACCATTAGTTCGATGGCCTTCATGTAGTATGCCGACTTAAGTCCTGCGAGAAGCGCCTCATACTCCGCTTCATTGTTGGATGCTGGGAAGCCAAGGTTGATTGCTTGCTCTACAACCAGGCCGTCTGGAGAGATGAGGACTATGCCAAGCCCTGCACCATGTCGGTTAGATGCTCCATCGACAAAGAGTTTCCACATCTCTCCAACGAATAACTTCCAGCAAGTGGAAGGATCAGATGATGTCGTGGGGTCTAGAATGGTGTTTTCTTCAAGGTCCATGTTGGCTGTCTGCCCTTCGTCCTCTGTTTGAACTGCTGGTGAGCCTTTGTTTGTCTCTTCCTTGTTGTCCTTAGTATGGTCTGCCCTGGTGCTTGATTGACTACCTTCTACTAGGGGTTGTGCTATTCCGGCGTCAACTTCTGTCCCTAGTTCGGTTGTGTCAGTTAAGTCGACTGGGCAGATATGATGACTTCCAGGAGTAAACTCTGCGACGAAGTCTGCCAAAGATTGGGCTTTTATTGCGGTCTTGGGTTGGAACTTGATGTCGAATTGTCCCAACTCTACTGCCCACTTCAAAATTCGCCCACTAAAGTTCGCCCTTTCAAACAGAGCTTTTAATGGAAAGGCTGTGAGGACAACTATGGTGTGGGCGTGAAAGTAGTGCGCCAATTTTCTGAATGCCATCATTAATGCTAATGCTAGTTTCTCCAAGGGCAAGTACCTTGTTTCGACTCCCAATAATGTCTTGCTGACATAAAAGATGGGCAAGTGTTGTATTCCTTCTGCACGAACCAACACTGCGCTGACTGCGTGCTGAGAGACTGCCAGGTACAAAAAGAGTTCTTCACCAGGTACTGGAGTAACAAGTAGTGGTGGGGAAGACATGTACTCCTTCAAGCTTTCCAGAGCTCGGTCGCATTCTTCATCCCACTCAAATTTGGCCTTCAAAGCTTGGAAGAATGGTCGTAGTCTGTCTGATGACCTGCTTATGAACCGGTTGAGTGCAGCCGCCATACCGGTAAGATGCTGCACTTCTTTGACTAAGTTTGGTCTCTCCAACTCTTGTATTGCTTTAATCTGAGAAGGGTCTGCTTCTATACCCCGGTTGGTCACAAGGAAGCCCAAGAATTTGCCAGATCCAACTCCGAATGCGCATTTGGACGCATTGAGGCGCAACTTGTGTTTCTTCAGGATCTGGAACATCTCGCCTAAGTCTTTAAGATGGTCATTTTCATTCTTGCTTTTGACCACCATGTCGTCGATGTAAGCCTCCATTGTTCTGCCTAACAATGGTTCAAACATCTTGGTGACCATCCGTTGGAATGTCGCCCCTGCGTTCTTTAGGCCAAAGGGCATGACCTTGTAGCAATATAACCCCCTTGGTGTTGTGAAAGATGTGACCTCCTGGTCTGGTTCATGCATGGCGATCTGGTGGTAGCCTCTGTATGCATCCAGAAAGCTAAGTCGGTTATGCCCTGCCGTCAGGTCCACCAGTTGATCTATCCTTGGTAGAGGAAAGCTATCTTTTGGGCAAGCCTTGTTGACAGTTTTGTAGTCGACGCAGACACGCCATTTACCATTCTTTTTTGGCACTACGACTGTGTTGGAGATCCATCTTAGGTAGTGCACTTCTTTTATTGCTCCTGCCTCCAGCAGGTTGCCTACCTCTTCCGCCACTATTTCGGCGTGGTGGAGTGCCGATCTGCGTGTGCGTTGAATGACTGGTCTGGCGGATGGGTGGACATTGAGTTGGTGACTGATGAAGCTTGGATCAATGCCTGGCATGTCGTAGGGTGTCCAGGCGAACACTTCGATGTTAGAGGTCAAGAATTCCAAGACCTCTAATCTCTCAGTGCTGGACAATGACGAGCCGAGCAAAAAGAACTTATCCGGGTTCTTTTCATCTATCTTTACTTCTACCAAGTCCTCCACCACTTTTTGATCTGCCGTCTTGCCAACATCTGCGAATAGTTCATTACTTTCTGGTTCTTCCACCGAATGAACGTACCCTTTGGCAGCGCGGCTGCCATTCGTCATGGCAAAGCACTGTTTTGACATGATTTGATCCCCATAGACTTCTTCAATTATACCGGCGTTATTAGGAAACCTCATCACTTGGTGGTAGGATGACGCCACCGATCGCATGGCATGCAGCCATGTTCTGCCCAAAATGATATTGTAAGTGGAGGGGACCTTCAATACCCAGAACTCCACTTGTTTTGTTACACTTCCTGCCCTGACTGGAAGAATTATTTTGCCGACGGGCCATTCTGGCATGGAGTTGAATCCGATTAAGGGAGATACAGCAGGCGCCAGGTCTTTGTCTTGTAGCTTCAGTTGTTTGAATGTTTCATAGTACATGATTTCACATGAACTACCCTGGTCAATCAGAATCCGCTTGACGTCAAAATCCTTGACTCGGAGAGTGACGACTAGGGCATCATTGTGAGGACAGTATATCCGCTCCAAGTCTTTATCCGAAAAAGATATGACGTTTGTTGCTTCTGTCTTCCCTTTCTTGATGGCAGGTTGGGCACTTAATACTTTCCTAAAGTGCTCAGCCTTCTTGATTGATCCTCTGAGCTCGCATACACGCTCAGGTTCAAAGACTCCATGTATTACATTGATGATGCCTTGTGGTGGGGCGTCGTTCGGCATCCCATTGGGGTTATTATGATCCTGGGGGGCTGGCTGTGTCCCTCTTTCAATATATTTGTCCAAGTGGCCTGCTGCCACCAGTTCTTCCAAGTGTTGTCTTAGTGGCGTGCAATTCTCAGTTCGGTGCCCCTTTTCTTTGTGGAAGGTGCACCGTGATCTGTCGTCATAGTCTTTCTGAGCTTCTCCCAGCTTGGCTGGCCACTTGACAAAAGGCTCATCTCTTATTTCGCTCAGAATCCGATATATTGGTTTTTTGAACACTGTTGTTATGGCAGTGCGGATTCTCAACCATCTTTTGTCTGGGTCTTCTCCGTTATCTCGTCTGCCACGCCCGTTTTTATTCTGCCGATCTACTGCATTGACCTTTGCTGAGGCCTTCTTTTCTGGTACTGTAGTTGCACTAGATTTTGCTTTGGCACGTGCGCCATCCTCTTCTACCCTGATGTGCTGATGCACTCTTTCCATCAGGGCCTCCATGGTGAGGGGTGGCGTCATGGTAATCAAATCCCTTAGTCTGTTCCCTACTGGTAGGCCTCTTTTATATTGCGCAATGGCTAGATTGGTGGGGCAGTCTCCAATCTGGTTGAATGTCTCCCAGTAGTGACTGTTGTAAGATCTGAGGGTCTCTTTTTCACCCATGTCGATGGAGAGTAACTAGTCTATCTCCACCGGCGTTTTAGTGTTTGTTCGAAACCTTGTTACAAATGCTTCCGCCAGTTGAGCCCAGGAGGCTATGCTGCCTTCTGGGAGTTTCTCGAACCAAGTCAAGCCCAAGTCGCCAAGGCTTGATGGGAAGAGTATACACATTAAGGCCTCGTTTCGCCTGTACACAGCCATGACTTGGCGAAAGTGGCTCAAGTGTGAATACGGGTCCGTCTTCCCTTCATATGTAGTGAATTTCGGCTGAAGGAAGCCTGATGGTAGGGGCACGTTTTCGATTGCTGGAACAAACGGCGAAGTCTGTAGTCTTGCCAATGCTTTGTCCGTTGGTTCGTAGGCCGGTCGCGGTATTGGCATTCCAACCTCGACGCTTCCATGCGTCCGAGGAGCCAACCGTTGTAAGGCCGAAACTCGTTGTGGATCCCTCGCCCTGGCATCCTCCTTGCATCGTGCTTTTTCTTCGAGTACGGTTCGTAAGTCGAATGACCTGGGCAGCTCTGTCTGTCTAGATCTGGTTTGGTGTGAGTGCGAAGGCCAATACGTGCTTTCTTCAGTGTATGATCTTTCGGATCTCGTCCTCTCAGACCTGGAGTGACGAGTTCTGGAGGATAAGGAATGAGTGTCGCCTGTCCTGAGGCTTCTGCTTTCTCCGTGGGAGGGTGTAGCATTCCTACTACGATTCTCTGAGTGGCGAGGGGGCGTCTTGTGCTTGCGCCCCTCTCCTGTCGCCACATCTTTAGTCTTCATCTGGCGTTTCAAAGCCTCCATGTCCGCTGCCATCTTCCGAATTAGTTCATCTTGCTCCTTCACGCGATCCTCCAAGGCTTGAGGATCAATCCTCCTCCTTTGCCTGTCAGGACTTTGAGAGTGACGAGGGCTGTTATGCCGCCTTCCTCTGCCATTCCTCCTGGAGTTATGTTGTTGGGGCTCCAGATCTGCCATAGGAGGGACAGAGGGTAATCCTTCTCGCCTTGCGCCCCCGTCTGGAGTTAGCCCGTCGACGGCGGACTGCGGTAGTTCTTCAATGTGTGCCATTGATTGAGAAAATGAGAAGCTTAGTCAAGAGGTTTTTGTTCTTGTCTGTTTGTTCCCACAGACGGCGCCAATTGTACGGGGAGGAAATAATTCTCCTCGTATAATCCTGTTGACCAAGTCCACGCTCCTCCGTACGACGTCGCTTTAGCACCTGAAAACACAAACGTGAGCTAGCCGGCGGGTGTGTGCCGGAAACCTCTCCGATGCCTAAGTCAGCAAGCTTGGCAAATAGACAAAGTTTTATGTTCTCAGAAAGAATTGTGTTCAATTACCTCCTCCAAGGTGATGTTTGTGAGCTTTTATAAGTTTCCTGTGGCACAATCCTAGTAGGACTTGTATTTCTCCACGCAGAGTCCTCCTAGGATTCATACTCCTAAGGATAATGCTTATCCTTTTACACCCTCCCCCACTGCTTAAACCAAGTGGGATGGTTTTCACCATGGCCGAACTGCTATATGACCGAAATAAGCTTGGCTATGCAGAGCCACAGAGAAGGCCGAACTGTCCTTAGCTCGGTCTTCTCCCCCAACTCCTTATCTCGGCTTTCCCCTGTTCAACCATGGTGGGTTTAGATCAAACTTCCAAGTAGCAAGTTCTGACCGACCTAACCAAATTATGACACGATCGGACTAATGTAAGGCCGGACTTACTTCAAATTGCCACCGGACCGGAGTTGCTTTACACATTCCTGAACCGGAGTAACCACACCTCTCCTGGGCCGGAATAACTACACTTCTCCTGGACCGGAGTATCTATGCCTCTACTGGGCCGAAATATTACTACGGCTTCTTACCGATTCCTTCACACTTTGGGCCGCAGGGCCCAATTCACAGCTCGGCCCAATTCTTTCCCAAAAATTACCCTCTCAGTTTCAATTGATAATTTATGTAATTTTATTATTATACAGGAGAGCAATTATGAAATTTATTTTTTTTAATTAATTCTATTAAATAAAAATTCTAATAAGAGTGCATTTGTAATTTTTCAAACCACAAGGGACAATCTGTCTTTTAAGCAAAAACCTGAAGGGGTTATATTTGTAATTTAACCTAAAAATTAATCATTATAACTTTTCAAACACAAACTTTTTCAAACTTAAAAAAAAATATAAATAAATAAATAAATTACACTAACACCCTTCAAATTTGATCCGATTATATCCCACCCTCTAACATTCTAGAAATTATATTCTTACTCATGTGGTTAATAATCTCATTTTACAAACTCCCATACTTATATAAGAGGCAATTACCCCTGGTAAAAAAAAAAAATTATATTGAAAAAAAAAAGTAAAGCAAATGAAAGAAAAAAAATAGAGGAAATAAAGTAAAGCAAGGAAAAAAAAAAAAAAAGAAAGAAAAAGAGTGCATGTGTTGACTTTTTGGCTTTCGAAGGTTATTTTTGCAATTACGAGCGTGCCAGTAAGGATCAATCAGTCCTTACAGAAATTTAATTGCCAACCAATTATCAGACGATTGTGTTTTAGTTCTCTCAGCCTCAATGAAGAGGACTTTTACTGGTGGCTTGATTTAGGAGAATTAAGCAAAATATCAATCAAATAAAGAACAACTGAAGCATTTCATTAGAATGAAAAACTTACAATAATTCAAACTCAGCCTCGTAAAAGGTTTACAGTGACAATCTACTTGAAACTACTCCTATGAATGAAGTGCAGTGCAGAATTTAAAGTGTTGGAATGTAAAGAATATGAAATGTAAAACTAAGTAAAGTAGAATAAGACTGGTTTTTTGGATCTGAGTTTGGGGGGGTTTTCTGGGGCTTTCTCTGCTATTTATACTGCTCAAGAATGACCATCGAATTGTATTTCCATCCGTCGAACTGCTCCTCCATGATCGCTGATCATGTTGCCTCAAGATTAGCTCCATTACGCCATTATTTGCAGTTAGGCTTCTCTCATAAATTTGAATTTGGAATGTGAGCAACCGCTGATGCCACATCACCTTGTATCTCTTTGTTTGATCCACTGCTACTCAGATCTCGTAACAACCAATACTAACTGCTATGTGTACGATCAGGATCGAAGACTTGAATAGTCTTCCCATACTACCCTTACTTTGCCACGCTTCGAATTGTAACTGGCTTGTACAAAATATGTAGCCAACATTACCCCCTGCACTAATATACCCAATACTTGGTGATATTAGTGGATCAGGGTCTCTTTCCCACGTCTTAGAACGTGCATGGGTTTTGCATTCTCCCAAAAATGCAACTGTCATTCATCATCTGTATTAAACTCTCCTTCAATCTTTTGAACACCCCCACCACCTTAGTATTCGAACAGACTGATACATTTTTTATGGCCGAATAAATTTTTCCCCCCATTGATCGAGCACGCGAAGAGTCATATGATGATGCTGTTCTTCCTCGAAAGAACCTCCATGCATTAATTAGCCACCTTTACCCACATTTCTATATTCAGGTCATGGATGCCTTTACAAATTATCAACCCTTGGACTTCGAACATATTGCCCTTAATCCTTCGATTCAGAAACTCACAAATATGGACATGGAAAGTTCTTCTTCTGACTCACCCTTGGACTACGAACAAACTGCTCTCAATCCTTTGATTTAGAAAGTTACAAATATGGACATGGGAAGTTCTTCTTCACAACCCTCTACATGGGACAAGGCTGCGACTTCTTTCTCCTTTGGGGCTTCCGACTGGACAAGCTGGTCAAAACCCGAGGCCTGTGATTTGAGGGAACGAATCAACCATCACTTTGTCGAATTTACTGACCCTTTAGAGTTCCCTTCTTATGCGCAAAGCTCGGTGGTCTATCCCTACGTCCCCATTGACCATCGACGTAGTTTGGAGGAGAATCTGCTTGTAGCATAGTATACATCCTCTATACCTACAAAGATAGTGCACGTCGCCCGATGCCTAGAAGAGGCACAAGGGTACAATCCATCATTCTTAGCCCAGAAGGCAAAGATTTGTTCTTCTGACTGGCTCGATTATATTAATACCCTTGTTCCATCTCCTGAAATAGAAGTATCCACACCTTCCCCTCCACTAAATCCTTGCTGGACAGAGAGATTGAGGCTTGCCCTTTTCGCAGATAAGATCTTTCCACCTTACAAGCCTGCACCTTCCCCTACTCCAGCTGAGCGGAAGCAAGCTCAACTTCTGCTCGCGGCTTTTTCTCTCTTGCCATTCAATGTTCTTGAGGACAAAGTCTCTTTCAAAAACCTTCGATGGGCTTGTGATATTCTGACTCGGGGTCATGTCCTCAATCTCCTTCCCCAAGCAGAACTTCACATGTTTTTGGACCAACTTCCATTGCTTTTCCACTGGCATCAGACCTCTATGGCCACCACACAATCTTTAGACCAACTTTTGTCCCTTCGAATTCATGCCCAGTACGAAGCAGAGAACTTCATTGAAGAATTCAATGATTTCAAAAATAAAGATTTTGCGTACTGGGATGACTTAGAGATAGACAAATTGGAACAAGGATTGAGAGAAACAGCATTCTAAATAAAGGCTGAAGAGCTCTTTTACGAAATAAGAGCACATCAACTCATGCAGCCAATGTTAGAAGAAATAGAGGATAGAATAAACAAATAACAGAAATTCATTGATCATTGTTGGACTAAATTTCATGATCTTGTTATTTATGCCATTCCTTATTTTTATGAGCTTGAGTTTGTACCCAAATAGGGTCATCCGATGTAATTGCTTTGGTTTTTAATACCACTAAAACTTTTTCTTTCTTTGGTATGGTTTGATCTTATCTCCATTTGTCTTTTAAAAGCAAATTCAGAACTTCGAACTGAACAAGCTTATCCTTCGAGCTTGGACTCGATTGTTTTAAATGAAACACTAAAAGAACCAACAATGAACCTGTCCAATTTATGGAATATAGTTAACAATTTTTGTTGATTTTTATTTAAAATTGGTGCTTCGAATTTAACAATCTTACCCCTTAAAACTTGTTTCGATCATAACCAACATATGGCATGGTCAGTATGATCAATCAGTTTTAAATTGACCATTTTTCCTTTGAATAACAGTCCATACTTTCAAAAATATGAAAGCTCCTTTTTAGGGCTGCACTGTTTTAGTCTAGAAAGAACATCTTTCTTGAATACAAACCAATTATTGGTTTTGATGTTTTGAACAGCAATTCCCATCCTTAAGGGATCTCAAGTCTTGCTTCGAAGAACATTACTTTTATTGAGAAACCTAAAACAGGTCTTTAATCCCTTTGAAGTAAATGAATACTTGAGCATTCTTGCATCCATTAGGTATGAAATGTGCTTCGAAGCCGATTTCGTAGTTTCGAAGCCGTTGTTATTTGAATTTTGGCGCCAAAATCTGGTTTCGAAGCCAAATATTTTATTTCGAAATTGGTATTATCATCTGGGCTGTGTTTTTCTCTCCAAAAGTATCAATATTGAAGGAAACTCTTCGTATTCGTACTTTTAGTACTTAACAAATTACGTGATATATTTTCCAGACACAAAGGCTTTTAAAACCCTTTTATTTCGTGCTCTGAAATCACTCGCTCGTTCAAAACACAAACCCTTCTCCTCTATTAACCCTCTCTTCCTTGCTGCTTGTTACCAATGGTTTCTTCTTCTCTCAAAGTGCTTGCTGGTGATCGTATAAGCCCAACCATGGCTTTGAAAAAATGCACTGATGAAGAGGTCACCAAGTTAACAACTGGTGAATCAAGCGCCATAGACGGCCGTCTCTTCGTCCCTCGCCACAGCAACAAACAAGAGTACATCTTGGGCCCCATCTTTCGAGAGGCTCCTGCTCAACTTCCAGCTTTATACCCTCGGCTAAAAGACCATTTTCTTCTCTACGAAGGAGGGCTCGATTGGGGAAATTGGAGGGTGACCTGACCTCATCGCTACTAGCCAACATTGAGAGCTGAATAGGAAGAATGGTATGACAGAGTTGTACTTACGCGAGAAGACGACCTGCAAGAGCTCTGTATTCTCGATGCCCTCCGTCTTTCTAGGTTTATCATTCTTGAAGACCTTTTCTTGATTCCTGCTGCTCTTTGTTTTTGGAACATGGCCTTCAATTTTTTCCAATTTCGGTGTGACATGATGGCTCCTACCGTTCTTGATATTTGCCATCTTTTAGGGTTTCGCCCCTTGGCTCTCCTTTCACTCCCAGTTATCCAGACTTCTCTGTTAAGTTCTCATTTTCACCCTTAAACTCCTCCTACAGTGATTTTGTAAAGACCGAAAATAAAAGGGTAGGTCCCGTGAGGGATAGAGAACTTTATTCCTTCATTTTGTACTGGTTGTGTAAATTCCTTTTTTGTACATCATCTCAGAGGATTATGCCTGAGTTCGCTCCACTTGCGAAGGCATTTGTGTTTGAAAAAATGTATAGCCCTGGCTCCTTACCTCTTAGGCCATGTTTATAGAGCCTGCTCCCAATTTTCTGAGAAACCTCTCAATGTGAACCGAGGGGGTCCCCTTTGGGTGCTCCAACTTTGGCTCTTCGCCTATTTCACTGATTTGCATCCCAAATGCTTAAGATTTCTTGTTCAGGAACCTAGCACTTATGGGGAGAAGTATGCCAGGATTGTTCTTTATCCTGCTTCCTTTGCTTATTACCTCACCTTTTTTCACCAACTCCCTATTTCTCCATCTCCCATCTTCTTTTGTCCCTTTGATGCCAGTAAAGGACCTGCTTGGCTGCAAACCTTTTTGGTTGATAAAGAGTGTTCCACCTCACCTCACAAAGATATGTGGGCTTCTATTTTGCTACCAAGGGAGCTGTTTATTGACACTTTAAACCCTCGAGCTTATAAATGTATAGCTGAGGTGTACTGCCTTTCTCAGTTTTCCAGGCAATTTGGGTTCACTCAGACGATTCCTATTCCACTTTGCAGTCTCTCGAATGTCTATCTTACAGCTAGAGACTTGAGAATACCCAGATCAAAGCTAGAGGCAGCTACATTTAGATTGCTGAAAGAATTATATGAGTTCACATTTGTCCCCTTACTTCCCTATGGCTTGGTTTTGAAAAGATTCAAAAAGTGGTGGTCAGTCAACATGGAAGTGTGCCTATTAGCGCACCCTCACGATTTACTGATAGGGTTAGGAGTGCCTTCTAGAGCTAAATCAACAACAGCTGAGAACATGCCTTCTCTTTCCACAGTTGCCCAAACTGTTCCTGCAGCCTCACCCCCTCCAGCTAGAGTCACTAGAGTTGCTTCAAAAAGGGGTAAGTAATTTCATGTCACTTTTCTTTTCGACTCTTTTTGTTTGCTTCCTTTACACTCATACATTTTGGTGCAGGGTCTCCACAAGAAGAATCTCTTAAGAGGACTGAAATTCTAGCCACTCTCAAGGACAAACAACAGCAGAAAAAGAAAAGAAAGCTGGTACTTACTCCTGAAGAATCTCAATCCCACACTGAAGAGGGGGAGATTGAGAAAGAACAGGAGGTACCATTGCAGAGAAAAAAGAGGAAGCAGATGACTGCCTCTTCTGCTGATTCAGTCGAAAACCCTACTTCTGGGACAACTACTAAAGCAGCAGAAAAAGAACTTGCCCCTGAAGAGTCTGAATCCCATCTTGAAGAGAGAGAGGTTGAGAAAGAACAGGAAATGCCAGCACCAATAAGGAAAAGAAGGAAAACGACTGTCTCTCCTTTTGACTTCGTCGAAGACCTTATTCATGAGGCAGCTGCTAAGGCAGTGGAACAAGAACATTCCAGGGCCATAATTGTCTTTGAGAGAGCTAAGAAGAGACGGCAGCATCAATTCTTAAGAGATGAAGCTGTTACTGCTGATGCAATCCAGAGGGAGGTTGCAAGAAGGCAACACATTGTTGAGCACTACTCTCTTCGAAGCTCTCCCATTGCTGTTATCACTTTTGAAACAAGTAACTTCTTTCAAGCCTCTATTGTTTCCTTCTTATCAAATTTTGGTGTTGAACTTGACATTATTGAGCCTATTCTTGGTGCTTCTCTTCTTTTGCAGCAACAACTACTGAGCCTATTCTTCCAATGAGGACTCCCTCAGTTTCAGTTGAAGTTGAACAGATGCAAAATATGAGGATTCTTCAGATAATGCTCCCACTTCCTAGGCCTACATTCAATGTATCCTCCTTGAGGCCAAGCATTCCTAAATTTCTTTCTTTTGGTTTGACTCCATATCTTCCTCATCTAACCTTTGACCCACCTCAATTCGATTTTCTTTCGAACCTTGCTTTTCCTCCTTCTTCTATGGAAATTCCAATTGCTACCCCATCTCTGATGGCAATTGATTCTCCTATAAAGAGTACTAGCAGTTTCCCAACTCATGGTTTATTACCTCTGCCTTGATCCAGTCCCTCATCCCTTGACCTATTGGTGGCTAGGACGATAGAGACTGCTGAAGATGCTCCACCCATTTCTCCTATCCCTATGCAGTCCTCTGTGCCTTCCACCACAGCTCTCTTTGCACCCTTCACGTCTACGGAGGAGGTAGATATCTTCGAAGCAAGACTAGCCAGTCTATTTGACATACCCTCTACCTCTCCAATAGCCAATGATGAAGCCGAGCCATTAGTCTTGGCTAACTCCTTGCTAGAAATTCTTAAAAGCTCCTCTTCTTCCAGTAGCAAGCCTTCTGAACCTCTAATGGACTTAGACACCTGCCTGGAACTATTAATCTCTTTTTCAAGGATCCCTTTTGAGGCTTTACAAAGGCCTATAATAAGAAATGGGTTCCTTCAGTGCTGCAAAGTTGCTGAGCAGTCCGGCATGAATGTCTCGAATCATCTCTCTCAGGCAGCGGCTACCATTGACTTCTACATCAACATTTGCCATGCTGCCAGGGCTGCAGAGGAGAAATTAGTGAGAGACCAGGGCTTTGTTTCCACAGTACATGCTGAAGTTTCAAGGCTAAAGGAACAACATTCCTCTGTCTCTCATTTCCGAACTCAACTACTAGAAAGAAAAGCTCAACTTGAGGAGGAGCTATCTGCAATGAACCAGGTTTTAATCCGAACTGACACCAAACTGCAAATCACCAACCAAGGATTGGCCAATCGAAAGGAAGAAATGACTGCAGCTATTCAGTTGTTTTCATCATTTAACAATAGGAAATCTGTTGTAAAAGAACAGTTAAGACATTGTAATGATTTTTGGGCCAATTTATGGCAAAATATACTAAACTCTTTATGAAAAACAAATTCTGATTTATCATTTGAGTACTCTTGTGTTCTTTTGCTTGAGATTTATTCTATTCCTTGTGTTTCCTAAATAGTTGGAAAATAAGGCTTCAAATATCTGCCATTAATCTTTTTGGGATGTATGTATCCATTTAAATTTCTCAAATGGTATGCTCCAAAAGGCAAGACTCTATGAATTTGATATGGTCCTTCCCAGTTAGGTGACCATTTACCAAACTTATGGCTTTTAATTCCTATTGGGAGTATTGTCTTCCATACCAAATCACCTTCATCGAAGCCAATGTGTTTGACTTTCTTATTGTAATTTTTGGCTGCTTTCTTTTTTTGAAAGAGAATGCTATTTAATGCCAGAATTCTAGCTTCATCTATTTCTTCTAATTTCAAGCACATACTCTGATGGTATTGCTCAGGATCTAACTGGTCTTGGCATCTTACCCTCAAAGACTTAACATTAATTTTCATAGGCAAAACAACATCATGCCCATATACCAAGGCATAAGGAGTAACTCCTGTGCTTGACCTTGGGGAAGTTCTATAAGCCCACAATACATCCAACAATAAGTTATGCCAATCCCTAGGATTGTCTTCCACAACCTTTTGTATTCCTTTCTTCAAGGACTTATTGGATGACTCAGCCTGGCCGTTGGCTTGTGCATAATAGGGGGTGGAATTAACAAAGCAAATTCCAAACTCTGCCACAAAAGACTTCACCATTTTTCCATTGAACACAGTCCCATTATCAACAGTTATAGTTTGTGGGATGCCAAACCTATGGATTAAATCCTTGATGAATCCAATGACCTCAGTCTGGTCTACAGCCTTGTATGGCTTAGCTTCGACCCACTTGGTGAAGTAATCAGTAGCCACTAAAATAAAACAATGATGCTTCGAAGAGGGTGGGTGTATTTTCCCTATCGTATCCATGGCCCATTCTCTGAATGGCCAAGGCTTTATTACTGCATGCAGGTCAGTTATGAGCACATGTCTTATTGTGCCATGCTTTTGACATGCCTGGCAACCCTTTGCATATTCTATGCAATCATTAAGGATAGTTGGCCAATAGTAGGAATGCCTTCAAAGCAGCCATCTCATTTTCACACCAGGCTGATAAGCACCACAGATGCCTTCATGAACCTCAGCCATAGCTGTTAATGCTTCTTTTGGGCCTAAACATTCCAGCAATAAACCATCTCCCCCCCTTTTGTAGAGAGCATTGTTATATATGATGTATTGCATAGATTGCAATTTAATTTTTCTGCTGGCCTTTGAGGATGGGCCAGCCAAGTACTGCATTATTGGATGCCTCCAATCTTGTTCTTGTAAGTCATTATGATTGACTTCCAAGACCACATTCCTTTTATTTAAGGGTGGTATAGATTTCTGGTATGTTGTTTGGCTTATGTCCCTTTGAGTATTATCCCTCATCTTGAAATTCGAAACTTTCTGAGCCACATCATTAGCTCTATTATTCAAGAATCTTGGGATATGAGTTACATTTGCTATTTGAAATTGAGAAAGCATATGTAATACAACAACATAGTATGGCAACATACTTATACTTTGACATTTGAAAATCCCTTTTACTTGGTTAACCACCAATTGAGAATCTCCAAATATGTCAACTGCATGAACTTGTAATCCAATAAGAATTTTCAATCCCACTATTAAGGCTTCATATTCAGCTTGATTATTAGAACAAGTAATTTCATCCACTCTGAAACCATGTGTGGTTTCTATTCCTTGTGGTGACTTAATCACTATACCAATTCCAGTTAGGCCATTGGCTTTCGATCCATCAAACCACATTTGCCACGGCTCAACACTAGCCATACCAAGTTCCATTATCTCTTGGCTCTTTGTTTGAGATGGATGGTCTGCCAAAAAATTGGCTAAAACTTGTCCTTTCACTACCTTTTGGGAAACATATTCTAAATGAAATTCTGACAAGGCTAATACCCATTTGCCAATTCTTTCCCTTAACATAGGTCTAGATAACATATACTTAACCAAATCTGTGATTACAATTACCAAGACAGTTGTAGACAAAAGATAATATCTTAATTTCATTGCAGCAAAATACAATGCAAGGCACTGCTTTTCTACAGCTGAATATTTACATTCACAAGAATTTAAAAACCTACTAAGGTAATAAAGAGGTTGCTCCTTACCTTCTTCATTGTCTTAGGCTAAGAAAGCTCCCAATGAATCTTCTGCTGCAGCTATGTACAACTTCAAAGGCTTATCGCCTTTTGGTGGCATCAGCACTGGAGGGTTGGCCATGTAGGCTTTGATTTCTTCGAAAGCAATTTGATGCTCTGTTGTCCATACAAATCTCTTCATCTCTTAACCTTAGCAAGGAAGAAAATACTTTAGTTTTCCCCGCAGTGTTAGAAATGAATCTTCGAAGAAAATTAACCTGTCCAAGGAACTTTTGTAATTCCTTCTTACTTGATGGGGGTCTGGCTTCAATGATGGCTTTGGCTTTATTCTGGTCAATCTGTATTCCTTTCTTGTGTACTACATAGCCCAAGAAATTTCCAGATGATACGCCAAAAGCACACTTAAGAGGATTGAGTTTCAACTTGAACTTTTTCATTCTTTCGAAAACTGCTTCTAAGTGAAACAGATGCTCCTCCATGGATTGGGATTTAACTACAATAACATCAATATAACACTCTAAATACCCTCCAATGAGGTCGTGAAAGATAGTGTTCATAGTCCTCTGATATGTAGCCCCAGCATTCTTCAGACTAAATGGCATTTTAACCCATTCGAATGTGCCAATATTTCTAGGACATCTGAATGCTGTTTTGTGAATATCCTCCTCTGCAATGCAGATTTGGTTATAACCAGAGTGCCCATCCATCATTGATAAAATTTGATGTCCTGTTGAACTGTCTACCAGCAAATCTACTATAGGCATAGGATACTCATCTTTTGGAGTTGCTAGATTTAAGTTTCTAAAATTAATGCATACCCTCATTTTACCATTCTTCTTAACTACAGGCACAATATTAGATAACCATTCAACATACCTGGCTGTCCTAATAAAGCCTGCCTTGAGTAGTCTAAGAATTTCTTTCTTAACTTTCTGAATCACTTTTGGACTTATTCTTCTTGGTTTTTGTTTGTATGGCTTGAAGTTAGGCTTCATAGGGAGCCTATGTTCCACTAATGACCTATCAAATCCTAGCAGTTCATTATAAGACCATGCGAAACAATCTTTATATCTCCTTAGAATAACCAACAACTGGTTCCTGTCAAGAGAATTCAACCAAGCACTTATATAAATAGGTTGTTGTACAGAACCTTCCCCTAAATTTATTTCTTCTAAGGGGTCTTGTATCTGAGAACTTACTGAAGCTCCTTCTTTGATTCCTTCTGGCTTCGAAGCAATCTCCTTGCTGTGTTCTGTTCCCAAGTTCTTTGATTCAACCTCTTCACCCTCCTCCTCATAGACAAAGTCTGTCCACAAGGCTTCTTCTTTCTTTATTTCCTAGACTTTTGTTTCAATGTTCAATGCACAGTATTTATCAAGGGCCAAAACTCTGGCTTGTTGCTGCTCCTGCTTGTAGCCAATTATCATGGCTTCTTTCTCTTGCTCTTGCACTTTCTGGACTATTGACTTTACATCCAATATTGAAAACTTAATTAGAGCCAAAGACTTGGCTTCTGGTGCTTCATCTCTTTGCCTACAACTAGGCATCATTGTCATCTTTAACGACAACCTCTTCATCAGCACTCTTCTGGACTAAGTGCTTCAGGTGTGTCACTTCCTCATCAGCCGTCACATCGGCTGAGCCATCAGATTTCCTTAGTATACTGAGTGGTGTCACCCTCTCAATATACAACTTGGCCTCTGCGAAGTCTGCGCAGGCTATGAAAGGTTGAGGATCTGCATCAATTTCCTTTGTCTCTCCATTGCCCAAGGCCATCATTATTTTATGATGCAAAGAGGAAGGCACACATTTGTTAGTGTGGATCCAATCTCTACCAAGTAAAGCATTGTACTTAGCATTACTTTCGATCATGAAGAATGTCATCATGCAGTCCCTGGTTCCCACACTCAGGTTGATGGGTAGAATTCCCTAAGCCATCTGTTTGTCTCCAGCGAAACCAGCAATGGTTGTACTGGTTGGGATTAACTTGGGATTCCTTTTCCCTAATTTCTTCAAGGAAGATTTCGGTAGTAAGTTCATCGCTGCCCCATTATCCACCAAGACTCGGTTCAATTGTATCCCATCGAAAAAGGCCTTGATATACAAAGGCTTGACATGCTGTGTCATAGAATTCGAGGGATACTCAAAAGGATACGAAAGGTTAATACTCACTACTTCTTCACTCTCATATTTAGTTTCCATTGGGGTAACCATTCCGGAATTATCTTGCACCATACTCACTTGTGAATCTTCGCTAGAGACTGGAATTGGGTCAATTTCTTGCCCCTTTTGATTCTCATCCCCAAATTGGAATTCATGCGGTAGTATGTGTACCATGTTCACTGACACTGAGCCAAATTGGATGGCTGGTTGTGTCTGTTTCTCCTTTTGGCCAACTTGTTCAGTTACTCCAGAAGCATCCTCCATGCTGCTCTCTGGTACTTCATTCTTCGAATGGTCTGTCACGACTAGTTTTTCAACTAGAAATGTTTGTTCAGCCATGAAGGCTTCGAACATTTTTTCCTTAACCATTTCTTTCTTTTGGCCTAAGCCAATTTCTGTCTCTACCTCGCTATCACTCTCCATCAATGCCTTTTCCGATCCTGCTAAACTGGACTTCTCTCTGGCTTTTAGTTTAGAGTGAACTTTGGCCAACTGTTCTCTGCTGCAACCCATTTTGTCTTGTAGAGTTGGTTTTGGAGTATGGTCGGACTTTGGATTCTTCTTTCCTTCTATCTGTACAAATGAAGAACTCTCTCCATTCTCTTTCAAGTCTCGCTGGTACTGAGTGTACCTCCGCTAAATTTTTCTCCTTTGTGATCTAGAAATTACAGGGACCATAGCTGGTTCCTTTGTTTTTGGGTGCTTAAGTAACACCCAATTATTTGAAGCCACCAAAGGAGGCTTAACCATCCTGCCTTGGTTTCCAATTACATCTCTTTGGGTAAACACTTTCCTAGATTTATTCTAAATCACAAACCAATCTGGAACCCTAGGTACCCACGAACCTACTGACCCTACTGTTGAACTGCTTGTTTTCTCTTTCGAAGTCATCTTTGAAGCTAGCTGTGAAGGCCACTGCTTGGTCCTGACTTCATGCTTTGGGCCTAACTCAGGCCTTCGATGAAGGTGTCCACTTTCTGCCTTGCGTGAGCCTGGTCTAGGGGGCCAATCTCTGGCTTTGATCCCATAAACTGAACCTCTCTCCAATCTCCTCTCAGAATGACTGCTCTCCATTCTGTAATAATTAAGTGGCCTGGATTCATGTAAAGGCCTCTTGCCTTTGGAATGCATCCTATCAGCTGTTGGTTTAACCCTCGATGGCTGCTGCTTGACACCAGATGGATACGGTCTTTTATTGTAAGCATTGGTTGGTTTAGGCCGTCTCTGCACATCCTTGTAGTATTGCTACCCATCAATTGGAAGTCCTTTCAACCACTTGTAGCTTAGTTTGCACCCAGGACACATCCTCTGCATTACAGCTGCTTCTAAGGAATCGTCATCCTGTGCTTCTTCCTTAGAGTCTTCCCTCTGGTGTGAGAAACCTTGTCCAATAGATGGTAGATTTCCAGTGTCTTTCTTGATAGTTGTCTGGTTGGCCACATGCATCTGCACATTGACTTCTTCCAATTCTTTCAAAGACGGGTTTTGAAAATCCAGCATAATGACATTGGCAGCCACCTCTCCAATTTCTGGAAATGGATTACTGTCAATCCCCATGGCCTTTTCAGCTTTGGCTGGGAATTTCAAACTTCCTTTCCGAATTTGTTCTTGGATCCTGTCTTGAAAAATAATACAGTTTTTAGTCGAGTGAGACCAAGAATTATGCCATTTACAATATAATTTTCCTTTAAGTTTATCAAGAGATGGAATTTTAACCCCTTTTGGTAACTTAAGGAAGTTGGCTACAAGCAAAAGATCAAAAATGTCATCTGCCTTAGTTAAATCGAAAGAGTATTTCCTGTGAGGGTCTTTCTTTTTAAACTGCTGGTCAATTGTTGTATCCTTATGAATTAATGCTTCACAGATCACAGGTTCATTCCCCACAATCTCTACTGCATCAATCTCATAGTTAGGATCTTTGTAATATGTCTTGTATGATGCATTATTTCGATCTTATTCCTCTTCTAGTAATGCTTCATACCTAGATTCCTTATAAGTCAGTTCCACTAAGTCCCTGAACTTTGTTGAGTCAAACTTCTTTTGAAGCCTAAACTCTAAGCCATTTTGAGCCAATTTTATGAATTCTGGCTCTGGCAAGATGACTCTACATTTATTTCGAGCCCTTTTAAATCTGGCAATAAACTGAGTAGCCTTCTCTTCAGGCCTTTGACTCAATCTTGCCAGATCTGCCATGGAAACCTCGGGCTCCGATTGGAAGAATTGGGCATGAAATGCCTCTTCCATTTGTTGCCAAGTTTGGATTGAACCAGGTGCAAGGTTAATGTACCATACAAATGCTCCTCCAGTTAGAGAGTTTGAGAACAGTCTCAGCTTCATATAGTTATTATTAGTGAATTCTCCGCATTGAGCAACAAACCTAGCAATATGCTCTACTGTTGATTGGTTTCCATTCCCATAAAAAAGGGCGAAATCTGGTATCCTAAAACCTCTTGGGTATTCATGTACCCTATCCACCCATTCTGGGTATGGTTTTCTGTACACAGGAGTCTGGACCCCCCGAGCCATCGGTCCACACATCTCTCTAACGATCTCAGTAATTTGGTCCTTAGGGACCATATTTTGTGCCTGCTGAACCACTACTGGAGGGGCAAACACAGGATTTGGTGGGTAAACTTGTGCCTGTGGTCCTCTTGGTCCATAAGGTGGTATATTTGGGACTAGTTGCCCCTGCGGTGCAGGTTGCTGTTAGGGGTGTGGGTAACCTCTTTGAGCCTGTCCTGCGAAAGGACCTGTGAAAGGTGCTGGAACTGGTGTTGTGTTTCTTCTATTTGTAGGAAACCTTCCAACCCCCTAGGTATAAATACGAATAAGGGATTAGTGAAACCCCTTGTGCTAGGTATGGCTTTGAACATGGGATTTGAAACTATTCTTATGCCATTTTCTTGTACTGGGCCAGATCCACCAAATTACATGGCTTCACTGTTGAGTACTGAGGCATTTTGACCTGCTATAGGCCTCAGAATAGGCTCGTACCAAGATTGAGGTGATGGTCTTTCACAGTTCTGATTACTAGTTTGACCATTAGAATGTCCATTAACTTGCAGAGGCTATTTATCTCTAGCTAATCTTTGCTGGGAGACATTCGAAATTTTCTCCATTTGTCTTACGTTTGTTAATTGGTGGTTATTCATTCGATCCAAAAAAGACGTTGCCCACTTTTCCATTGTGTTCATTAATTGCTGTCACATTGCATCTATTAAGGCACTCCATGGATTTATTGGCTGAGTAGATGGGAAAGTGGATGGTCCAATTCCTTGGTCTCGTCCAACATTACGAACATATGGTACTTGTTCTGAAGTACTGGTCTGTTCGACCATAGGTTCTAATAAAATGGGATTTCCACAGGATGTATTATCACATTATCCTCTGGATTAGGTATCTCTACCTTTCCTTCTATGCCTTCTTTCAGTTGTTCATTTTCTCCTTGTCTCCTACGTCTAGCCATTTCAATTGGTCCCACTGGGCGTGCCAAAAATATATGTTGGCTTTTTGGTTTTCGAAGGTTATTTTTGTAATTGCGAGCGTGCCAGCAAGGATCAATCAATCTTAACAGAAATTTAATTGCTAACCAATTATCAGACGATTGTATTTTAGTTCTCTCAGCCTCAATGAAGAGGACTTTTACTGGTGGCTTGATTTAGGAGAATTAAGTAAAATATTAATCAAATAAAGAACAACTGAAGCATTTCATTAGAATGAAAAACTTACAATGATTCAAACTCAGCCTCGTAGAAGGTTTACAGTGACAATCTACTTGAAACTATTCCTATGAATGAAGTGCAGTGCAGAATTTAAAGTGCTGGAATGTAAAGAACAAGAATGTAAAGAACAGGAAATGTAAAACTAAGTAAAGTAGAATAAGACTAGTTTTTTGGATCTGAGTCTGGGGGGTTTTTCTGGGGCCTTCTCTGCAATTTATACTGCTAAAGGATGACCATCGAATTGTATTTCCAACCGTCGAACTGCTCCTCCATGATCGCTGATCATATTGCCTCAAGATTAGCTCCATTACGCCATTATTTGCAGTTAGGCTTCCCTCCTAAATTTGAATTTTGAATGTAAACAACCGTTGATGCCACATCACCTTGTATCTCTTTGTTTGATCTACTGCTACTCAGATCTCGTAACAACCAATACTAACTGCCACGTGTATGATCAGAATCGAAAACTTGAATAGTCTTCCCATACTATCTTTGCTTTGCCACGCGTCGAATTGTAACTGGCTTGTACAAAATATGTAGCCAACAACATGAATTTAATATTTTCATTTAGTCTAAATAATTATAATAACAAAGGGTCGGTGCAATTTTTTAAACGTCATGAAGTGATATGCATTAAACCTAAAATTCAGAGGTACAAGTGTAATTTATCCAAAAATAAAAAATAAAAAAAATCAAGATATCATTAAAAAAAATCAACCCCAAATATGGCCTTAGCATCTCTCATGTTGACGGAGCTAGAAAAACATGCGGTGTCGAGTTAATTTTGTCGCTGTTCTTAACACCAAATAGGTAGAAGTATGAGATCATAATTTGGCTTAAAGTTTAAAATTGATTACTACAATTATAATTGGAGGACCAAGAACTATTTTGTGCCCTGAGTTTTGCTCCAACAAAAACGTGTCAGACCACTTAGGGCGATTTAGTAAGTGTGGATTGGTTTTTTAAATTTGTAATTTGATTTCGGATTAAAAAATAAAAAATTCATAATTTATGAATCGGTTTCCGAATGAACCCTACAGTTCTGGATTGTAACCGCACCCTCCCGTATATAAATAGCTTATATTTATATTATACACCCTCTCGTATAGTATTTTCTCTTATTCCATATAAAACTTAAATTCAAACCTAAACTTGCATAGTATCTTCTTTTATTACTTTTGTTTGTTAGTTTTTAGTTTTAATTTGTAATAATCTAAATACTTATAGTGGAACTAATTTTTCTTATAGTTGTTTAAATTCTAGAACAATATGTCACTATTATAGAAAGACATGTTACTATTGTGGAACTAATATAATGCTATATTTATGTTTTATGAAATTAAAATGTTCTATATCTTTTTTTTTTGTTATTTAATTATGTGAATTTGTGATTCTAAACAGATTCAATCCGTGTTTAAATGGATTGATTCGAATTGGTTCCATGATTTAAACGGATTAGATTGGTTTCAATTTTTTAGGAACCGTAAATAACAGATTGGTCATGATTTTATTCCAATCCGTGCCAATCCGAATTATGCTCACTCCTAACACCACTTATCATATATATATATATATATATATAAAATTTAAAGTAATATTTTTTTCATATTTACGAGTACATTATAATTTTTTTTTAAGAGAGTCACATCAATATATATTTTTTTAATTATATATACTAACTTTATCTATTTTATATATACTTTATTTGACAAATATTTATTTGCATATATTTTTCTTCGTAAATTGAGATAATTCACAAACTCAATACTAATTTTGCGTTTCACGTTTTTCTTTTTAATTTTTTCAAGGGTATTATGATTTTTTTAATGCTAAATTATTTTTTTTTCTTCTTATTTTCCCGTTCATTATTCTATACCCAATAAGAATTTTATACTATTTTATATTATGGATTTGTCGTTTAGATTTTATAGTGATTCTATATATGAAATTATATTTCATTTCCTACGTTATTTTATATAATCACAATTCACAAGTATTTTTTTATATTTTGACATCATATTACAAATGATTAATCACTTCACATACTAGAATGTATCTATCGTTTGGACGTTTTCATTATTTTTTTCTTTTTAGATTTAGATGTTATATGATTTTTTTTTAATTAGTTGTTGTTGAATTTATTTTATATAATTAATATTTTAATTTAATTAAAAGTATTTATTTTACAATCATATAATTTAATATATATATATATATATATAATATAAAATTATTATATGGTAATCCAACTACAATATATTTATATTTAATTTTTTAATAAATTTTGTATAATTTTTATTTCTACATATTTATTTTCCAAATGAATATAAAAGAAATTTAAATAGTTAGAATTATTTTTAATTTTATGTTACCAATTCTTCTTCTAATTTAACTATTGTTTTTAATATCAAAAAGAGTATTTATTTTACTATTTTATAATTTAATATGTAACAATTTTGGATTGTTTTGGAAATTTGTTTAAAAGCTAACTTTTTTATTTATTTTTTTATTGAAAAAACGTGTAAAAAAATAGAGAAATAATATGATCCAAAATAGATTAAAAATCAAAATTTAGTTTTTAACCATGTTTTCAAATTGACCCTTTAGAGAACGATAGCACCAATATTATTAAAATAAATAATTAAAATCATACTTTTATTTTAATTTTAATTTTAAATTAAAATTAAAATTGTTCTTTCATAAGACACATTCTACCATCAAATATTTTTTAGAAAAAAAAAAAAAAAAACAATAATAACACGTGTACGGGTCAAGTGCTAGTTACACCACTAATATGGACCAATCAAGTTGGTATAGAATGGTTTTAGTTATTTCAAAAAAATAAATAAATAACAAAATAATTATAGAACAACATGCATTGTTTCAAAAACATCCAATTATTTCAACAAAAAAATTATTTGGCGAGACTCAAAGCCACTTTACCTACCACAAGAGTTTGAAACGGAGAAGAATTCGACTATTCAAGATTTTACTTTTGATTTGTATTATGCCCCATAAGATAAACATGTTTAATTTGTCGCAATTTTTCCAATGGGATTATTAAAAGCACCTTCTTTTTTTTTGTACTTTTTTTTTCAAATGCCTTTTTTATCCAATATTTGCTCTTGGGTCAACCTTAGTAAACAAAGACTATGTTTGACATGAACTTAAATTTTTTGGTTATTTTAGTCATAAAAAGATAAAATAGGTTAAAAAGTTAATAAGACAAAATGTATATCCAAATCACAATCATTTTATTTTTTCTCTCACAAATGTAAAATAAAAATAAAAAAATTCATTCTAAACGAAACTTTTTAATTCCGGACTAAAATAATAAAACAACACACATCCCAAACGAAGGCAAAGATATGCATGAATTTTCTCCTATTTGTTCACCAACACATTGTCTGCATCTAACAAATTTTAAATTATCTATTATTTCGACTTCAATCGTAGAATGAAAAAAACCAATTTTATTCTCAATTGGTTTTGTCTTCTGCCTAAAAAAATTCTTCATAGGGTGGCTAATTTCCTTGTGTGTTTTTATTGTTCTTGTTGGACTAGGAATTAATCATAGCGACATGTGAGTTGGAATCGATAAAGAATTTCCAGTTTTTACACATCTTGGCATAAAATATACGAATAAATTTACAACTACCCTGAGTCTACTCAAGTCTTTGAATACTCCATTTTTTTATTCTCAAGGAAAAATATATTGTTAAAATATTAGATTGACATTCTCTCATATTCACATCTCAATATGAGAGTATTTAAGAGGTCTGTGTAGGCCACCAATAGTCCCATTTGAATTAACTAAACTGTTCATTTGGTTGGGTCCTTAATGTGTATCATCCATAACAAAAATTAGGTTGATCCGATAACTACAACTTTTTTATTTTATCATATTTGTCTTTAAAAAAGATAGATGGTCTATTTTCAAAAATATATTTGCTGTCCATTTCTTCATAGACAAATGTGGTAAAATGAAATGGCAACAATCATAGAATCGAACTAATTTTTTTCATTAATGATATACATTGAGGGTCCTATGAAATGAACGGTCTAAATTATTAAATTGTGACACGTGGTGGGTCCCACGGGCCTCTCAAAGCGACTCATATTAAAATGTGAATATAAGAGAAGCCTAACATTAAAATATTACCTTTAAATTTATCTCTAATAATGGGAACTATTATATGTCAATTGTTAATTTAGTTAGGATCATTAAACTAAACACAACTTTTATCATGTCAATATAAGTAAATTTAAAAGTGATTATTAGGAATATCTAGCATTGCTCATTATCAAATAATGTAAATTAGGTATCAAATGAACTATCTTTTGAGTACTTTACAATTTGGAAAGCACTTGAAAATCGGTCTTCCTTAATTTTACTACAATGACATGACAATACAAATTATGTGTTAAGTTTTAATTTGTCAAAAATTTAATTTTAAAAATCCCAACTTCCTTGCCATGAAATTATGGGTGAATTGTGAATTTTAAATTGTGGATCTCTAATATTCTTTGTTTACTAACATAAAAACTAAACGCTGAATCAATCATAAACAGGAAAATAAATGAATAGACAACATTTTTGAGATATGAATCCAACCAATAAATCTGGTAAAATTTTGTCAATGATTAACCTTTTTGCGTGTGATTTTGTGTTTGCACCATTTTTATTTTGTTTAATGGCTGAGAAAACGGCAGGTGATGCTTGATTACGTGATGGATTTGTATTCCTTTATTAATTTTATTTACAGAAATTTTTAATTTTATTTTTTATTTAACATACTGGTGGTTGTCTGATAATCAAGGTTGCCATGAGACATCAATTTTCGATTCAATTATAACAATAAATAGCTGAATGGAGCAAGCTTCACCGATGAAATTTGTGGCCATGAACACTACTTTAATCTGAGGGCACCGACAACCATTAGATATGTCATTGTTGAAGAGATTGATGGAGGATAATTCTGTACTGCAAATTGCGAGATTTCATGTATATTTTCATGTTAGGTATTACATGATAATGTCTACATAACACTTCTTATTTTATTTATTTATTTATTTTATTTTTTTATGGAGGAGGATTTTTTCTAGTCTAAATTTTAGACTGAGGAACGCTATTTGAGCCTGTAGGACTCACTATAAGTTTCGTTTCGATAATCTGAACCGTTCATTTTGTCGGACACTTTATGTATTTCATTTATACAAAAAATTAAATTAATCTAATAACTATAATTTATTCAATTTATTATATTTTTTAACTTAAAAAATCTGAACTGAAAAAGATTGGCATCCTTACTTCATAATTAACTAAAAATGTACAAAGCTACATTTGTAGGGTGTATTACTGATCAGTCCATTTCTATCAAAATAATTAAAAATTAATGAAAATTTTTATCAATATTAATAATTGAAACTATAATTTTTTTTATAATTCTATAATTATTTTTGTGACACAACACGAAATTGTAAGGGTAAACTATTAATAGGTCATAATAATTGGACTTAATTCCTATTAAGTTCTATTAAAAATAAGTCTTGATAAAATTGTCACTAAAAATAATTTTTTTGTGATAATTTTTTACGTATGTCGTTCAAAATTGACAATTAATAATTTTTTTTATTATGATTTTTATAAATTATCACTAAAATTTATAATTAATAACTTTTTTTTATAAAATCTATTAGATAATAAACCTACTTAGTAGCACGTACACGTAAGGAATTCAAATTGTAATTCCCTCTTCTTTATATGGAAAGCTGGAAGGGTTTACTGCAGAGAGCCAAAAAGTCTCAGCTTTGACCGACCATCAGTAATAATTTATTGTATTGAAAATGATTGGCTGTACGATAGACATCAACGGTAGCATAGATTAGCATAAATTAAATTCTGGTTGTAATTCTAAAACGTAGATGTGGATCAGCATTTCAATTAGCATTGATTAAGCACCTTACAATAATAATGTCGATAGATAACTTCTCTGTGAACAAGACAGAAGTGAACAAGACAGAAGTCAACCGATAACAAGTAGAATTCTTAATTAAGGAGTTGTTTAAAATGATCTAAATAAATGTATTTTTTATTTTTTTATAAAAAAATGTGCAAAAAAGTAGAGAGGTGATGTGATGAAAAAAAGATAAAAAGATGGATTATTTTGTGTATGCCAAACTTGGCCTAAATTTTAGATATTTAGGTCTCGTTTTAAAATAAACTATTTTAGTAATTTTTTTAATTTTTACAAAAAGATATACAAAAAAATAGAGAGAGCGATGTGACAATTTATAGTGACTTTTTTGACTATTTTGCTCAAACATATAGTTAGTATAAAGTGAATATGAATTGTATTTGAGAGGGTAATTTATGTGAACTATGGCCGAACTAAGTCCAGATGTTGAAATGAACCGAGCTATGAGCCGAGGTAAATGGGCTGCATAGCTTTGACCTTGGTCCCGTTAGCTCGGTCAAATATGGCTGCTATTAGCCCGGTTTGGGTACTCTGAACCGAGGTATAGGTGGACGAAGGACTAAGCTAGGCAATGGCCATGAAAGCACCGAGCTGAGTGAGCGCGGTTAAAACTAGTGTCAAGAAGGTCAGCGTCAGCTCGGTTGTGCTGTTATCCGATCGTGGTGAAACCATCTCGCTTGGGTAAGCAGTGAAAAGGGTGTCGAAAGATAAGCATTATCTTTGTGATTCCTAGGAGGACTCTACTAAAGAGAGTTGAAGTCCTACTGGGATTGTGCCAAGTGGAATCTATAAAAGCTCATGACAGACCTATGTACAGGTATCACAATTTTTACTCTAAAAAACACAGAGCTTTTTGTCTATTGTCTATTTGCTGACTTTGGCATCGGAGAGGTATCCGGCACACACCCGCCGGCTAACTCACGTTTGTGTTTTCAGGAAGTAAAGCGACGGCGTTTGAAGGAGTGCAAACTTGATCAACAGGATTATACGAGAAGATTATTTCGTACTCGTACAATTGGTGTCGTCTGTGGGAAAACACAAAGAACAAAACCTTTTTATCGAGTTTTCCTCTTTAATTCAAATCAATGGCGCACAATGAAGATTTGCCGCAATCTGCCATTGATGGGCAAACCCCGGAGGGGGACGGGAAGCGCGAAGGTTTACTTTCTATCCCACCCATGGCAGAATTAGAACCCCAGCGATGGAACTCCCGGAGGGACACACAAGAGAGATGGGGCACCAGTCCCCGTCCCTCTCAAAGTTCTGAAAGGCAAAGGCGGAGGTTGGATCCTTAAGTTCTGGAGGATCGTGTGAGGAAGCAAGACAAATTAATAAGGAGGATGACGGCAGACATAGAGACTATGAAGCGCCAGATAAAGGAAAAAGAAGTAGCAATGGAAGAGGGGCGCAGAGGCAATACGCTCTCTTACCACTCGGAAGATTGTTACAGACAAGCCACACCATCACAAGCAGAAAGTAGTAGCCTCAGAACAGGCGACACTCAATCAAGGACTTCCAAGACTCGTTACTCTAGGTCTGAGAGAACGAGGACTGAAAGGTTGTACATGGAAGGAAGCAGTTATTGGCCCTCGCACACGCACCAAACGACATCTAAACACATGGAGCTGCCTAGGTCAGCAAACCTGCGAACAGTGCTAGAGGAGAGGACCCGATAGAAGGAGGACACCAGGGCTCGCGACCTTCGCAGAGTTTCAGCCCTATAGCGATTGGCTCTTAGGACGCATGGGAGTGTCGAGATAGGGATGCCAATGCTGCTCCTTGCATACGAACCAGCAGATAAAGTGTTAGCAATGTTACAAAGCTCGTTGTTTGTTTCGGTAATTGAACACGCACCACTACCCTCAGGCTTCCACTAGCCCAAATTCACCACTTACGAAGGAAAGTCAGACCCCTACATGCACTTAAGCCACTTTCGCCAAGTTATGGCAGTATACTGGCGAAATGAGGCTTTAATGTGTATCATGTTTCCTTCCAGCCTTAGCATCCTGGGTCTAACATGGTTCGAAAGGCTGCTAGAAGGCAGCATAGACTCATGGGCGTAGTTGGCAGATGCTTTTGTGACTAGATTCAGAACGAATATTAAGACACCAGTGGAGATTGACCAGCTACTCTCCATTAACATGGGCGAGAAGAAAACATTGAGGTCTTACAGCAGTCGATATTGGGAGACTTTCAACCAGATTGGGGATTGCCCTACAAATCTCACCATCGCACAATATAAACGAGGTTTACCGGTAAAAAATAAGTTGAGGGATTCAATGACGATGATGCCACCCCTCATGATGAATGCCCTAATGGAGAGGGTGCATCAACATATCCGAGTAGAAGAAGATAACGCCCGCGCTAAAGTAAAATCTGGCACAACAGCGATGCCGGATAAAAAGACTGCAGCAAAAGTCAACACGGTAGAACAGCCAAGCAAGAATGGGCGAGGCAGACGAGCCAACAAAGAGGACCCCCAAACAAGGAAGTTGAGAGTTCATACTGCCATTACCACAGTATTCAATAAACCTATCTACCGGATTCTTAGCGAGATACGCGATGAACCTTTCGTTCGGCAGCCAGCCAAGTTGGGAGAAGCACAAAGGGGTTATGATGAGAGGTACCGTAGCACCTTCTATGATGAAAAGGGGCACCGAACTAAAAATTGCACACCATTAAGGCAACATTTGGAGGAGTTGGCGGCCGCTGGTCACCTAGACCAGTATATAGAAGGGAGAACACAGCTAGTCCCCCAGGACCACAGCAGGCCGAGTGGGATGCCGGTTGACGGCCTACCTCAGGGCATAATCAATGTAATACATGGGATCGTCGAACCTGAGTGGGTATGTGAGCTTAGAGGGATGGTCAAAAAGGCTGAGCACTTAAGAGAGGTACTAAGTGCATAACCTACCATCAAAAGGGAAAAATAGAGGTAACAAACGTCATATCTTTCTCGGACACGGATCTAACAAGGCTACATTGCCCTCATAATGACGCACTAGTAGTCACTTTGCGCATCAAGAATTTCGACATCAAACGGATTCTAATTGACCAAGGAAGTTCATGCGAGATAATGTACTACGAGACCTTCAAGTAACTAAAACTGGAGGACAAAGACTTGTCGTCTTCAATATCTCCCCTCGCCGGTTTCAACTCAATGCCAAAATGGCCAGTGGGCAAGATAATTCTACCAATCAAGGCAGAAACAATGACAAAACAAGTGGAGTTTTGGGTATTGAAGGTTCCTTCCACTTACAACATAATCTTAGGAAAAGCATGGTTGTACGCCATGCGTTCGGTGGCTTCAATCTACCATCAGGCATTATAGTTCCCTAACGAAACCACAGTAATTGAAGAAGTCTTAGGAGACTAAATCATGTCCAAACAGTGCTTCGTCACAATGAATGGCAGCCGTGTTGCAAAAGGGTTTGTACAGATGGTAGAAGAGCCGGAAAGTAATGAATTGTTTGCAGATGTTGGCAAAGCAGCCAAACAGAAGGCATTGGAAGACTTGGTTGAGGTAAGGATAGATGAAAAGAACCTGGAAAAGTTCTTTTTGCTCGGCTCGTCTTTGTCTAGCACTGAGAGAATAGAGGTCATGGAATTCTTGACCTCTAACATTGAAGTGTTTGCCTGGACACCATACGACATGCCTGGCATTGACCTAAATTTCATCTGCCATCAACTTAATGTCCATCCAACTGCCAGACCAATTATTCAGCGAACTCGTCGGTCGACACTCCACCACGCAGAGATAGTGGCAGAAGAAGTAAGAAACTTGCTGAAGGCAGAAGCCATTAAAGAAGTGCACTATCCCAGGTGAATCTCCAACACTGTAGTAGTGCCAAAGAAGAACGGCAAATGGTGCGTTTGTGTGGACTACAAAACAGTTAATAAAGCATGCCCAAAAGACAATTTTCCCCTACCGCGGATAAACTAACTAGTGGACCTGACAGCAGGGCATAACCGACTTAGCTTCCTTGATGCATATCGGGGTTCCCATCAGATCTCTATGTATGAACCGGACCAGGAGGTCATGTCATTTACAACACCCAGAGGACTATATTGTTACAAGGTTATGCCCCTTGGCCTAAAGAATGGGGAGGGCTACATTCCAACGAATGGTCACCAAAATGTTTGAACCATTGTTAGGCAGAACAATGGAGGCTTACATAGATGACATGGTGGTCAAAAGTAAGGATAAGAAGGACCATCTCCAGTACCTAGACGAAATGTTTCAAATTTTGAAGTCCCGCAAGTTGCGTCTAAACGCATCTAAGTGCGCATTCGGCGTAGGGTCATGCAAATTCTTAGGCTTTCTAGTGACCAACCGGGGTATAGAAGTTGATCTCTCTCATATCAAAGCCATCCAAGATCTTGAGAGGCCCAACACAATCAAAGAAGTACAACATCTCGCTGGCTTAGCAGCCGCGCTCAACCGGTTCATAAGTCGGTCGTCAGACAGGTATCGACCATTCTTCCAGGCACTAAAGGCCAAATTTGAGTGGGATGATGAGTGTGACCGCGCCCTAGAAAGCTTGAAGGACTACATGACCTCTCTTCCGTTGTTAGTAACCCCGGTACTAGGAGAAGAGCTCTTTTTGTACTTAGCAGTTTCACAGCATACAGTCAGCGCGGTGTTGATCAGAGCGAAGGGAATCCAACACTTGCCCATCTTTTATGTTAGCAAGACCTTGCTGGGTGCTGAAACAAGGTACCTATAGTTGGAAAAGCTGGCCTTAGCTTTGATGATGGCCTCAAGAAAGTTGTCACACTATTTCCATGCCCGCACTGTGATTGTCCTAACGGCTTTCCCCTTAAAGGCCTTGTTTGAGAGGACGGATTATTCTGGACGAATCTTGAAATGGGCAGTGGAGTGGGGGTAGTTCGATATCAAGTTTCAACTAAGAACCGCAATAAAATCCCAAGCGTTAGCAGACTATATGGCCGAGTTCACGCCAGGAAGTCATCATGTCTGCCCAATCGATTTGACCGATGCAACTGAAAGAATAGGAGAAAGTGCCACGGGAACTGCGCAGCCCCCAAAGCAGAATACCCAACTACATAGCAAGCCATACAGGTTTGAGGATAGAGAAGAAGGAACAGGCCATGCTATTCCCAGCGGGGACTCACCATAAAGTAAAGACTTGAGGCAGTTAGACAATGAAGATCAAACCTCAACATCGGACATCAACCTAGAAGAAAACATCAGCAACACCCCTGATCCTAAGACATCATCCGATCCCTCTACTTGCTGGAAGGTATTCGTCAGAGAGATATGGAAACTCTTCGTGGATGGAGCATCTAACAGGCACAGTGCAAGACTTGGCATCGTCCTTATCTCACCAGATGGCCTAACAATTGAACAGGTAGTCAACCTTGGCTTTCCAGCATCCAACAACGAGGCGGAGTATGAAGCATTGTTAGCAGGTTTAAAATTAGCACTTTACATGAAGGCCACCGAGCTGATGGTATATAGTGACTCCCAGCTGGTAGTCAACCAGATTTCAAGCGACTACGAGGCAAAAGATGATAGGATGGCTAAGTACCAAGAGTTGGTCAGAAAGGAGATCATGAAGTTCGAAGTAGTCCGGATAGAGCAAATCGGCCAAGAGGAAAATAGCAGAGCAGACGAGCTAGCAGGTTTTGCTTCAATAGCAGATACATCTAGCCTACACCCATTACTGATTGACTTCCTACCTAGACCAAGTATTGAAGAACCTGAAGCAGCCGAGGCATGTTGTGCCGAACTAGGCCCATCTTGGATGGATCCTATCATAGCATTTTTAAAAGATGGCATCCTGCCTGAAAAAAATAAAGAAGGCAACAAAATTAGACCAAAATCACAGTGATTTTGGCTTTCTTCATCGCTAACATTGTACAAAAAATCCTTCACAAGACCTTACCTGAAATGTGTCCATCCCAACAAAGTCGAGGCATTTTTGTTCGAGATATACGAAAGTGTCTGCGAAAGCCACCAAGGGGGAAGATCATTGGCTTACAGAGCAATTTCACAAGGATATTGGTGGCCAGAGAAATATGTCAAGAGGTGCGAGAAATGTCAGAAGTTCGCATACCAAATACATTAACCAGCTAGAGAGCTTCTACCATTGACTAGCCCGTGGCCCTTCGCAATGTGGAGCCTGGACATAGTGGGACCACTTCCAACTGTGCCCAGCAACAGAAAGTTCTTTCTCGCAGCAACAGACTATTTCACAAAGTGGGTGGAGGCCAAAGCACTCGCATCTATAAAAGAGAAAGATGTTAAGAAATTCGTCTGGCAGAACATCATCACTTGATTTTGCATACCTAAGGCTCTAATATCCAACAACGACACTCAGTTCAATGATAAAATCTTAATGGGCTTTTGCGAAGAGTACAAGATAGAATTCTATAACTCTACACCGACATACCCTCAAGCGAATGGTTAGGCTGAAGTTTCCAACAAAGTCGTCTTAGACAATTTGAAAAAAATGTTGGAGAAAGCAAAAGGCAAGTGGGCTGAGCAGCTTCCTCATATCTTATGGGCTTACCATATCAGACATCGGCGATCAACTGGAGAAACGCCTTTTTCCTTGGCCTATGGCATGAAGGCAGTAATCCCACTGGAAGTAGGCCTCCCCACTATCAAAAATGAAAATTTCGACCCAAACTTAAATGGTGAAGCCATAACCTTGGAACTCGACCTTGCGGAAGAAAGAAGGGAAAGAGCACTAGTTTACATTGCCTCATACTAGCAAGAGTTATTCAGAAAATATAACAAAATAGTGCATCCGAGGTAATTCAAGATTGGAGATTGGGTACTGCGCAAAGTAATGGGCAACACTTTGGTACCTGCAGAGGGCGAGTTAGGACCTAATTGGGAAGGACCGTACAAAGTGGTCGATTTAGCAAGAAAAGGGGCGTATCACTTGGAAGACGGAGACAACAAAGCTATTCCCAGACCATGGAACACTACCAATCTAAAACTATTTTATTTTTAGTTTTTCCTTAAAATACTTGTAATTTTTTTTTTTCAAATAAAGCAAGTAGTTTTTCCAGCATAATTTTTTCTACTATAAAAGTTGTTCTTAGTCATTGCTAGCTAGGGACAATCAAGAAGGTTGGTAGGTTTGACCAATATTCAGTTCTTTTTTTCGGCCAAGATAAGGATCTAGGCTGAAGAAGGTTGGCAGGATTGACCAACACTTTTTCTTCTTCAGCCGAGATAAGGATCTAGGCTGAAGAAGGTTGGCAGGATTTACCAACATTTAGCTCTCTTCTTCAGCCAAGATAAGGATTTAGGCTGAAGAAGGTTGGTAGGATTGACCAACATTTAGCTCTCTTCTTCAGCCGAGAAAATGATCTAGGCTGAAGAAGGTTGGCAGGATTGACCAATACATAGTTCTCCTCTTCAGCCGAGATAAGGATCTAGGTAGGATTGACCAACATTTAGATCTCTTCTTCAGCCAAGATAAGGACCTAGGTTGAAGAAAGTTGGCAGGTATGACCAACATTTTTCTGGGCTCTTGGACCGAGATAACTATCTCGGCCAAAGAATGTTGGCAGGATTTGGTGAAGCCTAGCAAAACTAGTCTAGCTTGGCATGGTGCAAAAACATTAAAACACAGCAACCGAGCAACGAGTTCAAACCATTAAAATTGGAAGATAATTACAAAAGTGGGATATGAATCGAACAAAAAGATGTAAAGAGGAAAGCTTCTTTCATTTTATTAGCAAGCAAATACAAGAGGGGCTTGCAGCTCGGTTACATTTCTTAAAAAGAAAAATAGAAATCAAAAACAAATCTTCTAGGTCAGTGTCCAAATCGACCTGGACTTCCCCCAAGGGTAGCTCGGCTACAGCATCAGCCCCCTGGTTAGGCTCGGTCACATGCGCCTCATTAATTGCCCCGCAAGGGTGGACTGGAGTCCACTGGAGTAGGAGAGGCAGACTGGCGGCCGAGCTGAGTGTTGGAAGTATTTTGTGGAGCAGGGACCTCATCCTCCTCCCTCTCCTGAATGAACTTTTGTTGGACCGCGTTAGCGTAGTCCACCATATATCCCGGTATGAAGTAGGGAGGGGGATTCAGGAAGACCTCGGAGTCATGTCCGTAGCCGAGTTTTTCAACAGCGACCTTCCAACCGCACTTAAAGAAAATATCCTTGGTGGCTTCGCACTGCTGGACATAAGTCTTCTCTCCTTCTTGAAGCCTCGGTCCTCTGCGTCCTGCATTTTTTTCTTTACGTCCTCTAGCTCGGCATTCTTCTTCTTCTCCAGCTTGGCCAGCTCTCGTAGATAGCAATCTTTTTTCTCGGCTAAAGCCTTCTGCTTGTCAGCCTCTGCCGTACAGACCAGTTCGGCCAGCCTCGCATTTTCGGCTTCTAGTTCGACCATTTTAGCTTGAGCTTCTTTTAGCTCGGCTTCCTTGGATTCTGCTTCGGCAATGGCTGACTGCGCCATTTTCCATAGCTCAAGCACTCGTTTATAAGCCACTTGGCTCTTTTGCAAGGCCTGCATAATTTAGAGCGGTTAGAGGACAACCAATGCACTGGGACTTTAACGAATGTCATTTGTTCAAGTTATAGGGATTTTGGGGCTTACCAGTATCATCGACTTAGATGCCGAGCGAATGGCCTTCATCTTGGTCAAACCCTTATGTCGTTTCATGTCAGTGTGCAGACAGACACTCTTCGCTAAGTTGAAGGCCAACAGGTGATCCTTCTCGGAGCTGACGGAGTCAGAGGCCGTAATGGCGCGACCCCTGAACGTAGAAGATGGTGCCTACACCGGCGGTGTGGGAGGATTTGAAGGGCTAGGTCAGTCGCGACCTTGGGAGTGTGTTGCTTCTTGAAACTCGATTTCGGATGGCTCATCCTCATCCCTCAGGCGTTGGGTACGTGGCCGTTTGCTTGGCCGAGATGAGGAAGCCCAGGCTGTGGGGAGGCCCACCACAACCACGGGTGACTGACCGGCCTGTGGTACCTCGGTTTGCTGCTTGGCTGTTGGAGTTGCGGTTTGTTCGGTGATTAGGGCGTGGACAGCATGGCGCTTGGCCATTTCTTATTCTTCAGTGAGGGGAATAAGGTTAATTTGTGGCAAGTTTGGGTCCAGTTCAGGTGATGGTTCGAGGAGAAAATCAGTCACCCTGGTTTTCCTCCTTCTGCTATATCAGTAGGTCAGTTTGAAGTTAAGCAGCTCGGCCCAACAACGATGACGGTATCAGAGCGTGGCATGAATGGCGTCTTGGTTGGCGTATGGGTAATGTGATTTAAGTTGGTTTAGGTCTGCACAAAAGAAAGACAAAATGCTTGTGTCAGCACGGTGTAAAATTATAGCCTGGAATAGCAAAACAAAAATAGAAAATTAAACTGAGGTATTCTTACCGGTTGTCCCTTTATTCCAGTTTATATTATAGCCTGGTATCTAGGCTTCCTGGTCTTCAAAATTGCCCGAAACCCAAAAAAAATCGTCGTCGTTTAAGTCTTTATCTGGTGTATTTTTTATGATTTTCTCGTGACCTCTTCTTACCCTTAAATAGTACACCCAACCGTCGTCATTTTGGCCAAGCGAATATTGGTGAAAAAGCTCGGCCAATCCAAGGTTGAGGCCGAGCCGGCAATTTAGCTCGGCGATGCCATTTATTATTCTATAAGTGTTGGTGTTGAGTTGGGTTGGGCATAATCTTGTCTGCCTGAGGAACTCGCATGAGTGGCTATATAGGGAACCAGAGACCAGCCTCTACAATTGATATTACGGTGAAAGGAACGAAGCCCAGTTTTTCCAAAGGCGTGGTATCTAGTTCGACTAAAGAGAGATGGACGCTATTAGGGATATTATAGTCCTTACGAAATTCGGCAATGGCCCCAGGCGAGTTTACCAGGAACCGGTATTTACCCATTTAACTTAAATTTTGTATACAAGTTAGCGTGGTAGCCTAGCTCGGTGTTGAGGTGACGTTGGATGACTCGATTGAGCAATGGCGCCAAGAGGGCAAAGTGCAAAGGTGTGCCTGGCCAACCTAGTCAAGTCTGCAAAGTGGAGATAAAAAGTATTATGCCCAGATCACTGGACTGGGCTAAGCAAAAATGTAGAATAAACATAATCCTAGATCGGCTAAATGGGTTGTAACCCGTTCTTAGTTCGGTCGTAACATAGGTTTTAGCTCGGTTATTGAGAAGGAAGGTTCTTAGATCGATCGTAACACAAGGTGGGCTCAAGGTTTTAGCTCGGTTATTTAGTGAGGTTTCCTAGTTCGGTCGTGTGCACACCTATCACAAACAGGTTCGTAACTCGATCGTGGTATTATTTTGGATTAAAGGCTCGTATTCCAGATTGATTGAAAATCCAGCTAAGCATGTTTTGAGGTATGGGCATGTGGTTTTTGGGGATTTGGTGGTCATTACCTGTTTATGTGGAACTAAGGGAATGCGTTTTGAAAAACATATGTATATATATATATATATATTTCTATACTATATATACTCACAAAATAAACAAAAAAGAAAGGGGTTGAGCCACTTACAGATTTAAAACAAAAGGACGAAGACCAAAACAGTGAGGATGCCAGCTAGAACACGAGCTTTGAAGGTGCTATGGTCTTGAATATAGAGACTCAGGACGTGAGGAAGAGAAGATGAACAATAGGAGCGTTTGATTCAAAAGATGGGTTTTTGTATAAGCATGAGAATAGACGGGACTGTTCAAATTTTCATGGTACAAAGACGACTGTGGCAGGTGTACTTGACCAGTGGGAGCAAGCCACGTGTCCAGAGGAATAAATAACGATTCAGACGTGCTTGAGAGGTGGAATGACGTGCAGAGCAATTGACAAGACGTTCCTGGACCGGGCAAATTGGTAGCCCGGTAACAGTTGAGCTTGGTTGGAGGCTTGAACATTTAGCTCGATTGGTAACGAGTAATCCCAAGTTATGCATTGCAGATGGAATTAAGGGGCAATCGAGAGGGTAATTTATGTGAACTAGGGCCAAGCTAGGTCCAGATGTTGAAATGGACCGAGCTATGGGCCGAGGTAAATGGGCTGCATAGCTTGGACCTTGGTCCCGTTTGCTCGGTCAAATATGGCTGCTATTAGCCCAGTTTGGGTACTCTAAATTGAGGTATAGGTGGATGGAGGATCGAGCTAGGCAATGGCCATGAAAGCACCGAGCTGAGTGAGTGCGGTTAAAAATGATGTCAAGAAGGTCAGCGTTAGTTCGGTAGTGCTATTATCTGACCGTGGTGAAACCATCTCGCTTGGTTAACAAGTGAAGAGGGTGTAGAAAGATAAGCATTATCTTTGTGATTTCTAGGGAGACTCTACTAAAGACAGTTGAAGTCCTACTAGGATTGTGCCAGGTGGAATCTATAAAAGCTCATGACAGACCTATGTACAGGGTATCACAATTTTTACTCTAAAAAACACAGAGCTTTTTGTCTGTTGTCTATTTGCTGACTTAGGTATCGGAGAGGTATCCGGCACACAACCGCCAGCTAGCTCACGTTTGTGTTTTTAGGAAGTAAAGCGACAACGTTTGGAGGAGTGCAAACTTGATCAACAAGATTATACGAGAAGATTATTTCGTACTCGTACAATATTGATTCACAGCAAGAAATAAGATTTCAGAGACAAAGATTTAAAGATAAAATTACTTTTCAGGAACAAAATATTTTTGTCATCAAAATATGTTATTATTTGATTTTTAATGACAAAATTGAACATTAGTGATGAATTACTAATCTTTTAGGATTAAAAATTGTCTAAAAAAATAAATATTTTTGAGTCCAATTTATTTTATCTGTGCATTCATTAGCGATATTTTTAAAATTGTCCCTAAACGCTCATTTTTTGACTTTTTTCAGATGACTTTTTAGTGACTATTTTCGTAAAAACTGAAATTAGTTTCTAAATATATTTTGTAACAAAATTTACACTCTTAGAGTCCAAAAAAAAAAAAAAAAAGAACTTGATCTCTAAAACTCTTATATTTTGTAATAATGTTTTATAGATAAAATTTTAGATAAAAATTATGGGTATGTAATGTCATTGTTTTCTACGAGTAAACCTAGTTAATAGTTACCCAAAAAATGTGGTGTCGGGCTCATGTGACTTATTTTGAGAAGTAGGTCAAAAGTTAACTTTTCAGTTTTTTTTTTTTTTTGAAAAAATATACAAAAAGGTAGAAAGGTAATATGACTCAAAAAAGCCAAAAAAGAATGATACTTAAGGGTATAATTATAATTTTTAACTTTTTTATGAAAAAATATGTAAAAAAATAGAAAAATGATGTGACCAAAAAAGATTAAAAGATGAAAAGTGTGCTAATATTAGTTATCCCAAACAATCCCTTTTAAGTAAAATTTTGAGTATATATATACATATATATTTGGTCAATCGATAAAAGAATAATTATAAATATGAACCAACAATTAAAAAGTCTAATAGCTTAAACTGGAAAAAAAATAAACAACTATATATAGCATCCATATTGGGTGAGAATTATAGATTTTAAACTTACTCCTATCTTTCTACCCTTTAATATGCTGAAAAAGTATTAGGCCAATGAAGGTTAACAAATGCTGATTCATGAATACATAAGGATAATTATACTAACGGTTTCTATAATTTGGGTCTTGTGTCACTTTAGTTCTTGATTTTTAATTGTGATATATTTGACCATAAATTTTAAATCTTATTACAAATAGGACAATTAAAGATACCATTACTTTTCAAGTGCAAAATTATCAATTTGATAACATATAAATTAATTTGATAAAAATAAATGTCAAAAAAATATTTTTAAATTTTTAAAAAATATTACTACCCACTAAAGATAAAATTATGTAAAATTGATAAAGTTTTTAGACGTTTATTTATTTATTTACTTTATCAAATTAATTTTTATTATGTGTTTGAATGATAGTCATGTAATGAGTAGTTCTTTTTAGAAAAAATTGGTCTAACATCCCTCTCCAACTTTTAGTAATGAGAGAGGTCCACAATAATTTTTGTTTTGTAGTCTAAGGTCCCTCATCCACACCCATATATAACACCCACACTCTCATTCTCTCTTATCTCTCTTCTCTCTCTTCTTGCACCAAACCTCTCGCTCTCTTGGAACTTGATCGGAAAATTCATCTCCCTCCACTAAAAACCCTATATAAATCCTCAAATTTAGATCATGAAATCAAATATTCATCGAATTATCTTCTAAACCCACCCATAACGAATATATATATACAAACCAAAGCAACAACAATTAAATCTACAATAGTAGTTGGGTCCCAAAAGCACTAAACTCACCAGAATTGGTAGCGAATTGATGTTGGAAGAATAAGAAGAAGAAGAAGAAGAAGAAGAAGAAGAAGAAGAAGAATGGCAGTAAAAGCAGCAATGGTGATAAGGAGAACCACCACACAACGTCGTTATCAATAGTGGTGTCAGACTCCGTGAAGTAGTAGTTCCAAGAAGCCAAAGACGGCGACTTCTTTGGTGAGTTTGTGGGAGGAATTGCCAATGCCATCAATGTGAGATACGAAGATGTAGCCCAGGTGGACAACGCCAATTCCATCGATAGTGTAGCTCAAGAAGTCAAAACTAGGGCCAAGGTTAGCAACAATTATGGGTGTGAAGGACTTGCGAAGGTGAATATAAGCTCGAGTTCAGTAAGAAGGGTTGTAGAAGAAGAAGAAGAAGAAGAAGAAGAAGAAGAAGAAGAAGAAGAATAATAATAATAATAATAATAATAATAATAATAAACAAAAGAGAGGTTCTTGTATCTCAAGGTTAAGGTTTGGATTGATGATAGCATATTTCCATTATTATGGCGATGATGCTTAGGTAACATGTGACAACCACTTTCTTAATTAAGCAAATTAATTATATTATGTTAGGTTTTATTCTTGGCAACCCCGTTTGACAAAACTCCTTTTAGTTGTATTTGTTTTCGCACCTTTTATTTCAGTGAGGCTATGAGTTTATTATATGCGAATCCAACCCGAATCGTGCCTTTGTCAATTTTCATGGATCAAAACCGAGGTTGTTACAGGATCTAGTGTTTCAGATTTTCCAATTTTGGTCGTCCCGCTCGAGCGGGACAAGGGACGCTCGAGCGAGTATTGCAAGCTCACAGCATCTCTGCTTCGCCTGAAAAAGTACTGGATGGTGTGATTCTCCGCTCGAGCGTGGAAACTTCCGCTCGAGCGTGAAGCCTATATGAATCACACACTTTTGAAGCCTCCGCTGGAACGGGAATTACCACGCTCGAGCGGACCGCGCGAACACAGATTCTTGGATTTCTATAAAGAATTGGTTTTCTTTCAAAAATAGGATTACTTTGGTTTTTTATAAGTAATTGGTTTTCTTCCAAAACTTAGATAACTCCTCCAGATCTTCTTTTTAGGTTCTAAGGTTTATATCTGGGGATTTTTTGCTAGTTTTCTATGATGTTTTCATTGAGTATTCAACTCATGGTTTAAGAAGCATACATCAAAGGTTTGTTTGTTTATTCTACACAAAAGAGAAAGTTGTTCTTCGGTGGATTCTGAAGAATTCGAGCCTGAAACTTTGGTAGATTTCGGAGTGGCTCATCGTCAAGACAATTCCGAGGTGAAGACGGGGTTGGAAGAGGCACATAGAGGTTGGTTCAATTCGGGTGTGGATTTGCTAGGTAATTGAGAGTATACCTGTGTAATTCCTTTATATCTTCTTAGTGGATTGTTTTGTGGCTGTTGCCCGTGGTTTTTTTTATCACAATTGGAGGTGTCCAATTGTGGTTTTTTCACGTAAAATCGTTGTGTCGATTTGTCTTGATTGTTTGATTGGGATTGTTATATATTGCTTAAAATTGATACATAATCACAAATCAACATCTAGGGGATTTCTAGATTTTTCATATTAATTATATGCTTATTGTTAATAATGTGATTATGTGTTATGAGATGTTATTGATTTGCCATATGATTATTTGGTATTGTATTGTTATTGTGAATAGATGCGGATATGTATGAATTAGACCTGCCTGATTCGTTAATTTTAACAAATTAGAATTAAGAAATTGGCTAAGAATTAGAGCCTAATTCACCTTAATATAATTTAATTTAGTATAATTAAGATTATAAGATGATGAGGATTAACTTAATTGAGTGAATTTGATTTCATTAGTTTAACTTAATTTAATTAGGAATTCATGTATAATAAAAGACTTAGTGTTCATTCATCAATTAAATTAGAAGTATGAGTCAGTGACCTTGGTAAACTACACGTAGAGAGAGAGGGAGGGAGAGAGAGAGAGAGAGAGTGTGTGTGTGCTAGAGAAGAACTCAGTATAGAAAAAGAAGAGAAGAAAAAGAAAGGGAAAGAGGAGCTTGAGAAACCTTTGCAACTACACTTTGTTCTTCACAATTCACTCTAGGTAAGAATTCTTCTCTCTAATTTCATGTACTTGAAGACTTATGCTCATGATTTATGGAATTCAAGATTAGTCAAGAGAAATATACGTGTTAGTGAAAGTTTGGTTCATGTAATTAGAGGTTTACTACATGCATGGCTTTTTATGAAAGGAATGAGTGAATTAACTCTTGAATTCACCTTGCATGGCATGAATTCTTTATATCCTTGTTGTTTCTTGTAGTTACACATAATTTCATGCATGAACCACACGAATTCATGGGATTTCTTCATGAGTTTTGAACTTGAAAGTTTATGAGACAAATAGTTTATGTTTTGTAATTCAATTGAAATTTAATCTTTTCAAATTGAAACTTTGAGAGTTGATTTCAAGTTTTAATCTCTATTTTGATCTCCCTTGACTGTTGAGGGTCCAAATTCAAGGTTGTTTATATAAATTTATGGGTTGAAACATATGAATTTGAGACTAAAATGTGGTGAAATTGAAGATCCATACAAGTGCAGATTTTCGGAGTCAAGTAAACCTAGCATTGCACATGCGGCTTGGGCCCTGCACGTGTGGAAAACATGGCAGCCTAGGCAAGCATTTTGCTTAAATTGCACCTGCAGGAGCAGGTGCAATGATGGTCACCGCATGTGCGGCCTTTTTGGGCAGACCCGATTTTGTTTCCACTTCTCTTTTTCACCTTCTAGGCCTTCGTTTGCATGATTTTAAAGTTTTTTCATGACCATTTGCATCTCAGGAGTGCATTAGGGGGAATAAATGAAACATTAGAACGAGTAATGTTGCATGGTAATTGAATAAGAAAACAACCGAATCAATGGAATTGGCTAAAATTATGAATGTAATTGTCTTGTTGTGTTTGAATTGTTTTGTTAGCTCAGACGCCGCATTCTTAGTGCACTTTAGCACATGTTTCAGCAAGTTCACTGTGAGTAACAATGTTGTAAAGGTATGTTCAATTATATTTATTTTCTGAATGATTAATTGTATTGCTTTATGAAATGATATTGTTCACTGAATAAATGTTTGTCCTATTTTATGAACTGTACTAGTGGCATCCATAGCAACTGACTGTTACTACTACTGTTACTGTTACTGTTACTGTTACTGCTACTATTACAAATATCTCTGTCGGTTCCAAGTTTTGGAACTACTATTTACTATTTGATGGCCATCAATTGACTGTTTGGTCTTCTAAGACCTATTGTACTATTTTGCAATGGGATGTACCATGTATGACTGCTATGATTTCTAAATGACTGATATGACATGAAATATGAGACATTGATTGAACAACTGATCTACGAATGCAATTGACTGTTTTAATTTCTGAAAGGACATTCATTCTTAACCCCTTTACACATTTGTTATTCACTGGGCTTTAACTCACAGTTTATTATGTATATGTAGGTGGACAGGCATCGGAGCAAAGTTAGCGATGTCAACCTGATTCCATTTTGTCAAGCCAACCTATTCTAAATGACTGATATGACATGAAATATGAGACATTGATTGAATAACTGATCTACGAATGCAATTGACTATTTTAATTACTGAAAGGACATTCATTTTTAACCCCTTTACACATTTGTTATTCACTGGGTTTTAGCTCACAGTTTATTATGTATGTGTAGGTGGTCAAGCATCGGAGCAAAGTTAACGACGTCAACTTGATTCCGTTTTGTCAAGCCAACCTATTGTGCCTCACCGTGAGATTCCGAACTGTTTCCGTCAAGACTTTTTTGGGGTGAACTAAATCCACCATTTTTGAATGTTATATAAATGCTGGTGAATGTTTTATGACTTTGGTAATACTATTTTTGATAATTGGACTTCATCCCTAACTTGGGTTTTGTCATGTATGTATGTGTTTCATGTTCATAAGTGTTTGTGTATATTAAAGTTTGTACTCATTTAGTTCCTCACAGCTCATTGGGCGATGTATGTTAATATTGATTGGCTTTCGTCAGCCCCTTTATATTGTATTAATGTCATTATTGTTAAGTAGGTCTTTGCTAATCACAGATTACTGGCTGATTACGATACTAAACTCATAGGGGCGGGTTTATGTCGTGACATAACAACACTAGTTTATATATATCAGTAGACTAGTTCAATTTTCTCTGGGTTGGTCAAAACACAAAGAAAATTGTGAGCAAATTAGAGAAAATTGGTCAAAACAAAGAAAAATTTATGCGCAAATCAGAGAAATTTTAATCTAGAGAAATTTCTAAACACAGAGAAAATCAGAAAAATTAAACAAACCAAAGAAATTTCAAAAGACAGAGAAATTTGTAATTTCTTCTTTGTGTTTTGAAATTTCTCTAGATCAAAATTTCTCTAAATCAATATTTCTCTGAAAAAATATTGAGGGATCCCAACCATTATGAAAATATTGCATGTCTCTTATCCTATAAAATCTTAATACCAAAAACTTTAAAAAAAAATTCTCCATGCTTTTATTTTCATTAAATTAGTTTCTATTTTTTCAAAAGTCAAATATGGCGACAATTTTGATATCATTGTTAAACAAATTTATTAAATCAAAAAATTCAAAACTAAAAAATTTTATATGTTAAATATATCGATTATACATTAAAATCTTAACAATTACCTATTATATGATCATCATCCAAACACATAATAAAAATTAATTTGGTAAAATAAATATATATAAATAAATTTCTAAATGATTTATTAATTTTACATATTCTTATCTTTGGTAGGTAGGAATAATTTTTAAAAATTTAAAAATATTTTTTTAATATTTATTTTTATCAAATTAGTTTATATTTTATCAAATTGATAATTTTGTTTTTGAATTTATGCAATGACATCTTTAATTATTTTTATTTAAAATAAAATTTAAAATTAAATGTATCATAATTAAAAAAATTAAAAATTAAAGTAATATGAATTTCAAACTATAAAGTTGCATTGTAATTCGCCCAGAATATATGTCATGGTGACTCAAATCTTGGTTCAGCACGGGGATAATGACAGGAAGAAGGTACAGTGATTTCTAGGCTGTTCTAGAATGCTGATCATTAAATGGCTTTGAATTATCAAACAAAAGTGATAAACCAGTGAGAACTAGATGGGTGATTATTCGTAATTTGGGAGTACGGTCATGTATTATTTTATGTTAGTATAATTAGTGAAGAATATGAGGTATTAATTATTTGTATGAGATAATTAAGAAATATGACATAATAAATAATAATTGATGCAAGCGTATCATCGTCTGATATTTTGATACTATTCTATAATTTTCCGAACTGAAGATAAAATTAAGTCACAATAAATCTATATCAGAAAATGTTAAAAACAGCTCTAAAGACTCTGGTTAGTATTGAAAAGTTGTACTAAAATGTATGAAAGTATTTAAAATATGTGAAAAGTATATTGAAAATATAAATAATTTGACATTTTGTGCACTTTATTAACAACCTTTAAGACTGTTATTAACTGGACTTATATATATATACATATATTTATTATTTCTACTTAAATGAACTTTATCATCGTGAGATTTACGGTTATTCAAATTTTGTGCACATGTGGCACGGAAAAATACAATAAGATCATACTTATAAAATATAATTGGCTAGACCAAGATAAGGGCTCAACTAATCAAATAAGAAAGCCTAGCCAAATAAATTATGCATCAAGGAGAATGTGTCATTTAAAATGGTTGAGTAAGAACATCTCCAACGGTTCATCAAATTTTTTACTAAATCTGAGTAAAAAAATCACAATTTTTCCAATTTGGTACTAGATGCTCCAACGGTTCACTAAATATCAAATCTGTCCCGGGACAACCGGTTGGTCGATCGGTTGGTTGACCGGTGAGGGGAAATTTTTTTTTTTGAATTGTTTGAACTTTTTTTGTTGAACTTTCTGAACTTTTTCCGGGACGACCGGTTGGTCGACCGGCTGGTCGACCGGTTAGGTAAAAAATCAACCAGTTGGTCGACCGGTTGGTCTCCCCCAATGGTCAGGAACAGTGATTTGGTGAAATGCGGAGCCTGCTCTCATTTTGGTGAAAGGTTTGATGAATTCTCGATTTGATATCAATTTGGTGAAACCGTTGGAGCTCAAAAAAGTGTTTTTTTCACCAAATTTTAAATTTGGTGCTAGGTTTGGTGAAGCGTTGAAGATGGTCTAATGATAATCAAAAATTTATTCTGAAGAGAAGATACCGAGAATAAAATAAAATAGAATGAGATTGATGAGAAGTTAGTCATTTTGTCAAACAGATGTGATTAAAAGACAAGTAACGCTGTGCAGTATTCTGCAAGCATCAGAATAACAGTTGAATTATTTCCAACATATCACTCCTATACTAAATTCCAATATAAAAAGAGAAGTAGAAGCTGAAAAGAAAGAAGAGTAATTATCAATATATAACCCCTATACTAAATTCCTATATTATTTTATAAAATTAAGCACGTATTATTGAGTTGATCATCGAAGTTCCCTTCGGTGAAATACCATCAATCAGGCAATTTTGACAAGTTGTGCTTCGACCGGAAATACCAGGACTTCTACAGAACCTTCTTGCTCTCTTTGGTACGAGAAATATTTTTAACCGAATAATAAACTTGCGCGTACTACAACTCTGAATTCCTTTGAATGTCAATATGGAAACTGGTAGTATGGGGTCTTTTGGTCACCTTAACTTACAAAACTTCTCACCTATAAAGTTTCAGAAAAATATTTCAGAAAACATATTTAATAGTTAAAATTAATTTCATGCGTAAACCCCACTATGCAAATAATAGATCTTAAGCACACATCACTTTTCTAGTACAATTCTTGATCCATATTTATGGGTCCTTAAATTTTCTCTCAGGAGTTTATGCACTGATGTTCATCTCCTTGCATGTAAACATGTTATGTGCTTGCACAAATTGCATATGTTCCTTCGAAACTATAGGAAATTAAGCAAATTAAAGGTATGGCTGGACAAAAATAGTTAGTTAAAAATTGATATACAAAAGGAAATACTAAAAACAGCCAATGTTGAAAAAATGTGTAAAAATTGTATTGAAAACATTTTAAAATGTTTGAAAGTGTTTTGAAAAAATGCAAAAAGATTATTGTAATTATAAATATTTGAATATTTTGTGCTTTTTTTGACAGCCTTAATAAGGGTTATCATTAGTACAATCCAATCCATATATAAAATAGACTCAAATAGTTAGTTAAACTAATCCAATTACATAAAAACTGTAATATACAATAGACCTAAAATCTTTATTTGACTAACATTTTGTTGAATACTCCATAAAACTACAAGTGCCTAACTACAACATGCAATGCAACGGACATAGTCCACAATTTGGAACCTAGTAGTATGGTCTCCAAACTCAAAAAGATGTTCTCTTCATGGGGTCATTTTTAAGGTCGATATATACGCATACATCATAAATCAGGTATCTTAATTATAAATATTGGGCTAATTGACGATAGGTTTTAATAGTTAGATTTTAATTTTTATCAAATCTTATTAAAAATAAGTCTTAGTAAAATCGTTGTTAAAAATTAAAAATCTAAAATAACCCATGAGATATTAATTTGTGATTATATTTTAATTTTAAATAGTGAATAAAAAAATACCAATCACAATCAAAAAATCAATAACAAATAGACAAAACGATTTAACGTGACAAAAAATCACAATTGGAGCGCCTCCCATTGTGATAAAAAAATCATGGGTCAAAGTCACAAAAACAATCCAATAAGAGATATAAAGGAATTACACATGTGTACTTTTAATTACCTAGCGAATCACCTGACCTCAATCTTCACCTCGGAATTGTCTTGCCCGACATTGAATCCACAATGCTAATGTTGAGTTCACGATGATGAACCACTTTAGAATCCATCAAAATTTCAAACTAAGTTTTCTGGAATCCACCAAAGAACACTTCTATCTTATAAAGACAAATGTGACAACCCCCACAACGTATAATAATTAGCATTTAATTAATTAAGGAGATTTGAATTTTAATTCCCTTTTATTTTAATTTAATCTGGGATTTATGAAAATTATAGAGAATGATTCATATATGATTCTATTGAGGATTTATTTTGGAATTAGATTAGGCTCAAGAGAGTATAATTGGTGAATTGGATTATTTTAATTTCAAGTATCGGACTATATGGGAGTTTAATTAAATATTCGATACAGTTTAATAAAATTGAGATTTTATTAAGTGGGTCTGAATTGGAGTTAATTAAGTTATGAAGATTGAGACTTAAGATTATTATGAATTAACTTTATTTATGAGATGTTCAATTGAATATGTAATTTAATAACGGAGATTTTGAATTTGATCTAAAATTGAAGGCTTTAAAGATTTGGGAAACCAAAAATTATGATGGCAATAAGTTTAATTTGATATTTGGAGCATTTTGAGAGTTTGATTAAAAATCTGATTCAAATTAATAAAATTAAATATAATTACTTGAGAATTAATTGAAATCAATTAGGTTAATTAAATTATGTGGAGGTTGCGATTAGTTATGATTAATTAAATTATGTACTGATCAAAATTTATTAAGATTAAGTGGTGTTTAATTAAACTAATGTGTGATTAGTATGCTATTTTTGTACTACTCAAATTAATTGGCACATTGGTGAACATTGAGAGAGTTCTAGAAAATTGGAGACGTTTAGCTAGTAGTGAAACAGGGAGTGTTCATTCTATTAGTTTTGCTGGAGCAAAAACCGTGGGAGAGAGAGAGAGAAAGACAGAGAGCTAAAGTTTGAAGGAGAAGAAGAAGCTAAGGAGGAAATTATCTATAGTTTCTAAAATTAAAACTTAAGGTATAAAATTTATATTTAATTTGTGTAGAATCTTTATATTACACTTAAAATTAAAGATGAATTTGAAATCAATGTCTTATAATTAGAAAGAAATTGGGTTTTGAACATGAAATGGGTTACATGTATGTTTATTGTTATAGAAATAAACTTAGTAATTAATTATTTTGGGTTTAATTTTAGATATGTTGCATGAATTTGAGTCTCATTTTTTACATGCAATATAATTTGGAGAAATTAAATAATTAATTCATGAACATGGATAAGATTAATAAATATAAAAATAATTGTAAGAAGTCTTCAAATTAAGCTTTGGTTTGGAAACCTTGATATATATGAGATGTATATTATAATATGAGCTAATTAGCATGCACCATAATGAGCTAATTAGCATGCACCATGAGTTTTGAAAGGATTTGAGCCACACAAGTTTATTATACATTTGATTTTAAAGAAGAGTTTTGGAAACCATGATTTTATGAAAATATGGGTTTTGATTTTGATTATTAATCCATGCATGCAATATAATTTAACAGTTTTATTTTATTCAATTTAAATTGGAACATTTATGTTTTGATTTTGAAACAAACAAAATTAGATTTTAATTACATACATACAAATATTTTTTTCCTAAGAGCTTTATAATTTTAATTTCATATTTTATAAGAAAAATGAAGAAAGGTTTGGTTTTATAATTTAAAATTAGTCATGGGTTCATGTTTATTAATGAAATTACATATTTAAATTGAATCAAGCATGAACCTAAATTTTGAAATAAAGTTTGAGAGCTAAATCTTCAGTTTTGAAAACTCGGAAAATTTACAAACCGCTTGAGTGACCAATTGGTGGCTCGAGTGAACATTTCGAACTTTCAGTATTTTTATAGACTGTGTAATCTGTTCGAGGGACCAACTGGTGGCTCGAGCAGTCAAGCCTTTTCAGCATATTTTGAAAAATTATTTATTTTTCATATTTTCATTCTCATTTTTTTCCAAACATTCTTAGGCATAAAATATGACCCATTGAGGATTACCAAGCTACGAACCAACATAAGTTAATTGATTATGAAGCAAAGTAAGAAATTGGTCTATTTGGAAAAAAAGGAATTAATAATGAAAGAATATGTAAAATGAGAACTTAATTTATTTGAGTAAGAAAGAATAAGCGTAGTAAAACTTTGGGTGACTTACACAAAAAAAGACAAGAAAAGTTAGGTTTGATAAAAAAAAAAAAAAGTGATATTATTGTGTTTCAATGTGTATTTGTTATGTGTTTGTATAGGTTACACGCACATGTCCGTCTGATCTATCTCTCAAGCTATCTGTGAGTAACAACCTTGTAAAGATATGTTCAATTATATGTATTTTCTGCCTGATATGATAAGCTTTGTTTTCTGAAATGATGGGTGTGTTTGGTTTGTGTTTATAGAGTAGTTTTTAAGATAAAAAGTACGAAAACTTGTTTGGTTTGCCTTTTTTCAGAAATGGTTTTGGAAAATTATTTTGGGGAGAGAGTTTTAAAAAAATTGATTGATTTGATGTGTATGAGAGAGAGTGTGTGATTTTGGAAAGTAAGTAACTGAACAAAATTTTGAGATTTTTTTTGAAAAATTTGTTTGCTTTGATTACTCTTAAAAATTTGTTTGTAAAGAATTTTTTTCAAAATTTTTTCTAAAAAACAAACCAAACAAGGCCGATATTTTCTGTATAGATGAATGATTGTCCTATTTTTGAAATGTCTTGTGACATCCTTAGCATTATGTGTATCTGTTATCTGTTGCGTGATACTAGGGTTTCACGTGGGTTCCATTCATGGAACTGACTACGCATAATCAACTATCTGATCTACAAGTGTGTCTTAATGGCCATCTCATATGAATATGGATCTTTATGATCACCTATTCTGCAATTGGATCTTTATAACTAATTTGATCTGTTAGCGCTAATGGATGTACCACATACGACTATTTACAAATTTGAATATGTATATGAATCTGTTTCTGATCTGAATTCTAATTTCTAAATTTGTTATGGACTTCATTCATCAAAACCTTTACTCTGTTGTTATTTACTAGGCTCCAGCTTACTGTACTCTTTACATATGTACATGATCAAGCACGTGACCAAGCCTAGAGCTTCTGCTTAGACTCTATCTTATCAACTAACCTATGTGCCTCCCGTGGAAGTTCCGGATATGTCAAGTGGTTATGGCTATGTGATTAAAGTTTAAGTTTTTGTTTATTCTGTAATTAAGGCTAAGTCCCTTTTTGTCTTATATGTATAAATGTGATGACGTAAGGATGATATATGATACATGTATATAAAGTTTAAAATTTTTCGGTCTCATATATGTTTGCACAGCTCAATGGACATTATATATTTGTTATTTACTTTCACTAGCCCCTAATAATTTGATTTCTATTTAAGAGGCCTTCGGTAATCTACGAATTGCTAGCCAGTTACAATGTTAAACCTATATGAGCGGGTTTGGGTCGTGACAACAAACCCCCTGATGGTGTCAATATAAAACTCGTAGACCCACCGGTCACTCTCAAATCATCAAGAAAACACTTATAAAAATACCCTCCAATATAGAAAACCGTGACAATTCTGCTCTCCTAGAATTTGGACAGCTTAAACCCTAAAAAAATAGCAAATGGTGCACTTTATAGTAAATAGAATTGCGAAGACCACTCAAGTAGTGTGAGTAAAGGCGGTGCAAAACATATAGGCTAACTGCTCAAGTGGTAAAATATCTTTCCCAGAAGTTCAGTTTGCAGGCAGAGATAGTAGATGCTGTTGTTCACCGCTCGAGCGTACAAATCCCCATATATAGTCAACGAAGTGGCAAACATGAAAGGCTTAAGATTACAAACTCCTTTGCATAAGTATAATTCAGATTGGATTCGCATCTAAACACTCACATCCTCACTGAAACAAAAGAGCAAATAAAATTATAACTGAAAGAAATTTTGTTAAACGGGATTGCCAATTACAAAAGCTAAACAAAAATAATTTTTTGTCACGATTTTTTTACATATGTCGTTAAAAATTAACAATTGGTAACTTTTTTTGTCACAATTTTTATAAATTGTCTCTAAAACTTATAATTAGTGACGTTTTTCTGTAATAAATTATTCAAACTACCGCTGAAAATTAAAAATTAATAACTTTTTTTGCGATGATTTTTTTAAAACCGTGGCTAAAATTATAATTAGTGACTTTTTTGTGACAAAATTTTTAAACTGTCACTGAAAATTAACAATCAAGATGTTTTTTAATACTGTTTGATAAAAAATGTCATTAATTCTCATAAGACCTATTAGATAATAAGTCCGCATATTAAAATCTACATATAAGTCCCTCTAAATATTTTTAGTAGAAATAATTTAATTTTTGTACAAACATAACCTATAGCTTCATTTTTTTTCTTTTTTCTTTTTTCTTTTTCTAAAGCTCCGTTACTAAAAGTCGGCAAAGTAGCTATGTATTTAAGGAAAAAGGTTAGGACTCCTTTTGGAGAACTCTCCTCACCTTCAATGCATTGTGATTGGTTAATTTTTTATTTTTTATTTTTTTTTCTCCTATCTTTGATTGACATGTGTCTGTAGAGATTGTAAGGATTAAAAAAAAAAAAAAAAAAAAAAAAGAATTTGTATTATTTCTGATGTATTTAAATGACTTTCAACCCATTTTTAGTTTTGTTTTTTTGCCTTCAATTCCTCCTGTCATACACATTTAATTACCACCTTATTTTCTTTTTTTCCTTGTCCTTTTTTTATTTATTTTTGAAACTTTATTCACTTAAAGTTTTTGTATCTCCTAATATAAGTTGCCACATATTAAAGTCTTGCTTTCACATGAGTGATTATTCAGTATTTTTGAAATATAAATATGTGTTATTCTATAAAATTTTAATTGGTAGAGAGGAGTAGGGGCCTACTATTTATGTTGGGGACAAAGAAACAACATGAGACTAAATAATTAGTAATTGACTTAGAATATGATTTCTGCAATTATTGAATAATTTCTCCCTTCACACACCCATTTTGCATTTGTGTTCTTCTCTTATCCTCCTCTCTATATATACCAACCTTATCACACTCTCTTCTTTGTATCTCTCAATTTCTCAACCTTAACCAGCTTCTGTAAGAAGAGCAAAGATGTCTAAACTTACCACCATGTTCATCCTAGCCCTCCTCCTCTGCTTCTCACTATCCTACGCAGCTCGCCCCGTGCCAAACTCTCCCATGAAAACCCAGCATGAGGTAGGTTGCATCATCATGCCCATGGTTTTAAATAACAATATTAGAATTATACATATCAGTATCCACAATAGTCATATATCTAACTTATTGGCCGATATTTAAAACCCATAACTAAATTTGATTTTTGATGATGGGTTTATGATTATGATTAATGGGTTTTTTTTTTAGGGTCTTGAAGCTCAGCACGTTGAGGCGGCCATGGAAGAGAGCTGTGAAGGAGTGGGAGAAGAAGAGTGTTTGATGAGAAGAACACTTGTAGCTCACGTTGACTACATCTACACCCAGAAGCAGAACCCATAGACCATTTGCTCTGTTCATTACCTTCTTAATTAGCAATAGAAAATTAATATAATATTATAGAACTTAGTAGTATCAATAATATGATACTGTGATGATCAAAGATATGTGCAGTTTGGTTGTTTGGAATTCACTGTACTATAAAGCTCTGTTTCCTAATATTTTTAGAGAAGATGAACGATGTGGAGTTTTCTTTATCTTATTATAATTGAACAAGCTCATTCTGCATCCTTTTTCTTTTCCTTTTCTAGATTAATCCACTCAAAATATCAAAAATCAAGATAATATTGTAAGGGTTTTTTTTAATATTATTATTGCAAAGTTTAATTATTTTAAAAATTGATTGCTCAATATTTAAGTTTATAGTAGCGTCGTTGAATAACTGAAAAAATCTTCTTCAAAAGAATGATAAAATAACATACTATTTATGTTCTGCGAAAAGAATGTCAATGGTACAGGAAGAAGAATATTTTCCTTTGATTTTTGGATTAAAATTATTTGTCATGAATTTTTCTGCAATGATTTTGTTGCGATAAATCAATGGTCTAAGTTATAATAAAATGATATCGTTTGAATGCAGAGTCTAAACATAACACAGGATATTTTGATATTACTCTATTTCAATTTTAAAAGACACAACATCATTTTAAAAAATAAATTAATAAATAAAAGATAACACAGTTAGAAGCACCGTCAAGACAGACAACGAACCTCAAACGATGAAGGTGTAAAGGAGAAGAAACGTGTTGAATTTCTCTGTACTTCATTGACAATTAATTTCTCTAACCTACCTCCAAGTGATAACATTCCAACCAAATCATTCTAAGAACATAATTTTATACTGATTCAAGTCAACTTGCTTGTGTCTCCTCTCTTTCTTAACAAAAACAGTAATACTATAAATTTAGAAATTATTCAGAAATATTAATATGTGGTTCAAATTCATTCTGTATATAAGTCTCACAATATACAGTTTCAATCTCCATTACACTCTCAGTATTGCCACAAATCTGGAATTGTAAGTTTGGGTCTCTAGCCGTACTATAAGAAAAATTATTTGATAGTATTCACGCAAGTTCGTGTAGTGTCTTAACTAAATTTTTATTGGTTAAAACATCGGGACTTTTTTGTTAGTTTTTGAAAGTTAACACGACACTAGTCACGTGATGAGTGGTGTAGAGTATTATGCTAATACCATCAAATAACTTCTCATATCTTAAATGTCAATACCATCTTCCCTGACTTAATTTGCATTATAAATTTATTTTTATTTTTTTTTTATTTTTTTGCAATAATGCTACAAAAATATTAACTAATATACCTACATACATATCAATTACAATAGAAAACTTGTTCATAGGTCTCGGCAATTGGCATGAAATCTACTTATCATTGTGTCTAATGGATGCGTTTATTAGTGTCTCTAATATTATTATATTTCAAGATAATCAATGGGCAATAGCACTTGTAAAATTTAAGCCATGTATACCAAAAAAATTAATAAGAAAATTTAAGTCAGGATGATATCATCTTATTAACAATGAATGTACTTTCATCTTGATATCCAATAGTACTAAAGCACTAAAAAAGTTGACTAAACATTTTATTCAAAAAAAAAAAAAAATACAAATTCATAATTCAAAATTAAAACATAGATAATTTTTAAAATATCATAAACCAATCAATTTAAATGTATTTTCTATATAATTTTTCTATCTGTAAATTATTTTCCAATATGTTACGGAGTTGAATGGGGGAACAACAACCACCTATTTGATTTCAGGTGGGGAATTTAAAGAAACAAACTAAATCACAGGTCCATGTGGTTGGTTAATGGAGGTAGCTGAGAGTTGAGTGATACAATTATTAATAATCTCATTGCAGTAAATGGCTGCTTGCTTGGAATGCCTCATCACTTTGCTATTTTGGCCGCGTCACATATAACATTACCGGCTTAGAACAATTTCAATGAGCTGCTATTTGAATTGTCACATCAAATTTATATTATACCATGTGATGGTTTAATGGTGTTATTATTAAAGTCGTTAAATTTTGACATTATTAGTATTGAAGTAGTTATCATTTGGAAGGTAATTGATTCAGTTAGTCCTTACTGTATTTTTTTTTTTTTTTTTGAATTTTAGAGAATTTATTTTAATTTAACTCATTTTTTTTAGATAGGGAATCCCAATACAACCCAATGGGTATCTATGACTATATTATAGTATTAGTATAGATATATATCTATTGTCAAAGGTCTATGGTAGTCTCTATTAATGTTTATTTTGAAAAGTGATTTTTTATTTATTTATTGATTTATTATAAAAATATATATGTAAAAAACTAAATATATAATATGCCTCAAATAAACTAATAAATTAATAAATTAATTTTCCATTGAATCAAAAAAAAAATTAATAAATTGACTTTTTTACACCTTTCCAAAAGAAGCCTAAACAGGCATCTTTCTGAAACATTATTATGAAGGCATTCACATTGGCATACTGTTGTAAAGTTTTTCTTTTCTGTTATAGATAACAGCCCCAAAGTCACCCACTTGTCAAATCACCACTTTGTGTTTCTCATATTGCAAGATCAAGATTTTTTTTCTTTTTTTTAAGGCTCAATCAAATAGGTGATACTAATTATTGTCAAAATATCATGATGGATCTAGAGGAGAGAAGGGGAGCGATCTCTCCCCAACTATTTTATTTATTTATTTTTACTATAGTTATATTATATTGGTATTAATTATTTATTTTTACTATAGTTATATTATATTGGTATTAATTATTTTCAAATTATACAAATTCACCCGTTCTAATTTTTTTATTTTATTTTCATATAGTAGACGTTGCCTCTATAGGTTTTTTTTTAAAAAAAAAAAAAAATTAAGTGGTCATCTCTCTATAATTTTTTTTAAAAATTAATTTAAGTGATTCCTTAAGTTTAATGTCGATGTTATCATAAATATTTCTAATAACATGAAAAAGCGTTGAATGCAATTCAAGAGGCCTCCTTTAATAGATACATTACTTTACCGTTGTTATCTTTTATAATGCAATATGAATACAAAAAAAATACTATTTATATATGTTTTTATATTATTTTTCATTTAAATTGATTTTGTTATTCATAATCTTTTTTTAATATTAATATAAATGTACGTTCCTTATATTAAAATTATGGATCGGTCCCCCAACATAAGATACAGCATTCTAATAAGAAATGCTTCTCTAATTTGCTTCAAATGCACACAGTTTGCAATACTCTTTTTCCTCTTTGTGCTTAGTTTTAAATGTCAACTTGGCATTGCTGGGTTAAGCATTTGTAATGACCATTTACCAACCAATTTTGGACTGAAATGCTTCAAAATTCTGGTAACTCTCACCAACCAATTTTGGAGTCAAATGCTTCAAAATTCTGGTAATAACTCACCAAACAAATCTGGAGTCAAATGCTTCATATTAAATTCTAACAACTTTCAACTTAGACAGCAATATAAAGTTAGAGTTTGAATAAAGATTATTATTTTTTAGTTACTCTCCGTTTGTTTCAGCTAACAACGTTTCCTATAGAAAAAAGTTTTTATTTTATTTTATTTTTATGTATGATTAATATAATGAAACATATGTGCTCATGACTAGTGACAGTGTTCGTGGTAGCTGTGGGGAGTCCGGATCCTCTTCAGCCAAAGCCTCCGGCCATTCCTCCTGTCAAGGGCTAGGATTTGGCCACGTCAACAGGGCTGGATCCTACGGCTCAGATCAAGTTTGGTTTAAAAAAAAAAAATTGAATTTCTTTGCATTCAACACAACCACAAAGCTTCATTCTAATTCACTTTTCTCCCTTCCTCTTCAGCTTTGGTGAACGGAGATGGCATCTCGTGACACCGACGATGGTGAATCCAATACTTACTTCTTTTTCATCAATACTTACTTTTTTTTGGGTACAAAAATGTGCATTTATCTTACTTTCAACATGTGCACCTAATGCAGCGACTTGTGAACAACAAAAATCATAAGTTTCCTCAGCTTCTGTAGCTCTACATGCTATTGATCTAAATGAGGTCATCAATGTCTTATACCGTAAGGCTTGTTTGAATTTGACATCTACTTGACTCTCATTCCCCAACTTGTCCGTCACAGCTTCTCCTCTTGCTTGTTTGGTCCACCTCTTCATAATGTATTGTAAATGAATCTCTTTCAACTTCAATATTTCTCTCTCATAACCTTCAAACAGTGACTACACAAAATTCCTTTCCTTTCAAACTTTGAACAACTACAAGCCAAAGAGTCATCCATGTAACAACATCGCCAAATTGGACATAATCCATGATCATTTATGCATCGGCCCAAAACATATTCGTTATTTGCTTCTCATTGTCTAATTGCAAAGCATAAAAAAAAAAGATGGATTCTCCAAAGATTTTTGTTGAAAGTATTGCAACACATTACCTACTTCCCCATACGCTAAACTTTTTGTCTTTTGATTCTCAAGTAATTTTTTTGATCTAATTTCATAAACCCAAGAGACTGCCTCCCACCAGCTTCCCTACCCATCAGTTCAAAAGACTGCCCTAAATGAAGACCAGACTATAAGGCTAAGTCTAACTCAATTGCTTGGGTAGCTGATATCTTTCTTTGCGATGGCAACATATGGACACAATCAAGAGATACAAATTCATGGTTGTTTTTTTCTTTGAAATCAATCACAACAAATTCCCCACTATTGACCTCCAATTTAACAAAAAGTCGGGCCTCACAACCAGTCCTAGTTTCAGCTCTAGGGGATTTTGTCAATGGGTCTTGCTTGTCAACCTTCCGAAATCCCTCTTTGTTGCAAACCAAATTTTTAGAAATAATTTGTTTTGTTAACTTGTTCTTCTTACAATATTCCCTTTTTATGCTAAATCCCATTCTTCCTCCATATGCATTATAAAAATCATACACACCTTCTTCCAAATCAAAGGTCATTCCTTCTTTTGGTTTCCAACCACAATCATTGTTAGGTTCCATATCTATATAAAAACGCAACTGAAAAGTAGAGGCAATCAAATGGGAGAAGTATCAATACACAATAATAAAGTTAGCTCAATCACTGTGTTCTCTGGTCTGGGCACTTGAACAGGTCACTTTAATGTTTATTTTTTTAATAAAATTACAAGTTTTTTTTATTTCATTTTACAATGTGGAGCCAATGCCTTCTGGTAAACCATTAACTATATTCATGGACCTCTAACCAGTCATGAAGCTCTTCATGTGTGTGCCCTAAGGTGTGTTTGATAGTGTGCTATTATGATATATATTACTCATTTGATGCTTACAATAAAATATGCATCTTTGTCATAGCAGATCAAACACTACAAAATAATGAAGTAATAAATTTAAAAATAGTATCAGTTGTTAAGTGATGATGTTCTGAAAATAGCATTAGTTGTTATATATGTTATATAATGTAATCTATATGTTATAAATTATTTAGTGATGTTCTCAAATGCATCAAATGCCACATGAAATAGGCTATATTTTTGCTGTTAAGTTTCCAATATAATGTTGGGTAGAACAAGCCAAGGAGGAAATGGTAGATATTCCATTTCATATTATTTTAGTCAATTAATTAAGCATATTATTCACTGACATCCATTTCAGAGCAAGATTTGTATTAGTTAGCAGATCGTGATGCCATTGGGTCGGCCAATCCTACTGAGAATTTCGATCAGTTTTGAACACTGTATGAAAATGCATTGCTTCTAAAGTCTTTTCCTATATTTTGATTTTTTTTTTTCCTTCTGTAGATACAAATAATGAGCTGAAACTTAAAGAGTTTGAAAATACTACTGAACAAGTTAGGAAGACCACATAAATAAATGATTTTGCACAACCACATTATAGATTACATTATATATATATATATATATATTTTGGGCCTATTAAACAATGAAATGACAAACCATCAAAAATTATTTGAACATGGCAGATTATATGGGGAAAAATTAATGAAAAAAAATATTACCTTTAGTTTGATGATGAAGTGCAGCTCTGGTTCGCGGGGTCGCCGGAGCTTGTTTCACCGTCGATGTTCGTTGCTAACTTCGATTCGCCGCCGATCATCGTCGATGTTCGCCGATCGTCCTTCGCCAGAGCTTCGAAGAGGGAGGGAAAACATGGAGTGGATGGGAGGGAAGCTGCTACTATGTTGAATGAAACAAATTCAATATTTTTTTATTTTTTTGCATCTGAGCCGTAGATCTTCATTTAAACGACGTGACCAAATCTTGGCCCTTGACCGGAGGAAGGGCCGGAGGCTTTGGCTTGGAGAGGATCCTAACTCGTAGCTGTGGGGGCAGGATGGTAGCAGTGGTGGGACAGGAATAGTGGTGGTGCATAAAATCCTACTTAGAATATTTCAACTTGGATTGGTGTTTTTATTTAGTAAAACTTCTCATGGCGAAATGAAATTCCCCCCCCCCCCCCCCAAAAAAAAAATTATCTTATTTGGGAACAAGTGAAAATTAAGTTGAGTCCAAGTGAAAATAATTATCTTCCTTAATGAGCCACAAATCTTTATACAGGCTAGTTATCTATTTACTGGTTATATATTTAGCGAGAACCACAAGTTATATGATTTGAAAGATTGGAGACAGATTATATTAATTAAAATTCCAAAAATTCTAGTTATCATAAAATTTTAATAATTTTATTTTGAAAATTTTATGTAGAATGTAAATTTAAAATTAATATATTGTGGATGCTATGTAAAATAAATTCTGTCCAGAAAAATCTCATTATGGGCCTAGGATACTTGCGTCTCACATAAAAATCTCATTATGATCTTAAACTGCACCAAACAAGCCATGGTAATCTGGGCACAACCATTTTCAATAGCAAACCTCATCATACTTCTTGTACTGCCAAACCATATCATATTTGCGCTGGCTTCTAAATTTTTTGTTTCACACTTAAAAATTATGACAAAGATCCAAACATCAAAGCTTTCAAATAAAATTTTTTTTTTTTGGTTAAAAAAAAGAAGAAGAAAGAAGTTAAAACAACTATTTTAAATGAATCTCATTACACAACACTCTTATACCTCATGTAATCTTCTTGTGTGAATTATTCTCCAATTACCTAGATCAAGTAATGAAGAAGTATCAGAACTCCCTACAAGGGCATACGTAATGAGAACATCGTGTATTTATCACTCAATCAACAAAACTTACATTGGTTGAAGCAGAACAAAATACCTTTCCATTAGCCTTATCAAAATGCCAATACACCAATGGAAACAAGAGAACAAAGGTGTCCGCTTAATCTCTCCTTTACAAAATTAAGGATAGAAGCAAAGGATTGAACAAGCCTTGTCTTTAGAACTTTTATTGCACACACCCAAACATGTTCACACATGAAGCAAAACACACAAGAGCTCCTAATTTTTCCAATAAACAAAAAATACGAGACGACATCTGTGGGAATCTTCTATAACCCTACATTGGGAACAAGTCCAAAACAAATTTTTCCAAAGCACACATAATACAAAAATTATGAAAGTTATAGATAACTATGAGCTCTCTCTTCGTTTCTAAACCTCTTTCTTCATTTTCTTTAAGGGGGGGGGGGGGAGAATGATAAACTGATCCCCAGGCTTGTCTTGAGTTAGAAAAAGAAAGGGTCTTTCAAACTAGGGGTCAAACTTTTTTAGTTCAGAAAGACAATAATCTAATTTCTTCCACTGAAATCAGACGAGGGGTGGGGGAACAAAAAGTGGGATATGGGTTCCTTTTGTTTGCTTTCAATGCGGTAGAGGCAGTGCCAAATATATATATATATATAGAGAGAGAGAGAGAGAAGAGATAATGCTTGAGAGTTCTAGGGTTTCTAGGGTTACATGGCTGGGTTTGACGATTGTCCTTCTCCTAAAATTTGAAATCCTAAAAACTACGAGCCATGTCACACCCCTAACATGAATTTGTTAACAATTGCTAATCTGATTAAACCTTAGTCAATGATTTGTAATACAACTAACAAGTGACAGCAACAAACTATCTGTCATACCAAACTAGGCATTCAAAATTTGAAAAGTTCATCATGGTTTTACACAATAAATCACGATTAGTCAAGGCATCTATTCGGTGTCAGAATGATCTGCACCATAGATCGTCGATCCAACTATTAGATCTGATCGGATGCGATCAAGGGACATGACCATTTGATTAGATTCATTAAGGCCTATAAATAGGCTACGAAATCAGCCGTTTCATTCCATTCAAAATCTTGAAAAGCATTCCTGCAATTCTCTCTGTCTCCCTTTTGATTTTGAATTTTCGATCAAGAGTTTCTTAAGCAAATTTCTATTTTTCTTATTGATAATCAAATTCTACAGATTGATTATCAGTGTCTTGGTTTCTTGATTATATCAAGAGTGTTCTGATCTATTGTCGTTAGTGCAGACGCCGATAGACTAGATCTTTAGATTAGGTTTCATTGTATCCTGGAGGCAAATTTTTTGTAACCCCCTGCACACCTTTTGGTGGGTACAAATATTATTTTTAAGAAAACGACTTAGTAATGCGACTTAAAGCACTAATTTTCTGTTCTATATAAACAAGGTCATTGCCAAATTTTGAAGACCCGAAGACCACCATTTGAAGAATTCAAGACCCTTTGTTCCAAACCACATTCTTACTGTCAAAAACCCCCTCCCTCCCCTCATTTCCCCTTGCCCCCTCGGACCCTCTTCTTCGCTAACGTTAACGTTGTGTGCACAATCCCCCACATACAGAAACTGTCAAGACTGGGACTCTATCTCACCAACAAACCAGCTCACACACAGCTAAACTCTCAAAGGGACTCTCTCTCCTACATATCCAATTGAGAGCGCTCTCTCCTTTCAGGTAATTGCCTTATATGCATAAATGTGTGTGTATACATACAATACCATTATCTCTCTTTCTTTTGTTATAATTAAAAAACATTAAAATTTTATTTTATTCTATTGATCAATTAGATTGTTTGATGAATTAGAATTCTGGGTTTCCAATATTCAGTGTTTTGATTGTGTTGTTATGTCTCTTTTAGGATGAATGGTTTGGAATTGTTTGCTTTAAATTTGTGAGTTGCGTTAATTTTTTTCTTGTGCACAAACTCCATTAATATTGTAGGTTTCGATTTAATCTGATTTGTTTTGTTTCCTTCTCATATAACACCGTACGTCGTTATCGTTGAATATATCCTGAACAACCTATCAAATCTTGAATTTAATTTAATTTAATTTTTTTTTTAAAAGAGAATTTCAATCCTAAAAGGGTTATGTTCAAATTCAAAAGAATTTAATCAAAATTCAAAGAAAATTTTATGATCATGAAAAATAGGAATTCTTGAGAAGCAAGAAAGGCATCGCTTTTCTAACTAGGGTTAATATCTTCTTCACTTTTTATAAGTCATGTTTTTTTCAGATCAAAAGAAGTTTATATATATATATATATATATATATGTGCATATATATATATATAACATTTGTGTGATCTTTAATTTTTTAATAATTTTTTTCATATAGAGAAAAGAACAAAGCTCTCTTAATTTAGAAGATGGAGATCATTTACAGGCCTTATTTCGATCCCGATTTCGACACACTTATTGAAAGAATCCACCTTCCAAGGTTTGGAATTTCCTAAGCTTTTTCATTAAATCTTAGTTTCTTCATTGAATTTTTCAAGTTTTTGGTTTTGTAGAGTTTGTATCGATAACGAAACATGCCGAGACTGCACGCTTGTGAAGGTTAGCTATTGCAAATTCAGATTTCACCTAGTTTTAAATAATGATTCATGTGTAGTGAGATTTTGAAATTTTAAATGTACAATTCACTAATGCGTTACATTATCAGATATATAATCATATCATCATCGATACCTTTCGCCAAGATGTTTCCTTAGAAACGATAAGGTCCTTCAATGGTTTTTTTTTTTCAGTTCTGGTTAACCAGTTTTTTTAGGGCATGATAAAAGAACAAAAAAAAAAAATATTTAACTCTTGATTCACCTTTTGTAGTGAATTTTTATATAGAATTATGTAATTCCTAGTGTTCCTTTAATTTTAAATCAAAATATTTATTATTATTTTTATAATTTTAAAAATATATGTAACAAATCATTTTGACGATAAATTATTTATGTTACACTATTATGTATACAGGTAGATAGTGCGAATAAGGACGGGATATTGCTAGAAATGTTGCAAGTACTGACGGATCTAGATCTCGTTATATCAAAATCATACATTTCTTCAGACGATGGCTGGTTCATGGATGGTTAGTGCTCTTCTCTTCTCACACATACTACTACTCTTTTGCAAAAATGTTTTTAATGCAAAGTGGTCTCTGAATAATTGAAATTAAGATTTTGTTAACAAGTGTTTTTAAGTTACGAGTAAAGACAAAAAAAAATTAAAAAATAGAAGATATATTTTATTAAATTTAATTCACTTTTATTAAAATCAATATATATATATTTTCAAGATGTTTTTTTTACACATTTTATAATATTAAACAATGTCCTTAGAATACTTGTTAACATTTATCTTTGACATGGTAAACCCATAAAGATTATAGCCCACCATTTAGGGCCATAGGGCCCAATACATAACTCAAATACTAAAACCCAACATTGCTGAAGCCCCAAGTAGCAATGAGAAGCAATGACATCAAGACACATGGCAAGAGAAGGGCAAGCCACATAAGCAGACAAAGATCTGCAAAGTTATTGTCACTGCACATCGCCATTAATGAGGCCCCTTACAGCATTTATTGCGATAACCCCTCTTCGTCGGGACAGAACGCCTTCACCATGAATAAGGTAAGCTAGAGCATAGACTTTCGGCCAAGGTGACAGGTCGGAAGGGACAACGAAATGATTACCAGAGGACATACGCAAACGTAAAAGACAAGAAAAGGTTAAGTTTTTCTATCTTTAATCTATCTACACATTCCACTTCTCTCTTTCTAACTTGCTCATCGGAGGGTTCGCTGGGGGACTCCCCGTTCCCCGTTGAACTCTTGTGCAGGTCTTCTGGTGGGCTTGGTCATTCAGACATAGGCTCGAGGAGTGTGGATCAATCCAACCCGTTCCACCTGGAACGAACTGTATCATCAGTTGGCACCGTCTGTGGGAAACGTTTTTGTTCTGCGCGCCAGTTGTGGTCGTTGTCGCCGGAGACCCTCTCCCAATAACCCCCTCCTACCACCCGTGAAGGTGGATGGTCACAACTAGATCCATGGCTTCTCACCCCAATGTTCCCAATCATCAAGCCGACCCTCCCAATCCGAATAACCCACCACAGTATTTCACCGACCTCACCAACAGCATTAACCGCTTGGCCGAGCAAAATCAAGCCCTGATTAATGCTCTACTCCAAAGAAACCTTCCTATGCCTCCTCCACCACCTCCAGATATTCCACCCAACTAAGAACGAGCCCCGAGCCATACTAATCCACCCAACTTGGAAGGCTTGCAACCCCCTCCCCCAAGTATAAACCTGCCATCCATCGGTCCCAGTGCCAACCCCCGAAGGAGAGGCCAGTAGCGTCCAGCCCCCGTTTCCCTCCAGTGGTGACAACATTCCTCTCTGGGATGCAGAACTCCGAGCCATGAAGCTCCAGCTCCAAGGAGTCATGCAAAACATACAGCATAAACCATCCACCACAGCCAACTCACCATTCATTGCCTCTATCCGGGACAAACCTCTACCGCCTAAGTTCAAAATGCCCACCATCGACTCTTTTGACAGAACAACAGACCCAGTTGATCACTTGGAGACCTATCGGACCCTTATGATCCTCCATGCATTCCCTGACGAAATCATGTGTCGGGCTTTCCCCGTAACACTCAAAGGGTCGGCTCGACTTTGGTTTAGTCAACTGCCAGCAGACTCTATCTCCACTTTCCAGCGTCTCAGCGACTCTTTCCTCAGCCATTTCATTGGAGCCCAGAGCCAAAAAGACGCCCAGCAACCCAACTCCTCAACATCCGTCAGACCGAGGAGGAGTCGCTGCGCAGTTTCGTTACCCGCTTCAACACCGAAGCCTTGCAGGTAACAGAAAACGATGGCAAGGTCATCCTTACGGCTTTCATGGCCGGCCTATGATCATCTGATTTCCTTTTCTCCCTCTCAAAAAATCCTCCGACCTCCATGGCAACCCTACTCTCCAAAGCCTAAAAATACATGAATGCCGAAGATTTTCTAGCTGCCCGGCAAGACCCAATAGTCAAAAACCCGACACCCAGAGAAAAGAGAAAAGACTCAGAAACCAGAAACACCCAATACACTCACCAAACACCTCAGTACAATGACCGACTGCCCCGAGCCGACCGTCCGGCGTCAACCCGACCGCCCGGCCGGTTCGAGAGATACACACCCCTCAACTCCCCCATGGAACAAGTCTTAAACCAGATCCAGCGAGATTATCCCCTCAAATGGCCCCAACCGTCGCGGTCTCCTTCTAACCGGCGAGACCAGTCCAAATACTGCCGCTTCCACCAAGACCACGGCCATAACACCGAAGAGTGTGTAAACCTCAAAGACCAGGTTGAGGGTCTGATTCGTTAGGGGCGTCTTAGTCGGTTCATGGAAGCTCGCCCCCAGCAGAGGCCAAGAAATGAACCCGTCAGAAACAACCGCCGGCGCACCCTTCCCCGACAACCAGCACAACCTAACCAAGGTCCTGATCGCCCTCCACAACAACCTCGGGCACAAGGTAATCCCGACCCACCTGTTGGAGAAATCAGAGTTATCTCTGGCGGGCTTGCTTGTGGAGGACCATCCCACTCGGCTCAGCGGGCAGAACTCAGAAAAATAAGGCAGGGCTCAAACAAAAAAGTTGTCACATTGGACCGACCCTCCAAACAGCCCAGGCAGTGGACTGAGCTTATCACCTTTACGGACGCCGACTACACAGGCATCTACTACCCCCATGACGACCCTCTCGTCATTTCTGCCCTCCTTTCCAATTACAAGGTCTGATGAGTTCTCATCGACAACGGCAGTTCTTCAGACATCATCTTCCTCAACTGCTTCTGCCAACTCAAGATTGGGAAAGAAAGTCTGTCTCCTGTCCAAACCCCTTTGGTCGGTTTCACTGGTGACCGAGTGACCTCTATCGGCTCCATCGATCTTTCCATCACAATCGGCGAGTACCCACGGCAGACCACAAAGTTGCTCACCTTCCTTGTTGTCGATTACCCCTCTGCCTACAACATCATCCTTGGCCGCACCGCCCTAAATTCTTTCCAGGCTGTCACATCCACTTTCCACCTAGCCATCAAGTTTCCCACCGATCTTGGGGTCGACACAGTAAGGGGAGAGCAGACTGTGGCTAGAGAATGTTATGTCGCCTCCCTTAAAGAAGTCAAGCTCAAGGAGGCTATAATCATTGAAGAACTCAACGTCAGAGACGAGGACGAGCTGGTCAGAGGGGAACTAGTGGAGGAGCTCGTCGAGGTCCTCATCGATCCCACCAACCCAGCCAAAATCTCCAGGACTGGCAGCCAACTATCTCCCCAAGCCAAGGCCGACCTCGCCGCCCTCCTGATTGAACACACCGATGTGTTTTCCTGGACTCACTCCGACATGCCGAGTATTGACCCCTCCTTCATCACCCACCGTCTCAGCATTGAGCCCCATTTCCGATCCATCCGCCAGAAACAACACATCTCCACCTGGAGCCCAACAACCTTATTGTTTCTGAAATAGATAAGCTCCTTGAGGCACAGTTTATCATAAATGTGGACTACCCCAGGTGGCTGTCGAATGTGATTCTGGTTCATAAAAATAATGGTAAATGGAGACTCTGTGTCAACTACTCCGACCTCAACCGAGCTTGCCCCAAAGACAGCTACCCTCTTCCTCGCATAGATCTGCTAGTTGATGCCACGACCAGCCATCAAATGCTCAGCTTTATGGATGCCGTCTCTGGGTACAACCAAATTTTAATGCACCCGTCCGACGAGGAACACACCTCCTTCATCACCGACCGGGGCACTTACCATTACCGTGTGATGTCGTTTGGGTTGAAAAATACCGGAGCCACTTACCAACGGTTGGTCAATGCCGTCTTTCATCATCAAATAGGCCGGAACATGGACGTATCTCTCCACTGATCATCTGGCCGACCTGCGAGAGACCTTCAACACCCTACGGAAGTACCAAATGAAGCTCAATCCGGAGAAATGCGCCTACGGCGTAGGATCTGGGAAGTTCTTGGGTTTCATGGTCAGTCAGCGGGGCATCGAAGCTAACCCTGAAAAGATCAAGGCCTTAATCGAAATGTAGTCACCCAGGATGGTTAAGGAGGTTCAGCAGCTTACTGGTCGAGTTGCCGCCCTCAACCGCTTCATTTCCCGCGCAACGGACAAGTGCCTCTCCTTTTTCAAAATTCTTCGGCAAACTTTTGAGTGGACGGCAGAATCCAAAGAGGCCTTTCAGCAGTTGAAATAGTGCATGGCCAACCCCCCCTTACTTTCTCAAGCAATCATGGGCGAACCCCTCTGTCTCTATTTGGCCGTGTCAAACACTACAGTTAGTGCCGCACTCATTAGGGAAGACAGGTATGTCCAACGATCAGTCTACTACATCAGCCGGGCTCTCAGAGGTGCAGAACAAAACTACCCATTGCTTAAAAAAATGGCCTTAGCCTTGGTCATAGCCTTAAGACGACTCCGACCTTACTTCCAGGCCCACTCCATTATCTTCCTCACTGACCAACCGTTAAAGAAAATCATACAACAACCAGAGCTGTCCGGCCGACTTATGCAATGGTCAGTCGAGCTCAGCCAGTTTGATATCTCCTACAGACCTCGAACGACGATCAAAGGACAGGCTGTCGCCGATTTTATCTTAGAATTCACTAATCCCATTCCGACCACAGCCCCACCACCTCCTCAACCTTAGACTGAGGCAGAAGACCCCCATTCTTGGACCCTAAACGTTGATGGATCATCCCGCAAAGAAGGCAGTGGGGCTGGTCTCATCCTCACCGCCGCCAAGGGCAGTTATTTCCAGTGTGCTCTCCGGTTCTTGTTCGATGCAAGCAATAATGAGGCCGAATATGAGGCATGGATAACAGGTCTCCGCCTAGCCAGAGACATTGGCGTCAGCCATATCTGGGTGTTCAGCGATTCCCAGCTTATTGTCGGACAAATTACGGGGGAATTCGATGCCAAAGAAGATACCATGCGGGCTTACAGGGATATTGCACTCCCCCTTGCTCGCCTCTTCAATACTTTCCATATTAAGCATATTTCCCAGGCAAAAAACTCCAAGGCAGACGAGATGGCTCAATTAGCTTCTGCAGACCAATCAGACCTCAGCCACGGTGTCCGCCTCGAGTACCTGACCACCCTGCCATTTCCTCCAACCAACAGGAAGTCCACTTCCTCCAAAATGAACCTATCCCATGGGCGTCCGACATCTTTCTATTTTTGACAACGGGGGAACTGCCAGATGACAAACAGCAGGCTGCCAAAGTCAGGGCTCGGTCGTCCAATTACATTCTTGTTAGTGGTCTCTTATACAAACGTGGTTTTTCATGTCCATACCTAAATGCCTCAACCCTGCTCAAGCGACCTACGTGATGAGAAAAGTCCATGAGGGTATACGTGGCAATCATTCGGGTGGCAGGTCCCTGGCTCACAAAATACTTCGCACTGGTTATTTCTGGCCTACTCTCAATCAAGATGCGACAGACTTCGTGCTCAAATGTGACAAGTGCCAGTGTTTTGCCAACATCCCCCATGCTCCACCTACAGAATTGATCACACTTTGTAGTCCTTACCCATTCGCCAAATGGGGGATCGACCTAGTTGGCCCATTGCCCACTGGCCGAGGCCAAACTAAATTCGCCATTATCGTCATTGATTACTTCACTAAATGGATGGAGGCAGAATCCCTTGTCACGATTACCGAGCGAAACACAACCAGATTCATCTGGCAGTCGATCGTATGCAGATTTGGCATCCCCCAAGCCATCGTCTCCGACAACGGCAAACAATTCGGCAATGCCAAATTCAGGAAATTCTATGCAGAACTTCAAATCCAGCCATGTTTCTCTTCCCCAGGCCATCCCCAACCGTTCTCTTGTCAAGATTATCAAAACTAAGCTGGAAGCTGCTAAGGGACTCTAGGTTGAGGAATTATCGAACGTACTCTGGGTCTACCGCACTACCGCTCGAACCCCCACTAGGGAGACCTCTTTTCGCTTAACATACGGCGCTGAGGCGGTCATCCCAGTGGAAATCGGTCTGCCTACCCCAAGAATCCTACACCCGAATCCAGAACTAACTGAGGAGCTACGTCGGGGAGACCTAGACCTAATCGAAGAGCTCTGAGAAACCACTGTTGTCAGACGGGCCTCATACCAACAGAAGATGAGAACACATTACAACCGCAAAGTCCGACCAAGGGAGTTCACCGTGGGGGACCTTGTTTTGCGGGAGGTAACCCTCGCCACCAAGAATCCGACTGAGGCCAAACTAGCAGCCAAATGGGAAGAACCTTACGTTGTTAAAGCCAGGCCTCGTCCGAGCACTTACCGACTTCAGGACATGGAGGGCCGAGATCTCCCCTACCCATGGAACGCCGAGCACTTGAAGCGCTATTTTCAATAAAGTTCAATTCTTGTATCAATCTTTTGCTGTATTTTCTTTTTGGCAATTTACGCGCTTGAATGTTCTTATCTTCCTTTTATATGATGTAAATCTCTGATCAACTAGGCCATATTTTAATGACAACAAGCTTATATCTCAGTTATCTGTGTGGTCTTTCAATAACGCTTTGATTGCAGCCTCAGCCAGACTGAGCATAAAGCCTCGGCCAGACTGAACATACAAAGCCTCAGCCAGATTGAGCACGAAGAGTTCAGCCAGACTGAGCATAGAGCCTCAGCCAGACTGAGCATAAAGCCTCGGCCAGACCGAGCATTCAAAGCCTCAACAAGACTGAGCACGAAGATTTCAGCCAGACTGAGCATAAAGTCTCGGCCAGACCGAGCATAAAAAGCCTCAGCCAGACTGAGCACGAAGAGCTTAGCCAGACCGAGTTACTTAAAGCCTCAGCCAGACTGAGCACGAAAAGCTCAGCCAGACTGAGCACGAAGAACTCAGCCAGACTGAGTTACTTAAAGCCTCAGGCAGACTGAGCACGAAGTGCTCAGCCTGACTGAGCATAAGGCCTCAGCCAGACCGAGCATGAAACACCTCAGCCAGACTGAGCATGAAAGCCCGCCCTTGCACCGTCATGATTGTGGCATAGTTACCATACTTAGTCAAATTTTGGGTTCACATTTTTACGCCTCTTCACACTCTTTACATCTATTAACTTACATTTTCCAAACTGACCTATCATTTCTCAACACTCTTACAACATGATTTACAACTTCATTTTTGGGCGTGATTTGAAACTTCACATTTTTTACATTCTTACATGTTTCCTTTACAAGTCAGATTGTTTTCTTACTTATCAGCTTTTACAAGTCAAGCCTAATTTGAATAAACCATTCTCATTCATTTCAGACTCACAAAAATAAAGACAACAGTGTGACAACCACAAACATATAATTTTATTCATTCACAAACTTGTACATAAGTCTATTACAGCAATTCAAAAAAAAAAAAAGCACAAAACAACCAAAATTCTAAGTCCAAATTTTCTCCACACCACTCACTCCTCTTCACTTGAGGCGAGATCTTCTTCTTCAACGCCCTCATTCTAAGGGGGTTTGGGCCACGTCGTCTTCATCAATCTTGACACTGCTGAAGTCTAAGTCTGGGAACAGCTCTTCTGCTTTACGCTTGAACATCTTCCAGCCGCTGCCCCAGAACTCAGCCATCTCGTGTTTATAGAAATCCGACCGCTGGAAGCTCTGGATCACTTCTTCTTCACTCCTGCTTCCACCGGTCGTCCCCTATGGGCCAGCCCCCCTAGACCCCTCTCTCGCCAAGCTGTTGGCAATCACGGCATCGACAGCCACCTGAAAGTCCGCAGATCCCTTGAACTGCTCTACTGCAGCGACGTATAAGTCGGGGTATGCTGCCCTTTCAGAAGCTGCCTTGGTCTTTTCCTCCTCCAACTCCTTCTCCAACCCCGCCTTCTTTGCCACTGCCTTGGCGCGTTCGTCTGCCAGATCTCGTTCCAACTTAGTGAACTTCAGGTATGCTTCTTCCTTTTCTTTGATCCACTGAGGGTGCAGATCTTCATTGCTGATCATGGCCTCTTTAAACCGTTCGTTGGCGACGGTGCAGGCTTTCTTTGCCTCTTCCAGCTTCTTCTGCTCGCCAACTAGCTGGAACTCGAGCGACACCACCTTGCGGCGCTCGTCCTCCAACTCCAACTTAGCCACGCGCAGCTCAGCATGGGCACGATCGGTAACAGTGCTCTGCACTACCGCCAACACCCCCATCTTCTTCGCCTTCTGCGCCTCTTCCAACCCCCTTGCACACACGCTTCGCACGGCCTTCCGCTACCCTGCAGTCTCCTTCCTTAAGCTTTTAAGTTGGGTCTCCACCGCCTCCAACTTTGCCTTCAACTTCCACATTTCGCCTTTAGCAGCCGTTGCATTTCTCAGAAGAGCCCCTGAGGAGGTCGCCTCCATTTGGGCAGAGTACAACCCCCTCAACAGCTCAGCCTCAGTAAAACTGGCCATCGAGCGCACGACTGCGTCTTTCACTACTCCTAAAAGGCGATCTGCAGCGCTTCTGGCCTCCCTTCCTTCCCCTTCCAGCCGCCCAGACACGGTTAGGGCGTGGTAAAAAGCGATCTTCAACCTGGCCCCATCTTCTTCTCCTTGGGGCGCAGGAGCCCCCTTAGGTTGATGCTTCCCCCCTCCGCAGGGTTAGCCACACCACCCTCTACTAGTTCTTCAGGGCCAGTCGCCCCACTCTCCACCCCATTGGCTGATTCCCCCAGCCCCACTTCGGGGGTTGCCCCCGCCGTCACCTCCTTTCTCCTCTTCAAGGCGGGCTCCCCCTCACTCTCCCTCACTCTTTTCTTCTTCTTCAAAGTCTCCAGCTCCTTTTTTGTTCCTTTCCTTCAGAGGATCCACTGGGGGCGGTCGTGGCTCAAAGCCTCCCAGATCCTTTCCCCCCAGTGGTTTCGAGCGCGGTCGGATTTGCTCTCTCGCGATCAGCTTTAGAGCGGGTCCTAGCTGTGTCTCCTTGTACTTGTTCGCTTGGGCAAACAGTATTCTCTCCTCCTCCTCCTCCACTTTTCTCTGCGCCTCCAACTCCTTCGTTGTTAGGTCCTCCCCCAATGGTTGCGGTCACAATTTCAGGGCAAACAATGTTGAAAGCAGGACCAACTCATCCCACCTCACCCCCTTCTCTTCGATCCATTCCCTCACCCTTTTCACTCGATCCTCAGCTGCCTTGTCCAACTTGGGCTCGACCGATTTGGTTGGCACCTTCCACATGGTGCGAACTTCTGCCCCAGCGTTCGCTGTCACGAAAACTCATCTCGGTCTCCATTCCTTCACCGATGATGGCAGACCTGCCACCAGCCCTCGCCCCACCACCGTTTGCAGAGTAACCCAAGTCTCCTGCTGACCGGAAGCCTTATAGCAGGAGAAAAACTCCTTTACTGTCATTGCCGCCCCTCCGATCGCCTGAAGCCAGGCACTCGCACAGGCCATTATTATCTTCCACGCGTTCGGCATCAGTTGCCCTGGCACCGCTCCTAGCTTGTTCAGAATATCCACCACCACTTGGGGGAGAGGTAGCCTCAAGTCCCCTCAGAATGCCTCCTCGTACAAACTGAATTCACCCGGCCGCACGTCTGATGCCTTTTCCGTGGTGGTGGGCAATCTCAGCCCTATCTCCGAGGGTATTTGGTACTTCTTCCTTAGACTCTTCAACTCCTCAGCTGTCAGTACAGATCTATCCGGTTTGGTGTGCCAATGGTCGGGCTCCACCTGACTGATAGGCCTCGCGGCCGAAATCATTGTCCTGGGGCGAGCCCGCACCGCTTGACTCGCTCCCTCCCCCTCCCTACGCTCCGTCTGGTATTGTTCTGCCAAGTCAACCGCATCATCATTGCCTAGGGGACCAACCCTCGCGGTTGTTGCTTCCTCTTGAGCCATCTCTCTTGTATGTCTCGAATAGCTTCGGATGCGGGCGCAAGAAAATTCAAAAAGTGTTGCAGGGGTGTATCATTAGCAACGAAGGAGTTTACACTTGGAATGTTTTGATTTTTTGCAAAAAGGTAGGTAAAACGAATAATACCAAAAGCCCAAGGCTTGCCTGTATTCCAAGGATCACAATTAATTTTCGTCAGTTTGAAAATTTTCAACAATCCGCCAAAACTGTCTTTTCAACACCCTATAATGACCTATCGTTTCACTTATTGTCCAACACCTAACCTCCCGCCTACGAGATTTTACCACGTGTACGACCACGATCCACTGCCCCTTTCCCCTTCTTTGTCTATTCCACTTCACTTCAACGCGTGCCCCGCCACCTCTCGAGCCCCGCGCCACAACACCCACCCTTCGCGGTCGGCCCTTCTCATGGTCGGTCCGTCCGCTCGGCCACCCTTCGCGGTCAGCCCTCCTCATGGTCGGTCCCTCCGCTCGGCCACCCTTCGCGGTCGGCCCTCCTCATGGTCAGTCCCTTCACTCGGCCACCCCTCGCAGTCGGCGCTCCTTTTGGTCGGTCACCCCTCTCGGTCGACCTACACCCTGCCGGTCTCTCACAACCCTCATTTTCTTCATTATTCCCTTCGTTGGACTAAAGCTGCATTTGGGAATAGAGGACTACTGACATGGATAAGCCCATAAAGATTATAGCCCACCATTTATGGCCATAGGGCCCAATACATAACTCAAATACTAAAACCCAGCATTGTTGAAGCCGCAAGTAGCAATGAGAACCAATGACATCAACACACCTGGCAAGAGAAGGGCAAGCCACATAAGCAAACAAAGATCTGCAAAGTTATTGTCACTGCACATCGCCATTAATGAGGCCCTTTACAACATTTATTGCTATAACCCCTCTCCGTTGGGACAAAACGCCTTCACCATGAACAAAGTAAGCTAGAGCATAGACTTTCGGCCAAGGTGACAGGACGGAAGGGACAACGAAATGATTACCAGAGGACATAAGCAAACGTAAAAGATAAGAAGAAGGTTAAGTTTTTCTATCTTTAATCTATCTACACATTCCACTTCTCTCTTTCTAACTTGCTCGTCGGAGGATTCGCTGGGGGACTTCCCGTTTCCCATTGAACTCTTGTGCAAGTCTTCTGGTGGGCTTGGTCATTCGAACATAGGCTCGAGAAGCGTGGATCAGTCCGACCCGTTCCACCTGGAACGAACTGTATCATCAATCTTAAATTTATTTGGAAATATATATAATAAAAACTCAATTTTCTGAGCCATGTATGAGTCACCCACCACTCAATCAATGTGTTTATATGTTGTTTTAGGAAAATGTTTGAAAGTTCTAATGGTGATCCTATTATGTAATGTGATGTTTTAATTTTTTATTTATTTTTTTGACCACATCCCTGGAATTTATATTAAAATTTTAATTTTAAAACTCTGTATCATTGCTCATTGTTTGAATTGCATGGCCAGCTGTGTTCCACGTTATGGACCAGCTTGGCAACAAAATCACTGACGAAACCCTCATTCTTTACATTCAACAGGTACACCTCTCTCTCTCTCTCCCAAAATTATTCATTGCTAATGTCATAAAAGGATCTCAAAGACCATTTGTCTGGTTTTTATGTGAACTCCTTATAATATCATATTTGGAAAATGATAATGGAGGTGCTTTAGATGAAAATGAAAGGAGAATAGTAAGTCACATCTTTTTTTTATGGAATCATATATTATATATCATTACTCATTATTTTTTTGGATTTAGTTTCTCTCATATTAGGGATCTAATTTAAATTTAGTAGGCTCATTGTAAATCCAATCTTGATAATTCAAATTGTTCACTTTTAAAATTCATTAAAAAGAATGTTCATGTAAAAAATTAAGATGATTGAATTTCGGTAACTATATGCTTGAATTACATTTCTTTTCAAAAAATAGATAGCAAATATAATTAAAAAATAATCGCCTATTTTTCAAAGACAGATATGATTCAAACATATAGTTATTGAAATTTAATCATCTTAATTTTTTATATCAATATTTATCTCAATGTATTTTAAAAAGTAAACAGTTTATATCACTAAAATTAGACTCACAATGAGCCTATTTAATTTAAATACTTTCTCAAATTAAATTATAAATATCAAAGAAGCCAAACCTCATATTTTTACACTATATTTGGTTTAATAATGTGAGTTATGGGGGTAGATACAAGAATCAGGATCCTCCCCTTGAGGTTCTTACTTGACTTCTTACTTGCTAGGTCATTGGGTCAACTTTTAGGCTCAATTTCGATAATCCGAACCGTTCATATTTTAAGATTTGTTGAGTATATCATACCTGTAAAAAATTAAGTTGATCGGATATCAGAAAGTATGTGTTCGGAAAACTAACCAAAAACTATTTTTTTTTTAAATTAATAAATAGTTTTCCGAACATATGCTTTCTGATATCCGATCACCTAGATTTTTTACAGGTACAATATACTCAACAAATTTTAAAATATGAACAATTCGAATTATTGAAATTGGGTCTAAAAGTGGGCCCAATAGTCCAGTAAATAAGAAGTCAAGTAAGAACTTTAAGGAGATGATCCTGATTTGTGGATACAAGTCTGATAATCCACCTAGCCTAGCTTGAATTTTTTATAGGTTTGGATTTGAGGAAGCCTATAACAAGGTTGGATTGAATTTGGTAAGCCCCGTATATATTAAATTAATTGGACATGAGAACCCATCTCAGCCTGACCCAATCCAATTACTAACATATTTTTTATAAATTATATATAATACAAAAGTCATATATACAATTTATTTAGTTTTATAAAGTAAAACAAATTTAACTTTAAATTTAAGATATAATTAAAAAAACTAAGGCCTTGTTTGGTTTGGCTTTGGGAAAAAGATTTTGGAGAAATTTTTTGAAAAATTTGTTTGGTTTGTAATTTTTCTCGAAAAATTTTCAAAATCACTTTCTCTCTCCTACACATCAATCAATCACTTTTTCTCTCTCATCTCTCTTTTTCAATCACTTTTTCTCTTATATGCATCTACTCAATTATAACAAATTAGCAAATCATCCTAAACTCCTAAACTCCAAAACTATTTTTAAAATATACAACCAAACAAATTACAAAAATTTCTAAATTCTCTTTTCAAAATATTTTTTGAAAACTTATCTCCAAAGTCAAACCAAACAAGGCCTAAATATTTATGACAACTTAATGACAACATTATTGATTTTTTTTTATAAGATCTATTTTTTATTTAATATATTAGTTTATTGTGTCACTGGAAATTGGAATGAAATTTTTTTCGTCCTTGGGGGGTAAATTTTTAACTCTTTTTATATTTAAAATAAATTTAGATCACATATTATTTATTTATTTATTTTTAAAATATTATTCGTGCACAGATTCTAATGGTTATATACTAAACTACAGGCAATGTGTGGAATAGATCAAAGGATGTCCAAACCTACCATGGTAATGATGAAGTGAGACCGCCACACGTGTCAATAGAACACACGGCCTTCGAGATCACTGGCATGGACCGGCCCGGTCTAATATCCGAAATATCAGCCGTACTCACCGAGTTAGGATGCCTCGTCACTGCCGCCGTGGCGTGGACCCACAACAGCCGAATGGCATGCATCATCTATGTGGAAAAAGAATGCAAAGGTGGTAAGCCCATTACAGAAGTCCAGGCCCAGCTCGAGAACGTGGTGGAGGCCCACCACTGTGATGGAGAGACGAGGAGCATGCGGTTCACGTCTCCGGCAGCTGGGCGGACCCACACCGAAAGGCGACTCCACCAGTTGATGTCCACTGATGGGGACTACGAGGGGTATTGTTGTAGCAGCCCTGGCTGCTACCGCGGCGGTGGCAGTGGTGGTGGTGGTGAGATTTATGAGAGGGAAGGGAGGAGGCAAGATAGCTGTAGAGATGGACCCAGGTTACAATAGATCATTGTAAAGAGAGGGGTTATGATGTGGTTAATGTGAGAAGTATAGACCGTCTGAAGTTGTTGATTGATACGGTGTGTACCTTGACTGACATCGATTACGTGGTGTTCCATGCGGCTGTTAGCTCCATGGGCTCCATCGCAATTTAGATATATCATATATGAATTTCTTTTGAGTCCCATTTGTTTTTAGAGATAAAATGGAAGAGATTCATAATGAGGAGTTTAATAATGAGAAAATTGTTAGTAAGAGAATTGATAGTGAGGGAATTAAATAAAATTATATTTATTTTTATGATAGTTGTTAATGTAGGAATCACTACAAGAAAAGGGAGTATAAAACATGGAACCTTTTGTGACAGCGCGTTCCTCGTTGCAAAAAATAATCTTTTACGACGGCAAGTCACAAATAAAGAGCTTTAGCGACGGCAATTGTACTGTCGGTAATAAACCTACACAGGGAGTGTGATAATACGGAAGTATTAGCGACGACGTTTTTCACCGTCGCAAAAAAGAAATTTTTTTAGACGGCAGAAGGTTGTTGTCGCAAATAGTGGACAATTTGCGACGGCAAATGTCTGTCGCAAAAAAACCATTATCAAAACTGCGCCGGTTTAGCAATATTTATTTATCATTTACGACGGTGTAAAATGTACCGTCGCAAAAAAATAATAACAAAAATTTGCCCCGCTCTCTCCAATTTTTGGCGCTCGATCATTTGGATCGAAATCCCTAAATCTTTGAAACATATCTTTTTCCCCCAAAGTCAATGTAGTGCTCAAAACCCATTCGCCGTATCAGCCACCGCCAGTCATCTTCAATCCAGATTTCATAGCTTCTTCTCCGGCGAAGTTCTTCGGCTCCAATGACCCCTCCAATCGAACCTCTCTCTACATGCTCAAAACCCATTCTTGGAAGCTTTGAAACAATGTCAATCGCAACAATGGTACTTCTGCTGACTCTTCTCTGAGGACTCAACTTCAACTTCAACTTCAACTTCAACTTCGTTCAGGTATATATCTGTTCAGATTCTCAAAACCCCATTTCATTTAGTTCTTTCTTTCTCGAGAATTTTCAATCTATTTCTATGAATCAATGTAATTTAGGTTTATTTTATTGGTTTGTATTTGAATAAGACACATTTGAGTTGAGAATTTAAATTTCTCAAGTGGTTGGAATAAATATACTTCTAAGTTGAGAAATGATGTTCTCATAGGGTTCAACTCAAAATTGAATTAGATAGAAATGTTTTGGTGTTTGAAGTCAATTGGTGCATTAAAAGGGTTGACAAGAGACTAATAGAGTGATACAAATAGTTGGTTAAATTTTGGGAAATAAGAATGGGGAACAAAGGGATATCAAGAGTTTAGCAGTGTGCAAATATTGGAAAACATAACCCTAAGGTAGTGTTTAGTTTACTGGAATGATCATTCCATCAAAATATATACATTCCCTTCCCCTGTTTGGTTGGCTAAAAAAAGTAATGAAAAATACATTATGAATAAAATCATCATTTACCAATTGTAAGCGAATGATCATTCCATATGAGAGCTTACGGAATGACAATTTCATTCCATATCATTCTGGTGAATCAAATAAAGCATAATTCTAAATGATCTTTTAATTCTATATTGCAAGTTATATTGTTAAATTGTGATTTTGTGTATTTGTGATTTGTTTATTTTAGAAAATAGAGAAAAACGTTAAAAATATATAAATAAATAAATTAGGATTTTAGTTTTTTTTTTATAACAATTATTGATATATAATATGACAAAGTGATCAAATTATTGAGGAATAGGATGGAGTACATCATTTTGCATGACTTTTGTTGTTTTTATGGCAAATGTATAAACATGTTTAGTAGGCATGTGGAGGGTCAAAAGGCAAAAGAAAACCTCACAGATGTTCTTTTCTTTTTCTTTGCTTTGTTCTTTGATTTCTCAGCAGAGGCCTTCACTTTAGTTCTATTCCAGCTTACTCTAATTTTGTTGCATGCTACTTACTAGATGTTGTGATGAGTTCCTCTTTACTTTGATTCCAAGGAATGTCTTTCTTTTGTTCTTTCTTCCTATGGATTGAGAATTAATATCATGGTGTTTCTCTTATGGTACGTTTAGTGTCTGGTTGCCTACAATATTGGGAAAATGTCTATTAATTGATCTTCTACTGTCAAGGTAGTGCTCAAAACATATCTTAAAGTCAAGGTAGTGCTCTTTTTGGTCATATATGTATTGTTCTCGTGAAGACAACAAGGACCAAAGTTTAATAATTAAAAATAGTAGCAATTTCAATTACAAATAGTGTTAAAATTAGAGAACCAAGTGCTTGCCCACAAGGCTCTAGTATGATAGAATAACATGGTGCTTGCACTATGTTTTGAACTAAGTGTCGTTTTTTTTAGAACTAAAGTGTCTTATTCATGTCAAAACTTGTCGTATGTTTTAGAACTAAGTGTCTTACTCAAAAGTTTTTTAAACTTAAGGAGACTAAATGAATATGATCTTCATATTCCGTCTCAAATCAATTCATTTTAGATCCTTAAAATTTAATGGATAGTTATATTCATTGCTATGGAATGGAAGTGTACTACTTGTTTTGAGAGATGAGGGTGTAATACGTAGGTATTATATTTAGAGTTACTTTGATGAGATATTTTTGTGGATGTGTACAGATGATGGATAAGAGTTGGATTGATTTTCCAAATAGGATGTCGAGCAAATACATTAATGGGATTGATGAATTCCTTGTGTTTGCCTACACCAACAGGGTTGAAGGTTCGATGTTCAGTTGTCCGCGTAGGAAGTGTGAGAATCGATACCATTTGTACGAGAAGGTGTACGGGAGCATCTGATTTTGAATGGTTTTTTTAAAAAATACAAACATTGGATTAATCATGGGGAATCTTACGTATCTCTGCATGGTAATCGAGAGAATGAAACATTAACTAATTTAGACATTGGGGATGATATGATTGGAATGATACAAGGGGCTATCGGAAATCCACATACCGGTACAAGTGTTGAGGGTAATGAACCACAGGGGCCAGATCCCCATGCATCTGAACCCCAGCTCGGTCCAAATGCAAAGACTGCAAAGTATTTCAAACTTTTTCAAGATGCACAAAGTGAATTGTATTCGGGTTGTCAGAAGTTCACATCTTTGTCATTCATTGTTCGACTCCTACATTTGAAGGTGCTTAATCAGTGGACAGACAAGTCTGTTGACATGTTGCTTGAGTTATTGAATGAGGCGTTCCCGTTGGGTATGAAACTCCTGGACTCATATTATAAAACTGAAAAGGTCACAACAGATTTAGGCTTCACGTATGAGACGCGGGATGCATGTCCCAACAGTTGCATGTTGTTTCGACACAAGGACGCCAATCTTGATAAATATGTCATATGCAACAGTTCTAGATGGAAATCAAATGGTGATGGTGGTTCAAATGGTCCTAACAAAGGTGGCAAACGAATAGCTGCAAAATAGATGAGGTATTTTCCTTTAAAGCCAAGGTTGCAGAGGTTGTTTATGTCATCCAAGACAGCCAAGTTAATGAGATGGCATGCGAAGGAACGAACTGATGATGGTGTCTTTAGGCATCTTGCTGACTCCTTTGCATGGAAAGATTATTACTGTTGGAATATTGACTTTAATAATGATTGTCAAAGTGTAAGGCTTGGCTTAACATCTGATGGTTTTAACCCATTCAGGACGATGAACATAGTTCATAGCACTTGGCCTGTTGTGCTCATTTCATACAACTTGCCGCCATGAATGTGCATGAAGCAACCATTTCTAATTTTATCCGTGCTTATTGACGGCCTGAAAGGACCTGGTGATAAGATTGATGTGTATATGCAACCGTTGATTGAGGAGTTGAAAGAACTATGGAATGGAGGTGTATCAACATTTGATGCATCAACAAATCAAATGTTTCAAATGCATGCAGCTTTACTGTGGACAATTAGTGATTTTCCTGCATATGCAAACTTGTCAGGATGAAGCACTAAAGGCAAATATGCATGTTCTTGTTGCAATAAGGAAATTAAATCGTGTTGGTTGAAGCATAGTAGGAAACAATCATACTTAGGTCATCGCAGATTTTTACCTACTGGTCATAAATTCCGGAAGGATAAAGTATCATTTGATAGTAGTCGGGAAGTCAGACTCAAACCAAAATTGTTTTCTGGAATTGAGATGTTGCTACAATTAGAATCTGAGGGTATTTTAACCCAATACAAGAGGGACGACCTTAAGGAGAGGCATAGGAGACAAGTAGAGAAGGAGAAAACTGGACATCACACCCATAGCTGGAAGAAAAAGTGTATATTTTATGAACTGCCATATTGGGAGCACAATCTAATAAGACACAACCTCGATGTGATACATATAGAGAAGAATGTTTGTAACAATGTGTTGTGGACAATATTAGGGGTTGCAGGAAAATCGAAGGATGGTGTTAATGCTTGGCGTGATTTACAAGATATGAATATTAGAAAACCCTTACATTTGCAGTTAAGAGGGTCGAATAAAGCCTATTTACCACTAGCACAATTCACAATGACCAAGGATGAGAAAGATTTGTTCTTGAAAGTGTTGAAGGAAGTAAGAGTTCTCGACGGGTATTCATCCAATATATCACGTCGTGTGCACTCACATGATAGAAGTATTGGGGGTCTTAAGAGCCACGATAGTCATATTCTGAAGCAACATCTTATTCCATTGGCTATTCGAAGATCGTTACCGAAGAATGTAATTGAACCCTTGATTGAATTGAGCAATTTCTTTAGACAATTGTGTTCCAAAGTGAATCGTGCGATGGATTTGCAATATATTCAAGATCGTATCGCTGTAACACTTTGTCATCTAAAGAAAATATTTCCTCCGAATTTTTTTGATATAATGGAGCACTTGCCTATACATATAGCTGATGAAGCATTATTGGGTGGAGCGATTCAGTTTCGATGGATGTATTCAATTGAGAGGTATCTTCTTACTTTGAAGCAATACGTGCGTAATAGAGCTCGTCCTGAAGGATCAATTGCTAAAGGATATCTTATGGAAGAATGCATGAATTTCTGTGCACAATATCTCAATGATGTGGAAACCAAATCTCGTCGACCCGTGAGGAACTATAGTGGTGATGATAATCTGGGTCATGCTATTGGTGAAAACACAAGCTTTTCTCTTGATAATACTTCTTGGGTACAAGCTCATCGGTACATCTTATTCAATACAAGCGCAGTTCAACCATTCATAAAGTAGGTTATGTCACTCACTCAACATTTTATTATATTTTATTGAATTTTGAACCAAATTTTTTGTATTAATAAATTTTCAATCTACACAGCAAACACCTTGAAGTACTTAAGCTCAAAATGTCTTGTGTCGACGGTCATCAACCTCGACGTGAACATTTTGAAACGTTTCACATTTGGTTCAAAGAACATGTATGTATTTAAGTCTACAGATTCTAGTTACTTAAGTCGAACTACATTTTAAATTTTACATTTTTGTTTTAAATAGGTCCAAACTTTATGAAGGACTACTGATGTCATATTTTCTGAAGAGATTATTCTATTGGCAAATGGTCCTCATAACCTGGCAAGGAGGTTCAATGAGTACATACTAAATGGGTTTCAGTGTCGAGTAAAGGCCATAGATGATCGTCGAGCCACACAAAATTGTGGTGTAGCTTTGAAGGCAGATACCATAAGTTATGCTAGTCGAAAAGACAAGAATCCTCATATGGGGTCTGTGTACTATTATGGACAATTGATAGATATTGTTGAGATTCGATATTCCAATGAGAAGAAACATGTGTTGTTTAAGTGTGATTGGATGGATAACATTCACGGAAAGACAGAAGATGTCTTCAATTTCACGTTGGTGAACTTCAATCATTTATTGTACCGAGATGATCGAATTACTAATGAACCTTTCATCTTGGCATCCCAAGTAGAGCAAGTTTGGTATGTTGCAGACCCATTACAACCAAACTGGCAAGTGGTGGTGAAGATGTCTCAAAAAGGTTTATTTGATATGAGTTTGACTGAACCACATATTGAGTCATATATGAGCCAACAATTGGAAGAAAATATAATGCTTCGTGATGAAGAAGTTGGTTGGGTGAGGGAAGCCGCAGAAGGAGAAACAGTTAATGTTCAGATAGACTGACATTTAATCAACATCAGTAATTCAATTAAGGCCAAGGTTGTAGTTAATCATCAGTTTCTTAATTTACTTTGTCTTTGTAATTGTATTAGTTCAATTAATGTCATATTATAGTTGATGACAAACCATTGTCTATGTTTCTAATGTCAATTAATGTTATATTGCTTGTAGATTATTATGGGAAGGAAGAGGAAACCTGATCATCCCCGATGCATGATGTCTGATGTGGTACATAATAGGACATCAGTAGCACCACCATCAGAGGAGGCATCACATCGGCCACCATCGGAGGGGCCATTAGTGCCACCACCATCTGACCAGCCATCGCAACGACCACTATTACTGGCACCACCATTAGAGGAGGCATCCCAGCGACCACCATCGGAGGGGCCATTAGTACCACCGCATCGACCACCATCAATGGCACCACAGCAACTACCATGTACTCAGCCTCGACACCTACCATCGGTGCGTCCACCATCAGTGGCACCACAGCAACTATCATCCCGACTAGAGTCATCAGCTTATGAGCCATCCGCGGGTATATAAATTTTCTTTGATTTGTATGAAAATTATTTAAATATACATTTATTTATTCCCATTATATATAACTTGTTTATTCTCATTGTATTTTCCAGACCCTTCGACTTCTTCACAGCCCACATCAGGTATAAGAATTCGATTTGTATTGACATTATTTAAATTTGCATTTGTTTATTATCATTGCATATTGTTTATTAATTGTATCTCGCAGGTCATGTTAGTTCTTCATCAACCTCGACTAGGCTTGGTAGAGGATGTGCCAAGGACATTAAGAAGTGGGGTACTGGTACAAAGTTGGACATACAATTTGATAAAAATTACTGCCCAATAGGGGATAATGTGTCTAAGTTAACTACTCAACTTGGCATTATTGTGTGGAATGGTAACATTGTTCCTCTTACTTTTCTTGACTGGAACAATGTACCTGATGATATTGTTGATGCTATCTGGAAAGATGTGAAGGTAAAAGTATATTTTTGTCCAAAAATTCAAATTCCAAATCCAAAATTGTGTTATTATTATTTAAACTTTGAAATTGTGTTTTATAGGACAATTTGAATATATGTCCAGAGGAGTATAAGCCAATCTGCATGAAAAACTGCAACAGCATATGGAAGGATCACAAGAATAAGATTAAGGCTAAGTATTTCAAGCCTAGAAGTTCTGATCCTAATCTAAAGGATGATGTTCCTTTGCACATTGTGCCAAGCCAGTAGGAAGAACTTGTGGACTATTGGCGTACTTCCGATGCTGAGGTATACAAATAAGTTATATGTATGATATGTAAACATACAAATCATATTTATATACTTACATTTGTTGAACCTGTTATAGAAAATTGCAACTAAGAACGCTAAAAATCGGCGAGCTCACGGCATAGCTCATACCACAGGGCGTACTACTTTCGCTCAGATACGGCATGAGGTTTATATTTTATTATTTTATTTTTGTAGGTAAATAAACATTGTATATTTGCAAATTATTTGGATTCAAATTTTCATATTTCTAAAAAAATGTAGATAACTAATAAAGGGGAATCTACTGATAAGATAAATGTTTGGCTTATGACACGTAGAGCAGATGACCCAGAGGTTATCCAGACCTTGGTAATTTCCAAACACCTTTGATTGTATTTAAAGTTTATTTTTTATTTTTTGTGTGTCAACCATCTTAATTTGGCATATATGTCTTATTCAATACAGGATGAGTTTAATCGCCAACTCTCTATGCTACCTGAGAATTGTCGGACTTTGGAGGCTAGGAATGCCATTTTTCATGAGTTGATAGGTCATGACGGACATGGATATTGTTGCACATACGGGAGAACTGTGCCTCAGAGAGCAGTGTATAAAGATGGTGCTGGGCCATCACAGTCAACACCCCAGCCATCGACTATTGTTCAGATCACCTAGCAGGTTCGTGCAGAGCTAAGAGATGAGTTGAGGAAAGAGCTGCGAGCAGAGTTCTCTACACATTTACAGCAGATGAGAGCTGAGATGATGGCCTTTGTGTCACAGGGGCCAAGTGTGGAACCTAACAGACAGGTTCGATGTAAATTAAATTGTTTGATAGTTCAATTTTCACATAACATTATGTATAAAATTCAAATATGATTAACACATTATGCATTGACTACCATAGGTTCCTGGTGCATCGAGTGGCCACTGGGCATTTAGGGAATCTGCAGAATATGAGAATCCATAAACACCACCACTAGAAGATTAGGTATAAAATGTATCTTTGCATTCAAAGCTAAAATGTATCTTTGCATTCTTTACATTCTAAGTTAAGAGACTTGTGGAAAAAGACGGGACTCAAATCGGGTTCCCACATTAGGAGTTAGAGCCGGATTTCGGTCTAGGCAAACTAGCTCCTTAAGAAAATTGAATTCGAGGTGTTAACGTCCCAAAATTACCAAACGGTGTTAGTTTAGCACGAAACTTGGCACACACAACGGCCTAGGCACGAGAGAGTTGTGGGAGAAGACGGGGCTCGAATCGGGTTCCTGGATTGGGAGTTAGAGCTAGATTTCACTTTAGGCAAACTAGTTCCTCAAGAAACTTGAATTCGAGGTGTTAACGCCCCAAAATCACAAAACGACGTCGGTTTAGCATGAAACTTGGCACACACGACCGCCTAGACACGAGAGACTTATGAGAGAAGACGGGGCTCGAATCGAATTCTCGGATTGGGAGTTAGAGCCGGATTTCACTTTAGGCAGACTAGTTCCTTAAGAAACTTGAATTCGAGGTGTTAATGCCCCAAAATCACCAAATGATGTCAATTTAGCACGAAACTTGGCACACACGACCGCCTAGGCACGAGAGACTTGTGGAAGAAGACGGGGCTCGAATCAGGTTCCCGATTTGGGAGTTAGAGTCGGATTTCGGTCTAGGCAAACTAGATCCTTAAGAAACTTGAATTCGAGGTGTTGACGCCCCAAAATCACCAAACGGCGTCGGTTTAGAACAAAACTTGGCACACACAACCGCCTAGGCAAGAGAGACTTGTGGAAGAAGACAGGGCTCGAATCGGGTTGTCGGTTTGGGAGCTAGAGTCGGATTTCAGTCTAGGCAAACTAATTTCTTAAGAAACTTGAATTCAAGGTGTTAATGCCCCAAAATCACCAAACGACATCGGTTTAGCACGAAACTTAGCACACACGACCGCCTAGTCACGAGAGACTTATGGGAGAATACGAGGCTCGAATCGGGTTTCCGAATTGGGAGTTAAAGCTGGATTTCACTTTAGGCAAACTAGTTTCATACGAAACTTGAATTCGAGGTGTTAATGTCCCAAAATCACCAAACGAAGACGCTTTAGCATGAAACTTGGCACACACGACCACCTAGGCACGAGAGACTTGTGGGAGAAGACGGGGCTCGAATCGGGTTCCCGGTTTGAGAGTTAGAGTCGGATTTTGGTCTAGGCAAACTAGATCCTTAAGAAACTTGAATTCGAGGTGTTGACGCCCCAAAATCACCAAATGGCGTCGGTTTAGCACGAAACTTGGCACACACAACCGCCTAGGCAAGAGAGACTTGTGGGAAAATACGGGACTCGAATCGGGTTCCCGAGTTAGAGTTGGATTTCATTCTAAGCAAACTAGTTCCTTAAAAAACTTGAATTCGATGTGTTAACGCCCCAAAATCACCAAACGGCGTCAGTTTAGCACGAAACTTGGCACACACGACCGCCTAGGCACGAGAGACTTATGGGAGAAGACGGGACTCGAATCGGGTTCCCGGATTGGGAGTTAGAGTCGGATTTCACTTTAGGCAAACTAGTTCCTTAAGAAACTTGAATTCGAGGTGTTAATGCCCCAAAATCACTAAGCGATGTCGGTTTAGCACGAAACTTGGCACACACGACTGCCTAGGCACGAGAGACTTGTGGGAGAAGACAGGGTTCGAATCAGGTTCCTGGATTAGGAGTTAGAGCCAGATTTCACTTTAGGCAAACTAGTTCCTTAAGAAACTTAAATTCGAGGTGTTAACGCCCCAAAATCACCAAACGGCATCGGTTTAGCACGAAACTTGGCACACACGACCGCCTAGGCACGAGAGACTTATGGGAGAAGATGGGACTCTAATCGGGTTCCCGGATTGGGAGTTAGAGCCGAATTTCACTTTAAGCAAACTAGTTCCTTAAGAAACTTAAATTCGAGGTGTTAATGCCCCAAAATCACCAAACGACATCGGTTTAGCACGAAACTTGGCACACATTACTGCCTAGGCACGAGAGACTTATGGGAGAAGACGGGGCTCAAATCGGGTTCCCGAATTAGGAGTTAGAGCCGGATTTCACTTTGGGCAAACTAGTTCCTTAAGAAACTTGAATTCGAGGTGTTAACGCCCCAAAATCACCAAACGACGTCGGTTTGGCATGAAACTTGGCACACACGACCGCCTAGGAATGAGAGACTTGTGAGAGAAGACGGGGCTCGAATCGGGTTCCTGGATTGGGAGTTAGAGCCGGATTTCACTTTAGGCAAACTAGTTCCTTAAGAAACTTGAATTCGAGGTGTTAATGCCCCAAAATCACCAAACGACGTCGGTTTAGCACGAAACTTGGCACACACGACTGCCTAGGCACGAGAGACTTGTGGGAGAAGACGGGGCTTGAATCAAGTTCCCGGTTTGGGAGTTAGAGTCGGATTTCGGTCTAGGTAAACTAGTTCCTTAAGAAACTTAAATTCGAGGTGTTGACGCTCCAAAATCACCAAACGGCGTCGGTTTAGCACGAAACTTGGTACACACGACCGTCTAGGCACGAGAGACTTGTGGGAGAAGACGGGATTCCAATCGGGTTCCCAGTTTGGGAGTTATAGCCGAATTTCGGTCTAGGTAAACTAGTTCCTTAAGAAACTTGAATTTGAGGTGTTGACCCCCCAAAATCACCAAACGACGTCGGTTTAGCACAAAAGTTGGCACACACGACCGCCTAGGCACGAGAGACTTGTGGGAGAAGATGGGGCTCGATCGGGTTCCCAGATTGGGAGTTAGAGCCGGATTTCACTTTAGGCAAACTAGTTCCTTAAGAAACTTGAATTCGAGGTGTTAATGCCCGAAAATCACCAAACGACGTCGGTTTAGCATGAAACTTGGCACACACGACTGCCTAGGCACGAGAGACTTGTGGGAAAAGACGGGGCTCGAATCAGGTTCCTGGTTTGGAAGTTAGAGTCGGATTTCGGTCTAGGCAAACTAGTTCCTTAAGAAACTTGAATTCGAGGTGTTGACGCCCCAAAATCACCAAACAACGTCGGTTTAGCACGAAACTTGGCACGCACGACCGCCTAGGCACGAGAGACTTGTGGGAGAAGACGGGACTCCAATTGGGTTCCCGGTTTGGGAGTTAGAGCCGAATTTCGGTGTAGGCAAACTAGTTCCTTAAGAAACTTGAATTCGAGGTGTTGACCCCCCAAAATCACCAAACGACGTCAGTTTAGCACGAAACTTGGCACACACAACCACCTAGGCACGAGATATTTGTAGGAGAAGACGGGACTCCAATCGGGTTTCCGGTTTGGGAGTTAGGGCCGGATTTCTGTCTAGCCAAAATTATTTACTAAACTATCTTTGTAATTATATAGTAGTTAATTTTTTATGTTTTTCTATAATTAAAATATTAACACAATTATATTGTCATTAATTATTTTTATTTTGTTATTTTCAGATATTTCCTAAGTAGCAGTTTGCTTCTTATGGAATGCAGGTGTGTAAAGATTATGACCAATTTTTATTTTTGTAACCCACAGAGGAGTCATGACGAAAACTTTTGTTTTTGATTTACGTTATTTATATTTCTGAACAACATTATGTATGTATTATGCAACATTATGTAGTGTGATAATTTTACTGATGTATTGTTATGAATAGAAGAATATTTTAATTATGGATGAATTTTTATTTATATATTGGACTTTTTATATTATTATGTAATTATCAGTTTTTTTTTTTTTAGTTATTTTTCATTTAATACTGGTTATTTTCATATTTTTAATAATTTTATTACAGGATTTTTTTTTTTTTTGAGACGGCACCACACACACCGTCTCAAAAAGAAAATAGAACCAGGGTTTTTTGCGACGGCAGTAATGCTGTCGCAAAAGATAGGGGAATTGGTTGAAACGGAAGACCTTTAGCGACGGTGTTATTTGCCGTCGCCAATAGTACTTTAGCGACGGCATCAGGTGCTGTCTCAAATAACCCTTTAGCGACAGTATTTTTGCCGTCGCAAATAACCCTTTTTGCGACGGCAACACAGTGCCATCTCAAAAAAACTCAGATTTTCACTCGTTAATAGTGAGAGAATTTTTACGTCGCAAAAAGGCATTTTTGCCGTCGCAAAAAAAAGGCGACGGCGTTATGCCGTCACTAAAACCCTTTTGCAACCCCCTTTGTTGTGACCCCCCACTTGTCGTCGTAAAAAGTCAGTTACCGTCGCAAAAAACCTTTTGAGACGGCGATTTGGGTATTTGCGATGGCATTTTGCCATCACAAAAAAGCAATTTTTTTGTAGTGAATTGTTAAATTATTTTTATATAAAATAATAAAACAAATAATACAATATAAAAAATTAAACATTAATGTTTAAAATAAATTCCCAATATGTAAAAAATAAAAAATAAAATTCTAATCCCCTCACTATTTTTCTAATACCATCTCCACCTCCTCCATCCCAATCCCCCTGCCAACCTCCATTTTAATCCCCTCCTCCATTCTAATCCCTTCTCCAACTCTACAAACAAACACAATACTAAATAACCACACCTCCATTCTAATCTCCTCCTATCCTTTGCACCTCAAAACAAACGGGGCCTTAAATTTGAATATGAATTTAAATAAAGAAAGAATAAAAGTTGATGAAATATGAATAAAAATTTATTTTTCAAATCAAATACTGCAATTTTTTCACACATGAGATGACACCCATTATTATGGTGAGACCAACCCAGGTAAATAAGTTGTCTCCAGTTCTTTGATGGAATCTGTGCACACAAAATTTGTTACACTAATCCTTAGAATATTTGATTTGTTAAATGACAGAAAAGCATATATATACACGTGATCTCAAAATGTGATTTTTTGTTATATTTTGATTTTTCAAATATGCACGTTATTTTAGTTTGATCCTCAAAATATATGTTTTATTACATTTGATCTTCAATTTTTAATTTTGTTGTAAAGTTTTAATTGATATTTAAATCAAGACTAAAGGGCACGGTCTCACATATTTAAAAGATTAAAGTGCAAAAATTAAAAAATTGAGGACTGAAATTATAGTAGATCAAATATTTTGCATACCATTAAATGTAATTAATCCATTTCTTCCAAGTTCTTGCGACAACTGTGTAGGATCATCGGATCAGTTTTGACATCTTGGTTTATGTGTGCAAAATTAAAGTATTACATTCGGCACGTAGACGGTTGTACTTTGAATTTAGAGACCAAGAGGAGAAGAGTTGCCCAATGCTTGGTTGCTGCCATCGAATGAAGAGCCTCCCATGTACGTATCCAAAACAATTCTTTTATTTATATATAAATCAATCACAGAACTAAGGTGTACGAGTACGAAATTATCTTCTCGTATAATCCTGTTAATTAATTCTGCGCTCCTCCAAACGTCGTCGCTTTATTTCCTGAAAACACAAACGTGAGCTAGCCGGCGGGTGTGTGCCGGATACCTCTCTGATACCTAAATCAGCAAAATAGACAAAAGCTCTGTGTATTCGAGAGTCAAAGTTGTGTGTTACCTCTTCCATGGGTTCTATTATGAGCTTTTTATAGGTTCCGTATGGCACAATCCTAGTAGGACTCTTATTTCTTCATGTAGAGTTTTCCTAGGAATCACACTCCTGAAAGATAATGTTTATCCTTCAACACCCCCCTCACTACTTAAACCAAGTGAGATGGTTTTACCTCGGTAGTATAATAAAACGACCGAGCTAACATGGCCATGCTAAAGCGGCAGAAATGACCGAGCTCCAATTAGCTTGGTTCTTCCCTTTGTTGCTGGTACCTCGGTTTGGTCCGTCGAGACCGAGCTAACCGCAATAAGCTTTGACCAAGCTAACGAGAGCAAGGTCCACCATAAGAAGCCCAAATACCTCGGTTCTGAACACCATAACCGAGCTAATTATCACCATACCGACTGTGGTAACCACAACCACAATTGGACCGAGTTAACTGTAAGGTCTTTTCATTCGACCCTTTTTACTGCGGCCCACAGAACGGCCCATTACTACGCCTTGGTCTAGCTTGGCCCTAATGCACATAAAAACTCCCTCCTAATTGCTCCTTAATTCCGTCTGTGTAGCATGATTGAGATTACTCTTCTACCTGCCAAGCTAAAAAGTGGCCTTCAACCGAGCTAAATTCACACTGGGCTACTAATCTATCCAGTCAAAACGTCTTTTCAGTCGCTGTAACTGAATCGCTTTCTATTCTATGGACACGTGGCAAACTCTCATTGGCCCAGCGTAGCTGTCACGCCGTCTTCGTACTCCGAAAAGTTTGAACAGTCCCGCCTTTTCTCTTTACTTTATACAAAAGTTTTGAACCAACCATCTCCACTATTCATCTCCTCTCTCTCTTTTGCTTGAGCCTCCATTTTTGTAACCTCAGTACCTGCGAAGCTTGCATTCTCATCACCATCTTCATGGTTTCAGATCTGCATCCTTCCGTCTTCAATCCGTAAGTTGGTCAATCCTCTATTTCTTTTTGTTTGTTTTAGTTTCTGTAGTATGTAGCATACTATTCACATGTTTCTCAAAACATACTACTTTGGTTTCCATTTTTCTGGGAAAAAACCATGTAATAGAACCACTGTTTTCATGAATAATCTGAAGAACAATGCGTTTGATCCAAAATAGAATTCCAACCGAGCTAGGAACCTGTTTGTACTTAAGGTGTGCACCTAGCCAAACTAGATTAAGTTCTAATAAGGCTTACCTTATGTTTCACTTAGCTGAACTAAGGGACTGTATTAGGTGTGCGCATTACCAAACTAGAAAGCCTTAACCAACGACCGGGCTATCACTTAGGACCAAACCAGGTCTCTGATTTAGTCAAAACTGAACCAAGAATACCACACCCTAAGCTTCAATCGGGCTAGGAACCTCTCGTTCCGCTTAACCGAGCTAAAGTCCTTCGTCCCAACCGAGCTAAGAACAGACTGTATAGTACGTAGCCGAGCTAAGACTCCATTTATTTTGCCTTTTGTTTCTTTTAGCACGGTCCAACGATCTGTGCTTAACACTTTTCCTTTTCACTTTGCAGACTTAGGTTGCCAGGCACTCATTTGAACGCTTCAACCGAGATACTCAACATCTTCTCAACACCGAGCTAATTTATACTAATTTAAGTCCATATGGGTAAATATAGATTCTTAGTAAACTCTCCAGGAGCTATGGCTGAGTTCTGAAGGGACTACAACATCCCTGATGATGTTCACCTTAGTTTAGCCGAACTAGACACCACTCCCTGGGGAAAGCCGGGCTTCATTCCCTTCACCCTCCTTTCTATAGTAGAAACCGGACTCTGATTCCCTGTACAACCTCTTCTTTGCGAATTCCTCAGACAAACAAGACTTTGCCCTACCCGGCTCTCCACAAATTCGTACAAAATAATAAACGGCATCACTGAACTAAATCGCCGTCTTGGCCTTAACCTCGGTTTAGCTGAGCTGTTCCATCAATACGCCCTTGGCCAAAATGAAGAGGTTGGGTATATTATTTAAGAATAAGACGCCGCCGAGAAAAAATAATAAAGAACACCCCAGACAAAGATGTAAATGACGATGATTTTTTCTAGGTCTCGGGCAACTTTGAAGACCAAGAGGCCCAGTTCCCGGGCGACTGAATTAACTGGAATAAAGGAGTAGCTGGTATACATACCTCGGCTCACTTGGTGCATTCTTTACTCCATTTATAAGTTTTGAACCGCACCAACCATTGTCTTTTTTCTTTATGCAGATTTAAACCATCTAAAATCGCAGTACAGTTATCCAAACCTAGACGCCCTTCGTGCCGCACTACGGTACCGCGAACGAGGTTGGGCCCAGCTACTCAATTTCGAACCGACATACTGATATAGTAGCAGGAGGAAGACCAGGGTGACAGATTTCCTCCTAGAACCCTCGCCAGAACCTGATCCAACCCTTCCACAAATCAATCTTATTCCATTAACTATCGAACAAGAAATGGCCGAAAAGATAGCAGAAAGGGCCCTCATCACCGAAACAAATCAGGTCGAGGTACCACTAGCCGGCCAAACACAAGACACCGTAGTAGCCCTTCCAATCGCTCAGTCGTCCTCATCTCGGCCAAGCAAGCGTTCTCGGACATCCACAACCGAGCCACGCTTTGTTAACGAGGATAAAATCGTGCTTTCCCAAACCACCCCACCGAGCCCACAACCTGAGCGCTTAGACCGAGCTAGCCCATTAGAATGGGTGCCTAAGGTCACCTACAAGAACCGAGCTATCACTGACTTTGACTCAGTGGTCGTTGAAAGAGACCATTCGCTGGTTTTTAACCTTGCCAAGAGCGTATGTCTTCCAGCCGACATGGAGCACCACGACCATCTCACCGAGCTGAAGGCCATTTGCTCGGCAAAAAAATCAATGGTGCTGGTAAGTTTTCCTTTTTCTTGCCCTAATTTTTGTATCTATTTGCTCGGTTCAGCTCAAAATTGTTCCTCTTTTTACAGGCCTTACAAAAGAACCACGTCGCTCACAAGCGGATGTTGGAGCTTCGAAAAACCACTAGGCAGGCCGTAGCAAAGACCAATGCTAAATCAGTCGAGCTGGATGAGTCCAAAAAGAAAATGGCTGAGCTACATACCGAGATGGCCCGCCTGACCGGTCTTGTCAACTTGGTTGAAACAGATAAGCAAAAGGCTGCGGCCAAGTTGAAAGACAAATATCTGCACGAGCTGGCCAAGCTCGAGAGAAAGAAGAATGCTGAGATAACCGAGCTGGAGAAGAAAGTGGAAGATGCAGAAGACTGCGGTTACAAAGAAGGTGAAGCCACGTATTTCTTACAGTGCGAAGCTGCCAAGGATATATTTTTCAAATGTGGATGGAAAGCAGCCGTGGCGCAGCTCGGTCATGGCCAGGAGACTGAGGTCTTCAAAAACCCTCCTCCACATTTCATACCGAGCTACATGGCGGAGTATGCTACTGCCATTCAACAAAAGTTTCTTCAAGCTGAGAAAGAAGAGGAGTCCCCAGAACCCAATAATGCTTCGGTTGTCGCCAATGATCCCGTTGTCCAGACAACTCAAGTGGAGTCGCTGGTGAAAGACTTAGTTGAACGTGTGACCAAGCTACTTGCTGAAACCAGTCTTCGAGTTGATCTGGATACGGATCTCGACGACCTTTTTGCTTGAGCCAGTATTTTCTTCTTTTTACTTCTTTGGAAAGAATGTGTAACCAGGCTGAGGCCCCATCTTTTGTGCCTTTCATTTGAAATTTCAGTGAAATCTTCTGTTGTTTCAACTGTTAGTTCGATTAACTCTATGCTTGCACTTATTTTCTTACCAGAAATGCATGAAGTATAACATTTTCTGGCCGAGATAACTATCTCGGTCTTCACCTTGTGATCTACTTGGTCATACCTGCCAACCTCTTTAGCCTAGGTTTTTATCTCGGCTGAAGAGTACTAAAAGTTCGTTATTCCAGCCAACCACTCTTCAGCCTAGATCCTTATCTCGGCTGAAGGGTACTAAAAGTAGGTTTTTCCAGCCAACCATTCTTCAACTTAGATCCTTATCTCGGCTGAAGAGTACTAAAAGTTGGTTATTCCAGCCAACCACTATTTAGCCTAGATCCTTATCTCGGCTGAAGAGTACTAAGTGTTGGTTTTTCCAGCCAACCTCTTCAGCCTAGATCCTGATCTTGGCTGAAGAGAGCTCAAAGTTGGTTATTCCTGCCAACTTAGAGTAAAGTGTTTGGTTATTCCGGCTAAACTTCCTGCAGCCTAGATCCTAATCTCGGCTTAGAAAAAGTAAGTGTTGGTTTTTCCAACCAACCTCTTCAGCTTAGATCCTGATCTTGGCTAAAGAGAGCTCAAAGTTGGTTATTCCTTCCAACTTAGAGTAAAGTGTTTGGTTATTCCGGCCAAACTTCCTGCAGCCTAGATCCTAATCTCGGCTTAGGAGAAGTAAGTGTTGGTTTTTCCAGCCAACCTCTTCAGCCTAGATCCTAATCTTGGCTGAAGAGAGCTCAAAGTTGGTTATTCCTACCAACCTTGAGTAAGGTGTTTGGTTATTCCGACCAAACTTCCTACAGCCCAGATCTTAATCTCGGCTTAGAAGAAGTAAGTGTTGGTTTTTCCAACCAACCTCTTCAACCTAGATCCTGATCTTGGCTAAAGAGAGCTCAAAGTTGGTTATTCCTGCCAACCTAGAGCCAAGTGTTGGTTATTCTGGCAACACTACTTTCATTGCCCCTAGCTCACTAAAATAGCTTGTACAGATGAAAAACAATTTATGCTGAAAAGGAAACTACTTGTTTTATTGAAAAGAGAAACTACAAGTATGTTTAAAGAAAAGCTAAAAATAAAATAGTTTGAGATTGATCATGTTCCATGGCCTGGGAATGGCCTTGCTATCTCCATCTTCCAAGTGGTATGCCCATTTTCCTACTAATCTAACCACTTTGTAAGGTCCTTCCCAATTAGGCCCTAACTTGCCGTCTCCGGGGACCAGGGTGTTTCCCATTACTTTGCGCAGCACCCAATCTCCAATCTTGAATTGCCTCGGATTTACGATCTTGTTATATTTTCTGGATAACTCCTGCTGGTATGAGGCAATGTGAACTAGTGTTCTTTCTCTTCTTTCTTCTGCAAGGTCGAGCTCCAATGCTATGGCTTCTCCGTTTAAGTCTGGATCAAAATTTTCACTTCTAATTGTGGGGAGGCCGACTTCCAGTGGGATTACTGCTTCCATGCCATAGGCCAAGGAAAAAGATGTTTCTCCAGTAGACCGTCGAGGTATGGTACGGTAAGCCCATAAAACATGAGGGAGCTCCTCCGCCCACTTGCCTTTTGCTTTCTCTAGCCTTTTCTTCAATCCATCCAAGACGACTTTGTTTGATGCTTCCGCTTGGCCATTTGCTTGGGGGTATGCCGGTGCAGAGTTGTAGAATTCTATCTTGTATTCTTCACAAAAGCCTCTAAAAATTTTGCCATCGAACTGAGTGCCGTTGTCAGATATTAGAGTTTTTGGTATACCGAACCGAGTGATGATATTCTGCCAGACGAACTTCTTCACATCTTTCTCATTTATTGATGTGAGTGCTTCTGCCTTCATCTACTTTGTGAAATAGTCTGTTGCTGCAAGAAAGAACTTTCTATTGCCGGGTGCCGTTGGAAGTGGTCCTACTATGTCCAAGCCCCACGTTGCGAAGGGCCATGGGCTAGTTAATGGTAGAAGCTCTTTGGCTGGTTGATGTATTTGGTGTGCGAACTTCTGACATTTCTCGCACTTCTTGACATACTTCTCTGAATCTGCTTGCATGTAAGGCCACCAATATTCTTGTGAAATTGATCTGTAAGCCAATGATCTTCCTTCTTGGTGGCTTCCGCATACGCCTTCGTGTATCTCGAACAAAAATGCTTCGACTTTGCTGGGATGGACACATTTCAGGTAAGGCCCTGCGAAAGATTTTTTGTACAAGACCATTGATGAGGAGAGCCAAAATCGCTGTGACTTTGCTCTTATTTTGTTGGCCTCTTTCTTCTCTTTGGGTAAGACACCGTCTTTTAAGAATACTATAATGGGATCCATCCATGACGGGCCTAATTCGGCACAACATACCTCAACTACTTCGGGTTCTTCAATGCTTGGTCTTGGTAGGAAGTCGATCAGTAATGGATGTGGGATGGATACATCTGCCATCGAAGCGAAGCCTGCTAGTTTGTCTGCTCTACTATTTTCTTCTCGACCGATCTGCTCTATCCGTACTATTTCGAATTTCATGATCTCCTTTCTGACTAACTCTTGGTACTCGGCCATCCTCTCATTCATTACCAGCTGGGAGTCACTGTAAACCATTAGTTCGGTGGCCTGCATGAAGAGTGCTGATTTTAGGCCTGCTAAGTGTGCTTCATACTCCGCCTCATTGTTCGATATTGGGAAGCCAAGGTTGACTTCTTGTTCCACTACGAGGCCATCTGGTGAGATGAGGACTATGCCAAGTCCTGCGCCGTGCCTATTAAATGCTCCATCCACGAAGAGCTTCCACATCTCTCCAACGAATAGCTTCTAGCAAGTGGAGGGCTCGGATGATGTCTTGGGGTCGTGAGTGTTGCTGATGTTTTCTTCCAAGTCTATGCCTGCTATAGGTGTTGTATCTTCACTATCAGACTGCCTCAAATCTCTGCTTTTTGATGAGGCCTCACTGGGAATGGCTTGGTTTGCCTCTTCTACCTTTTCTTCAATCTGGTATGCCTTGGGCTGTGGCTGGGCATCTTTTCTTGGGGGCTGCGTATTTCCTGCGGCACTTTCCATCCCCTCATCTGTTGTACCAGTCAAGTCAACTGGGCATATGTGATAACTTCCTGGTGTGAACTCTGCCACAAAGTTTGCCAAAGCTTGGACTTTTATTGCGGTTCTAGGCTAAAACTTGATATCAAACTGTCCCAATTCCACCGTCCATTTCAAGATACACCCAGAAAAGTTCGCCCTCTCAGACAAAGCTTTTAGGGAAAAAGCTGTTAGGACGATTATAGTGTGGGCGTGGAAGTAATGTGACAGCTTCCTTGAGCCCATTATCAAAGCTAAAGCCAGTTTTTCCAATAGTAAGTACCTGGTTTCTGCGCCCCGCAAAGCCTTGCTAACATAAAAGATGGGCAGGTGTTGGATTCCTTGCGCTCTGACCAACACTGCGCTGACTGCGTGCTATGAAACTGCCAGGTACAAAAAGAGCTCTTCTCCAGGTATTGGGGTTACTAGCAAAGGTGGAGAAGACATGTACTCTTTCAAGTTTTCTAGAGCGCGGTCGCATTCTTCATCCCACTCAAACTTGGCCTTTAATGCTTGAAAAAATAGTCAACATCTGTCTGACGACCGACTTATGAACCGGTTCAGTGCGACTGCTAGGCCAGTGAGATGTTGCATTTCTTTGACTATGTTGGGCCTCTCAAGATCTTGGATTGCTTTGATCTGAGAAGGGTCTGCTTCTATACCTCGGTTTGTCACCAGGAAGCCTAGGAATTTGCCTGATCCTACACCGAACGCACACTTGGATGCATTTAGGCGCAACTTGTTCTTCTTCGGGATCTGGAACATTTCATCTAGGTCCCTGAGATGGTCCTTCTCATCCTTGCTCTTGACCACCATGTCGTCTATGTAAGCCCCCATTGTTCTGCCTAACAATGCTTCAAACATCTTGGTGACCATCCGTTAGAATGTTGCCCCTGTATTTTTTAGGCCAAAGGGCATGACCTTGTAACAATACAATCCTCTAGGCGTTGTAAAGGATGTGAACTTCTGGTCTGGTTCATACATAGCAATTATCAAGGAAGCTACGTCGATTGTGTCCTGCCGTTAGGTCTACTAGTTGGTCTATCCGTGGTAGGGGAAAGCTGTCTTTTGGGCATGCTTTGTTGACTGTTTTGTAGTCCACGCAGACACGCCATTTTTCGTTCTTCTTTGGCACTACTACGCTATTGGAGATCCATCTGGAGTAGTGCACCTCTCTGATAGCTCCTGCCTCCAGCAAGTTTCCCACTTCTTCCGCCACTATCCCAACATGGTGGAGTGCCGATCTACAAGTGCGCTGTATAACTGGTCTGGCAGTTGGATGGACGTTCAGTTGGTGACAGATGAAGTTAGGGTCAATGCCAGGCATACCATACGGTGTCCAGGCAAACACTTCGATATTAGAGGTTAAGAATTCCATGACCTCTATTCTCTCAGTGCTGGACAATGACGAGCCGAGCAAAAAGAACTTTTCTGGGTCTATTTCATCTATCCTTACCTGTACCAAGTCTTCCACTACCTTTTGCTCAGCTGCCTTGCCAACATCGGTAAATAGTTCATTGCTCTCGGGTTCTTCCACCATCTGTACATAGCCTTTGGCAGCGCGTCTGCCATTTATTGTGACGAAGCACTGTTTTGACATAATTTGGTCTCCAAAGACCTCTTCAATTACTCTGGTTTCGTTGGAGAACCGCAGTATTTGATGGTAGGTTGAGGCTACCGATCGCATGGCATGCAACCATGCTCTCCCCAAGATTATGTTGTAGGTGGAAAGGACTTTCAATACCCAGAATTTCACTTGTTTTGTCATAGTTCATGCTTTGACAGGGAGGATTATCTTACCCATTGGCCACTCTGGCATTGAGTTGAATCCGATTAGGGGAGATGTTGCGGGTGCCATGTCTTTGTCCTCCAGTTTCAGTTGTTTGAAGGTTTCGTAATACATTATCTCACATGAGCTTCCTTGGTCGATCAAAATTCGCTTGACGTCGAAATTCTTGACGCGTAGAGTGACAACCAGTGCATCATTGTGAGGGTAGTATATCCTTGCTAAATCCTTGTCTGAAAAAGATATGACATTTGTGGCCTCTGTTCTTCTATTTTTGATGGCAGGTTGTGCACTTAATACCTCCCTTTAGTGCTCAGCCTTTTTGATCATCCCCCTGAGCTTACATATCCGCTCAGGTTCAAATATCCCATGTATCACGTTAATTACGACTTGAGGTGGAGCGTCGACCGGCATCCCGTTTAGGATGTTGTGGTTCTGGGGGGCTGGCTGTGTTCTTCCTTCTATGTACTGGTCTAAGTGCCCAGCCGCCACTAACTCCTTCAAATGCTGCCTCAACGGCGTGCAATTTTTAGTGCGGTGCCCCTTTTCATCATGGAATGTGCACCGGGACCTTTCGTCGTAGTCTTTTTGGGCTTCTCCCAATTTGGCTGGCCATCGAACGAAAGGTTCGTTGCATATTTCACTGAGAATCCGGTAGATTAGTTTTTTGAACACTGTTATAGCGATCCCGGATTTACCCTTGTTGTACAATGATCCGGACATGTGTCCGTGGATGTTGGTAGTTGATCATTATCTTGTTTACATCCTTTCTTACTTTGTATTTGAGTTATAGGATGTGTTGGGCAGGTTTGTTATAGGTTGGTTGAGTCTAGAAACCAAAACTAGTTGCCCAGATTTTGGCCTGTCCGCTCGAGCGGGTCTTCTTGCGCTCGAGCGGGGATTGCACTCCTCCAGTATTTCGTGTCTCTGCAAAACTTCTGCAGATGTGATTTTTACGCTCGAGCGGGTTTGTTTACGCTCGAGCGGTGGCGCTCGAGCGGGTCGGTTGGCGCTCGAGCGGGTAGTACTTTCTGGGTGTAAGTTCTGGGAGGTGGAAATCTACGCTCGAGCGGACTGGTTTTCGCGCTCGAGCGGAAGTGCTTTATTCCTGTGTCTTGGCGCTCGAGCGTGTTCAGATTTTGTTCTTGGCGCTCGAGCGTCGTGTTATCCGCTCGAGCAGGTCATACGTATATGAGTTATCCGCTGGGTGATTTCAAATCACTTTTTGCTTTTCTTTCTCTCTTCTACTTTTTCTAAAAGCCATTTTAAGAGCTCCTCTCTCTAAAATCTTGCCTTCGCTCTAGATTTTGATCTAGCAAGGGTGAGTTCCTCACCTTCGGCCTTTGTAAAAGTCGTGTTGATCGTCGAGGGCGTCGTTTTCATCCGAGAATCTTGGTCTTTGGAGCATTTTGATTTTGGTCTTCATCTCCTTTGGAGCTCAAACTTTGAGGTAGGGATATCCTACTCCTCTCTATGGATTTTGTCTTTAAATTTTGGTATTTTGAGATGTTGGGGTTGGTTTGGTAATTTTGTGAAAGTTTGGGGCTTTTGTGTTATTTTACAAAAGTTGGGGTTTTATTTATAATAAACCTAGAAGCATGTTTGGTATAGAGAAATGGAATAAATGTTGAATCATTGATGAAAATGGGACCTAAGGGTTGAGATGGTAATTATGAAAAATGACCTAATTACATTGTTTGATTAATTGAGATAATTAATTGTGAGAAATGAGGAAATGAAATGGAATTGTTGAGATTGGGAATGTATGGAGAAAAAGGGTGTAGTTGAATTATTTATCACTCACCGAATTGAAATGTTGATTGAATATCCATTTGTGCATTTATTTTCTGTTTAGAAATAATTGCTTTGGGCTATCGGTGGAGGATAGTCGTGATTGTTGTAGACAATGCATGATGATTAGGCAAACGGAAACTAATCAATGGAATGTGTCATGAAATTTGACGGTTGATAGAATACATTAATTGTATGTATTGAGTGATTGTATATAGAACCAATGTGTTTGTATACGTTATGTGTAGAGGAGGAGATGGGGGATGTACTCCGCGGTTTAGGGGAAGATAGGGGATGTACCTCTAAACCGGATAGTGTTGGGAGGAGATAGGGGATGAACTCCGTAGATACAGCTCATATGCTTGTCTAGAGAAGTGAAGATAGAGCTTATATGCTTATCTTTGTGAAGTGTGGATATAGCTTATATGCTTATCTGTGAATGTGGGATATTGTTGTTATACATATCTGTTGAGAATGTGGATATAGCTTATATGCTTATCTGTGAATGTGGGATATAGTTTTTATACATATCTGTTGAGAGGATGATAGAGCTAATATGCTTATCTGTTGAAAAAGAGAAAATGAAAAGTAACTTGGACTCATAAGTCGTATGACATAAATATGTGATTTATGTGAATGTATCAGTGTTGGTCATCTATCAATTGCTAATCTTTTAGTCATTGTTCATGGTTGGTTTAGTGTATTTCTACTGGGCTGTAGCTCACCCTATATGGGAATATCATTTTCAGGTACAGGTAGCATGCCACCTCCAAGGACATAGCTTGGGAGGCTAGAGGCGGACATACTTTTGTCGTTTTATTTTTGATGTATTACATGTAAATTCAAGCCAAGGGCTAAATATGTAAATGAGTTAGTACTCTTTTGTTGTAACCAAGTGTTAACTTGGAAAGCTGTAAGCCCGTAGGGCATTTTGCTTTTGTTGTTAACATGTAATACTTTTGTAATGAAACTCTGATGAATGTAAGGTTGTGGGACTTTTATATATCAATGCATATCTATTTGATGGGTTTAATGTAATTATTTTGAGGGCGTTACACTGTGGTAATGGCAATGCGAACTCTTAACTTTCTTTTTTCTGGATCCTCTCTTTGAGCCCGTCTGCCTCGCCCATTCCTGCTTGGTTGTTCTACCGTGTTGACTTTTGCTGAAGTCTTTTTATCTGGTATTACTGTTGTGTCAGATTTCGCTTTGGCACGGGCGCTATCCTCCTCTACGCGAATATGTTAGTGCACTCTCTTCATTAAGGCCTCCACCGTGAGGGGCGGCATCAAAGTAATTGAGTCCCTTAACTTGTTTCCGACTGGCAGACCTCTTTTGTATTGTGCGATAACGAGATTTGTGGGGCAATCTCCAATCTGGTTGAAGGTTTCCCAATAGCGACTGCTGTAGGATCTCAATGTTTCTTTGTCGTCCATGTCAATGGAGAGTAGCTAGTCGATCTCCACTGGCATTTTGGTGTTCGTTCTGAACCTTGACATGAACTCCTCTGCCAACTGCGCCCATGAGGCAATGCTGCCCTCTGGTAGCCTTTCGAATCCGGTTAAACCTAGGTTGCCAAGGCTGGATGGGAATAGGATGCACATTAAAGCCTCTTTTCGTCGATATACTGCCATAACCTGGCGAAAGTGGCTTAAGTGCATGTAGGGGTTTATTTTCCCTTCATAAGTAGTGAATTTGAGTTGGTTGAAGCCCGAAGGTAGTGGCGCGTTCTTAATTGCCGGAACAAATTTCGAGCTCTGAAGCCTTGTTAATGCTTTGTCTGTTGGTTCAGAAGCAAGGCGTAGTATTGGCATTCCTACCTCGACGCTCCCATGCGTCCTAGATGCCAACTGCTGAAGGGCTGAAACTTTGCGCGGGTCGCGTGCCCTTCCATCCTCCTTCCATCGTGCTCCTTCTTCAAGCACAGTTCGCAAGTCAGATATTTTGGGCAACTCTGTGTGCCTAGATGACGTCTGGTGTTTGTGCAAGGGTCGATAGGTGCTTCCCACAGTATATGACCTCTCAATTCTCGTTCTCTCAGACCTAGAGTAACAAGTCTTGTAAGTCCTTGATCGAGTGTCGCCTGTTCTTAGGCTCCTACTCTCTGCTTGCAATGGTGTGGTATGCCTACCACGATCTTTCGAGTGGCGAAGAGGTGTGTTACTTTTGCGCTCCTCTCCTGTCGCCACTCCTTTTCTTTTTATCTGGCGCTTCATTGACTCCATGTTCGCCGCCATCCTTCGTATCAACTCGTCCAGCTCCTTCACGCGATCTTCCAGAACTTGAGGGTCTATCCTCCGCCTTTGTCTTTCAGGACTTTGAGAGCGGCAGGGGCTGTTAGCCCGCCTTCTCCTTGCGTCCCTCCGGGGGTTCTATTGCTGGGGTTCTAAATCTGCCATAGAAGGGATAACAGGAAAGCCTTCGGCCCTTCCACCCCCCTCCAAGGTTTGCCTGTCAATAGCTGATTGCAGCAAGTCTTCATTGTGCGCCATTGCCTCCAACTAGCGAGTAAAACTTGATCAAGAGGTTTTATTCTTTGTGAAATTCCCACAAACGACGCCAATTGTAGGAGCATGAAATTATCTTCTTGTATAATCCTGTTGATCAAGTCTGCACTCCTCCAAACGTCGTCGCTTTATTCTCTGAAAACACAAACGTGAGCTAGCCGGTGGGTGTGTACCGGATACCTCTCCGATGCCTAAGTTAGCAAAATAGACAAAAGCTCTGTGTATTCGAGAGTTAAAGTTGTGTGTTACCTCTTCCATAGGTTCTGTTATGAGCTTTTTATAGGTTCCGTGTGACACAATCCTAGTAGGACTCTTATTCCTTCATGTAGAGTCCTCCTAGGAATCACACTCCTGAAAGATAATGCTTATCCTTCAACACCCCTCTCACTGCTTAAACCAAGTGAGATGGTTTTACCTCGATAGTATGACAAAACGACCGAGCTAACATGGCCATGCTAAAGCGGCAGAAATGACCAAGCTCCAACTACCTCGGTTCTTCCCTTCGTTGCTGGTACCTCGGTTTGGTCCATCGAGACCGAGCTAACCGCAGTAAGCTTTGACCAAGCTAACGAGAGCAAGGTCCACCATAAGAAGCCCAAATACCTCGGTTCTGAATACCATAACCGAGCTAATTATCACCATACCGACCATGGTAACCATAACCACAATTGGACCGAGCTAACTGCAAGGTCCTTTCATTTGGCCCTTTTTACCGCGGCCCACAGAACGGCCCATTACTACGCCTTGGTCTAGCTCGGCCCTAATGCACATAAAAACTCGCTCTCATAAGGTATAATTTAGTTATATGTTTTTTCTACCATAAATTGGTATTGCTATTGAAATACCATGGACTATATGGATACACTGACTAGAATGATTTTATGTGTAGGTATTGAGGTTGGATGTCTGCACTCGAAACAGGCTGGGGGCATTCGAGAAAATGGGCTAACCATAACAAGGGCAGAGATTGGGACACGTGGTGGGAGAGCGGTTGGATCGTTCTATGTCACGGATGCTTCATCCCAAGAAGTGAACACAGACACGGTGGAGATGGTGAGGTGAGAGATTGGAGGTACTGTCTCGCTGGTTAACAAATCCCCAGGAAGACCTACACAAACTTCAACAAGAATTACAAGCAAAAACAAAAATAGTGATGATTTAGAAGACAGACCGAGATTCTCACTGGGAACCTTGTTATGGTCTCAGCTTGAGCGATTCTCGGACAATTTCAGACCCATAAAATCATGAGTTTATTCAGAAAAAAGAAAAAAAAAAAAATATATCCCAGCCTTTATATCATAGACACATCTCTGTAAATACATCAACAATGTCTGTTAGTTTGTCAGTTTGTCAATTTCATATACATGGTGAAATACTACATTCTGATTACGATGTTTTTGATATGTTTAGATACAGATCATCAAGTATTTGTATTATCACTTCAGATCACTTAATAAATACCACAGATGGAACTAGGTGGTAATTACAGGATATTGAATTCTTAAATTACTAGAATTCTAGACTAAGGCGGAGGCCAATCAAATCTTCTATTGTAACAAGAAAATATTTAAAACTATAGTACTAGTATTACAACAATTTATATTTATAGAGCATGGATAAAGAAAACGGACCAAAAATAGAGAAACTCATAAATGCTTTCTTAAGTGTGGAAACTACACCATCCCAAAAAAATTATGGAAACTACACCCAAATAATGATATACAAACTTAAATGAACTTGCCCAATACAGACTATTGATCATATTTTGGCTTCTCTCTTATTTACTCTAGTTTTCAACATATATGAAAAGAAATTGGCTTTTCTTCTCTAGATACTCTGGAGAGGGAACATGAAATTTTATTCTTGAGTATATGATTTTCCAGAAAACAAAGGTCAGAAATTGATGGAAAATAAGAATGATTAATATAAGTTTTTACCATTTCTCAACAATACAAGTTATCTGTCCTGGGTGAGAAAAATTTCAACTGTTAAAGGACAGTTCAGTTGAAGGAAAAAAAAAAGAATTAAATTAGGTCTCATTAGTCAATTATATATTTTAGTCAAAGAGTCATTATAAGTTGTCATATCACTCTTTCTACTTTTCTGCACATCTTTTCGTAAAAAGTCAAAAAATTACTAAAATGATCTGTTCCAAACGAGACCTCAGATTCAATACAACTTGTGCACAACCAGTTGGTTCTGCATTTGCTTCTAAAATTTTACTTTGTGTCCATTGCGTAATATTATTTGGTTTGATAATTGTTTTTGAAAAATGCTTGAGACCCTCATTTTTTGGAGACTCCACAACCCCCTTTAGATCTCCTCCATTGATGTATGTGTGGAGCCTACACCATCAATGGTGGAGATTTAAAAGGGGTTATGGGGGTCTCCAAAAAATAGGAGTTTTAATCATTGTTGATTGTTTTTACTTTTAATTTATACTTTACTTGTAGTTATCCCTTTCACCTAAAATTAATCACACTTGTGTTTGGCTTATTTTCTTAGGAACAAAAATTTCATAAATGCAGTGTGCTGCTTATACATAAAATTCAAGTCAATAATTAGGTGAATGTGTTGACAGTTCTTTTATCTCAATAAAAAAAAATTCCAAAATTCGGAATGCATAGAAAAATATATAGTTAAAAAAAAGGAGAGAGAGAGAGAGAGAAAGTGATGAAGAAAAATGATTTAGCAAACAATTAAAATAGTCATATCTACTCCTATTGCTTTGAAATAAAGGTGCCATAAGGGAAATGTAAAAATATAAGTAAGTTACATCTACTCTTTAGATAAAAGAAATGACTAGAAAAATAAAAATCTAAGTGTGTTTGATTTGTGTTGGAAAGCTATTAATGGCTATTTATAAACAACGAAATTGTAGAAAAAAATTACCTACTAATTATAAATTTTGCCATCTTTATTTCTTGTAAAATGATATAATAAGTCTACTTTTTAAATCTAATGATTTGTAAAAAAAAAAAATGATTGATGGATAACTAAAGAAGATATAGAAAAAAAAAAAGTTTAATTAGATTTTCTAATAGATTGTCCCATTATTAATTTTTTTTTTTTTTCATAGGAATAAAAACAACTAAAGTTGCAAACAGAACAGTCCTAGGATATATCAATCCCTTCTAGAGTTTATAGAAGCATGCACCATATCAATAATAAGAAAAGAAAGTATAGAGCTAGGTGGATCCTCCAGGTATATCAGATGTTCCTGTTGACTGGCTCCAAGATTTGCCAAGGCATCACCACTTTGGTTGCCTTCTCGGGGTACATGCTGAATAGAGCATTGGCATCTATTGAGAAGGAAGGTTGCATCCTCTACAATGGCTCGAAAGGGTGATGAGCTTGCAGCACCATCTCTGATCAGGTCCATGGCAGCTTGGGAGTCTGTTTCAATGGTGATGTTGGACATCCCTTTTTGCATGATGATAGTCAAACCTCTATAGATGCCCCAAATTTCTGCCTCCAAGCTAGTGCAATGTCCTAGGTAGCCCTGGAAGCCCCACACCCACGAGCCCACTTCATCCCTTAGTAGCCCACCATAGCCAGACTATCCTGGGTCATCTCTGGAGCAACCATCAGTGTTAAGTTTGAGTTTACCTGCAATGAGACAAGACCAGAAAGTTAGTGTGGGATTAGTATAATTTGGATTATGGACATTCTGGAAGGCTTGTTGGGTTGCCTCTGCTTGTTGTAAAATGAGATTGACACTGACTGAAGGGGGTTGGATGTGGTTAGCAAAAACTTCTTTGTTTCTCTCCTTCCAAATGCTCTGAAGTGCTGTCAGGAAAAGAGTGGGCCATTGTATACCATCGTATTGCCCTTTACTTCTAAAGTTAGCTTTAATCCATTTTTGAAGAGGAATAGATATGCTGTGTTGCCACCAGTTGCAGCCCCTTAAAATTAACCTTATTGCCTGAGCTTTAGGACAACTCCTGAGTAAGTGAGGGACATCTTCCCTACTGATCTGGCATCTGGGACAAGTATCAGTTAAAGAAAGGTTTCTGAGGAGCCTCATGTGGTTGGTTAGAAGTTTATCCTTAACAACTAGCCACAGGAAGCTTTTAATTTTCTGAGGGGCCTTGAACTTCCATAGCCACTGCCAGTTTTCATCGCTGTCTTCATGCCCTGATATGGCTTGATAGGCTGCTGCAATTAAGTAATTACCATTGATAGAACCCTTCCAGGTGGGACTATCTTTGAATGTTACGTACCTAGGCCGGTATATGTTAAGAATCTCTTCCTTATCCTGTTGAGAAATGACATCCTGAATAGTAAATAAATCCCATTAACCTTCATCATCAATGATAGAATTGACCATAGCCCCATTATCAACATGAGGTCCTGGATACTTGTTGCAAAGAGGCTGTGATCCACACCACCAGTCAGTCTACAAAGTGATTTCCTCCCCTGTATCCACATTCCACTTGATATTCTTATCAAGTTCATTGTAGACACCCCATTTTTGACCGACCTTAAGACTCAGACGTCACCGATTGAGCGCTTGGTGATGTTGCATAATGTGCTCGTTCAGAAGTTTTAGAGTCGCGGCCGTGAGCCCTGCCTCCGGACTTCCGAACCCTCTTCTGTGCCTTGTCTCGGTTTGCGAACCAGACTCGGTTTTCTCTGTTTCTTTTCCTGAGGGGAGGGAGAGGTCCCGTAGACCATCTCTCAATGTCCGTAGGCTACATTTGGTGGCCATAGGCCATTTTTCCCATTTCGGAGTCCGGTTTCCGGTTTTCGGAGCCGTCAGGCCGTGTGCCTCGGTTCGGGACCGCTTAACCATCTCCTATTGCTCTAATTTTTGGCATACTTCCCATTTGCTCCCTTTTGAGGGACACTGGGGGCTGAGAAGCCCACTTCGTGGCCGAATGCCACTTTCGGTGCTTAACAGCCCATTTTCGGGACCCCGAACTGCGCATTTTGGTCCCCGAGCATTCGTTTTGCAACGGTTTTCGTTCATTTTTGGCAGGTACCTCTGTTTTATCACCGGGGAGGTCACTGAAGGGTGGGAGGCCAGCAATTGTTGCAGCGACCAGTTATACATCCTCCGACGCCCTCCGGCGCCCGTTTTTCGCACTTCCGGGCTAATGTTGAACCCCTTGGACCCTTTTTCTTGAACTTTGAACCACATATTTGTGATGTACACACATGAGAGGACCCTAAAAGTTCATGGCCGGCCATTAATTCAGCTTGACCCTTTTGACCCCCTCCTTCCGGGCTAATGTTGAACCCCTTGGACCCACTTTCTTGGACTTTTAACCACAGGGTTGTGTTGTACACATGAAGGAGAACACCATCAGTTGGTGGCCGGCCAGAAAATCTCATTGAACCTTTTGACCCCTAGCCGGCCGGCTAGGGGGTGTGGCCGGCCGGCCACCTGCAACAAAAGTACCAGGCCGGCCGAGCTCCTTACACTGTTCCCTTTACAGCTGTGAGGCTTTATCCCCTAGAAAAGATCTTTATCTGGGGGATATTTCGTGGGGGAATATTACTCTCCTTTTCCCCCACCTTTACACCCCCTTGTTGGCCTATATAGCAAGCAAGCCTTGTAGTATTTTGGGGTTAGAAAAACTCTTCTTCAAGCCTCCATACACAACTCCATCTCCATACCTCTCATTTCTTGAAAAATCTCTAAGTCCCTAACCATCATTCCTTCTACACCACCAAGCTCTACCACCACCACCTCATTTCCAGCAACAAGGAAGGTTTCTCAAAGGCCAAAGAAGCTGCAAATTGATCCAAGAAGCAACAAAAGTTTGAGTCTTCAAGGGTAAGTGATACTTTTCCCCTTTTGACCATTTTTCTTGATTTATTTGTAAGCCCCACTTGCTTTTTGTTTCAAGCTCCGGCCCTAACTGAAAAAGGCCCTCTTTTGAGCTCATCTTCACTTTTCATTAAGGGCTCAACCCTGTTTGAGCCCTCCATGATACACTTGCTTCATTGATCCTCTTATATGTCATAATTTTGCATGCTATTTTTGGCCCATGAGCAATCTGTTTTTAAGCATGTTGTAAACTGATATTAGGCTTATTTTGAGCCCCTCTTCAACATTGAAGAAGGGCTCAACACCATTTGGGACTTCCATGTTATACCTACCTTTATACCCCTCTTTTCTTCCCCATTCTTGCATGCAATGGCAGCCTACCATGCTTTTGTTTTTTGCCATTTTACAGTTCTAAAAAAGTTCTTATTTTGGTCCATAATTCATGTTTCATTTAGGTCCTTTCATGGTTTGGGGCTTCCATAGGTCACTTCATGTTATATCTCTCTTTTATTCCCCATTCTTGCATGTTTAGTTAGCCTACCATGCTTTTGTTTTTGGGCATTTTACAGTTCTGGAAAAGTGCATATTTTGGTCCATTCTACATGTTTTATTAAGGGTCTTTGGCTGTTTGGTGATTATTTTGTATACCTCATGTTATAGCCACTTTTGAGCCTTATTTTGCATCACATTTCTATCATGTTTGTATACTGATTTTGAGGCTGCCATATACTGTAAATATTCATATTTTTGGTCCCTCTTCAATGTTGTAGAAGGAAATTTTTCAGTTTGGGTTTTTCTTATATCACTTGCTTCATTACCCCTCTTTTGGCCCCTATTCTTGCATGCCATTTTTGCCATACCTATGCTTGCTGTTTGGCCATGTTTATAACTGTGAAAGTGCCTTTTTTGGGACTGCCTAGCTTCTGTCTTTGCATTTCATGTCAATGTTGTGCGTGTTTGGCATAGCTATAGGCCATTTCGGGTGCCTAAATTCGCATTTCGGGACAATTCCATGCTTTTGGCGTCATTTCGCCTCATTTCGAGACTGTTTTCCCTCATATTTTAGTGCTGAAATTCCATTAGAATGATTGCTATCCATTCCATGTCATTTCATCACATTCCGCCATCGCCTCGGTTTGCGTGCCCGTGTGCACGCATTTCGAGGCACTCTTTTTTTATCCGCCGGCATCCTATGTGAGTGTGGCTGAGGCTCACTCATGTTGGTATAAGTCCATATCATGTTTTCATGTCATTTCATCACATTCTATCATTGCCTCGGTTTGCGTGCCAGTGTGCACGCATTTCGAGGCACTCTTTTTTTATCCGCCGGCATCCTATGTGAGTGTGGCTGAGGCTCACTCATGTTGGTATAAGTCCATATCATGTTTTCATGTCATTTCATCGCATTCCTTCATTGCCTCGGTTTGCGTGCCAGTGTGCACGCATTTCGAGGCACCTCTTTTTTTATCCGCCGGCATCCTATGTGAGTGTGGCTGAGGCTCTCTCATGTTGGTATAAGTCCATGTTGCATTTTCCATGCCATTGCATTGCGTATGCCATTGCCTTGGTTTGCGTGCCCGTGTGCACGCATTTCGAGGCACTTCATTTTCATTCACCGGCCTCTTATGTGAGTACGGCCGAGGCTCTCTCATGTTAGTGTAAGTCCATGTTGCATTCTATATGTCATTTTAGCCATATTGCATTGCGTATGCCATCGCCTCGGTTTGCGTGCCCGTGTGCACGCATTTCGAGGCACTTCATTTTCATCCATCAGCCTCTTATGTGAGTACGGCTGAGGCTCTCTCATGTTAGTGTAAGTCCATGTTGCATTCTATATGTCATTTTAGCCATATTGCATTGTGTATGCCATCGCCTCGGTTTGCGTGCCCGTGTGCACGCATTTCGAGGCACTTCATTTTCATCCATCGGTCTCTTATGTGAGTGTGGCTGAGGCTCTCTCATGTTAGTATAAGTCCATGTTGCATTCTATATGCCATTGCATTGCATATACCATTGCCTCGGTTTGCGTGTCCGTGTGCACGCATTTCAAGGCACTTCATTTTCATTCATCGGCCTCTTATGTGAGTGTGGCTGAGGCTCTCTCATGTTAGTATAAGTCCATGTTGCATTCTATATGCCATTTTCCATGCCATTGCATTGCATATACCATTGCCTCGGTTTGCGTGCCCGTGTGCACGCATTTCGAGGCACCTCATTTTCATCACATTTTATCATTGTCTCGGTTTGCGTGCCCGTGTGCACGCATTTCGAGACATCTCATTTTCATCATATTCTGCATTTTCTCGGTTTGCGTGCCCGTGTGCACGCATTTCAAGACATCTCATTTTCATAGCATAATACATACTAGGTTGTATCTTAGATTACATTCTGTCATTTTCTCAGTTTGCGCGCCCGTGTGCACGTATTTCGAGGCATGTCATTCCATAACATTGTGTATGTTAGGATTGTATCTTAGTTGCATTTCATGAATATCATGCATATTGCATCGTGTCCGGAATAGGAGTTAGCCCGGGCACAGAAAACGAGGTACATTTCGTACTCCGAGTGACGGAATGTGTCTCAATTTCCCAGTCCCCGACACTCCGGACTATCCATGATGGAGTTAGGTTTTAGCTGTAGTTTCATGTGCATTCATCCTATATTGAGTTGTGCATTTCGACTCCTCGGCCATCATGCCTCGGTATGCGTGATTGGTGGCACGAGGATCGAGACATGCATATATCTGTGCAAATACATTGCTATGTCCATTTCCTGCTCTCTGTTGCAGCAAAACGAAGCATCAGCAACTTTTGGGGCTTAGCGCGCATTTCAAGAACAGGTGTAAACAGAGGCTAATTGGGGCATTCCGGTGGATTTCCGCGCAAGACAACCCGGACATGCATCATCCATCAGAAGCAAGGAAGTCCCTGGCCTACACGCCAGTTTTATTTGCTTTTCTTAGTTAATTCATTAATTAATTAGAATTCTGTAATATTCTTTTTATTCGGGACTGTAATATTTGGACTGTATGTTTATTCGGACCCTCCGAGTGAGGGCACAACTGTAATAAGTGTGCGTGAGTGTGATGTATGTCTTCCAACCCCACGTCTTTCTCCCTTTTATTTATCCGCTTATGATGGTTAGATTAGGGCATATTTCAATTAGCATACAGTATGACAGCATGTTTGCATTCATTCATCTGTTTTGCATGCACCGGGCTCGGCGCACCATACTAATTGCATCGTACTTTCAATTCCAAATTGAATACATGTTAGTTGTAGCATTTCATATACCATCTTAGAATAGCCGAGCCTGTTATAGTTGCATTTTTGCATGTGTTGCATTAGGCATTTTTGTATACTTAGGATCATGCATGATTTCTAATGTAATTTCTATTTTGGCTTGGAGTACTCGGTAAGTTTTATGCTTTAGCATCCTTGCATGCGTGTGAGTGACTGTCATGAATAGCATGCTTACCATGAGGCTATGTGCTTATCTGATATAACTGCCTGAATGCCTGTGGGTGAAGGTTGGGTTATCTGAATTGGAATAGATCATCAAATATTTCAAGCCTACCTGCGGGTAGCAAAACCTCTTTCAAAAATAAACATGAAATGTTTTGTTCCAATTCAGGCGATTCAGTCTATACTTATATGCTGTGCGCATCACATAGTAACCTAGGCAAATAACCGGAATAAGAATTCACAATGTTTTCAAAAATAGATATCATGGTTAGTAGAGGCCGGTCTATGACCGGGCGAGCGGGGGTGCTCACGAAGTGACCTTCCCCAATCATACCCAAGTTCCCGAGCCGAGGCAACTTTGGTGATGACGGACACGTGGCCTTTTGGCACCGAGTCAGGGTTTCCTAAATTTCCCAAAATAAAATATTTAGGTGGCGACTCTGTATCTGGCAAAGCAGTCCATGTTTGGCACTCCTTTCAAAAAATCAGTTTTCTCAAAACAATTTGCCGGATTTGGACTCTTTGGTTCAGATTAAGAACCGTGACTAACAAAGTCGAGTCCGAGCTGTAGCGAGGTCCCCCGCGGGCTTGTTACAGTTTCTGGCGACTCTGCTGGGGATTTAGAGAACTTGACTCGAACTCATGATATCTGTTTTTGACTACACTTGTGTGATTCTTTGCATTGCATTTGCATTGGTGCGCCTAGGACACCGTGTTTGCCATCTGCTATTCCTGAACGGTTTGCCGGAGGCTTGTCTTGTCAAGGCATGACCATAAGGCTGACCGGTTGTGGGCTCTGCCAGTATGGGAACACAAACCCCGGCTTTACCGGGGCACCCTCTCTGACCATTCGACCTAGTGCATATTCGGATCCATAGTGACCATTCCAAACTAGGACAGGTTGCTTATCCGTTTATAGGTTGTTTGAAAACCGCTGCGTGCGTAGTGAAACCCTAGCTCCTGACAAAATAGGACAGGGAAACCCTATCCCTTCATAGGGGTGCTTTGGCTCTCACTTATCTGTTATGTGCTTTAGAGTGCGTCTCTACAGGAATGCATGTATCAATTTGCAAATTTGGGCATCAGGCCTGCGGGCATTACTATCAGTATTTGGGAGTCAGCTTTACCTGTGGGTATCAGGCTCAGATTTGGGACAGAATTTTGGGACAGAATTCATTGGAGGGCACACTCATTCAACTATGCTCGTATCTGTTCAGATGGAATCAGGCTGAGGTGCTGTCTGTTTTCTCTTTTGCTAGGTAGTCTTGGAACTATAGCTTCAGAAGGCTCCGATATTCCCCAAGGTTCATCGGACTTGTGCTGATAGACTTTGTTAGGTCAGAGATTCAGTTCAAGGGCAAATCAGTGTTCCTTTACCAGAGGCAGGGTAGAAAGGGCTAGTCGGGCACAAATCACCAGTTCAGCAGTTACCAGATAAGTGGCCCTTATCCACCCCACCAGTGAACAGTCAGGCTGAGGTCTCAGTTTCTACTGCAGGGATAGATACCAACCAGTCAGATGGATCAGCAGAACACATCAGAGATGGAGGCAATGATGCGCCAGATGCAAGAAAGTATGAAACTCATGCAACAGGATGCTGTCCGCCAAGCTGAATTCGCCAAACAGCAGGCTGCGGTCATGGCTCAACAGGCAGAGCTAATCACCAGACTGCAACAGCAAAGCGGTGCGTCCGCTTCACAACAAGTTCCTCCCCCGGCAGGAGCTCCAGCGCCTGGGGAGACGCCAAACGTCCAGGATGATACGGACATTCCAGGCGGGCCAGCTCCGCCCCCAATTTTACCTCAACTATCCAAAACACCTACCAATCTACCGGATTCCCCCTCCGAGTTCGAGGTCGACCCCACATCGTTGAAGTTGAGCAAGCTTGAAAAGTTGTTCAAGAAATCCCAGGGGGTAAAATCCATCCCGGGCATCGAGGACGGGTACACCAACGCAGCTGTAACTCTGCCGGACAGGTTCAAGATGCCTCACATCGACCGTTTTGATGGGTCAGGAGATCCCATGGTCCACTTGAGCTTGTTTTCAAATGTTTTGCGCCCGATGGGCTTGACAAGATTACAGAAGCTCTCCCTTTTTGGCAGGACCCTGTCGGGTATTGCAGTCACCTGGTATGCCAAATTGGAGGATTCAAAGAAACAAAGCTGGGAGGAGATGGCCGAGGCCTTCGTCACACAATATTCATATAATACCCAAATCGAGATTACGACCCGTGATCTTGAGACGATGAGGCAGGAGCCGAAGGAGAGCTTCTCAGAATTCGTGACCCGGTGGAGGGCGAAGGCCTCGATGATGACTCTAAGGCCTACTGATAAGGATCAAATTCGGATGATTGTACGCAATCTCCAACCCAAGCTGATGCAGAAAATGATTGTGATCCCCTTCCCTACCTTTTCAGATTTGCATGAGATGGGAGCACAAATCGAGGACGCTATGAAGCAGGGCCTTTTTTACCAGGAGAAGGAGCAGCCCAGGAGGGTGTTTTCCCGCAGTTCGAATGCGACCACCAGTGGTGATGTAGCTGCAAGATCTTCTGATGTGGGCATGGTGGCTACCACCGTATCAAAAACAGCTACCCCATTCGCCGGTGCGTCCGGAAGTAGCTCACAAGGAACCAAATACCCACCCCGAGTTAAGAGGGTTTTCACCCCGCTTTATATGCCCTTGTCAAAAGCTCTAGAGGCCTTAATCCGGAAAGGGCATCTGAAACCGTTGGAACAACGGCCCCTACCCGATCCTATCCCTGCAAAGCATGACCATACTAAGTACTGCGCCTACCATCAACAAACCGGTCATGACACTGGCAGTTGCTTTCGTCTGCGCCATGATGTACAAGATCTGTTTGACAACAGAGTTATCCCCGCGCCAGTCCAGCAAAGTCCATCGGCACTTGATCAGTGAATCTGTGGGAGATAATGTGATCTGACCAGAGATTGAACCAGCTACAGATGGGGTTCAGATTACTCCAGTTGTGGTGGATGGCATGCACTGTTTTGAGCAATGTACAAGTGCTGTTAATTTTGCATTCTGACCTGGGTATTGGGACAGTCTTGTTATTTTGTTTTTGAGTCTGTCTTTTGTCTTGAGTCAGTCTCTTTTTGGTTTTGGGTCTGTCTTGTTGAGTCAGTCCTGTTGTATAGGAGTCGGGTGATTCCGGGGGGTGTTACCTCGGGCATCACCATTTTGTTTTGTGTCTGTCTTTTTTCGTTTTGTTTTGAGTCTGTTTCTGCCAAGGAGCCGGTAACACCAACAGATTTTGAATGAAACAGCAGTAATTTTTGCACTTCTGTGTTCGCTTCTGCCGTGTGCTAGTTGTGACGGAATCGGAATGAGATGGCAGTGCATTCCACCTGCTCTCTTGTGCCCCAAAATCATTGCATTGACCTAAGTTTTTCAAAACCTTTTGAACACTGCGGTGAAAATAAAGAGGAAGGACTTCCTCGGGATTTGCAAAACTTTGATCAAATTGAGAGAAAGAAAGGCGTGCTAAGCCCTTAATGAATGGAATCATGTTTGTTAGCGTGAGTACTGAGAAGGACCCTGGCTTGATCCAGATTGGTTTTACACTACCTTCAGCGCGAGCGATTTGTCGCTTTCTTAAAAATTTTCAAAAACAAAATGTTTTGCGCGGCCTTGCGAAGACCTGTGTGGAATCACTCCTGAGATTGTGCAGCCTAAGGTCGCTCTCAGCCTCGAGACTCAACCGCTTTGCTTCCAAACCTTGAAACTTGAATTCAGAAGGTTCAACGGTCAACTATGATGTGAGGCCTGTGCGGCCGGATTTGAAGCAGCCCTCGAACAAGAGGCCAAGAAAGTCAGATCAAAAAGATCAGATCTCATCAGGAGAAGCTTACGAAGCTAGAACAGCAGCCATTCTCTGGGATTCAGATAATTTCAGGATCTCAAAACCATTTGGCATGGACTCGTTACACCTTTACCCTTTGAGAGGCTCGCTGGGCCGAAAACCCGGAAGGGCGACCCAGGCAAAAGTTAGAGCAAGAGAAAAATACAAAAAAGAAAAAGCAAAAAAATGCAAAAAGAAAAAAAGAGAACAAAAAAGAAAGATGCAAAAAAAAAATCAAAAAAGAAAAGAAATGAAAAGAATTGAAAAGAAAAGAAAAACAAAGCTCGCAAGGTCGAAAACCCGCAACAGGCACCTTGGCAAAAGTTAGAGCATAAAAAGGAGAGGTTAATACCCGAGTGTACCTTAACCCCGAACTACGTAAGGCTTGATTCCTATCTTTGGGATACGTAGGCAGCTTCATTCTGAAGTCCAGCCGTAAAACAATTCGATTATGTCCATGCGATGGTTCTGGTCATCTTTGTCTTTTCTGTATCCGGGAGTTCGGTTGCAATCATCGCTCTGAGGGCTGATTACAATACACTACGGTGCCATTCAAACAAGGGGCAACTTGCCGTTGCCATTCCATGCACCGCGTTGTCATCCAAACAAGGGGCGACTTTCCGTTGCCATTCGATGCGCTGCAGTGCCATCCAAACAAGGGGCAACTTTCCGTTGCCATCCGATACACCGCGGTGCCGTTCAAACAAGGGGCAACTTTCCGTCACCATGCAGTTCCCCTCAAGCAAGGGGCAATCTTCCTTCGAATCTGAGGTTGTGCATCTCGAGAGTAGGTTCCGTGCTCGTTGAGCAGTGGTCGTTTGCAAAAAAAAAAAAAAAAATAGTTTTTGAAAATTTTTACTGAGGTTGACTAACCTTCTCGAAAAGTACTCCATTTTTTTCAAAACTAGACCATTTCTTGGACCCAAAAGAGGAAAATTTTCAGTGCTCATAGCCTGACTTGCATGATTCTAAATCAGAAAATTGAACAAAGCATGTTAATCTAACTCTCGTTTTGGTCAAAATTTTTTAGGAGAAAACTAAAAAAAAAAAAAATGGTCAAAATGATGAACTAGGGGCACAGTTGAGTCAGGCTTCCTGTCTTTCCCATTGTCAACATACTTGCCAAGAAAGGCACTCTACTTGCCAGAAAGGCACCGTATTCGCCAGAAAAGGGCACAACAAAGGGCAGAAAGCTCTCTCATCCTCCAAGCAGCGAGGCATCAAGCCGAGTGCAAAGCACGAATTTGGAATGGATCGAGATGCCCCATTCCCTCATCTGGCGCGTCGACATATGCCACCGAAGGAAATAGCCACGAGCTGATTATGTTGGGTGTGGGCCCACAACTTCCTGTTCATCCATCAACCACCCAGGGGAGGGATGAAAAATGAGAGAATGAAGAATAAAGAGATGTGCGATGAGAGGAAAAGTAAGAAGAGGGCTTTTTAAGAAAAAACAGAGCTTGAGGGCCGAGTGATGTGAGAACCACAAATGAGAAAGGGCGGGAAACACTACCCGGTGAAACAAGCTCCCTGTGCACGTCTGAGTGTCGTGCCTTTTTTGTTTTATCTCGATTCTTGCTTTGAGTCGTTCCGAGCGTGTCTCGATGTGTTTAGGTTGTTTTACTTTGTTTTTCCTTTGTTGAGAGGTGTTTAGATTGTGTGCCTTTTATTTCCTTGTTGAGTTGTCTTGCTGTGTTCAGTCGTAGGCTCGATACCCGATCAAAAGCTCATTTATCAATTCAAAAATAAAATCGTTTTGCGTTCCGAGTGCCGTGCCGTTCTCCACATCTGTGCAAAACAAGATTCGTTCTTTCATAAAACCGCAGGGTTCAACCCAGGTCATGCGAGAACAATAGAACTAGGACCTATCTGAAGCTATATGGGTTCCAGACTACAAAGCAAAAGCAAAAGAGGAAATGTCGAGCATCTGAGTTTGTTTCAACTTCAGTAAGTTCCGAGACTGCATTCCGTGTGTACCTCTTCAGGTTTTGCCAATGCTCCGAAGTACGAGTGTGCCTCTACCTCAAGCTCAAGATCAAGTCTGCTTTAAGCCAAAATGGTAATCAGAAGTGCTCTACCTGAGTACCATTCCCCGCCAGAAGCATCTTGGCTGTGTTCACAATGAGTTCCTAGGAGACCAACTGCGACGGTGGAAACTAGAGTTCGAATGGCTGATGCCTAGAACACAAAGGTTCGGGATTTCCGAGACTAAAGTCTGGTTTAAATACCCAGAGGCGTGTCCTCGGCTTGAAATCTGTATGGAAGCCCCATAGGTTGAGATAGCGTGTATGCACCTCAATTCTGGATACTGAACCAACCTAGTCTGTCACCCCGTTGGAGAATAGGGAAAGTTGTGAATATGATCAGGAAGAAAGGCAACATCCAAAGTGTTCTACATGAAGAACCCTTGTCAGTATTTCAGAACCTTTGTACTATGAGTTGAAGGTAAGTGTTCGAAGAGCACAGGGGAAGATCCCTATCGGAGCAGAGCGGTTCACCGCCACTCACCTCATGAGGTGCTTTCTAAAACGCTGTTTTGTCTATTTATTGCGTTCATTAAACATCATGCATTGTATTGCATTGTACCTATCAAGTTTCTTTCTCATTCATGCACGATATTGTATGTACGGTTCGTTCAAAGAAGTTTGGTTTAAGATCATTTCTTTAGTGTATCTATCACACTTTTCTTCATTCACTTTTGTGTATCTATCACATACATTCTCATTTTGTGTATCAAGCACACTTCTTTCATTTTGTGTATCCATCACATACATTCGCATTCAGTGTATCAATCACGCTTTGTTCACTAAGTGCATCTATCACACTTTGTGTTCACCTTTAGTGTATCAATCACACTCTGTTCACATAGTGCATCTATCACACTTTGTGTTCACTTTTAGTGTATCAATCACGCTTTGTTCACTAAGTGCATCTATCACACTTTGTGTTCACCTTTAGTGTATCAATCACACTCTGTTCACATAGTGCATCTATCACACTTTGTGTTCACTTTTAGTGTATCAATCACGCTTTGTTCACTAAGTGCATCTATCACACTTTGTGTTCACCTTTAGTGTATCAATCACACTCTGTTCACATAGTGCATCTATCACACTTTGTATTCACTTTTAGTGTATCAATCACGCTTTGTTCACTAAGTGCATCTATCACACTTTGTGTTCACCTTTAGTGTATCAATCACACTCTGTTCACATAGTGCATCTATCACACTTTGTGTTCACTTTTAGTGTATCAATCACGCTTTGTTCACTAAGTGCATCTATCACACTTTGTGTTCACCTTTTTGTGTATCAATCACATGTTCGCTCTGTGTATCTATCACACATGCACAATGTATTTGCAATGAGAATTCCATAATTTTCTTACATCCTTTCTGCACGAGGTGTAGTTTGGCTCGAGTTTACTTACTTGTCTAGCATTCGCTTAAAATGTTGCATTTATTTCGCATAATTGCTTCATTACAGCTCTCTTTGCATGATCATGAGTGATAACCGGCTTCGCGTAGCGTATAAGTCCAACTTTCAAAACCGGCTTCGCGTAGCGTATAAGTCCAATCTTCAAAATCTTCTTGCATATCATTTTGCATTCTGCCCCCTTTTGCCTGCGGGCACGCTTGTGGGCATATCTCTGTCTATCTTGTATGATTGTCTAAATCTTCGGCCTTGTCAAAAATGGGTCGTCTCTGGGCTTTGACATTCACTCCCGTCACTTATGACTTCCGAGTTCTGTCAAAGAGGGGCAACTGTAGACACCCCATTTTTGACCGACCTTAAGACTCAGACTTCACCGATTGAGCGCTTGGTGATGTTACATAATGTGCTCGTTCAGAAGTTTTAGAGTCGCGGTCGTGAGCCCTGCCTCCGGACTTCCGAACCCTCTTCTGTGCCTTGTCTCGGTTTGCGAACCAGACTCAATTTTCTCTGTTTCTTTTCCTGAGGGGAGGGAGAGGTCCCGTAGACCATCTCTCAATGTCCGTAGGCCATTTTTCCCATTTCGGAGTCCAGTTTCCGGTTTTCGGAGCCGTCAGGCCGTGTGCCTCGGTTCGGGACCGCTTAACCATCTCCTATTGCTCTAATTTTTGGCATACTTCCCATTTGCTCCCTTTTGAGGGACACTGGGGGCTGAGAAGCCCACTTTGTGGCCGAATGCCACTTTCGGTGCTTAACAGTCCATTTTCGGGACCCCGAACTGCGCATTTTGGTCCCCGAGCATTCGTTTTGCAACGGTTTTCGTTCATTTTTGGCAGATACCTCGGTTTTATCACCGGGGAGGTCACTGAAGGGTGGGAGGCCAGCAATTGTTGCAGCGACCAGTTATACATCCTCCGACGCCCTCCGGCGCCCGTTTTTCGCACTTCCGGGCTAATGTTGAACCCCTTGGACCCTTTTTCTTGAACTTTGAACCACATATTTGTGATGTACACACATGAGAGGACCCTAAAAGTTCATGGCCGGCCATTAATTCAGCTTGACCCTTTTGACCCCCTCCTTCCGGGCTAATGTTGAACCCCTTGGACCCACTTTCTTGGACTTTTAACCACAGGGTTGTGTTGTACACATGAAGGAGAACACCATCAGTTGGTGGCCGGCCAGAAAATCTCATTGAACCTTTTGACCCCTAGCCGGCCGGCTAGGGGGTGTGGCCGGCCGGCCACCTGCAACAAAAGTACCAGGCCGGCCGAGCTCCTTACACTGTTCCCTTTACAGCTGTGAGGCTTTATCCCCCAGAAAAGATCTTTATCTGGGGGATATTTCGTGGGGGAATATTACTCTCCTTTTCCCCCACCTTTACACCCCCTTGTTGGCCTATATAGCAAGCAAGCCTTGTGGTATTTTGGGGTTAGAAAAACTCTTCTTCAAGCCTCCATACACAACTCCATCTCCATACCTCTCATTTCTTGAAAAATCTCTAAGTCCCTAACCATCATTCCTTCTACACCACCAAGCTCTACCACCACCACCTCATTTCCAGCAACAAGGAAGGTTTCTCAAAAGCCAAAGAAGCTGCAAATTGATCCAAGAAGCAACAAAAGTTTGAGTCTTCAAGGGTAAGTGATACTTTTCCCCTTTTGTCCCTTTTTCTTGATTTATTTGTAAGCCCCACTTTCTTTTTGTTTCAAGCTCCGGCCCTAACTGAAAAAGATCCTCTTTTGAGCTCATCTTCACTTTTCATTAAGGGCTCAACCCTGTTTGAGCCCTCCATGATACACTTGCTTCATTGATCCTCTTATATGTCATAATTTTGCATGCTATTTTTGGCCCATGAGAAATCTGTTTTTGAGCATGTTGTAAACTGATATTAGGCTTATTTTGAGCCCCTCTTCAACATTGAAGAAGGGCTCAACACCATTTGGGACTTCCATGTTATACCTACCTTTATACCCCTCTTTTCTTCCCCATTCTTGCATGCAATGGCAGCCTACCATGCTTTTGTTTTTGGCCATTTTACAGTTCTGAAAAAGTTCTTATTTTTGTCCATACTTCGTGTTTCATTTAGGTCCTTTCATGGTTTGGGGCTTTCATAGGTCACTTCATGTTATATCTCTCTTTTATTCCCCATTCTTGCATGTTTAGTTAGCCTACCATGATTTTGTTTTTGGGCATTTTACAGTTCTGGAAAAGTGCTTATTTTGGTCCATTCTACATGTTTTATTAAGGGTCTTTGGCTGTTTGGTGATTATTTTGTATACCTCATGTTATAGCCACTTTTGAGCCTTATTTTGCATCACATTCCTATCATGTTTGTATACTGATTTTGAGGCTGCCATATACTGTAAATATTCATATTTTTGGTCCCTCTTCAATGTTGTAGAAGGAAATTTTTCAGTTTGGGTTTTTCTTATATCACTTGCTTCATTACCCCTCTTTTGGCCCCTATTCTTGCATGCCATTTTTGCCATACCTATGCTTGCTGTTTGGCCATGTTTATAACTGTGAAAGTGCCTTTTTTGGGACTGCCTAGCTTCTGTCTTTGCATTTCATGTCAATGTTGTGCGTGTTTGGCATAGCTATAGGCCATTTCGGGTGCCTAAATTCGCATTTCGGGACAATTCCATGCTTTTGGCGTCATTTCGCCCCATTTCGGGACTGTTTTCCCTCATATTTTAGTGCTGAAATTCCATTAGAATGATTGCTATCCATTCCATGTCATTTCATCACATTCCGCCATCGCCTCGGTTTGCGTGCCCGTGTGCACGCATTTCGAGGCACTCTTTTTTTATCCGCCGGCATCCTATGTGAGTGTGGCTGAGGCTCACTCATGTTGGTATAAGTCCATATCATGTTTTCATGTCATTTCATCACATTCTATCATTGCCTCGGTTTGCGTGCCAGTGTGTACGCATTTCGAGGCACTCTTTTTTTATCCGCCGGCATCCTATGTGAGGGTGGCTGAGGCTCACTCATGTTGGTATAAGTCCATATCATGTTTTCATGTCATTTCATCGCATTCCTTCATTGCCTCGGTTTGCGTGCCAGTGTGCACGCATTTCGAGGCAACTCTTTTTTTATCCACCGGCATCCTATGTGAGTGTGGCTGAGGCTCTCTCATGTTGGTATAAGTCCATGTTGCATTTTCCATGCCATTGCATTGCGTATGCCATTGCCTTGGTTTGCGTGCCCGTGTGCACGCATTTCGAGGCACTTCATTTTCATTCACCGGCCTCTTATGTGAGTACGGCTGAGGCTCTCTCATGTTAGTGTAAGTCCATGTTGCATTCTATATGTCATTTTAGCCATATTGCATTGCGTATGCCATCGCCTCGGTTTGCGTGCCCGTGTGCACGCATTTCGAGGCACTTCATTTTCATCCATCGGCCTCTTATGTGAGTGTGGCTGAGGCTCTCTCATGTTAGTATAAGTCCATGTTGCATTCTATATGCCATTGCATTGCATATACCATTGCCTCGGTTTGCGTGCCCGTGTGCACGCATTTCGAGGCACTTCATTTTCATTCATCGGCCTCTTATGTGAGTGTGGCTGAGGCTCTCTCATGTTAGTATAAGTCCATGTTGCATTCTATATGCCATTTTCCATGCCATTGCATTGCATATACCATTGCCTCGGTTTGCGTGCCCGTGTGCACGCATTTCGAGGCACCTCATTTTCATCACATTTTACCATTGGCTCGATTTGCGTGCCCATGTACACGCATTTCGAGGCATCTCATTTTCATCATATTCTGTATTTTCTCGATTTGCGTGTCCGTGTGCACGCATTTCAAGACATCTCATTTTCATAGCATAATACATACTAGGTTGTATCTTAGATTACATTCTGTCATTTTCTCAGTTTGCGCGCCCGTGTGCACGTATTTCGAGGCATGTCATTCCATAACATTGTGTATGTTAGGATTGTATCTTAGTTGCATTTCATGCATATCATGCATATTGCATCGTGTCCAGAATAGGAGTTAGCCCGGGCACAGGAAACGAGGTACATTTCGTACTCCGAGTGACGGAATGTGTCTCAATTTCCCAGTCACCGACACTCCGGACTATCCATGATGGAGTTAGGTTTTAGCTGTAGTTTCATGTGCATTCATCCTATATTGAGTTGTGCATTTCGACTCCTCGGCCATCATGCCTCGGTATGCGTGATTGGTGGCACGAGGATCGAGACATGCATATATCTGTGCAAATACATTGCTATGCCCCTTTCCTGCTCTCTGTTGCAGCAAAACGAAGCATCAGCAACTTTTGGGGCTTAGCGCGCATTTCAAGAACAGGTGTAAACAGAGGCTAATTGGGGCATTCCGGTGGATTTCCGCGCAAGACAACCCGGACATGCATCATCCATCAGAAGCAAGGAAGTCCCTGGCCTGCACGCCAGTTTTATTTGCTTTTCTTAGTTAATTCATTAATTAATTAGAATTTTGTAATATTCTTTGGACTGTAATATTCTTTTTATTCGGGACTGTAATATTTGGACTGTATGTTTATTCGGACCCTTTGAGTGAGGGCACAACTGTAATAAATGTGCGTGAGTGTGATGTATGTCTTCCAACCCCACGTCTTTCTCCCTTTTATTTATCCGCTTATGATGGTTAGATTAGGGCATATTTCAATTAGCATACAGTATGACAGCATGTTTGCATTCATTCATCTGTTTTGCATGCACCGGGCTCGGCGCACCATACTAATTGCATCGTACTTTCAATTCCAAATTGAATACATGTTAGTTGTAGCATTTCATATACCATCTTAGAATAGCCGAGCCTGTTATAGTTGCATTTTTGCATGTGTTGCATTAGGCATTTTTGTATACTTAGGATCATGCATGATTTCTAATGTAGTTTCTATTTTGGCTTGGAGTACTCGGTAAGCTTTATGCTTTAGCATCCTTGCATGCGTGTGAGTGACTGTCATGAATAGCATGCTTACCATGAGGCTATGTGCTTATCTGATATAACTGTCTGAATGCCTGTGGGTGAAGGTTGGGTTATCTGAATTGGAATAGATCATCAAATATTTCAAGCCTACCTGCGGGTAGCAAAACCTCTTTCAAAAATAAACATGAAATGTTTTGTTCCAATTCAGGCGATTCAGTCTATACTTATATGCTGTGCGCATCACATAGTAACCTAGGCTAATAACCGGAATAAGAACTCACAATGTTTTCAAAAATAGATATCATGGTTAGTAGAGGCCGGTCTATGACCGGGCGAGCGGGGGTGCTCACGAAGTGAACTTCCCCAATCGTACCCAAGTTCCCGAGCCGAGGCAACTTTGGTGATGACGGACACGTGGCCTTTTGGCACCGAGTCAGGGTTTCCTAAATTTCCCAAAATAAAATATTTAGGTGGCGACTCTGTATCTGGCAAAGCAGTCCATGTTTGGCACTCCTTTCAAAAAATCAGTTTTCTCAAAACAATTTGCCGGATTTGGACTCTTTGGTTCAGATTAAGAACCGTGACTAACAAAGTCGAGTCCGAGCTGTTGCGAGGTCCCCCGCGGGCTTGTTACAGTTTCTGGCGACTCTGCTGGGGATTTAGAGAACTTGACTCGAACTCATGATATCTGTTTTTTACTACACTTGTGTGATTCTTTGCATTGCATTTGCAATGGTGCGCCTAGGACACCGTGTTTGCCATCTGCTATTCCTGAACGGTTTGCCGGAGGCTTGTCTTGTCAAGGCATGACCATAAGGCTGACCGGTTGTGGGCTCTGCCAGTATGGGAACACAAACCCCGGTTTTACCGGGGCACCCTCTTTGACCATTCGACCTAGTGCATATTCGGATCCATAGTGACCATTCCAAACTAGGACAGGTTGCTTATCCGTTTATAGGTTGTTTGAAAACCGCTGCGTGCGTAGTGAAACCCTAGCTCCTGACAAAATAGGACAGGGAAACCCTATCCCTTCATAGGGGTGCTTTGGCTCTCACTTATCTGTTATGTGCTTTAGAGTGCGTCTCTACAGGAATGCATGTATCAATTTGCAAATTTGGGCATCAGGCCTGCGGGCATTACTATCGGTATTTGGGAGTCAGCTTTACCTATGGGTATCAGGCTCAGATTTGGGACAGAATTTTGGGACAGAATTCATTGGAGGGCACACTCATTCAACTATGCTTGTATCTGTTCAGATGGAATCAGGCTGAGGTGCTGTCTGTTTTCTCTTTTGCTAGGTAGTCTTGGAACTATAGCTTCAGAAGGCTCCGATATTCCCCAAGGTTCATCGGACTTGTGCTGATAGACTTTGTTAGGTCAGAGATTCAGTTCAAGGGCAAATCAGTGTTCCTTTACCAGAGGCAGGGTAGAAAGGGCTAGTCGGGCACAAATCACCAATTCAGCAGTTACCAGATAAGTGGCCCTTATCCACCCCACCAGTGAACAGTCAGGCTGAGGTCTCAGTTTCTACTGCAGGGATAGATACCAACCAGTCAGATGGATCAGCAGAACACATCAGAGATGGAGGCAATGATGCGCCAGATGCAAGAAAGTATGAAACTCATGCAACAGGATGCTGTCCGCCAAGCTGAATTCGCCAAACAACAGGCTGCGGTCATGGCTCAACAGGCAGAGCTAATCACCAGACTGCAACAGCAAAGCGGTGCGTCCGCTTCACAACAAGTTCCTCCCCCGGCAGGAGCTCCAGCGCCTGGGGAGACGCCAAACGTCCAGGATGATACGGACATTCCAGGCGGGCCAGCTCCGCCCCCAATTTTACCTCAACTATCCAAAACACCTACCAATCTACCGGATTCCCCCTCCGAGTTCGAGTTCGACCCCACAGCGTTGAAGTTGAGCAAGCTTGAAAAGTTGTTCAAGAAATCCCAGGGGGTAAAATCCATCCCGGGCATCGAGGACGGGTACACCAACGCAGCTGTAACTCTGCCGGATAGGTTCAAGATGCCTCACATCGACCGTTTTGATGGGTCAGGAGATCCCATGGTCCACTTGAGCTTGTTTTCAGATGTTTTGCGCCCGATGGGCTTGACAAGATTACAGAAGCTCTCCCTTTTTGGCAGGACCCTGTCGGGTATTGCAGTCACCTGGTATGCCAAATTGGAGGATTCAGTGAAACAAAGCTGGGAGGAGATGGCCGAGGCCTTCGTCGCACAATATTCATATAATACCCAAATCGAGATTATGACCCGTGATCTTGAGACGATGAGGCAGGAGCCGAAGGAGAGCTTCTCAGAATTCGTGACCCGGTGGAGGGCGAAGGCCTCGATGATGACTCTAAGGCCTACTGATAAGGATCAAATTCGGATGATTGTGCGCAATCTCCAACCCAAGCTGATGCAGAAAATGATTGTGATCCCCTTCCCTACCTTTTCAGATTTGCATGAGATGGGAGCACAAATCGAGGACGCTATGAAGCAGGGCCTTTTTTACCAGGAGAAGGAGCAGCCCAGGAGGGTGTTTTCCCGCAGTTCGAATGCGACCACCAGTGGTGATGTAGCTGCAAGATCTTCTGATGTGGGCATGGTGGCTACCACCGTATCAAAAACAGCTACCCCATTCGCCGGTGCGTCCGGAAGTAGCTCACAAGGAACCAAATACCCACCCCGAGTTAAGAGGGTTTTCACCCCGCTTTATATGCCCTTGTCAAAAGCTCTAGAGGCCTTAATCCGGAAAGGGCATCTGAAACCGTTGGAACAACGGCCCCTACCCGATCCTATCCCTGCAAAGCATGACCATACTAAGTACTGCGCCTACCATCAATAAACCGGTCATGACACTGGCAGTTGCTTTCGTCTGCGCCATGATGTACAAGATCTGTTTGACAACAGAGTTATCCCCGCGCCAGTCCAGCAAAGTCCATCGGCACTTGATCAGTGAATCTGTGGGAGATAATGTGATCTGACCAGAGATTGAACCAGCTACAGATGGGGTTCAGATTACTCCAGTTGTGGTGGATGGCATGCACTGTTTTGAGCAATGTACAAGTGCTGTTAATTTTGCATTCTGACCTGGGTATTGGGACAGTCTTGTTATTTTGTTTTTGAGTCTGTCTTTTGTCTTGAGTCAGTCTCTTTTTGGTTTTGGGTCTGTCTTGTTGAGTCAGTCCTGTTGTATAGGAGTCGGGTGATTCCGGGGGGTGTTACCTCGGGCATCACCATTTTGTTTTGTGTCTGTCTTTTTTCGTTTTGTTTTGAGTCTGTTTCTGCCAAGGAGCCGGTAACACCAACAGATTTTGAATGAAACAGCAGTAATTTTTGCACTTCTGTGTTCGCTTCTGCCGTGTGCTAGTTGTGACGGAATCGGAATGAGATGGCAGTGCATTCCACCTGCTCTCTTGTGCCCCAAAATCATTGCATTGACCTAAGTTTTTCAAAACCTTTTGAACACTGCGGTGAAAATAAAGAGGAAGGACTTCCTCGGGATTTGCAAAACTTTGATCAAATTGAGAGAAAGAAAGGCGTGCTAAGCCCTTAATGAATGGAATCATGTTTGTTAGCGTGAGTACTGAGAAGGACCCTGGCTTGATCCAGATTGGTTTTACACTACCTTCAGCGCGAGCGATTTGTCGCTTTCTTAAAAATTTTCAAAAACAAAATGTTTTGCGCGGCCTTGCGAAGACCTGTGTGGAATCACTCCTGAGATTGTGCAGCCTAAGGTCGCTCTCAGCCTCGAGACTCAACCGCTTTGCTTCCAAACCTTGAAACTTGAATTCAGAAGGTTCAACGGTCAACTATGATGTGAGGCCTGTGCGGCCGGATTTGAAGCAGCCCTCGAACAAGAGGCCAAGAAAGTCAGATCAAAAAGATCAGATCTCATCAGGAGAAGCTTACGAAGCTAGAACAGCAGCCATTCTCTGGGATTCAGATAATTTCAGGATCTCAAAACCATTTGGCATGGACTCGTTACACCTTTACCCTTTGAGAGGCTCGCTGGGCCGAAAACCCGGAAGGGCGACCCAGGCAAAAGTTAGAGCAAGAGAAAAATACAAAAAAGAAAAAGCAAAAAAATGCAAAAAGAAAAAAAGAGAACAAAAAAGAAAGATGCAAAAAAAAAATCAAAAAAGAAAAGAAATGAAAAGAATTGAAAAGAAAAGAAAAACAAAGCTCGCAAGGTCGAAAACCCGCAACAGGCACCTTGGCAAAAGTTAGAGCATAAAAAGGAGAGGTTAATACCCGAGTGTACCTTAACCCCGAACTACGTAAGGCTTGATTCCTATCTTTGGAATACGTAGGCAGCTTCATTCTGAAGTCCAGCCGTAAAACAATTCGATTATGTCCATGCGATGGTTCTGGTCATCTTTGTCTTTTCTGTATCCGGGAGTTCGGTTGCAATCATCGCTCTGAGGGCTGATTACAATACACTACGGTGCCATTCAAACAAGGGGCAACTTGCCGTTGCCATTCCATGCACCGCGTTGCCATCCAAACAAGGGGCGACTTTCCGTTGCCATTCGATGCGCTGCGGTGCCATCCAAACAAGGGGCAACTTTCCGTTGCCATCCGATACGCCGCGGTGCCGTTCAAACAAGGGGCAACTTTCCGTCGCCATGCAGTTCCCCTCAAGCAAGGGGCAATCTTCCTTCGAATCTGAGGTTGTGCATCTCGAGAGTAGGTTCCGTGCTCGTTGAGCAGTGGTCGTTTGCAAAAAAAAAAAAAAAAAAATAGTTTTTGAAAATTTTTACTGAGGTTGACTAACCTTCTCGAAAAGTACTCCATTTTTTTCAAAACTAGACCATTTCTTGGACCCAAAAGAGGAAAATTTTCAGTGCTCATGGCCTGACTTGCATGATTCTAAATCAGAAAATTGAACAAAACATGTTAATCTAACTCTCGTTTTGGTCAAAATTTTTTAGGAGAAAACTAAAAAAAAAAAAAAATGGTCAAAATGATGAACTAGGGGCACAGTTGAGTCAGGCTTCCTGTCTTTCCCATTGTCAACATACTTGCCAAGAAAGGCACTCTACTTGCCAGAAAGGCACCGTATTCGCCAGAAAAGGGCACAACAAAGGGCAGAAAGCTCTCTCATCCTCCAAGCAGCGAGGCATCAAGCCGAGTGCAAAGCACGAATTTGGAATGGATCGAGATGCCCCATTCCCTCATCTGGCGCGTCGACAGATGTCACCGAAGGAAATAGCCACGAGCTGATTATGTTGGGTGTGGGCCCGCAACTTCCTGCTCATCCATCAACCACCCAGGGGAGGGATGAAAAATGAGAGAATGAAGAATAAAGAGATGTGCGATGAGAGGAAAAGTAAGAAGAGGGCTTTTTCAGAAAAAACAGAGCTTGAGGGCCGAGTGATGTGAGAACCACAAATGAGAAAGGGCGGGAAACACTACCCAGTGAAACAGGCTCCCTGTGCACGTCAGAGTGTCGTGCCTTTTTTGTTTTATCTCGATTCTTGCTTTGAGTCGTTCCGAGCGTGTCTCGATGTGTTTAGGTTGTTTTACTTTGTTTTTCCTTTGTTGAGAGGTGTTTAGATTGTGTGCCTTTTATTTCCTTGTTGAGTTGTCTTGCTGTGTTCAGTCGTAGGCTCGATACCCGGTCAAAAGCTCATTTATCAATTCAAAAATAAAATCGTTTTGCGTTCCGAGTGCCGTGCCGTTCTCCACATCTGTGCAAAACAAGATTCGTTCTTTCATAAAACCGCAGGGTTCAACCCAGGTCATGCGAGAACAATAGAACTAGGACCTATCTGAAGCTATATGGGTTCCAGACTACAAAGCAAAAGCAAAAGAGGAAATGTCGAGCATCTGAGTTTGTTTCAACTTCAGTAAGTTCCGAGACTGCATTCCGTGTGTACCTCTTCAGGTTTTGCCAATGCTCCGAAGTACGAGTGTGCCTCTACCTCAAGCTCAAGATCAAGTCTGCTTTAAGCCAAAATGGTAATCAGAAGTGCTCTACCTGAGTACCATTCCCCGCCAGAAGCATCTTGGCTGTGTTCACAATGAGTTCCTAGGAGACCAACTGCGACGGTGGAAACTAGAGTTCGAATGGCTGATGCCTAGAACACAAAGGTTCGGGATTTCCGAGACTAAAGTCTGGTTTAAATACCCAGAGGCGTGTCCTCGGCTTGAAATCTGTATGGAAGCCCCATAGGTTGAGATAGCGTGTATGCACCTCAATTCTGGATACTGAACCAACCTAGTCTGTCACCCCATTGGAGAATAGGGAAAGTTGTGAATATGATCAGGAAGAAAGGCAACATCCAAAGTGTTCTACATGAAGAACCCTTGTCAGTATTTCAGAACCTTTGTACTATGAGTTGAAGGTAAGTGTTCGAAGAGCACAGGGGAAGATCCCTATCGGAGCAGAGCGGTTCACCGCCACTCACCTCATGAGGTGCTTTCTAAAACGCTGTTTTGTCTATTTATTGCGTTCATTAAACATCATGCATTGTATTGCATTGTACCTATCAAGTTTCTTTCTCATTCATGCACGATATTGTATGTACGGTTCGTTCAAAGAAGTTTGGTTTAAGATCATTTCTTTAGTGTATCTATCACACTTTTCTTCATTCACTTTTGTGTATCTATCACATACATTCTCATTTTGTGTATCAATCACACTTCTTTCATTTTGTGTATCCATCACATACATTCGCATTCAGTGTATCAATCACGCTTTGTTCACTAAGTGCATCTATCACACTTTGTGTTCACCTTTAGTGTATCAATCACACTCTGTTCACATAGTGCATCTATCACACTTTGTGTTCACTTTTAGTGTATCAATCACGCTTTGTTCACTAAGTGCATCTATCACACTTTGTGTTCACCTTTAGTGTATCAATCACACTCTGTTCACATAGTGCATCTATCACACTTTGTGTTCACTTTTAGTGTATCAATCACGCTTTGTTCACTAAGTGCATCTATCACACTTTGTGTTCACCTTTAGTGTATCAATCACACTCTGTTCACATAGTGCATCTATCACACTTTGTATTCACTTTTAGTGTATCAATCACGCTTTGTTCACTAAGTGCATCTATCACACTTTGTGTTCACCTTTAGTGTATCAATCACACTCTGTTCACATAGTGCATCTATCACACTTTGTGTTCACTTTTAGTGTATCAATCACGCTTTGTTCACTAAGTGCATCTATCACACTTTGTGTTCACCTTTTGTGTATCCATCACACTTGTTCACATAGTGCATCTATCACACTTTGTGTTCGCTTCTAGTGTATCAATCACACTTTGTTCACTAAGTGCATCTATCACACTTTGGGTTCACCTTTTGTGTATCCATCACACTTGTTCACTAAGTGCATCTATCACACTTTGTGTTCGCTTTTAGTATATCAATCACACTTTGATTCACTAAGTGCATCTATCACACTTTGTGTTCACCTTTAGTGTGTATCCATCACACTTTGCTCACTTCACCCTTTGTATATCAATTACACTTTGCTCAAATAGTGTATCTATCACACACTCACTTGTTCACATAGTGCATCTATCACACTTTGTGTTCGTTTTTAGTATATCCATCATACTTGTTCACTAAGTGCATCTATCACACTTTGTGTTCCCTTTTAGTATATCCATCATACCTGTTCACTAAGTGCATCCATCACACTGTGTGTTCACCTTTTTGTGTATCAATCACATGTTTGCTCTGTGTATCTATCACACATGCACACTGTATTTGCAATGAGAATTCCATAATTTTCTTACATCCTTTCTGCACGAGGTGTAGTTTGGCTCGAGTTTACTTGCTTGTCTAGCATTCGCTTAAAATGTTGCATTTATTTCGCATAATTGCTTCATTACAGCTCTCTTTGCATGATCATGAGTGATAACCGGCTTCGCGTAGCGTATAAGTCCAACTTTCAAAACCGGCTTCGCGTAGCGTATAAGTCCAACTTTCAAAACCGGCTTCGCGTAGCGTATAAGTCCAATCTTCAAAATCTTCTTGCATATCATTTTGCATTCTGCCCCCTTTGCCTGCGGGCACGCTTGTGGGCATATCTCTGTCTATCTTGTATGATTGTCTAAATCTTCGGCCTTGTCAAAAATGGGTCGTCTCTGGGCTTTGACATTCACTCCCGTCACTTATGACTTCCGAGTTCTGTCAATGAGGGGCAACTGTAGACACCCCATTTTTGACCGACCTTAAGACTCAGACGTCACCGATTGAGCGCTTGGTGATGTTGCATAATGTGCTCGTTCAGAAGTTTTAGAGTCGCGGCCGTGAGCCCTGCCTCCGGACTTCCGAACCCTCTTCTGTGCCTTGTCTCAGTTTGCGAACCAGACTCGGTTTTCTCTGTTTCTTTTCCTGAGGGGAGGGAGAGGTCCCGTAGACCATCTCTCAATGTCCGTAGGCTACATTTGGTGGCCGTAGGCCATTTTTCCCATTTCGGAGTCCGGTTTCCGGTTTTCGGAGCCGTCAGGCCGTGTGCCTCGGTTCGGGACCGCTTAACCATCTCCTATTGCTCTAATTTTTGGCATACTTCCCATTTGCTCCCTTTTGAGGGACACTGGGGGCTGAGAAGCCCACTTCGTGGCCGAATGCCACTTTCGGTGCTTAACAGCCCATTTTCGGGACCCCGAACTGCACATTTTGGTCCCCGAGCATTCGTTTTGCAACGGTTTTCGTTCATTTTTGGTAGGTACCTCTGTTTTATCACCGGGGAGGTCACTGAAGGATGGGAGGCCAGCAATTGTTTCAGCGACCAGTTATACATCCTCCGACGCCCTTCGGCGCCCGTTTTTCGCACTTCCGGGCTAATGTTGAACCCCTTGGACCCTTTTTCTTGAACTTTGAACCACATATTTGTGATGTACACACATGAGAGGACCCTAAAAGTTCATGGCCGGCCATTAATACAACTTGACCCTTTTGACCCCCTCCTTCCGGGCTAATGTTGAACCCCTTGGACCCACTTTCTTGGACTTTTAACCACAGGGTTGTGTTATACACATGAAGGAGAACACCATCAGTTGGTGGCCGGCCAGAAAATCTCATTGAACCTTTTGACCCCTAGCTGGCCGGCTAGGGGGTGTGGCCGGCCGGCCACCTGCAACAAAAGTACCAGGCCGGCCGAGCTCCTTACACTGTTCCCTTTACAGCTGTGAGGCTTTATCCCCCAAAAAAGATCTTTATCTGGGGGATATTTCGTGGGGGAATATTACTCTCCTTTTCCCCCACGTTTACACCCCCTTGTTGGCCTATATAGCAAGCAAGCCTTGTAGTATTTTGGGGTTAGAAAAACTCTTCTTCAAGCCTCCATACACAACTCCATCTCCATACCTCTCATTTCTTGAAAAATCTCTAAGTCCCTAACCATCATTCCTTCTACACCACCAAGCTCTACCACCACCACCTCATTTCCAGCAACAAGGAAGGTTTCTCAAAGGCCAAAGAAGCTGCAAATTGATCCAAGAAGCAACAAAAGTTTGAGTCTTTAAGGGTAAGTGATACTTTTCCCCTTTTGACCCTTTTTCTTGATTTATTTGTAAGCCCCACTTGCTTTTTGTTTCAAGCTCCGGCCCTAACTGAAAAAGGCCCTCTTTTGAGCTCATCTTCACTTTTCATTAAGGGCTCAACCCTGTTTGAGCCCTCCATGATACACTTGCTTCATTGATCCTCTTATATGTCATAATTTTGCATGGTATTTTTGGCCCATGAGCAATCTGTTTTTGAGCATGTTGTAAACTGATATTAGGCTTATTTTGAGCCCCTCTTCAACATTGAAGAGGGCTCAACACCATTTGGGACTTCCATGTTATACCTACCTTTATACCCCTCTTTTCTTCCCCATTCTTGCATGCAATGGCAGCCTACCATGCTTTTGTTTTTGGCCATTTTACAGTTCTGAAAAAGTTCTTATTTTGGTCCATACTTCATGTTTCATTTAGGTCCTTTCATGGTTTGGGGCTTCCATAGGTCACTTCATGTTATATCTCTCTTTTATTCCCCATTCTTGCATGTTTAGTTAGCCTACCATGCTTTTGTTTTTGGGCATTTTACAGTTCTGGAAAAGTGCTTATTTTGGTCCATTCTACATGTTTTATTAAGGGTCTTTGGCTGTTTGGTGATTATTTTGTATACCTCATGTTATAGCCACTTTTGAGCCTTATTTTGCATCACATTTCCATCATGTTTGTATACTGATTTTGAGGCTGCCATATACTGTAAATATTCATATTTTTGGTCCCTCTTCAATGTTGTAGAAGGAAATTTTTCAGTTTGGGTTTTTCTTATATCACTTGCTTCATTACCCCTCTTTTGGCCCCTATTCTTGCATGCCATTTTTGCCATACCTATGCTTGCTGTTTGGCCATGTTTATAACTGTGAAAGTGCCTTTTTTGGGACTGCCTAGCTTCTGTCTTTGCATTTCATGTCAATGTTGTGCGTGTTTGGCATAGCTATAGGCCATTTCGGGACAATTCCATGCTTTTGGTGTCATTTCGCCTCATTTCGGGACTGTTTTCCCTCATATTTTAGTGCTGAAATTCCATTAGAATGATTGCTATCCATTCCATGTCATTTCATCACATTCCGCCATCGCCTCGGTTTGCGTGCCCGTGTGCACGCATTTCGAGGCACTCTTTTTTTATCCGCCGGCATCCTATGTGAGTGTGGCTGAGGCTCACTCATGTTGGTATAAGTCCATATCATGTTTTCATGTCATTTCATCACATTCTATCATTGCCTCGGTTTGCGTGCCAGTGTGCACGCATTTCGAGGCACTCTTTTTTTATCCGCCGGCATCCTATGTGAGTGTGGCTGAGGCTCACTCATGTTGGTATAAGTCCATATCATGTTTTCATGTCATTTCATCGCATTCTATCATTGCCTCGGTTTGCGTGCCAGTGTGCACGCATTTCGAGGCACTCTTTTTTTATCCACCGGCATCCTATGTGAGTGTGGCTGAGGCTCACTCATGTTGGTATAAGTCCATATCATGTTTTCATGTCATTTCATCGCATTCCTTCATTGCCTCGGTTTACGTGCCAGTGTGCACGCATTTCGAGGCACCTCTTTTTTTATCCGCCGGCATCCTATGTGAGTGTGGCTGAGGCTCTCTCATGTTGGTATAAGTCCATGTTGCATTTTCCATGCCATTGCATTGCGTATTCCATTGCCTCGGTTTGCGTGCCCGTGTGCACGCATTTCGAGACACTTCATTTTCATTCACCGGCCTCTTATGTGAGTACGGCTGAGGCTCTCTCATGTTAGTGTAAATCCATGTTGCATTCTATATGTCATTTTAGCCATATTGCATTGCGTATGCCATCGCCTCGGTTTGCGTGCCCGTGTGCACGCATTTCGAGGCACTTCATTTTAATCCATCGGCCTCTTATGTGAGTACGGTTGAGGCTTTCTCATGTTAGTGTAAGTCCATGTTGCATTCTATATGTCATTTTAGCCATATTGCATTGCGTATGCCATCGCCTCGGTTTGCGTGCCCGTGTGCACGTATTTCGAGGCACTTCATTTTCATTCATCGGCCTCTTATGTGAGTGTGGCTGAGGCTCTCTCATGTTAGAATAAGTCCATGTTGCATTCTATATGCCATTTTCCATGCCATTGCATTGCATATACCATTGCCTCGGTTTGCGTGCCCGTGTGCACGCATTTCGAGGCACTTCATTTTCATTCATCGGCCTCTTATGTGAGTGTGGCTGAGGCTCTTTCATGTTAGTATAAGTCCATGTTGCATTCTATATGCCATTTTCCATGCCATTGCATTGTATATACCATTGCCTCGGTTTGCGTGCCCGTGTGCACGCATTTCGAGGCACCTCATTTTCATCACATTTTACCATTGCCTCGATTTGCGTGCCCATGTGCACGCATTTCGAGGCATCTCATTTTCATCATATTCTGCATTTTCTCAGTTTGCGTGCCCGTGTGCACGCATTTCAAGACATCTCATTTTCATAGCATAATACATACTAGGTTGTATCTTAGATTACATTCTGTCATTTTCTCGGTTTGCGCGCCCGTGTGCACGTATTTCGAGGCATGTCATTCCATAACATTGTGTATGTTAGGATTGTATCTTAGTTGCATTTCATGCATATCATGCATATTGCATCGTGTCCGGAATAGGAGTTAGCCCGGGCACAGGAAACGAGGTACATTTCGTACTCCGAGTGACGGAATGTGTCTCAATTTCCCAGTCACCGACACTCCGGACTATCCATGATGGAGTTAGGTTTTAGCTGTAGTTTCATGTGCATTCATCCTATATTGAGTTGTGCATTTCGACTCCTCGGCCATCATGCCTCGGTATGCGTGATTGGTGGCACGAGGATCGAGACATGCATATATCTGTGCAAATACATTGCTATGCCCCTTTCCTGCTCTCTGTTGCAGCAAAACGAAGCATCAGTAACTTTTGGGGCTTAGCGCGCATTTCAAGAACAGGTGTAAACAGAGGCTAATTGGGGCATTCCGGTGGATTTCCGCGCAAGACAACCCGGACATGCATCATCCATCAGAAGCAAGGAAGTCCCTGGCCTGCACGCCAGTTTTATTTGCTTTTCTTAGTTAATTCATTAATTAATTAGAATTCTGTAATATTCTTTGGACTGTAATATTCTTTTTATTCGGGATTGTAATATTTGGACTGTATGTTTATTCGGACCCTCCGAGTGAGGGCACAACTGTAATAAGTGTGCGTGAGTGTGATGTATGTCTTCCAACCCCACGTCTTTCTCCCTTTTATTTATCCGCTTATGATGGTTAGATTAGGGCATATTTCAATTAGCATACAGTATGACAGCATGTTTGCATTCATTCATCTGTTTTGCATGCACCGGGCTCGGCGCACCATACTAATTGCATCGTACTTTCAATTCCAAATTGAATACATGTTAGTTGTAGCATTTCATATACCATCTTAGAATAGCCGAGCCTGTTATAGTTGCATTTTTGCATGTGTTGCATTAGGCATTTTTCTATACTTAGGATCATGCATGATTTCTAATGTAGTTTCTATTTTGGCTTGGAGTACTCGGTAAGCTTTATGCTTTAGCATCCTTGCATGCGTGTGAGTGACTGCCATGAATAGCATGCTTACCATGAGGTTATGTGCTTATCTGATATAACTGCCTGAATGCCTGTGGGTGAAGGTTGGGTTATCTGAATTGGAATAGATCATCAAATATTTCAAGCCTACCTGCGGGTAGCAAAACCTCTTTCAAAAATAAACATGAAATGTTTTGTTCCAATTCAGGCGATTCAGTCTATACTTATATGCTGTGCGCATCACATAGTAACCTAGGCTAATAACCGGAATAAGAACTCACAATGTTTTCAAAAATAGATATCATGGTTAGTAGAGGCCGGTCTATGACCGGGCGAGCGGGGGTGCTCACGAAGTGACCTTCCCCAATCGTACCCAAGTTCCCGAGCCGAGGCAACTTTGGTGATGACGGACACGTGGCCTTTTGGCACCGAGCCAGGGTTTCCTAAATTTCCCAAAATAAAATATTTAGGTGGCGACTCTGTATCTGGCAAAGCAGTCCATGTTTGGCACTCCTTTCAAAAAATCAGTTTTCTCAAAACAATTTGCCGGATTTGGACTCTTTGGTTCAGATTAAGAACCGTGACTAACAAAGTCGAGTCCGAGCTGTAGCGAGGTCCCCCGCGGGCTTGTTACATACATCTCTATTTTCGATAATGCTCTTCTAGGTGTGAGAAGCTCTTTTTTTGCTAGGCCAGTTGGAGATGGAATGATTCTTGAGATATTTGGTCTTGAGGACTTTGCACCAAAGCTCCTCAGCATTATTAGTAAGTTTCCAGCCCAATTTAGAGATAAAAGCTAAATTTTGCTCTCTAGCTTTCCTTATGCCAAGCCCACCATGTTTCTTATGTTTACACACTTGGTACCAGTTAAGAAGATGAACCTTTCTAGCACCTTCAGTACTGCCCCACAAAAAGTTTCTATTCAATTTATCAATTTGATCACACACTTTCCTAGGGATTTCCAAGGTTTACATCAGATGATTAGGGATAGCAGAGGTTACAGCTTTACCAAGGTAGTTCTACCAGCAAAGGATAGGTTCTTGGCTTTTCATCCTGAGAGTTTTTTGGACATTTTTGCAATAATATCTTTTATGAGGGATTGGTTAACTCTATGGTGGAGAATGGGAGTGCCCAAATATTTGCCAAGGTCATTAGTCAGGGATATGCCACACTTATGGCTAAAAGGGAGGGCTTCTCTTCTAGAAAGGTTAGGGGAGACAAACATTTTAGATTTTAGGAGGTTGATTTTCTAGCCAGACATAACACAAAAATCAGAGAGCATTTCCATAATACAATCACAATTTCTATTGTTGGCTTTGGCAAACAAGATAAGATCATCAGCAAAAAAAATGTGGGAGATAGGGGGGCTATCCTTGGCAGCCTTCAGGCCCTGGCACCTACCTTTCTCAGTTTGAATTCTAATCATGTTGGAGAGGTTCTCCATGCAAATAACAAAAAGATAAGGGGATAGGGGGTCTCCTTGCTTGAGTCCCCTTCCCATAGTTATGCTAGGAAGGGTCTCCCCATTCTAGATGATATTAGAACTAACATTAGAAACACAGTTCATAATAAGGGTGATCCAATCATCATTAAGTTTAAATTCTTTTAGGGAGTGATGAATGAAGTCCCAAGAGATTCTATCATAAGCCTTTTCCAGATCAATTTTAAGAAGCCATACCCCCAGACTTGCCTTTCTTATATCTAAGAGTGTGAATGATCTCTTGAGTAATGATAATATTATCAGTGGTATCTCTGCCAGGTATGAAACTGCTCTGGTTAGAACTGATAAGGTCAGGCAGGAGGGGTCTAATTCTGTTAACAATGATCTTAGTAATGGCCTTGTAAGTGACATTACAAAGGCTAATAGGTTTGAATTGTTTAATGGTCTCAGGGTTGTCAAGTTTGTATATGAGGACAATCTGAGTCTCATTAACATCCTTAGGGACTTTTTTGTTATGAAAACAATTCTTAATGAAGTAGTAAAAAGAGGGGCCAACAATGTTCCAGTGTTGATGATAGAAGACAGCCTGAATACCATCTTTGCCAGGTGCTTTAAAAGCTTTGATATTTTTTATGGCCTTCCAAATCTCAGAGTTAGAAATAGGGGCTAAGAGCCTATCATTATCTTCAATAGTGAATCTGGTTCTAGCAGTATTGTTCCAATCCTCTAAAATGATGGTTTCTTCATACTTAAACAGATTGTGAAAATGGTCAATGATATGAGCTTTAAGTTCAATGGTGTCAGCAATCTAGTTTCCCTCATCATCCCTAAGGACATTGATTTTAAGCTTCCTTCTTTTATTAAGGGTAGATATATGGAAAAATCTGGTATTTTGGTCGCCCATGGTAAGCCATTTGGACCTAGACTTTTGAAACCAGAGGACCTCTTCTTGAAAAAGGATGGTATTTAATTGTTTGACCAGGTCCTTTTCTAAGATATGAAGACTGTGAGAAAAAGTAATAGCTTGGGCCTTCTGGATACCCTCTATACGAGCAAGAAGGGTTCTTTTTCTTTTAAAAATATTCCCAAAAACATCTCTATTCCAGATTTTAACATTGTGGGTAAAGGTTTTAATAACTTCAATAAGGTTATTATTCATGTTAAGCCAAGAATGTTGAACAGCTTCAGAAAAATTAGGATGGCTAAGCCAAGTAGCTTCAAATCTAAACGGTCTATTAGGAGGGTGAAGGGAGTGCATACCTTGTGTGAAAACCACTAGAGGAGAGTGATTTGAGTATGTGTGAGGGAGAGTCCTTACAGTGCCTTCAGGAAAAAGTGTTCGCCATTGTGCATTGCTCATTACTCTGTCCAAGCGCTCCATAGTGTTGGCCAGGCCTTGTCTGTTGTTAGTCCAGGTAACTTTAGGACCTACACTTCCCAAGTCAATGAGGTTGTAGTTGTTTATTCTTTCTCTAAACCTCTCTGGTAAAATTGTGGTTGGGTGTAAAGCTCATTCTTTCACTGTGATCAGTGAAGTCGTTGAAATCTCCAACAACTAACCAGGGCTGGTTCATGTTGGTAACTGTCCTCTCCAGCTCCTCCCAAAGAATTCCTCTTGTTGCAGGGTTGGGACTAGCATACACGGCAGATAATACCCATTCTTCATAGTCTTTCTTATGGATGGTGGCATGGATATACTGGTTAGAGATAGAGGAAGTACCGACATTAACCTGAGTTATATCCCATAGCAACCAGATTCCCCCCATTCTGCCTATTAGATCCACCACAGTGGAAGCTGAGAAGCCCAAATTGTTGAAAAAATTCCCAAGGGAACTAAAGGATACTTTTGTTTCCATAAGGACCAGAATTTCAGGTTTGTGGGTTCGAAGGAGCTCCCTTAAGTTGCACTTGAAGGTATTGTTTCCTACCCCACGGCAGTTCCAGATCAAAATCCTCATAGAATTCATGGATGGGTAGTTTGGGAGAGGTTCAGAGGCTAATCCCGGAAGCATACTCTGGATCCTACGGTGATCTTGGGTGACTAATCTCATGGATGCCATCTGAAATGAGTGAATTGAAGACCCTGGTATGGTGCTCCATGTTGGTTTGATTCTTAATCTTAGCTGCTCAATCCACCATATTGTATCTACGCGATGAATTGCTTCTGTCCCTGGTTCGAGTAACAGACTCAGTGTATTGTCCTTCATCCTGTGTATTAAGCTCCTTGGTATTGGTATCTCCCCGGTCACCATGGGTGATGCTTGGGTCTGGTGGTTTTCTGATTCTTGAGGTTCCATTGCCCAGAGAGGAATTGTGGTTAGTGGTGAGGGGGTAGGAGGTGTGGGGGTTAATAATATTGACAGGCAGGTCCTCCATCAAGATTTATGGGGGATTCGTATATGATGGCAGAGGGGTAGGGTTCTCAGAGCTAGATGGAGCAGGTAACTTTGCAGGGGTACTGGGGACTAACTCCTGACTTGAAGTAGCTGATGGATTTGAGATGACATGTAAGTTGGCATGTAGTTCAGGGGATAAAATATTTGGTGGGGTTGCTGGGCCAGTAGAGAGGCTAGGGCTCTTGTGAGTATGGGTAATGGGCTTAAAGGTTAGGTTTGGAATGGGAGGCCTCTTTTTCATGGCCTGGTCTAGTGGTTTTCTTTCCTCTAGTATGTTCCTTCTCTTGATGGCTGGTGCTACCTAGTTCTGCAAACTTGTTTCTGTTTGGCCTGGTCTCAGAGTTTTGGGCTCTCTTATGCGCATTGGGGCGCCTATTCTTTTTCTGTACAAGCATCCATGGCCCAAAGTCTTTAGCCCCTTCCTCTAATCCATGTTGTTACAGGTTACCGTTGTCATCTGTAGGGGTCGTTAGGGTGGACTCAATAATGGCTGTTGAGTTGGGTGCTTGTGGCGAGGTAGAGCTCTGTGCCATCTAGGATGCTGGGTTTGCTGCCTTGAATCTGTAGAGTTCCTTGCGGTGATCCACCCTGCCACAATGAAAACAAAATGAGTGAATGGATTCATATTCAATATTGTAACTTTTCTTACCTAAAACAAATCTAGGACAAAGAGGTTTCTGCAGGTCTATTTCAATGCAAACTCTTGCAAAGCGTCCTCTTGTGGCCATGACAGTGGTGAGATCAATCTTCAGAGGTTTCCCTAGTTGTCTAGCGATGGTATAGAGGACTTTTTCTTGAAAGTACTCAATCGGAAGCTCCGGAAACCTAACCTAAACAGCTGTGGTGGTTTCAAAGGCTTCCGATGCCTTAAAATCGACTCCCATTTACGCACCGTAAGATAATGATCCATGATAACCCATGGTCCACCTGAATAGACCATCGCACAGTCCTCCTGAGATGAGATTTTAAATAAAAAATAGTTGTTGCTTAGATCAATTGCGGTGAAATCATCCTGTAGCCCCCAAAGTGTCTTGACTCTAGCACACAGCAATCTATATCCTATACTCTTCCCAAGTAATCAGATGATGAGTGCATTTGCCCATGGTCATCTGATTTCTTGCAGTAGCTCTCTGGGGAGAGCAATTTTGGGTATCCCATTGGTCCTCTAGGTGAGAAGTCTATCTTGGATGTCAGTATCCCCATCCTCATCTTCGTTGCCAGAATTGATAGTATCCTCTAATTCATCAAAATAGAAATCTTTGCTTTTGGGTGCTGCGAGGGCTTCTTTGAATGATTTAACCTTGGGCCCCTTAAATGGTGTAAACAGCACCTTAGGTGTCACGACCCAAACCCGCCCCTATGGGTTTAGCACCGTAACCGGCCAGTAATTCATGATTACCGAAGGCCTGCTTGACAGTAATACAGAGTAAAGGGGGCTAGCAGAAGCCAAAACAGTAAATAAAAGATGTCTAATGAGCTGTGACAGTCTGAATGCAAAAAGACTTTTTATAAACATGCCACATTGACAACCAAAACTTATATATATGTAACATATACACAAACATCCATGTCAGGGATCAAATCCCTAACTATAACTGTACAGCCAAGTCTTGTTCAACTATTACAAAACAGAAACAGAAGGGTGAATCCGAACACCCCAAACCAATCGTAGCTTGAACGGACTTGGAACCTCGAGGTGAGGCACGATGGTTGGCTTGACAAAACAAGAGCTAATCCGACGCTCCTAGCTCTGGTCTGGTGCCTGGACACCTACATATATATATATATATATAAACAGTGAGCCAAAGCCCAGTGAATAACAGTTATGTAAAGAGGTTAGGAATGGGCTTGACAAAACAAGAGCTAATCTGAAGCTCCTCGTTCGAAAGATAGTCTTTTCAATGTCCTCTGGTTTGACTTTCAGCTGGTGGTATCCGGATCTAAGGTCAATTTTGAAGAACACTTGTGCACCCTGTAACTGATCAAATAAGTCGTCAATGCGAGGCAATGGATATTTGTTTTTCACGATTACCTTGTTCAGTTCGCGGTAGTCAATGTAAAGTCTCAGTGAGCCATCTTTCTTTGTCACAAATAAGACTGGTGCACCCCACGGTGAAGTACTGGGCCTGATGAACTTCTTATCCAGCAATTCTTGCAGTTGAACTTTTAATTTCTTCAATTCAGTAGGTGCCATTCTGTAAGGAGCTTTAAACACTGGCTGTGTACCCGGTAATACTTCAATGGTGAACTCAATCTCCCTATCAATCAAATCCCCTGGAAAAACATCTGGGAATCCTCTGACTATAGGAATGTTGTCCACATCAGCTTTAACATCAGTAGGTACAGTCAATATGCAACATAGATACCCTTTACACCCTTTTCTAATTAGTTTAAAAGCTTTCATGGATGAAATCAGATATGGGGGAGGTACTACCCCAACTCTGCTAAACACAAATTCAGGTAGTCCGGGTGGACGGAAGACAACTTGTTTCGTTACACAGTCTATGGTAACACGATATTTTGTTAACCAGTCCATTCTCAAAATTACATCAAAATGGTCAATGTTCAATGGCAGTAAGTCAATATATAAATGTGCATCTCCCTCAACAATCTCACATGCAGGATACATATATGCACAAGTCATGGATCCCCCAATGGGTGAAGATACAGCTAACAAATAGTCATGGGTTCTAATGGTCAATTTAATTTTCGTGAAAAAGCATACGAGACATATGAATGCGTAGACCCCGAATCAATCAGAACATAAGCATTTTGAGCACAAATTGAGAGTATACCTGAGACAACTGTCTCGGTATTCTGCACATCTCTCAGTACGAGTGCAAACACCCAGCCTTGCCTTGAAGGCTCCTTTCCAGTAGCTTGGGGTTGGGTTTCGGTGGAGTAGTTGATGCTGCGGCGCTAGCTGCAGCTTTACCAGTGCCTTGAGAAGTGGAAGGGCAATCTTTGACCATATGGCCCACCTTGCCACACCTGTAACAAGCACTAGAAATTTTATAACAAACCCCTTTGTGCCTTTTTCCACATTCAGAGTAGGGTGGTATGGAATTGTTTCATTGACTAGAGCTAGTCGTTGGCCCTGTATTTTGCTTCTTATTCGATAAGTTATTCCGACCTTTCTTAAACTTGAAGCCCCGTCTCTTACCACGCCACTCACACACTGGTGTTTCAGTCTGTTTCAATGCCTCAATATTCAACTCAGCTATTATTGCTCAGTCGAGAACATCCACATATTTAGGCAATTTCAGGACATTAATTCGATCAAGTATCTCAACATTGAGTCCGCCTTCAAACTTCTTGGTCTTTTTGTAATCAGTATCCACCATGTGTGGTGCATATCTGGCGAGTTCAGTGAATTTAGATTCATACTCTGCTACCGACATGGTGCCCTGTTTCAACTATTCAAACTCAATCACTTTGCGGTCTCGGACACACTGGGGAAAGTTTTTTTCAAAGAAGGACTCATTAAACTGAGCCCAAGTCATGACAGTATTTGCATCACGGACAAGCATCCACCACCGTCTAGCTTCTTCTTGTAAAGTGAAGGTAGCCAGTAACACCTTGTGCGCCTCCGAACACGGAAACACTTCAAATAATTTCTTAGTTTCAAGAACCCATGCTTCGGCGTTTAATGGTTCAAGGCCTCCTTGGAAGGATGGTGGTTTCATTTTGCTGAACTTCTGTGTCAGAGAAATAATATCATCATTAACATTCTGTTTAGGTTTTACTGGAGGAGGTGGGGGCTGTTGGTTCTGTTGTTGTCTTAAAGCTTCAGTCAACAGTTCAACTGTTCTTTCTAATCTTGCCATTCTGGCATTGTCCATTTCACTATATGCAATACAGTAATCATAAACATAGGAATTGCTTACTTAACCATATTAGCACATTAGCACATTAGCACATATATTCATGTCATGGCCACACACATTTTTATCAATGCTCATGCAATGCCCTAATCACTTTTCTAGGACATCCTATAGCTCATTTGGACACATGTGTGCGGTATAACTCGTGGTTTAGTATCGCTCTGATACCACTCTATCACGACCCAAACCCGCACCTATGGGTTTAGCACCGTAACCGGCCAGTAATCCGTGATTACTGAAGGTCTGCTTGAAATAATGACAGTAATACAGAGTAAAGGGGGTTGGCGGAAGCCAAAACAGTAAATAAAATATGTCTAATGAGCTGTGACAGTCTGAATGTAAAAAGACTTTTTATAAACATGCCACATTGACAACCAAAACATATATATATGCAACATATACACAAATATCCATGTCAGGGATCAAATCCCTAACTATAACTGTACAGTCAAGTCTTGTTCAACTATTACAAAACAGAAATAGAAGGGTGAATCCGAACACCCCAAAATAGCCGTAGCTTGAACGAACTTGGAACCTCGAGGTGAGGCACAGTGGTTGACTTGACAAAACAAGAGCTAATCCGACGCTCCTAGCTCCGGTCCGGTGCCTGGACACCTACATATATATATATATATATAAACAGTGAGCTAAAGCCCAGTGAATAACAGTTATGTAAAGAGGTTAAGAATGAATGTCCTTTCAGTAATTAAACAATCATATCAGTCACTTAAAAACCATAACAGTCATATGTGGTGCATCCCATAGCAAAACAGTACAGTAGGTCTTAACAGACCGAGCAGTCAGTTGATGGCCATCATAACAGTAACAGTAGTGGTTCCAAACATGGGAACCGACAGAGATCTCTGTATCAGTAGCAATAACAGTAAATTACTATGGATGCCACGAATACAGTTTACAAATAGGACAAAATTCATTCATTAAACAATAACGTTTCAGTAAGCAGAATAGTTGATCATTCAGAAGATAATCATAATTGAACATATCTTTACAACATTGTTACTCATAGAGCACTAGACTATAGACAAGCTAACGAGCGTCCTCGGATGCCAACCCTACAGTTGTAGAACGAACACGCACTCGAGATTAATAACTTAGCCCCTAATTATACTTGGTGTGGTTCTATAACATTATCCTCATTAAGATGCCTTAAACTAGGCCTAGGAATGCCTAGGATGGAATGAGGATGTAAAATGCACTTTAAAAACACTTTTCAAAATTTTTTAAAAAACATGGGGGTCTCGCTCGAGCGTGGCTTTCTACGCTCGAGCGAGCTTTCCAAAACAGAGGGGTCGCTCGAGCGTAGACTTCCTCGCTCGAGCGGTCTGTAAAAATGCAAAAGTGCTGGATATTGAAAATCTCCGCTCGACGCTCGCTCGATGCTCACTCGAGCGTGAGACACAGTCCTCGCTCAAGCGTGTGTCTGCATGCACCAAAAAATCTGAGAGCTTGCAATCTATGCTCGAGCCATCATTCCTTCGCTCGAGCGGAGCTCTGAACAAAAGATGGTCGCTCGAGCGTGGAAGCCAAAATCTGAAATTTTCAGATTTGCCTCCCAAGCTCAAACCAAGCATTCAACACTTCAAAACTCAACCTTTTGGGCCAATTTTCTAAAAAATACTTGCAAACTCATACTACAACATGTTTTGAAGATCAATTTTATAAAATCAAGCTTAAAGGTGAGACAATTGAACATAATTTCAAGGAAACTTGAAGAACAATGCAAAAATCATACATGCATGAGTTCCCATGAACTCCAATGTTTCAAAACATGATCCAATGCAAGCTTTAGCTCAAAAACATGGTGAATTCATGGACCTCTACTAAAATATGCACATGCATGTAAGGATTTCATGCAAAACAACTTCAATTTTCAAGAACATGTACATGCATGCATGAATTACTATTCAATTCAACTCTTGAATTAATTCTTGACATTAATCTCCAAATTTCCATGAATCATGCAAGAAACAACTTAAATACATAAACCAAAGGATGAATTCTCTACCTTAGGTCTTGAATTCAAAGTATACAAGCTTAATTTTGCAAAATCCCTTCAATTCCTTCTAACTCTCCAAGTTAATCTCTTGTTGAAACCAATTCTCCTACTCTCCCTCTCTCTCTCTCGGTTATGGTCTCCAAAGTAGCTGAAGAAATGATATAAAACCAAGCTCCAACAATGACTCTAAGAGTGGCCCACTCAATGGCAAAGATGTAGTTATTACAAACTAATGTAATTTATCTTTATTTAATCTAATTTAATCATTCCAAATTGAATTTAATTAAACCTACCATAAAATCACATAAATTCTAATTAGCATATAACATTAATCAATTTCTGGTTCGGTCGCCGATAAGACCTTCAATTCACAGTTCAAAGTTAAAACATGAACAGATTCATTCAGAAATCAAACAGATAGAAATGTATTCAAAACAATACACTCATACAATCAGTTCAGAATTTCATTCTTATCAGTTACTTATCATGCTTAATCATAGATTAGCACTAATCAGAGATGAGGGTTGTCACATTAGGGCTTGAAGCTTGAGAGGGGGCCGGGGGATGTATAGATGGGTCTTCCGTAGGGATCTCCATCTCTGCTTCCCCCATTGAATCTTCGTTCTTAATTTTCTTGGTGCTACGAATCAGATGGTCTTCTTCTTCTTGAGATTTTTCTTGTTGATCGAAGCTGACAGTAGAGGTGCGCTCGTTTTAGAGAGAGAATTCTTTTTCCACCCACTAAATTGGTTCTATTCAATCCCATCATTAATTTTGAAAAATAGGAAATATTACGTCATATGTACCTTATAATTAAAAGAAACAATATCATAATTTCATATTTTCTGAGTCATAATTAAAAAAGAAATTATCATAACTAAACACAATATGAAATATAATTAAAGATATTATGAGTCATAATTAAAATAATATTATAATTAAAAAAAATATTAATGATAATTAAAAAATAATAATATAAATAAAAGTGCATATGAAATACTTTTGAAGTGCGTGTACATTAGAATTTCTCTTGGAAAATAAGACTTAACTTTTGGCTTATATCTAATTTTAGGATTATTTGGAATGATATAAGTATACTTTTTAATTATATATATATATATATATAAAGGGTAAATAACAAATATACCTTTTGAGATTTATTTAAAGTATAAATTGCTCCCTGTAAAAAAAATTATTTAACGGAATTAATTAAAAAAAATAAAATTCATAATTACTCTCTTATACAATAATAAAATTACTTAAATTATTAATTGAAACATATTTTTAACATTATTAAAAACTGTTAATTGATTTAATGACTTATTAATAAAATGGATAATTTGTCATGAAATTAGAAATCTCAACGGATGGAATGTAATTTTCAAAATTACAAAAGATAATTTATATTTTAATCAAATTTCAGAGATTGTATTTATAATTTATTCAAAAAAAATGATATAATTCAAAAAGAAAAAAGAGAAAAAAAAAAGATGAATAAATGCACTGTATTTTAGTTCATGCCACTACCTCGTTGGACATGGACCAACCTCAGAAAGTAGTAGAGAACACCGAGCCAAAACAGAGAGGATGCTAGTAGCACTGAGGACTCGCCTCATAGGTCTCCAACTCGCTTCTCTCCCATTCCTCTCATCTCCTCCATCTCGCAAAACACCCCTATTCACTCTCTCTTTTCGACACTCCTCTCACTTTAACCCTAACAACCCTAATCCTCGCTCCTCCCATCATGTTTCCGCCGCAAAAGGTTCCAAACCGGCGGTTTCCGACGCCCCCAAGTTCCTCCGAACCGTCCTCTTTATCCCTCCCGGAGTCGAACCCGAAGAGGTCACCGAAGACATGATCCTCCCCGGTTCGAACATCGTGCTCGGACCGTACGTCGGCGATGCCAAAATCAAGGAGGTCGAGTTCGTCAAGAGCAGCGGTTGGGCTAAGGATTGCCCCAAGGACGACCGGCCCGAGTTCGCCATGCTCGGGCGGTCCAATGTCGGCAAGTCTTCTCTCATTAACGCTCTTGTTCGCAAGAAAGAAGTTGCCCTCACTTCTAAAAAGCCAGGTTCGATTTGATTTTTTTTTATTATTTAAATTTAATGCATATTAGGTGTTTGATGATTGGTTTTGGTGGGTTTTGAGTGTTTTTGTGTTTGATTTGCGCAGGAAAGACTCAATTGATTAATCATTTCTTGGTTAACAAAAGTTGGTACATTGTTGATTTGCCTGGATATGGGTAAGAGTGCATCATTTGCAAATTTGAACTTCAATTCGCTATTTCTCTTCGAAAGTTCATTTGGGTTTATGGTTTGTGTGTTATCACTATCTATAATGCATTAAAAATTTAAAATTTTGAGATGATAAAGGTAAGTTGAAGCAAGAAATGATAGCTTAAGATATGTGCATTGTAATTCTTTTTTGAACTCATCTGTTCAATTTCTGGGCTTTTAGAGGATTATTTGCAATACTTTTTAGTGTTGAATCAATGATAACTCTATGGACATATCCAAAATTACTTAATTAAAGTTCAGAACTAAAAAAAGATTTCTAAATTTAGCTACACCATTATTATGAAAATTTTCGGCTGAAGATGCATTATTACCTAATTCACAGGGCCACTCGATCGTGATTTTTCTAATTGTCTCGAGAAATATGTTTAACATCACATTCAATATCATGTTAAAATGCATATATAAAGCACCTTCTATAACTGTTTTTTAAATCATTTAGTAAAACTTGATGCCTTCCAAAACTTAGCATTTGATAGAATAGATATTTATCTCCATGTGTTTGAATTCTTCAGACATTTCCATTGGACTTTGCAGTGTCAAGGAGCAATGTTTGTCAATGATCTGTGCAAAGGAACATGTAAGGGTGGTGGGATATTATTAGGTTAGGATTATGGGAAATCACTATGGCTATGATTGGATCTTGAATTGGTGGGTGCGAAAAAATGGAAGGGATACGTGAATGAAGTACAAGCTAATATTTTTTTTTTTCCCACTGTTCTCTTTTCCCTTTTCCCTTTTCCCTTTTCCTTTCCCTACAAAAATCAACATCAAAACATAGGCTATGTAAATCCATGTAGTAAAACTCTAGCTTGTGCATTTGGCTTGACCGTTCTTTAGGGGTCAGTTTGATTAGCGCACCACATGTATCCACAACAAAAAATCATGAAGAAATAAGGATTATTCCTAGTTATATTGTATTGTATGCCTAAGCCTAAGGCTGCAAAATGAACCCGTCTACTCAAGCTTGACTCGTGTTCGGCTCATTAAAAGCTCATTTGAAATCAGCTTATTACGTAAATAAGCTAAGTTTGAACACATTTTAAAGTTCGTTAAATTTTCAAGCCAAGATTGAACAATCTATTACTCAGCTTGATTAACCAATAAGCACTATAAAAAATCAAATTACTTGAGCTCGACTTATATTCGACTCATGAAAATCTTGTTCGAGATTGCTTGTTATGTATACAAGCTAACGCTCCGTTTGTTTGGGCGGAAAACATTTTCTAGAAAAAAAATTTCGCATTTTCTGTCGTTTGGTACAACAGAAAACAAAAGTCAACGGAAAACATTTTTTATGATGAATAGAAAACAAGCCAATTTGGGCGGAACACATTTTCTATGGTCAATGCAATCATTAGTACATTAATTTTAAGAACACAACCAAACATTAAAAAAAAAACGTTTTCTGAAAAAAGTTTTTTTATAGAAAATGTTTTCCATAATTTTTTCCAGAAAATGTTTTTCGTTGAAATAAACAGAACTTGAAGTTCCTTAAGTTTCAAGCCAAGGTTGAACAATGTACTAGGTTCATTTTCTACCCTGTGCATACCTGAAATGGTTTGTTGCATAGGTGGTCATTTAAGAAGCTCAAACAATTTTAATTTTAGTGTCTAGGTCCAAGCAGCATGGACTTTTTGGTTAATTTCTCTGAATGCATATGTGATGAAAGATTTCCTTGTTTAACAACCGCCATGCGCAGGCATTATATGTCACTTTGCTGGTGTTGGTGTGTTTTCATCAATATTGATTTTGTTGAACTCCTTCAGTAACGGTCACATCCCCTTGTTTACTTCTTTGGGCTGTCTATCGTATGTATGGATGTCGAAGAGTTCTAACATTATTATGTATGCTCTGTTATCAAAATCTTATGATTTACGATTTGATTCGTGATTCAATTCGCAATTTTTGCAAAATCGATACGAATCTATGAGTGAATCTATTTTGGAAGTGAATTTATAATGAATTGCACGATTCACAATTGACGCATGATCACAATCAATTTACGATTCGATTCACTTTTTACGATTCATGCAATTTTTGAAATTATTGTGTCCAAAATAACCAACATATATGCATGATTTGTTGCTATTTTAGTAATTATGGAGTTTTTTTTAATAGAATCCAATCAAATTCAGTCAGACCCAACATATTTTTAACCATTCTTCTCATTTTTTTTTCTTTTAAAAAATCATAATACATCTTCTAAAGATGTTTAAGATTAAAGTTACACTATGAATTATCTATTGCTATGTTATTAAATTAAATATAATTTAATATTACATTTGTGATGTCAGTTATACCTTTTAAAATATTTTAGATTTTAAAATAAAATATTCTAAATAATTATTTCTTATTATTTGCTCATTGTTACTTATTGTCCAAATATCAATAGTGTTGTTAATTATTGTTACTTTGGAAATTGATAGTTTGTCTATTTGGTTATTATCTTTATTAAGAATAGTTGATAAGAAATATTTAAAAAAAAAAAAAAAAAAAAAGGTAAGATAGTGATCTTACATAAAAAAAATTTGTTAACTTCTTACCTATTAAACTACGTGATTATTATTCAAAATAATGTTTTCATTAATTTAAGTCTAAATATTTCATATTCATAAGATATATTTAACATCTAAATGTGTAGATATATGTTTTTAAGTAATTTAGAAAAAGTGACCGAATCTTTATGATTCACGATTCGATTCGATTCGCGATTCGGTACGAGACCATTTCGATTCACGATATGAATCCCGATTTGACAACTATCTGCATGCTGATGTTATCTAATGGGTCAATCTGCAAGTGGAAATGTAATTGGACTGTTTGTCTTGCTTTTATAGTCTTGTACAGTCAAAAGGGGATTGATTTTGTAAAAGATGAGATCAGTTTTATGCCTGTGGCTTATTGGCAGTTAAATTTAGTAGTTCTCCTACTTAGTGCAGTCCTTCCCAGGGTAAATGTGCAAATACTCTTGTTGGGGTTCTGTTCGGTAACCATTTATCTTGTGACTAATTTTTTTTTTAAATATAGAAAATAGAAAACCTTTATTTATATTCTGGAAATCTATCATACCCTGTTTATAATGGAACAGAGTTAATTTATTTTGTGGATGAGGACACAGAAATTGATGCTCCAGCACACTGTTACATTATTTGGACTGTCAAGTCTAGTAGTTAATAAGTTGTAAACATGATGATCTTATGAGATTCATTTTGTGTAATTTTGTTTAATCTGTAATCTTGTATGATTTCTTATGTAAATTCTGCAGGTCAGCAATTAGAATAATTTTTAGTCAGTTTAGTAGCAATGGTTTAAGTTTTAAGGGAGGGGTAAAGATCTGATAAGGGCAATTAGTTTTACCCCTTTTTGCCATTAACACCTCTAAATTAACTTATTGATTCCTTGTGGCATCATGGAATACTTGTAGTTGAGTTGATGCCATGCAAGTTAGCTCTAAATCTTATTAGATTTCACTTTGTTTACAGCTTTGCTAATGCCCCAGAATCTGCTCGAATGGATTGGTCCGCATTCACCAAGGGCTACTTCTTGAATAGAGAAACTCTGGTTGCCGTCCTACTTCTAATTGATGCTAGTGTACCACCTCAGAAGATCGACCTTGACTGTGCTAATTGGCTTGGACGGAACAATGTATGCTCTTATCTAATTTTTAGCTACTTTCTGATCCTCTTTCTGTCAGCAATACTATCAATGGTATGAGGCTAAATCCTGTCCTTGCCCTTGACTTTTATGCCTTTTTGTGCCTTCATCTTTCAGATACCAATGACTTTTGTTTTCACAAAATGCGACAAGATGAAGGGTAAGGGGAAAAGGCCTGATGAGAACATCAAAAATTTTCAAGAGCTGATGAGAGAAAATTACCGGGAACATCCTGCATGGATAATGACCTGCAGTAACACTGGTTTGGGCAGAGACGAGCTTCTTTTGCACATGTCACAACTACGGAACTTTTGGGATAACTAGTACATCCTAGTCAAACCTTGCAATTTGTCCTGTTCTGTTCTGGAAATGGTAACTCCAAAACCTAGTGATTTTATATATTGATTAGCCAATTAAACATATGATGTTGAAAGTATCCTCAGGAATTGCTCAATTGCTTAAATTTTGTAAGCATTGATTTTTTCTGTGGTGGGGTGTAAATTCCTCTGTATGTACATGCTTAATTTGTGTTATACATTTCTCAAAAGCATTATCATTGTCTTTGTACTGTGTATAGACTATTTTATTCCTGTTATGTTATATAGCACTCTAGTATTGTATTGAAATTTCAGCAAAGAAAACCCTTGGTCAAATATACAAAGGATCATATGCCATTTCGGGTACGTAATCTTTGAGTTATTCACTTGGACTAGTCTCTTGCTTGTTGCTTCTTCTTCCTGATGTGGACCACCCCGTAGCAAGGGTTTCGCATAGATGTAAATTCATTTATGTGAATATCAGTTTTTCTCAAGTACATCAAGAAACAGATTTTTTATTATCTATCCTAGACCTCATGAGTCTAAACCATTGAGCTCTATGGCTTGTTTGTGAATGTCAATTGTTGGTTTTTGTGTCTCTAGCATTTATTTTTTTGAGTGCTCCTGAAGTTGGCCCAAACTGCATAAACATGACAATTGACGCATTCCATTGCGCATTCAATTGTGGTCAAACCATGTGAACTGCTTTTGCATTATAAAATTGAAGTTCACATGGTTTGTGTTTTTTTTTTTTTGTAATAAATTGGTATATATCGTTGTCACCTTAAAACACTTTCTCAAATAGATTTTGTTATCAGCTGTTTGGGAGGTAAATATTTTAGTTGGTTTTTTTATTTTTTATAAAAAGTCATACAGAAAAGTAGAGAGTAATGTGATTAGGTGTTTTGACTTTTTGACTATTTTAACCAAAAAGTTGACATTCCAAATGGGTATAGTTTTTTAAGTTTGTTTAACATGTGTTTTAAGGGTGATTGTTAATAGTTAGAGATGGTGGCCAAAGAAGGTCATCAAATGCTAGAAGTGTTGACCAAAGGTAGTTATCAATAATTGAAGATGATGGTCAGAAGTGATTTTCGACAAGAGGTGGTGGCTAACAGTGGTTGGTGGTTGTCGATCAGAAGTAGTGCTCGAAGGTGGTTGGTACCTATTGAAAATGATAGTCGAAGGTCATTTCAGATATGAGGCGGTGGTTGAAAGCAGTTTTTGATAAGGTGTGATGACAAAATGTAATTTCAGACAAGAGATAATAATGGAAAGTAGTTGATGTTAGTGAGAGGTGGTTGGCGATGGTGGAATGTGATTGATATCCGTAGGAAGTGATGATTGAAAATAGTTATTGATGACGATGATCAGAGATGATAGTCAATATTGGTGATAAGTGGCGAGTGGTGGCCTTAGGTAGAATGTGAGAAGAAAGAGTAAATGAATTTTTTTAAAAAATATTTTTTTAACGAGTGAGACTAATATTTTATAATTATAAGAATTTAATAAATTTTATAAACTATTTACAAGTTTTTAAAATTCAAAATAGATACATATAATTTTTAAAAATTAAAAAAAATGTTAACATAACTAATTTCCCAAAATGTATAAGTAGAACAATTAAAATTTACAATAACAAATGTGTCTGTTTGGTGCAGCTTAAAAGCTGTTTATTTCTGCTTTCATCTTAATTTAAGCTATTTTGATGTGTTTGGTTTAACTTAACAATGCAGTTTATAATTTTTTGTAAGTCAGAAATCAGCTTATTCTTTGAGTGGGGCAGGAGATGCTTAATTTATAAGTCAGAAATCAATTTATGTTCATAGTTATAAGTTATAAGCAATTAAGACATAAGTTATAATCACTTTTTCACAGCTCTACCAAACAGGGCCATTGTAAGAGTTTAATCACGCTTAAGAGTGACGTTTAAGAAGTCAAACAACAACAGAAAAGTTCAACAATGGAGGTGCACTAATGCTGTGTTTGGTTGGGAGATTTGAGAAAGGATTTGGAAAGGGAAATAGAAAAGGAAGATGAAATATGAATAAAACATATCTATATTTCACCTAGTTTCACACACCTTTTTCCTTTCCCTTTCCCAATCACTCCCCAAATTCCTCAACCAAACACAGCGTAAAAGTCCAATCAAATATGTCAGAAATTTGAATAGTTATCATTTTTCTTTTGACGGGTGAACGAGACACATGTCGTGAAGTTTTTAGATGATGTACATGTACTCGTAGAACCACTCACATTCCAATAGAGAAATTTTGCTCCGATTATTATTTATTGTGATATTTTACTTACGGGTAATATGTAAGGAGTAGGAAAAATAATTATCAATATATAAGGTGTAACAGTCTTTTATTTACACTTTACTATAGATTTAGATATACTAGTATTCCTTATGTGTTAGTAATTTTTTTTCTTTTCTCCACTTACATATAGTTTTCCTTTTTATTTAAAACACAAGTTTTATCATTATAATTATAAAAGTCAGGTACGATAATAAATTATCATTTATAATGATGAATCTAGTCTATGTAAAAAAAATTTGTATAAATTATAGAAATCATGGATGTAATAAATAAATTATACCAATGATTTTTATAATTTTTATTGAATTACTTTAGTCCCTCTAATTTTATATATAAAAAAATAGCATCAAAAATATTAATAGCGCATGACAAAAGGTTTAGAATCCAATACAAAGAGCCTTTTCAAATGACAATTGCATCCTATTAGCACTGTTTGGGAAGATGGTTTGGGAGCTTTTTTTTTTGCTATTGTAGCCACAAAAGACAAAATAGGCTATTTTAGCCATAACAAACAAAACATCACATCTAACCCATAATCATTACACTCTTATCTCACAAAAAAAAGTTAAAAAGCTAAAATGCCCTTCCCAAACTAAGCTTTTTAACCCAGGCTAAAATAGCTAAAAAAGCCAAAAAATCAAAAAGCCAACTCACTTCCCAAACGAAACCATTGTTGCGAAACGTTGTATGAAACCAAATCGCCCCGGCCCGTCCAAATTCCAATTGCTTTGCATTATAAAAAAAATTGAATGTATGAAATTTAAATTGAAACTGTAAGTACTAAAGTGATACTTCATCTTAAATTATAGGGAGGAATAGTGTAATTTACCCAATGTTTTTTTCATTATGTAAATGAGAAAAAAAAGGATTAAATTATTTGTTTTAAAAAATTAGGGATAAAAAAAGTAGTATTTACTAACCGTTTATAGTGGTACCCTTCTTTTCTGTTCAATTTTCTCATTTTGGAGATATTTTAAAAGTGACTTACTTAGAGCATCTCCAACCCTGAATCAAAGTTTTCATCAAATCTGAGTAAAAAAATGACTTTTTCCTCAATCTGATACTGAGTGCTCCAATGGTTAATTTTCATCAAATCTGTGCCGGGATAACCGGTTGGTCGACGGTTAAGCCAAATTTTTTTTTTTTTATGAACTTTTTGAACCTTTTAGTGGTCGACCGGCCGGTCAACTAGCTGGTAGACCGGTAAGGCAAAAAAAAAATTTTTTTTTTTTCAACTATTTGACCTTTTTTTTGGAACTGTTTGAACCTTTTTGTGGTCGACCGGTTGGTCAACCGGCTAGTCGATCGGTTGGTCTCCCCCAACGGTCATGCACAGTGTTTTGATGAAATGCGGAGCCTGTCTTCATTTTGGTAAAACGTTTGGTGAAATCTCGATTTGATATCGATTTGGTGAAACCGTTGGAGCATGAAAAAGTACTTTTTTCACCAAATTTTAAATTTGATGCCAGATTTGGTTCAGGGTTGGAGATGGTCTTAGAGCATCTCCAATCCTGAACCAAAGTTTTCATCAAATCTGAGTAAAAAAATGACTTTTTTCTCAATCTGATACCGAGTGCTCCAACGGTTGATTTTCATCAAATTTTCATTAAATCTGTGCCGAGATAACCTGTTGGTCGACTAGTTAAGCCAAAAATTTTTTTTTTTTTTTTTAACCTTTTAGTGGTCGACTGGCCAGTCAACCAGCTGGTCGACCAGTAAGGCAAAAAAAATTTTTTTTTTTTCAACTGTTTGACCTTTTTTTTAGAACTGTTTGAACCTTTTGGTGGTCGACCGGTTGGTCTCCCCCAACGGTCATGCACAGTGTTTTGATGAAATGCGGAGCCTGTCTTCATTTTGGTGAAATGTTTGGTGAAATCTCGATTTGATATCAATTTAGTGAAACCGTTGGAGTATGAAAAAGTATTTTTTTTACTAAATTTTAAATTTGATGCCAGATTTGATTCAGGATTGGAGATGGTCTTAAGCATCCAGCCAAGTACTTCAATTTAAATGAGGTTTTATTTATTTTTTGAGTCTATCCAAATCACCCAATCTAAATGGACTGCTAAGGAACTATGCCGACCAAAAATCTTGCTGGGAAATTAGGCACAAGTTTGCCTAGGAAAATTAATATTTTAGTGAATGTTGGTGAAATGGAATATTCATATATTTTTATCAAAATATTCATTCTTACACTCGATTCACCAAAAGAATTAAAAATAAAAATATTCTAAATGTAATCATTATTTACTATTGAATAATAAGGATCATTTTATAAGAACACAAATAATTGATCATTTTATTTGTATTTCACTTTTATTCCAACGAACAAAACCCTACATTAGAATTTATAACTGTGACTCAACCATAATAGAGCTGTATAATTTGCTACTCAACCATAATAGAAAATGTGTAAAAAATATATAAACATGTAAAAATATTTTAAAATATGTGAAATGTATTTGAGAATTATGTGTTTAGGTCTGTCATTAACACAACCATTATTCTATTTCATTGCAATGGATAGGACATTTTATATTAAGAGTATATATAGTCTTAAATAGTGGTATTGGGAGATAAATTGGTGTCAATAATGACGTAATGATATCAAAAATATATCACAATATGTATAAAAATTCAAGCATCGTAATCTTGAATTTTTTAAAATCATTAGTTGTAAAAAAAATAAATAAATAAAAGTGAAAGATTTTGTAGCAACCAAATTGATTATATTAGTTGTGAACTAATTATATTGAAAATTGTTATTCAAGACAAAAAAATTAGATTTAATTTTCAAATCTAATAAAATGGCAATCAATTAACATATTAAAAGTAATACCCTCTTTCATATATTCTCCAATTATCAAGCAATCATATTACTTATATATATCATTGGGTTTACAAAATGAGTCTAAAAAGTGGATTTGTATATATATATATTTTTTTATAGAGGTTGTGAATCAACTATGAATTAATATGTATTGAGAATCAAACGATATAAATATAATTTTTATTCCAATTAGTATATGTGCTTCAATATTCAAATATATATATATATATATCTACTAATACAATAATCAACTAGTATTTAAAACACGATTTGAGAGGCCAAAATATTGGAAGAAATTGCTACACATCGATAGAAAAGTGAAAATAAACTACATCGTTTATGACAAAGGTATAGAAATTCTAAGTACTAATCCCATTTTTCCAGCTCTAAGGAGAGCTTGATAAATGAAAATGAAAATGAAAAAAAAAAAATTAGAGACCCAAAATGTTGTCTCCAAAGTTGTCACCAAGCTTTTTTAATATTTTTAAGCGAGCTAGACCCATTCAACATGTGTTTTTGGTGAGAATTTTCCTGATGTTACATAGCAAAAAAAAAAAAAAAGTGATAGTACAAATTACAGAACTGTGCTGTGCTCGAAAGAGGATAGTGTTCCGGGACTCTGAAGAAGAAACGAAAACCATGCACGAGACGAGGATGGCGACAAACTGAATCCCATGGGACTTACTGCGCCCAAATCACGAAAAGCAGCAGACAAGGGTGTCATGGTAGTATTAGGTAAGAGAAGGTGCTCCAAAGTTGATCCCACTACTGCTTTATCACTATTATCTGATATTGCAGATTGTGTTGAGGAGAGAGTAAGTGGGGGAGGTGCCACGCTTTGGAGGCGTCGCGATTGGGACTGGGATGCCCCGGTGAGCTTCTGAACTACTTGCTTGAAGTTTATGGACTTCACCTTGTAGATTCTTGGCGGGTTTGGAGGTGCCGGTGGAGCGATGGGTTTCTTCCGCGGCTTCGCTGGAATCTTACGGACTGAATGGAGAGTAGAATGAAAAGAGGGTGCTTTGGTGGAGGAGAGGGGGGAAGAGAATGATTGTGATTCCATGGTTTATGTTTATGTGTTTTCTTACAACTTTACATTTGTTTATATAATAGTATGATTTATTTACTCTTTTTTTTTTTTTTTTTTGTCTTATAGATTGTTGGAAAGAAAGAGATTATGAATGTGAGAGAGAAAGAGGGAATGTTGATTAACGGAACAGAGACAACGACTGAGGCTGTATTTTAAGTTCCAATTTGGATAAATATTTCAAAACTTATTTATTGTTTGATTTGCATTAAATAAAAAAAAATATATGAATGTAAAATTACTGTTATATTTATCTTCTTTTTCAATCTTATCGTCCATCAATATTTCTTCATAATCTTTATTTTATCAAAATTTCTTCATAAACGTGATTTTAAAAAATATATATAAATAAATAAATAAAAACAAAATAAAAATATAAAATATAAAGGTCATGTTGGGTTTGTTTTTTAATTTTTTTTAAATATAAACTAATTTGATAAAATAAATATCAAAAACTATTTTTAAATTTTTAAAAATTATTTTTAACCTTCTAAAATATAAAATTATATAAAAATAATAAGTGTTTTAATTTTTAGTCAAGGATAAAGAATCTTTTTATTTTATTTTCTAATTCAGGATATATAATCTCACCAATTGTAATAGAGATCCCCACACATACATAACCTCCATAATCATCACTTTCATCTCAACCACTTATAATATGGGATCCACACATAACTACACACATCAAGGATCAAGATTAAATTGGGAATTATGAAACCCCCATAAAAAAGGGTCCCAAACATTACTGATAATCTCATCGCTAACCCATTATTAATAATTCTAAAATAAAAATTCAAACAAACACAAAATTATTAAACCTTCAAATTAATAATTTCAATTCGATACTCCAATCAAACATGTCCTGAGTTAACAGAAATTTTGTTTTGTGCGTGCGTAGGCCGTCGTCGGCTTGTCGTTGTGTTGAAAGGGTATATGGTCAAATATGGAAAGTTCGACTCTGTTTTTTAGGCAAATATAATAATAAGGAAATGATTTCTCTGCTAGTATGCATCTATTAAAAAAAAAAAAATTGAATCTAAGGATTACGTCATATAAGTGTAATCAATTAATAAAGGAGAAATTGACCTCAATCTAAGCGGTTATAAAAAAAATACAAACCAACAAAAAAGTTATTTATCGTGTTTGGTTTGAGTTTTCTGAATTAAATTTTTTAAAAGTTGACTTTTTTAATTTTTTGATTTTTTTGTTTTTAGTGAATATTTTTTAAATTTTAAACATTTTTTTACTTTTTTAGATGCACCTTACTTAGATGTATCTAAAAAGTAAAAAAAATTGTAAAAAAATATTTTAAAAAATTAATAAATACATAAAAATATAAAAAATGTACTGAATTCTTATATTTTTTTTGTATTTTTGTATTTAATGAATTTTTAAAAGATTTTTTTACAATTTTTTTACTTTTTAGGTGTATTTATGTTAGGTGTGTCTAAAAAGTAAAAAAATTGCTTAAAATATTAAAAAAATTCAGTAAAAACAAAAAAACACGGAAAATAAAATAGTAGAATTTTCTAAAAAGTGTTTTGAAAAGCTGAAAACCAAGCAAGGTGTTTAATTTTAATAATTAAAATTATAAATTTTTTCGTGAATTTACAAATATTTTGTAAAAATATTACTCACCCTATTTGGTTTACACTATTTTTCTTAAGTTTTTTATTTTTCGTATTCTTTTGTTTTTAGTAATTTTTTAAATATTTTAAACAATTTTTTATTTTTTAAATACACCTAATCTAAAAATACTTAAAAAGTATAATATTTTGTGGATAAAACTTTAAAAAAATTACCAAATACAAAAAAACATATAAAAATTTAGTATATTTTCATATTTTGTTATATTCAATGAATTTTTAAAAATATTTTTATACAAATTTTATACTTTTTAAGTATATCAAAATTAAGTGGATCTAAAAATTTTAAAATATTGATTAAAATATTTTTTAAAAATCACCAAAAATACAAAAATACGAATGAAAAATTCATAAAACTGTTTTTGAAAATTCCAAACCAAACAAAGTGACTGATTTGTAATTTTCTCCTTAATATAAAGTCGCAAATAAATTAAGTAAACAAACTTTGTCTCTTGTCTCTCACTAGGCCTCATTAGGGAATATGTTATTTTAATAATTTTTTGGCTTTTTACAAAAAGTTGTATAGAAAAATAGAGAGAGTAATGTGACAACTTATAGTGACTTTTTGGCTAAAACTGAATGTTGCCAAACAAGTCTTTGGCAACAACTTTTTTAGTTGACTTTTTGAAATTGAAACTTTTTTAGTTTGAAACTAAAAAATTTGTTTGGCAAATTTTTTTTTGACTTTTTAACTTTTATGAGGGGAAAAAAAAAGTGAAATGATTATGATTTGGATATGATATTTTTTCTTATTAGCTTTGCCAAATCTTTTATGCTTTTTTAGTCCCAACTAGATAATATTTTGGTGCTTATCACAAATCAAGATTACTTGTTCAATTGGATACCATTTTTTTTTAATGCAAACATAATTTGATTGAACAGTAACTCTTGTTTGATCATCTTAATTATTTTCATAAATATTTTATTTAATAAATCATAAAAAGTGAATGATTAGAGCTCAATCTCAAAGATGGGTATGACAATCCTGTTCTGTATTAAGCTATTATTTCATTAATTATACATGTGATTACGTGTTTAATGTGCTTCTGAAAGCTAATTATGTGTTCTGTAAGAGTTTTGGCTCTATATTTGTTCATCGTAGGATAATTTGTTTTAAATGCCACTAAAATCTAAAATTGAGATCCATAAAGACGACAAAAACCAAAATTGATTACTTTATTATGATCAGCATGATTTTTAGAGTTGATTGTGAAATTTAATTAAAAATTTATTCAAATCAAATTAATTAGGTTAAATTCAATTAACCTAAGCTCTAATTAATTAGCTTAAGCTTTGATTAGCTAATCAACTAATTGAGCCTATATATATAATTCTTCAGCTCAAAATGTGAGAGAGAGACAGAGAGAGAGAGTTCTCGAGAGCTCAAGAAGAATAGAGGAAGAAGAAGAAGAGCAAGGAAAAGTATAAGCAAATCTCCATAATTGAACATCTAAGGTAAGAATTTGTTCCTACATTCTTGAATTTGAGACACCTACAGTCAGGTCCTCTTGAAAGTAAGTTTAAGTTGAAAAGAAATCATGCATAATTGTGAGTTTGGTGGTGGAAATGAAGGCTAAGAACTCATATAAGCATATAAGAGAAGATTGTAGGAAGGAGTTCAAATTATTGAGCATGTATGGCATACACTCATGAGATTCATGTTTTTTGCATGATTTTTGAGTATTGAGAAGGAATCTCCATGGATTTTGAGCTTGGAACTCAAATATGCATGTTTTATTCAAGTCAAAGAATTTGATCTTTGGAATGGGAATTGAGGTTTGATTTAAAGTTATGATTTTGTTTAATGTTAGATATGGTAAAATCAAGTTGTTTTTGTGAGTTTCGAGCTTTGATACGCATGGATTTGAAGATGGATTTTGAAAAGGGAAAGTTCCACTCTTGAAATAGATTTTAGGACTGAATTTTACCCAAATTGCACGTACGGCCTCAGGCGCCACAGGTGTGGCCAACTTCCCTTGTTCCAAATTGTATTCTACAAAAGTTGCACGTACGGGCGCACGTGCGGCGATGGTTTTGGCACGTGCGGTTTTCAGGGCAGTCCTGGATTCATTTTCTTTCCTTTTTTTTTTTTACTTTCCAGGCTTCTGTTTGCATGGTTTTCACGTGTATTTGATATGCATATGCATTTCATGAATACAAAGAGAATTAGAGAACAAATAGAACTAACTGAATGAACAAGTAGTGAATGAACCGAATAGGGTTAAAGATTGACTGAATGAATTGAATGTGTTTTGAAGTGTTGTTCTTGATTTTGTTATGTAAGTCAGACGTCGCACTCTAGCTACGTGCTTCAGGGAGCCAACAGTGAGTAACAACCTTGTAAAGATATTTTTGAATTACAAGTACTTTTTGAATTATAAAATGCTTTGTTTCTAAAATGATGCTTTCTTACTAATTGAATGATTGTCTTATTTTATGAACTGTATTTGTGACATCCATAGCATCTGTTACTGCTACTATTTACTGTTACTGTTACAAAAATCTCTGTTACTTCCAACTCTTGGAACTTCTATTTACTGTATTGATGGTCATCATATATGATTGTTCGGTTTTCTAAGACTTACTATATTGTTATGCTAATGGATATACCACGTATGACTGTTATAATTTCAATATGTTTTGATATGTTATGAGATACTGATTCATTGATTAAATTGACTGCTTAAAAGTACTGAAAGGATATCATTCATAACCCCTTTACACTGTTGTTATTCATTAGGCTCTAACTCACTGTTTTATATATGTATGTAGATGATCAAGTGCTAGACTGGATTAAGTGGCGTCGACTGGAACTCTACTTTTTGCCAAGCCAACTACTGTGCCTCACTTTAAGATTCCAACCGGGTCAAGTTTCAAGGCTTCATGGGTGGTTTAGACTTCACCCTCTTGTGTTATGACCAAGCATAATAAGTGATTTCACTGTTGATTAGACTAGTTTTGTTATTGGGATTAAATCCCTAAGTTTTGTTTATGTGTTGTGTACAAGCTTGACATGTGTTTATGTGCATGTGTATATATAAATGTTAGTTTTGTTCATTTATGTCTTCACAGCTCATTGGACGTTATATATTATTATTAATTGGCTTCCGCCAGTCCCTATTACTGGTTTACTATTAAGCAGGTCTTTTGTAATCTCGGATTACTGGCCGGTCACCTCACCGACCCTTACGGAGCGGGGTTCGGGTCATGACCATGGGCTTCGAAATGAACGCACCTAATATAATACGGTCTCTTTAATTGTGTGGTAAGATTACATATTTTTGGGGTAAGTTACATATAGTATGTACCACTAAAGGGTGCACATCGGAGCATTTCCCTATATAAGCAAGTATGTTTTGTGTCCATATTGAATTACGAAAGATAATACCAGTATGACAATCTATCTATTAAAGTGAGGCATTTTAAATCATGCCTACAGCCATTTTATATTAATTAAAAGTGTCAATTATAATATCAACAAAAACTTAGCGTAATATATTTTTTAATTATGATCAAGTAACTTGTTGACTTATTCTTCATATTTTTTTTCTTCTCTGCAAACTATAGCTTATAATCAACAATTATTATGATAAATTAATTTCTTTGGTTACATTTTACTCAATTTTTTAAATTTTATTCTTTGACTCTCATTTTCATCGAGAAATTTAAGAGAGAAAAAAATGTAAAGGGAACAACAATTTAGATTTTTTTAGTAAAAAGGAGAATTAATATAATTTAAAAATAATTAATAAATAATATTATTTGAGAGGGTAATTTGTGTGAACTTGGGCCGAGCTAAGTCCAGATGTTGAAATGGACAAAGCTAATGGACCGAGGTAATGGCCTGCATAGCTTTGTCCTTGATCCCGTCAGTTCGATCAGAGATGTCTGCTGGTAGCCTGGTCTGGGTGCTCTGGACCGAGATATAGGTGGAAAGAAAACCGAGCTAGATGATGCCCAAGGTAACACCGAGCTAAGTGAGCGCGGTTAAAACTGGTGTAAGGCAAGATAGTGCTAGCTCAGTTGTGCTACTACCAGACCGTGGTTGAACCATCTCACTTGGTTAAACAGTGAGGAGGGTATAAAAAGATAAGCATTGTCTTTGTGATTCCTAGAAGGACTCTACTAAAGAGAGTTGAAGTCCTACTAGGATTGTGCCAAGCAGAATCTATGAAAGCTTATGACAGGACCTATGTAAAGGTATCACAATTTCTACTCTAAAAAACACAAAGCTTTTTGTCTATTGTCTATTTGCTGACTTAGGCATCGAAGAGGTATCGGGCACACACCTGCCGGCTAGCTCACGTTTGTATTTTCAAGAAGTAAAGCGACGACGTTTGGAAGAGTGCAAACTTGATCAACATGATTATACAAGAAGATTATTTCGTGCTCGTACAATTGGCGCCGTCTGTGGGAAGACACAAAGAACAAAACCTTTTGATCAAGTTTTCCTCTTCAGTTGAAATCAGTGGCGCGCAATGAAGATTTGTCGCAATCTACTATTGATGGGCAAACCCCGAAGGGGGGCGGAAGATGTGAAGGCTGACCTTTTATCCCATCCATGGCAGAATTAGACCCCCAGCGACGAAACTCCCAAAGGGACACACGGAAGAGATGGGGCTCCAGTCCTCATCACTCCTAAAGTCCTGAAAAGCAGAGGCGGAGGTTGGATCCTCAGGTTCTGGAGAATCGCGAGAGAGAGCAAAATGAATTAATTAAGAGGATGGCGGCAGACATGTAGACTATGAAGTGCCAGATAAAGGGCAAAGAAGTGGCAACGGAAGAGAGGCGCAGAGGCAATACGCTCTCTTACCACTCGGAAGATCGTGACAAACAAGTCACACCATCACAAGCTGAAAGTAGAAGTCTAATGACAGGCGATACACAATCACGAACCTCTAGGACTCATTACTCCAGGTCTAAGAGAACAAGAACTGTGAGGTCCTATACGGAGGGAAGCAGTTATCGGCCCTCGCACACGCACCAAACAACATCTAGGCACACGAAGTTGCCTAGGTCAGTAGACCTGCGAACAGTGCTAGAGGAGAGGGCCAGATGGAAGGAGGACACCAGGGCTCGCGACCCTCGTAGAGTTTTAGCCCTACAGTGATTGGCCCCTAGTACACATAGGAGTGTTGAAGTAGGGATGTCAATGTCGTGTCTTGCTTATGAACCAACAGATAAAGTGTTAGCAAGGCTATAGAGCTCGCAGCTCATTCTGACAATTGAGAACGCACCGCTACCCTCAGGTTTCCACCAGCCCAAATTCACTACTTATGAGGGGAAGTCAGATCCCTACATGCACTTAAGCCACTTTCGCCAGGTGATGGTAGTGTATCGGCGAAATAAGGCTCTAATATGTATCTTGTTTCCTTCCAACTTTGGTGACCTGGGTCTTACATGGTTTGAAAGGCTACTAGAAGGCAGCATAGCCTCATGGACGCAGCTTATGACTAGATTCAAAACGAATACCAAGACACCAGTGGAGATTGACCAGCTACTCTCCATTGACATGGGCGGGAAAGAAATATTGAGGTCTTACAACAGTCAATATTGGGAGACTTTTAACCAGATTGGGGATTGCCCCACAAACCTCGCCATCACGCAATACAAATGGGGTTTACCGGTCGGTAACAAGTTGAGGGATTCAATAACGATGATGTCACCCCTCACGATGGAGGTCCTAATGGAGAGAGTGCATCAACATATCCGGGTAGAGGAAGATAACGCCGTACTAAAACAAAATCTGGCACAACAGCGTTGCCGGATAAAAAGACTGCAGCAAAAGTTAACACGGTATAACAACCAACAAAAGTGGGCAAGGCAGACGAGCCAACAGAGAGGACCCCCAAACAAGAAAGTTAAGAGTCCGCACTACCATTACCACAGTTTTCAACAAACCTATCTACCGAATTCGTAGCGAGATACGCGATGAACCCTTCATTCGGCGGCCAGCCAAGTTGGGAGAAGTATAAAGAGGTTATGATGAGAGGTACCGTTGCACCTTCCATGATGAAAAGGGACACCGAACTGAAAATTATACACCAGTGAGGCAACATCTGGAGGAGTTAGTGGCCGCTGGTCACTTGGACCAGTATATAAAAGGGGGAACATAGCCAGCCCCCCAGGACCACAGCAGGCCGAACGGGATGCCGGTCGACGGTCCACCCCAAGGCATAATCAACGTTATACATGGGATCGTCGAACCTGAGCGGGCATGTGAGCTCAGAGGGATGATCAAAAAGGCTGAGCACTTGAGGGAGGTACTAAGTGCACAACCTACCGTCAAAAGGGAAAAAACAGAGCCAACAAACATTATATCCTTCTCAGACGGGGATCTGACCAGGAGGTCATGTCATTTACAACACTCAGAGGACTATACTGTTACAATGTCATGCCCTTTGGCCTAAAAAACGCAGGGGCTACATTCCAACGGATGGTCATCAAAATGTTTGAACCATTGTTAGGCAGAACAATGGTGGCTTACATAAATGACATGGTGGTCAAAAGCAGAGATGAGAAGGACCATCTCAGGGACCTAGATGAAATGTTTTAAATTTTAAAGACCCACAAGTTGCGTCTAAACGCATCTAAGTGCGCATTCGGCGTAAGATCAGTCAAATTTCTTGGCTTTCTAGTGACCAACCGGGGTATAGAAGTTGATCTCTCTCAGATCAAAGCCACCCAAGATCTTGAGAGGCCCAACACAATCAAATAAGTACAGTATCTCACTGGCCTAGTAGCAGCGCTCAACCGGTTCATAAGTCGGTCGTCAGACAGGTGTCGACCCTTCTTCCAAGCACTGAAGGCCAAATTTGTGACCGGGCCCTAGAAAGCTTGAAAGACTAAGAACCGCAACTTTCAATTTTCAACCAAGAACTGCAATAAAAGCCCAAGCTTTAGCAAACTTTGTGGTTGAGTTCACGCCAGGAAGTTATCTTGTTTGCCCAATCGATTTGACTAGGGGGGAAAGTGTCGCGGGAACTGAGTAGCCCCCAACGCCCAGCTGCATAGCAAGCCATACAGGTTTAAGGACAGGGAAAAAAGAACAGACCATGCTTTCTCAGCAAGGACTCACCAAAAAGTAAAAGACTTGAGGCCGTCAGACAGTGAAGATCAAACCCCGATAGCGGACATCGACCTGGAAGAAAACATCAGCAACACCCCTGATCCCAAGACATCATCCGATCCCTCTACTTGCTGGAAACTATTCGTCGAAGAGATGTGGAAACTCTTCATGGATGGAGCATCTAACAGGCACGGTGCAGGACTTGGCATAGTCATCATCTCACCGGATGGCCTAACAATTGAACAAGTAGTCAACCTTGGCTTCCCAGCATCCAATAACGAGGTGGAGTATGAAGCATTGTTAGCAGGTTTAAAATCGGCACTTCACATGAAGGCCACCGAGCTGATGGTGTACAGTGACTCCCAGCTGGTAGTCAACCAGATTTCAGGCGACTACGATGCAAAAGATGATAGGATGACTAAGGCCTCGTTTGGGAACATGCTTTTTAGTAACTTTTTGACTAAAATGTGATGTAAAAAAAACTAGTATGTTTGGGATGACTTTTTGGCTTTTTACAAATAGATGTGCAAAAAGTAGAGAGAAAATAGAATCTTTGACTTTTTGGTATGGGTTGTTAGCTTTTTGATTTTTTTAGTAACTTTTTGGCTGTTTGGCTTTTTGGCTAAACCGGTCGCTTCCCAAACGAGGCCTAAGTACCAAGAGTTGGTCAGAGAGGAGGTCATGAAGTTTGAGGTAGTCCGGATAGAGCAAATCGGCCGAGAGAAAAATAGTAGATCAGACGAGCTAGCCGATTTTGCATCAGTGGCAGATATATCTATCCCACACCCATTGCTGATCAACTTCTTACCCAAACTAAGTATCGAAGAACCCAGAGTAGCTGAGGCATGTTGTGCCGAACTAGGCCCTTCATGGATGAACCCCATCATAATATTTTTAAAAGATGGCATCTTGCTTGAAGAAAATAAAGAAGCCAACAAAATTAGAGCAAAATCGCAGCGATTTTGGCTCTCTCTATCACTAGCATTGTACAAAAAATCTTTCGCATGACCTTACCTGAAGTGTGCCCATCCTAGTAAGGTCGAGGTATTTTGTTTCGAAATACATGAAGGCGTCTACGGAAGCCACCAATGGGGAAGATCATTGGCCTATAGAGCAATTTCGCAAGGATATTGGTGGCCATACATGCAAGCAGATTCAGAGAAATATGTCAAGAAGTGCAAGAAATGTCAAAAGTTCGCACACCAAATACATCAACAAGCTAAAGAGCTTCTACCATTGACCAACCCGTGGCCCTTTGCAATATGGGGCCTGGACATAGTGGAACCATTTCCAACTGCGCCCGGCAACAGAAAAATCTTTTTTGCAACAACAGACTATTTTACAAAGTGGGTGGAGGCAGAAGCACTCGCATCTATAAAAGAGAAAGACGTTAAGAAGTTTGTCTGACAGAACATCATAACTCAATTCGACATACCCAAGGCTCTAATATCCGACAACGGCACTCAGTTCGATGGCAAAATATTTAGGGGCTTTTGCGAAGAATACAAGATAGAATTCTACAACTCTACACCGGCATACCCTCAAGCGAATGGCCAGGCTGAAGCTTCCAACAAAGTCGTTTTAGACGGTTTGAAGAAGAGGTTGGAAAGAGTAAAAGGCAAGTGGGCTGAGGAGCTTCCTCATGTTTTATGGGCTTACCTTACCACACCACACCACACCACACCACGACGATCAACTAGAGAAATGCCTTTTTCCTTAGCCTATGGCATGGAGGCAATAATCCCACTAGAAGTAGGCCTCCCCACTATTTGAAGCAAAAATTTTGACCCAAACTTGAATGATGAGGCCATAACCTTGGAACTCGACCTTGCGGAAGAAAGAAAAGAAAGGGTATTAGTTCACATTGTCTCATAACAACAAGAGTTATCCAAAAAATATAACAAAACAATGCATCCAAGGCAATTCAAGATTGGAGATTGGGTACTGTGCAAAGTAATAGGCAACACTTTAGTACCTGGAGATGGCAAGTTAGGACCTAACTGCGAAGAACCATACAAAGTGATTGGTTTAGCAAGAAAATGGACATATCACTTGGAAGAAGTGGACAACAAAGCTATTCCCAAACCATGGAACACGAACAATCTCAAACTATTTTATTTTTAGCTTTTCCTTAAAGCACTTGTAATTTTTATTTTTTCAAATAAAACAAGTAGTTTTCTCCATCACTATTCTTTCTACTGTAAAAGTTGTTCATAGTTATTGCTAACTAGGGGAAATCAACAAGTTTGACAGGTTTAACCAAACATCTTTCGTTCTTCAGCCAAGATAAGGATCTAGGCTGAAGAAGGTTGGCAGGTTTGACCAACACTCTTTCTTTCTTCACCCGAGATAAGGATCTAGGCTGAAGGAAGTTTGGCAGGTTTGACCAAACATCTTTTCTTCTTCAGCCAAGATAAAGATCTAGGCTGAAGAAGGTTGGCAGGTTTGACCAACACTTTTTCTTTCTTCAGCCGAGATAAGGATCAAGGCTGAAGGAAGTTTGGTATGTTTGACCAAACATCATTTCTTCTTTAGCCGAGATAAGAATCTAGGCTGGAGAAGGTTGGCAGGTTTGACCAACACTTTTTCTTTCTTCAGCTGAGATAAGGATCTAGGCTGAAGGAAGTTTCGCAGATTTGACCAAACATCTTTTGTTCTTCAGCTGAGATAAGGATCTAGGCTGAAGGATGGCAGGTTTGACCAACACTTTTTCTTTCTTCAACCAATATAAGGATCTAGGCTAAAGGAAGTTTGGCATGTTTGACCAAACATCTTTTGTTCTTCAACCGAGATAAGGATCTAGGCAACAGGCTTGACCAACACTTAGATAAATACTTAAAGTTGTTATATGGCCGAGATTCTTATCTTGGCTAAACAAGGTGGATAGGATAAGTGAAAGTCAAGCTAAATTAGGCCAGCTAAACTTATAGAAAGTCGGTGCATTTAAAGGAAAAAGAATATTAACCAAACAAAAAGTTGGGCAAAATAAGAGATTTCATTCATTTTTGAAAAATTCAGTACAAGAAGAGGGGCTTGTAGCCCGGTTACAATTTTGTTGAAAGCATAAATCAAAAGAAAAAACAAAATCAGGCAAAAAGATTATCCAAGTTAGCATCCAGATCAACCCGAGCTTCGCCACTCGGTAGGCCAGTTTCAGCGGGTTCTCCCTGGGGTAGGTCGGTCATAGGCGCTCCCTCGACCGTGCTTGGCACTGGTTGGCTAAGTGGCACCACCCGAGCTGTCTGAAGACCGTGATCACTGATTGCAGGCAAGGCATTGTTTGGATCAAAGGATTCTTCTTCCTCCTCTCCCTCTTGGAGAAGCTTCTGTTGAATGGTGTTGGCGTAGTCTGCCATGTAACTTGGAATGAAGTAAGAAGGAGGGTTCTGGAAGATCTCGGTGTCTTGCCCCTGACCAAGCTTCATAACATCCGCCTTCCATCTACATTTGAAGAAGATGTCTTTAGTAGCTTCACACTGTAAGACATATGCGGCCTCCCATTCTTTGTAGCCGCGGTCTTCAGCATCTTTCATTTTCTTTTTCAGTTCGATGAGCTCAACATCTTTCTTCTTTTCCAGCTTCGCCAGCTCCCGCAAGTAGCGGTCTTTTTTCTCGGCTAAAGCTTTTTGTTTGTCAGCCTCTACCGTGCTGACCAGTTCGACTAGCCATGCGTTTTCGGTTTCTAGCTCGGCCAGCTTGGCCTTAGCTTCTTTTAGTTTGGCTGCCTTGGCATCTGCTTCAACAATGGCTAACCGCACCGTCTTCCGTAGCTCAAGCACTCGTTTATGAGCCACTTGGCTCTGTTGTAGGGCCTGCATAACATTCAGAGCGGTTAGAGGAAAACCAAAGCATTGGGACCATCACGGTATCATCTGTTGAGTTAAAGGGATTTTGGATCTTACTAGTATCATTGACTTAAACGCCGAGCGGATGGCCTTCAGCATGGTCAAGCCCTCATGCCACTCCATGTCAGCAGGTAGGCAGACGCTCTTCGCCAAGTTGAAGGCCAGAAGATGATCCTTTTTGGCACGAACAGAGTCAGAGGCCATCATTGCGCAACCCCTGAATGAGACAGATGGTGCCTACATCGGTGGGGTGAGAAGATTTGTAGGGCTATGTCGATTGCGACCTTGGGAGTGAGTTGCTTCTTGAAGCTCAATCTCGGATAGCTCGGTGTCATCCTCGTCTCTCAGGCGTTGTGTACGTGGTCGTTTGCTTGGCCGAGATGAAGAAGCTCGGGTTGTGGCCACCATGGCCACGGGTGACTGACTGGCCTGTGGTGCCTCGGTTTGCAGCTCGGCAGTTGGAGCTGTGGTTTGTTCGATGATTAGGGCACGGACAGCACGACGCTTGCCATTTCTTGTTCTTCAGTTAGGGGAATGAGGCTGATTTCAGATAGGTTTGGGTCTGGTTCTGGTGATGGTTCGAGAAGAAAATCAGTCACCTTGGTCTTTCTCCTTCCGCTATACCGGTAGATCGGTTCAAAGTTCAGTAGCTCGGCCCAATCACGGTGATGGTATCGGAGCGCGGCACAAAGGACGTCTTGGTTGGCGTATGTGTAATGTGATTAAAGCTGGTTTAAGTCTGCAAAAAAGATGGATAAGGGTTAGCACGGTGGATTAGTTCGAACAATAAAGAAAAATTAAACCAAGTATTCTTATCAGCAGTCCCTTTATTCCAGTTTATATTATAACCAAGTATCTGGGCTTCCTGATCTTTAAAGTTACCCAAAACCCAGAAAAAATCGTCATCGTTTAAGTCTTTATCCGGTGAATTTTTTTTGATTTTCTCTCGGCCTCTTCTTACCCTAAAATAGTACACCCAACCGTCGTCATTTTGGTCGAGCGAATATTGGTGAAACAGCTCAGCCAATTCGAGGTTGAGGCCGAGACAGGGATTTAACTCGGTGATGCCATTTATTATTCTATAGGTGTTGGTGGAGAGTTAGGTTGGGTATAATCTTGTCTGCCTAAGGAACTCGCATATGAGGGGCTGTACAGGGAACTGGAGCCCGGCCTCTACAATTGATATTACCGTGAAGGGCATGAAGCCCGGTTTTCCCCAGGGCATGGTATCTAGTTCGGCTAAAGAGAGGTGGACATCGTCGAGGATATGGTAGTCTTTTTAGAATTCGACAATGGCCCCGGGCGAGTTTTACCAGGAATTAGTATTTGCCCATGAAACGTAAAGGTTGTATAAAAATTAGCACGGCGGCCTAGCTCGGTGCTGAGGTGACTTTGATGGCTCAGTTGAGCAATGACGCCAAGGGGACAAGGTACAAAGGTGTGCCTGGCCAACCTAATCAAGTCTGCAAAGTGGAGATAAAAAGTGTTATGCCCAGATGACTGGACCGGGCTAAGCAAAAAGGTAAAATAACATAACTCTAGATCGGGTGAATGGGTCACAACCCGTTCTTAGTTCGACTGTGAGGTAGCAGGGTTTATGGTTTTAGCTCGATTGTTGAGCAAAAAGGTTCCTAGTTCGATCATGCGCAAGTCTGCCGCAAACAGGTTCCTAGCTCGGTCGTAGTATTATTTTGGATCAAAAGCTCGTGTTCTAGAGTGATTGAAAGTCCAGTTAAAATGTTTTGGGGTTCGAGCATGTGGTTTTTGGGTTTTCTGCTATTTTCTCAAAATCTTGGTGGTCATTACATACGTACGTGGAGCTAAAGTAATGCATTTTAAAAATATATATATATATATATATATATAATATATATGTTCGCAGAATAAACAGGAAGAAGGGATGCAAACTTGATCAACAGGATTATACAAGAAGATTATTTCGTGCTCGTACATTATTATAATAAAAAAAATTAACTCAGTCCTTGTTTGGCATCCTAATATTTTAGTCAAAAGTTAAAAATTCACTAAAAATATCAACAAAAAAATAAAATAAAATAACTCATACAAAAAAATTCACTAAAAATGTCAAAAAAAAAAAAAAAAATTCTATTCATGCTATATTTTAAGTCAAAATTCTTTTCAAATATATTAATTTTTTCGCTTCACATTTTAACTAATTTTTTTTTTTTTAAAATCACTTCCCAAACAAATATTGTATTTCTCCCTGTAACTCCGTCCAGGTTCATCTTCACCCATGATAGAATAAAAAATGAGACAGAGAGGTTAACAGTGGACAGCCTATTTTAAGCAGTAGAAAAAAAGTTAATTTTTTTATAAAAAAAAAAATTGAACTTATTTTTAAAAAATTATAAAAAAAATAAATATGTTTAGTTTGTGTTGTGAGATAAATTTTCAAAAAAAAAATTAGGGAGATAGTTTAGAAATTTTTTAGTTTGTTTGGTTGTATATTTTGATAATAGTTTTGAAATTTGAGAGTTTGAGATGATATGATATTTTGTTGTAGTTGAGTAAATATGTGTAAGAAAAAAAGTGATTGAGAATGAGAGATAAGAGAAAAAAAATGATTGATTGATGTATAAGAGAGAAAAGTTATTTTAAAAAAAAAATTCCAAAAAATTTGAATCAAATAAATTTTAAATTTTTTTTAAAAAAAATTATATTTTAAGATACAAATCAAACAAGCCACAGAAGTAATATAATTTAAATAAATTAATAATTTTTTTTTTCTTTTTTAATTGTCAAAATAGGCCAAGGTTTGAACCCGTGAAGGTGAAAGCTAGCCGCCGCCGCCGCCACACCGACCTCATCTCCAGCGGCAGCCAATTTCTCTTCGCCACCTTGGAAGGGCCCACGTATACATCTTCGATGTTGACCCTAATTTTTTATTCTTTTTCTAACATTCTTTTTAAGAAATTACAAGAATACTCTTTGAGATTTTTTTAAAATATAAATTATATCTATAGTTTAAAAAATTACGAATACCCTTTGTTATGAATTTTTATTTAATAAAATTAATTAAAAAAATAAAATTCATAATTATTTTATTATATAATAATAAAATTATTTAAATTATTAATTGAAACATATTTCTAATATCATTAAAAACTGTTAATTGACTTAATAATTTATTAATAAAATGAGAAGATTTGTTATGAAATTAGAAATCTCAGAGGTAGAATATAATTTACAGAACTATAGAAAACGATTCGTATTTTAATTAAACGTCAAGAGGTGTATTTATAATTTACTCAATTTTTTTTTAACACAAACATTTTTAATCTCTTTTTGAATAACATACACTATTGTCGTCAGTTATTAAAAAATCAAATTAATGTTAATTCTCCCCGGAGAAAAAAAAAATTTGCATCGTGATCTTTACTTATTTTTTTCAACTAAACATTTATTAAGATAAAACACTTATATTATAGTTCACAATGTTAATATCACATCCTTCTAAATAAATATTTTGTATAAAAATTGAATTTATTTACAATTTTTCTTTGAATTATATCTCATTTTTTTAAGCTTGTTCTTTTAGAGATATAGCATATCCCCTAATTGAGACCCACCCAATTCCACTCCAATAATATAGCTAAGACTCATGTAAAACGGTCTCACACTTTTCTCTATTATTTTTAATCTCCTAATTTCATATTATTCAGCATGAAATTAGGAAGATAAAATTAGCACAAATGCTAAAAATCTCAAAAAATTTACCAAATATCTCAGATAGATGTGAGATCCATATGAGACTCACATGGTATGGATCCCACCCTCATATGAGATATTTGATAAAAATCTTGATAAAACTTTTAAATCCTCTAACTTTATTCTAAAATTAAAAAATGAATCATTTTTTGTTCATTTAATAGTGCCTTCATTTTTTTCATGGAAGTAAACCTTTCTTTGTTTAGCCATTATATCAACACTAGCTACATACAAGATAAAATAATATATTATTTAATAAAAATATTATAATTATATTTAATTTTTTTATATTATATAAATAAAAGTTAAATAAAAACTAATCAATTGAGATTTTTTTAATTGTTTAAAATTGAGAAAATCAAAAAAATTAATATGAGATATTGATCATAAAGTTTCTCACTAAAAATCTCATTTTACTTATACAAATGGGAGTATAAGATTCACTTTATGTAAGTGAAAAAATTCACTTTTTCTTTTCTTTTCTCGATGTGGGATTATAAAATAAAAGTTAAGTGAAAGTTAACTAGTAGAGATTTTCTTAATTGTTTAAAAGTTAACAATTGTTTGGGCGAAAAATTTATTTCGAATCAAGCAATCCTAACCGTTTAATCTCTAATTAGATCAATATTTAAATTATTTCGAATCAAATAAATTTAACCAATATATTTTGATAAACCCGCTAAAATCACAGTTAAACCAGCGAATTAGTCAAACCAAAAACAATTCACCGTATCGGCTTGGTCAAAGAACCAACCAATTTATACAAAAATTAATTAATTAAAACTTTTAAATTTTATTTTAATTTTAAAATTTAAAATGTTTTGAACTAAAATATACACAACACTTATAATATTAAATGGGTGTATAAGGTTTATATAGTGAAACAACTCATCTTTTTCTCATTTTCTTGATGTGAGATTTTAAAATAAAAGTTAACAGTTGTTTGAACGGAAAGTTCATTTCTAATCAAGCAAGCTCAGTCGTTCAATTTTTAATAAGGTCAATCTTAGTGTATTTCAAATTAAACAAATTTAAGCAATATTTTTTGATAAAACAGCTAAAATCGTGGTTAAACTAGTGAATTAATCAAACCGAAAATGATTTAGCTTAATCAGCTAAGTCAAAAGGCCAACCAATTTATAACAAAATTAATTAATTAAAACATTTAAATTTTATTTTAAAATTTAAATATCTTAAACTGAAATATGCACAATACTATAATATTAAATTAAAGAACAAGATTTACTTTATATAAGTTAAACAACTTACTTTTTATTTCTTTTTTCAATGTAGGATTGTAATTATTTTAAAATTACATATTATGAAAGTTTCAAAATCTCATACAAAATTATTTTTAAAATCAAAACGTCTATGTGGGATTGTACTATAAAACTTAAATAGAAGCTAACCAATGGAGATTTTTTTAATTGTTTAAAATTAAGAAAATAAAAAAAAAAATTGGTATTGATTATAGGGTTTCTCACTAAAAATCTTTTTTTTCTTATATAAATAGAAGTATAAAATTCACTTTATATAAGTGAAACAATTTATTTTTTCTTTCTTTTCCGGATGTGGGATTGTAAAATAAAAGTTAAATGGAAGCTAACCAATAAGGATTTTCTTAATTGTTTAAAATTAAGATATTTCAATAATTTATATAAATTGGAGCATAAGATCCATTTTATGTAAATGAAACTATTCACTTTTTCCTTTTTTTTCCTGATTTGGGATTGTAAAATAAAAGGTAAATGAAAGCTAGTCAATGAGAGTTTTCTTAATTGTTTAAAATTAAAAAAATTCAATAAAAAGGCTTCTCCCTTACAACTCCTTTTATGAGATTCATTTTATATAAGTGAAACAGCTCACTTTTTTTTTTTCGATGTGGGATTATAATTATTTTAAATTTAAATATTATGAGAGTTTCAAAATCTTATATAAAATTATTTTTAAAATCAAAAGTATCTAGGATTGTAAAATAAAAGTTAAATAAAAGTTAGCCAATGAAGATTTTCTTAATTGTTTAAAATTAAAAAAATCAAAAAAATGAGTATGAGATATTACTAATAGGGATTCGCACCAAAAATCTCCTTTTACTTATATAAATGGGAGTATAAGATTCACTTTATATAAGTGAAATATTTCACTTTTTTCTTTCTTTTTTCGATGTGAGATTGTAAAATAAAAAGTAAATAGAAGCTAGTCAACAGAAATTAGAGACATAGTTTAGGTTGGTGAGTTTATCATACTCGATGATTTTGTAAACCCATATGCATATTAAAAAAAAAAAAATCAAATTCATTCTAAAGTCATGTTCATGTGATTTCAATGCATTTATCTTTAATAAAAATATATGATCTATTTATAAAATTATATATATTATTTATTTTAAAAAGTTAAATATAATAAAATTACGTGATTATAAATGATAGTCTTACTCAAAGTAAATTGAACTTTAATTTGTTCAGAATGTTACTAACAAAAACTGAAAATAAATCAAAATCAATCAACCGACCTCTTCTCCTCTCCGACATGTCCTTGTTACATTGTTATCCATGTGGTCATAATCGTAGAATTAACTTGCATCATTTCATTTGGAGCAAAATATAATTAATTGTTGTCATGCAAGCAAGATGAATCCAATTGGGGGAAATGGGTGACGGTCTCCAAATTTTAAAACCTTTTTATTATAATAATAATAACATTAATTATAAAAAAAACGTCTTTAAATTATATAAGTTTGCCTCCTATTAAAGATGCATATTTTTATTGTGCAGTTTGGTGAATCATCAACCTAAACTATGATAAAAGTTTCCAACCTAAACTATCACAACCTAAACAATTCACTTTTTCTTTCTTTTCTCGATGTGGGATTATCAAATAAAAGTTAGCCAATGAAAAATTTTTTAATTGTTTAAAAGTAAGAAAATCAAGAAAATTAGTATGAAATATTGAAACTCTCGCAAAACTTCTCACTAAATGGGATGGGAGTATAAGATTCTCTTTATATGAGTAAGACAATTCATTTTTTTCCTTCTTTTCTCGATATAAGATTATCAAATAAAAGTAATTATTTAAAATTAAAAAAATCAAGAAAATCAAAATGAGGATTTGGAGCTCCTAAAAACTTCTCACTAAAAAAACCATTTTCCTTATATAACAGATAGCAGCTGTCCTTCCCTTTCAAGTCATCCTTTTGCCAATTCCCCTAACTATCGAAAGTTCACTATAAAAAAAAACAGTAAATTTATATGTATGTCTTGAGATACTCCTCAGAAATCCATCTTTACAATGGACTCTTTTGGAAAGATAAGTAAAAATCAAATTTTTAAACTATTTTAAGTCATATTATCTCTTTATTTCTATTTTCTTTTTCTTAAATCTAAAAAAAAATTAAAAAAATTAACTTTTAACTAACTTCCTAAAACAATCCATCCTTACGGCATGTTCATTTGTTAAAATAAAATGGAGGCAAATGGGGAGTGGGATCTTTTTAAAATCCATCCTGGTCTGACGAGGCAGCTAGTTAACCTTGGGAACTTAGACTTTGATTTAATTTTTAAAATGAGTTTTGAATATTAAGTTGTGCTTTGAAAAATAAATGTTTTAAATAAGTTTTGAAAAGAGTAAATTTGTTTAGTTATGAATTTTGAAGAGAGTTTTAAATTGTATTTTAAAATTGTTTTGGGTTTATTATTTTTAAATATTTACAAATTTTCTTAATTTTATTTTTTTAGAGTAAATATTTTTTATTATAAATATTTATTTATTTATATTTTAATGCGCACGGTATTTATTACATTTTTAAATATTTTATTTTTTTTATTTGAAATATCTTTTTTTATTTTTTAAAATTTTAAAAAAATTTGGATCACCCATATATATTTAGGACTTGGCTCCCCTCTAGTCCGTGATCGAACTAGAGAGTGCTGTTAGATTCATAAGGACCCATCATAAGTCTCGTTTCGATAATCCGAACCGTTCAATGTGTAGAACTCATCAAGTACTATATGCTTGCTAAAAATTACGTTGATCGGATATCGATATTTATGTGATCAAATTAGATTTCTGTCAATCGTTTATTTTTTCACCATCAATTTTTTTTATACAAAACTGATTTTATCACCTAATTATCGATATCAGATCAACATGATTTTTTACAAATATATAGTTCTCGATGAGTTTTACATATTCAACGGTTCGGATTATCGAAACAAAACCTGTGGTAAGCCCCCATGTGCCCAATAGCACCCTCCAGTCCACTGGAGGGAAGCCAGGCCCTATATCTAAATCATAACAAATTATGTCTAATACTTCAAAAAATAATAAAATATGCTTTTTTTAAAATATAAAAAAAATAAAAGATATTTTTCTTCAAAAATAAAAAATAGAAAAAATATTTTTTTAAAAAAAAATTTATTTAAATAACAAAATTTTAAAATTTAATTTTTTTGAATTTTTTTATGAAAAAAAAAATTAGAAATTTGAAAATAATTAAAAAAAATTACTTGGTTATATATTTTAAAAAGAGTTTTAATTTTTAATTTTATTTTTTATCCAAATCATTTGGAAACTTAACCAAACACTATCTTGGTGTTTTTTCACTGTAGCCTAATGCACAAAAGAAAGGGAAAATTACTCATAGGTCCCATGGGAAACATGTGATCTCCATTTAATCCCATAACTTTTTCACTACACCCAAAAGTCCTTTCCTCTCTCTCTGCTTTTTGCTTCCCTTCCTCTCTCGTTTTTTTTTTCTATATTTTTCTGTCACCGTGTTTGTCATGGAAGAGGACCACCGGTGATCATATCTTTCTCCATTGATCGAGGTTCATTGATAACCACCAAGCATTGAAATCAACTCCGACGAAGAAGATGATATATTTTTCGACGAAGAAGATGAATGGATCTACTTAGATCTGATATAGATCTACTCAGATCTACATCAGATCTGAGTAGATCTACACAGATTTGGTTAGACATCCGTCTTTCCCCTTCGATCTCTTTTTTTTTTTTTTTTTCTCTCTCTGCTATACACTTCTGTTTTTCTGTTCTAATGGAGAAAATTTTCGAATTCTGAACAAGCAGTTTTCGAGTTTTAGTTACAGGCGATGAAAACTGTAAAATTTTGCAGTTTCAAATTTTTTTTTTGGTGCTGGAATGAATCATGGTTTAAAACTGTAAAATTTTGCAGTTTTATAACATTATTTAGAACTGTAAAATTTTACAGTTTCATAACATATTTTTTAATTATTTTTTTCCGGCAATATTCTAGACATTCCGGTGAGTCTCCGGCGACCGTTAAACGGAAGTCCGACGGTAGTAAGATGTGAACAGTGTCTATAAATTAAAAAAAAAAAAAAGATTTTTTGGTAACAATTAAAAATGTGTTGGACTAATTGGTGCAAGTATTTTGTTTTGGAATTAGTTGGGTTTTGAACTTGTTACATGGGACTTCTCAGTAAGATCCCCAAAAGAAAAAAGCTCTGCGTCCTCAGTTGGGCTACAAACATGGTTTAAATGGAGGCCCATAAGTTTTTTGACAAATTATAAACAGTGGCCCATTTTTGACAATTATAGGTGAACGAAACAGTGGCCGAATTGTTGTGAGACCATGATTCTATAAGTCTGAGCTTGATTCCATTGATCCGTAACCAAAACAGAAAACAAAAGTAAATTACACCGACTTCTTTTCAAATTTAAAAAAAATACAATAAATTTTATAATTTTAACATAATTATAGTAAGGCTAACCGGATTAGAACTAATATAGTTGGTGTAAATACACGATGATAAATAAGATAAAATATGTATTTTAATGTGCAAAAAGATGATAATATATTTTTTTTTATCTATATGACAAATAAATTACTGATGGAAAGAGGATTAAGTATTATGTAAATTAAAATTATTGTACTTTTTCTAAATGTGAAGAAAAATAGGTGCTATTTACCACCCAAAAAAAAAAAAAAATCAATTGTGGACAGTTTTGAATTTCCTAACCGACTATGAGCGTTAGCCCGTTAGAAGAACTTTTGAGCTTAGAACTTCATCTAAATAAAGCCCACATTGATTTCTAGTGAATGTTACAATAAATTCCTTTATTTATTTATTTATTTTTTATAATTTGCAAATCGTGAACCTTATAGTGTAGTGTGTAAGGGTTCTTGGTAATAATGACCAAAAGACCTTCAAGAGGTAAATTAGTTAAAAAACCAAGTCGATACTACAAAAATATCTAAAATAATAACAGCTCAAATGAAAAAGATTGGTCTGATAATAAATCTAAAACAGTAAAAAATGTTATACGTCATTTTTTTTGTTTTTGTTTTTTGGGGCACTGTTTTATATTGCTAAATCATGTGCTCATTTGTCACGTCGTGAAGTAATTATACATTATTCTATAAAGCAAAAGTCTATCATATGAAAGTTTATAATTTTTTGAATGATACATAATTCATTAAATAAATGCATATTTAGGCCTATTTTGATAATTCACTGTTTTAGTTAAAAATTACCATATAAAATATATATATATATATATATATATTTTATACATGTTTTTTTGTAAAAAGTTAAAAAAAAATTAAAAAAATAATTTTTAAAACAATCCTTAAATATAGTGAGTATTTTCATGAATTAAATGCTGACACTTACTAAAAAATTTATCCACAAACATTACATGACAAAATGAATTTATCCCTAAAAAACCTACTTGTAGTGTAATTTGTAAATCAGGTGTGATCACGTGAAAATCATTAATAATAGATTATCACGTGACAAATGACGTAATATCATTTCTTTTTTACTTTTTAAAGGCTGCTTTATGTTGTTTTAGCAAAAAAATAATTTTTTTTTCATTTTTTTAATCAAAACTTATGTTTGATCACTATTTTTAGACTAATATAATAATTATATTAGTGATGGGTTTAGAAATAGCAGGTTGGCTATTAGTGGTGGTGGGGGCAGACATGGCGGGGTGGCTACAACGGAGGTGGTAGTAGTGGTTGGGTGGAGGTGGTAGTAGTTGCATTTACGATAATGATGGTAAAGGTAGTTGACAACCTTGATAATGCGACAATATTGATAATTAGTCTTGAAAAGGCTTTCAACTTTTAAAAATAAAATATATTTTGTCTTCAAATAAATTTATTTTTAGTTAATCATGAATTTTTCCTTATATTAAAAAAAAGAAAATACAACAAAAAAATGTTTTTACAAAAATATTTCAATCCAAAGAGAGTTAATTGCTTTTCTATTTCACAAGCAAACCAATTTTGATTTATAAAATGTTAAAAACTACAAACAAAACAAAAAAAAATTATCAAAATTTATACTAAATGTTTAAAAAAAATCTTTTTTAACACACCAATACCAATTTTTTTCTCGTACTATTTTAAATTTATCTTTATTATTTTATTGTGAGCATTTAGTAAAATGTATCATTAGTACATCATTCTTTCGAAATCACCTTAGGTAATTAAACATTTTTGTTTTAAAAAGTATAAATTTTGTTTAAAAAATCATTAAAAGACCAATTTCAATCATCAAGAAAAGCCACTAAAAAAAATTCAGCGATAAAATTTAAAAAAATGCCACTAAGAAGGGACAAAAGAATATTGTGCCAAAATGTTTGCTTTTTCAGATGAAAGTTTTATTTATAAAATGATAATAATTCATCATTAAATGTTTAATTTTGCCATTGCAAGTACAACAATAACATTTTTGACAATTAAAATATCTTATTCCTAAAACTTTAATTTATTGTAGTGATATATTGGTGTACAAATCATTTGTGTCTTGAAATCAATATGATTTTGAAAAATGCTTGGGAGCACTAATTAGTGCTCCTACTAATTAGGTGGCAGTGGGTCCCATCATTAATGATGTGATGTTTTGGTCTTGGAGTTGTATTTTTTTTTATTTTTTTTTTACTTTTTTAATGCATTAGTGCTATTAGTGGTGATGTTTTTAGTGGGATGAATCATTGTTGTATTATTTTAGTTGTCGAATATACAATTATTTGCACAATTACATTTTTCTTAGGATTTACATGAAAATTTCAAATGAATTTATAGAAATTAAATAAAACCATCTTTATTGAAAATTATGACCAGTTTAGTTTATCAAATAAAAAGCAACCGTCATTTTTGAAAGTTATGGCTAATTTTAATTTATATCAAAGTTGACCAAATCTTAATCACGCAATCATTGATTTCTTTTTTCTTTTTCTTTTTTTTCAATCATATATTTAACTTGACCAATTCAAGTTTTAGAATTATATGTACTCCAAATGAGTGGAAACATACAAATCTTATTAGGCAACAAATAAATAAATTTCTTATTAATTATAAAGTTTTCATAAAACTAAATTTTTTTTGGTAATCATAAAACTACATTATAAAATTAAATAAGCATTGCATTCATCACTTCTGTTTCTTTTTTTGATTCAAATTCATCACTTTTGTTTCATCGGTTCATAGAAGACATTCCTGCAACCTTAATAAATAGAAAGTTTGTTTTACTCAAACGTGCTGTTTGGTGTAACTGTTAAAACAGATTATAGATTATAACTTAACAGATTATAGATTATGACTTTAATTAGAAGCTGTTAATCTGTTTGGTATAACTGTTGGATTATAGATTTAAGTTGCTGAGTAATGTTTGTTAAATAAGCTGTGAAGTAACTTTTTTAATTAACTTTTATTTTTTATTATTCACTATTTGTCTACATTTCTCATAAATAATAATAATAATATTTTATAGTCCATTTGGGTCTTTTTCTATTTTTAAAAAAATAAAAATAAAAAAATTTAAGAGTATAATCGTAAATTAACATGTCCACAGCAGAAGCTAATAATCAGAAGCAAGGGGTGAGCAGCTTCTCAGAATCAGCTTTTTTGACTTAAAATAAGTTGTTAGAATCAGAATCTGTTTAAAATAAGTTTAACCAAACAGTCCAAATAACTTTTTAAAAGCCAGAAGCCATAAGTTGGCTCAAAAAAGCCCCACCAAATACCCCAAAGTCGTGTGGAAATAGTCAATCACAAATGTCCAGCATGGATAAAGTACACAAATTAACTTTTTGCCTTTGTATGGTTCCATTTTGACAATTGTGTTTTTAGCTGTGTTTAGACAAATTTGAAAAGTCTAAATAAATAAATTGTTTTTTGAAAAAAAAAAAAAAAAGCTCAATAAGGACTAAAAAAAACTTAAAATTGAATTGATTTTTTTTATTTGAATGATTTGTTTTTCTAGATTAGATGGACTTGAAAAGTAAAGAATTTTTATACAAAATTTTAAAAAATTACTAAAATTAAAAAGTTTATATAAAAAAAAAAAGTATATTCTTTGCTATTACTTGATGAAAGAGAATTTCATTGGACCGAGACCAACCTACCAGTAAAAAGTTGTAACAGACTCTAAATGAATGACTTGTCTCGATGGATTATTCAATTGTCATTTTATAAGAGTTTTTAGCGTGATTTGTTTAGGAATATGGATTTATTCTTATTATTATTAAGTATAACATTTAATTATTGATGAAAGTCATAGGCACTATTTTAAGGAATCAATTTTTAAATTTTTATAAGTATGAACTTGGTGGTAATTACACATTATGGAGTAACATTTTATACTTGCATAAAGTATAGAATAATTACGTGGTTATTTAATCTTCCAATTGATCTGCAATAAAAATGAATAAATAAATTCAATTTCATCACCTTTTCATAAGTCAAATGGCACCTTACCAGCTAGGATGACGTAGTCAACTTCCCAATTTAACATATTTCATTCAAATTCAATTGTAGTGTCGATATTTTATTAAGAAAAAAATACTCGAGAAGTCCACTTTTAAGGGTGTTTGTAGTATTAGGTTTAAGAATTATTTTATTTTGGTTGTAAAAACATGATTAATAATGGATTATTTTAGGAAGATGGTTAAAAGTTATCTTTTAACTTTTAACTTATTTTGGGTTATATTATCTCTCACATTTTTTATATTTTTTTTCAAAAAAAGTCAAAATAAATTAAAAAGTCAACTTTTAACCATCTTCTCAAAACAACCTAATATTATTTGGTAAAAAGAATTATTATTGTTCTGAAAAAAAAAATTCATTTTAGCCATTGTCGCCAGACTGCAGGTCATTGGACGTGGATGTCGAGGTTGTTGTGGTAGCTAGGGGTGGTAAATATGAATAGATAAGTAGACTAAGTAGATAGATATACGGCATATAAACAGATAAGTGAATGATATGTCGACTGATAAGTAACACTAGGCCCTCATTTGGCATGTTGGGTTGAGAAGCTAAAAGGTTAAAATAGTTATAAAAAAATAAAGTAGGCTGAAAAGTCAATAAAATAAAATGTTACATTTAAATTATAATTATTTCACTTACTTTTTACAAAAGTCAAAAAAAATCAAAAAGTCCAACTCAAACGAGACTTTTTAGTCCAGGCTAAAAGTCAAGGTCAAAAAGTTGACCAACTTCCCAAACGAAACCTAGATAGATAGGTGATGTGGGCAGATAAGTGGAATAATGAACAAATAAACAAATAGGTAAGACTAATATAGTCTTTGAAATGTTATTGTCTTATATCCTAGAAAATTAGAACTTTGGCTATTGTTCCAAAAATTCCAAAATACCCTTTTATTAATGGATTTTTTATTAAGTTTTTAGATGTGAAATTATCTTTGGTTATCGATAATTTTAATTACAGTGAAGAATAGATGTTCTTCAAAAGAAAATAAAATCTGATTGTGTGAGTCGATTTCTGACCACACTGCCAAACTGATACTCAGCTGAAGAACACCGGCAGAATAGATTAAGTCCGAACGACCTGTCACAGAAAGAAGAGATTCTAACGGTGGTTCATTCACCCGGAGGCACTCCGACGATCAAGTCAGTTATCTCTCAAAGATAGCAAAAGTGTTTAACTCACTATTCAGAATACAAAAAAATATACCTTTGAGCCATGAGGGTGCCTCTTTTTTATAGCCAACATTGACCTAATCCCAATAGAAGCCTAGCTCCAATGGATTCTGTCTTAATGCTAATCATGGACTCCTAGTTACATTGGGATGAACTCCCTAAAAGTCTTATCTTTATCCAAACTGAAGTCTTCTCCCAATTTAGGACTCTTGTCCCTTATCCGCTTATTCCGGATTTTGGTATCTTCGCAGATAACCTCGGCCTAGCCGAGATTACCTCGGCGTCATGAACTGGACACGTGGCACCTCGGCTGACACTTCGGTGCCACCTCAACCATGAGTTGTCATTTAAAAATTATGTTCCCACACTGATGCTTCCAGGTGAATTTTCCTTTATAATTTGGAGGTAGGTGCGTTTATTGGGATGTCCCTATATGAACTACTAAGGCTAAGTTTGGCATTCCATAAAAAATTTAAAAAGTCAAAAAGTCACTATCCTATTTAAGTCACATCATCTTATTTAAGTCACATCACCTCTCTACCACATCATTTCAAACCCAATCCATATTTCAGAAAAAATCAAAAAGTACACTTATTTAAAACATCTCAAACAACCCCTAAATTTAATGATCATATACTAATAAAATTATCAACACGGGTTCATCATCTGAAACTATGCAAAGTTTTTACCATAACTTGCAACATTTTTACAAGTAGTATATACAAGCAAAAAATGAAAAGGGACATAAATATAGAATTTATATTCAAAATGATGCGGTAAATTTAGATCATATCTATATATTATATAAGTAAAAAAAAGTTTCTAATCCATAAAATCTCTAAGAGTTTCAAGTTTCCAATCTAAATTTTATAATTTTTTGATTTTTAAAATTTAAAAGAAATCTTCTATTAGTTAATTCTTATTCAAGCAAAAAAATTAAAATTAAAATTAAAATTATCTTGATTTATGACTTTCAAATGGAAAGCATATCAAATCTAAAAAAAATAAAAAGTATATTACTCCATTTTAAAATTCAAATTTGAGGCTTACTAAATATGGAAAGTAATCTATTAATTTAAATTTAAAATTGACACAATATAAATTGAAAATTATAATGATCTATCTCATAATTTATAAGTTTTAAATATAAATTTAAAATTATCATAATTAGCTCATAATTTTTGTACTTAGAAGTAATAAGAGTGACACTGAGATTATTTATATATTTTACAAAAGAATGCCTTTAAGAAGAAATATTATGAGAGTTTCAAAACCTTATATAAAATCTATATACTATTATAATTACAAAATGTTGTCATCTTATTAAAGCTTAAAGTATATTAAAAGTATATTCTTAAAAGTATATTAAAGTTGCAATTTTTATTTTTATTTTTTTGATTTTGTTTATTTTTTGTTAATATGTGTCACAATATGATTGGTTTATAAATTAATTTTATATTCTTAAAATAAAATTTTAAATTTAGATTCTTCCTTATATTACTAGAATAAGATCAATATTCATTCCTTAATTTATGTATCTTTTATTAAATTATAAAATAAAATTTTAAATTTAAATTCTTTTTAAAATTATGTTACTACAATTAGAATGAAATCAATATTCACACGTGTCATAATATTATTGATCTAAACATAATATATTATTAAATACACGTATTCAAATTATTAATCACTATTAAAAGTTTATAGTTTTTTTTTTTGTTGTCATTTTTAGTTTTAAATTTTATAAAAATAAATAAATTATATCCTTCTAAACTATAAAGACTTAAACAATAATTTTTTTTAATACAAATATTTTTTTAACAAAAGACAAAAATATTAAGAAAATGAATGAATTTTTTAACAATTTCCAAACATAATAGATTCTATTAATTTTTTTATCTCAATTTTTAATTAAACAAATTAAAATAAATAAATAAATAAATAAATCTTTTTTGTTTTAATTAGTTAAGAAGTGACTTTTGCTAAAATCAAATAGAAATAAATATTTTTTTATATTAAAAGCAATAGTTGGTGAAACTTTTTTTTTTATATAATAAAAAAGAAAATGGCAGTTACATGTGATAATTTATTATTTCAACAATGCTACAGACCTACACTTTTACTTATAATGATGGAGCAAGCAAGTTGAGCCCCATGTTATTGAGTGTATAACAAATCAAGAGTTGATACATATGATACCATATCATTGTAGACACAATTGTGGGCATTTTTTGCGAGTTTTAAACATTTTTCTTATTGTTTAACTAGACATTTTTAGCACTTGCGAAATATGATAGATCTTTTTTTTTTTTTAATCTCAGTTGTCAACTAAGCAAACTAAAATGAAAAAATTTTGGTCAAATTGTTAAAAGTGACTTTTGCTAAAACAAATAGAAATAAATGTTATTTTTTTAATAAAAGTGATGGTTTGTGAAATATCTTTTTTTATTTAAAAAAAAAGGGTATAGGTAATAATTTATTGGACATCTATAATTATTTTCAAATCAAATGAGAATATCATTCTAAATTTTCTTCTTACCTTTTTTTTTTTATCTAGAAACTTTTATTTTGTAAGAAATTTAATTTTATTATATTTAAATATTTTATTATAATTTTTAAATTTTAAAAAAATTATATTTAAATTATTTTATGTCATTATAAAATGTAATTTTTTTAATATCAACTTATTTGATGATCCCGATCTAAAAGTGTATTTGCTTTTATTCATAAATATTAAATTTTTAATTAATATTATTTATTATTAAAAAATAAATTAGCAAAAATTTTTTTATATTTATATATAATTTTGTTTCGATTGCTCGAGTTATTTTGTCCCTCTGCCTAAATCCATTCAAATTTATTTGAATTTTAGAATTTTACATAACTTGTCACCACATAAAAAATTATGTTACACAATTTTTAAAAATTTATAAACTTGATTTGAGTTTCTTGGACTCAACTTGCCCAAATTTATAATTTTGGTAAGAGGGTTGAAAGTTATATGATTAAAGTCTGTATAGTTCGAGTCTGCAAGCATGACCTTTTCAATCTTTCTATTAGTCAATCAGTCTAAAGCCAAGCGCATCGACCTTACCCTCTCGTAGTGCTTGATAATTCTTTTGACAATAAGTTAAAAAAGTCAGTTTTTTGATATTTTAGTTTTTTTATACAAAAAAAACTACTAAAAAAATTAAAAAATTAAAAAATTATCTTTTTATTAACTTTTCAAAACACTCCAATGATCAAAGCGGGCGAGCAAACACTCTCCTTTAAAATGGAAGTAATGTCGTACATTTGAATCAATGAATCTATCGGGACAGTATTCCCTTTTATATCTGTTCGTTGTTAGCTTTTGAGGGAGTGGTTCCTGGAGGTTCAATTGATGCTTCCAATTGTGGTGCGTGTCGGGTGATATCCTTTGAGTGAGCAAGCATCTGTTCGTTTTGAATACTACTTGTTTCTTTCGGAGTGTCAGTTGTGATAAATTAAAAATTAATACATAAATTATAGTAAAATTATAAAACTTAAATTATAAATTTTAATATTTTTTCTTTGTTTTCATAATTTATATTAAAAATCTAACTATTTATATTATTTTGTAAACATATTTTATTAAGTTTTTTCACATCCCGTGCATAGCACGGATTTTCACTAGTTTTTTTTTTTTAAAACAAAAGCTCCATGTGATATCACTACAATAAATTAAAATTTTAGAGTCAAATTTAAATTATTTTTTAATAATATATTTTAATATTAAAAGTTTCATTGTTGTATTTTTAGTGACAAAATTATACATTTAGTTATAAATTATTATCTTTTTGGAAACAAATTTATCTTAAAAAGTAAATTTTTTTGACACTAAATCATTTTGTTCCTAAAAATGTATTTGTAGCAACATTTTTAAAATTTTACCATTAAAAATCTTTTATTTATTTATTTATTTTTTAAGACGACCTCGTATTGATAACCTTTGCAATTGTCTTTTGGAAAACGTTTGGTCCCTGTATATGTTTTATATGTTCAAGGAAAAATGCATAGGGCCTCCAGTGGGAGTGCTGGAGTCCCTTTTGATTGGTCCAAAAAAATATATATATATATTTTTTTTCTTCCATTGCCAACCCCCCACGTGGAGGTGGGGGTGCTGGGGTCTGCATAGCTGGGGGTCTCCAGCAAGACAAGCTGCTACTATATTATTCTGGTATAATTTTGTATAAATTTTATATATGTGAATTATTTTCTATTGAAAAAAGTATAAAAATAAAGAAATCGATTACATAATTGTACACAACTATTTTATCTGGCGAGCGGATCCTCTAGAGTAACTCTCTAGAGTGATCTCCTAAAGTGGATGATCGGACGGCTGTGGTTAAGCCTCACCAAAACGACGTCGTTTTGGTGAGGACTTTCAAAAAAAAAAGAAAAACCAGATTCGGGGATTTCAAACTTCCCCCCATATGAAGAACTATACAGACAGACGGCGGGAAGAAGCGAGCGAAACGAGAGAGCGAAGAAGAGTTTGTTTGAGGGCGATACCTGCATCCCCGTTGCCCCGCCGTCGTGCCGTCACCCCTGCTCTGCTCCAATCGATTGAAACGTATATAGGTATAGTTCGATTTTGTTTTTTTTTTTGTCTCTTCTAAATCGAAGTTTCTGAATCTGTGGGTTTGTGTCTGAATCGAAGTTTCTCTTATACATATATGAACAAGGATTGTTTTTAAATTTACAGATTCATGTTTTAGAAGAGACCAAACCCACAGATTCATGTCAGACATCAATTTTAGTATCTGAACAAGGATTGTTTTTTTAGAAGGGATTGTCTGAATAAACCCACAGATTCATGTATGAAGCTGTACACGAACGAATTGATGCTCTTTACAGATTCAGACATCAATTTTAGTATCTGAACAAGGATTGTTTTCTTAGAAGGGATTGTCTGAATCGAAGTTTCTCTTAGGGTAGAATTCATGTCTGTAAATTTAACAATCAATTCCATGTTTGATAATTGAACCCTGAAAGAATCATTAGTATATGGAACTTAAACTTTGAAGCCCAAAACAAACACAACTGAACTCTCAAACTTATTTTAATAAGAGGCACACTCAGAATTTTATTGAAAGTATTAGTGAAGCAGTTATAAAAAAAAAAAAAAAGGGAACAAAACTACAAAAGAAATACATTGATCCTTAAAGGAGGCATGGCCAAACAATTTGCAGTGGCTTATGTACTAGTAGAATTTAAACTTTAAGTCAAAATTGAATCCACCAGGAGTATGCAGCACTGTTTATTGACAGAAGCAACATAAATAGTTTAGGTAACATATTTTTAATTATATATTTGGAACAATAGTTTAGATATATATATATATATATATATATATAGATTTGAATTCGATTCTCTTTCAGTGTGTTCAGTATGTTGCAGAGACTGTTCTCTTTGAACTTTGTAATCCAATCAACAATAAAAATGAATAACATGAGACATGCCCTCTCTCATTTTTTTTCCATGCACTGTTAATTGCATTTTCTAAACCATTTCTTGATCTATAATGTTCCTTGTTTCTTTATATATATTCAGGTGGTACATTTGTTATTCGTTGATTATCTTATTCAGTTTGTATACAGTTTTTATGCTAATATTGAGCACTTCTTAATTTTTTAAGTGACTTGGCACATTCAGATGGAACCTAACAATCATGAGAATGACGGGGGTGAGTGTGATTGGAAGCCTAGAGTTCGCATGACGTTTGATACAAAACAAGAAGCTTATGATTTCTATAATACTTATGGAGGAAGGTTGGGTTTTAGTATTAGAAGGGGTTATGTAAACAAGAGCAAAGACGGGCAAATCACTTCAAGGCAATTTGTTTGTAATAAGGAGGGATTTCGGGTTGTCGACAAGCGAGATCCATTAACAAAAAATCCTAAGCAGGAAGTAAGGACTGGTTGTCAAGCCCGACTTGTCATTAAGTGGGATAGGAATATGCAGAAATTTTTTGTTAGTGATTTTGTTGAACAACATAATCATATCTTTGTACCAACAGAATGTACGCATATGTTACCATCCCAAAGGAAGATATCTACACCATAGGCAACTGAAATAGATTTAGTCGAAAAATCTGGAATCCGTCTTAATGCTGCATTTGAGCTTATGGGTAATGAAGTTGGTGGTAGGGAGTCACTTGGGTTTACAAAACTTGACCAAAAAAATTATTTGAGAATGAAGAGACAAAACAGTTTAGCATATGGGGAGGCAGGTAGCATTTTGCAATATTTTCGTGACAAATCATTGGAGAATCCATCTTTTTTTTACTCAGTCCAATTAGATAATGAGGAGCAGATTATGAATATATTTTGGGCCGATGCTCAGATGATCATGGATTATGGGCAATTTGGTGATGTTGTCACTTTCGACACTACTTACAAGTTAAATAGTGCACATAGACCATTTGCGTCTTTTGTTGGATTGAACCATCATAGGGAAACTGTGGTATTCGGTGCAGCTTTGATGTATGATGAGACCGCCGATTCTTTCGTATGGCTTTTTAGAAGATTCTTGGAGGCAATGTCAAGTAAGGCTCCAAAAATAATTTTTACGGATCAGGATGCTGCAATGGCTAAGGCCATACCTATTGTCATGCCTAACACAACCCACCGCCTTTGCACTTGGCATTTGATGCAAAATACATTAAGGCATGCAAATTCTATCTTCAAGGATAAGGCGATGAAGGATAAGGGGATGAAGAGTGTTTTATACACGTTTATGTACGACATTGAGGATGAGGAAGAGTTTATGTTAAAATGGGAGAAAATGCTTGACAAGTATGAAGTAAGAGATAATCATTGGTTGAAGTTAACATTTGGGGTGAAGGAAAAATGGGGTTGGCCATATGTTAGAAACGCATGGGGTGCGGGCATGAGTAGCACCCAACTTAGTGAATCCTTTAATGCTTTCTTGAAGGATTTCATTCAGTCTGATCATAACTTAATGCAATTTTTCATGCATTTTGATCGAGTTCTGTCTGAGAAAAGGTACAAGGAGTTACAAGCCGAATATGCTCTATGCCAAAAGTTGCCCAGGGTGAATATTAAAGTGAAGATTATGGAGCAAGCTGCAGATGTTTACACAAATAAAATTTTTGAAGAATTTCAGGATGAGTATGTCAAGTCCCTTGAAGTCAACATTGAAGAAATTGAAAATGATGGTGAGAGTACCGTTTACACGGTTCTTGATAGTGATGGTATAAAGGTGAGGAAGGTGAGGCAGGGGTGTGATGATTCGGTCACTTGCAATTGTAGGAAGTTTGAAATGAAGGGCATTTTGTGTAGTCATTGTTTGAAGATCCTTAGAGAAAGACTGAAATTGAAAGAGATTCCTTCACAGTATATTCTGAAGAGATGGACTAAAAAAGCAAGATCTGAAAATGTAAAAGATAGGTGTGGACATGATATTCAGGTTGATGTAAGATTGCATCAAACTTCACGTTATAGGTCATTGATGGCAATATTCAGATCCGTAGCGTGTAGAGCTTCTGAAAGTGACGAAACATATAATTTGACGGTCGAGAAAGCGGATGAATTAATTGCAGACATTGAAACCATGTTAAGCGCAAAATTCAATATGCCTTGTTCAGATACTATTCAACAAGAAAGCCCCCCCAACGCATGCCCCGAAAGCTTTGGAGTGGATGGTGTAGCGGATAAAAATGTAGTCCAAGCAAAAGGACTCAAGAGAAAAGAGTGCACTAGCAAGGGACGAAGGCGGACAAAAGGTGGTTTGGAGCTTGCCTTGGCAAAGAAAAATAAAACAAGTTCACATAATGCTTCTCAAACTTCCATGTCTGTTACTCCTCAAACTCCTCCCTTATTTTCGACAAGTGCTCCTGAAGCACCTCCCTTAATTCGTCAGTCGGCTCCTTTATTTTCAAGTGTTCCTCAACTTCCTCCATTCTCGCCGAGTGTTCCTCAAGTTAGAGCTTCTTCGTCTCAATTTATGTATCTCGCCTATGATGTAAGTTAGTTTAATAACTTGTTTTAGTACGGATTTGTGGCTGCCTATTATCATTTTAGATTGATATGTGTTTGTTATTGTTGCAACCAAGTTTTCTTCATCACAATATGCATTTTTCAATGTCATCGATGTATTCCGTTCATGGAACCTATCAAGCATTGCTTAACAATGCAAGTAGTTATCACTCGCAAGCTTCAAATAGTCCCGCATGTAGTGAAGTAATTTTTTTTTCACCTTTCCTCTTTTATTTTGTCATCCATTCGTTTAAAGTTCCATTTTATTTTATGGTTCATTTGATGTAATATTATTTTATTTTTTTTGTAGGTACTATATGGTCGTGGTCGTGGTCGTGGGCATGGCCATGGGCATGGGGATGTGGATCACGCGCCAACATCTTAGCATTATTTTGTTTAGGGAATTTTTGTGAAATTTTTGTTGGATATGTAATATTCAAAACCTTTCATCAAACTGTTGCTAAAAATTTTCTGTTGAAATTACTCAGTAAATGTTGCTGAAACTTTGGTTGAAATGTTGAAATTTTGATTAATTTCATGAAACTGTTGTTGAAATAAAGTTGCTGAAATGTTATTGAAATTGTTGCTGAAATTTTGCTGAAATGGAGTTAAAATGTTGCTGAATTTGTTGTTAAATTGTTGCTGAAATAGAGTTAAACTGTTGCAGATTTTTTGGTTGAATAATGCTCAAATGTTGCTGAAATAGAGTTGATTAAATGTTGCTGAAATTTTGCTGAAATGGAGTTAAAATGTTGCTGAATTTGTTGCTCAAAAGTTGCTGAAATTGAGTTGAAACCTGTTATACAACTTTGAACATTTCATATAATATAGCAACCTGTTATACAACATTCAACATTTAAACATTTTCAATACATTTCAGAAACCTGTTATACAACATTCAACATTTTCAACATTTTCAACATTTCAACATTTCAACATTCAACATTATTCAACATTTCATAAACCTGTTATACAACATTCAACATTTTCAAACCATCACATATAATACACATTGTTAAGCAACCAACATAATTCAATAGATTTCACAAACTATTCATTCAACATTTCATCTCAAACAAAGCTGTTGCACACTTGTTTTTACAAACTTTCAGATTTTTAAGCACCAAAAAAAAAAAATTACAAAACAAGTACAAAAGTATATTACATTCATAGCATGCTCCAAAACCTAAGAACTGAGTCATTTACATGATAAAGTACAAAAATACACAAAATGCAATGACATAAGTTATTGCCTTCAATATCTTTTCAATCCTTTGAAGCCTTCTATCATGCTCTCCAAGCCTTGTCCTTACATCATTCATTTCTTCTGTTCTTGAATCTGTTCGAGGTCCAACATTGGCACGGATTGATGAGATAATGTCGTCGTCGTCGTCATTTGTGAACCACTTGAAGTAATTGCAGTGGTTGTTCGAAGTCTACAATGGACAAGAATCAATTAATCAATAAAAGACTAATGAAATTTGTAAAAAGTAACAGATTCATTTATATAACAGGTACTTACATATTTTCTTGGGCAAACAAAATATACACGACCTTCATTTCCATTCGCATTGGTTTGTACAATACGCACGGAAGCTATTCTTCCACAATTACAAAACCTTGGCTTCAATCTTAAGTTCGTATTATCAATAGAAGATGAAGCCATTTTTTATTCTGCATAAAAAAACAAGTTATTAACAAGTGTCTTAGGAAAGTCAATAGAAGACACGGTGTTCCACAGTTCCAGCAATGCACTTCTTGAAAACCAGGGAATGTCAGAAACATGAAGAGAAAATTCCCGAGTACATCTAATTGAAATATTGATGCTAGTGAGAAAGTTGTCTCTGTATAAGGATTAACAATTAAATTGCATTATGTGGTCAGATCTGTGCATCAAAGTCATCCAGCATACTAAGTAAATAAGACAAATCAAGCAATTAATTTATACATAATAAAGAACACATTTCCCTTATAGAATTCATCTCCTTGGCATTATTAGTGGAGGACTGGTAGGTATATCTCTGCTGTACCCAATTGCATTGGATATAGCATCTATTTCCATAGTTGATGTAAGATTTAATATGCAAAGTTGTCTTATAGCTCTCACTTTTTGTGTGTCTGTCTATAAAGTGATTTGATTCTGTGCTGAAAACTCCAAAACTGATCCTAATCACCAAATGTTCATAAGTTCATATTGTCAAATTTTTGTTAATAGCTCTTTACCTTGACTATGTGTAAGTTAGAAGACCTTATTTCAAAATCTCTGGTAAACTGGTATCCAATTCAAGATATAATACCTTAAAACAAGGACCATATCAAGCATCCTGTCACAGATCTTGATTATATGAATTTGACAAATTATCAATGTTTTTCTTTATGCAATTGAATCACAAGTAACAATTCCGCACACATTAAGGGATACATTAACAAAACCCCACTACTAATAACCACAAGCCTTGTTATTAGCTCCAGATATCTGAGCTGAGCTGGGTTGGGCCCTTAGTATTCACTTTTTATTTATTTATTAAAATAAGTTGCATTTTCAAAGACTGGCAACAAGGGAATTATTTCACCTCATAAACTTGGATAAGCAAATGAAAAGAAAGCGAGAAGAATTTAATAACAAGACAAGAAGATTTTCACGCACAAACCACACAAAGCATGCATTACAAATACCTCTGCATGCACAGCTAGCAGAGTATGCAATAACTTTACAGCAGCATCTCCCAGACCATTTCATGAGGTTATTCATCAAAATAAAAATGCAAAGCAGTGGATGGAATGGAAGAAACCAATAGCAAATAGTAGCATAATGATCTTTTTGGGGTATTTTAAATTGAATAAGATTTTAAGAATTTAGTAATTTATTGAAAGTATTGGGGAAAAAATTTAACTTCAGTTTGTCAAAGCTAAATAAGAACCCAGACACAGATGGCTATATTTACCAATCTCTTGTTGATTTCTGCTTCCACAAGATGAGCTAAAAGTTTCTGTGTCTTAATCTGGAAACGAACACAAAAAGGAAAACAATAACCACAAGCCTGGTAATCAACCAATTTTGAATTCCATTTACAATATCCAAAAAAAAAAAAAGGACCTAAACAGTAGGCCATTTTCAAAAAACAATTTTTAAATCAAAATTTTAAAAATTAACTCAAAAAAATGGAACTAAACACAGTGATCCCAAAAATGGAACTCAAGAAAAGGCAAATCCCAAAGCCTAACAGGTATCACAAATTAAAGCCAAATCCCAAACCCTAACACAAATACCAAACAAAATCCAACCCGAAACACTCCCAATCGACTAATGTATGGAAAAAAATTGAAGCCGAATGTAAACGTAAACCCTAACTTCACTATGATTCAGGTTTACCTCGATTCGCTGTCGCAGGCTCCCCGTTCGTCCTCCATCGTGGTTCATCGTCCTCCGTCCTTCGTCGTGGTTCGCCGCCGTTCGTCCTTTGAACTCCAAACACTCCTTTGAGCTCCTTCACAGTCTCCCCCTCTCGCCGTGTGTATACATATGGGGGCAATTTGGGGGAATTTTGAAATCCCTTTTGAATCCCCGAATCTGGTTTTTCTTTTTTTTTTTAAAGTCCTCACCAAAACGACATCGTTTTGGTGAGGCTTAACCACAGCCGTCCGATCATCCACTTTAGGAGATCACTCTAGAGAGTTACTCTAGAGGATCCGCTCACTTTTATCTGGGCATAAGAACCTTAAAAAATGTGAGACTTATCTTATATGGGAGAGTTATATTCAATTTTATAATTTATTTTTGTAAAAATAGAAAAATTATTTTTCAATTTTATTTATTACTCTTGGTACTGCCAATGATGGACCTAGAGAGGGTAGAGGAGGCGATCGCCTCTCCAATTTGAAAAACCTCCGTCATGATAGGAGTATTAATTATAATGGGTAAATTACACTCATACCTTTGAGGTTAAGATTTAATACACATCAACTCCTAACATTTGAAAAATTATACTAACTCCCTATTATTGTAACTATATAGATAGAATGAAAATATTGAATTAATGCACTCTCTTTTTTCTTACTTTGTTTTACTTCCTCTGTTTTTTTTTTTCCTTCGCTTTGCTTTGCTTTACTTTTTCTTTCAATGTAATTTCCTTTATTTTTCTACTATGAGTTGTTACTTTTTATATAAGTAAGGGGATTTATAAAATGAGACTATTAACCACAAATGTGAGAATGTAATTTTCAAAATGTCAAGGTGTAAAATGTAATTAGACCAAACATCAGAAAGTGTCAGTGTAATTTACTCAATTATAATTATTTCCAAATTATAGAGGTTCGCCTCCTCTAAGTATCTTCTTCTTCTTCTTTTTAATATATATACAAATTTAAGTGGTTCTCTTGATTTTTTAAAAATCTAAGTGGTTACTCCTCTATAATTATAAAACAGTGGATCAAAGTATAAAATTAGACAAAATATAATAAAAAATTTCATAACTACTATTGATGACAAGCCATATTTTTAAATAGTAAATCAAGGCATTAGCTAGTTGTTTGTATGAAAAATTATTTAATAATCTCAGAACATCACGTGATCATATTCTAAGACAATTTTCAATTACTTATCTCTCATGTTGTTCTCTTATTCTCAACATGAATCGTGGGCCCCTACCCTTTTATACCAATCAAAATCTTATCGAGTATCACATGTCCATACTCTGAGAATACTGAATAATCACCCTTATTTGCATATGTTTTCATCTTATTTTTATTTTTTATATGTCAATAAAAATTAATATTATAATCTATATTTTGTATTTAAATTTTTTTGTTAATATGTATATTTTCGTTCCTATATAAATATCCTAGATACCGGTACATATCTCTTACAACAATTATAATATAGAATAATGTTATTAAAGATTCGTTTGACATGAAAGTTTGGGTTGGATTAGGACTGTTTTAATCTCAAAAAAGACAAAATATGTTAAAAAGTAAATAAGATAAAATATCACATCTAAATTATAATTATTTCATTTCATTTTTTCTCTCATAAAATTTAAAAAAATCAAAAAACTTATTCCAAATAAAAAATTTTAACCTCAAATTAAATAATTAAAATGTCAAAAAAAATTAAAAAAACTAACTCACATTGCAAACGTAGGCTAAATTTCAAAGGCCGCAACACTCATGGGATATATTTATTTAAACTATAATAAGTTAAACAAGGTGGTTATGATGAGTCATTTAGACAGAGAAGGTATATTATATTAGTATATAATATGTGGTTTTTAGGTCTTTTTTGTCATAATTTAAAAAAAAATTAAAATTTAAAAAGTCATTATCTTATTTAAGTTATATCATCTTATTTAAGTCATATTACCTTTCTATTACATCATTTCAAACCCAATCCACACTCAATTCATATTTCATAAAAAGTCAAAAAGTACACTTAGGCCAAATTTGGGAAGATAAGAAAAAGCCAAAAAGTCAAAGAGTTACTCAAAAAGTTAAAAAGTTAGCACTATTCACCAAAAGTCAACAACTACGGCTGCACAACTCCCAATCCTAATTTTCCTCTACAAATCAATTTTTATAATTTTTTAATTTAATACACATTTTTTTATAAAAAATCAAAAAATTAACTCAAACATCCATATTTTTTTTCTTAATTTTTTAATCTAAAAAGACAAAAAATACACTTACATCCCAAACAATTCCTTATTTAAATCATTCCAAATTACCCATTAATTTGAATTGCACAAGTATTACTTTTAAAAATAATCATTATTTTATTAATACAAGGGAAATCTATAAGTCACTTTCATTGTTTGTCATTCAAGGATCTCCGAATATGACTCTTGTTTAAGCGAAGTCCAATATTAATTTCAAACTTGTTAATTCAAATATCTCGAATTTTGGAGTTAGGTTGTCAGAAGGTAATTAGTATGTTTGGTTTGTGTTTGGAAAATGAGTTTTAGAAAAAAAAATTTAAAAAATTATTTGATTTGAGTTTTTTTCAAACAATTTTTAAAATCATTTTATCTCTCTTACACATCAATCAATCACTTTTTCTCTGTTCTTTTTTCTTCGCAATCACTTTTTCTCTCATACACATCTCTTCAAATTCTCTCAAAATATCAAATCATCCCAAACTCCTAAAAAAACAACTCTCCTAAAATATACAACCAAACAAATCAAAAAAATTTCTAAACTCTCTCTCCAAATTTTTTTTCAAAAACAACTCTTCAAAAAACACACCAAACAAGTAAATTTTTAATTCTGGTATAGATGGTTTTTCTTTTGATAGAATCGGAAGGGAATTAGTCAAGTTTTCATGTAAATTGATCCAAATATTCTTCATCGCTAAAAAAAAAATTAAAAAATTTGAAATAAAATCTATAATTAAAATTTAAAATCAAATCAATTAAAAATGTAAGAATCAAAATAACATAATAAATAAAATATAAAGATCGTCAGTATAATTTGTCCAAAATTTAACGTCACTATAATATTGATGATGTGATGTTATTAATATCATTAATAATTTACAAGTAGAGAGTGAACCTCATTTTTCAACGTGAGCATAAAAACAAGGGCTTATTAAATAATGAAATCACCATGTAATGTGCCTGTTTGGCAGAGTTTAATTACAGCTTATTCAGCTTTCAGCTTAATTTAAGTTATTTTGATGTGTTTAGTTTAGCTTATAGCTTATAGCTTATAACTTTTTGGAAGTCAGAAATCAGCTTATTCTTTAAGTGGGGCAGGAGATGCTTTAAGAATAAACTGGAAATCAGCTTAAACTGAAAGTTATAAGTTATAAACTGTTGAGACATAAGATATAAGCACTTTCCCACAACTCTACCAAACAGGGCTAATATCACCATTGTATTGAAACTTTTTTCCACAGCCACACACGCGAATACCATCGGATTTTCACAACTATTTTGACTTATATTCCCACTATACAATTCGCATTTTCTTAAATTTCAGAGCCTACACCTAATGAAAAAATTTATGTTCACACTCATTTTTCTGGGTATATGATACGCTTTAATTATTTTTTTATATGGTTCTTAATTATGATTTGAGGTTGTGTGTGGTTGAGAGATTTCAAAACTCAATTATATCTATTGATTTGAGTGTGGTGTTTGATTAGAGTTTTTAAAAATTGATTTCACATCACTTTTGAAAACATGTTTACCCAGTCATCCTTGTGGGTGTCCCTCAGGACATTCGGCCGAAACAGTGTTCGTGTTTTTTTTTACACTTATTATTTTTATATTTTAAATAAAAAATATTTTCAGAATTTTTTTTAATACTTTTTATGAGTTTTGAATAGAATTTTAGATTGTATGTTTGGTTATGAATTGTAAATTTTTGAATCAAATATCATATGTCACGTCAAAAATTTCAAACTCAATTCAAAACTCGTAACAAAATAAATTTTACACACTCAAACCATAATTCAAAAACTCACAAATTCAAAATACAACTCTATTCTCAAATCATAATTCTAAAACTATATCAAACACTACCTAATTTATTTATTTATTTATTTTTTTTTTAAGATTATGATCATTGGAGTGTTGTTTATTGTGAAGGTGGTTAATTAAGTCATAACTTAAAAGAAAAATTAATTATTTCTCAAGTGTTATTTTTATATGGGCAAATTACTAACACCCCTTCGAGATTTGAGTAAAATACGGATTCTCTCTTGAGATTTGAGAAATTACATCCTGCTCCCTGAGGTTTATATTTGCATAACAAATTGCCTCCTCATTTGTTATGCAAATATAACCCTCAGGGGATAATTTGTAATTTCTCAAACCTTAAGGAAAATCTATATTTTAGTCAAACCTCAAGAGAGTGTTGATAATTTGCCCTATTTATATTTAGTTATAATTAAAAACATCATAACTTATGTGGTGACCCAAAAAATATCAGTTTATTGGGGGTGACTCAAACAAGTTTTAATTATGAACCCAACTCAAATAATGAAGTCCATCAAACAAATATCACATTCCCTATCTATAAAAAGAAGGTATTCTACGGAATAGAAAGATGCATCACCTCTCTGTAACACAACACACACACCCTCTTCAATTCTTTATTTTATTTCTTTAATTCAAGTTGTTAACTTTATCATCAGAGTGTTCCCAGCCGGCAACCTCGGTTGAGTGACGCCGACAATACTTATTTTTGCAAATCTACAAGGGTCAAACTTATCTCTTCATTAGATCTCATTAACAATTTATGTGAAGAGGTTTTTCAGACCTCATAACTTTTATATATATATATATATATATATATATAAAGTTTGTATTGTAGAAGCATGATGTTTGTTATTGAGAGGGTAATTTATATGCAAAATTGGGCCGAGCTGGGCCTTTATGGGCCTCAGTACGAAGGGCTGAGTAAGGAGGCCATAAAGTTAGTCCAGTCTTGAAGAGGCTTAAAGTTAGCCCGATCTCAAGCCCAGAAGGTAGACCGGTCCGAGTTACTCTTGATATTAGTCCGGTTGAATGACGCTTTGTAGTTGGACCGGTTTAAGGATGCGTTGAACTTATATCGGTTAAGGCACAGTATGGTTAGTTCGGTCTAAAAGCCTTGCTAGAAGTTAGATCGGTTTAGACTTAACACTGTTGACAATAGAGGAACTGGAGTAGGAACACTAAAGGTAGAACCGAACTAACGATAGTTCGGTCTACTCTGTGGCTCGGCGTGATCATGATTACTTCGGTCATATTGGAGTTCGGCCATGGTAAAAACCATCTCACTTGGTTTAAGCAGTGAGGGGGGTGTTGAAGGATAAGCATTATCTTTCAGGAGTATGAATCCTAGGAGGACTCTACATGGAGGAGTAGGAGTCCTACTAGGATTGTGCCACGCAAAACCTATAAAAGTTCACAAACATCACCTTTGGAGAGGTAACACAACTTTGTTTTCTGAATACACAGAGCTTTTGTCTATTTGTCAAGCTTACTGACTTAGGCATCGGAGAGGTTTCCAGCACACACCCGCCGGCTAGCTCACGTTTGTGTTTTCAGGTGATAAAGCGGCGACGTACGGAGAAGCGCAGACTTGATCAACAGGATTATACGAGAAGGTTTATTTCTTTCCAGTACAATTGGCGCCGTCTGTGGAAAAAACAGACAGGACAAAACCTCTTGATCAAACTTTACCTCTTTAGGAACAATGGCGCACAATAAAGAATTATCACAGTCCGCCATCGACGGGCAAACACCAGATGGGGGTGCAAGGCGTGAAGGACTACCTTCTATCCCTCCCATGGCGGACCTAGAGTCCCAACGACATAACTCCAAGAGGGATACTAGGGGGAGGCGGCGGACTAACAGCCCCCATCACTCTCGTTCACAAAGTCCTGACAGGCAAAGGCGGAGGATTGATCCTCAAGTTCTGGAGGATTACGTGAAGGAGCAAGACGAATTAATAAGGAAGATGGTGGCGGACATGGAGGCCTTGAAACGCCAAATGAAGGGAAAAGGAGTGGCGACAGGAGAGGGGCGCAAAAACAAGACGCCCCATCGCCGCTCAGAAGACCATGGAAGGCATTCCACACAATCACAAACAGAGAGTAGAAGCCTCAAGACAGGCGATACTCAGTCTAGAACCTCCAGAACTCGTTACTCCAGGTCTGAGAGAACGAGATCATTGAGGTCTTACACAGAGGGAAATACCTACCGACCCTCACACTCGCACCAAACATCATCCAAACAGATGGAGTTGCCCAGATCATCCGATTTGCGGATTATGCTGGAAGAAAAGGCACGGTGGAAGGAGGACACCAGGGCGCGCGACCCTCGCAGAGTTTCTGCCCTTCAACGATTGGCTCCTCGATCGCATGGAAGCGTCCAGGTTGGAATGCCATTACCATGCCCTGCCTACGAATCGACGGACAAAGCATTAGCAAGGCTGCAGACCTCGCCGTTTGTTCCGGCGATCGAAAACGCGCCCCTGCCTTCAGGCTTCCTTCAGCCTAAATTCACCATGTACGAGGGAAAGACGGACCCCTACATTCACCTAAGCCACTTCCGCCAGGTTATGGCGGTATATCGGCGAAACGAGGCTTTAATGTGCATCCTCTTCCCATCAAGCCTTGGCGACCTAGGCTTGACTTGGTTCGAAAAACTTCCAAAAGGCAGCATAGCCTCCTGGACACAATTGGCGGAGGCGTTCGTCACAAGGTTCAGAACGAACACCAAAACCCCGGTGGAGATTGACCAACTGCTCTACATCGACATGGGTGAAAAAGAGACGCTAAGATCCTACAATAGTCGATACTGGGAGACATTCAACCAGATTGGGGACTGCCCCACCAATCTCGCCATTGCACAATACAAAAGAGGCCTACCAGTCGGGAATAGACTAAGGGACTCCATCACCATGACACCGCCCCTCACCATGGAATCCCTGATGGAAAGAGTGCATCAGCACATCAGGGTGGAGGAGGATGGCGCACGTGCCAAAGCAAAATCTGGCGCGACCACAGTGCCAGAAAAGAAGACCTTAGCAAAGGTCAACGCGGTAGATCGTCCGAACAGAAACGGACGTGACAGGTGAGACAACGGAGAGGACCAGGATAAAAGATGGTTGAGGGTCCGCACAGCCATAACCACGGTATTCAAAAAACCGATCTACCGAATTCTAAGTGAAATAAGAGATGAGCCTTTCGTCAGATGGCCAGCCAAACTAGGAGAAGTGCAGAAGGACTACGACGAAAGATCACGGTGCACCTTCCATAAAGAAAAGGGGCACCGCACTGAGAATTGCACGTCATTGAGACAGCACCTGGAGGAGTTGGTGGCAGCAGGACACTTGGATAAATACATTAAAGGAGGGACGAAACCAGCCCCCCAGGACCATAATAACCCCAACGGGATACCAGTCGACGCCCCACCTCAAGGCATTATCAATGTGATACATGGAGTCTTTGAACCTGAGCGTGTATGCGAGCTCAGGGGATCAATCAAAAAGGCTGAACACTTTAGAGAGGTGGGAAGTGCCCAACCTGCCATCAAGAAGGGGAAGACAGAGGCCAAAAACGTCATGTCTTTTTCAGATAAAGACTTGGAACGGATATATTGCCCTCACAATGATGCCCTGGTCGTCACTCTCCGAGTCAAGGATTTTGACGTCAAGCGGATTCTGATTGACTAGGGTAGTTCATGTGAAATCATGTACTACGAAACATTTAAACAATTAAAGCTACAAGACAAAGACTTGGCGCCTGCCATATCTCCCCTAATTGGATTCAACTCCATGCCAGAATGGCCCGTCGACAAAATAATTCTTCTAGTTAGAGCAGGAAGCGTGACGAAACAAGTGGAGTTCTGGGTATTGAAAGTCCCCTCCACTTACAACATCATCTTGGGCAGAACATGGCTGTATGTCATGCGATCTGTGGCGTCATCCTACCACCAAGTAATACGGTTCCCCAACGATACCGGGGTAATTGAAGAAGTCTGTGGAGATCAGATCATGTCGAAGTAATGCTTCGTCACGGTGAATGGCAGCCGCGCTACCAAAGGATACGTTCATTCGGTGGAAGAACCTGAGAGCAATGAGCTATTCGCAGATGTCGGCAAAGCGGCTGATCAGAAAGCGGTGGAGGACTTGGTAGAGGTAAGGATAGATGAAAAGAACCCAGATAAGTTCTTTTTGCTCGGTTCGTCGTTGTCCAGCACTGAGAGATTAGAGGTGTTGGAATTTTTGACCTCTAACATCGAAGTGTTTGCCTGGACGCCATACGCCATACGACATGCCAGGTATTGATCCCAACTTCATCTGTCACCAACTCAATGTCCACCCATCCGCCAGACCAATCATCCAACGCACACGCAGATCGGCATTCCACCATACCAAGATAGTGGCGGAAGAAGTAGGTAACCTGCTGGAGGCAGGAGCAATTAGAGAAGTGCACTACCCAAGATGGATCTCCAACACAGTCGTAGTGCCAAAGAAGAATGGCAAGTGGCGTGTCTGCGTCGACTATAAAACAGTTAACAAGGCGTGTCCAAAAGACAGCTTTCCTCTACCACGGATAGATCAACTGGTAGACCTAACGGCGGGGCACAACCGACTTAGCTTTCTGGATGCATACAGAGACTACCACCAAATCGCCATGCATAAACCAGACCAGGAGGTCACATCCTTTACAACTCTAAGAGGACTGTACTGTTAAAGGTCATGCCCTTTGGCCTAAAGAACGCAGGGGCAACATTACAACGAATGGTCACCAAGATGTTTGAACCATTGTTAGGCTGAACAGTGAAGGCTTACATCGACGACATGGTGGTCAAGAGCAAGGATGAGAATGACCATCTCAAGGACCTAGGTGAGATGTTTGAGATCCTGAAAGAGCACAAGTTGTGCCTCAATGCGTCCAAGTATGCATTCGGAGTAGGATCTGGCAAATTCCTGGGCTTCCTTGTGACCAACCGGGGTATAGAAACAGAACCCTTTCAGATCAAAGCAATCCAGGATTTGGAGAGACCAAACTCAGTAAAAGAAGTGCAGCATCTCACCGGCATGGCAGCTGCGCTCAATCAGTTCATAAGTCGGTCATCGGACAGACTACGACCATTCTTCCATGCACTAAAAGCCAAGTTCGAATGGGACGAAGAATGCGACCAAGCTCTGGAAAGCTTGAAAGAATACATGTCTTCTCCACCATTGTTGGTCACCCCAATACCTGGAGAAGAACTCTTCCTGTACCTGGCAGTCTCTCAGCACGTAATTAGTGCAGTGTTGGTCCGTGCAGAAGGAATTCAACATCTGCCCATTTATTATGTCAGCAAGACATTACTGGGAGCCGAAACAAGGTATTTTCCACTAGAAAAACTGGCATTGGCCTTGATGATGGACTCAAAGAAGTTATTGCACTACTTTCACGCCCATACCATAATTGTCCTCACAGCCTTCCCATTAAAAGCTCTGTTTGAGAGGGCAAACTTTTCTGGGCGAATCTTAAAGTGGGTAGTAGAGTTGGGACAATTCGACATCAAGTTCCAACCCAGAACCGCGATAAAGACCCAAGCTTTAGCAGACTTTGTCACAGAATTCACCCTAGGAAGTCATCATATCTGCCCAGTCGACTTGACTGATACAACCAAACCAAGGGATAAAAGTTGACGCCGGAATAGCGCAACCCCTGGTGCAGGATACTCAATCAGATCCCATGGTAGACCAGACTAAAGACAGCAAGGAAGAAGCAAACCGAGCTACACCGAACCAAGACTCACTAACAAATAAAGACTTGGTGCAATTAGATAGCGAGGGGCAGACAGCAAGCATGGACCTTGAAGAAACCACCAGCAACATTCTTGACCCCACGACATCGTCTGACCCCTCCACTTGCTGGAAGTTGTTCGTTGGAGAGATGTGGAAGCTCTTTGTGAATGGAGCATCCAACCGGCATGGTGCAGAACTTGGCATAGTCCTCATCTCACCAGACGGCCTGGTTGTGGAGCAAGCAATCAACCTTGGCTTCCCAGCATCAAACAACGAAGCGGAGTATGAAGCGCTTCTTGCAGGTCTCAAAATAGCGTTCTACATGAAGGCCACCGAACTAATGGTCTACAGTGACTCACAACTGGTCGTAAACCAAATTTCTGGCGACCATGAAGCAAAGGATGATAGAATGGCCAAGTACCAAGAATTGGTCAGAATAGAGATCAAGAAATTTGAAGTAGTATGGATTGAACAGATAGACAGAGAAAAGAATGGCAGAGCAGACGAACTAGCAGGCTTTGCTTCAATGGCAGATACATCCATCCCTCATTCATTGCTCATCAACTACTTACCAAGACCAAGCATCGAAGACCCCGAAGCAGAAGAAGTATGCTGCGCCGATCTAGGCCCCTCATGGATGGATCCCATTATACTATTCTTGAAAGATGGCGTCCTACCGGAAGAAAAGAAAGAAGCCAACAAAATTAGAACAAAGTCACAACGATTTTGGCTCTCCCCATCTCTGGTATTATACAAAAAGTCGTTCTCAGGACCCTATCTAAAGTGTGTCCACCCCAGCAAAGTGGAAGCATTCTTATATGAGATACACGAAGGGGTGTGCGGAAGCCATCAAGGAGGAAGATCGCTAGCTTATAGGGCAATTTCGCAAGGATACTGGTGGCCATACATGCAGGCAGACTTAGAGAAATATGTGAAGAAGTGCAAGAAATGCCAAAAATTCGCACACCAAATACATCAACCAGCTAGAGAACTCCTACCATTGACTAGTCCATGGCCTTTTGCAATGTGGGGCTTGGACATAGTAGGACCACTTCCAACAGCACCCGGCAACAGGAAATTCTTTCTCGCAGCAACAGACTACTTCACAAAGTGGGTGGAAGCAGAAGCATTGGCATCAATCAAGGAAAAAGATGTGAAGAAGTTCGTCTGGCAAAATATCATTACTCGATTCGGCATACCTAAAGCCCTCATATCAGACAACGGCACCCAGTTTGATAGCAAAATCTTTAGAAGCTTTTGTGAAGAATACAAGATAGAGTTCTACAATTCTACACCAGCATATCCTTAAGCAAATGGCCAAGCAGAAACATCAAACAAGGTTGTCCTGGATGGGCAGAAGAAAAGGTTAGAGAAGGCAAAAGGCAAGTGGGTGGAGGAACTTCCTCATGTTTTATGGGCTTACCGCACCACACCTCGACGATCAACAGGAGAAACACCATTCTCCTTAGCCTACGGCATGGAAGCAGTAATCCCACTGGAAGTTGGCCTCCCCACAATTAGAAGCAAAAATTTTGATCCAGACTTAAATGGAGAAGCCATAGCATTGGAGCTCGACCTTGAGGAAGAAAGAAGAGAAAGAGCACTGGTTCACATTGCCTCATACCAACAAGAGTTATTCAGGAAATACAACAAAATAGTACATCCAAGACAATTCAAGATCGGAGACTGGGTACTGCGCAAAGTGATGGGAAACACCTTGATACCAGGAGATGACAAGTTAGGGCCTAATTGGGAAGGACCTTACAAAGTGGTCGGATTAGCTGGCAAAGGGGCATACCACCTGGAAGATGAGGACGGCAAAGCCATTCCAAAGCCATGGAACACTGCCAATCTCAAACTATTTTATTTTTAGCTTTTTTTACGATTATGTGTAATTTTCCTCTCTCTCAATAAAACAAAGTCAATTCTTTTCAGCATAGTTATTTTTTGTATGAGATTGTATTAGATAGGGACATCAAAAGTAAGGTTGGCCGGAAAAACCAATCTACAGGTTGGCTGGAAAAACCAACACCCCTCCTAAGCCCAGGATAAGGATCCAGGCTGTAAGGCGTTTGGTCTATTCTAAGTTGGCTAGAAAAACTAACTTAGAGGTTGGCTGGATTAAACCAACACCTTTCCTAAGCCCAGGATAAGGATCCAGGCTGCAGTACGTTTGGTCGGAATAACCAAACACTTTACTTTAGGTTGGCTGGAAAAACCAATCTAAAGGTTGGCTGGATTAAACCAACACCCTTCCTAAGCCCAAGATAAGGATCCAGGCTGTAGGACGTTTGGTCGGAATAACCAAACACTTTAGGTTGGCTGGAAAAACCAATCTAGAAGTTGGCTGGATTAAACCAACACTTAGTACTCTTGAGCCGAAGTAAGAACATCGGCTGAAAGAGTGGTTGGCTGAATTAAACCAATTCCTAGTACTCTTAAGCCGAAGTAATAACATCGGCTGAAAGAGTGGTTGGATGGATTAAACCAACTCCTAGTACTCTTTAGCCGAAGTAGGAACATCGGCTAAAAAAGTGGTTGGCTGGATTAAACCAACTCTTAGTACTCTTTAGCCGAAGTAAGGACATCGGCTAAAAAGAGTGGTTGGCTGGATTAAACCAACTCTTAGTACTCTTTAGCCGAAGTAAGGACATCGGCTAAAAAGAATGGTTGGCTGGATTAAACCAACTCTTAAGTACTTTTCAGCCGAAGTAAGGACATCGGCTAAAGAGTGGTTGGCTAGTAAGGTTAGTCAGATGACACAGTCATTACAGGTACAAGCATGCAGCTCAAACCGGAATATTAGTTAGCACAAAAGAAGATGATTGTCATTAATCAAGTTCAAAACAATTACAAAGGGGGGGCCATAGCCCGGTTACACGTCAAAGCAAAAAGAAGAAAAAGAAAAAAATACAAATTAATTAAAAAGGTCTTCAAGATCGGCTTCAATATCAACCTGAACACCGGTTGCAGATGGAAGATCAGTCTCAGTAGCAACTGGCAGCACGGTGTCAGTCGGCGGCTCAACAGTTAGGTCTTCAAACATTAGCTCCAACCGAGCTGGTTGACCGTTGCCTTGCTCGTTGACTACCGGAGTGTCAGTTGGCTCATTCTCTTCATCGTCGTCGTCAGACGCTTCAAGGAATTGCTTCTGTAGATCGGCTGCATACTCTGCCAGTGTGGCCGGAATAAAATACTGAGGAGCATTGAAGACCTCGGTGTCAGGACCGCAACCGAGCTGCTCCACGGCACCCCTCCAGCCGCACTTGAAGAATAAGTCCTTCGCAGCTTCACACTGCTGGATGTATGCAGCTTCGCCTTCCTTGAAGCCCTTCACCTTGGCATCTTCAGCTTTCTTCTTCAAAGCGTTTATTTCGGCGTCCTTGACACCCTCAAGTTTCGCCAGTTCCCGCAAATACTTATCTTTCATCTCGGTTAGGGCTCTCTGTCTGTCAGCATCAGCCGAAGCAACTAGGCCGGTCAGACGAGTCACCTCGGCCTCCAACTCGGCCGTCCTCACTTGTTCTTGTTTAAGCTCGGCGGTTTTGGCTTCGGCCTCTGCCATGGCCTCCCTTGACGTTCTCCTGAGCTCCAACACCCGTTTGTGTGCAATGTGGTTCTTTTGAATGGCCTGAATAGAATAGAAACTTTCCTTTTTAGCCGAGCTGAAAGTAAGAAGAATTAGAAAGGTACAAAAGCAAAAGAGAGTGCTACCTACCAGGATCATGGATTTTGTTGAAGACCGGAAGGCCTTCAGCTCGGTGTTTAGCTGATTGTGGTGCTCTATGTCCTTTGGAAGACACACACTTTTGGCAAGGTTGAAGGCCAGTGTGTGATCCTTCTCAGCAACCACCGAATCAGTCTCCTCAATATCTCGGTTATGATATGTGAGCTTCAGTGCCCACTTGGAGGTAGCTCAGTCAGATGGCTCTGGTTGCGGACTCGGTGGGTGGCTCGGTGGTAGGGTGGTTTCATCTTCATCAACTAACCGTTGTTCGGTCTGCGTAGTCCGGGCGCATTTAGTTCGGCGTGATAAAGAAGGCTGTTGAGAAGGAAGGGCCACCACGGTCTCTTGAGTTTGGTTTGGTAGTGGTACCTCGGCCCTGTTTGTCTCGGTCAAGAGGGCCCTGACTCTGTTTCTCTTGGCTATTTCTTCTTCAGCGGTCAGTGGGATTAGTATAATTTGTGGCAAGGTTGGGTCCGGTTCGGGGGCCTCCTCTAGCAGAAAGTCGGTCACTCTCACTTTTCGGCGGCCGCTGTATCTGCATGTCGGTTCAAAATTTAACAGCTTGGCCCAACTCCGTTCTGAATACCGTAGTACGGTGCGGAGAGTGCCTAGATTGGGGTAGCTGTAAAGTGATTGAAGATGGGCTGAATCTGCATAAAGAAGACAAACTGTTAGATCGGTTCAGGAGCAGGTAACCGAAATAAAGTAAAGCATACCAAAAACCGAAATAATTATACCAGGTTCTCCTTTATTCCAGTTTATACTTCGGCCAGGGATCTGGGCTTGCTGGTCTTCAAAATTGCCAGACACCCAGAAAAAGTCATCATCGTTTAAGTCCTTATCCGGCGTATCTTTTATTATTTTTTCTCTGCGACGGCGTATCCTAAGGTAGTAGACCCAGCCGTCATCTTTGGAGCCAATAGAGTATTGGTGGAATATTTCGGCTAGACCGAGGTTAAGACCGGCCCGGCGGTTTAGTTCGGCTATACCCATTATTATACGATAAGAATTGGTGGAAATCTGAGTTGGGCATATTCTAGTTTGTCTTAGGAATTCACAAATCAAGGGTTGAACAGGGAATCTTAGTTCGGTTTCTATTATTGATAGGAGGGTGAAAGGTACATAGCCCTGTTTTCCCCATGGAAGGGTATCTTGTTCGGCCAGAATAAGCTGGACGTCGTCAGGGATGTTGTAATCCCTTCGGAATTCGGCCAGGCCACCAGGGGTTTCTACCAAAAACCTATACTTCCCCATTTATTTTTTAAGTTATGGATAATTTAGTTCGGTCGCAAAAAGTGTGCTCAGTAGCTTGGTTGGGCGCGCAATGGAGTGTCTGGGCAACCTAAGTCTGCAAAGTGGAAAACAAAGGGGTTAAGCACAGATCATTAGACCGTGCTACAAAATGAAAGCAAGAATAGGAGTCCTACTTCGACTGTGTGGGATGCTACAGGTTCTGTCTCGGTTTCAACAAGATGCTTAGTAGCTTGGATTAAGTAGGAGGTTCGATAGCTCAGTCTTGGCAAAGCGATTCGTTATCTCGGTTAAAGAGAAGGCTCAGTCAGATCGGTTAAGCCTCTAGAGGCAGCTTTCTGAGTTCGGTCTAAAAACTTAGAAAGCTGGCTTAGCCCCAAAGACCTAGCTCGGTCGAACGATAAGGTTTCGTTATGCTACGTTCGGACTTAGTTCGGCTCGTTTACCTCGGCTAAGGTCTATCAAGGAGTGGTTTGACTTATTCAAACTACTGGTACCAACATGGAGTGCTAGTTCGGTTAAAGTCTCTGATAGAAGGACATTGACTGTAAACTACTTTTTAGTTCGGTTATATGGTAATTGTGGATCAAACACTGTTTTATAGATTACTTCATGAAGTTCATGAGGTTCTTATGAAGTTTTTCCTAGAAAGCGCAAGGTGGAGCAAGAATATATGTTTTGAAAAAACAGAAACAGCGTGCAAAAGAATGAAAGAAAGCAAATGCAAAGACCACAAAACAAAGTACGAAAACAAGGAAAGCAAGATAGAGGTGCAGTGCTTACCAGATGAAGAGGCAAGAACTGGAGATGAGAGCAGCAGCAATGGAGAACACGAGCTCAGAGGTTGAAGAGCAATGGAGGCAAAAGAGAGAGAAGAGCTTGAAAACAGTAAAAATGATCGATGAGGGTGATTCAAAGGATGAAATGGTTGTTTTGTGGAAAGAGAAGGGGCAAAAGGCGGGAACTGTTCAAATTTTGCGGAATACGAAGGCGGCGCGACAGCTGCAATAAGCCAATGTCAGCATGCCACGTGTCATAGGGATAAGAATCGATTCAGTTTCTGTGATTGAAGGGACGTTGTGACCGGACAAGCACAACTCGGCTTAGGTTTAGCTCGGCTGGAAAGGCTAAAGGGTTTTTTTTTAGCTCGGCTGAAAAGGTAAAACTTTAGCCCGGTTTAGAGACAGGTAATCCCTATCATGCTACACAGATGGAATTAAGGGGCAATTGAGAGGGTAATTTATATGTAAAATTGGGCCGAGCTGGGCCTTTATGGGCCTCAGTACGAAGGGCTGAGTAAGGAGGCCATAAAGTTACTCCGGTCTTGAAGAGGCTTAAAGTTAGCCCAATCTCAAGCCCAGAAGGTAGACCGGTCCGAGTTACTCTTAATATTAGTCCGGTTGAAGGACGCTTTGTAGTTGGACCGGTTTAAGGATGCGTTGAACTTATATCGGTTAAGGCACGGTATGGTTAGTTCGGTCTAAAAGCCTTGCTAGAAGTTAGATCGGTTTAGACTTAACACTGTTGACAACCGAACTAACGATAGTTCGGTCTACTCTGTGGCTCGGCGTGATCATGATTACTTCGGTCATATTGGAGTTCGGCCATGATAAAAACCATCTCACTTGGTTTAAGCAGTGAGGGGGTGTTGAAGGATAAGCATTATCTTTCAGGAGTATGAATCCTAGGAGGACTCTGCATGGAGGAGTAGGAGTCCTACTAGGATTGTGCCACGCAAAACCTATAAAAGCTCACAAACATCACCTTTGGAGAGGTAACACAACTTTGTTTTCTAAATACACAGAGCTTTTGTCTATTTGTCAGGCTTACTGACTTAGGCATCGGAGAGGTTTCCGGCACACACCCGCCGGCTAGCTCACGTTTGTGTTTTCAGGTGATAAAGCGGCAACGTACAGAGGAGTGCAGACTTGATCAACAGGATTATACGAGAAGGTTTATTTCTTTCCCATACAGTTATTAAAGAAAATAAAAATTGGTGACAACCCCTTCTCCATTATATATATATACAAAGTCCAATTTATTTGATAGAAATTTTGCCGAGCCTCCCATGGTAGAATCTCCGGTGTTCTTGTACTCTACTGTAAACAAAATATTTAACTATTATATCAATATATATATTTTTAATCCCCTCCTACTTTCTTTTGTGTGTCCTCTTCCCATCTTGTTCAAATACCATCTGTTTTTTCACTCTGACAAAGTCTCCCCCCCCCCCCCCCCCCCCCCCCCATAAACATAAATCCAATATTTCCTTCCACTTCTGACCATCCATGCTCCTTCCAAAATCCTCTCCTATAAAACTTCTCCTCCGATTCCCATAACCGTACCCATCTTCTCTCTCTCTCTCTCTCTCTCTCTCTCTATAAAAACACTATATTCATATACTGTGTTTCATTCACAAGTGCAAAGATGTCGAAAAAGGGAAGCAAAGAAAGCAAACTCAGCCGAGTGCTAAAATCACCCTTTCGAGTGCTGACCAAAGCAAGGGATTTTTACATCCAAAGCATGTCACAGTGCGCCGGAAATTTCGAATACGCCGGTGCCATGGGTTGCCCTACAGGCCAAATCTCGACCTTGCCGAAGAGCTTTAGTGTCAGCTCAACGAATTCGAGCAATTCTGAGGATCTGAGGGACCTTGTGAGGATTGCTTCTACGAGGAGTCTTAATAACAAGGTTCAGGCGGAGCTTCTCCGGCGACAGCAGTCGATGAAGACCGGTGCGGTGAAGGTTGTGCCGAGGAGTCATAGCGCCGGTGGCATCGGAAGGATTGATGAAGAAGAGGCTTGTGAGTTTGATGAAGATGTTAAGGTCAATGTTGGTGCGTATCCCAGAAGCAAAAGTCATGCTGTTACGAAGAAAGTTAGTGTGTTCTAATAATCTATGGAAGACAGGTATAAGGAAAGCCAAATTTATTGCATGATGTTTTTCATTGTTTTGTTCCATGTTTTTGTATTAGGTTTCTCTCCTTCAACAAGTCTACGGATTTGAAATCAATCACATAAAATAAATTTTGACTTTACATTATGAAAGATGGGTCATCATAAGATACAGTTTCCGTCAGATTAGCCTGCTTTATTTTATGTAATTGATTTTCTCTGTTTGTAGATTTATTGTTCTCCTTAATTCAACATCAAGTTCATGCCCTTGTGCTTATCACCCATTTCAATCTAGTAAAATGAGTCTTTGATCATGTAACTCACTGTGGGTAGATCATTAAAGAAATAATAATAATAATTGATCTACTAATTGTAATAATATGATTTTTTATATTTGTATCAAAAAGTAAATTATAAGTTTGTTTTTTAAAATACACTGTGCCTCTGTTTGGCAACTTAGGTTTTGGACTTTTTTAGCTATTTTAGTCACAAAAGACAAAATAAGCTATTTTAGTCACCAAAAAAAAAAAATCACATTCAACCCATAATCATTATATTATTCTCTCACAAAAAAAGTCAAAAAAATCAAAAAATCAAAAAGTTCTTTTCAAACCAAACTTTTTAACCCAGGCTAAAATAGTCAAAAAAGTTAACCTACTTCTCAAACCAATCCTGTATAGTTTATAAAATAAATGTAATAAAATTATGTGATTATAATTATAATGTAATGTTTTTTTCATGAATGTTGCACGTATGAAAACCTATTGAATGAATGGTCGAATATGTCAAAGTCCAGAGTCTTGGACATCCGCGTTCAAAAAACAAAAAAATGTCTTGGACACCGGTCCAGTCCCTATGAAAAACTAGAGACAAGTCAAGTACATGATCGTTTATAGTTATGCATTAAACTTGATGATGCGGGGATATTAGTGGTAGATGGGTCGGACCGGATTAAATTTTTGACGTGTACTTGCAAGGCAGTCTAAAAGGGGAAGTAGTTTTTCCAACAGATACTCCAATGATTAAGTTAGATCAAAGTGGGTAGAGATTGCTTTTTTTTTTAAGGAGAGAGAAGAAGAGAATGAAAACTTAACCGTTTATGTATTTCGAACACTTCCTTATATCCTTTACTCATCATTTTTTTATTTATTCCAAGCGGTCTTGTTGGCCGAAAGTCTATGGCCTAGTTAAACACCAAGGATCCTCTAGAGTGTTTTTTTCTTAAAGTTTCCTAAAGTGGTGTATTGTGTGGTTGAGATTTAATGCTGAAAAATTGATGTGACTTGTCATTAAATCTTAACCACACAATGCACCACTCTAGGAAACTTTAGGGAAAAAAAAACTCTAGAGGATCCTTGCTCCTAGTTAAAATCATTCATAGTAATTCTGCCCACTCTGGCGTGGAAGGTCTTGTTGTATTTAATGCTATAGTGGCCTCGTTAAATGGCTGATGTATAGATGCAATAACTTTACAAGATCTTTGTCTGCTTACGTAGCTAATTTCTTGTCCGACAAGTGTTTGGATGCTATTAGTTCTGAGCTAGCATTGGCTTTTCAACGTTATTGGGTTTTAACACCTGGCCCATAGGCTGGGCCCTGAGCCGTGCGCTGGGTTGTGAGCTAGGGCCCTTTGGATGTCCCCTTGGATACCCATTGTTGAAAATTGTTATAAAATTCTAGATAAAATCAGAATTTTTTCCTAAGTTTGGTCTATTTTTTAGGTGGGCCTCGTGCGTCGATTTTCACGGGTCAAAATGGTAACGCGTTCTATGCCGCGTTGTGATTCACGTGGTATATTTGGTTGTTCAAAACCATTACCGAGTGAATGGGAAATTGAAACCAAAGTGTGCTTCATGGAAATGGAATTTTGGTGGAAAACCCTTAAAGGTTTAAATAAGGCTTGTCCCACATTGATTTGGTGGGAAGTTTTGAATGGGTTTATAAGGCATGAGTTTGGTACTTGGGGTGTGCCCCAAGGGATACCCAAGTGTTTTAGAGGGAGAGGTTATAGGTAAAATGGGCTAGACCCATTGGACCCAAAAATCACCACACATGCGCGCGCCGCCGCCGTCCGTTTGGTCGGGCGAGCTGGACCTGGGCACGGGTGCGTGGTGTGAGGTTGGGTTGGGCTTGTCCAGCTCAATATTAATCTTTTTGAGTCAAAAACATTTGAATTTAATTTTATTTTTGGTAAAATAAAATCCAGAATTCAAATTAAACTGGATTGATTTTTCTGTACATCCAAACAGGGCCCTTCCCGTATTAAACCGAAAATAATCTGATCCGAATTTACTGTATACCCAAACAAGGCCCTTCCCGTTTTTGTTATCTGTTTGAATTGTAACTCAACAGATTCAAATCTGTTTGATTTCAAAACCAACAAGTTTCATACCTGTTCAATTCAAAACCTAGAGCCACCATTCCATTTATAAATAGGACAGCCTTTATTTGGATTTAGAGAACTCAAATTTTCGTCCTTCATAATTCTACAAACATCCTCTTCATTTTGCTGCATTATTTTCTTGTCAGAGAGAGTATAAATACTTAGTGTGTTCGTTAGGCAAACAATTTGTAGTGCTACTATTGTTTGTAGTAGATGATTATATTCTGGGAGACAGACGTCTAAATTCTGAAAGTACCGTGGAGAGGACGAATCTGTCTTAAGGATACAGTGTCAAACACTGGACTTGATCTGATAATTATTTAAAGAAACTAATCAAGTAAGTTGTTTAATTTATTATTCTGTTTTATTTATTTAAATCAGATTTTAATTTTATTTTTGTAACAAATAAAATCTGTTTTTATTTTTTATTTTTGTTTCAAGTTTGATTTTTGTAATCAAACAAATTCTCTCATTTTCTTTATTTCTTAATATTCTAGTTGTTGTTTTGTGCACAATAGAATTTAATCTTTTTAAATACAGTGAAGATTGTCTAACACCCATCACTATCAAAACTTAATGGTGTATATTAGGGTATATCATATTTTAATAATATGTGATGGGTCGTTAAACACATCAAAAATAAATATTAAATTATATTAAATTTCTTAGAATAATGGTAAATTCAGCTATCAATCCATAGAGACAAATGTGAAATTAAACTAATTTAATTGTTAAATTCTTAAATTAATCCGATCAAAGAGACGAATGTTTATACTAATGATAATTAAAATACTAAGGGTCTGTTTGGTAACGTTTACGTTTTCAGTTTATATTTATAAAAAATTTATAAATTGGTTTTTGTTTATTTTTTATTTATTTTTAGAAAAACATAAACTACAAACGCGTTTGGTAATTGACAAAATGTTTAAAAAAATTTAAAAATATAAAAAACAATGAGAAATGGCAAGTGGTGGCAAGTGGCGGCGGAAGACGGTAGTGGAAAGTGGTGACGGTGGGTGGTGGTGGCGGGTGGGTGGTGGTGGTGGGTGGGTGGGTGACGGTGGTGGTGGTGGTGATGGGTGGTGGTGGCAGGTGGGTGGCAGGTGGTGGGTGGTGGTGTGTGGTGGCGGGTGGTGGCGGTGGTGATGGTGGTGGGTGGGTGACGGTGGCGGGTGGTAGCGAGTGGGTGGTGGTGGTGGGTGGTGGCAGGTAGGTGACGGGTGGGTGGTGGGTGGTGGTTGGCAGGTGACTGATGGTGGCGGTGGTGGATGGTGGTGACAGGTGGGTGGTGAGTGGTGGTGGCGGGTAGGTGGTAGGTGTGGATGGTAGTGGCGGGTGGTAGGTGGTGAGTGGTGGTGGTAGTGGTGGTGACGAGGGGTGGGTGGTGGTGGCGAGTGGGTGGCAAGTGGGTCGTGGTGGCAGGTGGCGGTGGTGATGGCAGGTGGGGGTGGGGGGTAGTGGTGGAAGACGGTGGTAGAAAATGGTGGCAGGTGGTGGCTAGTGTTGGGTGGTAAAAAAAAAAACTGAAAATTCAAAATGGAAACACATTTTCTGAGTTTACATTTTTTGGCCAAATTTATAAACTGAGACCACTGATTTATAAATCAAAAATTTACCAAACAAGTTTTAATTTTAGTTTTTAAAATTTTTGTAAATATAAACAGAAAACTAGAAACGTAAGTGTTACCAAACGGTTCCTAACAAATTAAACTAGCGATTAAAACTAAAATTGAGATTACTGATTTTGGAAAAACCTAGAGTAATGAATTCACTACTAGTTACATAAGTAAGGTATCAATTTAAAAATCAATTATGTTACGGTTCGAACCAAATAATACTTCGTTACTATAAGTTCGAAGCATTGATCAAGAAAATTATTATATTCAATGTATGGGCACAAACCATCTCAAGTAGCACGAATCGTTCGCTCCAAACTATAGCAGCAAAACGACTCGTTCCTCGTAGTATAGCTTATCTCATACTTTGAATATGAAAGAATAGAAAACCATTGCATGAAAAGTATTCAATAATCACAGAAAGTAGAATACTTGAAGAAATAATGAAAAATATATGTAAAAACTTATTGAATACCATACAACTTGTTCAAACCATTACATAATCAAAACCAAAAAGAAAACCCTATTTACTTGGCTAGGGTTTCATTAAAACCCTAGAAATATAAGTCTAGTCACTCATGAAGGAATGAGAAGAGGTGGAAGAAGATGAAACCCCCATGAAAGATGTTCTTCAAGCTTGAAAATCTCCCTTTCCAAACCTTAGTCCCTTATCTTTTTTGGATTTTTCGACCCCCTAATCCAGCCTTTTATTCCTAGCAAAATAAACTTGAAATTTCATACACGCAACCCTAGGTGGGCCGCTTGAGCGGTGGTGGGCCACATTACGGTAAAGTCTGGCCGCACGTGCAGTGCAGGCCGGGAATTTTCACTACTCGCATGGAGGATTTGTTTTTGCACCACTTCATACTTGAATTTGCGTGTTACCTGCCGAATCTGTACAAGTTCATAAAACACATCATCTCCACCAAATAAATAAAATTCAAATACTATAAATGTAACTTAAACGATCTCAATGTGGTACCTTTCGGCCTACATCAATATGCTAAGAAAAAATGATACATCTCCTAATTTTACTCTCCTCAAATTTCACTCTTAATAATGTGGAATTAAAAGGGACTGAAGATGAGAGAGATAGAGAGAAAGGAGTATAGAATCACTTTACATAGGGAGCTTCTATATGCACACACCAGATCCCCTCTTCCCACATACTTAATGAGAGAGTGTGTTGAAAAGTTATGTGTGAAGGATGTGTATATAGAGAGAGTGGTGTGTGTAAATAGATGCTCCCCTTTACATAGGTCTTAGTCACTCATTTGGGGTGAAATTAGAGAGTCACAATTAAAGAATGTAGTAAAACTATATATTAAGGTCTCGTTTGATAACTTATTGTTTGAGTTTAAAAGTTAAAAAGTCACTAAAAAATTAAAAAGTCAATAACATATATTAAAAAGTCAAAAAAATTCTTTTCTCTATACTTTTTGTATATCTTTTCGTAAAAAATTAAAGAGTCATTCCAAATATATTAATTTTTTTAAGCTCATATTTTAATAAAAATAATAATTAGAATAATATATTTTCAAACGAGACTTAAGAGGTTTCATGACTCATAAATAATCATGTAGAAAGTTGAAATTTTGTATGAGGTTCTTCACTAATGTATGGCTTAATGCGATGTGAAGTCCTATCCAATTCAGTGATTTCTTTCAATTTTTTTCAATCAGTTCCAATTTTCACCCTTTCAACTTTTTTGTTTGAGGGAACAAAAGTTACAAATAGGCATCAGGTTTGTTTGGTTTATAAATTTAGGTAGTGATTTAAAATATATATATATATATATATATGAATAAAATGTTAATAAAATAAAATTACATTTTATTTATTTTTTTTTTTCAAATCTCTACTTGAATTTGTAGTTCAAACACAACCATAAGGTCCACGTGGAACCCATGGGAGATCTGCATGAGCTTCATGAGGCCAAATATATTAAAATGAAAAACAAATTTATTCAACAAATAATTAAGGCAATTTTGTTTTGTGGCTTCTTCTTTATTCTCTTGTTCTGTATTTTTGTATTTTCGTTAAGTGATATTAGAAGAAAAGTATGATTTGTTATGTTTGGATATGCTCCATAATGGTTGATTTACTTTTTGTTTGTTTTTTTTCTTCTAGTAATTGAGTGGATATATTACACCGACGGTTGCTCTATCAATTCAAACTCTGAATTTTCCTAATATCCTATTGTATAGGAAAAAAAATGAGTAATTACCAATCAGTCATATTAACTACACTTATTTACTTACAGATCCTGACTGATAAATTTATTACTGTAAATTTATTCATAAAAATAAAATAAACTGATAAATTTATCACTTGATAAATTTATGGATAGAACTTAATGAATAATAAGTCCCAAAAATAGAATCTATTAATAATTTACCCTTAAAAAATAAGGGAATATTACACAAGGAAAAAACAAATACAAGTATCAAGAAAGGCATACCTCCTCTACAACAAATAATTCTAAATTGAATAAATCTAACGCTAGCAATTGTTTTCATATATGCATGAGATTATTATGTTATTTTTTTATTAAAGTGAGATAAATTTAATACAGTAAGATTTAAAAGATTACTGTTTTTTGTTTTGTTTTTTTTTTTTATAGATCGGATTTAAAAGATTATTGTTGATCATGCATAAAAAGGGGGAAAGATACTTTGAATGGTAAGATTAATTCATTATTTCGAATGATAGGATAAATCACTTCCTGCATTTATCCATAAGTCTCACAAATTTAAGTAGTATAAAATCTATAACGTGTCAATAGCTCAAGTTGGTAAACCATCTTAACACAATATAGCATTTAAATACTAGTGTTTGGTGTAATTTTATCCTACAAATAGAGAAATAATTTAAATAAATTGAAATTAGCTTGATTAGAGAAATGAATGCTTTGAACTTTTGCATTTGGTTATCAACTTTCAACTTGTTAAAGGTTGTACTAAATAGTGTTGACAACTTTTATTAAGGAAAAAAAAAAAAAAAAAAAAGTCCTATTCACACTCTCTTGTATTTACACGCTTTTTAAAATTAATTTTTTTTTTATTAAGGTTGAAAAGACAATCTATTATACTTCATACCCTTTTGAAAAAAAAAAAAAAGTTGAAATTATATTTTTATTTTTGATAAGACGAGAAAAGGATTGCTCCAAAAAACGGGGCTGTCCAATTGCTAGATTAAAGCACTAAAGCCAAATAAACAGATTTATTTATCTAATGATAATGGTGGCTCTTATGAGGCCACTAAAATGAATTGCCAATAAACAGCTTGATGTTGTTGGAACCACTATTTGAAGTTGATTACACCACGTTTACTCCAAATAAGTTCGATTAATTGTTTATGTCATGAAACAACAAAAACGAGTCAAGATTTTTTTTTATTATTATGAGAGTTTATGATATTTGTTTGGTGTAACTTTTACTTGTAATTTATTAAATAAAAAAACTTAAATAAATTAATAATTTAAAAATTAAGAGAATGATATTTTTAACTTCTATTTTTAAATTATCAATTTTAATAAATTGCACCAAATAATATCTTGATATAAGAGGGTTTTGTAGCTGGAGATGTTAAAAGCACTTTCTTTACAACTAGGAAGCCATGAATTATTGTCGACAATCGACATGAGTTATTTGTCAGTCTAATGTTGCGTCTCCAGCACACCACCCCAACACAACCCCCCCAAAAAAAAAAAAAATTATGTTCGAAAAATAGTGTTCTCGAAACAAATTCAATTTATTGTATTGTAAATTAATTAATAGTTATTAATTAATAATTTATATTTCATATTTTTATGATAAATATTACGTAATTTTTTAATAAAATTACAACAATTTATGATTAAGTGTGATAATATTATACATTTTTATAATAATATTACAGTTTTTTTTACCTAAACATTTTTTATCAAAAAATATTTAAAATTATCACAAAAATACATAATATCATCGCTAGGGACAGATCTTAGAGGTTCTTGTGGACAAGAAGGTCCAACTCATTGGGTGGCCAATGCTCAGTCTAGATTGACCCTGTCTGCTAGTTGGGTGTCTTGCCTGCCTCAAGAGTTAACTTTCTATTTTTAGCTGATATTAATGTCCATCCTTAAGTGACCTTTCAATATAACCTTACTATTATTATAAAATAAATAAATAAATAAAAAAACACAAATTATTATAATTTTATTAAAAAAATAATATTTATTATAAAAATACATAATATGCACATGTACCAAAAAATTACTCATATGGAAGATGTCAATTAGTACTTGAATTGGAGCATTGCTCTCGTCAGTTCTGTGTACCAACATCAAATATTTATCACATTAAAATTTAGAATAATATTAATTTTTATGAAAGAAATATTATAAAATATTTTATGAAATTTTTTTATTCTTTAATTAATGTGTGGTGTTTTATTATGTATATAATTTAAGAATGAAAAATTTTTATAAAATTTTTCATAATATTTCTTTCATGATCCCTAATACTATTGTAAAATTTGATATGATTTTATATCGTCTCAAATGTGATAGTCATATCTGTTAAAAAAATGGTGGTACTACATGTATCAATTAATATACTAATTAGTGTATTAACATAGTTATGACATTGTTATTTTAAAATTATGATCCCACCAATTATACAAATTGTAAAGATCTAATATATACCTTTAAAATTATGCAACATCATCCGTTAATACACTAATTGATAGTCATGCTAACATTAATCATTGTGTTTAGTATCAATTTTCTGGATTCAATGTTTTGAAAATTGATTTTTTTATTTTTTATTTTTAGTAAATATTTTTAAAATTCTAAACAACTTTTACTTTTTAGATGCACTTTACTAAGATATATTTAAAAAGTAAAATATTTGTGCAAAAATATTTTAAAAAATCAATAAATACATAAAAATACGAAAATATACTGATTTTTTTTTTGATATTTAGTGAATTTTTAAAAGACTTTTTTCAAAAATATTATATTTTTTAAGTATATTTATATTTGGTGTCTCTAAAAATTAAAAAAATTAGAAAAACAAAAATATATGATAAATAAAAAAATATTAATTTTAAAAAAAATAAATCTTAAAAATCCAAACTAAAAAAGTTGAACAGTATTTGCCCACAGAATAAGGGGGGTAACTGACACATCACATCATTCTATAAAAAAAAAATTAAAAAAAAGTTATTTATTGTCACAAGCAACACTTACGTGACACAGACAATATACACAGTAATCTGAGTCGTTTAGCCATGTAGGATTTGAACCGCATGACAAAAGGGCATTGAAGAATTTGTGTTATTTTATTAAAATTTTTACTAAAGGTCGTGGCTTTCCTCTAGTCTGGGATCGAATTGGATCATATTATTAGGTTTATGGGGATTCATCATGAATCTCGTTTTGATAATCTGAATCATTCAATGTGTAGAACTCGTCGAGTACTATATGCCTGTAAAAAATTACGTTGATCGGATATTGATAGCTATGTGAACAAAACAGTTTTTTATCAACCGTTAATTTTTTCACTGTCTATTTTTTTTATACAAAACTGATTTGATCACATAGCATCGATATCCAATCAATGTGATTTTTTATAAGCATGTAGTACTCGACGAGTTCTACACATTGAACGGTCCAGATTTTCAAAATGGAACCCGTGGTGGACCCCCACAGGCCCAACAGTACGGTCCAGTCTGATCCCGGACTGGATAGAAGCCGAACCCTTTACTAAATATCTTATATAGATGTGAGATTCACATCACATAAGTCTCATGTGAGTCTCACACTCATGTGAAATATTTGATAGAAATTTTAATAAAATTTTTAAGATCCCTAACATTTTTGTTTGTTTTACTGACAAAATTAGAAGAAAGGTTGGAATCCTTCAAGAGAGATCTATGTATTAATTGAGCTAGCCGTGGACATGGACTCGATAGCTCGCTAGGTCTATCCAAACTCGACCATAATTTGCCTCCGTTTGGGAAGCGGGTTGGCTTTTTGACTTTTTTGGCTGTTTTAGCCTGGGCTAAAAAACTTGATTTGAGAGGGCCTTTTTGGCTTTTTAAACTTTTTTTGTAAGAAAAAAAGTATAATGATTATGAGTTGGATGTGATGTTTTGTTTGTTATGGCTAAAATAGTCTATTTTGTTTTTTGTGGCTATTTTAGCCCTAAAATCACTTGCCAAACACCACCTTTGTAAGGTTTGAGATTATAATTTTGGCCCATAAAATCGGTTTGGATATATTTTTTAAAGAAATTTTTACCAGTCGGTTCTAATAATTAAATTTATTATGAGGTCTTAAGTTTCTATCTCATGTACCAAGAAATCCTGTTATATTTTTATCCCAATTTTGCCCTTGCTATGAGCTAATAAAAATTTCTATTTAGATCATCCCAAACACTTTCTAAATCTTTAATTGTTTATAACATTTATTGCTCACTAAATTTTTCAATTTGTATTAACTTTTCTCTTGATCATTTTTCCAAAACTCTTTTTCTTTCTCATTGTCGTCTATCACTAACCACTACTACCTTCACTAGTCATTACCACCACCTCGCCAGCCACTACGACCACCATTGTTCACCAACCATCTCTACCGTCGTCGATCTATACTTCACTATCTCTTAATGGTTTGACTCATTCGCCTAACATTGTCGTCTTCCTTCTTCTTTACCATTACCGTCGCTCTTCCTTCATCATCTATCCTTCATTTGCCATCACCATCGTTCTTCTTCAATCATCAATCCACCATCTTCAACGTTGAACTTCACCAATGGCTTCAAATCTAGTTATTTTTAATGCCGACCTACCATCTTTGGTGCCAATCCGGTACTTTACATGGTCACCGATGATATCGACTCTTTCTACAATGTGTTGATGAAGATCTACATTTGTAAAACATGTTGAACTAATCTGATGAATTCATCACTTAATTCAGTGATAAATTTGTCACTGATTTGTTTAATATGTTGTGGACTGCTGTTGCTGGAATTTTGATATTAATACAATGATAAATTTATCACTGATTATTGTTCATGGTATATTTATCACCTCTCTCTTCCTCACTTCCTCTCTCTCTTTTTATTTCTCTTAAACAAAATCTACTGTATCAGTGATAAATGTATCACTGATATATTTTTTTTGAATCTTGTGTTGATTTGTGACGATGATGACAAGATTTTTTTTTTTTTTTTTTGTAATCTTTTAACAAACAACTAGTGAGAAATTTATTAGTGAATGTGTTTATCACTGCTTAATTTATTACTGAATATGTTTTTGAATATTGTATTAATTTGTGAAAATGATGATGATATTTTCTTTTTTGTAATTTTTTAACAAACAGTCAGTGATAAATTTATCATTTTTGTCACTAGAGAGAGATGAATATGTAGTATGATTAATCTATCAGTGATAAATTTATCATTCATTTGTCAAATATGTTGTATATTGTTGTTGATTTTTTATATTTTATACAGTGATGAATTTATCACTGATTTGTCATTGTAGATGTGAATATGTTGGATGGGTCAATCTATCAGTGATAAATTTATCACTGAAAAGAGGACAAAGAGCATATGGTAAAGGCATGGTTATGTTGATCTACGACACGAAGGCTAACAATTTTCTACTAAGGCCTTTTATTTTCCTTTTCCTTCATCTCTCTCTCTCTCTCTCTCTCTCTCTCTCTCTCTCTCTCTCTCACACACACACACACACACACACACACACACACACACACACACACATTCTACTTCTTCTTCTCCTGTCGCCATTAGATCTTAGGAGTTAGTGACAGTAGTGAGCGCCGGAGGTTACCGGAGGTTATCACCGGCGGTTGGAAATACTCGTCAATGGCTAGAAGTGGGAAGTGGTAGGTCATGACAGTGATTTGGTGATTTAGTTGTTGAAGGAGGTATAGGAAGGGTATCTTGGGGATATTGAAAAGTGAAAAAATGAGCAGGAATTACAGATAAATAAATTTGGTCAATAGAACCGGCCCATAAATTCCCATTTTTTAAACTCAATTATAATATGGGCTGGGCTTAGAAAGAGTGTTTCAAGCCTAACCTGATCCAAACACAAACTATATTATAGAATATATACTTTATAAATATGCATATATATATATATATATTAATTTTATAGTTTTTTTTATAAACATAAATTACGCATTACTAATTATGTAAAGAATTAGTTGTAAATTTGAATTACTAGCCTCGAATAACTTAAAGAGACACCAAGCAAGTTAAGTTAATTACAGTTTTATTAAAATATATAAAAATTTTATATTAAATAATATCCGGACTACGTGGGCAAGTTTAGGATTGTTTTATTTTAATTTTAAACGAAATTAAAAATAAAGTATAGGCTCGATCTCAAATTAGGCTGAATTTAAAAAATAATTTCAAGTGTTATTATGTGCCTGTTTGGCAGAGCTTAATTACAGCTTATTTCAGCTTTCAGCTTAATTTAAGCTATTTTGATGTGTTTAGTTTAGCTTATAGCTTATAGCTTTTTGGAAGTCAGAAATCAGCTTATTCTTTGAGTGAGGCAGGAGATACTTTAAGAATAAGCTGAAAATCAGCTTAAGCTGAAAGTTATAAGCTATAAGCTGTTGAGGCATAAGCTATAATCACTTTCCCACAGCTCTACCAAACAGGGCCAAGTTCGATCCATGTCCACCCTAACTTGAAATGGGGAAGATCATTATAATTATGGAAGATTAATGTAATTTACTCTCAATAATATTAAAATAATGTTAAAGACTCACATTTTAAATTCATAAATTCATTCACAGTGATGTATCAATGGAGTTGGGTCTCATATCATTTGATGTGTAACAAATCAAAAATTGACACATATAGAGTTGTTTTGAGAAATTAGTTAAAAAGTTAAATTTTAAAATTTTTCTACTTTTTTTGAAAAACGTGTAAAAAAAATAGAGAAATGATGTGACTAAAAAAAACCAAAAAGCTAACTTTTAACCAACCCGCCAAAATAGGCCATAATACTATATCATTGTAAATACAATTGTAAAAGTTTTTTTGTGGGTCTTAAATATTTTTCATAATATTATTCACATATTTACTCTCAATTTTTTTTATTCACATATTTTCCTTGGGTTTATTATATTTTACAACCAGTAGGTGACCCGTGCAATACATGAGAATTTATATTTAAAATAAAAAATTGATTTTGAGTCTTAAATACTTTGTTTATAAAATTTTAACACTTGAAAGTCAAATACAAACAGATTTGCTAATGGTTAATGAAATTTTTTATTACTTTGTGTGTGATTCTATATGAAAGGCTCAAAGAGTGCCGGCATTGCAAAGGCTGAGTCCCCGACTCCGTTGCAGTGAGGAGGTAGCCATGCTGCCACCTAGAGTGGTGGTTCCAACACTGGTGGACAGAGACTTGGCACGACTCACCGCCATCCCGCTATCTCCAGAGATAGAGAGCACACCACTCCCCGTCGGATTCCATCAACCAAAGTTCACGCTGTATGATGGCAAGACGGATCTGTACATACATGTTAGTCATTACCAACAAGTAATGCAGGCCATCGACACAACGACGTCTTAATGTGTCTAATATTCCCGGCGAGTTTGGGAGAACTGGGGTTGAAATGGTTCGAAAGGCTCCCAGAAGGGAGTATCAAGGGGTGGTGATAGCTAGCGAAAGCCTTCGTCACTAGATTCAAGACCAACACTCGAACGCCTAAAGAGGTCAACCACCTCCTGGGTACCAAGATAAAGTCAGTTGGTTCTTTGAAGGCATACAATGCCAAGTATTGAGAGACCTACAATGAGATCCTCGATTGCCCCCACCAATTTGACGATCGCCCAGTAGAAGTGAGGTCTACTAGTTGGACATAGACTGCGAGACTCGCTCACGATGTATCAGCCCACAACCATAGAATCATTGATGCAACGGATCAACGAGTACATCCGAATTAAGGATGACAACGCCACCACCGTCGCCGCAACAGAGAAGGCAAATCCGGTTGCGGTGGACAAACGTGTAGCTGGGAAGGTTTACTCGGTAGGACAGGAGGATAACTGCCCAAATAACCGAGCGAAAGAACAACATCGCGGGATTGGCCGCAATGACAAAAATAGAGGCCGCGGGAATGATCCAGCTAATGCTCTATGCAATGAGGATGAAGATGCCAAAAGAAAGTTAAAGGCGCAGACCGGTATCATAACGGTCTTCAAAATTCCAATTTATCACATCCTCAGCGAGATTAGGGGCAAGCCATATGTCCGCTGACCAGCAAAATTGAGGGACGCGCAGAGGGGCTTCAACACGAGATACCGTTGCACTTTCCATAAAGAAAGGGGATACCGAACAAAGAACTGTGTGCCATTGAAACAATATTTGGAAGAGTTGGTCGCAACAGGGCATTTAGAATAGTACATCGATGGAGATATGAGGGCCACTCCATAAAGGCAAGCCGAGCCAAATGGGCTAGCTGTGTTGGACGCAGCGCCACAAGGAGTTATCAATGTCATTTATGGAATCATTGAGTCGGCGCAAGTATGCGAACTTAGACAGATGATTAAAAGGCTAAGCACATGAGAGAAATGCTTTCTGTTCAGCCCGCCGTAAAGAAGGGAAAGACCGAGGTGCAGGACATCATGACCTTTTCGATCAAAGACTTGGAAAGAATTTAAACCCCTCACAATGAGGCCTTAGTGTTGACACTTCGCATCAAAGACTTCAATATCAAGAGAATACTGATCGACCAGGGGAGTTCAGTCGAGATCATGTATTATGATGTATTCAAACAGATGAAGTTGGAGGATAAGGACTTGGCCCTAGCAACATCTCATTTGGTCGGCTTCAACTCTAAACCAAAATGGCCGATTGGAAAGATCATATTGCCGGTCAAGGCTAGGTCGGTCACGAAGCAGATCAAGTTTGCGGTACTGAAAGTCCCATCTACCTACAACTTGATATTAAGGAGGGGTTAGTTGCATGCCATGCAAGCGGTGGCTTCCACTTATCACCAAGTCATGCGTTTCCCTGGCCTAACCAGGGAAATCGAAGAAGTCTGGAGAGACCAAGTCATGTCGAAACAATGCTTCGTCGCGGTCAACGGCAGCCGGGTAACAAAACGTTTCACACAAATAATAAAAAGACTAGAAGGCAAGGAGGTCCTTTAAGATGTGAGAAGAAAAGCCGAAGAAAAGTCAGTTGAAGACTTGGTGGAGGTTCGGACAGATGAGAATGATCTAAACAAATTCTTTCTCTTGGGATCATCATTGTCCAGCATCGAACGGTTAGACTACGTCAACTTTCTGGTCTCCAATATTGAGGTCTTTGCATGGACGCCTTATGATATGCCTAGCATTGACCCAAGCTTTATTTGTTATCAGTTGAACGTCTTCCCCAACGCTTGGCCAGTCATCCAGAGAACACGCCGCTCAGTCTTGTACCATGCCGAGGTGGTAGCGGACGAGGTTAAGAACTTACTGAAGGCTGGTGCAATTGAAGAAATGCAATACCCCTGATGGATCTCTAACACGGTGGTAGTGCCAAAGAAAAATAGAAAATGGCGGGTATGCGTCGATTACAAGACAGTCAACCGTGCCTGCCCGAAGGATAGCTTTCTGCTCCCAAGGATTGACCAGCTAGTGGATCTTACCGCCGCACACCAAAGGTTCAGCTTCCTTGATGCATATAACAACTACCACCAAAAAGCCATGTGTAGCCCGACTTTTTCGTGCCTCCTTTTGAAAGTTTGAATATAAGCCCTACAGTTCGAACTCCCGTAGTTTTGAATCTAATCTCACAAGTGCAATGTGAAATTGATGAACACGAAAGAGTCCAAATCTGGCAAATCATTTGAAAAATTGATTTTGAATAAAAAATGCCAAAATTAAACTACTTTTCCTGATAAAGAGTCGTTTGGAAAATTTAGGAAACCCATGACTTGTGCCAAAGGCCACGTGTCCATCATCACCAAGATTGTCTCGACTCAGGAACTTAGGTATGAGAGAGGAAGGTCATGAATACATTTGAGCACTCTCGCTCGCCCGATCAAAAGATCGGCCTCTACTAGTCCTGATATGAATCTTATTTATATTATATGCTCTTGTTCCGGTTTATTAGGCTAGCATTACTATGTGATGCGCACACACACAAGTATAGACTTAATCGCAAGAATTGAAACACTTGATTCATGCTTGTTTTGAAAATTGTTTCGAAATATGTATTACTTGAAAAAGTGATCGCATATGAATATTTGCTCAAATTATTCCAATTCAAGCAAGAAGCCTTTATCCATAGGCATTCAGGCAATTTATCAATTAAGCAATTAGCCTCATGGCAAGCATGCTAGACATGGTAACAATCACACTCATGCAATTATACTAAAGCAAGTAAAGGCTCACCTAGTACTCCAAGCCAATAAGAGAAATGAGTTAGAAAAATACATGATTCATAACTTATGCAAAATGACTAATACAACACATGCAATATGCAATTAATAGGCTTGGCTACTAAACATGGCGTATGGATCGATTAAATAGCATACGATCTAAGCACGTATTCAAAGAATGTATTAAACTAACAATGCAGTCAAAATGATGAACCGAGCCTCGGTGCATGCAATATGAATGGATGCAAACATCAAGTATGCTAAACAAAACATGATGTCCCTAAACTAACCATTATAAGTAATTAAATAAAAGGGAGAAAGACGTAGGGTTAGAAGACATACACATTATTACATTGCGCTCTCACGAAGGAGAATCCGAATGAATAAACTAGCTAATTAACTAACTAACTAAAGCTAAGCTAATCAAGCTAATTATTACAAAATAAATGAAATAAATAACTAAGCTACTTAACTAATTATTACAACACTCGAATTAATTAACTAGCTAACTGACTAATTAAATAATTAAATAATTACAACACATGTGTAATTAAGATAAGTAATTAAACTAAACAACTAACTACTATGCCTCGGGAAACGAGGGATATGCATGTGCATGCTCGGATTCCATTCGAAAAGACCACCGTTTTGCTTCCAAATGCCTCTGTTTGCACAGTTGAACACTTCAAGTACAAATCTGCTCCACCTTACCAACACATTTCTGAGTTTTGCATCAATGGCTGGCCGACCACTGGTGAAGATTGCCGGCCATTAGCCAACTATGGAGGTGGTCTGCCGGCCACCTGCCGACCACTGCTGCACAAGTTCATCATTCTGCAACAGAGGACAAACAGAGTATATACAGGGTATTTTCAAGAGTTGTCTGCACAACTCACCTCTCATTTTCATGAACAAATCCAAGGAGTGGTGAATTTAAGCCACAAATCACCAATTCAAGTAATTTCATTGTATGATGGCTTGTGACTCCAAGTGTGCAATTTCAATAAATGTAAGAAAAAAAAAAAAAAAAAAAAAACACAAACCTCCTCCCTTTCATGGAAGATCAAGGAAAGTGGTTGACCTTGGAGACTTGGATCATTTCATCACTAGCAAGTCTGAAATGGTTCAAGTTCCATGAGTTTAATTAACTTTCGATTGAACACACAAAGACACAATCAAATTCTTATCTTTGCAAAATTTTAGCTTCAACTTTTAGTTACTCCTTTCAATTACCCTTCCATTCTTTAACCAATTAAGTCCATTGGAGAATTGAGTCCTCTAAAAGAGAAGGAAGTGTCAAACAAGGGGTAGTTTAAGGCAAGAGAGAGGTGTCATGCCGTTGATAATGAACCCCCCAAAAGAGGATTAAACCATTAAGTATGGACCTCAATCTTAAGCCTAAGCAATCCCAAGGTTGAAACAACCCTCAAAGCAAACAAAGAGTGAAGAAATGAGGGAGGTTACAGAGATTATACTTGCTAAAATTAAGTGAGAAAAACACTAAAATAATACAATCAACTCAAACAAGTGGTGTCTAAAGGCCTAAAACACTGAGCTTGTGGGGACACTTACACTAGAAGCATGCAAAACAAGACTCAAATGACTTAACCAACCGAAAATAGAGTTAAAAAAAAAGGCCACATTAGAGGTTAAAATATGCTGAAATTAAGCTATAAATGGCTAGGAAATTAAGCTAACACATAGCATAAACTAGGCTCGTAAACAAGACACAAGGAACGGAGGCTAACCCCTCCAAATTTGGACTTCAAAACTTGATTTTGGCCACTAAAAAGTTCTGAAAATCAGTGTTTAAAAACTTGGAAAAAGACAGTAAAATAGTGGGAAACACAAGGGCAAAGGCCTCCAAAACAAGGTATAAAGAAGGACTATCAACCCCTCAACCTTTAATGGCCTTAAACCTAAGCTTTAGCCCAAAAAACACAGAGTTTTGACAGTCCAAAAACAGTGAAAAAATAGTAGAAATAATAGTGGAAAAAGCAAGCAAAGAGGCAAAGCCTTATACCTCTTGAAGAGAAGAGTAATTCCAAGCAATAAAACCAAGTAAGTACACCCTCTAGAGCTCAAATCAAGCTCAAGAAAACCTCAGCTCAAAGATGAGAAGAATTGGTTAAGGGTGTATAGGCAAAGGTTAAGGAATTAGAGGCTAAAGTGTAGAGATTTGCTAGAGAGAGAAAATTATAGAGAGAGAGGAAAATTTTTGAGTTCAAAATTTTCTAACATTTCTACAAGAGAGAGGGGTCTCCTATATATAGAAAGCATGAAATTCCCTCAAGAAGATCCAACCCTACACGTGGGGATAGATGGGTGCATATGTGCAAACAAGTGGCATAAAATATCTGCAAAATACACTAGTGGCCGGCACCAAGTCGGCGAGCAAAAAGTGATGGCCGGCAAGTTTCTAGCAGTGCCCAGCAGGTCACCAGAGGTTGCAGGCTAAAAAAGATAGGCTTGGTCTAAAATTAGGTTTGAAAGGCTATCAAGATTTGCAAGGCTCAAAGTCATGGTATTTTGCTGAGGACTTCAAGCACTTGGCGAGTAAACAGACTCATCATTGGGTGTGCATGAAAGGACGTCCAAATCGTAAGGGCTGTCAAAAATGGGGTGTCTACACCATGTATGGGCCAGACAGAGAGATCACGTCCTTTACCATGCCAAGAGGTTTGTACTGCTACAAGGTTATGCCCTTTGACCTGAAGAATGCCAGGGCGACCTTTCAAAAGATGGTGACAAAAATGTTAGCTCCTTTACTGGGCCACACCATGGAGGCCTACATCGACGATATGGTGGTTAAAAGTAAGGAAGAACCTCAGCACGTTGGTGACCTGGCTGATATGTTCGCCATCCTTAAGCGCCATAAGTTGCTGTTGAATGTTTTTAATTGTGCTTTCAGAGTTGGGACTGGAAAATTTCTAGGTTTTTTGGTCACCAACCGAGAAATTGAAACCGACCTTTCACAGATCAAGGCAATCCAAGAGTTGGAAAGACTAAATTCCACAAATGACGTACAACATCTTGCCGAAATGGCAGCCGCACTGAACAAATTTATTAGCCGGTCATCAGATCGTTTCAGGCCCTTTTTTAAGACCTTGAAAGCCAAGTTTTTCTGGGATGTGAAATGCGACCGTGCTTTGGCAGACCTTAAGGCGTACCTCTCCTCCGCCCCTATCCTGGTCACTCTACAGCAAGGCAAAGAGCTCTTCTTGTACTTGGCCATTTCTCAGCATGCAGTAAGTACGGTCCTTGTTTGAGCTGAGAGAAGTCAACATCTCCCTATCTTCTATGTTAGCAAAACACTGCTCCCAGCCGAATCAAGGTATCTACTGCTAGAAAAATTGGCTCTAGCTCTTATGATGGCCTCTAGAAAATTGACACACTATTTCCACGCCTACATAATCGTGGTGTTGACCGAATTTCCACTCAAGGTGCTCTTTAAGAAAGCGGATTTCACGGGTAGAATTTTAAAGTGGGCGATAGAGCTGGGGCAATACGACTTCAAGTTCCAGCCGAGCACAGCTATCAAAGCACAAGCCCTGGCCGATTTTGTCACGAAATTTACACCAGGCACCACCCCGTCTGTCCAATAGACTTTGCGCACGACACTAAGCAAAAGAAAAAAAGTTAGTGCAGATTTTGCACGGCCTATAATGTCGGCGCTGCCGCAGAGAGATGAAGGGCAAGTAATAGCCAAGAAAGACAATTCTGAGCCGGCAGAGGAAGAGCCAGTCGACTTACCAATCAACGAGACGAGTGCGTATGCAAGAAAGCTATGCACAAAGCCGACCAATTCCTTGGATTTGAGAAACTCTCAAAACCCCTCTGACTGCTAGAAATTGTTCATTGACGAGATGTGGAAGCTCTTCGTTGATGGGGCTTTTAATAGACATGGGACCAGGTTAGGAGTCGTGTTGACCTCGCCAGCTGGACTGATCGTTGAGCACGCTATCACGCTAGATTTCCCAACATCCAATAATGAGGTAGAATATGAAGCCTTCCTCGTTAGTCTGAAGAGCGCTCTACGGATGAAGGCATCGGACCTTATGGTATTCAGCGTGTAACAACCTTGATTCATGATTACCTACTAAGCTATGGTTAAGTATGCCTAACGAGTTATTAAGATTAAATTTTGAATTAATTGCATACAAATAGTATCATTTATGTTTATATCTGTTTGCATTTCTGTTTCGTTCTGTGAATTGAAGGCTTTATCGGCATCTGATTATGAAACTGAGGGCAGGTTTGGCAAGTTTCAAAAAAGTTAAAAAGTCACTATCCTATTTAAGTCACATCATCTTATTTAAGTCACATCACCTCTCTAACACATCACTTCAAACCCAATCTAAATCCAACCCATATTTCATAAAAAGTCAAAAAGTGCACTTATTTAGATCATCCCAAACAACCCCTGACTTGATTTCTGTGTTAGTTAGAATTTTTAGAATTTTATGGTAGGTTCAATCGAAATTCGACTTGGACGGATTAATTAGAATAATTAATGTCATGTGCAATTGATTAGCTTAATCAATAATTTAATTAAGCCACTAACTAAGCCTATATAAGGCCCATGTGAGCTTGTTAGTTCACTTTACACTCTCCTATCACCCTATCTTAAAGTGAAAAATGTAGAGAGAGAGAGAGAGAGAGAGAGAGAGAATAGAAGATTGAGCTCATCTTAGGAGAATTGCTAGAGAATTTGGAAGGTTTGGCTTGGGGCTTTAAACAATTGACCATTGAGAGTATAATTGACCATTGAAGGTAAGAATTCATCCTTCTAGCTTTGGGATTAAGTCACTTAGCACATGAATTCAATGAATTAAGTTGTGTAATGCAAGAATTGAACTTAGATGGTTGACTATAGGAGTGTATCATGCATGCATGCAAATAGCATAATAATTTGAGTTTGATTCTAAAGAATTTTCACATGCATGTGTCTATCTTGACTTGATTTTGAGAATTCATCACATTTCTTACCATTTGACCTTAATTGATCATGTTTTGGAAAGTCCAAGGTCTTAGTAATTCATGCATGTCATATTCATGGCATATTCATAAGTTTCAAGTTGACTTTTGAATAATTGGCATGCTATTGGGCCTTGATTTTACGAAATGATTTTGAATTCAAGATGTTTTCCAAGTTTAGACTTGTTTTCTCAAGTTTTGGGGCCCAAGGTTGAGTTTGAAGGCATTGAATTCGAGTTTTGGACTTGGGAGTGTAATATGAAAATTTCAGAATTTGTACCCTCTACTCGAAGCCACAGATCCTGTGCTCAAACGACCACTTTGTGATCTTGTGCTTCCGCTTAAGCGACCAAAAGTTGGCTCGAGCGTAAAATGCAAGCTCCCCGATCTCATGTTTTGTAGACCATTCAAGTGACAAGAATTATGCTTGAGCGAGGACCTGAGTCTCACGCTCGAGCGACTGTCGAGCGGGAAAATCAAGCAACCAGTGCTTTTGCAGAAGTTTACAGACTGCTTGAGCAACAAAAGTTGCGCTCAAACGACCACTCACATTTTGCATGTCCGCTCGAACGAAGAAAGTTGCGCTCGAGCGGGACCTCTATTTCCAGCATTTTTGACTAAGTGTTTACAAATGCATTTTGGCATCCACGTTACATCATAGGCATTCCTAGGCCAAGATTAAGACATAATATGAAGGATAAAGACTAGAAACACACTAAGAATGAAACAACATAAGTTAAGTACGACCCGAGCGTGAGTTTCAAAATGTGTATCTGTTACATTTGTATAGGTCACGCGCCGTGAACTGTTAATCCATTGGCTGCTATCAAAGTTATCTGTGCAATAATCTGTGAGTAATAACTCTGTAAAGTTATGTTTAACTTTAATTATTTTTCGTTGATATGAAATGATCAGTTTTCTGAAATGCTATGTTTTGTATAAATAAATGATTGTCCAAGTTTCTGAAATATATTCGTGGCATCCTTAGCATCATATGATATGTGTCCCTTTATGGGTCATCGGAAACGTCTCTGTGCACATGAGTCATCGGAATGCCCTTATGGTCGTCCTTTTATAAGTCATCAAAAACGTCTCTATGTACATAAGTTATTGGAATGCCTTCACGGCCGTCCCTTTAGGGGTCATCGGATTTTTTAACGCTAATGGATGTGCGACGTACTATGATGTGAAATATACAAACTTTGAATACGAATACGACTGCGTATATGAATCTGTTTCTGCTTTGATATTTGATCATGTACAAGACTTTGTTTCTGTGTGGACATCATTCAATAAAATCTTTACTCTGTTATTATTCACTGGGCTTACGCTCACTATTTGCATTATGTATGTAGGTGAGCAGGCAAGTGACCAGGCCTAAGCTGTTGCCTGGAGAGTTTGGGTCAACTAGCCACCGTGCCTCCCGTGGAGGTTCCTTTTTGAGATCCAATCAAGTTTTTGAGAAACAAGCCTTTAGGGCTTTTATACCTTCTGATGTTTATATTTTGTCTGGACATGTTTTTAGAAGTTTTGTATATGTGGCTTTAGTGACGTATGACTAATGTATTTATTTAACGTCACTCTTACGTATCGAATTTTGAAGCTTTTTTTTTATGTATGTCTGCACAGCCCTATGGACTATGAATATTTCTATATTTGCTTCTGCATCTCTTTATCATATGATATTCAGTTCAAAGGCCTTTGGTAATCCCTGGATTACTGGCCGGTTACGATGCTAAACCTACAGGGGCGAGTTAGGTTGTGATAAAGCGACTCCAAACTGGTAGTCAATCAGGTCTCTGGGGAATATGAGGCCAATGATGAAAGAATGACCAAGTATCAAGCGCTGGTACGCGTTGAGGTCAAAAAAATCATCACAATAAGAATAGAACAAATCAACCGTGAAGAGAATAGTCAAGCCGACAAATTGGCTGGCCTGGCATCTATGCAAACCACATTTCTCAATCCTTTGATGATAGAATTGTAACAACCCCGACCCATGATTAACGCTAATTCATGTTTAAGTATGCCAAATGAGTAATTAAGAAGAAATCCTCAGTTAATTATATGTGCATTGCATCATTTTGTGTTTATATATGTTTAACGTAGAAAAACCTGTTCGTGATTTCGCTTCGGTTTGTGAATTGAAGGACTTTTCGGCATCTGATTCAGAAATTGATTTGATTTATATGTTAATTAGGATTTTTAGAATTTTATGGTAGGTTTAATTGAAATTCGATTCGGAACGATTAAATTAGATTAATATAATGACCATTTGATTAACTCTAAGTTATATCTCCAAGTGAGCCTATGTGAACTCCTTACATACTCCACTTAACTCCTTCTTGGGTTGTCAACACATTTTTGAGTCTACTCACACATACAAACGTGGGAGAGAGAGAGAGGGAAGGAAAATTGAGATCAAAGTTGGGATATGAGAGAATTGCTAGGAGATTAGATGAATTGCTCGAGACTTTGCTTAAGGGGAGCTCAATTGAGTAGCCTAGGTAAGAGCTCAACCTTACAACCTTGAAATTGAGACATTTAGTACATGAATGTAAATGAAATAGGTGAATTCACATGGAGTTGAGCTAGAATTTAAGAAAGCAAAGTCATTCCATACATCCATGCATAAATTCCCATGTTTTGAGTTTAATCTTCAAGAATTCCCTCATGCATGTTTTGAATTCACTTTAATTTTGGGAAAACATTGAGTTTTATGTTGATTTGTAGCACTTGATCATGTTTTAAGAAGCTTGAGTTCAAAGAAATGCATGCATGTTATGTTCATGGATCATTCATGAATTTTTAGATGAATTTTGCACAATTGACAAGCTTTTGAGCCATGATTCTTTGAAATCAACTTGCATTCTTGTTGTTTTAAGAGTTTTTATGTATTTCCTCCAGTTTTGACCCAGAAAAATCGACTTTGATGCTTTAAAGTTTGAGTTTTAAGCTTGAAGATCAATCTGAAAATTCCAAAATTTGTATCCACGCTCGAGCAAGCACTTTGAGTGCGTGCACTTCCGCTTGAGCGACCCGAGGCACGCTCGAGCGTGAAATGCATGTATCCAGAAGTTCATATGAGTTGTAGCACGCTCGAGCGACAAGAGTCACGCTCAAGCAAGGAACTGAGTCTCACGCTCGAGTGGAGATCGAGCGTCCGTCGAGTGTGAAAATCAAGCAACCAGCTCTTTTGCCAAAGTTTACTGGCCGCTCGAGCGAAGGAGATTACGCTCGAGCGGACCTTCACATTTTGCATATCTGCTCCAGCGAGGAAAGCCAGGCTCGAGCGTGGACCCTGCTTTCAGCAAGTTTTGAAAGATGATTTCAAGTGCATTTTTGCATCCTCATTCCATCCTAGGCACTCATAGGCCATGATTAAGACAGAATAATGAGAATAAAAAGGTAGAAACACACTAAGAACAAACGAAATAAGTTAAGTATAATCCAAATGTGTGTTTCAATGTATGTATCTGTCGTGCTGTTTAGGTCACGTGCCACAAGGAGGCTGAATTGGCTGCTTAGTTTGTTTACTTGGAGCGTCTATTATCTGTGAGTAATAACTTAGTAAAGCTATATTTGAGTAAAATATTTTCTGCTCACGGATTAAGAACTGTTATATGAAATGTCATGTGTTAGCAATGAATGATTGTCCAAGTCTAACAAGCACTTATGACATTATGCTATGATTCAAGTAATACCATGATTCAAGTATATGCAAGTTCCCGGTACCCGAGGTTCCTTATGGGACTGACAAGCTATCTATACCCAGCTGGAGGTTCCTAAGTGGAACTGACAAGTTTATAAGTTCCCAGTCCGGAGGTTCCTTATGGGACTGACAAGTTATTCTTACCCCGCCGGAGGTTCTTTATAGAACTGACAAGTATGATTTAAGATATTCGGCACGTAATCAGTCAGTGCTAATGGATGTACTATGCAAGACTAAGCATGAACTCTAAATTCTATGTATGCTCAGAATGAGAATACGAATGTGAATTTCAGTTTTAGCCACAGTTATGGGACATCATTCATTTACCCCTTTACTTTGTTATTATTCACTGGGCCTCCACTCACTAGTTATTTATTATGTATATAGGTGAGCAGGCTCGTGATCAGGCTTAAGATGATGCCTGGGGTATTTTGTATTCGTCAGCCACCCTTTGCGCCTCATGAGGAGGTTCCAGATCAAGTCATGTATTGTGGCTGTATCAACATGGATGTATAAGACTGTTTCTTTTGTTTTATGAACAAGTTCGCCTTTTATATGTACTTGATAGTGCTTGATAATGACGTGTAAATATTGTACCTATGACGTCACTTGTATGTGTATAAAGTTTAAGATTTTCAGTTCCATGTATGTCTTCACAGCTCAATGGACTTCGTATGTTTTGTATATTTGCTTCCTCAGCTCCTAACTATATGTTATTATGTCAAGAGGCCTTTGGTAATCCAAGGATTACTGGCCGGTTATGACACTAAACCTATAGAGGCGGGTTTGGGTCGTGACAGAATGGTTTCAAAGCACATGTTCTACCACACACACAAGTCCATATAAGTTTAGGATGTCCTAGTGAGAAGTAGGGGCATTCCATCTGCATGTATAAGTGTGTGTGTTTAAAAGTGAAAGCATAAATCCGATTATAATCATGTGATATGGGAATAAACAATATGAATAATGTAAAAAGGACTATTTGCCTATGTTCATAATGCCCCGTTTACCTATAGCAATGGACAATGCAAGAAGTGATGAAATAACTGAATTATCTAAGGCTCGAATGAGCCGAATGGAACAAATGCTTGCAGCTTTGACTGAGACAATGACTCAATAACAACAGAGGCAACAACACTTACCTCCCCCGCCGGTCCAGGTGGAGCCAGATAACAATGATCTCATAAGTTTAACTCAGAAGTTTCTGAAGATAAAACCACCGACTTTCTTATGAGGCATTGAATCGCTAAAAGCCGAAACATGATTACTTGAAATGGGGAAGCTATTTGAAGTGTTCCCTTGTTCTGAGATCCAGAAAGTTCTTCTAGCCACCTATACTTTGAAAGATGAAGCCCGAAGGTGGTGGTTGCTAATCCGAAGTAGTAATGGGAATATGACGTGGGCACAATTTAATGCAATCTTCTATGATAAATATTTTCCCCAATGTTTCTGAGACCGAAAAGTTTCTAAATTCCAATAACTTAAAAAAGGCAATGTCTGTGGCTGAGTATGAGGCCAAATTCATTGAGTTGGCCCGATTTGCTCCTTATATAGTAGATACTGATTATAGAAAGGCACGAAAATTTGAGGGCGGACTGGATCTATACGTGTTTGACCGAATAGGCGTTTTGAAATTACCTACCTATATGGAAGTTTTAGACAGAGCCAAAATGACAGAGGCCACAATAGTAGCAACGAAACAAGCTAAAACACCAGTAACGGAATGGAAAAGCAAAAGGCCTGGATCTAATTTTCACAAGGGTCGTTCCTTCTTCACGAACAAAAAGCAAAATACGGGATCTTCAAGCAGTTCTAGCCAGAGTATTGGATCTATACCAACTTGCTCAGAATGTGGAAGGAGGCACAAAGGCATATGTCAACATGCATCGGGTGTGTGTTTCCGGTGTTGCAAAACCGGTCATATGATTAGAGATTGTCCAATGAGGTTTGACAATGTTAGCCATCCAGCGGCAAGTTCAGCCGGATCCGTTCTTGTAACAAAGACCAATTGTAACGCGCTCAAAATAATACATAAAACCCATCACTTTAGACATGCATTAATATATAAGAAACCAACCATTTCTATTTATCAGAGTAATTATTACAACTATATTACATGTTAACAACAAAAGCAAATGCCTTATGGGCTTACAGCTTTCCAAGTTAACACTTGGTTACAAAAAGAAGAGTGCTAACTCAATACATATTAAGCCCTTGGCTTGAATTTACATGTAATACATCAAAATAAACAAAAAAAAAAAGAGTCTTCAACTCTCATCATCATCCAAGTTATGTCCTTGGAGGTGGCATACTACCTGTACCTGAAAATAATGTCCCATATAGGGTGAGCCAACGCCCAGTAGAGATATGCTAAACACAGTATGAGCAATAACTAAGACATTGGCAATTGATAAATGTTCAATTTCCATAAACCAATTTATAACCCATTTCCATTTCATTTCAATTTCACAATTTACATCAACGGCTCAAAACCTGGCCAACCACTTATATGAGACAATGACTCATATTAAACATTTCCCATTTTTACAATAGATAAACATACTAGTTGTATCAACATCTCAACAGATAATCATACAAGTTGTATCCACATTTCAACAGATATGCATATTAGCTATATCAACACTTCCAATGATAAACATGTGAGTTGTATCAACACTTCCAAAGATAAGCATATGAGCTATATCAACACATTATCTGACAAGCATATGAGCTGTGTCAGTGGAGTCCATTCCCTATCTCCTCCCAAACAACATCCGGTTTAGAGGTCCATCCCCTATCTTCCCCTAAACCATGGAGTACATCCCCTATCTCCTCCCACACACACAACGTATATACACAAAGTTCATATACACAATCAATCAATACATAACGTTAATGTATTCCGTCATATTCTATGACATATCCAATTGATTAGTTTTAGTTTGCCTAATCATCATGTATTGTCTACAACAATCAAAACTACCCTCCACCGGTAGCCCAAGCAATTATTTCTAAACAGATAATAAAAACTCCAACAGATAAAATATCAATGTTTTCAAAAGTGAGCGATTAATAAATCTAACTCCACTATTCAACCATATAATGCACCAATTTCATTATTTCCAACTCAATTCTGTAAAGTCACAATTTTCCCAAAATTAGGGTTTTCCACCCGATTTCCAAATATTGACCCAATGGTCTAAATATCAACAATTAACAACAATATCATCATTTTGAAACCCAAAATACATATTATGAGCCCAAAATCACAAAAACCCTCTTTAACACATTTTGAAACCCTAAGTCTCAAAATCAACCATTTAAACAATAAGCTCAAAATCTAGGTTAAAACCCATAAGAGTGAGTAGGAATCCCTACCTCAAATTCGGAGCTCAAGGAAAGAAGATGAAGAAACTCAACGTGCTCCAAAACTCAATATTTTCGGATCAATGGATAGCCCTCGACGATCAACCCAACTTTTATAAAGGCCGAAGGAAGAAGAAACACTCTAACTAGATCAAACCCTAGAGAGAAGGGAGTTCTAGAGAGAGGAACTCTCAAAATGGCTTTTTAGAAAGTAAGAGAGAGAGAGAATGTAAAAAGTGATTTTAAAATGCCTAGCTGCCAACTGATATACGGCATTCCCGCTCAAGCGGAGAACATAACGCTCGAGCGTCAAGAACAAAAAACTAGGTACGCTCAAGCGCGATAAGGCCCGTTCTAGCGCCAAGACACAAGAATAAAGTACATCCGCTCGAGCGCGAAAACCAGTCCGCTCGAGCGTAGATTTCCCCCTCCCAGAACTTACACCAAAAAGTACTACCCGCTCAAGCGCCAGAGTACCTGCTCGAGCGCCACCGCTCGAGCGTAGAGAAACCCGCTCGAGCGTAAAAATCACACCTGCAGAAGTTTTGCAGGGACACAAAAAACTGGGAGTGTGCAATCTCCACTCGAGCGCAAGAAGACCCGCTCGAGCGGACCTCCTAAAATCTGGGCAATAAAGAATTGAAACCAAAGCCTAACCAACCTGTAACAACTCTGCCCAATACATCCTAAAACCCGAACAAATGGAATTAAAGGATGACAACAAGATAGATACAACTACCAACTCCACGGAACTGAGTCCGGAATACAACAGAACAGTAAAGGGACAACCGGGATCGCTATAACCTCCCCCCCTTAAAGAATTTCGTCCCCAAAATTAAATACAAGCTTTTCAAGAAATAGGTTTTCTCCATTCTCAACAATATTACAACATAATATTAAACAATCCGACCCATTACCGGTCAATCCCCTCTTTTCAAGAGGTATGACACATTATTCATAACAACATGCATTCTTTTGAAATTTACCAATTTCAACTCATTTTCCACAATTCCATAATACATGAAACATTATCATCATGCTTGCATTTCCACAATGTAATTAACATATGCAATGTTAAAACAAACTTCCATTAACCAAAACATTCACAATGTTTTACAACTTAAGACACATATAATGTTCTTAAAGTTCAACGATATTACAAAATTACCAATACATGGTTACACATCAATAAACAAGTCCGGATATTTCTCGCGGACTTCCAACTCACGTTCCCAAGTGGCCTCCTCCACTCCGTGATGTTTCCACAAAACCTTCACCAAAGGAATGGTCTTGCCACGCTGGACTTGATCCCGCCTATCCAAGACCCGAACCGGTCTCTCCTCATACGAGGCATCCTCATCTACCTCCAAGTCGATCCAATCTAACACATGGGACGGATCCGACTCATACTTCCGAAGCATACTCACATGAAACACGTCATGCACTCCGGACAACTGCGGTGGTAAAGCTAAACGATAAGCAACCTCGCCAATCCTTTCAAGGATCTCAAAGGGACCGATAAACCGAGGGGATAACTTCTTACTCTTCCCAAACCTTATCAAACCTTGCCTAGATGATATTTTCAAGAAGACATGATCACCTACCTCAAACGCCAAAAGCCTCCTCCTACGGTCGGCATAACTCTTTTGGCGACTTTGGGCTGTAACAAGCTTCCTACGGATAAGCTCAACTTTCTCCGTCATCTCCCTAACCAACTCCGGACCCAACAAAGATGCATCACCCACCTCGGCCCAACACATTGGAGACCTACACGGTCGGCCATATAAGGCCTCAAATGGTGCCATACTGATGCTAGATTGAAAACTGTTGTTGTAGGCAAACTCCACCAAGGGTAAATGCCTCTCCCACGTCCCACTAAAGTCAAGGACACAACCTCGAAGCATATCCTTAAGGATCTGAATAGTACGCTCGGACTGCCCATCAGTCTGAGGATGATAAGCCGTATTAAAGGTCAACCTAGTGCCCATGGCACTCGGCAAACTCTGCCACAACCTAGCAGTAAAACGAGGATCTCTATCTAAGACGATCGTCACTGGGACCCTGTGCAATCTCACTATGTCTCGAATATACAAGTCGGCAAGATGATCTACCGAATCTCTCACGCGCATAGGAATGAAGTGCGCCGTTTTAGTCAACCGGTCTACAACCACCCAACTAGCATCACTGCCCCGCTGAGTCCTCGGAAGACCTACAATGAAGTCCATTGTGACATGCTCCCACTTCCACTCGGCAATAAGCAAGGGTTGCAACAAACCCGCTGGCCTCTGATGCTCGGCCTTCACTTGTTGACAAGTAAGGCACTTAGACACGAAAACAGCCGCCTCTCTCTTCATACCCCGCCACCAAAACTGGCGACCCAAATCTCGATACATCTTAGTGCCCCCCGGATGCACTGCAAGACGTGAATGATGGAACTCTCAGAGTACTTCCTCTCAGCACGACTCCGGTACAAACAAACGGTCTCAGTATCTCACACTCAGGTTGGGATACACCGTCAAACCCTTCTCAACCTTCCCATTTGAGATCTTCTCTCGGAGGGATTCTACCTCAAGGTCACCTCTATGTGCCTCTAACACTCGAGTCACAAGTGTAGGCTGCGCAACAACAGAAAACAAGGCCGCAGCCTCAGCTGATTCACTCAGAAGCAAGTCAAACTCGCCAAGTGGACCCAACATCTCCCATTCCTGATGGCTATACAAGCTACATCACTAATGGATTTCCTACTAAGGGCATCGGCCACAACATTGGCCTTCCCCGGGTGATAATGCAACTCAAAATCATAGTCCTCAATGAACTCCATCCACCTCCTCTACCTCAAATTCAAGTCCCTCTGTGTAAACAGATACTTCAAACTCTTGTGGTCCAAGAACACCTCGAACCTCTCACCATAAAGGTAGTGCCTCCAAATTTTCAAGGCAAAGATCATTGCTGCTAACTCTAGGTCGTGTGTAGGGTAATTCTTCTCGTGTATTTTCAACTGATGTGAGCCATAAGCTACCACTTTCCCTTCTTGCATCAACACACAACCCAAACCCTCTCGTGAGGCATCACAATAAACCGCATAACCCAACCCTCTCTCTGGAATAATCAAAACCGGAGCGGTGGTCAATCTAACCTTCAATTCTTGGAACGACCTTTTGCAAGTCTCGCTCTACACAAACTTGATCCCTTTTCGCATCAATCTAGTCAACAGCGAAGCTAGCCTGGAGAAATCTTTCACAAACTGACGGTAATACCCAGCTAATCCCAGAAAACTGCGGATCTCAAACACACTCTTAGGCTGTGCCAAATCTTGCACTACCTCTACCTTGGATGTATCAACAGACACCCCTTCACCGGATACCACATGGCCTAAGAATTTGACCTCTCTTAACCAGAACTCACACTTTCCAAACTTGGCATACAGCTTATGGGCTCTAAGCAACTCGAGCACCACTCTCAAGTGTTCTTCGTGCTCCTCCTTAGAAGGCAAATAGATAAGAATGTCGTCCACGAAAACGACTACAAATCGATCCAAGAATTTCCGGAAGATCCGGTTCATCAAGTCCATAAAGACTGCCGGTGCATTGGTAAGCCCGAATGGCATCACCAGAAACTCATAATGGCCATACCGCGTACGGAATGCCGTCTTAGGAATATCCTCCTCTCTGACCCTCAACTGGTGGTAACCCGATCTCAAGTCTATCTTAGAGAAACAACGGGAACCCTTCAACTGGTCAAATAGATCATCTGTACGGGGCATAGGGTACTTATTCTTGACCGTAGCCCGATTCAACTTCCGATAGTCTATACACAATCTTAAAGCGCCATCTTTCTTTTTAACAAAGAGGGCCGGTGCTCCCCACGGCGAAACACTAGGGCGAACAAAACCTTTATCTAGCAATTCCTGGAGCTGAGTTTTCAACTCACTCAACTCGGCTGGGGCAAAACGATAAGGTGCCATAGAAATCGGCGCTGTGTCGGACACTAAATCAATAGAGAACTGTATCTCTCGGTGGGGTGGTAAACTAACGAGATCCTCGAGGAAAACATCCGAATACTCACAAACCACCATTGACAATACAATCTAGGTCTCATCACACTCACCACTCAAAACGCTAGCAAGTAGACCACTAAGCTCACTCCGCCCTCGCGAATCATACAACGGTGGCAATACACTACCGATCCGATCCGATCCCCTAGGAAATGGAAACACTCCCCGCTCAAGGTACAAACCGTGACCCTCTGGTGGTAGCAATCAATAATAGCCCGGTATGACGATAGCCAGTCCATACCCAAAATAACATCAAAACCCTTCATGGGCATGACAACAAAGGGAAAAGGAAGCCTATGGTCGGCGACCTCTATATCACAACCTCTAATACCTTGTTTCAAGATCAACTCACCACCAACAGGCGATACTACACATATAGGAGATGCTAACTGTGCCAACTCCAATTCCAAAATAGATGCAAATACAGCAGACACAAAAGAATGAGATACACCCGTATCAATCAAAACACTAGCAACCGAGTTACAAAACAGAAAGGTATCTCTCACTACTGATGGAGCTGGTACTAGGTCCTGCGCGGTAACAGCATACACGCGCCCTGTAGGCCCCTGATCTACCTGCTCACTTCTAGGAGCAAAAGACTGCTGCGCTGACTGGGATGACGAAGCTCCCGGATTGGCCCTCGAGGCCTGCACAGACTGAGCTGGCTGATAACTCTGCGTCTGCCTAGAACCAGACGCTTCTAAAGTAGCACTTAACTGTGGGAAAAACCTCTTCAGGTGCCCAGGCTGACCACACTGATAGCAAGACAAAGGCTGGCCCCTGCCCTGACTCTGGCCTTGAGGTCTAGCTGAAGAAGAAGCAGCTCGCTGACCCCCTCCCTTCTGCGGGAAAACCAAAGATTTGTGACCCAGCTGGCCACATGCAAAACAAGTCAAGCCTCCCTGACTACCTCTCCCAGAACCTGCACTCGGCACTGGAAAGGTTGATCTAGCCAAACCACCCTGAGACTGTTGAGGGTTAGAACCCCTCTGTTTCCTGCCGTCACCCTGACCATCTTGGCTCCTCTTGGAGCCTCTCTGCCCCTCGTCTTCCTCCTGTATCATAATCTCCATATGAGCAGCAGCATCAACTAAACGTCTGTACTCTCGGATAAAGGACCCTCCAACCCTCAACTTGAGTCCACGTCTCAACTTCCGCTCAAACTCAAAACAACGGCGTTCCTCGGACGCCACCAGTTCAGGTGCAAACCTGGACAGACTAGTAAAAGTAGCCTCAAACTCGGCCACTGACAAGCCCTGCTGTCTAAGCTGGCAAAACTGCTCTCTCAGCTTCTCCCTAGCAGCTGAAGATAAAAACTTCTCCTGGAAAGCATTCACAAACGCCTCCCATGCACCACCAACACTACCTTTATCGTACTTCCACCATTGACCCGCATCTCCCTTCAGCTGGAAGGATGCCAAGGTCACCTTTAAAGCCCCGTCCTCGATGCCAAGCATCTCGAACGTCTTCTCCATCTATTCCAACCACTCGTCAGCCTTAAGTGGCTCCTTCGGATCCCCATCAAACTCGTCCGGATTGGACCGGAAGAATTTCCTCTTCAAGAAAGAAGGCCCTGCCTCAATAACCTGGGCCTAAACTGGAGCCTGAACTAGATTCTCAGCTCGGAAAATACCCACAGACTCCCTCAAAGCATCGGTTATCCCTCGGGCTAAAGCGCCCATAGCCTCTTGACCTGCTGGCTCGGCCACATTGGTCTGGCCAACCCCCTCCTACTGTGCCGGAATATCATCCGGTAAAGGCATCTCCTGCCTACCTCGTCTACTTCGTCTACCACGTCCTCGTCCTGACATCTTAATAAAGGTAACGAAGAACGTTAGCACATTCATAAATGTGCCAATACTAAACACTCGCGTCCTAATACATGGACAACTGTAATTCACTCCACGTAAGCACATAAACACATAAGCACCTACGAATTTTATTTCCGGATAATGATAGTCCCGAGGCGTTACTAGAGTTCCGGTTAGAAACAGCATTGATCAAGTGCTTTTCCAATAAGACTCCCAGAAACCCAAGGATCCAATCAACATCCTAGAAACTACATTCCATACCCACATAGTCACATAAACATGTTATCAATTAAGCACATAGCCTATGACAGTACATCTAAGTCTCTATCAAGCGAGACAAACCCATTGTGATCCTAATCACTTCCCACGTACCCAAAGTATTCGAACCCAGTACGCTCTGATACCAAGTTATAACGCCCTCAAAATAATACATAAAACCCATCACTTTAGACATGCATTAATATAAAAGAAACCAACCATTTCTATTCATCAGAGTAATTCTTACAACTGTATTGCATGTGGACAACAAAAGCAAATGCCCTATGGCTTACAGCTTTCCAAGTTAACACTTGGTTATAAAAAGAAGAGTGCTAACTCAATACATACTAAGCCCTTGGCTTGAATTTACATGTAATACATCAAGATAAACAAAAAAAAAGAGTCTTCAACTCTCATCATCATCCAAGCTATGTCCTTGGAGGTGGCATACTACCTGTACCTGAAAATAATGTCCCATATAGGGTGAGCCAACGCCTAGTAGAGATATGCTAAACACAGTATGAGCAATAACTAAGACATTGGCAATTGATAAATGTTCAATTTTCATAAACCAATTCATAACCCATTTCCATTTCATTTCAATTTCACAATTTACATCAACGGCTCAGAACCTGGCCAACCACTTATATGAGACAATGACTCATATTAAACATTTCCCATTTTTACAATAGATAAACATACTAGTTGTATCAACATCTCAACAGATAAGCATACAAGTTGTATCCACATTTCAACAGATATGCATATTAGCTATATCAACACTTCCAATGATAAGCATATGAGCTGTATCAACACTTCCAAAGATAAGCATATGAGCTATATCAACACATTATCTGACAAGCATATGAGCTGTGTCAGTGGAGTCCATCCCTTATCTCCTCCCAAACAACATCCGGTTTAGAGGTCCATCCCCTATCTTCCTCTAAACCGTGGAGTACATCCCCTATCTCCTCCCACACACACAACGTATATACATAAATGTCATATACACAATCAATCAATACATAACGTTAATGTATTCTATCAACCGTCATACTCTATGACATATCCAATTGATTAGTTTTAGTTTGCCTAATCATCATGCATTGTCTACAACAATCAAAACTACCCTCCGCCGGTAGCCCAAGCAATTATTTCTAAACAGATAATAAAAGCTACAACAGATAAAATATCAATGTTTTCAAAAGTGAGCGATTAATAAATCTAACTCCACTATTCAACCATATAATGCACAAATTTCATTATTTCCAACTCAATTCTATAAAGTCACAATTTTCCCAAAATTAGGGTTTTCCACCCGATTTCCAAATATTGACCCAATGGTCTAAATATCAACAACCAACAAAAATATCATCATTTTGAAACCCAAAATACATATTATGAGCCCAAAATCATAAAAACCCTCTTTAACACATTTTGAAACCCTAAGTCTCAAAATCAACCATTTAAACAGTACGCTCAAAATCTAGGTTAAAACCCATAAGAGTGAGTAGGAATCCCTACCTCAAATTCGGAGCTCAAGGAAAGAAGATGAAGAAACTCAACGTGCTCCAAAACTCAATATTTTCGGATCAATGGATAGCCCTCGACGATCAACCCAACTTTTACAAAGGCCGAAGGAAGAAGAAACACTCTAACTAGATCAAACCCTAGAGAGAAGGGAGTTTCTAGAGAGAGGAACTCTCAAAATGGCTTTTTAGAAAGTAAGAGAGAGAGAGAGAATGTAAAAAGTGATTTTAAAATGTCCAGCTGCCAACTGATATACGGCATTCCCGCTCGAGCGGAGAACACAACGCTCGAGCGTCAAGAACAAAAAACTAGGTACGCTCGAGTGTGATAAGGCCCGATCGAGCGCCAAGACACAAGAATAAAGTACATCCGCCTGAGCGCGTAAACCAGTCCGCTCGAGCGTAGATTTCCCCCTCCTAGAACTTACACCAAAAAGTACTACCCGCTCGAGCGCCAGAGTACCCGCTCGAGCGCCACCGCTCGAGCGTAGAGAAACCCGCTCAAGCGTAAAAATCACACATGCAGAAGTTTTGCAGGGACACAAAAAACTGGGAGTGTGCAATCTCCGCTCGAGCGCAAGAAGACCCGCTCGAGCGGACCTCCTAAAATCTAGGCAACAAAGAATTAAAACCAAAGCCTAACCAACCTGTAACAACTCTGCCCAATACATCCTAAAACCCGAACAAATGGAATTAAAGGATGACAACAAGACAAATACAACTACCAACTCCACGGAACTGAGTCCGGAATACAACAGAACAGTAAAAGGACAACCGGGATCGCTATAACTACTAAAACAAATGGTAGAGGTAATACTGGAAATGAAACATTGAGGCAAGGAAAAGTGTTTGCCCTCACTCTTGGAGATGTACAGAATGCCGAAACAGTGACGTCGGGTATAATTCCTATCCGTGCTCAGAACGCCTATGTACTGATTGATTCTGGTTCTACGCATTCTTTTGTCTTGCATGTTTTTTCTCAAAAATTAACTAGACCAATAGAACCTGTGAATTGTTTGTTATTTGTGTCTACACCATCTGGGGGTTCTATGATATGTGCTTGTGTATACCCGGCATGTGATATTATAATTGGTGACATGACATTGTACATTGACTTACTGCCCTTGAACATTGATCATTTTGACTGTATTTTGGGTATGGATTGGCTGACTAAATATTGTGCTACTATTGATTGTGTGAACAAAACCGTTATATTCAAACCACCTGGTATGCCTGAGTTTACTTTCACTGGGAATGGGGTAGTTCCTCCACCATACTTGATTTCGTTTATGAAAGCTAAGAAATTATTAAGGAAAGGTTGTCAGGGCTACTTGTGTTGTGCATTGACTGAATCTTTAGATAGCTTTGGTGTAAACCATTCCTATGGTTTGTGATTTTCCTGATGTGTTTCCCAATGATCTACCTGGAGATCTAGTTGATAGGGAACTTGAATTTACCATCGATGTAATCCCTGGAACATAACCCATCTCCAAGATTCCATATAGGACGTCGATTCTGAATTGATAGAGTTGAAAGTCCAACTTCAAGAACTCTTAGATAAGAAATTCATCCGTCAAAGTACCTCACCTTGGGGTGCTCAGGTTTTATTTGTTAAAAAGAAAGATGGATCCTTGAGACTATGTATTGACTGCCGTGAGTTGAATAAAGTGACCATCAAGAACAAGTACTCACTGCCCCGAATTGATGACCTGTTCGATCAAGTTCAGGGAGCCCAAGTGTTTTCTAAAATTGATCTTAGATCCGGGTATCACCAGTTAAAGGTCAAGACAGAAGACGTAGAGAAGACCGCATTCAGAATTAGATATGAGCATTATAAATTCTTAGTCATGCCGTTTAGGGTAACCAATGCACCTGTTGCTTTTATAGACTTTATGAATAGGGTGTTCAAACAGTTTCTGGATGAATTCGTTGTCATATTTATTGATGATATTTTGATTTACTCCAAAAGCAGTGAAGAACATGAAAACCATTTGAGAACTACCTTGCAGATTTCGAGAGAAAAGAAATTGTATGCAAAATTGTCCAAGTGTAAATTATGGCTTGATAATCCAAGAATAAATAAAAGCACAATCAAACTAATAAGCGAAATGGTTCCAAACTTTCTCTAAGGCAAACTTAACTTCAAATGTCTTTGACTCTTCGTTGGCTTCGTACATTTCTTCGATACCTGGCATGAAACATCATGAGCTTTGAATGCCTAGTAAACACACACACACCCCGTCTCCTTTTCTCAATCTAATACACAATAGCAAATTACAACAATAGGGGAAAGGAGCATGACATTAAAGTGATTAACACAGGTTACAAGATTAGTTATTAGTAGTCTAGAAATCCCTCAAAGAGTTTTCATCCTCCCAACCACAAGTATCGGACGCGAATTATTCGGTATGCCCTCTCTTTTGCTCATTTGTTGCAGAACTTACCTCGAATGCCTAGCAACGGTTATATACCACGTAGCGCCAACTGCAGGGCCTCAAAAGAGACGGTAATAATGGGCCTTGCCCAAATCTCTCCTTACACCAAATACTTAGGGTCCGAATACAACCGCTCCGTTCAAGGGTTCTGAAAACCACTTGCGCAAGACTTTAACTTCCAAATAGGGAACGCATCCCGTCAACCAATCAATATCTTAGTAACTCGTCCAAAAATTCGCAACCCATCACCATCCATTAGGTTTCCCTTTTGAGTTAGATAATTTAAGTCAAAGTTAGGACATGCTCTTGAAACAACATCTATTGCACAAGTATGAACAACTAAATAGTACAAATAGAAGGAAATAAAGTTACAACACATGAGATTCACATATGAAGATAGGCGCAAGTAGCTCTAGGCATGTTCAAGTAATTAAGGGAATAATTTCGCACAAGAATATAATTTCCAAATTTGCATAAGTGTGAGCACCATCGAAGGATTAAAATAAAATACATAAACCTATGACACGTGGCATATCATACCGAGACATGATCATAAATTAATCAGTGTATTCATGAACATAAGAGCATAAAACACCAATGAAAACAAAATTTCCAGATTCAGTACTACCTAAAGATTATACTCAAAAGGGCTATTTCAGATTTTTCCAGAGCCCAGCCTTCCTATGGTTCATAGGGAATTTTATCTAGTTCTCAGAACATTTTTTAGAAATGGAACAGCTTTTCCAAATTTTTAGTTATTTCAAAAATACTCCAGCTCTGTCCAGATTCGTCGATCATTACGAAAATTGGATTTTCTCACAAACCGCTCACTCGTTTTCAATGAAGCCAATTTTAATTGAAAGAAAACTCCTTGAGAAAGATTTTGAAATAAAATGGAGGTCTAGAAGATTTTTATACATTTTTATAAAATTTTTGCAAGGTGGCTGTAAAATAGATTTTTATGGCACAATTCTTGAAAATAGAAAATTGGTGAGAAAAGAGGTCAGCTAGTAGAAATTTTCCACTTCTCTTGTGACAAAAACATGCTAAATAATATGTATTAAACTCAAAAATTTAAGGTAAAGGTGTGCCTTTAAAAATTTTGAGAGATTGATATAGAAAAATGTAGTCTTACATCGATTAAGAGAAATAGAAGAAGGGTAGAATCAAGGCTCAAATCCTTTCATTTTTAACACAAGAATACCATTAGAACACATATGAAAATACCATTTTAAACTTCTAATAACATGTATTTGAAAGAGGAAAATGAAAGAGAGAGTTGTGTTGTGGTTTACTTGAGGGTTGTTAGAATTGCTAGCAAACTTTTTTTTCCTCTCATCTTTTCTACCAAGCTCACCCTCCATCATTTCTTCTTTCCCAGCTGAATATAGTGTGTATAAGTGTTGTTCTTGTATGTAAAATGCTAAGGGAGGGGTTGTTTATATAATGAATTTGGTGCAAAAGGTCCTAAATGCCCCTTGGTTGGAATTGGATTGGATAGTTTGAATTTAGTTTGAATTCAATAGAATAGTGGAGGATTAAAGGTCTTAATTAGGTTTCTAAATATGATCTAGTTAGGTTTTCCTCCTAATCAGACCAACCTAGTTGCATATGTATATATATATATATAAAAGTTTGTACCAAGTCAAAGATTTTCTTCCTTAAATCATGCAAAATTGTCTCAAAAAGTATATTCATCATATCTATGTAAGCATGGCTAGCCATAAATGGTAATTTGAGGGACTTAGTTTATATATATATATATATATATATATTTTGTGTACAAATCTTGGAAATTGTAAAATATAATGTTAAAAAAAGATTTTAGGGTACAAGTGTATATATAAATATATAATGGTACTTGTTTTAGGTCAATTTGTGATTTAATAAAAATGTGAGGGCTTGGGCTCAATTAAAATATCTATTTCAAGTGTAGAATTAATAAATTAATGTTAGGAAAAATAATTCGATTTGTATTATCTTGCTTTGAATTTAAAGATAAATAACCGAACGAAAACTGTGAAAATCGGAAGTTAAGGTTTAGAGTGATTAATCTAAAATTTGAGAGTTAAATAATTAATATTAGAGTGTTAGAAATGATTTCTAAGCTTCCAGGGTTGATTAGGGCTTATATGGGTTCCTCCGTGATGCGTTTTCGATTCTAGGGTTTAATTTGCGAATAATCGACGAACTAAGGGTTTTATTATAATAACTCAAAATCTAGGGATCTAATAAGGTTTACAAAAGTTAGGGGTCTCACAATTTAACACCGGCCTACCCTCAATCAAACGGTCAAGCTAAAGCTTCAAACAAGACTATCTTGGACGGGCTGAAGAAGTGGTTGGAAAAAGCCAAAGGGAGGTGAGCCGAGGAAATCCCCGACATACTCTGGGCATACCAAACCACCCCAAGACGTTCAACCGGGGAAACTCCATTCGCCTTGGCTTATGGAATAGAGGCGGTCATACCCAGGGAAATCGGCATGCCAACCATCCGATCTAAACACTTTGAGCCCGACTTGAACAATGAAGCTATAGCCCTGGAGTTGGACCTAGCCGAAGAAAGAAGAGAAATGGCACTAATTCACATTGCGGCCTACCAACAAGAGCTCTCCAAGAAATACAACAAGATCGTGCATCCACGTCTATTCAAAGTGGGGGATTGGGTTTTAAGGAATGTGATGGGCAACATGCTGGTCCTGGGCGAGGGCAAGTTGGGTGCAAATTAGGAAGGGTCGTACAAGATAATAGGCTTGGCGGACAAAGGGGCACACCATTTGGAGGACTTGGACGGCATAGCCATACTAAGGCCATGGAATGCGACCAACCTCAAGCTGTTTTACTTTTGAAATGTAATCTTTCTTCTTTTTTATTTCGAAACTTGGCCTTTTGTCACTACATGTAATGTTTGATGTGCAATGGAAAAAAGCCACTTCTTTCTCTTATATTATGTGTTTTTGTATTAAAGTATTAAGCTACTGAGTGCTAGGGGCAATTCGGACTCAGCTGTGATGGTCCACCGTGCAAAAAATTAGGGCACAAGATCGGGCTGACTTTGCTCAAACCGAGTTGATTTTGCCTGCCGTGCAAGCAGTTGGTGCCATCCCCAACCGTGTTCGCTTGTTCTGAGCTGATTTTGCTCATATTTTCCCAAGCTGATTTTGCTCGCCTCCTTCGAGCTGAGTTTGCTCACCTTAATAGAAAGTTGGTGTTCTGTCCAACTTCTGTGTTTGAACCGAGCTGATTTTGCTCACAAAAAAGGGTTGGTGTTCTCCAAGCTGATTTTATCACCAAGGAAAAAGTTGGCATTTGCCAACTTTTGCTATAAAACTGAGCTGACTTTGCTCGTTAACCCGAGCTGACTTTGCTTGCCAGGAAATGAGTTTGCGATTAGGCTAATCCATGGATTGTTTTTGCCCTCAGACCGAGCTGAATTTGATCACTAAAGAGACAGTTATGCTTCCCCAATTTTGAAAGAGAATTTTACATGTGTGCACATTCAGAAGTTAAACTGAGCAATTTTATCTCGGTGATATGTAAATTTAGCACGATAAAAAAACCAATTGGTTTTATCTCGGCAACAATAAAACCATAGTTTCTACAAATTGAAGACACATGCACATAACGAGCAAAAAGATTTTGATTTTCATTAGTATTGAAATTTGATTACAAAATGGGTGGGGCCGCCAGCCCGGTTACATCAAAAAAGAAAAAGAAAAACAATGATAATAATAATACTAAGAGCTTAATCCACGTTCACCATGTTAGCTTGGTCGGCGACTTCTTTCTCGGACTCCCCTTCAACGTCGAACGTGACATTATCTTCCAGCTCAGGATCCTCCTCGGTCAGGTTGTGAGTTTCCTCGGATCCCACCAGTGACGAATTTTGATTGGCTGGCTGAGCGACAGATGTGTCAGCCATCGCTGCAAGTTGGGCCGCCTCAATAAGCTTCTGTTACACAGCATTGGCGTAAGCCTACATGTGGGCAGGAATGAAAGCAACTGGGGGATTCTTGAACACATCAGAATCTTGCGCGAGACCAAGTTTCTTTGCGGCAGCTTTCTAGTCGCACTGGAAGAAAATGTCTTTCGTCGCTTCGACCTGCCGTGCATGCATTTTCTCGCCCTCGGCGTAACCGCGATTCTCTGTGTCATCTACTTGCGTCTCCAACTCAGCTTTTTGGGGACACGAAGCTTACACAGCTCGGCGATGTACCTTGCTTTGTTCGCCTAAAGGGACTTTTGTTTCTTATCATTCGCCCTTGCCAACCGCTCGGCCAACTGACCCCACTCGGCCACCACAGTCTCCTGAGTGGCCTTCAGCTTATCTAGCTCAGCAGTTTTGGCCTTGTTGTCGATTATGGTCTCCCTTAGACTCTGCTGCATAGAAACCGTGCGCTTGTGGGCAAGTTAGTTTTTTTGCACGGCCTGCGACGAAGAAGGTGTTAGTACTTGCCGATCAACATCGAACTTCACCAATGACTTCAAATCTAGTTGTTTTTAATGTCGATCTACCATTTTCAGTGCCAATCTGGTACTTTACATGGTTGCCGATGAGATCGAGACTCCTTCTACGATGTGTTGGTGAAGATCTACATTTGTAAAACATGTTGAACTAATCTGATGAATTTATCACTTAATTCAGTGATAAATATATCACTGATTTGTTTAATATGTTGTGGATTGCTGCTGTTGGAATTTTGATATTAATACAATGATAAATTTATCACTGATTTTTGTTCATGTTATATTTATCACCTCTCTCTTCCTCACTCCATCTCTCTTTTTTTATTTCTCGTAAACCAAATCTACTGTATCAGTGATAAATGTATCACTGATATATGTTTTTGAATCTTGTGTTGATTTGTGACGATGATGACAAGATTTTTTTATTTTTTATTTTGTAACCTTTTAACAAACAACTAGTGAGAAATTTATCAGTGAATGTATTTGTCACTGATAAATTTATTACTGAATATGTCTTCGAATATTGTGTAAATTTGTGACGATGATGATGAGATTTTCTTTTTGAAATTTTTTAAGAAACAATCAGTGGTAAATTTATCATTTTTGTCACTAGAGAGAGATGCATATGCAGTATGATTAATCTATCAGTGATAAATTTATCATTGATTTGTTGAATATGCTGTATATTGTTGCTGATTTTTTATATTTATACAGTGATGAATTTATCACTGATTTTTCATTGTAGATGTGAATATGTTGGATGGATCAATCTATCAGTGAATAAATTATCACTGGAAAGAGGACAAAGAGCAGATGGTAAAGGCATCATTTTCCTTTTCCTCTCTCTCTCTCTCCCTCTCTCTCTTACATTCTTCTTCTTCTTGTCGCTATTAGATCTTAGGAGTTAGTGAAAGTAGTGAGTGCCAAAGGTTACTAGAGGTTATCACCGGCGGTTGGAAGTACTCGTCGATGGCTAGAAGTGAGAAGTGGTAGGTCATGACAGTGATTTGATGTTTGAGTTGTTAAATGAGGTGTAGGAATGGTATTTTGGAGATATTGAAAAGTGAAAAATGAGTAGGACTTACAGGTAAATAAATCTGGTCAATAGAACCGGCCCCGTAAGTCTCCTTTTTTTAAACTCAATTATAATATGGGCTGGGCTTGGAAATAGTGTTTCAAGCCTAACCTGATCCAACCACAAACTATATTATAGAATATATGCTTTATAAATATGCATATTTATATATAATTTAATTGTTTATTATTATTTTTTTATAAACATAAATGACATATTACTAATTATGTAAAGAATTAGTTGTAAATTTGAATTACTAGCCTGGAATAACTTAAAGAGACACCAACCAAGTTAAGTTAATTACAATTTTATTAAAATATATAAAAATATTATATTAAATAATATCCGGACTATGTGGGCAAGTTTAGAAATGTTTTAATAGATGAAATTAAAAATAAAGTATAGGCTTGATCTGAAATTAGGCTGAATTTAAAAAATAATTTCAAGTGTTATTATATAATATGAATCCAACTAGTACTTATCCAAGTTCAATCCATGTCCACCCTAACTTGAAATGGGGGAGATCATTATAATTATGGAAAATTAATGTAATTTACTCTCAATAATATTAAAATAATGTCAAAGACTCACATTTTAAATTTATAAATTCATCCACAGTGATGAATGAATGGAGTTGGGTCTCATATCATTTGATGTGTAACAAATCAAAAATTGACACATACAGAATTGTTTTGAGAAATTAGTTAAAAGTTGAATTTTTGACTTTTTTGACTTTTTTTGAAAAATGTGTTGTGACAACCGCCTCCTTAATTACATAAATTAAGTATATTAATTATATGCTTATTGCTAATCATGTGATTATATGTTATGTGAGTTATGTGCCATATGATAGATGCTTGTATTGATTGATATTGTAGTGTTATTGTGAACAGATATGTAGCTTCATGGATTTAACCTGTCTGAATTGCTAATTTTACCAAATTAAAATTTAATAATAGAATATGAAATTAGAGCCTAATTCATATTAGGAAAATTAAAACTAGTTTGATTTAAGCTATAATGTTGGAGATTAGTTTAGTTCAAATGAGATTAATTAATTTAAGTAAAGTTGATTTTAATTAATTGAATTAATTGAAATATTGAAAAAAAAAGAAAAAAGAATTGAATATGATAAATCTATTCAAGTGTCCTACTCAATTATGCAATCATGTAATTGGGATATAGAGTATAGTGGCCTTGTGTTGAATAGAATCAGCCACGTAGAGAGAGAGGGGAAGATTGTGAGAGAGTAAGACTTCAACAATTCAACAAGAAGAAGAAGAAAGAAAGAGTTAGGAGAAAGGTAGGAAATTAGCTTGAATCTTCTTAAATCATCAAAGTAAGGTAAGCTTCTCTTTTCAAATTCCTGAACTTGAGACTCCTACACTCATCATTTCCTAAGATATAAGGTTAATTAGGATGGATTCATGGTTAATTGGAAGTTTTGTTGTGGAAATGGACAAGTTAGAACATGCAAGTTAAGTTAGGAATGAATCAAAGGAAATTGACCTTAATTTCTCCATGCATGCATGAATTTAAGACATTTAGGTTTATATGCATATCCTCTTGCATGATCTTTATGGAGAGTACAAGTTTCAAAGAGTTTTCCTCACAAAGTTTAGAATTAGAATTATTAAAACACATGACTCATGCTCTTTTCACTTCTTGGAAGTTTTGATCAACCAAATTGGAAAACTTAATTTAAATTGTGGATTTGCTTGATTTTATTATTGCTCTTACATGTCATTTTTGCATGAACCCTTTGAATTCTAGAGTTTCCAAGGGAATTTCTTCATACACTTTGAGATTGAAGCTTCAAACCTCATGGTTTATACCTTTGTAAGTTAATTGGAGTCTATGCTCTTTCAACTAGGAAATTTGAAGTTTGTTTCCAAGTATTTCTTTTATTTGATGTGTTCAACCCAAATTCCAGTATATTCAATTGAGTTTTGAGAGTGGTCTACACATAAATGGAGTTGAAATTTGTAAACTAGGTACACTGCCTAATAGAGCAATTTTCGGATTGAATCTGTAACACTGTCACACATGTGGCCTGGAGCCCTGCACGTGCGGAAAATAGGGCAATTTTGCTATGCATTCTGAAAAATATGCACCTGCGGGGGGCAGGTGCGGTGAAGGTCTCACACGTGCCGCTGGAACCCCCGCACGTGCGGCCCTATTTGGGCAGACCCGGCTTGTGTTTCGCTTCTCTTCTCCGCATTCCGGGCCTCCGATTACATGGTTTTAAAAGGTTTTCATGATCATTGGCATCTCAGAAAGTGCATTAGAGTCTATAAATGAAAAATTAGAACCGAATTAGTAAAGATGAATAGTTATTGAAGAAGTAACAACCGAATCGAATAGAATTGACTAGCGACATGATAGTCATTGAATTATTGTGCTTGAATTTGTTTGTTTAGGTCGGACACCGAACCAATAGTACGTGTATCGAGAAGTCCACTGTGAGGAACAATGTTGTAAAGATATGTTCAAATTATATTATTTTCTGAATGATATATTATATTATTTCTAATTGGTTACTTTTTATCGATTGAATAATGATCCTTTTTTGAATTGTATTCATGGCATCCATAGCTTATTGATATCGCTATTGTTACAAAGATCTCTGTCAGTTCCAAATCTTAGAAATATTGTTATTGTTTGATGGCCATCAATTGATTGTTCGGTCTTTTAGACCTATTGTATTGTATTGTTGCTATGAGATGTACCACGTATGACCTATATGAACAAGAAAATGATTGATTAACAAAGAATATTGATTGACATCGATTGTTTCGAGACCGTAAGGACATCATTCTTAACCTTTTTACACATTTGTTATTCACTGGGCTTTAGTTCACAGTTTTCTATATATATGTAGGTGATCGAGCACCCAAACAAAGCTAGTGGCGCCGACCCGAACCTTTGTTTTATCAAGCTAGCTATTATGCCTCAAAGCGAGGTTCCAAACCTTCACGTGTCAAGGCTTTTTGGGTGGCTCAAGTCCACCCTTTTGTTTTTGCTAGGTGTAAAGAATGTTTATGACTTTTGCTTATACTGCCCATGACGATGGAATTAATTCCCTAACTTGCATATTGTCTTATATACATGTGTTTTGGCATAAGTGGTTAAGAATATGACTATGTACATAAAATTTTATTTTCATACAGGTCCTTACAGCTCATTGGGCATTATCTTATTATTGATTGACTTCCGTCAGCCCATATCATGTATTATTGTCATTAATGTTAATCAGGCATTTGGTAATCACATATTACTGGTTCGTTACGATGCTAAACTTATAGCGGCGGGTTTGAGTCGTGACACATGTAAAAAAAAATAGAGAGATGATGTGACTCAAAAAAACCAAAAAGCTGACTTTTAACCAACTTGCCAAAATAGGCCATAATACTATATCATCGTGAATACAATTGTAAAAGTTTTTTGTAGGTCTTAAATATTTTTCATAATATTATTCACATATTTACTCTTAAAAAAAATTTTATTCACATATTTTCCTTGGGTTTATTATATTTTACAACAAGTAGGTGACCCGTGCAATGCACGAGAATTTATTTTTAAAATAAAAAATTGATTTTGAGTCTTAAATACTTTATTTATAAAATTTTAACAATTGAAAATCAAATACAAACAGATTTACTAATGGTTAATGAAAATCAAATACAAACAGATTTACTAATGGTTAATGAAAATTTTTATTTCTCTGTATGTAATTCTATATGAAAGGCTCATAAAAATAATTTATTCAAAGTAAAAAAAAAATATTTATATATAAATGCTCAAACTAAATCAAATCCTCATTTATATTAATCAAATTTAACAAATTCATGAATTTCACTTGTATCAAAATATTTTTTCTTTAAAAAAATAAAAATAACTAAAAATTCTATAATATACAAATTATAAATTGATTATAACTCATGGTGTATTATTTTGTTTATTAATCAAAAAAGTCTTTGCTAATTTCTTATATTTTGGTTATGTCTAAAGTGGTGTATCGAATATTTAATTATATAATTTGATTGTGATTTATTACAATATTTTTATATGACAACATTTAAGTATTTTATTACACGAGAAATAGTTTAAGGTAGGTTGACTCAAATGTAGGATTTATGCTTATATCAGTAAGATCGTAAGAATTATTTTTATTGATGCATAAAAAATTATAAACTCAAATCATAAATAGTGTCCCTCAAAAGGAATTAGTCACAAAATCTCTATAACCTTAATAATCTAATTTTTTTCAAAAAGGTTTTGATTAATTATGTGACACATTATAATAATCACAAATTTTTTATTCTAACCAAATTATTTTTGCATATTTTTTTTGGTAGAGCTCATGAAGGTGCATTATGAGTAATACTATAAATTCAAAATTTTTATTTAAAAATTGTTCAAGAAAATATCAACAGGTGCCTTAAATATACATAATAATTTTCGATGAATTATTGTTCTTTAAAATAATACTCCACACTATTTATCATTTGACATTTGTCAATTTATCTTCTAAAAACTTAACAAAACAAAGTATTGAGTTCCATTATTTTAATCAATCAATATCAAATTAGATGCAACACATATATATAAATCACTTCTAAAAATATGATATTTGACATAAAATCACAATGAAATTAACTTTAATTAATATAATGATATTTTATATTATGATGTGTTACAAAAAAATAATATTAATTTTAATTTAACATAAAATTTTAATTTTAATTATTTATTTTAATAATCTTAATCTCATTGTTCTATAAAAGTGTTAGTTGAATACTTATACATAATAAATTTAGTTAAATTATTTGTTTATTTTGATAATTTTAGTTTTATTGTGTTATAAAAGGATAATTATCATATAATAATTTTATATGATATATATTAAATTATAAGATAGTAAAATAAACACTCATTTTGATATTAAAAATAATATTTAAATTAGAAAAAGAATTAGTAATATAAAATTAAAAGAAATTTTAATTATTTAATTTAATTTTTATTTCTATATTTATTTGACAAATAAAAATATGTAAAGTTGAACTACACAAAATTTATTTATTTATTAAACAAAAATATGTTGTGAGTGAATTAAAAAGAAAATACATAAATTAATTATGTGGAGTATCAATTTATTCTTTAATATCCATTTTGAATTATACATACATATTGTATATAGGTATATAAAATTTAAATTAAATATAAATATTTTTTGATAAATAATTTCATGTTAAATAAAAATTTAAATATAATTAATATTAAGACATCAATATGATAGACAAAAAATATAAAATACAAAAGAAAATTATGATCATTATAATGAACATAATTAAGAATATTCTGTCTTAATAATTTAATTTAAATATCAACTATATAAAAGAAATCTAAAAAAAATATATATATATAAAAAAATCTGAAAAAATTTATGAAAAATATATATTTCTCAAATAGAGTCTATATAAAATTAGTTATTATAATTGAAATTGAGTTTGTATATAAATTTATACTTAAATGAAAAAGGCATACTGATGTAATCTTTTTAAATAGAGTAATGTTAGGGATATCAATTTTTTTACCAAATAAATGATCAAATGTCCTGTTTGGTAGAAAATTTGGGATCTATAGCATTTTCTTTTTAAATAAAAGGAAGTTTTTAGAATGTGTCACCTTTGTGTGTATATATATATATATGTTTTCGTTTGACATGCTTGTTAGGATTAAAATAGTCATATAAGTCAAAATAAGTTATTTTAGTTAAATAGGACAAAATGTCATATCTAACTCATAATTATTTCATTTTTTCTTTCACAAAAGTTACAAAAAATCAAAAAAAATCTATCACAAACGAGACTTTTTAACCCCTGACTAAGGCCTCGTTTAGGAACAGACTAATTTAGTAACTTTTTGGCTATTTGGCTAAAATATGAACTAAAAAAAACTAGTATGTTTAGGATGCTTTTTTGATTTTTTACGAAAAGATATGTGAAAAGTAGAGAAAAAAGAGAATCTTTGACTTTTTGATATGAGTTATTGGCTTTTTGATTTTTTAGTGACTTTTTGGCTAAATGGGTCGCTTCCCAAACGAGGCCTAAAATAATAAAAAAGTCAACCTACATTCTAAACAAGCTTTATGTGTGTGTGATTTATTTATTTTGTTTATACTGAAGACGGGGAAGGATCATTTTAATCTGATCTGCGAGATCCATGTTTTTTGGGATGACCTAAATAAGTATACTTTTTGTCTTTTTACGGAAAAATGTGCAGAAAAGTAGAGAGGTGATGTGATGAAAAAAAGATAAAAAGATAAAAAGATGGATTATTTGAAGTATGTCAAACTTGGCCTTATGTGGGGTGGGAGTGAATTATATTTTAGTAGTTTGCAACCGGGGTGAGACAAGGGTTGATTTCACTTTTTTCGATCTAAACCCAATCGGATATAATTAATAATATATATATAAAATATAATTAGATATAAAAAAAAATTAAAAATCTGTGATTTTGTTTAAATATAAATAATAATTTTAAAAGTCTCACTATTTATATATATATATATATATATATGAAAATAAAAAAATAATATTTAATATATTAAGAATTTAAATAATTTTTAATTATTTTTGACTATTTAAATTATGATCTGATATTTAGGCCAAGTTTGGCAACACCAAAATAATCCATCTTTTTATCTTTTTATCTTTTTTCCATCACATCACTTCTTTATTTTTCTATACATATTTTCATAAAAAGATAAAAAGTGCACTTATTTAAGTCATCCCAAACAATCCTTACTCAAGAATGAAATTAAAAAATTCCACCATGGTAGGGAGGGGGTGGGCTTTGTCCGCGGACAGGAGCGGGTAATGGTGCCATCCCTACGGAAGACTGAAGTCATTCATGTAAACAAAACCCTAAACCCTCTCTCACTTTTCGTCTTCGTTTCGTTCCAAATCTTAAAGCTTCGTTTGTTTTCAGAGGTAGAATGGAGCAAATTAATAGTGATGGAATTGTTAGTAAGGGGATTAAATAAAATTGTGTTTGTTTTGATGATAGTTGTTAATGTAGGAATTATTAAATTATTTTTATATAAAATAATAAAACAAATAAAAAATATAAAAAATTAAATATTAATATTTAAAAAAAAATTCCCAATATATAAAAAATAAAAAAATTTCTAATCCCTTCACTATTTTTCTGATACCATTTCCACCTCCTCCATCTCAGTCCTCCTTCCAACCTCCATCTATATCACCTCCTTCATCCTAATCCCCTCTCCAACTCTACAAACAAATACAACACTAAATAACCTCACCTAAGGGGTTGTTTGGGGTGTCATAAATAAGTACATTTTTTTGTATTTTTAGACTAAAAAGTTGAGGAAAAAAATATAGATGTTTGGATTAACTTTTTGACTTTTTATAAAAAAATGTGTAATAAAAAATTATAAAAATTAATTTGTAAAAAAAAATTAAAAATAAAAATTATACAATCATAATTATTAACTTTTGAGGAATAATATTAACTTTTTAACTTTTTAAATAATTTTTTAACTTTCCTCAAACTTTTCAAACTACACCTAAATAACCCACCTCTCCTAATTCCCTACCATCTATTTAACCCTCGAACAAACTGGCCTAAACCCCAAATCCTCTCCCCCCCCTCTCTCTCTCTCTCTCTCTCTCTCTATCTCTCTCCACTACTACAAGCCATGGCGGAGCTGAAACTCTCAGAGTCCCGAGACCTAACCCGAATAGAGAGAATCGGCGCACACTCCCACATCCGAGGCCTGGGTCTCGACTCGACCCTTGAGCCCCGCTCCATCTCCGAGGGCATGGTCGGCCAGACCTCGGCCCTCAAAGCCGCGGGCGTCATCGTCCAGGTGGTCAAAGAAGGCAAAATCGCCGGCCGCGCCGTTCTACTCGCCGGCCAACCCGGCATCGTCGAGACCGCCATCGCCATGGGAATGGCCAAGTCACTCGGCCAAGAAACCCCTTCGGCAATGCTCGCCGGCAGCGAACTCCTCTCTCGAGATGTCCAAAACCGAAGGCCTAATGCAAGCCTTTCGTAAAGCATTCGGAGTCTGAATCAAAGAAGAAACGGAGGTGATTGAAGGAGAAGTTGTGGAGATTCAAATTGATCGGCCTGCTGTGGCTGGAGCAGCCTCGAAGACTGGGAAGCTGGTGCTGAAGACGACGGAGATGGAGACAGTGTATGATTTGGGGGCCAAGATGATTGAGGCTTTGGGGAAGGATAAGGTTCAGAGTGGGGATGTAATTACCATTGATAAAGCTTCTGGGAAGATTAGTAAGCATGGGAGGTCGTTTTCGAGGTGTAGAGATTACGATGCCATGGGACCGCAGACCAAGTTCGTGCAGTGTTCTGATGGGGAGTTGCAGAAGAGGAAAGAGGTCGTGCCTTGCGTTAATCTTCACGCGATTGATGTTATCAATAGCAGGTATTGTTATTTTTTCTCCATAGTCATTTGATGTAAGATTGTACTGCCTTGGAACCAATAAAACTGGGATCTTGAACCATGAAGAACCAGCTTAAATTAAATGTGGGGTTAAACTGATAATGCCTTCTAGCTTTGGTGTGATTACTTTGTATTGTTTATCTATATGTAAAGTCTTTATAGATACTGTTAAAATCCACCACTTAAACCTACTCCACTAAATCTAACCCACTACACCACTTCCACTTCACCTACTCCTTACCTACTACACACTCACCCTCTTCTATATATAGGAATCATGAATCATTGTAATAGATATCAATATAAATCAATCAATAATACAATTCTCTATTTCTCTTTATACATTAAATTTCTACATGGTATTAGAGCAAGGTTAAGCACTTAGTATTTTTCGTTTCACCGGCGGGCGGCAACCTCGCCTTGGCCGCCCGCCGGACCTCAACCTATTCCGCTTATTTTCTACACATACCTTCCCATCACTGCCTAAATCCTCTCTCTTGAGGCCAATGTGAATTCCTCTTCTTCATAATCTGCACTAACTGTGGCATCTTTTCCTGGGGCAAACTCTGCAACCCAACACTCAATCTATGCTTCTCCTCCATGCTCATTTGCCTCTTGTTAGGATCCTTCGCCTTCGGCTTTGGTTTGGGCTTCGCCACAGCCTTGAGCTTCACTGCAGCTTTCAGCTTCACGGCAGCCTTCGGTTTCACAGCAGCTTTTGGCTTCGCAGCTGGCTTGGCCTTTGCCGCTGGCTTGGGCTTCACAGCGGCTTTAGCTTTTGGCGCAGCAGCTTTTGTCTTAGCCGGAGCCTTCTTTTCCTTTTTCGCTTTTACAGCCTTCGGCTTTGCAGCAGCCTTCGGCTTTGCTTCCCTCTGGTGGCTCCCCAGGTTCCACCTGAGCTGCATGATTCATTTATAGCTGCAATTGATAAGGGAAGTATTAGAACAATGCCCAATAGAAGTATGCCAGCTGCTCCTTACCCTACTCCTGGAGCACTATTAATAGGTGATGCTTTCAACATGCGTCATCCTTTAACTGGTGGAGGAATGACTGGAGCCCTGTATAAGGTGTTTTGTGCATCTCCTGATCAAGCAAGGAAGGAAATGCGTGAAGCATGTTTTGATTATTTGAGCCTTGGAGGTGTGTGTTCAACAGGACCAGTGGCTTTACTCTCTGGTCTAAATCCTAGCCCATTGAGCTTGATACTCCATTTCTTTGCTATAGCCATATATGGTGTTGGCCGTCTCTTGCTACCATTTCCTTCCCCTAAGCGCCTGTGGATAGCAGCTAGATTATTTTTGGGTGCATCGGCTATCATTTTTCCCCTCTCTCTCACATGGGCTTGTCCCCTCTCTCTCCTCCGTTTGATTTCAAAATCCATTATTTTTATTTATTTTCTCCAAACCACTTTCCTTATTTCCCCCATCTTTTATTTTGATTTCAAATATATTTTTATTATTTTTCTCTTTATTTTTCTTTCACATTATTTTTTAATCTTTTTCAAATTCCATTCATACCATATAGCTTTGTACACCAAACCATCTTTTATTCATCTCAGGGATCAACCCCGATCACAATTTTAACAAAAAAAAAAAACAACCACAACAACACAAACCACAACACCACAAGATTTGTTTTCTTTTCTGCAGACGGCCACCCACCGACCTCACTTTTTCGCCTATTCCGCCGGTCTTTTCTTCTTGCCTCCGTCCTGGGCGGCCCTTGACGGTGTTGCCTCCGTGTTTCCCACTCCACTGGGCACGATCACTCCACCCTGCTCCTCCACTACAGCATATGGCGGACCTCCAAATCGGAACATAACGGTGGCCTTCCGCTTCAGCTCCTTATTTTCCGCCTTTAGCACACTTATCTCTGCTCGCGCATCCTTATACATGCGTTGGAGCAGAGCCAGTTGGGCGTTTAACTGCTGCACCTCATTTGTCCTACTCTGCAGCCGGTGCGACAAGTTTGTGACCGCAGTCATAGTTTCAACACAGGACTTCATTGTATACTGATTAGCTTCAATATCCGTTTGCACTGCCATTTTTTGCTCCACCGACCGCATCGGAAAGTTCAACGGAGCAAAACCAGAGGTGTTTGGTTGAGGTTCACAGGCCACCGCACCAGTTATCTCTCTTGTTGACTCGTTGAGGTCGGGAAAGAGAGTGAGCAGACCACGGGAAGAAGAGGCTATGTTCTGGGTAGCTGAACGGGAAGAAGAAGCCATGTTTTTGGGTTGCTGAGTGTTTCAGAGAAGGGTTGGTTACAGAATGTTACAGAGAACGAAGAGGTTTCAACTGGTTTGTTATGCTTCCAAGCCTCAGACTTCGCTTTGGTTTATAAAGACAGAGACGACGAGGCCGACACGCGCTCTGTCAATCACGTGCATCGCCGCGTGTCAGGCGCCCCTTTTGATGGCTCGACGCTTTCTGTCGGGCACGTCTTTTGATGAAGTGGGCGCGCCTTTTGATGGCACGCCTTTTGATGGATTGGGCACGCCTTTTGATGGCACGCCTTTTGAAAGATTGGGCACACCTTTTGAGGGTGCGACTTTTTAAGGGTCCGACAAGACTCTGTAAACTGTCCCGACATTGATTCCGGTTAGCTCCTTCATGGGTCCGACAAGACTCTGTAAACTGTCCCGACATTGATTTCGGTTAGTTTCTACAAGGGTCCAGCAAGACTCCGTAAACTGTCACCACAACTGTCACAACATTGTCTGCTACAACGGTCCGACATGACCCCATAAACTGTCTTCTACATCGGTCTGACACCGCCATCCAGTGTCCTCTATACCGTTATGACACCACCATACAGTGTCCTCTACATGGTTATGACACCCCCATACAGTGTCCTCTACAACGTTATGGCACCACCATCCAGTATCTTCACCAATGGTCTGACACGACCATACAGTGTCTCTTATCCTCTTTTATTTTTATGTATTTTCTTGTTTTGTTACTCTCTCCAAACTCAAGTTGGTTAGTTCCTATCCCCCTTGAGTTTGCGGGGGGCTGTTAAAATCCACCTACTCTCCACCTACTTCACCCACTTAAACCTACTCCACTAAATCTAACCCACTACACCACTTCCACTTCACCTACTCCTTACCTACTATACACTCACCCTCTTCTATATATAGGAATCATGAATCATTGTAATAGATATCAATATAAATCAATCAATAATACAATTCTCTATTTCTCTTTATACATTAAATTTCTACAGATACCATGAGGGTCCTATAAAGATTCAAATTTGACATGGTGTTTCTGATTTCTGACACTGCTGGTGCTGCTCTGTAGTGTGGAGAAGCAATAAGGCCATCATTATTTTTTGTTCATTGTCTTATGGACTTTTAGTTTTGCGAAGAAAAAAAAAAAAAAAATCGTATATCTTTATCATGCTTCTATTTCAAATTACTTAGCATTTTTATTGACACAGAGCAAGCCATTGCCCCATTTTCATCAACACAAAAAGTGAAAAATATAGACATATGTCTGCCTAGTAAGTTGCCATTATTTGAAATTAGCTCCTAATAGTGCCAATGTGTTTGTGTTTCAATATGTTATTTTGTAGTCTATTTGTTGCAGCTTAAAAGAGCTGATTATAGCTTATTTTAATTGGGGAGTTTGTGCCAGACTGTTTGGTGCAACTTCTTCTTATAACTTATTAGGTAGAAATATCTTAAATAAGCCCAAAAAAAAGATTATTTGAAAGGTAGGGGAGGGGTGCTTTTAGCTACTACTTTTTAATTATCAGCTTTTAACTTACAATAAACTGCACCAAACAAAAGTTACCTCATTTTTATGTCATCTTATAGGCATTCAGTTGTCTCATGCTATTCCCTCGTACTATTTTTACTTGTTGAAATTTCTCTCATATATGCATTCAAAGATTGAATGACCTCACTTGGTTAAGCAGTATGAAATATTGTGGACACTCCATTTTTGACCGTCCGCAATGCTCGAGTGCTTTGCCCGGTACACTCAATGATGAAAGTGGTGTTGTGCGTGGTTCGAGGTTTCAACGAAGGGGCCATGTTTAAGTTCCGAAACAATACCAAACCTTCCATATTTTCACTGATTATACCCCAGAAATCCATTTTTACACATTGATTCTATAAAAACGATCATATATCTCTATTTTGAGGGTTGAAGAATTTCAAAAAAGCCTCTACACCTTCTTGAGAGCTCCTTCTTCTCCTTCTTCTTTTGCAAGCAACCCTTTGAGTAAGCCTATCACCTTGAGGCCCCGTTTGTTTGGAGAGTTAGAGGGGGATTGAGATTGGTAGTGAGGTGGGACCCACTAATATTGTGTTTGTTTTGAGAGATGAGGAAGAGATTGATAGGGAGCTCCGGATTAGGATGGGCCTTCCCAAGGGGATTCAGATGGGCCTCCAGGACTTGGTATTAGAAAAATAGTCCGGCGGATTAGAAATTTTTTATTTTTATTTATTTTTTATTTTATTTTTTACATGTCGAGCATTTTTTTTTGTACATTAATGTTTAATTTTTTGTATTTTTTGTTAAGTAAAAATCATTATTTTATTTGTTTTATTTTTTTCTAGAAATTATATATTTATTTTTTATTTATTTAAAATTTTTTACATGTTGGGAATTTTTTTTAAAACATTAATGTTTAATGTTTTTGTATATTTTATTTGTTTTATTATTTTATATAAAAATAATTTAACAATCTAACAACTATTATCAAAACAAACACAATTTTACTTAATCTCCTCACTATCAATCCCCTCATTAACAATCCCCTCACTATCAATTCCCTCCATTCTACCTCTGAAAACAAACGGGGCCTGACTCTTTATCCATACACCATATACACCTTCACAACTTAGCCTAGGAACTTTGGTTGAGCCTTGAACACCATAATTCAAGCTTGAGAGTGTGTTGAGACTTAGTTTGATTCATAAATAAAAGCTCACTTCTTTGAGAGGTATAAGCTTGTCATCTTCTCTTTTACTTCTTGTTCTATCTATTGCTATCTAGTTTTTGTAGTTTTGTGTTGTTTTGATGATCTTCCAAGTGTTTAAGTTTGAGTTTGAAGAGTTACCAAAAGGGTAGAGAGAGTTTACACTCTTTCTTACACTTTTACCTATAGCTCAAACCTTTACTTTTACACTCTTTTTCTTTGCTTTCTAAATTGATTTTCAGAGTTATAAGAGGCTAAAAATCATGCTTTGAAGTCTCAAAAGTGGAGGGGTTAGCCACCCTTCCTTGTTTTTGTTTACTAAGGCCTAGTTTGGGAAGACTAAATAAGTACACTTTTTGACTTTTTATGAAATATGGGTTGGGTTTGGGTTGGGTTTGAAGTGATGTATTAGAGAGGTGATGTGACTTAAATAAGATGATGTGACTTAAATAGGATAGTGACTTTTTGACTTTTTGTCTTTTTTTAATCTTCCCAAACTAGGCCTAACTTTGTTTTCTCTCTTTGTTGATTAGCTTTTTAGGCTCTTTTCGTGCACTTTGAGCCACTGTTTTTCATCTCTTGAGGCTGTTTTAGGTTGTTTAAACGGTTCATGCTTTGATTAGCTTGATTGTTGTCTCATAAGTTTGCATACATAGCTTGTTGTATATTGTCCTTAGCTTTTCTTTAACTAACTTTCATGTTTAAGAACCTCATTTTAATAAATCAACTTGCTATTCATTTCTTTCATTTGAGAGTTATTTCAATTGGTTGACGGTTATTCAAAACGTGAACTAGCGATTTATGCTTAATGGCTTAATCTCTACGGACGTTCATTGTCAACGGTGTAGTCTCTTGTTCATGTTGAGAATCACCTCCTGTTTGACATATTTCTCACTTAGTGGACGTAATCTTTAGTGGACGTAACAATCATCTTGGATTTAATGGATTAAAGAATGACAAACACTAATGAATTTGGCTTAAAATGAACCAACGCACTTAAAGAAAATGAGTTATATTGCTTGGGCTCGGCCGGGCGTTATGCTAAATTCATTGTGTCAAGGGTTGTTTTATATCAATTCTTGATGTTTTAATGAATCTTGAAGCGTCTCTACCTCCCTCTTTGAGTTCACTCTATGATAGGAGGGATGAGTAGTTGTTGTTCATTGCATTTATTAATTTTTGTCGAAATTGTATCGAAAATCATCAAGCAATCAACTTGCTCATCGATGGTTTTGGAAACGATTCCAACATTTTCTCGAGGCTTTCCCATGACAGAGGAATGTGAGAGGGACAAACAGAGACTAAAATAACTCTGTCTGCACTGTTTTCACTTCGGAACACAAAACAAAATTTTGCATAAAATTAAGGCACGACCGGCCCATTTGTGGCCCGGCCGGGCCTCATTGTGGCATGGCCAGCCATCAATGTTTGGTCAGAAGTATGTTTTGCAGAAAATATAGGGTAGTGGCTGAAGGTGAAACAAAACAGGCCTAGGCAGATAGAGCTGTTCTTGGACATTGTGTATGCAACCCTTGTGCATCCTTGCTTACATCATTATTGTCAATTAATGCTCAGTGTATTGTTGTAATTAATTAATTTATTATTGTTATAATTAGTCTTGTTAATTATTAGTGTTGTAATTATTATTATTATTTATTTGTAATTGTTATAGCTAGTTAGCTTAAAAAGTTAGTTTAATTCTCAGGATTATCTTTGTTGTAATAGAGTACTTAGCTAGTTAATTCTTTGCTTATTTATTCATTCGATTTTGTAATAATTAGTTTAATTCAGACTTTTAGACTTTGATTCGCGCCCTCTTGTATGAGAGCAATTATGTAATAAGTTGTATGTCTTCCAACCCCACGTCTTTCTCTCTTTTACTTACTTGCTTACGATGGTTAGTGTAGATCATTATTATTTTTTTTTTTTTTCAAATTAGCATTCTTATGCTTTGCATACATTGCCTTGCATGCATCCAAGGCTTTGCTCGTCATACTAACCCAATATCAATGTTCAAATTCATTACTTGAATATGTGTTTTATCGCATGTCTTGAATGAAATCATATGCCACGCTCATAGCCAAGCCTATAAAATACAAAATGTATGCGTTGCATTAGTCATATTGCATTAATTAGGAGCATGCATATTTTTTCTAATTATTTTGCTTTGTTTTGGCTCGGAGTACTAGATGAGTAATTTTATGTTTTAGCATCTTGCATCAAATGTTTGTGTTACCATGTCGAAGCATACTTCCATGAGGCTAAATGCTTAATTGATATAATTGTTTGAATGCGTGTGGATGAAGGCTAGTTGCTTGAATTGAGATAGTTTGATTAAATGTCCATTTTAAGCCCACTTTTTCAAGTGGCAAATTCACAAAACGATTTCAAATAAAACACGAATTCAAATGTTCCAATTCTTGCAAATTAGTTTATATTTGTGTGCGTCACATAGTAAAAATAGCTAATAATCGGAACAAGAGCATATAATATAAATAAAAATCACATCATGATTAGTAGAGACCGATCTTTGATCAGGCGAGTAGGGTGCTCAATTCATGACCTTCCCTCTCGTACCTAAGTTCCTGAGCTAAGAAGCTTTGGTGATGACGGACTAATGGCCTTTGGCACGAGTCTTGGGTTTCCTAAATTTCTCAAAAATATTTAGGTGGCGACTTTGAAATTTGGCAAAGCAGTCAATTTTTTGCATTTGATTCAAACAACGATTTTCCAGAAGAATTACCGGATTTGGACTCTTTTTGTATTTTCACTGTTTTACATTGCACTTGTAAAATTAGATTCAGAATCACGGGAGTCCGAACTGTGGGGCTATTCGTCTTCCGAAAGGAGCACGAAAAGTCAAGCCACAGTTTTTGGCTACTCTGCTGGAGATTTAGAGGACTTGACTTGAAACTCATGATGTGAATTTTTATCTACACTTATATGTTTTTTGCATTTCATTTGCATGGTTACTTTAAGTGTTTTCCATCTGCTGTTCCTGGATGGTTTGCCGAAGGCTTACCCAATAGGCTTGCTAAAAGGCTGACCAGTCATGGCTGTGCCATGTTGGAAACACAACCCTTGGATCTGGATTACCGCTGTATTGCTTGATCCACTTTTCACTTCTCGGTGTTAGGCGTGAGAGGTATATTAGGTAATTTTGCTGAGATACCCTTTCGACCATTGACCTAGTTGCATATAGTGAAGCTATAGTGACTATTTCAACTTCGGACAGGATGTCACCCATTTGCCGGATGTTGTGAAACTTGTTGTTTGAAATAGTGTAGTCTAGGTCATGCTAAAAATCTAGGACAGGGTAACCCTACCTCCTCATAAGGGTGTTTTGGTTCTTTTACTTGGTATGTGCTTTTACAGTGAGACTGTACAGGGTGGTTCGTATTAGTATGTGTTTGAGAACGGAGTTCAGTGGGGATTACAGTTCAGCTATGTGTTATGACTGTTGTGAATTGGGGTCGAAGTGTTGTCCGATTTTGGTTACTTTTTTCTTTGTTTTTGCTAGGTAGTTTAGCATCATAGCTTCAGAAAGACCCGATATTCCCCAAGTTGTGTGGACTTATTTTGGTAGGCTTTGTGAAGCTCAAGACCTTGTTGGTGGTCAGCCCACGGTAGCCTTGCTTTTGCCAGTCACCCGATGAAGAAGGAACAGACAGTCAGTAGCATCAGTACAAAGCAATCTGCAAACACCTATCCGTTCTCACTCAATCAGTTTACCAACATCTAGTTCACCCAAACCAGCAATGGCACAGAATACATCACAGAATGTGGAGGAATTCGCTGCCATGATGGCGGCTTTCCAAAGAACCATGGACACTGTAAACCAGAGGATGGCTGCGCAAGATGAAATTATTGCCGATCTACGATGTACATCTGGGGCATCCATATCAATCGTGCATCCGATCTCGGCTGCTCAGCCAAACCCGGATCTACCTCCACCGGTTGAAAATCTGCCAGTCTTAGATCCTCAGGACATGTTTCCCCCGGCTCCAGCCTATGGTCCTCCGGTTCAACCCCCCGTAGGAATCTTTCCTTTCGATATCAATGAAATTGATCTAGCCTTGGTTAAGATTGCTAGATTGGAGAAAGCATTGAAGAAATCCCAATGCTTCAACTCCATTCCAGATATCAAAGACGGGTACACTGAGGCTTCGGTCAGATTATCGGAGAAATTTAAGATGCCCCACATCGACAGATTCGATGGGAGTGGGGATCCGATTGTGCATGTCTGATTGTTTTTAGACGTATTGAGGCCCATGGGTTTGTCTCGAGTGCAGAAGCTCTGATGTGGCGGCCATCTGGTACGCTAAATTGGAAGACTCAACAAAGCGGAATTGGGAGGAGCTATTTGAGGCGTTTGTTAATTAGTATTCATATAACACCCAGATAGAAGTAACCATTAATGAGCTGGAGGCTACTACCCAGAACCCCAAAGAATCATTCATCGATTTTGTTGCCTGGTGGAGAGATAAGGCAGCCCGAATGACAAATAGACTTGCCGAAAGAGAACAAGTCCGACTAGTGGTCCAGAACCTTGAGCTAGACATGTTACAAAGAATGATGGTGACACTATTGTCCACATTTGCTTCCTTACATGAGCTGGGGGTCCAGATTGAGAGCGCATTCAAAAGGGTATTATCCATAGAACAAGCGAACCTGCAAGAAAGCCGTTCTCTCGGAGTACCAATGCTAGTAGTAACACTATTCTACGGCCTGCAGATGTTAGTACTGTTGTTTCAACAGCCAAGATGGTTGATCCCTTTGTTACTGCCACAACCTCACAACCTTCACAAAACACTAGCCCACCTCGGAATCGAAGAGTTTTTACTCCCCTCCATATGAGCCCAACCCAAGCCCTCAAGCTATTAATGCAAAAAGGACATCTCAAGCCTCTCGATCCTCGTCCACTTCCAGACCCATTGCCACCCAAACATGACCCTACCCAGTATTGTATCTTCCACCAACAACATGGCCATCCCACAGACATGTGCTACCGTTTACGTCATGAGATCCAGGATCTCATTGGCAACAAAGTCATCGCTCCACCCGCTAAACCAAACGTAATAACCAATCCACTTCCTGTGCAAAACCAAGTCCTCTCGCCCAGAAACATTAACTACATCTATACACTATTGCCCACCTTCAACCCTAACACGTATATTACCTCATACCACCTACCAAAACTGGAGGTGGTCATTCTAGAAGGCACAGACATGTGCATGATGGATTTAACACCACAAACCCAATCCAGGCCTGTGGTAGTAGAAATAGAAAAAGAGAAGAATGCACTGAAGATAGGGTCACCTGATACCTGTGTCATAGAGAAGGGGGTCTCGCTTGCAGAGGAGTACCATCCCAGTTTATACATTGTGGCCATCGATCAGCTGAAGCCAGTAGTCATACTACTGGACTTTTTCAGCAGCAATGCTATCGGGGAAGGCTAGTTAGGGCAACATCAGAATGATTGGCCTGAACAAGACCTAAATGACTTGGCTGACTTAGAAGAGGATTTGGCTGATCTAGAGGAGAATCTGGAGGATTTATAATTCTTCAAAAAGGAGGATACAAGCAGTGTTCAAGTGGGATGGTGGGACCTGAGCTAGCCAGAAACAAGCAATGGATGGTTAAGTGAGGAAGAGTCCGATGTAGAAAAACAAATAGGAGAGACTGGGACAGAAAATGAAATTGCTGCTAGTAGCAAGGCTGAGGCTGCATCTCTTACTGAAAAAGAACAAGCACTGGAACAATTTCACAGAGAAAGGATAGAAGAGATCCAAGTAAAGATAGCTCTGGAGCAAGGAAAAGGAAAAGAGAAAGAAGAACCCAAGACCACATAGGGTGATGCCCAAACTACTAAAAAGGTCGAATGGGAGCCCAGCGACTAGAAAATGATGTTGAGGAAGCTCAGAAAATATCGAGATTCAGAAACCAAGACTGTGGTGGAGGAAGAATGGTATGATAATAGGGCGCGTGATGTCAACATGCTCTAAATAGAACCTGATGCCAGCCTGGCCATGAATGTGAGAGAGTGGTGGGAAGACAGCGACCTGAGTCATGCGTACACTGACGAAGGTTGGAAAGCTGATACCTCGGATGACACCTGGTATACTGACGAGATCAATCATATGACCCAGAACAGTCGGTATTTCAAACTCGCAGCATTAGACCAACAAGAGACCTCTGGAAAGGAGGCTGAGAAATCAAAAGAGAAGGATGAAGAAAACCTAGTCTTAAAACAGCTCAAGAAGATTTAGGCTAACATATCAATCTGGGAGCTGATAATGGCTTCTCGGGAGCATAGGCAAGCACTGTTAGATGTGATGAACTGGACTAAACTGCCTATCGATACCACTGCGGACCAATTGGTATCGTTGGTTACATTTGGGACGTTACGTCGGTGATATCTTTTACAGATAAGGAGTTACCACCTGAGGGTGCCAACCACAACCGTCTCTTATATGTAACCCTGGAAAGTCGAAAAAAGTGAATTCTGGTGGTGTTAGTGGATAGCGGATCGGCGATCTATGTGTGTCCACTGAGAACTGCCTATGCCATCGGTTTGAGGTCGATTGACTTTACACCCACGACCCAAGCTATCCAGGCTTATGACAATACAAGCCGAGATGTGTTAAAATCTACCTACTCCACTAAACCTTCACCCACTTAAACCTACTCCACTAAACCTAACCCACTACACCACTACCACCTCACCTACTCCACTAAACCTAACCCACTACACCACTACCACCTCCACTTCACCTACTCCTCACCTACTACACTCACCCTCTCCTATATAATGAGCCACTCACCATTTGTAATATCAATGAACATACATCAATATATATCAATCAATAATACATACAATTTATTCTCTCCTTTCTCTATATCAATATATTTTTTACATGGTATCAGAGCAGGTTTAGAACCTAGTGTTTTTCGCTTCACCGGCGGGCGGCAACCTCGCCTTAGCCGTCCGCCGGACCTCAATCTATTCCGCTTATTTTCTGCACATACCTTCCACTCTCCACAGCCGTAACTCTGCAAGAAGAGATCTCTAAGCTCTCTTTCCTTTCTCTCGAGAGCTTGTTTTTACCGCTGCTGTACATTGGATTGATGCAAGAACACTATGTCAGGCAAGGAGGAAGATGTCAAAGAGCATGAAGGTGTGGATGAAGATGTCCCAGAGGACTCTGAAAAGGCCATGCCATCACCCCAACAGGAGGAGGAAGCTGTTAAGAGCAAGTATGGGCCCAAGAAACCACCACTTATTTGTAAGGACCATGAACGTGCTTACTTTGACTCTGCTGATTGGGCTCTGGGGAAGCAAGGTGGAGAGAAGCCCAAAGGACCACTCAAGGCACTTCAACCTAAACTGCAGCCAACACAACAGCAAACCCGATACCGGAAATCGCCTTGTGGTCCGTCAGATGGTGAAGGAGAGAACACTCCATCAGAGGATGCAGCTGCAAATGAATGAGAGGCCACTGTTGGTCTTTTGATGTTGTGAGAACTAGTGGTTCGTATTCTAATATCTGAATAGGCGACCACTAAATTTCTGCACTCTCTTTCCACGCAGTTCCCAAACACATCCACTACCTCACCTTTATTTCCATTATTATAAATGACACCCACCAATTTGTCAACTTTCCCACCATTTCGTATGATGACAGGAGGAGACAGCACATGGAGGGGACACACACAGCAGCACATAGTCCAAACCCATTTTCTTTTCTTCTTTTCTTTCTTTATTTATTTCTTTCTTTCTTTTCATTCCTTTATTACATCTATACCCATATCCATCATCACCCTCTTTCTTTATTTATTTCTTTTAATCACCTTTTGCACCCCACTTTCCTTTTATTTATTTTATTTTATCTTCCTTTTTTCGTAATCAAAAAAAAAAAAAAAAAAAAACATCCACCCACATGGCATGTCCCTCAACCTTTTGACAAGTTATTTTTCTTTTTCTTCTTATCCCCGTATTTATCATTTTCGTTTTTTCCTATATATATATATTAAAAAAAAAAAAAAAACAAAAAACAAAAAAAACCAACAATACAGATTTGCACAACAACTTTGTTTTATTTATATTAGGGATCAACCCCGATCACAATTTTACACCAAAAAAAAAAAAAAAAAACCAACAACAACAACAACAAACCAAAACACAACACCAAGACGGCCACCCACCCACCTCACTTCTTCGCCTATTCCGCCGGTCTTTTCTTCTTGCCTCCGTCCTGGGCGGCCATTGACGGTGTTGCCTCCGTGTTTCCCACTCCACTGGGCACGATCACTATTCCCTGCTCCTCCACTGAAGCATATGGCGGACCTCCGAATCGGAACATCACGGTGGCCTTCCGCTTCAGCTCCTTGTTTTCTGCCTTCAGCACACTTATCTCTGCTCGCGCATCCTTATACATGCGTTGGAGCAGAGCCAGCTGGGAGTTTAACTGTTGCACCTCATTTGTCCTGCTCTGCAGCCGGTGCGACAAGTTTGTGACCGCAGTCATGGTTTCCACACATGACTTCAGAGTATACTGATTGGCCTCAATATCAGTTTGCACCGCCATTTTATGCTCCACCGACCGCATCGGAAAGTTCAACGGAGCAAACACAGAGGTGTTTGGTTGAGGTTCACTGGCCACCGCACCAGTTCTCTCTCTTGTTGACTCATTGAGGTCGGGAAAGAGAGTGAGTAGACCACGGGATGAAGAGGCCATATTCTGGGTAGCTGAACGGGAAGAAGAGGCCATGTTTTTTGGGTTGCTGAGTGTTTCCGATAAGGGTTGGATACAGAGTATTTACAGATTGTTTCAGAATAACAAGTTCAGAGGTTTCAGTCTGGTTTGGTTTCCTCCGCCTCCGCATTGGTTTATATTGACACAGACGACGCGGCCGACATGCCGCTCTGTCGCTCACGTGCCTCGCCGCGTCTCCGGCTCACCTTTTGATGGCTCGACGCTTTCTGTCGGGCACGACTTTTGATGAAGTGGGCGCGCCTTTTGAGGGCGCAACTTTTGATGGCACGCCTTTTTATGGATTGGGCACGCCTTTTGATGGCACGCCTTTTGAAAGATTGGGCACACCTTTTGAGGGTGCGACTCCTTTATGGGTCCGACAAGACTCTGTAAACTGTCCCGACATTGATTCCGGTTAGCTCCTTCATAGGTCCGACAAGACTCAGTAAACTGTCCCGACATTGATTCCGGTTAGCTCCTTCATGGGTCCGACAAGACTCTGTAAACTGTCCCGACATTGATTCCGGTTAGTTTCTACAAGGGTCCAGCAAGACTCCGTAAACTGTCACAACATTGTCTGCTACAACGGTCCGACATGACCCCATAAACTGTCTTCTACATCGGTCTGACACCGCCATCCAGTGTCCTCTACACCGTTATGACACCACCATACAGTGTCCTCTACAACGTTATGACACCCCCATACAGTGTCCTCTACAACGTTATGACACCACCATCCAGTGTCTTCACCAATGGTCTGACACGACCATACAGTGTCTCCTATCCTCTTTTATTTTTATGTATTTTCTTGTTTTGTTACTCTCTCCAAACTCAAGTTGGTTAGTTCCTATCCCCCTTGAGTTTGCGGGGGGCTGTTAAAATCTACCTACTCCACTAAACCTTCACCCACTTAAACCTACTCCACTAAACCTAACCCACTACACCACTACCACCTCACCTACTCCACTAAACCTAACCCACTACACCACTACCACCTCCACTTCACCTACTCCTCACCTACTACACTCACCCTCTCCTATATAATGAGCCACTCACCATTTGTAATATCAATAAACATACATCAATATATATCAATCAATAATACATACAATTTATTCTCTCCTTTCTCTATATCAATATATTTTTTACAAGATGTTATGGGAACGTTCAAAAGCCATATCCTAATCGGCCCATCTAAGCATGAGGTGGAATTCCATGCAATGGACGTTCCGACCACTTTTAATCTACTGCTGGGAAGGCTTTGGCTACATTAGATGAGGGTTATGTCATCAACAGTCCATCAGTTAGTAAAGTACCCCTTCAAAGGCGGGATTGCCACTATGTACGATAATTCTGCGATTGATCCTCCCTAGGGAACCACTGCACCATTAATGGAAATCATACATGGGGAGGAGGACGTGTTCCTTTCCTATTTCTCTCTGGTTGAAGCCCCGGTTAGTCCAAATTATCATAGCAGAGGGTGATGGAGACTACGTGAGTGCGCAATCCATTTACATGATGAACAAACAGGGGCATATGCCTAGATACAAACCTACCACTGTAGATTGACAAAGAAAAAGACAGGAATTAAGAGAGAAGCTGAAAGCAAAGCTGACTGGGAGGCAGTACGAGTTAGTCCACAAACTAATACAGGGAACCTTGAACGGACGTTTTGTCCACCAAGGGGAAGACTTCCTCTTTTGTGGATTCCCAGAGCCCTGGTATGACTGGGGAACAAAAACAAGGTATCCGGGATTCGAGATCTTTTTTGGACACCAGCTACCAGAAGATGAGGATGAACAAGTAGACCTGAGCCCTAGCACAGATCAAGGCAGAATTACAAACCTGGATATCGAAGAGGAGGAGCTGTTAGGAAAAGCGCTGGCTGACTTGCTGACAAGTTCTACTAATGGAGCTGAGACCACCAACTTTGGGGATAGTTTTACTATGTCAATGATTGAGGATAACCTAGCAGTAGATTTTTCCAATCTTATCGTGGATATGTCTAAGGCTCCACACCTGGTCTGGAAGTTTGAGCAAGGCGACATCAACAGTTCTGGATAGGATAGTGAGTTCGGATTTGATTCCACTGAGTCTGTGGAGTCGGAGTCAGATTTGAGTTCCTCTGAGTCCAGTACTTCTAGGAGTGGTAACCCGAATACTAAAGTCTTGTCCAGGTCATTTTTTAGCTTTTCTTTTGAGTCTACTATAACCGAAGATCCAGACTTTTTGAACGGGAATGCTGTGGACTTTGCCTACTTCTCTTTGCCTTTGGTTTGTCGTATCAATCTTAATTTTCAAAATTTTGACATAAACGAAGAGGAAGAAATTCCTCAGGTTTTGAAAATTTTGGTTGATCATCAGAAGGAGAGGTGTGTTAAGCCCTGTACAGATGAAATCGTATCAATTAACGTGGGTACTGAGGAAGATCCTCGTTTGGTCCAGATCGAGTCCATGCTGTTTTCGGAGGAACGAGAGCGTTTAATCGCTTTATTAAAAAATTTCAAAGATGTTTTCGCGTGGTCCTACGAAGACATGCCTGAAATCGATCATGTGATTGTATATCACCGGATCTCTCTTGACCTTGAGGCCCGGCCAATTAAGCAAAAGCTGCGCAGAGTTCGTCCAGATTGGGCTTTGAAGATCAAGGAGGAAGTTACCAAATAGATTGAGGCAGGATTCTTGCTTGTATCCGAGTATCTGACGTGGTTGGCCAATATTGTTCCAATCCCAAAGAAGGATAGCAGAATCAGAGTCTGTGTCGACTTCAGGGATCTAAATAAAGCTAGTCTAAAGGATGATTTTCCACTGTCGCATATTGATGAGTTGGTAGACTTCACAGCGGGCCATGCATTGCTCTCGTTCATGGATGGGTTTTCCGGGTATAACCAGATTCTGATGGCACTTGAGGATAGGGAGAAAACTACTTTCATTACTCCGTGGGGCACCTGTTGCTACTGAGTCATGTCGTTTGGGTTGAAGAATGCTGGGGCCACTTATCAAAGGGCTGCAACTACCATTCTGCACGACATGATCCACAAAGAGGTTGAGGTGTATGTGGATGATATGATTGTCAAGTCTAAAGATCGAGAGGGCCACTACACTGCCTTGGAGAAATTTTTTCAGGGGATCAAAGAGTATAGATTGAGGTTGAACCCGTAAAAATGCACTTTCAGCGTAACAACATGGAAAATGCTGGGATTCCTGATCACACAGATAGGAATTGAGGTAGATCCTTTCAAAATCAAGGCCATCTTAGAAATGCCACCACTAAGGACTGAAAAGGAGGTGTGCGGCTTTCTAGATAAAGTGCAATTCATAAGGCGGTTTATTTCAAACTAACCTTGACTTGTGAACCACTATTTGGTCTCCTGAAGAAAGGAAAGAAATTCTAATGGGATGATCGCTATTAGTTTGCTTTTGAACAGGTTAAGCAGTACCTGCAGAATCCGCCTGTGTTATTACTGCCAGAACTAGAAAAACTGCTGATTTTGTACCTGTCGGTGACAAACTCAATTATGGGGTGTATGTTAGCTGAGGAGTCCGAGGCCAAGGTAGAGAAAGCTGTTTACTACTTAAGCAAGAAAATACTGGACTACGAGACCCGTAACACTCCCCCTCGAGAAATCTTGTCTAGCCTTGGTATGGACTACCCGGAAGTTGAGGCACTACATGTTAGCTCACTCTGTAATCTTGGTTTCGAGATTAGATCCCATCAAATATCTCTTTCAGAAACCAGTGCTTATGGATAGGCTAGTCTGTTGGTTGCTTTTTCTCTCAGAATTTGATCTTACATATGTTACACGCAAGTTGGTTAAAGGGAGAGCTGTAGCGGAATTCCTGGCAGATCACTCAGTAGAGGGGGATGATGCAGTGGAGTACTTTTTCCAAGATGAAGATATTTTGCAAATAGAGAAAAAATCGTGGACAATGTACTTTGACGGAGCAGCCAATCAATACGATTATGGAATCGGTGTGTTGCTAATAGCGCTTCATGATTCTCATATACCCTTAGCCTTCAAATTCCGGTTCAAAGTATCCAATAACGAAGCAGAATATGAGGCGTGTATTACTGGTTTAGAAGCTGCCCTAGAACTAGGGGCAAAAAAGTTGGACTTCATCGGGGATTCGAACTTGGTTGTGTCTCAAGCCAACGGAGATTGACGGGTTAAAGAGGAGAAAATGAAGGTTTACCATCAGGTCTTGGATATGCTAATTCCGAGGTTTGAAAAGCTAACGTTTACCCATCTGCTAAGAGAGAACAACCGATTCGTTGATGCACTAGCAACTCTATCTTCTCTGGTAGACATTTCATTGGGAGTCAGGATGCGTCCAATCATTATTGAACAAAAGTACACGCTGGCCTATGAAACCATTGCCGCGATAGATGAGGCTTCAGACAAGAACCCTTGGTACTACGATATTTGGAATTTTTTGGAAAAGGAGGCGTATCCCCTAGAAGCAAATGCCAAGGACAAAAGGGGAATACAACGTTTGGCCATTCAATTTATCATCTGCGGGGGCAAGTTGTACAAAAGAGGCCCATTTGGGAATGCACAAGTTATGTGTTGAGGAAGAGGAATCAAAGCGCCTCATGGAGGCCATTCACGGAGGAGAGTGTGGAGCCCACATGAATGGTGTGATGCTCGCTCGGAAAATCCTTAGACAAGGCTACTACTGGTCAACCATGGAAGAAGATTGTATTGGTTTTGTATGACGCTGCCACAAATGTCAAATCCATGTCAATCACATGAACATTCTGCCATCAAAGCTTTACAATATGACTTCACCATGGCCATTCTCTGTTTGGAGGATAGATATTATCTGCACAGTCACGCCAAAGGGGTCAAACGGACATGAATTCATCTTAGTAGTGATTGATTACTTCATGAAATGGGTGGAGGCCCAGTCCTACTCCGTGTGCTAAAGCGTCGCATATGGCTAAGTTCATTAAGAACAATATTATTTGTCGATGCGGGGTTTCGAATGAGATTATCTCCGATAATGGGTCGCATTTCAAGAAAGAGGTGATAGACTTGCTTGAGAAATATACGTGGTTTTCCATAAGTCATCAACCTACAGGCCACAAACTAATGGAGCCGTCGAGGTTGCGAACAAAAACATCAAAAGAATTCTACAGAAGATGGTGGAAACTTGCAGGGATTGGCCAGATAAATTGCCATTTGCGCTCTGGGGCTACAGGACCTCAACCCGAACATTTACAGAGGCAACCTCTTATTTTCTTGTCTATGGGATAGAGGTTGTTTTACCGATCGAAATTGAAGTGCCCTCGCTACGAGTTATGGCTGAGTGTTAAATAGCAGAGGCAAATTGGTAGCAAAGTAGGTTTGAGAAGTTAATGCTGGTTGATGAGAGAAGACTAAGAGCATTGTATCATGTCTAGGGTTACCAATGCCGAATTGTTAGGGCTTTTAACAAGAAAATTAAGTCCAGAAATCTTCAAGAAGGGGACATGGTGCTGAAAGACAACCGAGCTCCCATCCATGACCCTAGGGACAAGTTCAAACCCAACTAGATTGGTCCTTACATCATCAAGTCAATCTGGTTAGAAGGGGCGGTTATTCTTATGGACTTGGATGGCCTGGAGTTCTTGTAACCGATCAATATGGACAAGTTGAAGAAATACTACTTTTGAGAAGCTCGCTAGGTTGAAAACCCGAAAGGGCGACCTAGGCAAAAGTTAGAGCATGAAAAATTAGAAATAAAGAAAAACTGAGCTCGCAAGATTGAAAATCCTAAAGGGCGACTTTGGCAAAAGTTAGAATGCAAAAGGAGAGTTAATACTCGAATGAACCTGAACCAAACTACACAAGGCCTGATTCCCATTTTTGGGATATGTAGGCAATTTCACTCTGAAGTTCGGCCGTAACTATCTCCAACTCAACTGTCCTGTGCGTTTTCCTGATCATGTCATCTTTGTTCATTATCTATTTAGTTCGATTATGGTCTTTATTTCAGGAAGAAAAGATGATTACCGTGCAGAGTAGCAGTGATATGCAATCAGGGCAGTTATCATTTCTTTCGATTCGGGACTGTACATCTCGAGAATCGATTATGTGCGTGTCAGGTGGTGATCGTTTCCGAAAATTGTTTTGAAAAGTTTCAATAAAAGTTGATTTTGTTCAAAATTTTACCCTTTTACAACTTGGACCATTTTTGGGACTGAAAAGAAAATTTTCATTGCTCGCAACTTTAATTTTTATTGATTTCAAACAAGTATATTCTTTAACTCCTTAATTTGGATCAAAGTTCCTTTTACATCTTAAAACTTGAAAAGAAAAGATCAAAGTAGTAAAACTAGGGACACATCTAAGACAGGTGGCTCTACGCCAAAGACGGTCCAACCTATGCCTCCTCTTCAAGCCAAGCCAAGCCAAACGCTCCTCAGACAGGGTGTAACTGAAATTAATGGCAAGGGCCAGAATCTCTCTCGTCCTCCAGGCTGCGAGATACCGGGGCAGGTGCGAGGTATGAACTGGAAATGAAGCTGTGTATTCCACTCCATCATCTGGACATATTTGATTATGAGCGAACTGGCGTCAGAACCTGGAAGGAAAATAGAATATGCAATGTGTAAGGCCAATTAACTCTACACCCGACTGTTGGGACATGTTGTAGCTCATCTCAGCCAAATTAAGCCAGGGGCAACGCCAAGTTATGTCAACTGCAGACTGGCTGCACATCTAATCACACTATAAACCCTTTGAGGGGAAATCCACTAGCCGTTGGTGAAAGAAGTAAGCTCGGGCCAAGTACTCGGGACAAGGGTCCACTACTTGCAGTTTATCCATAAGCCATACATAGGGAGGGATGAAAAATAACAGAGATTAAAGAATAGAGAGGTGTACGATGAGAGAAAAGTAAGAAAGGCTATGAGAGAAAAACAGAGAATGAGTGTTGAGTGATGTAAGAATCATAAATTAGAATGGTGGAAAATAATATCTGGAGCAGTAGCGGACTACTTGCCAATCGGGTAGTCTCTCCTCGACAGAAAGCATCTAAACCCATTAAGGTTTTGGCCAGTGCCAAACCCATGCAACTCTTACCCTCTTTCTGACATTGGGCCACTTCGATCAACCGGATACTAGCTTCGCCGAAATTAGAGGCAAGGAGGAATTATGCAAGGAGGCATGAACAGAGAGCATCCAATGGCGGAAAATCCATGAACTAAGTCGGGAATGTCTAGCTCCCCATCATGTGCCAAGGATGGAGCCTCGTGTAATGTTAACCTACACATCTGTCCCAAAGCTTGGGCATGGCCAAAACGGGGCTGCGGTACGATTTCTTCATTGCGTCGGGACTCTATTAAAGCTCGAAATTCCTCTGGTGTCAGACACACCTCTTGTGATCCAAATTGAAATACATGAGTGATCGGGTTCCAACATCGAACAACGGCATGGAGGAATGGAAAGTAAAGAGGAGTGCGGCTTAGAGGAAAAAGGGCATTTAGGCCAAAACTACAAAAATTCACTTTTTTCGAGCCGTCCAAAGTGGCTATCCAGTCTCGGAGCCTATTGTTGCACATTGTTTCCATCTTGAGAGCAAAATATCAAAGACTTGTTATTCTACCAGAAAAACTGCATGGGAGCATTATTTATAGAGGATGAGAAGGAGCAGTGCATGACAGCTGGGCAGCACTGACCGACCTCACACTTAGGCCCGGCCGTGCCTTAGTGAAGCCCGGCCGTGCCTATTTAGGCCCTGTCGGCTAAATGGTGGCTCAGATCAGTGCAGTTGTAAGAAATGTTGGCCTTCGTCCTGACGTACCACAACTTTGTTTTAAGTCTTGTTTTGTTTGCACCAAGTGTTTTTTAGTATTTTCGAGTTGTTTTCATTTCGTTTTCCTGTTATCGAGTTGTATTTTACATTTTGTCCAGTTATAGGTTGCTATCCGACTCAAGAATGAATGTAAGAGTAGATATTCATTGTATTAAGTCTTGTGCGAAGTTACAATGCAAAGGTTACGCCATTCATCACATTGTGCAAGGAGATCATTCAAAAACTTGTCTTTTATAAACTAGCGGGTCCAATCCCGATCATTGTTTTACAAGGCAACCAAATAAAAGAAAATCCTTCAAAAAAACAAAAGGGTCTATCTGAAAATCTTGCAAAAAAACAAAAGGGTCTATCTGAAGCTAGTCTTTAATTACAAAGCAAAAAATAAAAACAAAAACAAAATCGTCCTCCTCATCAGTAACCCATCCTCACCATCTTTCTCCTCGACTGCAGAGGAGGTGCATCACTGTCATCGTTGGGCTACTGGACTACAAGTTAACCTCTTCTTCCTCGTTCTCGAGGGTCGTAGACCTGTCAAAAGACTCCTCAGAAGGTGAGCGCTACCTTGTTCAGCCTCTCCCTCGATCGACTCCCCCTTGGCCCTTTTCTGGGTCCTGTCTCCTTCTTCTTCCAGTCAGAAGAGGTCCTGTAGGCATTGCTGGCGCCGGCTCAAGCTGAAAAGAGTACAGGTATCAGTATGGACTAACAGAAGTATAAACAGTATGGAAACAACAGTGAACTATAGACAGAGTATGCCTCAATCCCATGAGTGACTAAAGCGGTCTGTCTCCTCTGTACCATAAGGAGCAGTCGGTCGATCGTTCGGAGGAGGTCATCAGCATACGTCCGGGGTATCTGCAAAAGGAATAGAATTTGAGAAAGGTAGACAGAAGTAATAGAGAACAATGAACAGAAATGGTAGAAAACAAAGCAAGATAAAAGTGTAGTGAGTAGAAGCATAAAGAAATGTGTACCTGCTCGATGCCAGGAGCGAACGCTAGCCTACGGCCCCTCTTCTCGATATGCTCAAGGGGGATCTGCTCGATCACTTCATTTGGACGCATGTACATGATCTCAGTGGGAATCACGAGAAACCCAGGAATGGGAGCAATGGTAGGGGCACCTCCAGCAGGGGCATTGCCAGCCCCAGCAACAGCAGTAGCAACCTCCAGAACAGCGCGAACCACGCCCAGGCTAAGAAGCACCATCACTTGAGTATGTAAGAAGGTGGTGAAGTCATCGGGTTCATGATGATGATCACCATCCGCTCCCAACATCAGGAGGTCGATTTGAGGACCATCTTGAAGCTCATCAACTACCCTCATGACTGGAGGAGGAGGAGGATGTGGAATGTCGGGGTCAGCGACGCCTCGTATCTGGTAGATAAACCTCTTCCCCAGGTAGTAAGCCGGCCAAAGGGGCCCTCAAGCAGAATCCGCATGGTGAAGGCATGCTATGCAGCGACATAGGTCGTCCTCGACGCCTGGGGAATGCCCGCCCAAGGATGCCAGTCAACCTGTAGAAGTAAACGTCAGATATCATAAGTCAGTGCAGTATGAAAATGACAGTACAGTATAAGAATGACTGTGTAGTATGGGAAACAGTGCAGTATGCTTACAGTATGTAAAAGTTAAAGGTTGATATTTTGTTACTTGATCTGCAGTGATCGTGTCAAAGAAACGGCAAAAGTAGGGAAAGTCTCGGTCTACGCGGCGGCGGCGCTTAAATCGGGAGTTGTAGTACTGGGAGCGGGGTACTGACAACTCAATCGGCCTCACCGGGACTGTAGCCAAAGAGGTGAAATATGTGTAAACCCAGAGCTGTAACCAGAAAAAGATAGACGAAATAAATGAGTAGAATAAACAGGAAATGCAATGCAAAGTTGAGCAGGAAATTTAAAATTGAACAGAATGTAAAGCTGAACAAAAGAAGTAAATATGAGGTGTAACTCCTAAACTCTCCAGTAGCCACCGAGTGAATCCGCCTTACGGCGGGATACGAAGCTCATATAGCAGTATAAGGTGGCCAGGCCAGCGCCACCCTAATCGTACTTTGTCACCTGTGGTAGGTGCACCAGTGCCCTCAGAAGATATAACCCCACGGTATTTTCTCTATTCTCAAACAAGGTAGTACCAAGGAGATACATAAGGAAGTCGCATGTGTAATGGACGACCTCATCTGTAGTAGCGAGTTGGGACTCAGAGAAATGATCAAAGAACCAACTATACCTCACCATCTCGTGACTGGTGGTGTCTGGGATTGCCCGGAGAAGCTGACGCTGTGCAACTCTCCATTGCGTCATGTCAGGATCATATGGGATCGGGAGCCAACCCCGACCCGTAGGCCAGTGAGCATTGAAAAATCGTATGGGATCAGAGTCAACCCCTCGATCGATGAGAAGTGGAATGAGTCCGTAGTGTCCCATCATCTCTCTACTAGGGCCCTGTACAGCAACGACTCGACCCTTATCTGTATGAGCCCTGAGCAGAAGGGCCCAAAGCTAGCGACATCAACCAGTGCGTGGACCTCTACGGGCAGTCTGTCATACCAGCGTCGGGAGCAAGATATGGATCCGTAGCCGCCAATCCTCCTAGCTATCACCTGTAAATGGGAAATCTATATGGCATTAACTAGTGGTCTACTTGTGAGATTCAACAATGTATCAAAACAAAGGAAAGTTGCTTACCGTTGAGGCATTGACGAACAAGTGCTCCGCGGGCTCTCGCAGCAGGATGTCCTCATCTATCTTGGGGATGAGGCCCTCAAATCTCAAGATACCACCTAGGGGCGAAACATGTGTACGTGGCTGGTAAGTGGCCGCATCAAATGGCCTGTCAATGAGGAGAGGCAATGCGGGAGCATCCTCGGCCTCCATATCTGCGCCTAAGACGACCCTAATACCAATGACGGGGTCTGGGATGGAAACCTCGTCACTAGCCATGGAGAAAAGTGGAGGAAGTGAAGAAAAAGTGAGAGGATGAGTGAAAATAGGTGAAAATCCCAAAATTCAAACACTAGGAGAGAGAGTGAAAAAGTTTTGGAAAATCAAAGGGGAATAGAAGGAAAGTGTGGGCAAATGTGAGAAAAACCGAAGGAAAAGCTCAAACTCCACCAAATCAAGTTTTGTTCGGTTCAAAGTATAGAGGAGGGGAAGGGTTTCAAAGGAAAAATGGCGAGGGTTGTTGGGTATTTCAAGGAAAGGGGAAATCTAGAGAGAGAGGGGAGGGAGTTTTGGATGAGAGGGTGTGAGAAAATAAGGGTTTGAGTTTGTTTTAAACAAACATAACGTGCGGGATGCCCGAAATTGCCCCTGCTGCTATCGAAGCCCGGCCGGCTATCGTGGCACCCGGCCATGCTTCATTGAGGCCCGGCCGGCTCTCAGTGTAAACTTAGTTTTGTTTTTTTTTACTTTATTTTATTTCTTGTATTATGGAGTTTTAATCTAAAAAAGGGGGAAAAAAAAAAGAAAAAAAAAAGAAAGAAAAGCAAAAAAAGAGTTGAAAAGAAAGAGAAGAAGAAAAACAATGAAAAAGAAAAAAAAAACAAAACAAAACAAAAGAACAGAGGAAAATGAGGGAAGAGGAAAATGAGTGGTTATAAAAGAGGGATTTCGGAAAAGAAAAAGAGAAGAATTTTGTTCATTCTATTCTATTTTGTTTTATTGTGTAGATGCATAATTTGATTTATTTGTTTCTTGATTTAAATTGTGTAAACTTAGTTATTTAACTCATAGTTTAACTTATGATTTGACTTGATTTGATTTGTTTAATACTTTTAATTAGTTTGAACTTTTAATTGTTTTGCCTGAATCTTATTCAGAGGAGTTCCAAATAAAATCATTCGTGCTACAGTAAAATCATCATCCTTTTTACAACCAAATTGAAACGCGGTGCATTGTGTTCATTGTTTCAACAGATGGGCAAATTGGCTTTCACTTTATTACATCGCATTGATTGCTTTGATTTTAAATGTCTTTGCGTAGAATTCGTGTTTGCTTCTAATTCACATTTATGCGTTGTGTCTTGATTTGAATTATCTTCGTGGACTATGTTTTCCGAGGCCTTCTTGGGGGAGTTTGTTTCATTTTACCAAATTCTGAAAATTTGTTTGTTCTTTTTTTTCAATCCCATCTCTCCTCTTACGTGCGACGCGTTAGGATTGTTTACCTTGGTTAAAAACAACAGGTGCGCTTGTTCACACCACCTCTCCTCCTCTCGCGTGCGACGCGTTAGGTTTGTTTACCTCGATTAAAAACAGTAGGTGCGCTCGTTGTTCACATCATTTCTCCTCTTGCGTGCGACGCGTTAAGATTGTTTACCTCGGTTAAAAACAGTCGGTGCACTCGTTGTTCACACCATTTCTCCTCTTGCGTGCGACGCATTAGGATTGTTTACCTCGGTTAAAAACAACGGGTGCGCCCGGTGTTCACACCGCCTCTCCTCCTCTCGTGTGCAACACGTTAGGATTGTTTACCTCGGTTATGCGCTTGTTGTTCACACCACCTCTGCTCCTATTGTGTGCGACGCGTTAGGATTGTTTGTCTCAGTTAAAAACATTGGGTGCGCCTGGTGTTCACCCACCTCTCCTCCTCTAGCGTGCGACACGTTAGGATTGTTTATCTCGATTAAAAACAATGGGTGCGCTTGTTCACACCACCTCTCCTCCTCTCGCGTGCGACACGTTAAGATTGTTTACCTCGGTTAAAAACAGTGGGTGCGCTAGGTGTTCACACCACCTTTCCTCCTCTTGCGTGCTACGCGTGAGGATTGTTTATCTCGGCTAAAAATATCGGGTGCGCTTGGTGTTCACACCACCTTTCCTTCTATCACATGCAACGCGTTAGGGTTGTTTACCCCGATTAAAAATAGCGGGTGAGCTCGTTGTTCACACCACCTTTCCTCCTCTCGCGTGCGACGCATGAGGATTGTTTACCTCGGTTAAAAACTTCGGGTGTGCCCGGTGTTCACACCACCTTTCCTCCTCTCGCGTGCAACGCGTGGGATTGTTTGCATTGGTTAAAAACATCAGGTGCACCTGTTTGTTCACACCACCCTTCCCCCTATCGCATGAGATGCGTTAGGATCTCAGTTGAAACCTCAGGTGCGCTCGATGGTTATGTCGCCCTTCACCCTTCACCCTTCCTACGCGAGGCGTAGTTACGTCTACATTTTCTTACATCCTTTCTAGGTAGGTTGGTTTGTGCTTTCTTTTTCCTTTTCATGTGAAGTCTGCATTCACTTTTTTCGGGGTGAGACACGGCGGGATTTGTTTTGCTTTGATTTACGTTTTCGTAAAACGTTGCATTCTTGTTGGATTGTAGCGTTGTTTCATTACTTCATTTACATTATGTTTCATTGCATAATCATAAGTTATTTGTTGCATGTCATGTTGCATTTTGCCCTCGAGTTCAATCTTTGCATTTATGTCTTGATTTCTTGCCCAAGCCTTGCGGCTTTGTCAAATGGGTCGTCTCTAGATTTTGACATTCACTCATGTCACTTTATGACAAATGGGTCGTCTCTGGGCTTTGATATTCACTCACGTCACTTTATGACTTCGAGCTCTGTCCAAGAGGGGCAATTGTGAACACCCCATTTTTGACCGCCTGCAAGGCTCGAGCGCTTTGCCCGGTACACTCGATGATGAAAGTGGTGTTGTGCGTGGTTCGAGGTCTGAACAAAGGGGCCATGTTTAAGCTTCGAAACAATACCAAACCTTTCATATTCTCACTGATTATACCCTAGAAATCCATTTTTACACATTGTACTACCCTGTGCCAAGTCTGAAGCAGGAAAACAGGGGAACACATTGTGGCCCGGCCGTGCCTCATTGAGGGTTGGCCGTGGTTATTGAAGGCCGACCGTGCCTTAGTAGCGAGAAACACTGTTCTGGGTAGGAGCCTGCTAGCTATCCATTTTGAAGATATTTATGACTCCTCTTGCTCAAATTCTATAAAAACGTCCATATATCTCTGTTTTGAGGGTTGAAAATTTTCAAAAAAGCCTCTACACCTTCTTGAGAGCTCCTTCTTCTCCTTCTTCTTGTGCAAGCAACCCTTTGAGCAAGCCTATCACCTTGACTCTATATCCATACACCATATACACCTTCACACCTTAGCCTAGGAACTTTGGTTGAGCCTTGAACACCATAATTCAAGTTTGAGAGTGTGTTGAGACTTAGTTTGATTCATAAACAAAAGCTCACTTCGTTGAGAGGTATAAAGTTGTCATGCTCTCTTTTACTTCTTGTTCTATCTATTGCTATCTAGTTCTTGTAGTTTTGTGTTGTTTTGATGATCTTCCAAGTGTTTAAGTTTGGATTTGAAGAGCTATCAAAAGGGTAGAGAGAGTTTACACTATTTCTTACACCTTTACTTATAGCTCAAACCCTTACTTTTACACTTTTTCTTTGCTTTCTAAATTAATTTTCAGAGTTAAAAAGAGGTTAAAAATCATGCTTTGAAGTCTCAAAAGTGGAGGGGTTAGTCACCCCTCCTTGTTCTTGTTTACTAACCTTGTTTTCTCTCTTTGTTGATTAGCTTTTTAGGCTCTTTTCGTGCACTTTGAGCCGCTGTTTTTCATCTCTTGAAGGCTGTTTTAGGGTTGTTCTAGGTTGTTTAAACAGTTCATGCTTTGATTAGCTTGATTGTTATCTCATAAGTTTGTATACATAGCTTGTTGTATATTGTCCTTAGCTTTTCTTTAACTAACTTCCATGTTTAAGAACCTCATTTTATTAAATCAACTTGCTATTCATTTCTTTCATTTGAGAGTTGTTTCAATTGGTTGACGGTTATTCAAAACGTAAACTAGCGATTTATGCTTAATGACTTAATCTCTACAGAGGTTCATTGTCAACGGTGTAGTCTCTTGTTCATGTTGAGAATCACCTCCCGTTTAACATGTTTCTCACTTAGTGGATGTAATCTTTAGTGGACGTAACAATCATCTTAGACTTAATGGATTAAAGAATGGCAAAAACTAATGAATTTGGCTTAAAATGAACCAACCCACCTAAAAAAAAAATGAGTTATATTGCTGAGGTTCGGCCAAACGTTATGTTGAATCCATTGTGTCAAAGGTTGTCTTACATCAATTCATGATGTTTTGATGAATCTTGAAGCGTTTCTACCTCCCTCTTTGAGTTCACCCTATGATAGAAGGGAGTGGCATTGCATTTATTGATTTTTGTCGAAATTATATCGGAAATCATCAAGCAATCAACTTGCTCATTGATGGTTTTGGAAATGATTCCAACCTTCTCTCGAGGTTTTCCCATGACATAGGAGTGTGAGAGGGACAAACAGAGTCTAGAATAACTCTATCTGCACTATTTTCATTTCAGAGCACAAAACAGGATTTTGCATGAAATTAAGGCACAGCCGACCATCAATGTTTGGTCAGCAGTATGTTTTGCAGAAAACAGAGGGCAGTGATTGTAGTTGAAACAGAGCAGGCCTAGGCAGACAGAGCTGTTCTTGGACATTGTGCATGCAACCCTTGTGCATCCTTGCTTACATCATTATTGTTAATTAATGCTCCGTGTATTGTTGTAATTAATTAATTTATTATTGTTATAATTAGTCTTGTTAATTATTAGTGTTGTAATTATTATTATTGTTTATTTGTAATTGTTATAGCTAGTTAGCTTAAATAGTTAGTTTAATTCTCATGATTATCCTTATTATAATAGAGTAGTTAGCTAGTTAATTCTTTACTTATTTATTTATTTGGTTTTGTAATAATTTATTTAATTCGGACTTTCGGACTTTGATTCGCACCCTCTTGCATGAGGACAATTATATTATAAGTTGTATGTCTTCCAACCCCATGTCTTTCTCCCTTTTACTTACTCGCTTACGATGGTTAGTGTAGAGCATCATTTTTTTTTTTTTTCAAATTAGCATTCTTATGCTTTGCATACATTGCCTTACATGTATCCAAGGCTTTGCTCATCATACTAACCCAATATCAATGTTCAAATTCATTACTTAAATATGTGCTTTATCGCATTTTTTGAATAAAATCATATGCCATACTCATAGCCGAGCCTATAAAATACAAAATATGTGCATAGCATTAGCCATATTGCATTAATTAGGAGCATGCATATTTTTTTTAATTATTTTGCTTTGTTTTGGCTCGGAGTACTAGGTGAGTAATTTTATGTTTTAGCATCTTGCATTAAATGTTTGTGTTACCATATCAAAGCATACTTCCATAAAGCTAAGTGTTTAATTGATATAATTTTTTGAATGCTTGTGGATGAAGGCTAGTTTCTTGAATTGGGATAGTTTGATTAAATGTCCATTTTAAGCCCATTTTTTTAAATGGCAAATTCACGAAACGATTTCAAATAAAACACGAAATCAAATGTTCTAATTCTTGCAAATTAGTCTATATTTGTGTGTGCGTCACATAGTAAAAATAGCTAATAATCGGAACAAGAGCATATAATGTAAATAAAAATAACATCATGATTAATAGAGACCGATCTTTGATCGAGCGAGTGAGGTGCTCAATTCATGATCTTCCCCTCTTGTACCTAAGTTCCCGAGCCGAGACAATTTAGTGATGACAGACTAATGGCTTTTGGCACGAGTCTTGGGTTAGGTGGCGATTCTGAAATCTAGCAAAGCAGTTCATTTTTGGCATTTGATTCAAATATCGATTTTTCAAAAGAATTGTTAGATTTAGGCTTTTTTTGTGTTTTCACTGTTTCACATTGCACTTGTAAAATCAGATTCAGAACCACGAGAGTCCGAACTGTGAGGCTATTCGTCTTCCGAAAGGAGTACGAAAAGTCAAGCCACAAATATATATATATATATATATATATATGAGGTTCAGTAAATGTTTGATAACATAGATGAACATGGAAGACATAATGGAAACAACAAAGTTGTTTTAGGAGCTACGAACCTGGGTTTCAGTGTTGAAACTTAAAACACTGTTTAAGAGAATATAAAGATGGTGCCTAGCTATCAGCTCTCGTCTAATCCATATATTATGTAGGGTCTTTGTTTTAAAATGTCTATGTGCACTAGCATATATAGAGATGCTGCTGGAGATTTCTGTTCTCTATGTTCTTGTTTACATGTGCAACCTAGATTAGTAGGCTTTGACCGAAGCATCCGATGCTAATTAGTTTGGAGGTACACTGAAGAGGCTGAGGTGCACATATGGGCCCCTACAAAGTTTTGGTTCATACCAACACTATGTTACATGTACTTGGGTAGGATGTTGGCTTCAATTATGTCTCTGATTTATCTAATTCTCATGTCTTAGGACGTGGGAACACTCTAGAATATTCATATTTCTTAATATATATATATATATATTTTTACTTTTTAGGATAAAATGGTATTCACATTGTGTTATTGATCATTTATTGCATAATATGCATATATTTATGGTTAAGTCGAAGTATTGAATATGTTAGGTGAATTCGTTATCTAAGTGTAGAGTGTCCAACATAGATACGTAATACATTTTAAGGAGTCCCTATGACATAGGTAAAAAAATTGTGCCAAAATTTATTTGATTAAGGAAGAGCTCAAAGAAGCATGACATGATGACCTTATAGGAGACCTAAGTGTGTGGTTGGGCATATTTGGAACAAGATGCTTAAATTGGGAGAATAACAATCCTGGATACTTGACATACTAATATTCTTGGAATCAAGGTTGAATGAAGTAAGGGAACTGGTGTTAAGTAACACCAGAAGTATTTGGTTTAACAATTTTTAAAAAAAATAAAATTGCGCAATAATCCTATAACCAACTATTTTATGCTTTGAAAACCTTATACAATTTGAAGAACTTCTGAAAATGTTCAGGAATACCTCTTCCACACCGATCCATGGTACCTGGTAGGAAACGCTACTTTTATTTTCTTTTCTTTTTCTTCTGAACAGATTCCATGAATTATCCTGCACTGATTCTCTTCCCTTGCTCAAAATAAAAATGTAAAATCATTGCTTTATACTTGTGGGAACATCACATGTAGATATATTTCCCCTGATTTTTAGCTTTCTTTTTTTTGTCCTCTCACAATCATCTTTTAATTTCAGGACAGGGATTTCTGGCTCTCTTCACCGGTGATACTAGAGAAATTCGCGCTGAAGTGAGCGAACAAATTGACACAAAGGTTGCACAGTGGAGGGAGGAAGGAAAGGCAGAGATAGTGCCTGGTGTCCTCTTCATTGATGAAGTCCACATGCTTGACATCGAGTGTTTCTCTTTCCTAAACCGTGCTTTAGAAAATGATATGGCACCGATATTGGTTGTTGCCACCAACAGAGGGATCACACTACAATCCGAGGCACAAATTACAAGTCTCCCCATGGGATTCCAATTGATTTCCCTGATCGCCTACTCATCACCTCCACACAGCCCTACACAGAAGAAGAAATTCAGAAAATTCTAGACATCAGATCCCAAGGGGAAGATGTGGAGATGTCCGAAGATGCGAAAGTGTTATTGACAAAGATTGGGGTAGATACGTCTTTGAGATATGCCATCAACCTAATTACATCTGCCGCATTAGCTTGCCACAAGCGGAAGGGAAAGCTTGTGGAAATGGAGGATATAAGTCGAGTTTATGAACTGTTTTGGGATGTGAAGAGATCAACACAATGCTTGATGGAATATCAGTGCCAGTACATGTTCAATGAAGTGCCACCAGGAGAGGCGGATGAAGATGAAGCCAATGCCATGGTCACTTAAGACTTTATACAGACTTGGAAATTTGGGAGTTTGTGATCTTATTTGTGTAGCAACCAGATTGTCATGGAGGATAGTCAATGCATAATGTAATTTCCATGTAAAAGTTAGGATGAACAGAGGTCGAGTAGTTTCTATTCACATATATGATTTTCGGATTGTCAGATGTATGCATTTTTATGTCATTTGCGGATAGGTTTTTTTATGTGGTTTGAATTATTTTTTACGGCAGTTTATTGCGTATTGCCCCTTTTCATTGCTGTGATGAAGAATGAAATATGGACAAGTTTATTTCCATTTATTTCCTATAACTCGGAAGTTGTAAATTTTCACAAGTTGTATATTCAATTTGCTGATGGCATGATATTAGTGTAATGTTTCTTGGTTGATAACCACAAATTGTTCAATAATAATAATAGAAAAATATGCTTTTTGGCGATTTGCTGATTCTATAATTGCTTACTGCAACACAGACGTTTATGCAGGCAGATAGTAAGGAATGCAGTTAGGGTATGTTAAATCGTTATTCGAAATGTGAATCCATGTGATTATAATTTAATTTAGTGTTGGTATTTCAGGACCACACGAGTTTTTTGAATAATTTTTTGTTTTTGAGTATTTTTTTTTTGTAGTTGGTTTAATGTGCAAGTGTGCATGCACTGAAATTAAGGATAAATTGGACATGAAACTGCAGATAAGATCAAGATCCTTGGAAAAAAAAAAAAAAGCAGATTGTTTATCCCTTAGCAGAATGTGATTCACTAGAGAAGTCATTTTGATGATGAAATAGTATATGCTATGACTGCTTAGAATTTTTTGATGATGATTGGTTATCAAAGATGGAGGACATCCAGCAATTCAAACTTCATATTTACATATGTGGATGAACTGGGTTTAACATTTTTCAATCATTTACAGAACACTATAGGAATACAGAATTTTTTTAAATAATAAGACATAGGGTATGAGATAAAATTATGAGACCCGCATAAGTAGGATCTATACGTGAGGCCTATATTTTATATCACAATTGTGTTCCATTCTATAAAATAATAATAATAATAATAATAATAAATTGTACTCGGACTTTTATTTGATAAAAAGACAGTTTAATTTTAACGCTTCTTCAAAAACCACTTCTAGTTACTCATTTGAAATTTGTTCAAAGATAATCAAACCAAACTTAAAACACATTTTAAAACTAATTAAAATTTTAAATCAAATTTAAATAATTTAATACTCATTAAATTTGGCTTACAAGTCTATTAATAGTTAACCAAAACCGGAGATTCCACTGAAAGGGGGCTGAGTTATTCTCGTGTCTAAAGAAGGTGTTTATCCTTTTATATCATTTACACTCTAAAGAAGGTGTTTATCCCTTTATATTATTTACTCACAACACAATTTATTTATTTTTAAAAAAAATTAATTAAAGACAAAGTCATGTAAGATTGATTATTTTATTTTTATTTTTTTTTGAAGATAAGAAGTCATGTAAGGTTGAATGGCCGGTTTCAAAAACCAATGTATCGAAACAAACTTTTAATTAGGGTCCATGCTCCATGGGAATCATGTTCTGGCCCGTTAAATGAACCACATGGTTTCTCTCTCTCTCTCTCCTAGGTCAAATAGGTGAGGCCACCGCACTGCAGAAATGTAGATAGATTTTTTTTTTTTTTTTTTTATTGGAAGAAATGTAGATAGATGAGTGAGTGCAAGTGGACCATGGGACATACATTTCAATATATTTGCTCTGTCTCTCTCTTCACATTGTTCTGGTAGAATTTAAAAGTTGCTTATTTAACTTTTGACTTAATTTTAAGTTATAATATTGTGTTTAGTGCAACTTAAATTATCAGATTATAGCTTATTTAAAACTATTTTCAGCTTAAATTCCAAAACTGCTCGAGAGATACTTAATTCAAACAACTTATGTGCACAGCTAGTTAGGGGGGATGAAATGACTTAAATGTCCCTCCAAAACTTCAACAATTACTGAATTGCCACTATATAAACCCTCTTCTATGTTGCCCTAGCACGCTCCTCTCCTCTCACACTCTCCTCTTCTCTTCTCATTTCCTCTCTAACAACCGACGACGATCCTCCACATCTCCAAGATCAGCCGATTGAACTCCTTTCCTCCCTGTTTTCCGTTGATCTGCACCAAAAAGGTAAAATTTCATACCCTTTGTTTGTTATATATATATATATATACACACATCGAGTTAGGGTTTACACAGACAGAGATCAGATCACACTCTCTGCTCTTCTCTTCGTTTTCTTTTTCTTCTCCAATTTTCATCATCTTTCTTGTTTCTTTTTTTTTTCTGCAGCCGTTCTATGAGTCCGACACCTAAGTATTCAGGCAAGATTCTTCATCATTTCCTCTTCTTTCTATTCGTCTCTCTCTCTCTCTCTCTTCTTGCTTCAATTCTCCCCTCTTTTCGATATGTTTTTTTTAAAGAAACAATTCATTTGCTTCTTGATATTATGCACAATCAAAATTGCATGAAATAAAAAGTAATAAATTTAAAATCTAAGAAAAAGAAAAAGAAAAAGAAAGAAATAATTAGGTTTTATTTTAGAGTTCATATGTTGGTGTATAATTTATTGTTACTTTCATACTGTTTGATGTTTTTTTTGAATTGTTATTTGGTTGTTACAAATCATACTTTGTTTTGTAATTCTTCTATTTCTTTTGTAGTTTGGATCCTTTAACTATAAATTATAAAAATAAAAAAATTATCGGCCTAGCCATATCCATATTGTAGGTTTTTTTTTTTAGGTTTTTCCACAATACCCCTTATGTTTCATAGCCAACAGGGCCATGAAGCAAAAGATAGTTTATTGAATCAGCATATCGGTTTTTAATGCAAGAAACATCAAGAATAAACCGGCTCCTAATAATTTATCAAAGATCAGGATTTGATCAAGCACCTTCCACACAAATAATGCCACCTTCGAGTCGACTATGGAACAGTACACTGTTTGCCAAGTTAAACCAGAGTTCCTCCCACTTGTCCTATAATAAGAGTGGGCTGCAGGCTTCACACTTTCCACTATTAGACTCCTCCTACCAGAGTGAAATAGAGGATTACTTCTGTGTAAAGTAGAGAGAGATGAGGCTGAATAAAGCAGCAGCCAGCGTTACAACCATAGTAAAAAATAAATAGCATAAGGCTGGTGATAGAATAAACAGAGGGACAAAACATCTATGTCTGAAAATCATTCTAGATAATTGGGAGTAACGTTGCATTTACTCGAAGATAATGTATTGTCCATAAAGACTTGTATTTCTTGTGCCAACTTTGGACAAGTCATGTTGCTGGTTAATCTATATGTAACAATTTACAATTGGTTTTTTTTTTTTTTTTTGGTCATATTAATATAAATTTTGAAGTTTACACCTTTAGTTGCAATACATCATTTGGACACGGACTTGATTGAGGATATATCAAATGGTGTCGAAAAAAATTGTGGCAAACGAATTGTCAATATGTTAGAAACATTTTATTCAATCAATACTTCTTCAGTGCAATGTATTTACAATTAACTTTCCAATCAATTTTAGAGGATTTGGATTCAATTCTTCCTAATTAATGCAGAGGCATGTCATTATCTAGTAACTATTATTCTAGTGCTGAGACCTTCGACTTGAGGTATGAGGCTTTGAAATGTGATTGTGGGCTAAGAGCTGCCATAAGGGGTACCGAGTCTGACAAGCCATCTAAAGAGAGACTGTATTTCATTTGTGAGAAAAGAAATTGTCAATTTTGGAGGTGGTGTACCCCAAAATCTGTGACGATGGTAGAGAGGCTGAGGAACGAGAGAATGCTTGATCAAAATCAAAATATGGAGCCTGTAAGACTAAAAGTGAAAAACCAAATGCTTGAGCAATCCAATGCTTTCATGAAGCAGCTTGTTGTGGGTCTACTCACAATTTGTATTGTTATGTTAGTTGCATTACTCTTCAAATGATGATAGGTGCCGTTTAGAGATACCTGGTGTTTTTGTGCTAATGTAGTTTACCATGAACTATTGTACTAAGCTTTGTACTCAATGAATGTTGATATGTTTGACGTAGTTGTCATGTATGGTTGTTTTGTACTAATCTAGTTGTTGTAATGCAAGCAATAATGAATGAGTTTGTTTTAAAGAATTTTTTTTCTTTCATAGAATGAGTACCCAAGAGAAAACACAATCTGAAAATAGGAAGAACAAGGGAAAATCAAGTCAAGTACCATCCGTTAAAGTTCACTGGGATGCAAAATCAAATGAAATTTTTATTAAGCTTTGTGTTAAGCAAGTGAAAGCTGGACATAGACCTAGTACACACTTAGATAGGGTCAGGTGGGAAAATGTGATAACTAAGTTTAAAAGTATAACTGGAAAAGCATAACAATGAATACAAATGAAAAATCATTGGGATGTGTTGAAAAAAGATTGGCTTTTATGGAATAATCTGTTAAGGGGTGAGACAGGCTCAGGCCGTGATACATTGACTAGAGTTATATTTACATCTGATGAGTGGTGGACCAAGAAATTTGAGGTAAGTGAATTGCTTAATGTACATATTCTCTTTGTTTTTTTTTGTTTAAATAGACCAAATTTTGTTACTTGAAATTGTTAAATTTTCCTTTGTAATTGTTGCAGAGGTATCTTGATGCTGCTAAATTTCAGCGTATGCCATTGCAATTCACTGAAGACTTAGACATACTATTCTCAGATGCAGCTGCTACATGAGAATAGGCATACACCCCTTGCTCAGGGGTTATGCCTCACACTGATGAGACTCTGGAGGAATTTCATACCCCACATGATACTGAATTTCATGATGATGCTGATTTGGAGGTGGTTCATCCTTTAGATTTAAACAAAAAACGTCCATCAAACACTAATGGTTCATCAACCAAGAGCAAGACAAATAAGAAATTTACTAGTGCATCTATACTTAACAAGACACTTGATCGTATAGTTAATGTGGTTGAGTCGTCTTCAGCAACTTCAACACAAACCTCATCAAGATATCCTTCAATTGCAAAATGTTTGGCGAAGTTGGAAAGCATCCCTAGTGTGTGTAACAATCCGAAAATTTAAGTTGTTCCATAAATTTTATACTAGTATTATGGTTGTATGTGATAATATATTATTAAATAAATAATAATAAATACAGAATCTAATTTGGCACTGGATTATCAAATATGAGATTAATTAGAGATTATTATTTGGGTCTAAATTAACAGAAATATGGAATTATAATACTAGTTGGGCCAAATTAAAGTAAAAGATAATAAATAAATAAATATAAAAGTAAGAGTAAATAAATAATAATATTGATAACAATAATAATAATAATAATAATAATGGGTGGGGTAGTAAAATAAATAATTAATTTTCTGTTGGTATACGATAGAGTGTAATTTAATTAGGGATTAATTTATTTATATAGTTATATTAGAAAACTGGGCCAAAGTGTAATTATCTTAAATATTTATTTTGATAAGTATAAATCCTGAGCAAATCTTCGAGCTGCCACGTGTTGGCCGGATGTGGCTTTTACGTCCCTATAAATAGGGAGGAGTTGATCAACCTGTGAAAGAGAAAAAGGAAAAAAAGAAGAAGAGAGATATGAAGGATAAAGCAAACAGAGAAGGGAAAGAGAATATTGGAAGTGAAGAAGGTCTTTGGTAGTGGAACAAAAGATTAAGGTATTAAAGTTAAGGTGAGTTATATTATACCTTGAGTTACCATAATATATTTTACGTATGTTTTGATTTACCATTATTTATTTTATACAAGTTATGTTTTATAAATTATTATAAATTATATTAATATTTCAATTACGTGGATTATTTTCTGAACCCTATTTGTTAAAATGAAATCCATGGATATGTTTGTTTATATTTTAAAGAATATTTGATTATAACCTTATAAACAATTATGTTTTGTAAGCACCACCACGGGAGTCTCACGCCTTGGGAGACTTAAATAACCATTGGCTTCTGTTTGGTCACTTTGTGGCCCTCTATTGTCATGGATCTATTGACCTCTGTTCTGTGCGGAGTAAAGTGCTGTGCGAAGATAAGTGCTACACTATTGTGGGAGCCACCTCTATAGTCCGTACGAGCCACCTCTTGAATCCGCATCTCTGTTCTAACTGTCGCTCCTGTGACTTCTGTTCTGTTTTATTCGGTACCGTGGTTATGGTTATTTATTTACATAATCTCAGTTTTGCTACTTAAATGATTATTTGTTTAGACTAAGTTATCCTACATATTTTAGTTACATAACTATCCATGGTTATTTTGTATCCCTTATACTCTTGGTATAATATTTCTCACTCTACCATGTGCTTGTAACTGTTTACCAATTTTTCAGAAAACAATGCAATTTAGAAATAACTTTTAGAAAGTCTTAGAAGCGAGACTGTGAAATTGACACACACCGCACTTTTATGATATTTTTATATGTAAATATCGGCCTTTTTGGTCAATAAATTTTGTAATAAAAATAGAAGCTCCGATAATTATTTTGGTACCCTCACTTTAATATTATTTCTGCTCACGTTTATTTATTTGTTCAAGAATTGGCCAAAGGTAACTTCAGTTACTAGACATCACAATGCTTAACTTTTGGGTACGGGGAGTAGGTCGTGACAGTGTGTCCTCAGATGATGAGTTGTATGTATGGGCTGTCAGATTGTTCTTAAAAGACAAGCGTCGTGAGTGCTTCATGACTCTTCCTACGGATGAAGTTTGAATGAGGTTTCTGAAATTAGAGATTGAGATCGAGAAAACCACCACAAGTTATTGCGGCTAATTGTTTCTGAAGTTGGATGTTTCTGAATTTCCTAATTATTTCATGTTTAAGACTTTTATTATTAATTGTGGACTGTTGTGTGGACTCATTATTTTTTTTTCTTTTATTAATATTGAGTATGTTGGACTATTATATTGGACTCATTATTTGGACTTTTATTAATATTCTATTGGACTTTTATTATGTTGGACTTTGTTAGTTCAATAGTTGAATGGTTAGTTGGTAGATGGCATTTATTCTCAGATGCAATTTTTATTAGGTGGATGCCATTTGAATGGGAGGTGGCATTGATTTCATTATTGAATATGAATGGTAGGTAAATGGTTAAGACTTTTATATATATGTAGATGTTCTCCAGCTGCTGTTATTGTGAGAAATGTTGAATCTCTTGTGAGATTTAGGTTGTTGTCTATAAATAAGTGAAGGTTGAAATTTTTATTAAGGTCTCATGTTCCCTGATTTGTTTTCCTTTCCTATCATATAGCCTGATCTGATATTGGTCTACTGTCTAGCCTGCTTTGTTGCTTTGTTGGTGTGGTTGAGCTGGTCTGAATTGTTGGTGTTATTTTCTGCTGCCTGGCCTGCTTTGTTTGCTTTCCCTCTCATATAGCCTCATCTTATTTGCTGCTACTGTACTACATCTGCTTATTGTGGAGCATTGGCTTCACAAGTTAGTTCAAATTTTGAAGTTGAAGGTACTTATTTTTTTTTCTTTACATTTTTATCAATTTCTTTGCATTCCATGGTAACAAATGATCAAAAATGATTTCTAAAGATGGCTCATCATTTATCTGTAAACTTCTTTATGTGTTGAACTACATGTGCCTATGGATACCAAATAATTTTTCTAATATACTTGTGCATTTGCACAGATACACTTTGGGTCAAGTTGGATAGATTTTTTTTTTTTTTTTTGATCGGCAAAACGAAAGACTTTATTGATGATAAGACCATACAAAGTATGAAAAGACACATTAATAAAGAGAAGTTTGGAGCTGAACATAGCTCCAACCTCCTAGTTGATGAGACGCCAACAAAGAAAATAAAACCAGAAAGAGCAGCAGAGCAGAGCAAAACCAGAGCAATATAAACCAAAGCAATACATCGATATAAACAAAAGCAACAGCAATAAAACGTAGTAGCACAACAACAACTCATTAGCAACAGGAAACCCCATCAGTGCAGCAGCAAGACAAGAGAGGCACCTACAAACTACCAGTTCACAAGCTCACCCCATCAGTGCAGCAGTTCACAGGTTATACCCCATCAGTGCATGATGCAGAATTTCACATTTTGCAAATTGAACACTAGATCATTGACTAAATAACAAAAAGAAGGACTATAAGCTCTGAACCACAATGCAATCCGTGTTTTGATAAGTTCACACAACTTTTCCAAGACCACCTTTGAGTCATTAAAAAGGTTTTCATTCCTCTGCTTCCATAAAGACCAAAGCACTGCCATTGGGATTATCTTCCAAAGCACCTTCAGTCTATTATTACATCTATAACCAGTCCACCACTAAAAAAGTCTAGACACTGACCCCAGCTGCACCCAAGATACACCCCACCACCCAATAATATTGGACCAAACTCTCCAACTAAAAGGACTGCACAGCAGCACATGAGTAGCAGTTTCCACTTCATTCCTGCAGAATATACAGTTAACATTTGAATTAGCTCTGAGTACTCCAATTCATTGCAAATAGCTAGAAGTCTTGATCCTCCCTTTCCATGCTAACCAACCAAAAAATTGCACTTTCGAAGGGGCAGCATTCTTCTAGATGAGATCCCTTAATTTTGCAGGCAGAGTAGAAGGTAACTCACTCCACTTGTAGACAGAAGCAACAGTGAAGACACCAGACTTATCTGCAGCCCAATTCAAACCATCTAACACACCATTCCTGAGATCTGGAGCAGTATGTAACAACTCCTTTAACCTCCTCAACTCTTCAAGTTCCCATTGAAACAATACTCTTCTGAAAGCCAAATCACACTCCTCATTTCCATTACTTCTGCTCTTAACCAGTGCCATTGATTCACCTTTATCAATAGACATGGAGAATAATCTAGGAAATAAATTTTTTAAACAATCATTGCCAACCCACAGATCCAGCCAAAATTTTGTGAGCCTCCCATCCCCAATAATGATCTTTGAGTTGGCCTTAAAGAACTCCAGCAACTCAGGGCACTTAACAGCAACCCCCAATATACCCCTCCACACTATAGATACCCTAGAATTTGCATCTTGGTCTGGCCATCAAAACCCACTAAACTGTGGGTACTTGCTACAAATTACTTGTTTCCAAAGAGAGCTAGTTTCATACCCAAATCTCCACCGCCATTTGAGAATAAGACAGTCATTCATAGTTCTCACATTTCTAATGCTAAGACCCCCATTGCTTTTGCTTTGGGTGATTGATTTCCTCCCATTTTACCATATGAATTTTCCTTCTAAGTTCATCACCCCCCAATGAAATCTAGATTGAATTCTATCAATCTCCTTGGCTACCCCTTCAGGCATTTTAAACAGAGATAGGTAGAAAACTGGTAATGAGGATAGCACAGACTTGATCATTGTCAACCGACCAGCGAAAGAAATGAGCCTTTTCTTCCAAGAAGCTAGCTTTGATTTGAAATTTTCAAAGACAGGTTACCAAGTCCTTCTCCTAGGATTAGCACCCAATGGCATCCCTAAATATTTCAGTGGTAACCTATGATGCAAGTAGTTCAAGATGGCAGCAAAGTCTTTAGTGAGCTCTTCATTAATTCCAACTCCACACACTACACTCTTATGATAATTAATCCTTAACCCAGACAAAATTTCAAAACACCTCAATATTCTTTTGATATTAAGTACCTCCTCCCTTTTTTCCTCACAAAACAAAATTGTGTCGTTAGCAAATTGTAAGTGAGTAATAATAAGGTCATTTGAACCAACTGATGCACCCTTAATCAATCCAAACTGGACAGCTCTATGTAACAGTATGTTAAGACCCTCAGCCACAATGTTAAAGAGAAAAGAGGATAATGGGTTACCTTGTCTAAGCCCCCTTTGGGGATTAAACTCAGCTGTAGGTGATCCATTCACCATTATAGAGACTTTGGCAGTTGAGGCACACTTCTTCATCCATATGATCCATTTTGAGCCAAATCCAAAATTTGATAACATGAAGCAGAGAAACTCCCAATTTATTGAATCGTATGCTTTCTCAAAATCAAGCTTTAAGATAAGGCCTTTCTTTTGCTTCTTCTTCCAACCATAAACTATCTCATTAGCAACCAGGATGCCATCAAGAATTCTTCTACCCCCTATAAAAGCTGATTGAGATTCATTTATGATCTTGGGTAATACTACTTTAAGTCTACTGGATAAAACTTTGGATAGAACTTTGTACAATGATCCAATGAGACTAATAGGCCTGAAACCATTAAGTCAAGAAGGATTTCCATTCTTTGGAAGCAAAGCTACAAAAGAGCTATTGATACCAAGAACCAACTTTGAGTTGGTATGGAACTCTCTCATGAATTGCATCACACCCTTTTTAATTATATGCAAGCACTTCTGGAACATCATAAGATTAAAACCATTAGGCTTAGGAGCCTTGTTACCATCACAGTTATTAAGTGCTACCACAACTTCAGATTCTGTGAACTCAGCTTCCAAAGCAACTCGCACCTCTTCATCCCCAATAGATTTAAAAGGACCAGATAAGCTTGGCTTGTTGAACCATGATTCTGCAAACTGCCTCTGAAAGTGATTTAGTACTTCAATTCTTATTTCATCCGGATATTCTTTCAAGGCCCCATTGACCTCAATTGAGCACAATGCATTCCTATTCCTTCTTGAGGAAGCCATAACATAGAAAAAATTGGTATTTTTTATCCCCTTTTAATAACCAGTTAGCTCTAGACTTTTGCAACCATAACTATTCTACCATTTTGCTCAAGTTCCATGCTTCACCTTTTACCTCCCATAGCCTATATCTCTCTGTATCAATGAGTAGTCTTTGTTCAGCTACCAAATCCAAGTCATGTATCTCCTCCTCCAGTTGCTTGGGCTTAAAGTCCACCTTACCAAAAACCTCAAGGTTCCATCTTTTCAATGCTACTTTAAGTGATCTCAGTTTCCTTAAACATTTGAATCCAGCCCAGCCATTTCTATGAGATTCAGCGCACATTTTCTGCACAAAAGTTTTAAAATTCGGATGAAGAGTCCAGGCATTTAGAAACCTAAATGGCGTTGGGCTCCAATCCCTCTCATCTTTCATCAGTAAAATAGGACAATGATCTGAGAGCCTTCTTGGTAATCCCCATAGTTTAAAGTTAAATTTCTACAACCAATCTGGACTGAGTAAAAACATGTCTAGCCTACTCCATTTGACACCTTCTTGAGAATTACACCAAGTGAACTTTCTCCCCAACATTGGTATGTCACGCACTTCCAGATTATCAATTAGCTCATTGAAATCCTTCATATATCCACTCCTTTGGGAACAACCCACCCTCTCAGCTAATTTCCTTACCTCATTGAAATCACCCCCCAAGCATCAAGGGTTGATAATTTTTTTTTTTAAATTCTTCGAAGTTTCCTATACCCCTTTCCTGCTAGCACCATCAGTCGGACCATATACATTTACAATAACACAGGCTAGACTTGTGCAGAGAGTACCAGAAAAAATGATAAAATTCCTGTTACTGCAGCAGTCCAGAAGTTGAAATACTTGTGGATTCCAGACACACAGTAGTCCACCAGCTGCACCCTTTGAGTCCACAGCCATATATGCCATCTGGTCACCAGGCTAACAAGATCTGACAAACTCCTCAATGATAACAGGTCTCTTTGTTTCTTGAAATAGTGTCATATCCACCTTTCTCTCAAAAAGAAGTTTTTTGATTTTTCTCCTTTTAATAGACTTGCCTAACCCTCTAATTTTCCAGGATAAGATCTTCATTAAAGCAAATTTACACACCAAGACACCACAGTAGATATGGTTAATCTGCCTTACTACCCTTTTTACCGAGCACCTCTTTATCATTTTTTTCTAGTTCCATCAATTTACGGAGCACTTCCTCGTCATTACCTTTACATTTCAGCCCAAGTAACTTCCCAATCTGTAAAGATGATTCTGCCTCATTAAGGAGCAACTAGCCAGAACCCGATTTGCTTGCCATGGATAGAGAAATTGTTGCAGCTGCCGACCTAAATATAGCCCTTTTCTTGAAGTTCATGACTGATCCAACCCCAATTTATAAGTTTCCTTTTTTCTTCCTCTGGTATTTCGCCATCCCTTTTGCATTCTCTTTTGTGGTGGTTTTCCTTTTTTGAGCTGCCACTGCAGTGTTACAATTTACTACACCGTGAAGCACCTTATCCCCACTGTCTTGGGCTGCCTTTCCCTTACTGATTAGATCTTCAGCCTCCTGTGTTGGCTGATTCTTTGGGTCACTTAACTCAGATGACCTATGGCCCAGAATGTTTTCACACTCTATGACATGGGCCTTACTTAATAACACATCTATATTAAGCCCAGGTCCATCTTTCTTTGGCCCACTAAGGCTCCTCATAAAACCTGGAGTAATAACTCCATCTTCAATAATCTGGTTACCTTCACTTTGAAATTGCACAAGGTTTAGCAATGATTTGACTGAATGAGTCCTGCATGCTCCTCCTCTACCTCCAGGTTGCTTCTGCAAACAATCCGCCTGACCTATAGACATGATAGTCTCCTCAACCCTAGACATACTTAGCTCCCTATCTTGTCCATCAATGGTTGTATGGTCATCATGACTTACCCTCAGCCCCCCTGCCTCTTCAGCACCTCTGATGTCCAGTACACCTCCAACCTAGCCCTCCATATCAGCTTCATCTTCACCCTTCTTGCTCCCCACAACAGATCTCTGCTCTTGATCTTGTTCCTTACCATTTGAAATTGAATTTTTCGTTTGTGGTTGTTCACTATAGGATTTGCATTATTTTTATATCACCTCTAAAATCACCACTTGGTCTTCACATACTTTGACTAGGTAGGCTACCCCCTTGCAACACAAGGTAATTGTTGTGTTTATGGACTCCATACACTTGGTAGCAATTCTCACCTTCCCACTGTGAAAAGACTTCATTTTGGATGTGTCCTCATCAATGCCTATGACTTCCCCCCACGACCTTCGAATGCTACTAAATGTTTTGTTGCTCCAGAGATTCAAAGGTACTCCATAACAAGTAAGCCAAACAAATCTTTCTTGGTCAAGAATCATCCCCTGCTGCCATTCCTTGACTGATTCACTCCATGACTAGATCCATCCCTCCATTGATTTGAGCTTCTCTTTCATGGTTTCTGCTGACTCAAATGTTAGCGCAATATCTCTTCCACCACCATATCTAATTTGGACATCTCTCATTCCTCTGTTCTTTAATTCCTCTTTAAACTCATTGGGTCACCTAACTAGGCTATTAAGAAGAAAAAAAAATTTATTGTCCAATGCTCTAATTTTTTAACCAATTAGACTAATGTACATTTTTATTTAATTTCTTCTCTATTATGAAATTTTTTGTATTTTTTATTTCTTTCTCATTATTGGGCTGATTGTTTCTTACCCATAATAGTGCATTAGTTATGTATATCAGGTATTGGTTTGGCCTTTTTAAGCTCTAAGTTATGTTAGGGATTTTTCATATTCTTCAGGTATTGGTTTGTTGTCCAGATGTAATCATCTACATCTTGTTGTTGTTGGTTCTAATTTATATGTCACAAAAAGAAGAAGAAGAAGAAGAAGAAGAAGAAGAAGAAGAATCTATGGAACCTATGAATATAGATCAAATACATTCATAAACAAAATTAGTGTACAACTACAATACATTCATAAACAAAGCTAAAACATAAATAAAATTAGTATGCATCATATACAAGATCAACAAATGGTTCACCAATTTTTCATATCTCTTGCTTCATATATAGTTGTAATATTGTGTGTTTACTTCATTATTGTAATAGTAAATAAGAAGCCTTTAAATGAGTAGGTGTTTTGGAGATGAGTAACAGTGGTAACAATGCATGAAATGATGATCATGATGATGAAGATGCTGAAGATGAAGATGAAGATGAAGATAAAGATGAAGGCAGCACATCGCAAACCTAACAAAATAATAATATGCCCTTAACAACAGCGGCAACAGTTGTAGTCACATATGCGACAAATTATTTGATAAAAGAACCATGTAGGACATCTTCTCTAACAGGGTGGAAGTGGATGGTCAAATTACAAGAAAGGAATCGAACAAGAATATTTGAAAATTTTTGAATGGAAAGAGATGTATTTTATCAATTGTGTGATTTGTTACAGAATAACTATGGCCTTCAAACTGGACAAAAAGTCTCGGTTCAGGAGTATGTTGCAATTTGTTTGTATATTGTTGGCGGTGATATTCAAAACAGAAATGTCCAAGAAAGATTTCAATTTTTCGGAGAGACAATTTTAAAATACTTCAAGCTGGTGTTAAAAGCTGTTACAATGATGTCTATTGATTGAGTAAGGCCTCAACTGAGAAATGGTGTGCATCCATATGTTACAAACAACCACAAATACTATCCTTATTTCAAGGTAACAATTAACTACAAGTGGAACTTAGGTGTTACATATAATTAATGTTCTTAAGATATTTTTAATAATGAATAAATATATTTTTATTCTCAATTTTGTAATAGGATTGTATTGAAGCAATTAACGGAACACACATCAAAGCATATATATCTCCAGATAAGCAACCTCGTTTACTAGGCAGAAAGTGGTATGCGCCTCAAAACATAATGGTCGCATGTGACTTCGATATGTGTTTCACATTTTGCTTGCTCGAATAAAAAGGAAGTGCACACGATACTCAGATCTTCTTAGATACAATTAAGAATCCTAGTTATAATTTTCCAAAACCAAAAGGAGGTAACTGTTTTATATTTGATTGCTATAGTATATGCACCGCACTCACATCTTCATATTTATTTTTACATTTCTAATTGCTTACTTTAACTTCATTTTGAAATTTTTAAATAGATGAGTTTTACTTGGTGGATGCTGAGTATCCAAACATGAAAGGATATCTTACACTATACAAAGGAGAGATATACTATCTAGCTTAATTTGAACATAGTCAACCCCCCCAAAATGCACAAGAAAAATTCAACCAAGCACATTCATCACTTAGAAGTGTAATAGAAAGAACATTCGGGATTTGGAAAGCAAGATAGCCGATGATAAAGGATATCCCACGAAACTACTAGTGGCTGACCCAAGTCAAACTTATTTGTGCAACAATGGCAATTCATAATTTCATCCGACGAAGTCAGTTCTGCGATATTGCATTTGACTCTTATAATAGATTCACGGATTATGTGCCTAATGAAGAGGAAGGATTTTCGTCTCAACAAACACGCCATGGAGATGATGTTGCAGGTGATGACAACGAGATGGAAATGAGGAGACGTAATATTTATATGTCAATTTGCAGACGAAATTAGGAGTTCTTTAAATATCTAGAAAGTTTTATTTTTATTGTCTTAATAGTAATTTATTGTATTTTTATTGCAATGACATTTTCTTGTTCCCTTGTGAACTCAATATTAAAAAAATAAAATAAAATAAAATTGAGGTAATGGAAAAATGTACCAAATTAGGTACTAATTATATCAATTTTCATTAATGAAATAACTTATTCAAAATTTAAAGTGAAGAAAATGACAAAATTACAATTTTTATGTTCATAAGGGCAAAAATAACAATTACACAGTAAAAAGTTATTTTACAGTTTTTTTACCAAACACTACTCTGCTACTTAAATCCATAATCTCACACTACAAGAATTAACACTTTTGCTGACCAAAAAATTGGTCGCTAAAAGCCCATTTTTAGTCGGCAAAAGTTATCCACGACCAATTTTTTTATTGGTCGCCAATTGAGGGTCGGCAAAAGTAATTCGCGACCAAAATTTTGGTTGGTCGGGAAAAGTTGGATTTGCCGACTAAATTTTTGGTCACTAAATATATCATTACTGCAACTAATCTATTTTGTCGCTAAAACATTTTGGTCGCGAAAAGTCACTTTTTGCCGACCAAATATCTTAGTCGCCAATTGTCACATTCCACGACCAAACAGATTAGTTGCCAAAAGTCGAGGAATCGCCGACTAACAATTTAGTCACCAAAATTTAAGGAATTGCTGACCAATGATTTTATTTGCCGACCAATTTTTTAGTCGCCAAATCTCCTTTTTCTTTTTTTTTTCTCCGAACAATCAATTTTTGTTTATAAATATTCAATCCAATATCGAACAAAATTCATTCAACCCAACCACAATTAAGGAACAATAACATTTAAAAAAGAAAAAGCTTTGGAATAATAATTAACAAATTTCATTAGTAATGCGAATAAAATCCAAGCTCATAGGATAAGATAGGTCTATCTTTGATCAATAAGTTCCACAAGCAATGAATAACAAAGCCGAGGTTGAAAACCATAAGGCATCCTATTCAAGGACAAGATATGATCTCAAAGAGTAGTGAATTACAAAAGATTACAGAATGTGGAGTCTGGTACGTTCCATTCTTGCTGAATCCACTTGTTAGTTTGTGAGTGTGCTTGATTCCTTTTGCTAGGCAAAGGCGAGATGTAATGGTTGTCACTATTTCTTCTATGATTGTCTTAGCATCCCGGAATGTGTTCTTGTAGAGCTTCTTGTTCTTTTCCTTCCATGCCTACATAGACAATATCTGCTAGCAAACACTAGCACACAATTTTCTCTACATAGACAATACCTGCTGGCAAACACTAGCACACAATTTTTTGTCTAGCTTGACATAACTATTATCACATATGTAATTGATCTTCTATTATATATTTTACATTTTGGATTTTAAAAAGTAAAAAAATTGTTTAAAATCTTAGGATTTTCTCCATGGATCGATTCCTCCTTTGTTCCTTTTTCGAACTAATTTCGTGAAGTTTTTGGATAGGAAGGCAAGGTCCATATTCCACATAATTTTGCTATTGTCATATCTAGAACATACATTTGCTACTGATGTAACAGACAGATAAAACACATATTTGCTCCATTAGAGCTTGTGTATGAGTTGTGTTCATGCACAAGTTAAATATATAAAATATTTAAACAAATACAATAAATGAGAAATTGGGGTCTCCATGGGTTAAGCTGTATCTTGATGAAGATATGAATCATACACGAATGTCTAAAGTATTTATTAGAAACAAACTCAATAGTTTAATTTATCTCATTTGCTTTCAACCATGTTCAGTGGTTCTTCTACCTAATCTTTTCCATTGTAGATGTTTGTCCTGTCTGTGCTTATTAGAGTAAAGGAATCATAATGAAGATTATCCAATTAACATATACACAAAATACTTAAAATCACAAAACTTAAAGAGTCAGTCCATCTGACTATCAACAAATAAAATGTGATCACAAATACGAAGCAAACAATAGGAACCAGAGGGTATAGAATCCTGTTCGCATCCTGTTCTTCCACCTTGTTTTTATGCAGCAATTCTCATCTTAGTAAAAGAAGAGAAATAGAAAACCAAAAAAATTGATGGAACCCATTAATGGGTTAGGCTTGTGGCTTAGAATTTTGAGAAGCCTAACAGACATTTTATCAAATAGTTTGAAGACAAGAAAAAAAAACAAAAAACAAAAAATCCTTTGTTATTAAAGTTTTGCTTTTAAAAAAAAGTACACACACAATCAATTTAAGTTGGGGCTTTTAAAAAAATGTACATATTCAGAGAAAAAAATGGTTTGAAATCACCTTATGATCGTCCAAGAAGACCGAGATGCTAATCTTTTAAGCGAGTTCGCCACATCAAGATTGTCTGGGATGTGAGTGAAGAAGATCAAGACGGGAGAGTGGATTCCCATATCTCTATCCTCATCTGATTGTTTGAGATAGAGTGAGGGTGAGAGTGAAAGATCAATCGATTGAGAATGAGAACAAGAACATGACAACAAAAGCATGAGAATGCAACTGAGAGAGAGGGAGAATTGACTGTTGGTGACAAAGTTCAGAGATCGTGAGAGTTGAGAAGAAGAGGCACTGTGAATTTGTTAGAGATTGCCGATTGACGAAGGGCAAGTGGAGAAGAGATGGACTGTTGCACTCAAAAAATTTTCACAGAGAGAGAGAGTAAGAGCGGGAGATATTTTATATGGATGGTTATTGGATCAGCTGTAAAACGATCTTACATTGCGTATACGGACACATTTCAGAGTCTCCTTATGACGAGTGTGGTCTGAGGATATGAGGATCAACGAGAGATCAATTTGACACATTTCAATTCCCACCTCCATGTTTCAAATTTCCCTCCTTAATTTTTGGTGACCAAAAGATTAAATTAGTCGCAGAAAAGTTACCTTTGCCGACAAACGTTTTTAGTCGCCAAATCTCAATCAACAGCGACTAAAATATTAGTCGCTAAAAGTACTAATTTGGCGAATAATTTTTTTTTGGTTGTTGAAAATAAGTTTTTAGCGACCAAATTTTTGGTTGTCAAAGAAAAAAATAATTTTTTATTTTTCATTCGGCGACTAAATTGTTTAGTAGGCAAAACTCAATATACGGCAACTAAAGTATTTTTTGGTCGGGGAAAATAAGTTTTTGACGACTAAAATTTTGGTCGCCAATTCCACAACCAACTTATTTTTGATCTTCCGCGACCAACTTATTTTTTGGTCGCCAAAATGTGACCTTCCACGACCAAATTTATAGTTGGTCACCAAAAGCATATCACTTTCTGCGACCAACTCATTTTTTGGTCGCCAAACTATGACCTTCTGCGACCAACTCATATTGGTCGCCAAAAATAATGATCATGCGCGACTAATAAATATTTGGTCGCCAAAAGGTAACTTTTAGCTACCAACTTTTATATTAGTCGCGAAAAGTGGTCGCTAAAAGTGCAAATTCTTGTAGTATCACAACTGCACCAAATAGGTTTTCAGCTTATGTTTACAGTTGTAAGTTATAATTTATAATCACTTTCTCATAACTTTACCAAACGAGGCCATTATACTGATCAGTTAATTAACCTCTTACTTTTGTACAAGGTTTTACTATTCCATTACCCTCATATTAGAACTGCCGGAGAAAATCTGATCCACAAATTAAAAACATTCATCTTCTAACTTCTCAACTATTAATATTTTTTTAATTTATTTAAATTATTTTTATTTATAAATTATAAGTAGAAACTGGCATAGTTTAGAAAGTTGATTACTTTAATTGGCTACTTTAATCTGGTTAAAAAAAGTTATGTTTAGAAAGTTTAAAAAAAAAAAAAAATAGTTAATTTGATAGTTATAAGAAAAAAAATAAAATGATTATGAATTGAATGTAACATTTTGTATTATTAACTATTTTAACTTTTTTTTATCTTTTATTGACTATTTTAACCTAAATATATCAAATAATTTACGAAGCTGATGAGTATAAACAATTCTATACATATTTCATTTTGAAAACAAGGTTGAGGTTGTATTCTGTGGTGGTGCACCACTCACTTGTTTGTATTAGGAGAACCTGTCTGGCACGGCGTTGAAGTGTGCTAATAGGACAGCCGCCTCATGGGCATGATAAGAAATTTCCATCCAAGTATATGTACCTTCTTATGATGTTATCACTGATAAAATAAAAGGAAAAAATAAATAAGAAATTTCCATCCAAGTATATGTCTATTACTCAATAATAGAAATCAAAAAATGTAAGATAATTTAAAAGATATTCAGTGATTTTGACATACTATTGTAGAAAACGTTTCAGGCATATAATTGTGAGCCCCATGTGAATTATTGATTCGTGACAGTATCCAAGAGGAATTCAAATTCTTTCTAAAACAAGTTAAAAATAAGAATTTACAATACATGATCAATGGTTATTAAAGAGTTATATCTTTAATTAATTTTATTTTTTAAAACAGTTAAGAGTGAAATTAAAACTTATGATGGTCTAATAGTTTACAAACCATGAATTTTAAATTTTAATGATATATTAAAATATCATGTATTAAAATCGAAATCTCCATTTTAAACTTGTAATGAATTGGGGAAGATCTTGATCCCCCACAAAGCATACAATAATTTTCTGAGCATGTGAGCAACACTCTCTTGTCTCATTTTTTAACCTTGATCAACATTCATGCACCAATCCCATGGCTCCACCATATATTAATTTATGCAATGAGTGATTGGTGAGTAATACATTATATCCTTATATTGCGGAGGATTAGTCTAACCAGTGGAAAATTACACTTCAAACGTGGAACACTAATTTAGATGTATTATCAATGCATGAATCACATTTCAAGAACCCTTTGCTCCACAATCAACAATACTATTTAGTGGTGGAGGCTACACGTACCAAGGTAAAGAAATGCTCTCTCTCTCCCTCTCTCAAAAGTCTTGGAATCCGTTTATTTTCTAACCATAGACTTAAAAAAGTCGTCTATGAACACAAAAACATGATATACAGAATTGAGATATATAATTCATTTGAATGGCGAATTTTTTTTTCAGAAATGGATGACACTAATAAATTTGTAAAATTCCCTCCATCTATGTCGATTTGTGTTCATTTTGAAAAGAATACCAATCACAAAATATATATATATGGGCAAGATTTTTCGAAAAATAAATTTGCTAACAAATTTTATAAAATCTTATCTAAGGATATATATTATTCGATTTTGTAATCAATTTCTACGTAAACATATTGCAATCTTGCATCGCCATAGGCCGTAGTCGTCGTCTCAGAAATAATTTGGCATGACATCTCCCGCCTATGCAGGGAAACCAAATGGCACAAGTGACAACGGGGAAGAATCTAGTAGGTCTTGGTGCATGAACCCATAATTACGAAGCACTTGATTATCTGCGAAATTCAATGCCCTCTCCATCTCCTTCCAGCAAGAATCACCTTCGTACATAGAATTGTGCTCCCCACTGCACTGTTGACACCCAGTGAAATGCGTGATACATGGCCGCTTCCCAGCATCTTTCCGATACCCAGCCTCCTCTAGATATGGCTCCCACACTGTCCCATAACTCTCGCTCACCTTCTCCGCATGTCGCCTCCTCAATCTCTCTATTTTCTTCTCCAACCCAATGTAATTACGAGTGATATTATCAAGTGTCTTCACCAGATGCAACCAATACCCTTGAATACAATATTCATGTTCGAAGAACACCTTGTCCCCCCACCTCTCCCTTTCTTTCATCAACAAATACACCATAGCCGTTTGATCGTCTGACACAGGGTACAACTTATCCTTGATCGCCGTGGTTAGAATTTGGCCCCACTTTTCGTAATTCGGAGTCTGTGGGCCCATCTTAGCCCACTCTTCCATGAAATCTAAAGACCATTGACAATTTCGAATGTAGAACACCCCAGCATTGAGTCCGAGCCAACTCGGATTCTCATAAATCATGTCAGGCGACCCGCCCACTACCAAGTTATAATTTTTGTACCTCTCCTCCAACGGCGGTTTGAAATCCATATCAGTGAAAACCGCATCCGAGTCGACCCACCAGATCCATTCAACCTCCGGGTGGGCTACCATGGCGGCTCGAACCACGGGTATTTTGGCCCAATAAGAACCCATCTTCGGGTGGAGCAAGGCGTTGTTGTAAAAGATATCATACCCGTGGACCCGACAGTAATCAACCTTGTTCTTGAAAAGCCTCAGAAGCAGATGATCTCCGATTGGATTCTTGCATGGCGAGGATTGCGACCCGGTCACGACAAGAACCCGACGACTCGACCCGGCAGCAAGATTCGGGTGAATCTTTAGCCACTCTCGTCTCTTCTCGTCCCAGTTCTTGATTGGCTTCTCAATCGAGTAACTAAGATTCGGGTCGTCATAGAATGTTGTCTGGTTTTCGTTACCTGTAACACAGAGCGGATCCACGGCCGAGCCGCCTTCCGCCGCCGGTAGCCAACGCTGAGCAGAGGAGGACCCAAGTGTCCAAACTAGGAGAGCAAGTAAAGCTATTGCTCCGACGAGAAGGAGAGACTTATTTCTGATCAATGATGAGAGTGAAGTCTCTACTCTGTTTTTTTCCATGGTGGGTCTGTGTAACTGAGGCATTTTCTTGGTGGAACAGGAAGGGTTTCAGGGATGTGTATTTTTATGTAGTGTGATTGTCAAACTACAATTGAAGTGTGTGGAAAATGTTTGAAATTTATCTAGTTGATATTTTTAGGGTTAATTAGAGTAAGATCCCTTAATTAACGATGAATGTCACTTTATCTATTTTATTTATGAATTTATATATATTGACCCCCTCAACTATAAACGCATTCCTTTTGCAAGGTTTGAAGGGAGTCTGCAACGGTTAAAATAATATATGAAGGGTTAAAGTGATATTATCAACAATTAGAGAATCTTTATGTAAATAACTTTTTTTTTTTTATTAAAGTTTTTAGAAAATTTACAAGTGGACAAACAATGTTTAATTATTGATTAATTAAATTTTGGGGAATATTTTTCAAAGATTGAGACATTAATGGGTAAAGAAATGTCAATCCTGTTTTATTTGGAGTAGATCTCAAGTAAGTTCCTCCTTCGGCGCACTTGGTGCAGAGGAATACGGGTGCAATGGAATCAAAGAAGCAAAAGTTGACAAATACAAAATATAAAAATCAATCACAAAAAAGTTAAATTGTATATTTATTTATATGTGTTTTACATTTAATTTTATAATCGATTTATTTATTTATAGCATACAAAATACTAACGAAAGATAGTTCGACTGTATATGTTTGTTTTGGAACTGCTTACACAACTGAAATTATTGGAAAAGTTCAGGTACGATCCCCCAATATGCTTTTGTGTGAGAGACAATTCCTAAAGTACACAAAGCCGATCCTCCCAACCAAAATTTAGAGAATAGTTTTGTCTTTCTTGTTTATAGCCTACTCATTTGCTTGCTTCATTAACTTTTCATTCATGAAACTTTTCCTTGAGCTCGGAGCACAAAGAACTGTTGGAGTGGCATTGGTGGGGTGTTGACTTTAGATTTTTGACGCTCAAATTAGGAGTCTAGTCATCTTCTAATAATATCTACCCTCTAAGTTTTGAAAATTACTGACTATTTATTTTGACAACTAAAAAAAATTATTGTACTAATTTATTTAGATCATATCACATCTTTACTTTTTTTTTTATATATTTTTTAAAAAAATAAAAAATTGACTTTTTTCTTACTTCTCAAAATAGACTGTGCAAGTTAAAGAAAAAATTCTCTCTTCATTAGCATTTCTTTAATATTTAGAATATCTTTAATGTTTAAGGGTTGTTTGGAGTGTCCTAAATAAGTGTATTTTTTATCTTTTTGGACTAAAAAATTGAGGAAAAAAATATGAATGTTTGGATTAACTTTTTGACTTTTTATGGAAAAATGTGTATTAAAAAATTGTATAAATTAGTGTGTAGGGAAAAATTAGGATTGAGAGTTGTGCAGCCGTAATTTTTAACTTTTAGTGAATAGTGATAACTTTTTAACTTTTTGAATAATTTTTTGACTTTTTGACTTTTTTACAATATGCCAAACTTGGCGTTAGGCCTCATTTGGCAAGTGCACCTTTTAGCTAAAAAGTCAAAAAGTTACTAAAAAAATCAAAAAGTCAATAACACATACCAAAAAGTCAAAGATTCCTTTTTCTCTCTACTTTTTGCACATCTTTTCGTAAAAAATTAAAAAGTCATCACAAACATACTAATTTTTTTTACATCACATTTAGTCAAAAAGTCAAAAAATTACTAAAAAAATTTGTTCCCAAACGAGGCCTTAATGTCAAAATAAGAATGTTGAATCAAATAATTCAAAAATATTTAATTTGATGATGATGTTCCAATAATGCAAGTGGCATTTATTTTTAAAAATCATTTATGGGCCATATCATAACAAATAATGTTATTTGCACTAATTAGTATACCACTTGATGATATGGTATAATTTAAGAGATTTTTTATATTTATAATTTGTATAATGAAAGTCAATAATAATATCATAAATAGTATTAATACACTAAGTAATATATTAATTAGTACATGTAATACCACCATATCATAAATACATTCACTTGATATAACTTAAATTCTCTAGCAATGCTACACAAAAACATCTGAACACAAAATACACAGAAATTTTTGCATAAAAGTGGAGGACTCACGTGAGCCCCATCCTCATATGATAAATTGTATTTTTCTAAGAGCATCTACAATGCACTAGGCATATAATACTTGTTAGTTAAAATGCCTAGTGTGATTCACTTTTTTCAATTCCAATGCACTAGGCATATAATTAAGCATTTTGGCTCAACTCATATTCACTAGCTACATGTAGCTAGCCTTCAACGCTAGGCAAAATGTATTCAATCATTAGGATCATTTCCCTCCATCTTTGTTGTTGACGTGGCATTCTATAAAATTAATAGTATTTGGATAAATAGTTAAAATAAAGAGTATCGTTGGAGTAAAAACATGAAAAGTTGATAGGCAAAATAAAATATATACTTTGTAGTAATATTTAGATAGGTAAAATGCCTACTACCTTTGGAGATGCTCTAAGTTCTCACATTCCTAACAAATTTGTCTTTAGATTTTTGAAGTTTTGAGTGAAATAGATGTGAAGATGGCAATTACCATATGGACATAATTTAAGGGAGCAATTCTAAGAACCCAAAACAAAGCAAAAATGCTAGAGATCCCAAAAATTCTATCAAAAATTTTACCAAATGTCTCACATGGGTGTGGGACCCACATGGGACCCACATTGTGTGGGTCCCACACCTATGTGAAACATTTGGTAAAACTTTTAGTAAAATATTTAGGGTCTCTAGCATTACTCCAAAACAAAGAAACCTAAATTCCATTTAGAATTTGTAATTAAAGGTCGAGATTTATTCATGGTATAGGCCCACAATAACAACATTAAATTTGCACCATAAATTTAAATTTCTAGGACCGTTTCTAATTTATAGACTTTCTATTTTTTAAAGTGAATTTATTTTCTTGAATTGGGTTTGGTAAAAATAAATGGGAGTAACATTCAAAGGAGTGCCTTGGTACAGTGCAAGAGGAAGAGAGGTAGTCTAGTAATACAGTTGTAATACATTCAGAAAAAGAATAAACACAAAATGCACAAATGTGTTGAGTGCACTTAGACTTTTTCATAGTAATAATATCAAAAAGAAAGCAAGGGGCTGCCTTTTCTCTTTGAATAAAGATTAGGAACACAATTTTTTCTTTGAAAAATAAAGCATGACTGTCTCTGTCTCTGTCGCTTTCTCTTTCTCTTTATATCTCTTTATTGCTAATTTGATAGTTATTGCTTGACAAAGTACGAGCCATTGCTTTTGTGTTGGTAGTGTTTTAGAAGACACTATGACAATTAATTATAAAGGGTGAAAAAAAAAGAAAAAACAAGACGCTATGAGAGGTGTTAATTAATAAAAGATATATACAATTATTTCAAAAACACTTAAAATTTTTCTTTTACAAATCAACATAAATTTTTAGCGATTTTGTTGTTACACTTTCTGTAATACTATATATAATCTCATTTTTTATCTCATTTTTCTACCCTCTAGACACAAAACAGCAATGGTTGAGGGCCATAATTTTTGTGGCTCAAATGGCTCGAAATTGCCAAAACGACGTCGTTTTGACAATTTTGAGCCATTTGAGCCACAAAAATTGTGACCCTCAAACATTTTTCAGACACAAAACAATGAGATCTATATTCATAATTGCATATGAGACCTCACTTATGTCTAGGGTTACAAATGAACCAAGCCGAACCGAGTTTTACTGAGTTCGAGTTTGGTTCGTTTACTTATTGAACTCGGCTCAATGAGCTCAATAAATAATTGGACTCGAGCTTGGCTCGACTTGTTAATATTAACGAAACTCAAGTTTAGCTCGACTCGGCTCGATACGATTTTTTTTAAATATTATTGATATTATTTAATATATAAATAATATAATTTAAATAAAGATAAACGAGCCGAACTTGATGAGTCGAGCTTATGCGAACTCAAGCTTGGCTCGTTTATTAAACGAGCCTAATATTCGAGCTCGAGTTAAGTTCGTTTACTAAACAAACTGAGTCGAACCAAGCCCAACGAGCGAAACCGAACCCATGTCTATTCATGAATAACCCGGTTCATTTACCATCCCACTTATGTCATGGGGTTAGAAAATGAGATAAAAAAAATAAAATTATATATAACATATTTCTTACTTTTTACGGTGACAAGGAATTAGCAAAATTTTAGCAAAATTATTAATGCAATAGTAAAGTGTCAAATTCTTAAAAGTCAGTCAAACTCGTAGTACTTGAGTTCAGAATTCCCTACTCTTTCCTCCTCTCTTCCAATCCAAATAAATAAATAAATAGATGAAATTATTTTATAATTTTTATAGGAAATTAATATAGGATAAATTATTTATAAGTCTTATTTGAAAGACTTATACAAGATATGATCCTATGAAAAAATTTATAACTCAATAGGTCCTGTAAATTTTTTTTTTTTGTGGACACATCTACTTTTAATCTTAATTAATTAATAACCTGATTAATGATAATACCATATATGGAAAATTCAATGTTACCATAAATTGTGATCCTATCTATATGGTTAAAAAATTGAAATTCAAAATAACCTAATTAATTACAATACCATATATGTGAAATCCAATATTATCATAAATTCTGATCATATCTATATGGTTGAAATTTGAAATTCAAAATGTAAATATAACATGTAACATCACAAACCCAACGTGACATTCCCATATGTTTCTGAAATTCAAAATAACTTGATTAATGGCAATACTATATATGGAAAATCCAGTATTACCATATATTGTGACCATATTTATATGGTTGAAAATTTGAAATTCAAAACATAAATGTAACATGTAACATCTCAAACCTAATGTGGCATTCCCAAACCCAACGTAACATTTTCATATGCTTCTCATCACAAACTCGACGTAAATGTAACATGTAATATCCCAAACCTACCATGACATTCTCATATGCTTGTTATTCCAAACTCAACGTGACATTCCAATATTCCATCGTTGAATTATGAATAATGTAACCTCTAGCATCCCAACCCAAACCATGTATTGAACCACCATCACTCCCAACCCAGTATAACTTTAACATTGAGCGATGGGATTCAATTCACATTCAATTATAAACCCAAATTCTCAATAATTTTGCACAACGTACTGTGACATGTATGTAAACACTGATTACAATAAAGACAAGATACACATTCAAACAAATATACAACCGAACAAACATACAAATGTCATCTACTGCATGGTATATGTGGATTAATGCTACACACTAAATGTAACATGCATCGTAACATAATTATTCAGGTCCCAATGTACAATTGTCATCCTATGACGTGGTTCACATTTGACATCCAATTAATAACCAAAATCAAATACTCTTAACCCAATCGTTGAACCCATACACATCACTCCACACATCAAACATATCAAATTGCATCAACCATCACAATGTCAAATACACACATTCAATCAGAATATTGGCCAAAACGTGCCTATCAATGAGTGTAATAGATTTCCAATGCTCTATTAAAGATGAACAATCCACACTTCAACAAATAGCAACACACTTCAACAAAAATAAATAAATACTTCTTTCCCTCAACCGATTGGAGTCGAAATCTGTCGAAGAAACACACAACCTTCAAACTTCATCATATCATCGATCATATCCACATCTATTTAAGCAACATTTTGAAAATGTACTGGAATCCCACGATCAAGGCGAAAAAAACTCGTACGATTGTTGCATGTAGACTTGTCTTTCCTAAAGGTTTTTTCCAAACGTGATATGATGAATGAGAAAATAAGATACAATATGAAAATAAATTAAGGATATACTAGTACACTAATATCATTCATTTACAACTCAGGACCTTATAGAACACATTCCTATTTAAATAAAATTTCAAACTCTAAAAGAATATCCATAGAATTTCACATTAAACAGAATTTATAAATAATTTTTCCATTATATAGAATAAATGTGGATTTTTTTTTTTTTTTTTTCAAACTATTCCAACTCGCAATTTTAAAGTTGTTTATTGTTAAGTCGCACCATAAGTAAATGGGCAAATCACACCACAGTAGTATCAATTAAAAATAATTATAAATAAATAGCAAATATTATAAAAATTAATAATTAAAATTATAAACTTTATCATGAATTTGTAGCCTCCGTTTGGGAAGTGGGTTGGCTTTTTGACTTTTTTGACTATTTTAGCCTGGGCTAAAAAGCTTGATTTGGGAAGGGCTTTTTGGCTTTTTTGACTTTTTTTATGAGAGAAGAGTGTAATAATTATGGGTTGGATGTGATGTTTTGTTTTTTGTGGCTAAAATAGCCTATTTTGTCTTTTGTGGCTAAAATAGTCAAAAAAGCCTCAAACTCTTCTTGCCAAACGAACCCGTAATAAGTTTTTGCTGACACTTAATTGAGCATTATTATTTAAGTTCAAAAATTAAATATATTTTTTAAACTTAATGATTTGTCAATTAATTAGGATATCTATGACAACATTTTTTTTCATATTTTTTCTAATTATCAATCAATCATATCACTTACACATCATGAATCTAAAAATTAAATTTATATATCATTTTATATGGTAATTTTCCCCAAGTAAATCTCAACTTTTATTATAAATTCTGGACACTTTTTTTTTTTTAGAACAACTAGTTGTAGAGAATATGGCGAACACAAAATCTATGCTCGAACACTTTTTCTATGCTCTTTCTCTTTTTGTTTAGCTCTCCCATATATGGCGAACACAAAATCTTGTACAGAATTTTAATTTATTTCTTTATTTGTTGGTGGTGGATAATATACTAACTAACTAAAATATGCAAACAAGTGTAAATGGAATAAAATATACTCCACTGATATATTTTTATCTAACAAACAAAGAAATTTAAAAATAAAAACAAAAAAAAACATATAGTATTATCTTTGTCAAGTTCCTGCAAGACGATCAACCCCACCGACCGGCGAATCAAAACCCAGAGGCAACACAGACGAAGAATTCATCAAATCAACATGAACAAACCCAAAATTCCTCAGCACTTGATTATCCGCGAAATTTAAAGCTCTCTCCATTCCATTCCAGCAAGCATGAGCAGTGTAGCTCGGGCTGTAATGGCCGCTACACGGTTGACACCCCGTGAAATGAGTGATAAACGGCCTCCTCCAGCCACCAGGTCCATCATATGTCCCCTTCAAAAACACCTCCCACATCTCCCCATATCTCTCACTCACCACCTCCGCCCTCCGCCGCCGCAACCCCCCCTCCGTCGCCTCCGCCGCCGCGTACTTATCCGAGATGTTTTCAAGTCTATCCACAATCTCTAGCCAATACCCAGAAAAACTGTACTGGTTTTCTAAGTAAACTTTGTTTCCCCATTTGTTTTTCTGGGTTAGCATGAGGTAAACCAGAGCTGATTGTTCATCCATTCCCGGGAATTCCTTGTCGGTGAGTTCTGCGATTGCGATTTTTGCTATTTTCTCGTGATCTGGATTCAGGGGACTCATTCTGGCCCAAGCTTCCATGAAATCCATCGACCATTGACAGTTTCTGATTAGGAAAATACCCGTGTTCATCGCGAACCGACTTTTTCTCTCGTAAATCATGTTTTCCCAACCATTGATGATGAAATTGTAGCTTTCATACTTTTTCATTGGGAGCTTGAATTCCATGTCGGTGATTACTGCGTCCGAGTCCACCCACCAGATCCACTCCGCCTCCGGATGCGCCACCATCGCCGCTCTAACTGGTGGGAGTTTCGCCCAAACACCGACCATTTTCGGGTGTAGAAATGCGTTGTTGTAAAAAATTTCATAGCCGTGGATTCGACAGTAATCGACCTTGTTCTTGAACAATCGAAGCAGCAAGTGATCGCCGATTGGATTCTTGCATGGCAGCGGCTGACTTCCGGTCACCACCACTAAGCCGTCGCGTGCGGTGGCGAAGAATGGGTGGCGCTTCAGCCACTCTCGTCTCTTCTTATCCCAGTTTCTCACCAGTGACCCAAATGAGTAGCTGACAGATGGGTCGTCATAGAACGTTCTCTCCGGCGGGTCTTGGCTCAGATTAGCACCATGGAAACCGGTGGCGCAACCGTATGCGGCGGTGACGCCGCCGTCTGAGGCCGTGGAGTGGGGTTTTGGGAAGGTAGAGCGAGGGTCAATGAAGGACCATAGAGCACAAACCATTAGGAAAGAAATTAGAAATGCTACAACGAAAAGGGACTTATCTCTGAGGAACAAGAAAGCTTTGCCCTGAACTGTGTTTTTCGCCATTGATGAATGCTCAGCAAAAACACTTGTATGAGAGAGAGATTGATTGATTTCAAAATATGCAGTGATGTTTATTGGGAGAGAGAGAATGAGGAATTGAGTGGACAATAGTTGAATGTTGCTCTACTAAAAAAAGCAAATGATAAGAAATTTTGTCATGTCTGTCTGGTTCACTCACTGACTGACAAGTAGGGTAACTGCAAATGTGATGAACATCCTTATTAATAATTTTGAATGGAAAACATGAAGAGTAAAAAAAGGATTAAAAACTATTCTCCTCTATTCTAATTAACATGTAATCCCGAGAAATGGCTCCTAATTATATTTATTAGAGTGGTCCCACTATTTTTAGAACTTTTTTTTCTTGATTAAAAAAATATTTTTTAAAAAAAATAAATTTATCACTGAAAAAATTTATATAGCTATTTTAAAATGGAAAAATTATAACTCAATGTATTTTTTTAGAAAAAAATTTAAATCAATCCTAAATTTTGTAAATATTAATAATTAAATTCATAAATTTTTTCACTAATCAATAAATATTTTGTAAATTAACTTTTTAACATCCGAATGTCCGGCTCAGTTTTCACGCACCTCGACTAATTTTAAGGTCCTGAAATTATTGATCGAGCAAACCTTGAGTGGCCTTAAGGTGTGACTTGAACTCGAGACCTGTAAATTTTATCCTTCAAACTTTATCGCTCGGTCACTTGCCTTGGGGTTGGGGGTTAAATTAACTTTTGAGTTAATATCTAAAGAAATGCTAAGTTTGGTGGTAAGAAAATAAAATAACAAAATAATTTATGTATAGCATTCAAGTAACTCAATATTATTCTTTATTGTAATTATATTTTTATAAATATGAGAGAGAGAGAGAGAGAGAGAGAGAGAGAGAGAGAGAGAGAGAGAGAGAGAGAGAGAGAGAGAGAGAGAGAGAGAGAGAGAGAGAGAGAGAGAGAGAGAGAGAGAGAGAGAGGGGGAGGGGGACGAATAGTTGTGGGGAATTTTGGAAAAGCCTTGTTTGGTTTGTTTTTTAGAGAGTAATTTTAGAGAAAAATTTCAAAATATTGTTTGGTTTGGTAATTTTGTAAAAAAAAATTTCAAATTCACTTTCTCTCTCCTACACATCAATCAATCACTTTTTCCCTCTCATCTCTCATTCTCAATTACTTTTTCTCTCATACACATCTACTCAACCATAACAAAAGAGCCATGCTACGTAGCTCGAAACCAAGACCCCCCTAATCCCTTGAAACCAAAAAGACGCCGTTTCGGCGTTTTTGAATTTTTTTTTTTTTTTTTGGTTCAATCAGAAAAAAGAAGCAGACGGGAAGAAGAAGAAGAAGGGAAGAAGCAGAAGTAGAGGCAGACGCCGGCAGCGGAGGCAGACGCCGGACCGACGATCGGCGGAGCTGCGACGATCAGCGGAGCTGAGACGATCGGACGCTCGGCCGGAATGCAGGGGCCATTTGTGTGTGTGTGTGTCTCCATTCCCTTTTCTCTCTTCTCTTCCTCTCTTTCCCTCTCTCCTCTCTGCTCTTCTCCTCTCCGTTCTCCCTCTCTCTCTCTCTCCCTCTCCCTCTCCTTCTTCGACCTGCGTTTTGAGCTCGAAAATGGTGGAAAATGGCAGAAAAAAAAAGAAAAAAAAGAAAAAAAAAACAAAAACCTAATGGCATTAGAGGGATTAGGGGGGGCAAATTTTCGAGCTCTCAAGCTTTATTCATAACAAAATATCAAATTATCTCAAACTTTCATACTCCAAAACTATTTTCAAAATATACAACCAAACAAAACAAAAAAATTACTAAACTCTCTCCTTAAATTTTTTTTTGAAAATTTATCTCCCAAAACCAAACCAAACACACCTAATTGTTTGGTTTGGCTTTGTAGAGTGATTTTGGGAAAAAAATTTCTAAAAAATTGTTTGGTTTGTAATTTTTTCAAAACAATTTTCAAAATTACTTTCTCTCTCTTACATATCAATCAATCACTTTTACTCTCTCCTCTCTTCTTCTCAATCACTTTTTCTCTCATACACACTACTCAATTATAACAAAATATTAAATCATTCCAAACTCCCAAACTTTAAAACTACTTTCAAAATACACAACCAAACAAATCAAAAAAATTCTAAACTCTCTCCCCAAAATAATTTTTAAAAAGGTGTTGGCTTCTGTCCAGTCTTTAATCGGACTGGACCGTGCTATTGGGCCCGTAAGGGCCCACCACGGGTCCTGTTTTGATAATTTTGAACCGTTCATTGTGTAAAACTCGTCGAGTACTATAAACCTGTAAAAAATCACGTTAATCGGATATCGGTAGCTATGTGATCAAATTAGATTTTTGTCAACCGTTAATTTATTCACCGTCCATTTTTTTTATACAAAACTAATTTAATCACATAGCTACCGATATCCGATTAACGTGATTTTTTATAAGCTTATAGTACTCGACGAGTTCTACACATTGAACAGTTCAGATTATCAAAACGGGACCCGTGGTGGGCCTCCACGTGCCCAACAGCACAGTCCAATCTGATTAAGGACTGGACAGAAGCCAAGCCCTTTTAAAAACTACTCTCTCAAAATCAAACCAAACATACCATTTAGGGTGTGTTTGATTGGACGGACTGGATAAAGGGGGATTAGAATCCATCGGACTTGAGTCCTAGGACTGTGAATCCCCCGGACTATTTGGTTGGGTTGGATATGTATCATGTGTTTGTTTTTTCATGGGATTAGATGTCTGGAAATAACTATTTTTAGTGAATCCAACGTTTAGTTGGACAGATTGGATAGGATAAATGAACAAAAGACTATTTTATCCTTTTTCAATTGTTTACTAAATAATAGAAATATTAAACATATCTTTAATATTTTAATTATTTTTAGCTAGATTAAATAACAATTTATTTTATTTTATTTTTTACACAATTAAATAAATTTATTTTTTTTAAATAAATAAATAAATAAAATATCAATAAAAATTTATATTATTTTTTTAATTAAAATTTTAAATAAATTTGTTTTTAAAAATAATAATAATTAAACAATGAAGTTAAATAAAACATCTATTAACATTTAAATAATGAAATTAAATAAAATATAAATAAAATTTTAAAATAAAATATCTATAAAAAATTATTTAAAAATAAATAAATAATACATCAATAAAAATTTAAATAAAATTATTTTATTTTTAAATTGAGACATTTAAATTTTATTGAATTTTATTAAATATAATACATAATTAAATAGTAGAGGGTCAAAATGGTCATTTCACCACCTAATCCCAACAGTAAATAATCCCCCCAAAATTATCCCACACCCCCCCCCCTCTAGGATAATATAATCTCCCATATAGAGGATAAGGAGTCTGGCCGGATTCCATGTCCGGTAGACTAAAAAAAAAACAAAATCAGATTGGATTTACTGTGCGAATTACAATCCGCACAGTAAATAATCTCCCCCTTATCCCCCCCTCCCCCCCAATCAAACACACCCTTAGTGTCTCCTCAAATGTAAAGCCTCAAATAGAGTAGATAAAATAACATGCCATTTACAAAGATTGTTTGAATTTAAATATATATATATATATATATATACACACACATGAGAATCAATTATTTTAACGTATTGCTATTAGCACCCCATCAATTATTTTCGGTGTCTAATTTCTTTAGACCTCCGCTTATAAATTGTAAAACTCTAAAAATTTCTTTTGTCCCCCAAATAATATCAAAAATTTCATTGTAAAAACATTTCACACATTCAAATGCACACCTCTTACACACCAAAAAGTTTCCATCCCAAAATCCTAACTAAACATATGATGGTGGAACCTACTAAAATAAGTGAAAAAAATTTGTGGTAATTAAGAAGTTTTTTCTCTACTTCATTATGAGATTTGTCAATATGTTTGATTTTTTTTTTTTCTATTACTTCTTTTCACACACACAACACAATCTACTTTCATACTTATCTGATTGGTTTTCTGTCATTCAATCATGGCTTCATTGTACTTATATGCTCTCTATGTAAGCAAAATTAGACAGGATTTCACCCACCAGTCGATTGGCCAAGGGTGGTCTGACCTCCTTTGTTTATTAATTCTGTTACTGCTTCAGTTATCTATTCCCAAACAAATAAGAGATATTCGATTACTTGTTTCAAAATAAATAAATAATGTTCTGGCCTGTGTTCCTAAATTTTGGTCATATGTTTGAGAGTTCAGTCCTGAAAAAAATGTCTAATAGATTTTATTATTTTTGTCATTTTTTTCAAGAAACTTACCTTTACAAGGCCAATCTACTCTGAGCTAAGAATATCATCAAAGGTATGAACCTTTTCGGAGTTTTTATTATTATACTCTTCTCATTTTATAAAGTTGTAGTTGCCGGAAAAATTTCCACTCATTATCATTGTTGGAAAAGTATATGTAATTAAATGGTTGCCACCGGAATATTGCCGCCAAAAGATTTGTAAGGTTTTGAGGGTAGGTAGGTTTTGCATATGGGATTTGGGAAAGATGGATGGGTGGTGATGGAGGTGGCGCTGGAGGTGGCGCTCTCATAAACCTTAACTCATAATATAATGGGTGTGTGGATTTAATTGTGAGATGGGGTGTCTCAAAATTACTGACGTCCCTTTTAGTAATTTCATTTGAGGTTATTATTGTAATAAAAAAAACTAAAAAATGAAAAATATAAACTAATTAATGAGGTGCTAATAACAAAACTCTTATTTTAATTACTAGACCTCATTTAGATAGTATGTTGGAGTGTTTTACTCAAAAATATATGTAATGTTTTATATAAACAAACAAGTTTTACAAAAAAAAAAAAAAAAAAAAAAATTATGAAAATTTGGCCATAAATCCCTCCTAACTTTATTTTCTTGTTAAAAGGATTAAAAAAAAAAAAATTAGTACTCTCAAAACCCCCTAATAATTATAAAGTACTATATAAATGACAAAATTTGTTATTTGAATATTTTATTTTACTATTATATCATCTTTTTCTTCATTTTTTTTACAACTCTCTCTCTCTCTCTCTCTCTCTCTCTCTCTCTCTCTTCACCAACTGGATGGTTATCCATCATTTTCACTATCTTCATCGTCCACCGGCACTGCTCACCCTTGCCGTCAACCGGCAACCACCATTTTTACTGTCAAACCATCACCATCTCAGATTTGATACCTATGAACTCATATTTGAGATCAACAACTCTAGATCTAAGATAAAAATAAATAATAATAAAATAAAATAAAAAACTTAGATTTGATATAAAAATGAGAAATCGAGATATTGCAATGAAAAATCAAGAGTTTTTTGTTTGTTTGTTCATATATTTAACAGTAAAATTTGGCTATAGTTTGTTCATTTAGTATATACTCTATTTTTTTGTAATAGTAAAATTTTATTTTGAATCATAGTAAATTTTACTTTCTTTTTTTTTTTTATTACAGAGTAAACTTTTACTCTGAAACAAGCTGCGGTGATGGCTTTATAGGAGAGTGTTGTATCATGAACCAGAGTAAGATTTATTGTTCGAAGAACAGAGCATCATAAGAAGAAGAAAGAGATATAAGGAGACAAAGTTCAAAAATAGAGGATCATAAAAAAAGAAGAAGAAGAAGAGAGAGAGAGAGAAATAGTGAGTGACACACACATACACGCACACACATAGAGAGAGAGAGCATGAATCATTAGAACTAAAGAGAGAGAAAGTGAAGGATCTCATATCTTAAGTTTGCGAACTGTCATGAACCATCATTTTCCAGCGACGACGACTGCGAATGGTCTCAAATCTGAGGTTGTAAATGCGACGAGTGACGGTGGCGATAAAGACGGAGAGAAAGAGTTCCATGGTGAGCGGCGGTGTTGCTGGTGGAGATCGATGATAGTGCCGATGAAAAACAATAGTGATAAAAGCAAGACAGAGAGAAAAGAGATTGAGATGAGAGAGAGTGATTGCAATCTGATACATACACACACACACATATATATAAGGGTATTATAGTAAAAGAAACAAATTTGAAAATGTTAGGAGATTTTGAAAGGATCTATATAATTCTTGTCTTTTTGAAGGACAAATTAGACACTGAGAGATCTATCACCAAATCTTTTTTTTTTTTACCAATCGATGCAAGACTTGTTTTAAATTTGTAACTTCTATTAGTGCATGTTATATCTTTAAATTAAAAAGAATGTAAAATAAAATGTTTTTCATACAAAAGTTTAAAATTTTATTAAATATTATCAAAATATCTCATGATATTGTTGATGTAGTATTCCTCACAAATGAAAAATCACGACACATAAATGAGTCGTCTTTCCTCTCTTATCTAGTCAACAAAATTGAGTTAACATGTGTTACTCACAATATTTTTTTCACAGATTTGGTTTGGAGCACCACATAAAGCAATGACACCTGATATTTTATAACTATTAAATCATTATTTCAAATTTCTTTTGAAGAATATTGTGAAAATTACATTTTTAAAATAAAAATTATGTTGATAGGTCTTCCAGTAGACAATAATAAAATCAAGACTTACTATATTATTTTATGTTAATTTTTTTAAAAGAAAAAAAAAATCTATGTATTAAAGAAAATACTATGACCACAAATAATTTTTCAAATTTTTTATTAAACCTCTCAGGTGTGTGAAATCCACGCAAACCTATGTGTGAGTCCTACACTTATGTGAAAGATGTGATAAAAAAATTAATAAATTATTTAAGATCCCTAATAAAACTCATATATCAATTTTCAATTGTAAAATTAGTTTTGTTTTTATAGCATATTTTCCGTCAAATATTGCGGAGGTCTGTTCCGTGGTTGGTGGGTGGTGTTTTGCAACCCCACATGTAAACATCCGGCGGAAAGAAAGCGAGGGTTTAAACATTTTAATCAACTATTATTGATTGGAAATTAGATAGAATATTACTAGCTTTAGCTTTTCTATTGGATTTGATTTGATTGTCACACTTTAATAAATAAAGTGTATCTACATAAAGTCTAAATCATGTCGGTTTTGAACTTCAAAAGTTTGGTAAACAGTGTTGTTTCTTTTTGTTTTTATTTTTTGACACATTTGGCTTATAATATCCACAAAATGTGGTTAACATTAATACTATTATCACTATTATTAACATGTAGTTTTATATTTTTTGGGATTAAAAATAATTTGTGACTTTTCCATTCACATGAACTAGTGGTAATTCGTGTTATGAACAAGCTTTATAAATTAAAAAAAAAATTATTATAATTATCTTGAAATAATTTAATATTTTGTCTTATAATATATATGAAATTTATAAGTTGACTTTTATTTTTATACTTTTTAAATTATTAGTTTAAAAAAATTAAAAAATATATATAAATCTATTTAGTGTAAATTTGATAATTTGCATTAAAAAAAAAGTTCAATCTAATTAAATGAGATTAAATGAATTATGACATACCTCTTATTATGAAAATATACAAATTTAAAAGTTATAATTAAGACAAATATACAATTTTATTATTAAATGTGAAGCTAGGTGATATTTAACAATAATTAATATTGATGGGTTATGTCCGTTCCGGGTGGATGGGTCGGACTGGTCCAGACTCTTCAAGTTCTGATTCTGGGTGATGATTCCGCCAAGTAACCTGCAAGTAAGTCCAAAGGGGAACGGGGAAGTCTCCCAGTGAACCCTCCGGCGAGAGAATTAGTAGTGGAAGAAAGAAAATGTAGGGAGAGGGAGAGAGATAAGAAGCTTAACCTTCCTCTTGTCTTCCATTCTTGCTTATATCCTTTAGTAATCATTTCACTGTCTCTTGTGACGTGCCCCCTTTCCGCCGAAAGCCTGTGCTGTAACCTACCTTGTTCAAGGTGAGGGGGCTCTGTTCCGAGGGGGAGGTGTTGTCATAATAAATGTTGTGATGGACTGCATTAATGGTGATGTGTTGTGGCAATAACTCTACAGATCTTTGTCTGCTGATGTGGCCTGTGTTTCATCTGCCATGTGTCCGAATGCCATTGGCCCTCCACGTCCAGGTGGCCTCCAGCTGTCCCGGGCTTTGCCAACCGGGTTATGCTATTGGTCCTAAGCGATGGGTTCGGGGTGGTTTGCTGTGGGCCGTATGCCTCGTGGGCCTATCCATGTCAGTAGTCCCCCATTTCCGAGTGCAGCTTTAGTCCAACGAAGGGAATAGTAATGAGGAAGGGAAGTTCGAACCGAGTGGAGAGGTCTACGGAAAGCCGTGCCGATCGCAGGGGTGACTGAACGGGAGAAGCTGACCGTGAGGGCGGCCGAGTGAGAGGGGTCGACCGTGAGGCGTGCCAACCGCGAGGGTGGCCGAGCGGGAGGGGTCGACCGAGAGGCGTGCCGACCGCGAGGGTGGCCGAGCGGGAGGGGTCGACCGAGAAGAGTGCCGACCAGGACGGCGCGGGGCTCAAAAAGAGAGGGGGTAGGGTGGGGCCATGTGATGATTTGAAATAGAAAGGACAAGGGAGGGGAGGGGGCAGTGCATCGTGGCCATACACGTGGTAATATTGTGGGGGAAGTGAAGTGTTGGAGCAGAAATGAAACGATAGGTCACGAGGGGGGTTTTGAAAAGGCGGTTTTGGTGGTTGATTTGAAAGATTTTGAAACGGGCGAAAATAAATGTGGATCCATGGAATACGGGTAAACCGTGGGTGTTTGGTATAATGCGTTTCACCTACCGTTTTACAAAAACTCAAAATATCCAAGTGTTAATTCCTTCACTGCGTACGACACACCTGTGTAGCATTCTCTCAACTTCCTTGCTCCTGCGTCAGAAGTGATTTGTAAGCAAACCCTAGAAATGGCACAAGAAGAAGTAGTCAATGTGAGGGTGGACCTGCTGGGGGATGATGATGCGGAGGAGTTAGCAGCGCGATACAGGACGGAGACACAGATGGTGGGGGCGGGGGTGGGGGAAGCGGGGGGAGAATCGCAGGCGTCGGCCCTGATATTGGCTCCAAAGCCACTAAGCCAGGTAGAGCCAGATCAGTGGCACACTAAGGCGGACAAATCCACACTCACGGCGGCGGATTTGGAGGTTATCAGGGAACGATACCAGATTCCGGCGGAGGTAGAGTTACTGCTGCCAACATCAAGGGAAAGGCCGTCTACTGCGAGGCCAGGGGAGTTTTCCCTGTACGAGGAGGCGCTAAAAGGTGGGCTGAGGTTGCCACTGCCTCAAGTGGTGGTTGACGTGTTGAATCGCCTGGAGGTAGCGCCGGGGCAATTGATGCCCAATGCATGAAAGATTATGCTGGCCTGTGCGAGTGCGTGGCCTAAGGCGAATGGGGGGGAGGCCATGACGATAGACGAGTTCTTTTCGTGTTACAAGGCGTCGGGGCAGCAGGAAACTTGGGTCACCCTACAGGCGGTGATGGGGAGGGGATTGGTGGCGGGGCTGCCTACGTCGATCAAGGGGTGGCGGCCTCGGTGGTTCTACGTGTCTGCTAATGGGGGAATGGGGGTGCGCACCATCTGGAAGGTGCCAACCAGGTCGATGGAGTCGAGACTGGGGGCGATGGCGGAAGAGAGGGTGAAGAGAGTGAAGGAGTGGAAAGAGAGAGAGAAGGCCAAATGGGATGAGCTTGTCCAACCGTCTGCATTGTTTGAGGTGGGGCTGGGACCGCAGCCGAAGAGCGGAGACCTCGGCCGGGCAGAATTGGAGGCGAGGAGAAAAGCTCAGGAGGTAGAGGATCGGGCCGTTCTGGCCAAGGCCACGAAGTTGAAGGAAGCGCAAAGGGACCGACCGCCTCAACCGATTGCGCGGGAGAGGATCCGACCGCGCCCAAGGCCGTTGGGGGAAAAAGATTTAAGTAGTTTTGAGCCGCGGCCGCCTCCTGTAGACCCTATAAAAGAACAGGCCAAAAAGGAGGGGGAGGCTCTGAAAAAGAAGAAGAAGAAGATGAGTGCCCCAGAGGAAGCCGCATATGAGTCTGGGGCCAAGAGGGCTAAGGTGGCCCCAACTGAGGTGGAGGTCCCTCTGGCCAAGGACGCCCCAAAGGTGGTGGAGATCATCCCAACGGTGGAGGTTGTGGAGATTGCTCCAACAGTGCAAATGGAGGCTAGGCGGACTGAGGCGGTGCCGAGCGGAAGGGAACAGGTCCAGAAGAGGCCTGACCCCCAAGAAGGAGGGGTTCGTCTGGCTACGGCGATCTATCATGCGCGCGCGGTAGCTGGAAGGTTGGAGGGAGAAGAAGGCCCAGCCAGGGCGGGGGCAGACCGCCTGGTGAAGATTGTGGAGGAGACAGCCCTGCGCGCGGCATCAGGATATAATGAGGCTGACCTGCTGAGGGGGTTATGCTCCGCCCAAATGGAGGTAACTACCTTGGCAGGGGCCCTCCTTAGGAAGGCAGGGGCTGCCAAGTTAAAGGCTGAGGAGGCCAAGGCCCAGTTGGCCAAATTGAAGAAGGACAGTGCCGACTGGAAGACTGCCCATGTCGATCTGCCAGCAGTCAAGTTGGAGCTGGAGGACACACGCCGTAAGGTCGTGTCGCTCGAGTTCCAACTGGCTGGTGAACAGAAAAAGTTGGAAGAGTCTGAAAGGGCCTACGCCGTGGCAGTCGAGCGGCATGAAGAGGCCATGATCAGCAATGAAGAGCTGGTCAGGCAAAAGGATGAAGCAGATTCCAGAATTGGAGATCTGTTGAAGGAGTTGGGGGAGGAGCACGACAGAGCAGAGGAGGAGAAGGGGAGGCTTCTGAGGGAGTGGGAAATAGAGAAGGCGAAGGCGGTGGCGGAGCTGGAGAGTCTGAAGAAGGGGGTGGAAGAGGAGAGGGCGACAGCGGCTGCTGAAAGGGGGGCCCTGCAAAGAGAGCTGGACGAGGAGAGGGCGAAGGCGGCATCTGAAAGGGCGGCCTACCCTGATCTGTGCGTCGCAGCAGTGGAGCAATATAAAGGGTCCCCCGAATTTCAGATGGTGGTAGACGCCGCTGTCGCCAAGAGTCTGGCTGGGCAAGAGTCTGGGGGGGTGGGCCCATCAAGGAAGACTGTTGGAGGTAGGACAGAGGCAGACGTGATTGAAAGCTTCCAGCAGTCAGACTTCTACAAGCACGAAATGGCCGAGTTCTGGGACAGCGATTGGAAGACGTTCAAGTGCAGAGCTGAAGAGCTGTTCCCACACTTGGACCTTAGTAGTGTAACGATAGGTGAAGATGATGTGGCCCAGACCCCCCTGGACGAAGGCATTGAAGAAGAAGATCTGGCGTCTAGCGGGGAGGAGTAGCCAAGGAGAAGAAGAGCTGGGAGTGCTCTGTGTTTATGTGTGTGTTTTTTTTTTTTTTTTTTTTTTGTAATGAACTTGTGAACACATTGTAAAGGAATGAGTGAATGAATGAATGTATGAAGAATTTAATTGGAATGAATTTGTGTACAAAAGTTATTTTGTTTATGTTGCCAGTTGAATTTTGTTTATTTTGCTTATGTTGCCAAAATGAATGAAGTGTTGTTATAAAAACTGGTCATAAAGATTGGGTCAATAAAAATATCGTGTAAAGTGAAAGTTAAAAGTTCCTCCCTGCGGAGTGTGATTGGAGTTATATGAAAATTGAAAGGATAATAGTGTTTGATTGAAAAATTGGAGTAGGAAATTGTAGAACATAATATTAAGCATGGATGAAGAATCCACGGATGAGGGCAAGAGGCAGGTTGCAAATTGTAACTAAACAGTTAATTGTAAACTGGGTGAGGTGGCAAATAATCTGATTAGTAAATGAAATACGTGAGGGCATGTTTGGAATTTAACTAGGTAAAAACGTGGTCCTGGAATTGTGAAGAAGCTTCAAAATGTGACTAAGTGTTAAAAATGTGGTTCTGCTTGGCTTTGAAGTGCTCAGCCTGGCTGAGGCTTTGAGTGCTCCGACTGGCTGAGACTTTGAGTGCTCGGTCTGGCCGAGGCTTTGAAGTGCTTAGTCTGGCTGAGGCTTTTGAAGTGCTCGGTCTGGCCGAGGCTTTGAAGTGCTCAGCCTGGCTGAGGCTTTTGAAGTGCTCGGTCTGGCCGAGGCTTTGAAGTGCTCAGTCTGGCTGAGGCTTTTGAAGTGCTCGGTCTGGCCGAGGCTTTGAAGTGCTCAGTCTGGCCGAGGCTTTGAAGTGCTCAGGCTGGCCGAGGCTTTGAAGTGCTCAGTCTGGCTGAGGCTTTTGAAGTGCTCCGCCTGGCTGAGGCTTTTGAAGTGCTCGGTCTGGCCGAGGCTTTGCAGTGCTCAGGCTGGTCGAGGCTTTGAAGTGCTCAATCTGGCTGAGGCTTTTGAAGTGCTCGGTCTGGCCGAGGCTTTGAAGTGCTCAACCGGCCTTGAAGTGCTCGGTCTGGCCGAGGCTTTTGAAATGCTCGGTCTGGCCGAGGCTTTAAAGTGCTCGGTCTGGCTGAGGCTTTTGAAATGCTGCAAGTGAAAAAGTTATGAGAGCGACATAGAGACAGTTGAATTATGAAAGCCGAGGTCACCAGTCGGAGTTTGCATTATGTATAAAAGGGAAATACAACAATATTGACAATACAAAAGTATGAACTTATTGATAGTAACGCTTCAAATGTTCCGCATTCCAAGGATGGGGCAGGTTTCGGCCTTCCATGTCTTGAAGTCGGTAAGTGCCTGGTCGTGGTCGGGCTTTCACAACGTAGGGCCCCTCCCATTTGGCTGCCAGTTTGCCCTCGGTTGGATTCTTTGTGGCAAGAGTCATTTCTCGTAAGACAAGGTCCCCTACGGAGAACTCTCGTGGTCGAACTCCACGGTTGTAGTGTGTTCTCATTTTCTGCTGGTACGAAGCCAATCTGACAGCAGCGGTTTCTCTGAGCTCTTCGACGAGGTCCAAGTCTGTTCGGTGGAGTTCTTCGGCTGCGGCCAGATCTGGATGTAAAACCCTGGGAGTAGGCAAACCGACTTCGACCGGAATAACCGCCTCAGCGCCATATGTTAAGCGAAAAGGGGTTTCCCCAGTGGGAGTGCGAGTAGTGGTTCGGTAGGCCCAGAGTACGTTTGGTAGTTCCTCATCCCAAAGGCCTTTAGCAGCTTCGAGCTTAGTTTTGATGATTTTCAGAAGGGAACGGTTGGTGACCTCAACTTGGCCGTTTGCTTGGGGGTGACTGGGGGAAGAGAAACATGGTTGAATTTCGAGATCTGCACAAAATTTTCTGTACCTCGAGTTATCGAATTGTTTGCCGTTGTCAGAGATGATGGCTTGAGGGATGCCGAATCGGCAAATGATTGATTGCCAGATGAACCTGGTGGTGTTCCACTCGGTGATCGTGGCAAGGGGCTCAGCCTCAACCCACTTGGTGAAGTAATCAATGGCGACAATTGCGAACTTGGTCTGGCCTCGACCGGTGGGAAGTGGACCAACCAAGTCGATCCCCCACTTGGCAAACGGATAGGGGCTGCAGAGTGTGATTAGCTCCGTAGGGGGAGCATGAGGGATGTTGGCAAAGCGTTGACATTTATCGCATTTGAGCACGAAGTCGGTTGCATCCTGATTAAGAGTTGACCAAAAATACCCAGTGCGGAGTATCTTCTGGGCAAGGGACCTGCCACCTGAGTGATTACCACAAATTCCCTCATAGATCTCTTGCATTACATAAGTTGCTTGAGCTGGATTGAGGCATCATAGATATGGCCGGAAGAAACCGCGCTTGTACAATATACCGTCGACAATGACGTAATTGGACGCTCGGGATCGGACTTTGGCAGCCTGCTGCTGGTCATCTGGGAGTGCTCCTGTGGTCAAGAATAGGAGAATGTCGGATGCCCAAGGGATGGGTTCGTTTTGTATGTATTGTACAGCTTGCAGATCGGGTGAAATGGCTGGGTGGTGTAGATATTCGACGCGGACATCATGGCTGAGAGTAGGATGGTCAGCAGAGGCCAACTGAGCCATCTCATCTGCTTTGGAGTTTTCCGCCCGAGGAATGTGCCTGATGTGGAAGGTATTGAAGAGGCGAGCAAGGGGGAGTGCCAGGTCCCTGTAAGCTCGCATCGTGTCTTCCTTGGCATCAAAGTCCCCCGTCATCTGACCGACGACGAGTTGGGAGTCGCTGAATACGCGGAGGTGGCTGACCCCTATGTCCTTGGCAAGATGGAGTCCTGCTATTAATGCCTCGTACTCGGCTTCATTGTTGCTTGCTTCAAACAAAAAACGGAGGGCACATTTGAAGTAGCCGCCCTCAGGGGAGGTGAGGATGAGGCCGGCACCACTTCCTTCTCTTTGGGACGAGCCGTCGACATTGAGAGTCCAAGAATGAGGATCTTCTGGCTCAGTTGGAGTTGGTGGGGGCGGAGGTTTAGTGGTCGGGGTCAGCTTGGTGAATTCCATGATGAAGTCAGCTACAGCCTACCCCTTGATTGCTGTCCGAGGGCGGTAAGAGATGTCGAACTGGCTGAGTTCTACGGACCACTGCATCAGTCTACCTGAGAGTTCTGGTTGCTGCATGACCTTCTTCAGGGGCTGGTCGGTGAGGACCACTATGGAGTGGGCTTGGAAGTATAGGCGGAGTCGTCTGGAGGCAATGACCAAGGCCAGGGACAGTTTTTCCAGCAAGGGGTAGTTCTGCTCCGCGCCCCTGAGAGCCCGACTGATGTAATAGACCGACCGTTGGATTGAGCCATCTTCTCTGAGGAGAGCTGCACTGACTGCGGTTCCCGATACTGCTAGGTAGAGGAAGAGGGGTTCGCCCGTGATTGCTTGGGAGAGAAAGGGGGGTTGGCCATGCATTTCTTTAACTATTGGAAGGCCTCTTCGGATTCAGCTGTCTATTCAAAAGTCTGCCGAAGAACTTTGAAGAAGGGCAAGCACTTATCTGTCGCACGGGAAATGAAGCGGTTGAGGGCCGCCACTCGGCCGGTGAGTCTCTGAACCTCTTTGACCGTCCTAGGCGACTGCATCTCAACCAAGGCCTTGATCTTCTCAGGGTTAGCTTTGATGCCGCGCTGACTGACCATAAAGCCCAAAAATTTGCCAGACCCTACGCCGAAGGCGCACTTCTCTGGGTTGAGCTTCATATGGTACTTGCGCAAGGTGGCGAAGGTCTCACGTAAATCAGTGAGGTGATCGGAGGAGTATTTTCTTTTGACTAGCATGTCGTCGACGTAGACTTCCATATTCCGACCTATTTGGTGATGGAAAATGACGTTAACCAGCCGCTGATAAGTGGCCCCAGCATTCTTTAATCCAAACGGCATTACACAGTAGTGGTAGGTACCTCGGTCGGTAATAAATGATGTGTGCTCCCGATCAGATGTGTGCATCAGGATTTGGTTGTACCCAGATAAGGCATCCATGAAGCTGAGCATTTGATGACCGGCCGTGGCGTCAACCAGCAGATCTATGCGGGGAAGGGGGTAGCTGTCTTTGGGACAAGCTCGGTTCAGGTCAGAGTAGTCGACACAGAGCCGCCATTTGCCATTGTGTTTGCGGACGAGGACCACATTGGACAACCACCTAGGATAGTCCACATTTTTTATGAATTGGGCCTCGAGGAGTTTGTCAACTTCGGCGGTTATAAGAGTGTTGCGCTCCGGATGGAAAATGCGTTGCTTCTGGCGGTGGGGTCGAAAGTGGGGCTCGATGCTGAGGCGATGGGTTATGAAGGAGGGGTCGATGCCTGGCATGTCAGAATGGGTCCAGGCGAATACATCTCTATGCTCGGTCAGGAGAGCAGTAAGGTCGGCCTTGGCTTGGGGAGGTAATTGGCTGCCAATCTTGGCGGTTTTGATTGGGTTGGTGGGATCAATGTTAACTTCAACAAGTTCCTCTACAGGTTCACCTCTGGCCAGTTCGTCCTCGTCTCGGACGTCAAGCCCTTCGATGATCATGGCCTCTTTTAGCTTGACTTCTTTGAGTGAGGCGACATAACACTCCCTGGCCACGGTCTATTCTCCTTTGACAGTTCCGACACCGAGGTCGGTAGGAAATTTGATGGCAAGATGATATGTAGATGTGATGGCTTGGAAGGCGTTGAGGGCTGTGCGGCCAAGGATGATGTTGTAAGCAGAGGGGCAGTCGACCATAAGAAAGGTGAGCAACTTAGTGGTCTGCCGTGGTTGCTCGCCAATGGTGATAGGTAGATCGATGGAGCCGATGGAGGTCACACAGTCGCCGGTGAAGCCGACCAGAGGGGTTTGGAGATGAGACAAGCTTTCTTCCCCAATCTTGAGCTAGCGGAAACAATTGAGGAAGATAATGTCTGAAGAGTTGCTGTTGTCTATGAGGAATCGTCTGACTTTGTAGTTGGAGAGGATGGCGGAAATGACAAGGGGGTCATCATGTGGGTAACGGACTCCTGCACAGTCAGTGTCGGTGAAGGTGATGGGTTCGATCCATTGTTTTGACTGTTTGGGAGGTCGGTCCACCGTCGCCACTGCTTTGTCTGAGCCCTGCCTGATTTTTCTGAGTTCTGCCTTCTGAGTCGAGCGGGATGGTCCCCCGCAAGCAAGGCCGCCTAAAATAACTCAGTTTTCTCCGACTGGTGGAGGGGGATTACCAGGAGGCCGAGGCTGTGGTGGTGGGCGATCGTGGCCTTGGTTAGGTGGGGCTTGATTGCGGGGTGGTGTGTGTCGGCGATTGTTTCTGAGAAGGTCGGTTCTTTGCCTCTGTGGAGGGCGGGTGTCCGTGAATCGGCTGAGGTGGCCCTGGCGTATGAAGGTCTCGATCTGATCTTTTAGGTTAATACACTCGTCGGTGGTGTGGCCATGGTCCTGGTGGAAATGGCAGTATTTGGACTGGTCTTTCCGGGTGGAAGGGTTTCGTGAGGGTAGGGGCCACTTGAGGGGGTAGTCCCACTGGATCTGATTGAGGACGTGCTCCATGGGGGAGTTGAGAGGTGTGTACCGCTCAAACCGACCGGGGGGTCGGGTCGGGGTCGACCGGTCGGCTCGGGGGGTCGGTCATTATAGTGGGGTGTTTGGCTATTATACTGGGCGGTTCTGGGTTCGGAGTCTTTCCTCTTGTCTCTGGGGGTCGGATTCTTAGGGGCTGGCTCTTGCCGAGCGGCCAGGGAATCTTCAGCATTCATGTATTTCTGGGCTTTGGATAATAGGGCTGCCATGGTGGTTGGAGGGTTTTTGGAGAGGGAGAAAAGGAAATTCGACGACCGCAGGCCGACCATGAAAGCGGTGAGGATGACCTTGTCGTCATTCTCCGCTACTTGAAGGGCCTCGGTGTTGAAGCGGGTGACAAAGCTACGGAGCGACTCCCCTTCGGTCTGACGAATGTTTAGGAGTTGGGTAGCTGGGCGTCTCTGACGCTGGGCTCCGATAAAATGGCTCAGGAAAGAGTCACTGAGGTGTTGAAAGGTGGAGACGGAGTCCGCCGGTAATTGGCTAAACCACAACCGAGCTGATCCCTTTAGTGTCACTGGAAAAGCTCGGCACATGATCTCGTCAGGGAAAGCATGAAGGATCATGAGGGTGCGGTAGGTTTTCAGATGGTTGACTGGGTCCGTCGGGCCATCGAAGGAGTCAATGGTAGGCATTTTGAACTTGGCGGGCAATGGTTTGTCGCGGATGGAGGCAACAAAAGGCGAGTTGGCGGTGACTGAGGGCTTGTGCTGAATGTTCTGCATGACTCCTTGTAGTTGGAGTTTCATAGCTCGAAGTTTAGCATCCCAGAAGGGAATGTTGTCGCCATGGTCGATCAATGGGGGTTGGACACTGCTGGCTTCCCCCTCAGGGGCTAGTGGCACGACTGGCGGGCGTGGGGGTGGAGGTGACAGGTTCATATGTGGAGGGGGAGGAGGGGGTTGTGAACCTTCTGGGTTGAGGGGAGGGGGTTGTGGAGCAGTGTGGCCCGGGGTTCTTTCTTGGTTGGGTGGGATGTCTGGAGGTGGAGCGGGGAGGTTTCTTTGGAGTAAAGCATTGATCAGGGCCTGGTTTTGCTCGGCCATACGGTTAATACTGTTAGTAAGTTCGATGATGTATTGTGGTGGGTTGTTTAGATGGGAAAGGTCTGTTTGGTGATCGGTGGTATTGTGGTGGGAGGCCATGGACCTAGTCGTGACCATACACCTGGACGGGTGAGAGGAAAAAGGTAATGGTGAGAAAGGAGGGCTCTGGCGATAGTGAACACAACTAGCGCACGAATAAACCACAAAGTTCCCACAGACGGCGCCAACTGATGGGTTATGTCCGTTCCGGGTGGATGGGTCGGACTGGTCCAGACTCTTCAAGTTCCGATTATGGATGATGATTCCGCCAAGTAACCTGCAAGTAAGTCCAAAGGGGAATGGGGAAGTCCCCCAGTGAACCCTCCGGCGAGAGAATTAGTAGTGGAAGAAAGAAAATGTAGGGAGAGGGAGAGAGATAAGAAGCTTAACCTTCCTCTTGTCTTCCATTCTTACTTATATCCTTTGGTAATCATTTCACTGTTTCTTGTGACGTGGCCCCCTTTCCGCCGAAAGCCTGTGCCGTAGCTTACCTTGTTCAGGGTAAGGGGTGTCACAACCCAAACCCGGCCCTATGAGTTTAGCACCGTAACCGGCCAGTAATCTGAGATTACCGAAGGCCTGCAGAACAGTAGTACAGTAAAACAGAGTACAGGGCCTGGCGGAAGCCAATACAGTAAAAAAACAATGCCCAATGAGCTGTGACAGTCTGTATGCACAAAGACTTTTCATACATTCATACATAAACGGTACAGAACAATATGCACAATATTTACAATCATTCAGACTAGGGACTTAGTCCCTGCATAACAGTACAATAAACATTCAGTCTATACAGAACAGTAAGACAGTACAGAAGGGGAAAATCTAAAACACCCCTAAGCCTTAACAATTAGGCTCGGAACCTCGCAGTGAGGCACATAGGCTGGCTTGACAAAACTGGAGTAACCCTGACGCTCCTAGCCGCGGTCTGGTGCCTGTACACCTACATATATATATGAGCAGTGAGCTAAAGCCCAGTGAATAACATAGTGCGTAAAGAGGTTAAGAATGAATGTCCTTACAGTATGAAAACAGTTCATTTCAATCAGTCTTTCAGTTGTTCAGTACAGTAAACAGTCATATGTGGTACATCCGTTAGCATAACAGTAAACAGTAGGTCTAGAAGGCCGAACAGTAATGATGGCCATCAGTCAGTAAACAGTAGTGGTTCCAACAAGGGAACCGACAGAGATCTCTGTAACAGTAACAGTAACAGTAACAGTAGGTGCTAAGGATGCCACAATACAGTTCAGAATATAGGACATACATTCATTCAGTTAACAGTAATCAGTTCAGAAACAGTACAGTTCAGTTGTTCATAAAATAATCATTTGTGAACATATCTTTACACAATCGTTACTCACAGAGTTTGGGCTACAGTATGCTAGAGCGCGCCTCCCCAGTCGCCAACCCTACACAGTTAACAGATTGAACACACACTAAGCTACACAGTTGGAAGATAACAACTTAATCCCTAATGTCTCGGTGTGTTCTACATCTATTCTCAACAAGATGTCTTAAACTAGGCCTAAGAATGCCTAGAATGGAATGAGGATGCAAACATGTAATCAGAAGACTGTTCCAAGATTTTCAGAAAAACAGAGTCCCGCTCGAGCGCAGGTTTCCCCGCTCTAGCGGTCATGCAACAAAGGTACACGCTCGAGCGTCAACTTTCCCGCTCGAGCATACTGTAAAAATACTGGATGGGTAAAATCTCCGCTCGATGCCCGCTCGAGCTTGAGACATGACTCTGCTCGAGCGCCCAATCCTCCGCTCGAGCGGACTGTAAAATAGTGCAGAGATACTGGATGCTCGGATTCCACGCTCGAGCGGCACTTCCCCCGCTCGAGCGGAAGTGTAGAATCTGGGAATTCCAGATTGCACCTCCAAGCTCAAACTCACATTCAAATGCATCAAAACCAATCCTCTTGGGCCCATTTTCTGGAAAACATTTATAAACACATAGAATATCCTAGTTCAAAGCTCAATTTTGAGAAATCAAGGCCCAAGGGTGTTTAATTCAAACTCAATTTCAAACCAATTTCATGAACAATATGAACACGCAAACATGCATGAATTCAAATCAATTCAAAGCTCCAATTTGATGCTCCAAGGAGCCAATTGTTTTCCAAAACATGATGAAATCATGGACTACACTCAAGACATGAACATGCATGTAACATTTTGCCATGAAAACAACTCAAAATCCAACAATACTAACATGCATGCAAAGATTGGGCTTCAATTCACCATTAATGAACCAAATCGTGACTTAGCTCTACAATTGGACATGAACCATGCATGAATCAACTTAAAGATAGGTTAAAAGGATGAAATTCATACCTAGGTTCCTTGAATGCAAGTCTAGAGGTTCAATTTAGAAATCTACACTTCAATTAGCAAGCAATTCTCCAAGTTCCAAGCAATCCAAGATGAAAACCAATCTCTCACTCTCTCTCCCTCTCAAGGTCGGCTAAGCACAAGGAGAAATGGCTGATGAAGTTATGTTGTTCAAGTGCAAGGAGTTCAAAGGTGTATGAGTTAGTGGGCACTTAAGGCTAGTTTGGTAAATAAGGCCAACTTAAGCAATTGATCAAGATTTAATCTAATTTACTTATACCTAATCAGTTTTCAGATAATTATACCATAAAATCACATTAATTATGATGATCATAAAACAATAAGTAATTCCCAGTTCGGCCGTCGATAAGGCCTTCAATTAACAGTTTAAACAGAAAACACGAACAGATCAAATAATCAATCAAACAGATAGAATACAAATTAACATACATACTTAGTCAATTCAGTTCCAGTTTTCGGTCAGTCAGTTCAGTACTTTCACCAGTCCAATTATCAGTCATAATCAGTTCAGTTTAACGGTAATCAATGTTTATCGGTAATCAATCAGTCATTAATCGGTAAACAGTATGAGGGTTGTTACAAGGGGGCTCTGTTCCGACGGGGAGGTGTTGTCGTAATAAATGCTGTGATGGGCTGCATTAATGGTGATGTGTTGTGGCAATAACTCTGCAGATCTTTGTCTGTTGATGTGGCCTGTGTTTTATCTGCCATGTGTCCGAATGCCATTGGCCCTCCACGTCCAGGTGGCCTCCAGCTGTCCCGGGCTTTGCCAACCGGGTTATGCTATTGGTCCTAAGCGATGGGTTCGGGGTGGTTTGCTGTGGGCCGTATGCCTCGTGGGCCTATCCATGTCAAATATGATATTTCTATTATTAATCCAATAATTTAAGTTATATATATTTTTTTTTTTCAATTTCATAACTAAAAATACAATACATTATACATACGGATTTCTAGTCTTTAAGAACAAAAAGTTTCAAAATATTTTCAAACTTTTATCATTTTTTTTTAATTTTTTTTATCTAATTTAATTTTAAATTTGAATAAAAATTTTGATTTGGTATGAATTACTTTAACTTTTTTATTAAATTTTTATCAATTTTTAAAAGAATTTTCATTCTTATCCCAATTTTTTTTCTTTTCACCAATATTGATGGAAAAAACAGTAATTTTCAACGTTTCATTTTTTTTAACTTTTATCAAATTATAATTTGATAAAAAAAAATATTAAGGGTTGAAAATTCTCTTAATTTGAATTATAGTTAAATAACATTTTGAAACTGTCAAAATTTGAGTATGTGATTGGTTGAAATGTATAATTTAATTAATTCTCTTATCATATTTGTATAAAAATTGACATTTATGACTATATCATTATAAGTCAGATTATGAAAAAAAAATTGAGGTGTCAAACATTTTTCATTTGTAAATATCCTACATATTAAAAAAAGAAAAAAAAAAGAAGAAAAAGACAAAAAATGTGTAGATTTTGGATATGTGTTTATCAGTTTTGTTTCATGGACATAAACAATTGATGTTTCAATTTGAAAAATTAAAAAGTTAAAAAAAAAAATAGATTGAGTTTTTTAGAGATAAAAGAAGCCATTTAACTCTTCTATATGCTATATGAGATGGACTTTTTTAATCACATAAAAAAAATAGAAATTATATTTAGAGATTATTCCGATATATTGTGCTATTATATACAACTATAACTGTAACAAATTAACTGTAATATATATGAAAAGTTATATTAAGCGTTCATTTTCAAATTAATTGAATTATAATTAACAAATTAACAAATAACAGTAATTGCATAATGGGATAGAAAAATGACAAAAATAAAGAATACAATGATATTTAAAAGTTTTAAATTTACTTAATTATACAAAAATCTAATGTTATAGTAAAATTTTGAATTCTCAATAAATCTTCACATTTTCTATAAAATAAAATAACAATAAAAAATAAAAAATTTTATACCCATTTTTTTACTTCAATTTTATGGTCTTCATTGAAAAAATAAAATTTGATCAAAATCCTTGATACATCATGCAAACATGTAAACAAACACATAAACTTTACTAAAACTGAAACCAAAACCAAATCAACAGTAGAGAAAGAGAATCACATAGGGAAAAAAAAAATTTAAAAAAATTAATTAATGGAGTGGAAGAATGTTACCTCTAACAACTTAGACCTCACCTAACCCAATCCGTTAGCTTCTCTGCCAGTGTTCGCGAAATCTAGGAGTTGGAATGACTACTCAGGTTATTCTTTAAAAAAGATTGAAAATTGATTAATTTGTCTCATTAAGTGATTTAAAATTTCGATAGATATACCTCAGAAAAATAGATAATTATATTACTAAATCATAATTCAAATTTAGATATTGTCATATTTTTTTGAGATCTATATCTAAATTCTTATCTTTTTTTTATTTTTGTGTGGTTTATTTTTTTTTCAATTTATTTAAGATGGAGTTGTGGGTTTCTATTTTTTTTAATTTAATTTATCTGTGGTTTCTATTTGTTTTTAATTATTATTATTTAGGTAAATTATTATATGAGTTAGATATGTGATAGACATGTGAGATTTATTGATATAAAGTATGATGGTGGGAGATATTTTCAAATTAGATTTGTTTAGATAAATTTAAAAAAAAATTAAAATTTAAAATTGGATATTGAAATGCAAAAAAAAAAAAAAAAAAAAAAAAAATTAACTGAATAAATAAAAATCAAATTTATTAATTTTATCTGTTTGTATATCTGATTTTTAGTTTTTTTTTTGGTTATGTTATAATATAATATATAAGATATAGATAGATATCCACAACTTTAATAAAAAATATTATTTGATTTTTTGAGAAAGAGATAAGGAAAACAAGTTTTACGTTATGTTTGGATTGAGTGATTTAGAGAGAAAAGAAAAGAAACGGAGTGATATATATTTCTCTTACTTGTTGGGATAATTTAAGTGGAGAGTAATGGGGAGAAATAGAGAGAAACGGAGAGAAACTTATTTCTCTTATTACCCTCATTTTTAATCTTTCAAAAAATGGAGAGATTGAGAAAGAAAAGAAACCAAATGATTCTTATATGTTCATAATACTAATTTTGTCCCTGTAAAAATAAAAGAAATAAAATGATTAAAAATATTAAAAAAAAGGTTAATTTGCTAATATAACATAAAATAATTTCTTTTCATTTCTCTTATGAAATATAACCAAACAAAAATGAGAGAAATCACAATCATTTCTTCTTCTTTTTTTTTTTTAATTTCATACTTATCCAAATAAGAAGAAGAGAAATCACAATCATTTCTTTTGTTTTATTTTCTCTGATGAAATCTAACCAAACGAAAAGGAGAGAAATCACAATCATTTCTTTTATTTTATTTTCTTTTATAACTTAAGTAATCTTTTCTTTTCTTTTTTCTCCTAGGTTCTCAAACATAGTGTTAATATTGGTTTTTTAGAAATCGGTGAGAGAGAGATTAAGATGGAGAGATTATGAAATATTTTTGTTATTATTCCATTTGAAATCCATAAATTAAGGGATACTTATTATTTCTAAAATAAACAAATAAATCAGTCAATAGTTTTTTTTAATCTATTTTATAAATTGAAAAATCAATAATTTTAGAAAATTGATTAATTTATCTCATTATGTGAATTAAAATTTTAATAGATATACATAAAAAAAAGATAATTATATTACTAAATCATAATTCAAATTTAGATATTGTTATATCTTTTCGAGATCCATATCTAAATTCTTATATTCTTTATTTTTGTATGGCTTCTATTTGTTTTTTTTTTTCCCAATTTATTTTAGATGGAGTTTTGGGTTTCAATTTTTTTTTTTAATTTAATTTATCGGTGGTTTCTATTTGTTTTTAATTATTATTATTTAAATAAGTTATGATGCGAGTTAAATATGTGAGTTTTATTGATTTAATATACGATAGTGAGAGATATTTTCAAATCATATTTGTTTAGATAGACTTTATAAATTTTAAAATTTTAAAATTGGATATTGAGAGGTAAAAGAAATATTTTTACTGAATAAATAAAAATCAAATTTATTAATTTTGTCTGTTTGTATATTTGATTTTTAATTTTTTTTTATGTTATAATATATATATATATATATATATATATATAAGATATAGATAAATACCCACAACTTTCATGAAAAATATTATCTGATTTTTTGAAGGAGAGAAAAGGAATGCAAGTTTTAATATTTTTTTTAAAAAAATTGATAAGAGAGATTATGATGGAGAGATTATGAAATATTTTTGTTATCTTCCCATTTGAAATCAATAAATTAAGAGATAATTATTATTTTTAAAATAATTAAATAAATAAATCAGTCAATAAATTTTTTTAATCAATTTTATAAATTAAAAAATTAATAATTTTAAAATGAAAGTTTGGAGCTCTTCAGAGGCTTTTGATTAGAAACCTCTTTTCTTTATATAATATATAGATTTGTTTTGACCAATTGAATCTTTATAAAAATGAGAATACATCTAATTTACATTTTTTATTAAAAAAATTACTATTAGTTCTTGGTGAAAAAGTTAATTATAATTGAAGTTTTTGGGGGGAAATTAGTCATTTCATGTTATTTACAATGTGATTTGTCGGTAAAAGTTTCACATGTTAAACGTTGTTTTAGTGGCATGAATTAACTGTAATAAAATTTTAACTTGAGAATCCGTGAGATCGTCATGAGTTTCATTTCGATAATTTAAATTGTTCATTTTATAAATCTCTTTGTATATATGATCCATGAAAAAAAATTAGATCGATCAATAATTATAGTAACATTTTCATTTTATCATATATGATTTATTTTTTAAATCATATTTGTCATCCATTTTTCGGAGACAAGCGCGATAAAATGAAAAAAAATTATGCTTATTTGATCGACTTAATTTTTTCATTGATGATATACATTGAGAGTTTTACAAAATGAATGATTAAAATCATTGAAGCAGAACTCGTGACGAGCCTTCTCAAACCCCGAGTAATATTACGAATCATGAAAAAAATATCATGAAAACGATTATGAAATATTCTCCACTTTTCGATTATATCTAGAATAAAATACCATACACTAATCAAGAGATGAAAAATCTTCATGGCGCATTTCATGATATTTTTTTCATCACTCCTAATATTATTATTATTTTTTTGAATTAGTGTGACCAGTTTCTCCTATATTTATCTCAATTGTAGGGAAAGTCGTGTAATTTGTCAAAAAAAATTCTCACTTCCGGTTTTCACTCATTTTCTATTTCCTTTACCTTTAATCGCGGCATTAATAATGTGTTCGACATTTAGACAAGCATTCAACGTTGAGTTTTTGTTTTTATTTATTTTTTTCTTATTCAGATGATAGTTTCTCTGTGAATAATGCATATTGTGATTATTTTTATTATTTAAAGGTGATATATCACACGCCATGTATTATGATGGTGACTTTGTACCAACAATGTTGTGATTTTATTGAATTGTGAGATATATACTAAAGTCTAGATTTATATATTGACAAAATCTAATAATAATTTTCCATACCAATTATATATAAAAAAAAAGACAAAAAAAAAAGGATAAATAAAATAGTCTCAAAAATAGAGGCACCTCTTCAATGTTTTGAAAATTGCACCTTTTTTCTCTAAATAAAAAATATTTTTCAATTTATTCAATTGAAATTTCATTTACTTCTTTTAAATCAAAATCTTGACTCTGTCATTACTTTCTATTGATTGTAAAAATAAGGATAAATTACAAATACACTCGTGAGGTTTGATTAAAATACGAATCGCCCCTTGTAGTTTAAAAATTACATTTTACTCTCTGAGATTTCTAATTTCATAACAAATTGTTCATTTTATTAATAAATCATCAAGTCAATTAATAGTTTTTAATGATGTTAAAAATATGTTTCAATTAATAATTTAGGTAATTTTATTATTGTATAGGAGAGTAATTATTAATTTTATTTTTTTAATTAATTCTGTTAAATAAAAATTTTTAATAAGGGAGTATTTTTAATTTTTTAAATCATAAAAAATAATCTGTATTTTAAACAAATCTCATAAAGTGTATTTATAATTTTACTTTAAAAATAAAGATATTGTGATGAGTCAATAATTCGTAACTGTTAGGATCTCATCTTTTCCATTCCTATCCGTTGATAAATTATTGTTATTATCATTTTCTGTCGGTGGGCTTACTTTGAATAATTTTATCATAGGAGAAAGGATTTTTTTTTTAAAAAAAATTTAAAATTTAAAAATCTCTCTTGGGCAAGGCACCGCCATTTTCCTCGTTCTGAACTTTGGTTCCGTTTGAAAAGTAACTTCGGGTTAAAATAATCATATAAAATAAAATTGATTATTTTAATTAAATAAGATAAAATATCACATTCAATTCATAATTATTTCATTTTTTCTCTTACAAAAATTAAAAAAATTAAAAAATTTATCACATACAAACTTTTTTAAACCCAAACTAAAATAATTAAAAAGTCAAAAAAATAAAATACCAACACACATTCCAAACCAACTCTGTGTTACTGAAATTGTGGAGGGTTGCATCATCATACATGTGAAGCACAAAAGCAAGTGAAACTGTTTCACAGGTTAGTAGGCTAACTACCAATAATTTCAGGATCACATATATATATATATATATTTAGGCGTTGGTTTCTGTCCAGTCCTTAATCGGATTGGATTGTACTGTTGGCCTGTGGAGGCCCACCACAGGTCTCGTTTTGATAATCTGAACCGTTCAATGTGTAGAAATCGTCGAGTACTATAAATCTGTAAAAAATCACGTTAATCGGATATCGGTAGGTATGTGATCAAATCAGATTTTTGTCAACCGTTAATTTATTCACCTTCTATTTTTTTAATACAAAACTGATTTGATCACACACCTACCGATATCCGATTAGCGTGATTTTTTTTATAAACTTATAGTACATGACGAGTTCTACACATTGAACAGTTCAGATTATCAAAACGGGACCCGCGGTGGGCCTCCACAGGCCCAACAGCACGGTCCAGTCCGATTAAGGACTGGACAGAAGCCAAGCCCATATATATATATATATATATATATTATAATTTGATTATCACTTTATATATCAACGTTATATTAGTTTAAGAACACTCAATAAAGAGTAATTAATAATATTTTATTTCATTTAATGATTCTTAAAACTTATTAAATTTTAAATAACAAAAATGTTAGAGACCCCAAATATTCTATCAAAAGTTTTACCAAATGTCTCACATGGGTGTGGGACCCACACAATGTAGGTCCCATGTGGGTCCCACACCCATGTGAGACATTTGGTAAAACTTTTGGTAGAATTTTTGCGGTCTCTAGCATTACTCAAAATATAAAGTTATTAAATTCAACACAATTCAATAAAACATATACATTAATTAGGGATGACAATGGATAATCTACCCTGTGGGTATTCATGGAGACCCAACCCAAACACATGAATTTTTTTTTTTTTTTCTTATCCATTGGGTAGGATAAGTGGTATTCTTTAAATATCCATAGGGGATGGGTACCCACTTATTTTCCCATATGTTATTTATTTATTTATTTTTATTTTTTTTAAGATTCACAACCAAAACTAAATATACATTCAATTTTTTTTTTTATTTATTTATTTTTTCAGGTTCACAACCAACTCTTTTTTTTTTTTTTTTTTAAGATCCACAACCAAAGCTAAATATACATCCAATCTTTGTATTTTTTTTTTTATTTTTAAGGTTCACTACCATTTTTTTAAAAAAAAATTTAAGATTCACAACCAAAGCTAAATATACATTCAATCTTTTTTTTTCTTTTTTTTAAGGTTCACAACCATTTTTTTTTTTAAGATTCACAACCAAAGCTAAATATACATTCAATCTTATTTTATTTTATCTGGCTCAACAATAAAATCAAAATACACATTAATTAACATTGTCACATTATTCTTGTCAAATTTTATACATATCTAGAATTTTTTTAATTTATTTAAAAAAAAATTAAGGACACTGTCTAGTGTAGGTTTCAATTTGCTTTTCTATGTTATTTTATTTTGTTATATATTGTAATTTTCATAATGGTTTGCTTGTTCTCAAATTTCAAGTAACGAGTATGAATCTATTTGTTTTATGTTATCACACAAGTTATACAACATATATATATATATATATATTAACGTATTTGAAAATATGAAAATTGTAGAGAATCAAAACAAGTATGAGTCATGATTGGTTAGAAAGTATGGGTACAAAGATTTATTTGCTGGAAAAACAAAAAGGGGATACAAAGTCTTACTAAATATTTTTTTTTTAAATAAAAGAATTTTTCTTAGTTATGAACAGATTTAACTGAAATTAGCTTGTTTCCCAATGTTATGCTTTATTTATTTAGATCGAAAATATTTTTTATAAAAAAAATTTAAAATATATTTTTTTATATTTGGTGGTGGTGGTGATAAAACGAAGGTGAAAGTAGAGATTGTGACATAGTGGTGGGGTGATGGCGGCAGTGATGATGGTAGTGGCTATGGTGATGGTAGTGTGATAGTGAAGGTGAGAATAGTGGTGATGGTGTTGTGAAATTAGTAAAACTTTAATTGAAAAAACATTTTTTGTTTTTTAAAAGTAACAAACAACAAAATTCGTGAGGGACTGAAGAAAGAAGATGGAGGATGGACTGGGTGTGGTAAGGTATAAATATCTTAAAATGAGTGGTTCAGATTTGTTAAAAGGTATAATTAGATTTTGGATAAATTAAAATGAATGGTTCAAATTTGCTAAGAGAAAGATGGTTTAATGTCTAAAATATCTGTGGCTAAGAGATCAACAAACAATTCCTTGTTTATGCCCTGATGGAATTTAATATGGGTCTTATAATACTTTCTTCAAACAGGTTTTTTCACATTTTATTTCTTCAAACAGGCTCTTATAACATTGTAAACATGTTCGTACAACATGTAGGGGAGAGAGTGAGAGTGAGAGTGAGAGAGAGAGAGATGGTTGTAATTTTTTTTTTAATCTTCCACGTTCTTCCACATTTTTTTTTCAATTACTAAAACTTATTTGATTGTCTCAAAATTATATATTTGATTATTATAAAACAAACTTTTTAATTAATTAATTAATGTGTATTTGATTTTATTGTTGAACCAAATAAAATTAAATAAGATTGAATGTATATTTAGCTTTTGTTGTGAACCTTAAAAAAAATAAAAAAATAAGTTGTTAACATTAAATATATTAAAAAAGAAAGAAAAAAGATTGAAGGTATATTTAGCTAAAACCTTAAAAAAAAAAAAAGAAGAAGAAAAAGAAGAAGAAGAAGAAGAAAAAAGAAAAGTTGTTAACATTAAATATATTAAAAAAGAAAGAAAAAATATTAAAAGTATATTTAGCTTTTGTTGTGAACCATAAAAGAAAAAAAAAAAAAGGAGAGAAAGAAAAAGTTGTTAACATTAAATATATAAAAAAAAGAAAAAAAAAAATTGAAGGTATATTTAGCTTTTGTTGTGAACCTTAAAAAAAAAATTTGTTAACATTAAATATATTTTAAAAAAAAAGAAAAAAGATTGAAGATATATTTAACTTTTGTTGTGAACCTTGAAAAAAAAAATTATTAACATTAAATATATTTTAAAAAAAAAAGAAAAAAGGTTAAAGGTATATTTAGCTTTTGTTGTGAGCTTAAAAAAAATGGTTTTTAACATTAAATATAAAAAATAAAAAAATAATAAAAATTGGGATTAAAGTAGGTTGGGAAAAATCTAAACTCATTAAGAAATGGGGAGGGTGGTACCCATGGGGAATGAGGAATAAAGAATGGAAAAAATTTATTATAGGAAAATAGGGATGGAAGATTAATATCCATCCTATTAACCTCCATTGTCATCCCTGATATTAATAAGTTAAAATAAAATAAAATGTTAAATTCATAACAATTAGATACACATTAACTTATAACATTCTTCGCAAGTCAAATATTCTTCTGCGCATGGGAAAGAAAAGAGAAAGTCAATGCAACCAAATACGTAATGGACATATAATTGTCTCATACGGGGCGAAGTTCACATAATGTGAAATTCAGCATTTGTGAAACATTTTTGTTTGAGTTTGTGTTTCAAGCATTGCTAGAAAGAAAAAAATGGTGTTATATGTATTAATTAATGTATTAATATTAATTATGATATTATTGTTGATCACACTTATTATACAAAGAATAATGTTATATGCACTAATTAGTGTATTAAGTAGTGTATTAATTGATAATGTGACATAATTTAACAAATTTTTGATATTTGTAATATGATTAATGAGTGGAGTCAATAATAACGGTGGTTCTACATGTACCAATTAGTATACTAACTAGTGTATCAACACTAGTTATGACATTATTATTAAGTCTACTCATTAATCACATTACAAATTTTAAAAAATCTCTTAAATTATGTCATATCATCAATTGGTACATTAGTTAGCATATCAATTGATACATATAGCATTATTCAAATAATAATGTCATAACTAGTGTTGGTACATAAGTTAGTACACTAATTGGTGCATATAGCACCATCATTATACAAATTACAAATACTAAAAATCTTTTAAATTACATCATATCATCAATTGGTATAGTAATTAATACACTAATTGGTGTATTTAGCATTATTGAAAAGAAAAAGGTTTGGATAGGATTTTGAGAGTGTAATAAATTCAACTAGTAATTAATCGAACCTTAAATTAATCTAACTCATTAATATCATAGGAAAAACTATGGTTATAATTAAAGAAAAAAAAAATGGCATAATTTTATACTATTTAAGTCATAACTATAAATAAAAAAAATTATAATCAAATAACATACTAGCCATAATCAAAAATATTATAAAACATAATTAAATAAAAAAATTGGTTATAACCAAAAAAATAAATAAAAATAGTATAACTTATAAATGCGTAGGGTAAGAATCTGTATATTAGAATTTTCCTAATAGCTTTCAACCGTTGACCATTTCATTTAATAGAACTTTTTATTTGATTTGGTTTTTATTTTGGTGTCATTTGACGCAACTCTTTACATGTTACATATGAGTTGTTTTGTTAATTGAATTGTTTAGTAATTTTTTTATAAAAAAAAGTACAGAAAAAAAATTAATTTTTTAGAGTGATTTCTTAACTTCTTAATTAAAAAACTTCATATTCCTAAAATAAGGCTATGTTACATCATGTGATGAACTTACACAATATTATCAGTTGTCGTTTAGCTAGAGCTCTTTTAATTAGCTTTTTTGAATTGAGATTTTTTTAGTTTGGGACTAAAAAATTCATTTTGATTTGTTTTTTTATTTTATTTTTGTAACTTTTGTAAGAGAAAATGTGAAATGATTATGGTTTGAATATGATATTTTATTTTATTCTCTTATTTAACCTATTTTATCTTTTGTACTTTTTTAGTATCAACTTCTTTTGCCAAACAAAGCCTTAGTTTTTTTATTTTTTTATTTTTTCTAGATAAAAAGTGGGATTCATTAAATGATGCATACGTGGTGCCACATGATAAAAATACCTAATTATAGTATGCAAATGTAATATAGTGATGCTATTCCTCTCTAATTTTGCACATCTAATTTTACTTTTAATGATGTGATTTATTCTCATGTAAAATGGTCATACACTTTAAAAAAGAGTAGATTGATTATTATTATTTGTCATCTCATTAAATGCCCAATTGAAAATTATGAAATAAGGGGATAAGGCATTTCTCAATAGTCTAGTACTATAAATTTTTTGGAAGAATTTCATAATAGTGAGATAAAAAAATTAAAATTACAAAAGCATGTGGGGGTATGTGTGGGGGTATAAGTGACTTTGTGATAGAGTGCAAGTGAAAGGTTGTGAAGATACAAGTGTGACTTATGCCCCTCTATATTTATGTAAAAAAAATTGTACAAATTACACCGATGGTCCTTACATTTTAGTCCCTCCAGTTTTAATTGGTACAATTTTAACCTTAATTTTAAAATTTGTATAAATTTAGTCTAATTGATAATGTTGTTAATCTTTTTAACTGAAAGTAATTACTGAATTGATTGAAGTTACTGAATTGATTGAAATTAACTCATTGATATTAGTAAATTTATAATTTTATTCTAAAAATATCACATGTCACTTATATACATATTTTTTTCTAAAAAAATGATAAGAATTATAATCAATTGGACTAAATTAAAATAAAATCATAAATTCAAACCAATTGAATTGCAGATACAAAAATAATAGGACTGAAGTACAGAAATTACCATCCCTATTTATCTAAAAAAAATTTCGTTTTTTCCACTGAGATCTAATTCCCCTTATTTTGTGTGTGTCACAGAGCTCAGAACCTGTCCCAGATCTACTTTATCGGATCTAATTGATCATTCTTTATTCTCTGATAAAGTCTCTTAATGCAAAAAAAAAAAAAAAGAAAAAAAAAAGGGAGAGTCCACTGAAGCCAAATGGGTGCTTTTTTTAAACAATCAAATAAAGTTCAGGGATAAGAACCCAGTTAGAAGAAAAGAATATATATTTTTATCAACCAAGAATGACACATATTAAGTAGACTTTGGTATAATATTCCATATTAATAAGCTTTACAAAAAATATTTATAGACAAAACTGACAAAGAAATCCTACCTGTTTCCATGATATAATTTTGTTCATACACTTATCTCAGAGTATTAATGTAGAATATTTAGTAATTCATTTGAGGTCTATAACATTTTCTTTTATCAATTTATACTCTATTAAATTTTAATTAAAATTTTTTGAGCCTTCAAGTTTCATTAAATTTTTAATAGTCAGAATCAAATAATAGTTGTTCATCATTTATGATTATCTATAAAGGAACATGATGATTTGACATTTATTTTTATTTTCAAAACTTTAAAACACCAACTTTTAAATTGAAAAAATTAAAAAATATATTATCTGCCAAAAAAAAAAAGGAAAAAATTGAATTATTTTTTGTGCAAAACTAAAAATTTTGTATCTATAAAGGAACATGATGATGGAACATCGATGTGCAAAATTGGAAAAAAATAAAAAAATAAAAAATAAAAACTTGAAAAAATAAAAAAACTGATAATATTCTTAGTTTTAAAACTAAAAAAAAAGGGTTAATATTTTCGGTTTTATTGGATAGTTGAATCAAACCAATAAGTAGAAGGGCAACAACGTTTAATCTCATGCTCTATTTTTTTTTCCATCGGTTAGTGAAATAATTATCTAAAACATTAATATGCAAAATTGATAATGTTCTTAATTTTAAAAATTAGAAAAAATTGATAATATTTTTAGTTTTATTAAATAAGACTTATTGGTTTAAAAAACTTAAATATGACTTAAACTATCATAATATTTGTAAATAGTGACATGGATAGGCCCACAAGGCATACGGCCCACAGCAAACCACCCCGAACCCATCGCTTGGGGCCAATGGCACAACCCGGTTGACAAGGCCCAGAACAGCTGGAGGCCACCTAGACATGAAGGGCCAACGGCATTTAGGCACACGGCAGGTGGGACACGGGCCACATCAGCAGACAAAGATCTGCAGAGTTATTATCACAACACATCACCATTAATGCAACCCATCACAGCATTTATTACAACAGCACTCCCCGCCGGAACAGAGCCTCCATCACCCTAAACAAGATGAGCTATGGCACAGGCTTTCGGCGAAAAAAAGCACGTCACAGGAGACAGGAAAAATGATGACAAAAGGATATAAGCAAGGATAAGAGGAAAGAAAAAGGTTAAGTTATCTCTCTCTTGATCTCTCGATATACAGTTTTTTCATACTCTGCTCTACTAATTCTTGCACCGGAGGGTTCACTGGGGGACTACCCCGTTCCCCCCTGAACTTGCATGCAGGTCATCTGACGGAGTCTCCTTCTTGAGCCGGAGCCTGAAGAGCCTGGGCCGGTCCGACCCATCCACCCGGGAATCGATACCTCATCAGTTGGCGCCGTCTGTGGGAAAGTACTGGTTTATTCGCGCGGTAGTTGTGTTCACTACCGCCGGAGCCCTCCCTTCTCACTATCACCTCTCCTTTTTGCCCATCTAGGTGTATGGTCACGACTAGGTCCATGGCTTCTCACCACAACGCCTCCGGTCACCAAACAGACCCCTCCCACCCAATCAATCCACCACAATACATCATCGAGCTCACCAACAGCATTAACCGCATGGCCGAGCAAAACCAGGCCCTGATCAATGCGTTACTCCAAAGAAACCCCCCCGTTCCACCTCCAAACGTTCCACCCAACCAAGGAACAGCCCCAGGCCATCTCGCTCCACAGCCCCCTCCACCTAACCCAGAAGGTTCGCAGCACCTTCCTCCCCAACATGAAAACATACCACCTCCACGCCCGCCGGTTGCAGTACTGACTCCTGAAGGGGAAGCTAGCAGCGTCCAGCCTCCATTGGCCGACCATGGCGACAACACCCCCCTCTGGGACGCTGAAATCCGAGCTATGAAACTCCAACTACAAGGGGTCATGCAGAACATCCAGCACAAGCCCTCGGCCACCGCCAACTCACCTTTTGTTGCCTCCATCCGCGACAAACCATTGCCTGCCAAGTTCAAGATGCCTACCATTGACTCCTTCGATGGCACGACGGACCCAGTCGACCATCTGGAAACCTACCGCACCCTCATGGTCCTCCATGCCTTCCCTGATGAGATCATGTGCCGAGCTTTTCCAGTGACACTAAAGGGATCAGCTCGGCTGTGGTTTAGCCAGCTACCGGCGGAATCCGTCTCCGCCTTTCAACACCTCAGTGACTCCTTCCTGAGCCATTTTATTGGAGCCCAGCGTCAGAGGCGCCCGGCCACCCAGCTCCTTAACATTCGTCAGACTGAGGGGGAGTCGCTCCGCAGCTTTGTCACCCGTTTCAATACCGAAGCCCTTCAAGTAGCGGAAAATGACGACAAGGTCATCCTCACCGCCTTTATGGCCGGCCTGCAGTCGTCTGACTTCTTCTTCTCCCTCTCCAAAAACCCCCCAACCACCATGGCAGCCCTACTGTCCAAAGCTCAGAAATACATGAATGTAGAAGATTCCCTGGCCGCTCGACAAGAGCCGACCCCTAAAAATCCGACTCCCAGAGAGAAGAGGAAAGACTCCGAGCCCAGAACCGCCCAGTATAATGACCGCCCCCCCCGAACTGACCGATCGATTCCGACCCGACCGCCCGGTCGGTTCGAGCGGTACACCCCTCTTAACTCCCCTATGGATCACGTCCTCAACCAGATCCAGTGGGACTACCCCCTCAAATGGCCCCTACCGTCCCGAAACCCTTCCACCCGGAAAGATCAGTCCAAATACTGCCGTTTCCACCAAGACCATGGCCATACCACCGACGAGTGCATTAACCTCAAAGACCAGATCGAGACCTTCATCCGCCAGGGCCGTCTCAGCCGATTCACAGACCCCCGTCCCCCACAGAGACAAAGAACTGACCATCCCAGGAACAATCGCCGACGCACACCGCCCCGCAATCCAGCCCCACCAAACGAAGGCCACGATCGCCCCCCACCACAGCCTCGGCCTCCGGGTAATCCCCCCCCACCAGTCGGCGAAATTAGAGTCATTTCAGGAGGCCTTGCTTGCGGGGGGCCATCCCGCTCAGCCCAGAAGGCAGAACTCAGAAAAATCAGACAAGGCTCAGACAAAGCAGTAATGACGGTGGACCGACCTCCCAAACAGTCAAAACAATGGATCGAACCCATCACCTTCACTGATACCGACTGTGCCGGAGTCCGTTACCCACACGATGACCCCCTTGTCATTTCCGCCATCCTCTCCAACTACAAAGTCAGACGAGTCCTCATAGACAACGGCAGCTCTTCAGACATCATCTTCCTCAATTGCTTCCGCCAACTCAAGGTTGGGGAAGAGAGCCTGTCCCCTCTCCAAACCCCTCTGGTCGGCTTCACCGGAGACCGAGTGACCTCCATCGGCTCCATCGATCTGCCTATCACCATCGGTGAGCACCCGCGGCAGACCACTAAGCTGCTCACCTTCCTCGTGGTCGACTGCCCCTCCGCTTACAACATCATCCTTGGCCGCACAGCCCTAAATACCTTCCAAGCCATCACTTCCACATACCATCTGGCCATGAAATTTTCCACCGACCTCGGCGTCGGAACCGTCAAAGGCGAACAAACCACAGCGAGGGAGTGTTATGTCGCCTCACTCAAAGAAGTCAAGCTAAAAGAGGCCATGATCATCGAAGGGCTTGACGTCCGAGACGAGGACGAGCTGGTCAGAGGTGAACCTGTAGAGGAACTCGTTGAAGTCAACATTGATCCCACCAATCCAATCAGAACCGCCAAGATCGGCAGCCAATTACCCGCTCAAGCCAAGGCCGACCTTACTGCCCTCTTAACCGAGCACAGAGATGTATTCGCCTGGACTCATTCTGACATGCCAGGCATCGACCCCTCCTTCATAACCCATCGCCTTAGCATCGAACCCCATTTTCGACCCCACCGCCAGAAGCAGCGCATCTTCCATCCGGAACGCAACACCCTTATAGCCGCCGAAGTTAACAAACTCCTCGAAGCCCAATTCATCAGAAATGTGGACTATCCTAGGTGGTTGTCCAATGTGGTCCTCGTCCGAGAACACAATGGCAAATGGCGGCTCTGTGTCGACTACTCTGACTTGAACCGAGCATGTCCTAAAGACAGTTACCCCCTCCCTCGCATAGATCTGCTGGTCGACGCCACCGCCGGTCATCAAATGCTCAGCTTCATGGATGCCTTCTCTGGGTACAACCAAATCCTAATGCACACATCCGACCAGGAGGACACATCATTTATTACCGACCGAGGTACTTACCATTACCGGGTAATGCCGTTCGGATTGAAGAATGCTGGGGCCACTTATCAGCGGCTGGTTAACACCATTTTCCATCACCAAATAGGCCGGAATATGGAAGTCTACGTCGACGACATGCTAGTCAAAAGCAAATACTCCTCCGACCACCTCACTGATTTACGAGAAACCTTCACCACCCTGCGCAAGTACCAGATGAAGCTCAACCCAGAGAAGTGCGCGTTCGGCGTAGGATCTGGCAAATTTTTGGGTTTTATGGTCAGCCAACGCGGCATCGAAGCTAACCCTGAGAAGATCAAAGCCTTGGTCGAGATGCAGTCACCTCGGACGGTCAAAGAAGTTCAGAGGCTCACCGGCCGAGTGGCGGCCCTTAACCGCTTCATCTCCCGCGCGACAGATAAGTGCTTGCCCTTCTTCAAAGTCCTTCGGCAGACCTTTGAATGGACAACTGAGTCCGAAGAGGCCTTCCAACAGTTAAAGCAATGCATGGCTAACCCCCCCTTCTCTCTCAAGCAATCACGGGTGAGCCTCTCTTTCTCTACCTAGCAGTATCAGAAACCGCAGTCAGTGCGGCTCTCCTCCGAGAAGATGGCTCAGTCCAACGACCGGTCTATTACATTAGCCGAGCTCTCAGGGGCGCGGAGCAGAACTACCCCTTGCTGGAAAAACTATCCCTGGCCTTGGTCATTGCCTCTAGACGACTCCGTCCATACTTCCAAGCCCACTCCATAGTGGTCCTCACCGACCAGCCCCTGAAGAAGGTCATGCAGCAACCGGAACTCTCAGGCAGATTGATGCAGTGGTCAGTAGAACTCAGCCAGTTTGACATCTCTTACCGCCCTCGGACAGCAATCAAAGGGCAAGCTATAGCTGATTTCATCATGGAATTCACTAAACCGACCCCGACCACCACACCCCCGCCCTTACCAACTCCAACAGAGCCAGAAGATCCTCATTCCTGGACTCTCAATGTTGATGGGTCGTCCCGAAGAGAAGGAAGCGGTGCCGGCATCATCCTCACCTCTCCTGAGGGCGGTCACTTCAAATGTGCCCTCCGTTTCCTGTTTGAAGCAAGCAACAATGAAGCCGAGTATGAGGCATTAATAGCAGGACTCCGCCTCGCCAAGGACATAGGGGTCAGCCACCTCCGAGTTTTCAACGACTCCCAACTCGTCGTCGGTCAAATGACGGGGGACTTTGACGCCAAGGACGATACGATGCGAGCCTACAGAGACCTGGCACTCCCCCTTGCTCGCCTCTTCAATACCTTCCACATCAGACATATTCCTCGGGCAGACAACTCCAAAGCAGACGAGATGGCTCAGTTGGCTTCAGCTGACCATCCTACTCTCAGCCATGATGTCCGCATAGAATACCTACACCACCCGGCCGTTTCACCGAGTCTACAAGCTATACAATACATTCATAATGAACCTATCCCATGGGCATCCGACATCCTCCTATTCCTGACCACAGGAGCACTCCCAGAGGACCAGCAGCAGGCTTCCAAAGTCCGATCCCGAGCGTCCAATTACGTCATTATCGACGACATATTGTACAAACGCGGTTTCTCCCGGCCATACCTACGCTGCCTCAATCCAGCGCAAGCAACTTACGTAATGCAGGAGATCCATGAGGGGATTTGTGGCAATCACTCAGGAGGCAGATCCCTTGCCCAGAAGGTACTCCGTACTGGGTATTTTTGGCCAACACTCAGTCAGGATACGACTGACTTCGTGCTCAAATGCGACAAATGCCAACGCTTCGCCAACATCCCTCATGCTCCTCCTACAGAGTTAATCACACTCTGCAGTCCTTATCCGTTTGCCAAATGGGGGATTGACCTGGTCGGTCCCCTTCCCACCGGTCGAGGTCAGACCAAATTCGCAATCGTTGCCATCGATTACTTCACCAAGTGGGTCGAAGCTGAACCCCTTGCCACAATCACCGAGCGGAACACGACCAGGTTTATTTGGCAATCGATCATTTGCCGATTTGGCATCCCTCAAGCCATCATCTCTGACAATGGCAAACAATTCGATAACGCGAAGTACAGAAAATTTTGTGCAGATCTCCAGATCCAACCGTGCTTCTCCTCCCCCGGTCACCCCCAGGCAAACGTCCAAGTTGAAGTCACCAACCGTTCCCTTCTCAAAATCATCAAAACCAAGCTCGAAGCTGCTAAAGGCCTTTGGGCCGAGGAACTGCCCAATGTACTCTGGGCTTACCGAACCACTGCTCGCACCCCCACCGGCGAAACCCCTTTTCGCTTAACATATGGCGCTGAGGCGGTTATCCCGGTAGAGGTCGGCCTCCCCACTCCTAGGGTTTTACATCCGGATCTGGCCTCAGCCGAAGAGCTCCATCGAACACACCTCGATCTAGTCGAAGAGCTCAGAGAAACCGCTGCTGTCAGACTGGCTTCTTACCAGCAGAAAATGAGAACACACTACAACCGCCGAGTCCGACCTCGAGAGTTCTCTGTGGGGGATCTTGTCTTACGAGAAGTGACTCTCGCCACAAAGAATCCAGCCGAGGGCAAACTGGCAGCCAAATGGGAGGGCCCCTACATCGTCAAAGCCCGACCACGACCAGGCACTTACCGACTCCAAGACATGGAAGGCCGAGACCTGCCCCATCCCTGGAATGCAGAACATTTGAAGCGTTACTATCAATAAGTTCATATTTTTGTATTACCAATATTGTTGTATTCCCCTTTTCTTTATATATAACGCAAATTCCGATTGCAGATCTACACTTTCATAATTCAAATGTTTGTATGACGATCCCATAACATTGCCACCGACAGAAATTCAAAACTTCAAAGCCTCGGCCAGACCGAGCACGTCAAAGCCTCGACCAGACCGAGCACGTCAAAGCCTCGGCCAGACCGAGCACGTCAAAGCCTCGACCAGACCGAGCACGTCAAAGCCTCGACCAGTCCGAGCACTCAAAAGCCTCGACCAGTCCGAGCACTTCAAAGCCTCGGCCAGACCGAGCACTCAAAAGCCTCGGCCAGACCGAGCACTCGAAGCCTCGGCCAGACCGAGCACTCAAAGCCTCGGCCAGTCCGAGCACTTCAAAGCCTCGACCAGACCGAGCACGTCAAAGCCTCGACCAGTCCGAGCACTCAAAAGCCTCGACTAGTCCGAGCACTTCAAAGCCTCGGCCAGACCGAGCACTCAAAAGCCTCGGCCAGACCGAGCACTCGAAGCCTCGGCCAGACCGAGCACTCAAAGCCTCGGCCAGTCCGAGCACTCAAAAGCCTCGGCCAGACCGAGCACTCGAAGCCTCGGCCAGACCGAGCACTCAAAGCCTCGGCCAGTCCGAGCACTTCAAAGCCTCGACCAGACCGAGCACTCAAAAGCCTTGGCCAGACCGAGCACTTCAAGGCCTCGGCCAGACCGAGCACTTCAAAGCCTCGGCCAGACCAAGCACTTCAAAGCCCCAGCTAGACTGAACACTCGACCGAGCACTCCAAAACCAAACAAGGCTACATTTTTCACACTTGGTCACATTTTGAAACTTCCCCATAACACTTACTTACTCTCACTTTCATGTTTACACTCTCACTCGTCCGTTTTGAAACCTCCTCATAACACTTACATTTTTCACATTCACTTTCAAATTTACGCTTAACTGTCTAGCTACTACTTGTAACTTACCCTTTATCCTCATTTGTGGACTTTTACTGCACAAAATTTCTTACTCATTTTTACTGCACAAGGTTTTTATTCATTTTTGCTGCACAAACAGTCAGCTGCCAACAGACACAAAATAACATTCGTACACAAATTCATCTTAACCAAACCCTTCATTTATTTATTCATTCACTCATCGAATTACAATGTATAAAAAAAAAAAAAAAAAACAATGAACAAAAATTACAATGTATACACTTAACCAAACCCCACAAAGCACGCCCAGCCCTTCTTCTCCTTGGCTACTCTTCCTCGCTGGATGCTAGATCCTCTTCTTCAACGCCTTCGTCCAGGGGGGTCTGGGCCACATCATCCTCGCCTATTGTCACACTACTCAGGTCCAAGTCTGGAAACAGCTCCTCAGCTCTACGCTTGAACATTTTCCAACCGCTGTCCCAGTACTCGGCCATTTCATGCTTATAGAAGTCGGACTGCTGGAAGCTTTCAATCACCTCTGATTCTGTCCTACCTCCAGCAGTCTTCCTTGACGGGCCCACCCCCCCAGGCTCTTGACCAGCCAGACTCCTGGCGACAGCAGCATCCACCACCATTTGAAATTCGGAGGACCCTTTATACTGCTCCACTGCTGCGACGCATAGATCAGGGTAGGCCGCCTTTTCAGACGCCGCCTTCGCCCTCTCCTCGTCCAGATCCCTTTGCAGAGCCACCCTTCCAGCAGCTGCCGTCGCCCTCTCCTCTTCCATCCCCTTCCTCAGACTCTCTAGCTCCGCCGCCATCTTCACCTTCTCCATCTCCCATTCCCTCAGAAGCCTCCCCTTGTCCTCCTCTGCTCTGGTGCGCTCCTCCCCCAGCTCCTTCAGCAGGTCTCCAATTCTGGAGTCCGCTTCATTCTTCTGCCTGACCAGCTCTTCATTGCTGGTCATAGCCTCCTCGTGCCTCTCGACCGCCACCGCGCAGGCCTTCTCGGACTCTTCCAACTTTTTCTGCTCACCAGCCAGTTGGAACTCCAGCGACACAACCTTACGGCGTGTGTCCTCCAGTTCCAACTTAACTACTGGCAGGTCGGCATAGGCAGTCTCCCAGTCGGCACTGTCCTTCCTCAACTTGGCCAGCTGAGCCCTGGCCTCCTCAGCCTTCAACTTGGCGGCCCCAGCTTTCCTGAGAAGAGCCCCCGCCAAGGTAGTCACCTCCATTTGGGCGGAGCATAACCCCCTCAGCAGGTCGGCCTCACCATACCCAGATGCCGCGCGCAGAGCTCCTTCGTCCACAATCTTCACCAGGCGGTCGGCTCCCGCCCTGGCTGGGCCTTCTTCTCCCTCCATCCTCCCAGCTACCGCGCGCGCATGATAAATAGCCGTGGCCACACGAACCCCCCCTTCCTAGGGGTCGGGCCTCCTTTGAACCTGTTCCCTCCCGCTCAGCGCCGCCTCCCCCACCCCAGCCTCCGCTTGTACTGGTGGACCCACCTCCACAACCTCCACCGTTGGGATGATCTCCACTTCCTCTGGGGCGTCCTTTGCCGCAGGGACCTCTGCATCCGTTGGGGCCACCTTCGCCCTCTTGGCCCCAGACTCCTCTGCAGCCTCCTCTGGGGCCCCCCTCTTCCTCTTCTCCTTCTTTTTCTTCATGACCGTCACCCCCTCTCTGGCCTTTTCCTTTACAAGGTCTACAGGCGGCGGAAGCGGCTCAAAGCTGCCCAAGTCTTTCTCCCCCAAAGGCTTAGGGCGCGGTCGGATCCTCTCCCGCGAGAGCGGTTCAGCCGGTCGGTCCCTCTGCGCCTCTATCAACTTCGCAGCCTTGGCCATAATGGCTCGATCCTCCATCTCCTGTACTCTTCTCCTCTCTTCCAACTCCCCCCGGCCGAGGTCTCCACCTTTCGGCTGCGGTCCCAGCCCCGCCTCAAACAGTGCAGACGGCTGGACAAGATCGTCCCATCTGGCTTTCTCTCTCTCTCTCCACTCCCTCACTTTCTTCACCCTCTCTTCCGCCACCACCCCCAGCCTAGACTCCATCGACCGATTTGGCACCTTCCAGATGGTGCGCACACCCATCCCCCCATTAACTGACACGAAAAACCACCGTGGCCGCCACCCCTTGATCGACGTAGGCAGCCCTGCCACCAACCCCCTGCCCATCACCGCCTGTAGGGTGACCCACGTTTCTTGCTGCCCCGACGCTTTGTAACATGAGAAGAACTCGTCGATCGTCATGGCCTCTCCTCCATTCGCCTTAGGCCACGCACTCGCACAAGCCATCAGAATCTTCCACGCATTGGGCATCAACTGCCCCGGCGCTACCTCCAGGCGATTTAGCACATCAACCACCACTTGAGGCAATGGCAGCCTCAGCCCCCCTTTCAGCGCCTCCTCGTACAGGGAAAACTCCCCTGGCTTCACCATAGACGGCCTTTCCTCTGGCGTCGGCAACCGTAAATCTACCTCCGCCGGAATCTGGTATCGCTCCCTAATCGCCTCCAAATCCGCCACCGTGAGTGTGGATCTGTCCGCCTTAGTGTGCCACTGCCCCGACTCCACCTGGTTTAATGGCTTTGGGGCCAATATCAAGGCCGATGCCTCTGTCCTGTACTGCGCTGCTAACTCCTCCCCATCATCGTCCCCCAACGGGTCTACCCTCACGTTAACTACTCCTTCTTGTGCCATTTCTAGGGCTTGCTCACAAAACACTTCTGACGCAGACACAAGAAAGTTGAGAGAATGCTACACAGATATGTCGCACGCCGTGAAGGAGTTGGATATTTTGAGTTCTTGTACCACGGTAAGTGAAATACATTATACCTAAAACCTACGGTTTTGCCCGTATTCCAGGGATCCACATTAATTTTCGCCCGTTTCAAAACCTTTCAAATCAACCGCCAAAACCGCCTTTTCAAAACTCTTGTACCACGGTAAGTGAAATGCATTATACCTAAAACCTACGGTTTTGCCCGTATTCCACGGATCCACATTAATTTTCGCCCGTTTCAAAACCTTTCAAATCAACCGCCAAAACCGCCTTTTCAAAACCCCCCGTGACCTATCGCTTCATTTCCTGCCCCAACGCTTCATCTTCCCCCACGACACTGCCACGTGTGTGGCCACGATGCACTGTCCCCTCCCCTTACCCTGTCTTTTCCATTTTCACATCAGCACCTTTTTGAACTCCACGCCGCCCTGGTCGGCACACCTCACGGCCGACCCCTCCCGCTCGGCTACCCTCGTGGTCGGCACGTCTCACGGTCGACCTCTCCTGCTCGGTCACCCTCGTGGTCGGCACGCCTCTTGGTCGACCCCTCCCGCTCGGTCACCCTCGTGGTCGCCCCGCCTTACGGTCGACCCCTCCCGCTCGGCCACCCTCGTGGTCGGCCCGCCTCACGGTCGACCTCTCCCGCTCGGCTATCCTCGCAGTCGGCACACCTTCCAGTCGGCCTCTCCACTCGTTTCACACAAATCACATAGCACTCATGTGAAAGATTTGGTAGAATATTTAGTAATTCGTTTGAGGTCTATAACATTTTCTTTTATCAATTTATACTCTATTAAATTTTAATTAAAATTTTTTGAGCCTTCAAGTTTCATTAAATTTTTAATAGTCAGAATCAAATAATAGTTGTTCATCATTTATGATTATCTATAAAGGAACATGATGATTTGACATTTATTTTTATTTTCAAAACTTTAAAACACCAACTTTTAAATTGAAAAAATTAAAAAATATATTATCTGCCAAAAAAAAAAAGGAAAAAATTGAATTATTTTTTGTGCAAAACTAAAAATTTTGTATCTATAAAGGAACATGATGATGGAACATCGATGTGCAAAATTGGAAAAAAATAAAAAAATAAAAACTTGAAAAAATAAAAAAACTGATAATATTCTTAGTTTTAAAACTAAAAAAAAAGGGTTAATATTTTCGGTTTTATTGGATAGTTGAATCAAACCAATAAGTAGAAGGGCAACAACGTTTAATCTCATGCTCTATTTTTTTTTTCCATCGGTTAGTGAAATAATTATCTAAAACATTAATATGCAAAATTGATAATGTTCTTAATTTTAAAAATTAGAAAAAATTGATAATATTTTTAGTTTTATTAAATAAGACTTATTGGTTTAAAAAACTTAAATATGACTTAAACTATCATAATATTTGTAAATAGTGACATGGATAGGCCCACAAGGCATACGGCCCACAGCAAACCACCCCGAACCCATCGCTTGGGGCCAATGGCACAACCCGGTTGACAAGGCCCAGAACAGCTGGAGGCCACCTAGACATGAAGGGCCAACGGCATTTAGGCACACGGCAGGTGGGACACGGGCCACATCAACAGACAAAGATCTGCAGAGTTATTATCACAACACATCACCATTAATGCAACCCATCACAGCATTTATTACAACAGCACTCCCCGCCGGAACAGAGCCTCCATCACCCTAAACAAGATGAGCTATGGCACAGGCTTTCGGCGAAAAAAAGCACGTCACAGGAGACAGGAAAAATGATGACAAAAGGATATAAGCAAGGATAAGAGGAAAGAAAAAGGTTAAGTTATCTCTCTCTTGATCTCTCGATATACAGTTTTTTCATACTCTGCTCTACTAATTCTTGCACCGGAGGGTTCACTGGGGGACTACCCCGTTCCCCCCTGAACTTGCATGCAGGTCATCTGACGGAGTCTCCTTCTTGAGCCGGAGCCTGAAGAGCCTGGGCCGGTCCGACCCATCCACCCGAGAATCGATACCTCATCAAATAGGAATTTTAAAAAATTGACACATTAATCAATATTAAAATCATAATAAAATTACAATTTCGATATGTGCCTGTAAAATCATAATGTAGGTGAATATTACTCAATGTCCTGATTGATGAATGATTCTTTCATTAACATCAACCCAGTTAGAAGAAAACAATATAACTTGTATCAACCAAGAATGACACATAGGAAGCCCTCGTTTCGGAACAGGCATTTTTAGTGATTTTTTAATTTTTTAATTAAAATATAATGTAAAAAAATTAATATATTTGAGAGAATTTTTTGACTTTTTATGAAAAGATGTGTAAAAAGTAGAGTGAAAAGAGAATCTTTGACTTTTTTGTATGAGTTATTGGCTTTTTAATTCTTTTAGTGACTTTTTAATTTTTTGATTAAAAAAGCCACTCGCCAAACGAGGCCTTAGTAGACTATGCTACTATATTCCATATTAATAAATTTTACAAAAAAAAAAAATAACAGACAAAATTTGGAAATTGAGTTGGCTTTTTAATTTTTTGATTATTTTAGCATGAGCTAAAAAGCCTCGTTTGAGAAAGATTTTTTTGACTTTTTGTGAAAGAAAAAATGTAATGATTATGAATTGAATGTGATGTTTTATCTTATTGAACTAAAAAATCTATTTTATTTTTTTTATGTCTATTTTAACAAAAAAAAACCCGAACCTCAAACTTCCCAAACATAGGCAAAGAAATCCTACCTATTACCATGATGTAATTTTGTTCATACACTTATCCCAACAGTATCAATCAATATTAAAATCATAATAAAATTACAATTTCCATATATATCAACTACGAGTCAGGTAAATATAGGTAAAACCATAATGTAGGTAAATATTACTCAATGTCCTGATTAATGAATGATTCTTTCATTAATATCAACTACTACAGACCCTAACAAAAAAATCATCATAAAAGTAAATGAATAAAATTACACTTGCTAAAAATCAAACGGCAACTCCGACAAATCAGTTGGATTTAGTAAATTAGGGTGAAAGAAACCATATTTACGAAGGATCTGATTATTAGCAAAATTTAACGCCTTCTCCATCCCAAATCCGCAAGAATCACCAGCATATGCCGGATTATGATCTCCATTACAATGTTGACATCCCGTAAAATGCGTGATAAACGGTCTCCTCCAACCATCTTTCCCATAGCCCGCATTTTTTAGATACGGTTCCCTCACCACAGCGTAACCCTCGGTCTCTGTCTCCGCTCGTCTTCTCCTTAATTCATGCACCTTCTTCTCTATTCTAACATAACTCTCCGTGACATTATCAATTGTCCCCACTATATCAAGCCAATATCCTTGGAAATAGTACTCACCCTCTATGTAAATCTTATCCGCCCATTTCTCTCTCTCTTTTAATAACAAATAAACCAGACCCGATTGATCGTCTGATCCTGGAAACATCTTATCAGGAAGCGTTGATCTCTGAATCTGGCCCCACTTCTCGAAATCCGGGGTTTGTGGGCCCATGCTCGCCCATACTTGCATGAAATCCATGGACCATTGACAATTTCTGATCAGAAACACACCGGCATTCACACTCACCCAACTTTTTTCCTCATAGATCAAGTGGGCCCAACCATGCACCACCAGATTATGATCTCTGTACCTCTTCAGTGGAAGCTTAAATTCCATATCTGTGAACACAGCGTCCGAGTCGACCCACCAGATCCACTCGGCTTCCGGGTGGGCCACCATCGCGGCCCGAATAAGTGGTAACTTGGCCCAATAAGAGCGCATATTCGGGTGTAGGAAGGTGTTGCTGTAGAACACATCGTAGCCGTGGATTCGGCAATAGTCAACCTTATTCTTGAAAAATCTCAACATCAGATGGTCACCTCTTGGGTTCTTGCAAGGCGACGGCTGTGATCCTGTGACGAGTAGAATCCGATCGCCGTCGCTGCCGGCGGCGAACGACGGGTGGTGGAGGAGCCACTCTCGCCGCTTCTCGTCCCAGTTCTCGATGGGCTTTTCTATGGAGTAACTGAGAGTTGGGTCGTCGTAGAATGTGGGGTTGGCTGGGTCGTGGCGGAGGTCCACGGCGGCGCGTGAACGGGGGTTGCAATATTGGGTGGAGGTGACACCGTCGGAAGCCGATACGTGTTTTGGTGATTTGGTGGAGGTAGACAAAGGGTGGGTGAAGAACCAGAGAGCACAAACCATGAGAGCCATCGTAGCTCCGATGAGGAGGAGAGAGAGGGAGCGTGAGGGCTTGATTTGAAGTGGGTTTTTTGCCATGGTTGAATTGAAGGGTGAGGTGTCTCCGGCGAGATCACAGTAGTGGGCAAGAAGGAAGAAGAAGAAGAAGAAGAAGAAGAAGAAGGGTCATGGGGAATTATAATGAAAGATTGGATTAGGAGGAAGTGTCTCATTGGTTGTCATTTTAATAGTTAATGTGGAGTATCTGGAAGTAAAATATTTTAGGGAAACAATTATAAATATGTGCATATATATATATATATATATTAGGATATTTAGGCCAAAAGTTTAAATTATATTTTTGTTTGGTCAAAAGTTCAAATGTCAAAATATGAGTGATTTTACTTACACCACAAAATAAATTCCATATATCTATTTTCCTTTTACACCATATCTAAAAATTCCTCTTTTAACACTTCTCATAATGCCAAACTTATCCTCATCTTTTTCATCCCAAGATTCCAAACCTAAGTCTTCCGACTATCACTTCCAATAGCTACTTCATCTCTGGCAGCCATTGTCACTACCTTCACAGTCTTTCCACCACCGCGATCACCACTGTCTTAACCACCACATTCGCAACCATCACCGCTGTAGCCACCGCTTTCTCCATCATTCCATTGCCGTGACCATCACTATCGCCTTAACCACCCCATTCTACAAACACTTTCAAATTTGCTTCTCCACTACCGCAATCCACTACTAGAGTAAGAGACAGACAGACAGACAGACAAAAAGAGATGAAATCTAGAATTGGGTTTTCGGATGAAAAAAAAAAAAAAAAGAGAAGGAGAATGAGGGCAGCGACGGGAAGGAGATGGGGGTAACGAAGAACCGCTACAACCACTTCCTTCTACAACACTTTCATATATACGTCCCCATCACTGCAATGCACCACCATCGATGCCTTATTTCTACGAGAGAAAGAGACAGACAGAGAGAGGAAAACCTAGGGTTAGGTTTTTTAGATCTGGAAGAGGAATAAAAAGAAGAAAATTGAGAAGGAGAATGAAGGCGGCGCAGTGAGGTAGTGAAAGACTAGGCAACGATGGTTGGTGGTGAAGAGCTAGCCAGCGGTGAAGGGCTAATAGAGATGGTGGTGATGTGGTGTAATGAAAAATTAAGGTTACGTTTGGTAGAGTTTTGTAAATATGATTTGAGAGTATGAGTTGTATTTTGAGTTTGTGAGTTGTGTAATTATGATTTGAATGCAGAAAATTTGTTTGATTATGGTTTTTGAATAGAGTGCTGAACTGTATGTAGAATTGAGTTTTGAAAGCTTGATGTGACATGTGAAATAAGAAAATTTGTTTGGTGATGAGTTTTCACAATAGTTTTCAAAACTTAATTTAACCTATAATTGATAATCAAATACATAACTCATAACTCGATATCTGTATTTTTGATCAACAGTCATAACCAAACTATTTTTAAAATACTCAAATAAAAAAAATGATTTTTTTCAATTAATTGTTTTTAAGTAATTTTTTTGAATAATTTTTTTTTCAAATAACTTCTATGTCAATTATTTTATATCAATTATTTTTCTGTCAATTCATTTTTTAGGCTGTACAAACATTAAAAATATTTAGAAAATTAAAATATTAAAAATATTTCGAAAAATAAAATATTAAAAATATTTCGAAAAATAAAATATTAAAAATATTCTGAAAATTAAAATATTAAGAATATTAAAAATATTCCGAAAATCAAAATATTAAAAATATTCTGAAAATCATTTACAATTAAAATATCAAAATATTAAAATCAAAATATTAAAATATTTTTATGAAAATTAAAATATTAAAAATATTCCTATAAAATAAAATAAAATATTTAAAATAAAAAAAATTTAAATAAAAATTAAGTTATTTTTGAGTTTTGAAAATAGTTTTGAGTTGTATGTTTGGTTATGAGTTTTGAAAAGTAATGATTATAGTTTGAAATGAGTTTTAAGAAATGGGTGTAGAATTATGATTTGAAAGCTGTAACTAAATACCACACTCAAATCAGTGGTGGAACTATGTTTTGAAATCTAAATTAAACAGAGCCTAAGGTTTTTAAAATTTAAGAAAGAATGATATTTTAGTAATTTTATACCAGAATTGAAATATAATAAAAAAAAAATTAAAATTGAATGGCGTAAGAAGTTTATTTGGTGGTGTAAGTAGAATCACTTTTAAAATATTTTATCTAAATGGACAAGTTCAAGCAAAATGACTAACATATCCTTCTTTATATATATCATTACACAGTTCTAAAACTCTAACACTATGTTTGGATTGAGTGATTTAGAAAGAAAAGAAAAGAAATGGAATGATATGAATTTCTCTTATTTATTTGGATAACCTAAGTAGAGAGAAATGAGAAGAAATAGAGAGAAACTCATTTCTCTTATAAGACTCATTTTCAATCTTCCCAAAAGTAGAGAGATTGAGAGAGAAAAGAAACTACTATTTTAATAATATCAATTTTGTCCCTATAAAAATAAAAGAAATAAAATGATTGAAAATATAAAAAGATTATTTTGGTAATATAATATAAAATAATTTCTTTTCTTTTTTCTTAATAAAATCTAATCAAACAAGAATAAAAAAATTATAATCATTTCTTTTCTTTTATTTATTTCTTATCCAAATAAAAATAAGAAAAATCACAACCATTTCATTTCTTCTCCTTCCTCTTATTACTTGAGTAATTATTAAGTCACACTTCTTCCCTCTCGAGCCGTTGTCTCTCTCTCTCTCTCTCTCTCTCTCTCTCTCTCTCTCTTTCTTCACTTTCGGCCTCGTTACCCCCGCGGCTTTACCGCTAATGCCGCTGTTGTGGTGGTGGCCATGGATGCTGCCTCCGCTACTTCTTCTTCCAATTGAGTTGCGAAGGAGGAGGAAAGAGAAATAGAAGAACCACAACTGTTAATGTAAATTGTAAATAATAAATCACCACTCCACTACCACCCACTCCACCTACCACCTCCACTTCACTCCACCTACCACCTACACCTACTACCACATTTTCTTCTATATATATGATCATTGTAAACATAACAATACATATCAATCAATAATATTAATCATAATACATACAATTTATTCTCTCTGTAATTCTCTCTATCAATTTATCTTACACCACAACTGACGTCTTTCTTTCTCTTTTCATTCACCTTTAGCCCCGTCGCCATCGCAGCTTCGCTGCCACCGCCGCCGCTGTGGCGGTGGCCATGGGTGCTACCACCGCTACTTTTTTGTCCACTGAAGTTGCGAAGGGAAGAGAGAGAGAGAGAAACAGGACCGCACCAAAGCTGCGGGAGCGCCACCGTCGCACCATCACCAGTTACATGCTCCGCCGAAACGTCGCCACGGATACCAACATTGATGACTTTGATTCCGGCGTTGCACTTCTCATGACTCTTCTGTCTCCTATTGCTTCAGATTTGGTGGCCGATCTACGCGATCCATGCCACCACCACCTTCTCTCTCTCTCTCTCTCTCTCTCTCTCTCCAGTGGTTGTTGCTGTTGAGGTCCCCTTTGTTGTTGTTGTAGTTTGAAACTTCAGATTTGATCTTGTAGAAGTTAGATCTGCTATACATATGTGTGAGTCAATCTATTTGAACTAGTTTCAAACTTTAGATTTAAGTTTTTGGAGGTGTTGATTGGTCTGAGTTAGTAATGATGGTGAATCAGAAGATAGCATTGTGTTATTGTTAATTGAATTGGTTTGGTGACTTGGGTTGGGTTGGGTGTATGTATAGTATGTGTATGTATGAGACAGATATGGAAAAAAATTGATGATGATGATAGTGATTGCAACATATAAACAAAAAATATTGACACAAATTTTGGGCAGATAGAAAAATAATTGAACAGATAGATATAAAATTAATAGATAAATAGAATTTATGAGAAAAAATTGAACAGTTAAATAGAATTTAGGAGAAAAATTGAACAGATAGTCAAAAAATTTGAATAAATAGACAAAAAGAAACTAAATATGTAGATATAAATGTGAACAGATAGTTAATAAAAAGTTAAACAGATAAAAAAAAGTCAAATGGTAAAATTGAAAACAAAATATCTTCTCATCAAACTATTTCAGAAAGCGTGGACTTTTTACCAATAAAAAATATGTACTGAATTTAATGTTTTATACCCTTATTAAATTAGATTTATCACTAATTTTTTCTATATTTTATAAGTGATGCTAGAAACACGAAGACTAAGCATAGAAGGGATAAAAATGTCTAATAAATGGTGAGTCTCACTCAAAATCTTTACCTTTTGTAAGATAGTATATTTTTTGAGCAAAACTCTCTCATTTTTTATAAACAAAGGTGCCATGTATCACAAAATTGTTTAAATAAATATTCGAAAAAGGGACAATTGAAATTCATTTTGTGGGTCTTACTATTTAAGAATTAATGTATCATAAAAAAATTAAGTTATTAGACTTTATCATTTACAACATTTACAAGTATCAAGATATTACATTAAATAGTAATTTAACACCACAAAAAAAAAAAAAAACCCAATGACAAATAAATTATAATTTTTTTATTTATTTTTGATAGAAATTAACCCCTAACATCTCAATTGAGAGTACATATAGGAACAAACAACTGAACTAGCGGGACAACAAATAATCTAAAAATATTAAAATATATAGACTAATACAAAAAGGTAGTGGTTTTGGTCCAGTCTAAGATCAGATTGGACCGTGTTGTTGGGTCCGTGGAGGTCCACCACGGGTCCCGTTTTGATAATCCGAACTGTTCAATGTGTAAAACTCGTCAAGTACTGTATGCTTGTAAAAAATCACGTTGATCGGATATCGATAGCTATATAAACAAAACAATTTTTTATCAACCGTTAATTGTTTCACCGTCCATTTTTTTATACAAAACTGATTTGATCACATTGCTATTGATATCCGATCAACGTGATTTTTTACAACCATGTAGTACTCAACGAGTTCTACACATTGAACGGTTCGAATTATCAAAACGGGCCCAAAAAATAGGCCCCATTGGCCGAACTGGACAGATCCAGTCTTGATCTCAACTTGGGACAAGCTGGACCCTACAAAAAAGGGTAAATTAGGCTGACTTCTCGTGAGGTTCGAAAAAAAATGGTAACACCCACAATTTTAACATAATTATTCTGACTTTTTTTTTAGTGAGGCTAAATAGACTGAAACTAATCTAGATGATACAAAATACAAAAATAAACAACATAAAGTATAAATTTTTATGTAAAAATATGACATTACTTTTTCGTTCATGTAACTAACAAATTATTGATAAAAATAAGATTAAATGTTATATGGGTTAAAATTTAAAGGGAGCTCAATATAATTATGTTAAAAATATATAATTTATTGCATTTTTTATAGATATCAAGAGAGCTCAGTATAATTTACACTTAAAATAACAAAAAAATTAAAATGGACCCACAAACAAATATAATAAAATTTTATGTATTCTATGTTTGATTTTATGATTATTTTTTTTTCATAATACAACTATCAAGAAATATCTTAATTTGTTCCAATTAAAGAAGTAGACTAATGACACTAAAAAATTTCAATTTGATATTTCAAAATGGAAGATAACAGGCATAAATAGTTTAAAATAATGAAATGGAAAAGGGTAAATTACAAATACACCTCTTGAGACTTGCTTAAAATACGAATTGCTTCATGTTGTTTGGGAAATTACAAATGCCTCTCTATCAGAATTTTTTATTTGACAGAATTAATTAAAAAAGTAAAATTTCTAACTGTTCACCTATACAATAATAAAATTATCTGAATTATCAATTGAAACAAAATTTTAATATTATTAAAAATTATTAATTAACTTGATAACTTATTAATAAAATGATCTTTTGTTATGAAATTAGAAATTTTAAGGGTCATAATGTAATTTCTACAATTACAGAGAGTAATTTATAATTTAAAAATAAACTTTTGAGGATGTATTTGTAATTTAGCCGAAGGAAAAAGAAGCCTCTTTTGTTTTATTATCAAAGAAAGAAAATAAATTGGAGTAAACTCCACATTCAGAGTATTCGGACCTGAAAGCACATTCTGAATTTCTGAATGACCAAATATTCGAAAGAAATAAACCAATTAGTCTAAAATGTCTGCCAAACAGTGTAGGACTTTTCTTACAGGACTTCCTATAAGTTTTATGAGAAAATTGAACCAAACTTCAAGTTCCAGTGTCACGTGCTTAGTGATTACACAGACGATTTGCTCATTAACTAAAATCTTTTTTTAGCTATAATGGCCAACAAGCTCTCGTAGCTCAGTTGGTTAGAGCACCCGTTTAGTAAGCGGGAGGTCTTGAGTTCGACTCTCAACGAGAGCATTTGTTTTTTGGTTTTTCCAGCCGCTTAGACTCTTCAATGTGCCGTAAAATCCGCGGACTTATGTGTGTTTTTTTTTTTCAACAATGATTTAGACCACTAAAAAATACAACACTAATAGCACTAATACATTGGGGATGACAAAAAAAAATAAATAAAAATAAAAACAAGGCATAGAAAGTGGGCAGAGCCCACTGCCACATCATTAGTGCTCCTTTTAGTGATCCCTTTTTAGTGCTCCCAAGCATTTTTTTTTTTTTTTTTTCACACTAGTATGAACTTTTCATTATTTTGTTTAGAAAAACGCACCAAAAAAAAAACTGTCAGGCCTCCATCTCTCTCAATTACCAAGAGGGTATGGTTTCTGTCCAGTCTGGGATCGGATTAGATCGTGATGTTGGGCTTATGGGGGCCCACTACAAGTTCCGTTTTGATAATCTGAACCGTTTAATGTGTAGAAATCGTCGAGTACTATATTTTTTTAAAAAATCACGTTGATCGGATATCGATAAATATGTGATCAAAACAGTTTTTTGTCAACCGTTAATTTGTTCACCGTCCAATTTTTTTAATATGAAACTGATTTGATCATATAGCTATCGAAATCCGATCAACGTGATTTTTTACAGACATATAGTACTTGACGAGTTCTACACATTGAACGGTTCAGATTATCAAAATGAGACCCGTGGTGGGCCCCCACAGACCCAACAGCACGGTCTAGTCCGATCCCGAACTGGACAGAAGAACCCAAGAATTATCACTCTCTCTCTCTCTCTTACATGTTTGGTCTGTAGAATGGGTTTTGTATTTTTTTTTGGGGTTAATTCGCAGATTTTTGTGGTTTCTTGTTTTTTTTCTTTTTCTTTTTTTTCCACACTAATATGAACTTTTCATTATTTTGTTTTTAAAAATGAAAAAAGCTTGGGACCCCTAATTTGGGACTCTCATGACCTCCAAATATGTGTAATTGGTCTATGTGTGTTTTTGTTTATTTGTTTGTTTGTTTTTTTTTTTTTCCCTCTCACATAGGATGATGTGGAGGTTGCGGGGGTAGAGTTTTTATGAGAGTCTCAATCATTGCTCTTTAAAAAAAATACACACACAAAAAAAAAAAAAATGTCAAGCCTCCATCTCTCTCAATTAACAAAAGCTTTTTCTTATATGTCTTGTTTGACAATTACATACTTTAGTTAAAAAGTCGTATAAATTATCATATCACTCTCTCAACTTTTTTACATATATTTTCATTAAAAGTTAAAAAATTATTAAAATAATTTATTCACAAACGAGGCTTTAGTCAGTATAATATGAGTTTTTTTTTATATATTTATTTGTATAATAAGACTCTTTCTCTCTCTCTCTCTCTCTTACATACGGAATGAGGCACAGTTATGACTCAAAGCCTTCGTAATGTCTCTGAATATTTTATCTCATGTCTATACATTTTGTATTTGGTACTTTTTTTAATACTAGTTTTCAAGAAGAAAATGGAAGTTAAAGCCACAAAAAATATTATTGATGCAATCAAGGAGCAAACCATCTTGTCAGGTTTTTTTTATCCATCAAAGTCGAGTTGTTTTTAATTTATTTTTCAAACTCATGTTTGTGAAACTGGAAAACAAGTTACAATCAATTTGTATTGAAAAACATATGATTTAACACAATCCAATTTTGGTATTAAAAAATAAAAATAAAAATACAACAACAACTAATTCGATAGTCGTCCCTAAATCAGTTTCAAACTGGATGCCCGCCGGCCCAAAGTTCTGTCACAGTGATTGTCCGTTTCTCAATTCACAGAACCAATGTTTCAAAAAACAGAAATAGTCACAAAATCAAACTGATAACAATGTGAATAAACTTCAGCAGAACTGAAGATTCTGCTAAAACAGTTACGCCCATTTTCAAGAATGAAATAAAACAAGCAAAACACTTTGCTTGATTTTAACATCAGCTAGCAAAACAAGAAACAAAGTTCGAACAACAGTTCAATTACAGTTATCATTTCATACATAGAAAAATAGGTATTAAAAAAATAAAGTAAAATGATTAAAGTCTTCAACAATTAAACTACTACAAAGGTCGCCAATCTAAAATTAAAAAAAAACTACTACAAAGGTCGCCACAATTCTGACCTTTCCTTATGAAGAAGCTGAGACTGTAACAATATACACGGCTAATCACCTATATGGATACACACCCACGGTTCATCTACCATCCAATAAACCCTTTTCAACACCCTTCCATGTCCCGCCACCTGAGGTAAACTAGCCCTGCACGGTAATGTGTGTAAGCCCCCGCCACTACCAATACATGAAAAAGCTGGTGGCTGTGCCCCGCGATGTCAAACTTCCCCGGCATCCACCGCTCCGGAATCCTTGTTGTGTAAAAAAAAGCCCCCATGCAGTAAAACACACCCATCAAGATCTCATACCCAGTCGTGTGAAGTGCCTCGGGCCGGTTTTGAAACAATATAAGCTTGTGCATAATTGGAGCGACTCCCGATAAGCCCATCCCCACAAATATGAACGTGCGTGTATTACGGTGTTTGGGTTTTTGGAAGACAGGAAGGAGAGAAACCAAGATTGTGGAGATTCCCAAAAGGGTTATGAATCCCAAGTAGAGATTGTAGAAGAAGGGGCTGCACATGAATGAATAGTATACTGGAGGATAGAAGGAGGTTGAAATGAGAGCTGCGATTCCAACATAGTCGAGCCTAAGCAAGATGTATGATAATCGCTCGGAATGGCATGCAAGTAGGTGGCACGCGCAGCTAGAGAGCAAGCAAAACATGGCCCCACCTAAGAAGGCAAAGAATGGCCACCTTGTGATTGGCCTCAACATCAAGGGTGCAATCATGTTCAGAATGTCATCCTTCACGCTACGCTGCATTTAATCAAATAATAGCGAAAGTATTAGTCACGATTAACAGTCAGGGAACAACAAAATTGGAAAAATATTAGTAATTTCTCCAAGCTCAGATAGTTAGTAGTAGTGGGTGCCATTACTTATTAGTTCTGTTTAAGTCTATTATGTAGAGCTAGAGGAACTCAAATTGGAAAAAATATAATTGACTTCTACAAGCTCAGTCTAGACTAGTTTCTCATACTCCAATACTAATATCCACATATATGCCACATGAGAATAGATGTTGGACAACTAATGAATAAATGAACATCTAAAATATTTTGCTATTATGTTTTTACCAAAGCATGAGTTACTCTGAATGAGGGTAAAGTAACATCATTGGCTCGAGATTATTTTTACAAAACAAATTAGCAATAGAAGTCCATGGACATCAGAAGACATAAACGAGAAACCATGAGCTCAAAGTGATGCTGAAGGGGGAAAGGGTCAACCACAAACCTGCATTTCACTTAGTCAGATTGAAAAGCAGCGACAAATATCACAATAGCATGTGCATATATAATTCCAAAGGTTTAGTAATATGCAAGCACCACTTAGCCTGGCTACAACTTCTATGGAGCTGTTTGGTGCTTATATGTGACGCTTATAATCTTTCTTTATTTATTTATTTTGAAAGTCTATACTAGATTATTAAATGCAACTTCTGTTTATAGTTTATTAGACAAAAATAGTTTAAATAAGCTAAAAAAAAAAACTGATTATTTGGAATCTGGGGGAGGGATGCTTTTGGCTTGTTTTATGATTGATGAGCTTTCAGCTTACAACAAGTTGCACCAAACATGCCCTATGATAGGATGAGACGAATGGCCCAAATTAACCGCCAAAATTAAAAAGGAAAGTACTAATTGCGCCTTGGCAGCATGGGAAAAAATGGATTAGGATTGTGTTTTTGACAACCTATCAATCAAGATTATAGATTAGCTCATAACTTGTAAGTTAATGTTGATTACTATCAGCCACAAAGGAGCAAGGAAGTAGGAATGTACCAGAACGCAAACATCAGTGTGGTTGCCATGAGAGAATCGCTCAGGCAAACAGTTAGTGAGGAGTTCTACAATATGCCAAGTCGACAGTGATGGTAGTAAATCCACTGCAGACAATGAATTTGTTAGCTCCTCACGAACTCTTTGCAAATCAGGCATGTTGGATAAGGAAGGAAGGCAAGCCAAAAGTTCTGCACGCAGCTTGTATAAATCAGCATTTCTCAGCACATCAGGGAAATGTTGTTGAGTGTAGAGATCCACAACCCTTGGAATCTTCATTGCTGTGTATATTGTCAAGGCAAGAAAAAGGAAAAAGCCTATCAAATGCCTGCAAAAAACAACATTTTATGATTCAAGCAAGGAAGATTGCAGTGGCAGGTAAAAAGAGAAAAATGCATGTACTGACCTCTGAACTTTAAGAAATCAAAGATAATCTAAAAATCCTATTTACATGCTCTAATAGTAGTGAAAAGGACCCAATAAAAGGAGTCAAACATCGCACTGATTTTCTTAATCGTGTTATTAATGATTTCAGGTAATTAAAAGAAACACAAAGATGTGGCCTCAAAAAACAAAACTAACAGAACACTGGTCTCAGTGCTCAATTGGTGTTTGATTGGCATACATGTTAATCAGTTAATGCGCCCACCATGGCCAAGCAGATTTTGCAGCAGACCATCTAATTTTTTCTTCTTTTTTTTTTTGGAAACATTAAGAATCAAACATTTTCCTAAGAGACAGCTCAGTGGGGTTTGAAAACAAAACCAATTAGTTGGAAAGGCACACTGCATACTGCTAGTCTGGAAGCCTGCAAGGCTCAAATATTTTCTGCCTACTACCATTAACACTTACAAGGCAACCCCAACTCACACAAACCCCATCCCCCACCCCAAGGGCAAGGGGAAAATAGAGTCTACATTGTCTCTAAAATTAAAACGTAAAAGATGAGGGATTAATTGTCTACATCTTTTTTTAAACCATTAGATCCTAAATTATCATGTTCAAACTTGTAACGTATTTCATTTATGTCTAAGAAATAGACGCTTGTCCCCCCCAAGTGCCAGGGTTTAAAAAATTTAAAAATAATAGGACATGTTTGTATGTTTATCCAGCACACACAGGGAATCATTCGACGACTGTCAGTGTTCATCTGTATTTGGGTTTATAAAATTTAAAAATAATAAGACATGTTTGGGCGTTTATCCTACACACATAGGGAAGTGTTGGATGTGTATTGTTGTTCAACAAAGTCACACCACACCACCTTCTAGCATCCATACTTCTTAGCCTATAGATATATAGGACAATCAAAAATAAAACAAAAACTGTTCCATATGTATACATAGGCACCTTAGAATACAATCTCTATCTTCACTCATCCCAAAAAAAAAAAAAAAAAAAAAAAAAAAAAAAAAAAAAAAAAATTCAGTAACATCATTTGGATGCCATACCTTTTGTTAAGAAGAAGAATTTCTTTTGTTTTCTGTGTTCAATAAATGTGTCACTGTGTATGAGGAGACCTACATAATTCACTAACTATACAGAACACAAGAAAGTAAAGGCAATTCACTGCACAAACAAACAACGCAGACTTGAATGAACAACAAAGAATTCTGGTATGGCCCACCAAAAGTTCACAACCTGAAGCAAACAATACAACAATTGAACCCTGTGAAAAAAAATTAAAGAACAGGGTTTAGCTTAATTCTTACGTCCAGACATTGACTGTCTCATTATGAATAGTGAAGATGCTCATCAAAACATGCTTCATTGGCCATTCCGATCGATAATGGCCGACAATGAACTCATTGTCCCTCAAATACCCAGGCAATGAGTGGTATTCAACAAGCTGGTACTTCACTTTGTTCCACAATCTCTTCCCTTTCCCTTCCTTCGATTGTTGATTCTCATTCACCTCAGAAACCCCCTTTGAATCCTTGCTAACTTGTTGATCCTCCTCCTTACCCATCCTCTGTTCAAATCAAATTAACCACACAAAAAAGAAAAAGAAGGTAAATCAACATGAATTCACATAAAAACAAATCAATTGAGAAGCTATATATACTAGTACCTGAAATAGAGAAAGATGAGTAGAGAAGAAGACCCAGAAAGGGATTCTTGAGATATGTGTGCGTATGTAAATTGCTACGGATGTAATTGAAAGAATATTCAAGCGGAGATGCTATGAGGAGGAGGAGGAGGAGAGATTGTGATCGAATAATAATAATAATAATAATAATAATAATAATGCAAAGGAATGGGAAGAAAGTATGGGAAAATTGAACCCACAAATAGATCGCAACGCGAGGAAGTTTGACGTTAACGATGGAATTGAATGCATATAAGTATATGGAGAGAGAGAGAGATGCCTTCCGAGAGAATCGTAGATGCCAAAGATGATGGTAATTGTTGGAAAGTGATGGGAGATATTTTAATATTGGAGAATTCAGCCATTTTTGGCATAGGCTAAAATGAGGTGAATCCGGATCCTCGGTCGCCTTTGCCTATAGCCTTTTCCTGTAGCGCCCCAAAACGACGTCGTTTTGGGGCAAATTTTGAAGAAAAAAAAAAAAAAAAAAAAAACTCAGAAAGTGGGGAAGAACCATTAATGGCGTCGAACACAGGAGGAAAATTTTTGATTGAAATTTTGGGTGGGTAAGGACGATGAACACATGAGGAAAATGGATTTGATTGGGTTTGAAATTTTTGATTGAAATTTTGGGTAGTTAAGGGCAATGAACACAGGAGGAAATTTCACAGGAGGAAATTTTGGGTTTGAACACAGGAGGAAATTTTGGGTTTGAAATTTTTGATTGAAATTTTTTGGGTAGAAAATGGGTCTGATTCTGTTTTTAGCTTTCTTTCTCTCTCGTTCGATACCGTGAGTTTTGAGGAGTTGGACTACTTTTACGGCAGATGGGAGATTGTTTGCTACTCGGCCGTAGTTGACTCCGATGGAACCTCCATCTGCAAATGTAGCATGAAAATGTTAGAAACCCAAATAAATTAAAGCTTTATAAAACACATTGTGTATACAGAGAAATTAAAAGTGAAGCCATTTTTACCTAAAAGTGAGATGATGGAAAGGAACAGGAAGAAGATGGAGAGAGTGAGAGAGTTCATACTCTGGTTCTGGAAGAAACAGAGCATGTAAAAGTAGAGAGAGATGGGTCTGAGTTCTGCTCTGTTTGTTTGTTTTTTTTTTTTTTTTTTCTTGAAAAGTTGCCCCAAAACGACGTCGTTTTGGGGCGCTACAGGCAATGGCGACTGAGGATCCGAATTCAAAATGAGGTTGAGGTTTAGACCTCATTTGGGAACAGTCTAATTTAATAATTTTTTAGTTATTTAGTTAAAATATGAGTTAAAAAAAATTAGTATGTTTTGAATAATATTTTAGTTTTTTACAAAAAGATGTATAAAAAATAGAGAGAAAAGAGAATCTTTAGCTCTGTTTGGTTGTGAACTGAAATCAATTTTCAATACGTGAGCTCGCGCATGACGTTTGGATACGATGTTCAAAAATTGATTCCGCGTGTTAATTCAAATTACATTTTGAAAATCTGTTTGGTAGCAAGTATCTCCCTTTCAACGTTTCTGCCTTCTTCATCGTCTCCAAACTTTCACGTGAACCTCATCTACACCCGTCCTTCAGATTCATCACGGATGGCTTCTCTGTATCAAACATCCGTACTTCAGATTCATCACGGGTGAGTTTCAGAAGTCAGACTCATTTTATAAATAATGAATACACCCAACCCACTCTGTATTGGTATCATATTTCACAAATCAACTGAGTTACGATTTGTGCGTTACGGACGATTCTTATTACAGGCAACCAAACAACGACGACTGCGAGGTGAAATTACTCACAAAATTATTTACATATTTTGTTATAGGAAAATTATTTGAGAAATTTATCCTAATTTAAATTTTTTTTTTCAGGTTAAATTTATCAAATTTATTGTCGAATCCGACGAGCAAACAGTGGCACGTTCAATCAGTATACACATTCCATCACCGGCAATAATTATTCTATAGCGATCCCGGTTGTCCCTTTACTGTTCTGTTGTATTCCGGACTCAGTTTCGCGGAGTTGTTAGTTGTATCAATCTTGTTGTCATCCTTTAATTCCATTTGTTCGGGTTTTAGGATGTGTTGGACAGAGTTGTTACAGGTTGGTTGGGCTTTGGTTTCAATTCTTTGTTGCCTAGTTTTTAGAAGGTCTGCTCTAGCGGGTCTTCTTGCGCTCGAGCGGAGATTGCACGCTCCCTGTCTTTTGGTGCTCTGCAGAACTTCTGCAAACATGTTTTTCACGCTCAAACAGGTTTCTTTGCGCTCGAGCGGGTACTCTGGCGCTCGAGCGGTGGCGCTCGAGCTACTTTTTGGTGTAAGTTCTGGGAGGGGGAAATCTACGCTCGAGCGGACTGGTTTTCGCGCTCGAGCGGATGTACTTTATTCTTATGTCTTAGCGCTCGAGCGGACCTAGTTTTTGTTCTTGACGCTCGAGCGTTGTGTTCTCCGCTCAAGCGGGAATGTCGTATATCAATTGGCAGCTGGGCATTTTAAAATCACTTTTTACATTCTCTCTCTTTCTCTCTCTCTTACTTTCTAAAAAGACATTTTGAGAGTTCCTCTCTCTAGAAACTCCCTTCTCTCTAGGGTTTGATCTAGTTAGAGTGTTTCTTTTTCCTTCGGCCTTTGTAAAAGTTGGGTTGATCGTCGAGGGCTACACATTGATCCGAGAATATTGAGTTTTGGAGCACATTGAGTTTCTTTACCTTCTTTCCTTGAGCTCCGAATTTGAGGTAGGGATTCCTACTCACTCTTATGTTCTTTGACATAGATTTTTGGTTGTTTTGATAAAGTGTTGAAGTTGGGCAAATTTCGGGACCTAGGGTTTCAAAATGTTAAAATAGGATTTGTTATTTTGAGTCTAAAATGTGTATTGTAGGTTCAAAATAATGATATCGTTATTGGTTGTTGATATTTAGACCATTGGGTCAATATTTGGAAATCGGGTGGAAAACCCTAATTTTGGGAAAATTGTGATTTTATGGAATTGAGTTGGAAATAATGAAATTGGTTCATTAGATGGTTGAATAGTGGAGTTAGATTTATTAATCGCTCACTTTTGAAAATATTGATATTTTATCTGTTGGAGCTTTTATTATCTGTTTAGAAATAATTGCTTGGGCTACCGGTGGAGGGTAGTTTTGATTGTTGTAGACAATGCATGATGATTAGGCAAACTAAAACTAATCAATTGGATATGTCATAGAGTATAACGGTTGATAGAATACATTAACGTTATGTATTGATTGATTGTGTATATGACCTTTGTGTATATACGTTGTGTGTGTGGGAGGAGATAGGGGATGTACTCCACGGTTTAGGGGAAGATAGGGGATGGACCTCTAAACCGGATGTTATTTGGGAGGAGATAGGGGATGGACTCCACTGATACAACTCATATGCTTGTCAGATAATGTGTTGATATAGCTCATATGCTTATCTTTGGAAGTGTTGATATAGCTAATATGCATATCTGTTGAAATGTGGATACAGCTTGTATGCTTATCTGTCGAGATGTTGATACAACTAGTATGTTTATCTATTGTAAAAATGGAAAATGTTTAATATGAGTCACTGTCTCATATAAGTGGTTGGCCAGGTTCTAAGCCGTTGATGTAAATTGTGAAATTAATAAGAAATGGAAATTGAAATGAAATATGAACATAGTGGTCATGAAATGGAAATGGGTTATGAATTGGTTTATGGAAATTGAACATTTATCAATTACTAATGTCTTAATCATTGTTCATACTATGTTTAGCATATCTCTACTAGGCGTTGGCTCACCCTTTATGGGACATTATTTTCAGGTACAGGTAGTATGCCACCTCCAAGGACATAGCTTGGATGATGATGAGAGTTGAAGACTCTTTTTCTTTTGTTTATTTTGTTTGTATTACATGTATATCGAGCCAAGGGCTTATTTTGTATAGAGTTAGTACTCTTCTTTTGTGTAACCAGGTGTTGACTTGGAAAGCTGTAAGCTCATAGGGCATTTGCTTTTGTTGTTAACATGTAATACAGTGTAAGAATTACTCTGATGAATAGAAATGGTTGATTTCTTTTATATCAATGCATGTTTATAGTGATGGGTTTTATGTATTATTTTGAGGGCGTTACAACTTGGTATCAAAGCGTACCGGGTTCGAATACTTTGGGTACGTGGGAAGTGATTAGGATCACAATGGGTTTGTCTCACTTGATAGAGACTTAGATGTAGTGTCATATGCTATGTGCTTAATTGATAACATGCTTATGTGACTATATGGGTATAGAATGTAGTTTCTAGGATGTTGATTGGATCCTTGGGTTTCTGGGAGTCTTGTTGGAAAAGCACTTGTTGTTTCTAACCGGAACTCTAGTAACGCCTCGGGACTATCATTATCCGAAAATGAAATTCCTATGTGCTTATGTGTTTATGTGTTTACGTGGAGTAAATTACAGTTGTCCATGTATTAGGACGCGAGTGTTTAGTTTTGGCACAGTTATGAATGTGCTAACGTTCTTCGTTACCTTTATTAGGATGTCAGGACGAGGACGTGGTAGACGAGGCAGACGTGGTAGGCAGGAGATGCCTTTACCGGATGATATTCCGGCACAGCAGGAGGGGGTTGGCCAGGCCAATGTGGCCGAGCCAGCAGGTCAGGAGGCTATGGGCGCTTTAGCCCGAGGGATAGCCGACGCTTTGAGGGAGTCTGTGAGTATTTTCCGAGCTGAGAATCCAGTTCAGGCTCCAGTTCAAGCCTAGGTTGTTGAGGCAGGGCCTTCCTTCTTGAAGAGGGAATTCTTCCGGTCCAATCCGGACGAGTTTGTTGGGGATCCGAAGGAGCCACTTAAGGCTGACGAGTGGTTGGAACAGATGGAGAAGACATTAGAGATGTTTGGCATCGAGGACGGGGCTTTAAAAGTGACCTTGGCATCTTTCCAGCTGAAGGGAGATGCGGGTCAATGGTGGAAATACGAGAAGGGCAGTGTTGGGGGTGCATGGGAGGCGTTTGTGAATGCTTTCCAGGAGAAGTTTTTATCTTCAGCTGCTAGGGAGAAGCTGAGAGAGCAGTTTTGCCAGCTTAGACAACAGGGCTTGTCAGTGGCCGAGTTTGAGACTACTTTTACTAGTCTGTCCAAGTTTGCACCTGAACTGGTGGCGTCCGAAGAACGCCGTTGTTTTGAGTTTGAGCGGAAGTTGAGGCGTGGACTCAAGTTGAGGGTTGGAGGGTCCTTTATCCGAGAGTACAGACGTTTGGTTGATGTTGCTGCTCATATGGAGATTATGATGCAGGAGGAGGACGAGGGGCAGAGAGGCTCCAAGATGGTCAGGGTGACGGCAAGAGACAGAGGGGTTCTAACCCTCAGCAGTCTCAGGGTGGTTTGTCTAGATCGACATTTCCAGTACCGAGTGCGGGCTCTGGGAGAGGTAGTCAGGGAGGCTTGACTTGTTTTGCGTGTGGCCAGCTGGGTCACAAGTCTTCGGTTTGCCCGCAGAAGGGAGGGGGTCAGCGAGCTGCTTCTTCTTCAGCTAGACCTCAGGGCTAGAGTCAGGGCAGGGGCCAGCCTTTGTCTTGTTATCAGTGTGGTCAGCCTGGGCACCTGAAGAGGTTTTGCCCACAGTTGAGTGCTACTTCAGGAGCGTCTGGTTCTAGGCAAACGCAGAGTTATCAGCCAACTCAGTCTGTGCAGGCCTCGAGGGCCAATCTGGGAGATTCGTCATCCCAAGTAGTGCAGCAGTCTTTTGCTCCTAGAGGTGAGCAGGTAGATCAGGGGCCTACAGGGCGCGTGTATGCTGTTACCGCGTAAGATCTAGTACCGGTTCCATCAGTAGTGAGAGGTACCTTTCTGTTTTGCAACTCGGTTGCTAGTGTTTTGATTGATACGGGTGCATCTCATTCTTTTGTGTCTGCTGCATTTGCATCTGTTTTGGAATTGGAGTTGGCACAGTTAGTATCTCCTATATGTGTAGTATCGCCTGTTGGTGGTGAGTTGATCTTGAAACAAGGTGTTAGGGGTTGTGATATAGAGGTCACCGAGCATAGGCTTCCTTTTCCTTTTGTTGTCATGCCCATGAAGGGTTTTGATGTTATTTTGGGTATGGATTGGCTATCGTCATATCGGGCTGTTATTGATTGCTACCGCCAGAGGGTCACAGTTTGTACCTTGAGCGGGGGAGTGTTTCCATTTCTTGGGGGATCGGGTTGGTAGTGTGTTGCCACCGATGTATGATCCGCGAGGGCAGAGTGAGCTTAGTGGTCTACTTGCTAGCTTTTTGAGTGGTGAGTGTGATGAGACCCAGATTGTATTGCCGATGGTGGTTTGTGAGTATTCGGATGTTTTTCCCGAGGATCTCGTTAGTTTACCACCTCACCGAGAGATAGAGTTCTCTATTGATTTAGTGCCCGGCACAGCGCCGATTTCTATGGCGCCTTATCGTTTTGCCCCAACCGAGTTGAGTGAGTTGAAGATTCAGCTCCAGGAATTGCTAGATAAGGGTTTTTTTTGCCCTAGTGCTTCGTCGTGGGGAGCACCGGCCCTCTTTGCTAAAAAGAAAGATGGTGCCTTGAGATTGTGTATAGACTACCGAAAGTTGAATCGGGCTACGGTCAAGAATAAGTACCCTATGCCCCGTATAGATGATCTGTTTGACCAGTTGAAGGGTTCCCATTGTTTCTCTAAAATAGACTTGAGATCGGGTTACACCAGTTGAGGGTCAGGGAGGAGGATATTCCTAAGACGGCATTCTGTACACGGTATGGCCACTATGAGTTTCTGGTGATGCCATTCGGGCTTACCAATGCACCGGCAGTCTTTATGGACTTGATGAACCGGATCTTCCGGGAATTCTTGGATCGATTTGTAGTCGTTTTCGTGGACGACATTCTTCTCTATTCGCCTTCTGAGAAGGAGCACGAGGAACACTTGAGAGTGGTGCTTGAGTTGCTTAGAGCCCATAAGCTATATGCCAAGTTTGGGAAGTGTGAGTTCTGGCTAGGAGAGGTCAAATTCTTAGGCCATGTGGTATCCGGGGAAGGGGTGTCTGTTGTTACATCCAAGGTAGAGGCAGTGCAAGATTGGAGACAGCCTAAGAGTGTGTTTGAGATCCGCAGTTTTCTGGGATTAGCTGGGAATTACCGTCGGTTTGTGAAAGATTTCTCTAGGCTAGCTTCGCCGTTGACTAGATTGACGCGAAAATGGGTCAAATTTGTGTGGAGTGAGACTTGCGAAAAGTCGTTCCAAGAGTTGAAGGTTAGATTGACCACCGCTCCGGTCTTGATTATTCCGGAGAAAGGGTTGGGTTATGTAGTTTATTGTGATGCCTCACGAGAGGGTTTGGGTTGTGTGTTGATGCAAGAGGGAAAAGTGGTAGCTTATGGTTCACGTCAGTTGAAAATATATAAGAAGAATTACCCTACACATGACTTAGAGTTAGCAGCAATGATCTTTGCCTTGAAGATTTGGAGGCACTACCTTTATGGTGAGAGGTTCGAGGTGTTCTCGGACCACAAAAGTTTGAAGTATCTGTTTACACAGAGAGACTTGAATTTGAGGCAGAGGAGATAGATGGAGTTCATTGAGGACTATGATTTTGAGTTGCACTATCACTTGGGAAAGGCCAATGTTATGGCTGATACCCTTAGTAGGAAATCCATTAGTGATGTAGCTTGTATAGCCATCCGGGAATGGGAGATGTTGGGTGCACTTGGCGAGTTTGATTTGCTCCTGAGTGAATCAGCTGAGGTTGCGGCCTTGTTTTCTGTTGTTGCGCAGCCTACACTTGTGACCCGAGTGTTAGAGGCACAGGGAGGTGACCTTGAGGTAGAATCCCTCCGAGAGAAGATCTCAAATGGAAAGGTTGAGAAGGGTTTGACGGTGTATCCCGACCTGAGTGTGAGATACCGAGACCGTTTGTTTGTGCCGAAGACTTGCCGAGAGGAAGTACTCTGAGAGTTCTATCATTCACGTCTTGCGGTGTATCCCAGAGGCACTAAGATGTATCGGGATTTGGGTCGCCAGTTTTGGTGGCGGGGTATAAAGAGAAATGTGGTTGTTTTCGTGTCTAAGTGCCTTACTTGTCAACAAGTGAAGGCCGAGCATCAGAGGCCAGCGGGTTTGTTGCAACCCTTGCCTATTGCCGAGTGGAAGTGGAAGCATGTCACTATGGACTTCGTTATAGGTCTTCCGAGGACTCAGCGGGGTAGTGATGCCATTTGGGTGGTTGTAGACCGGTTGACTAAGTCGGCGCACTTCATTCCTATGCGCGTGAGAGATTCGGTAGATCATATCGCCGACTTGTATATTCGGGACATAGTGAGATTGCACGGGGTCCCAGTGACGATCGTCTCAGATAGAGATCCTCGTTTTACTGCTAGGTTGTGGCAGAGTTTGCAGAGTGCCTTGGGTACTAGGTTGGCCTTTAGTACGGCTTATCATCCTCAGACTGACGGGCAGTCCGAGCGTACTATTCAGATCCTTGAGGATATGCTTCGAGGTTGTGTCCTTGACTTTAGTGGGACGTGGGAGAGGCACTTGCCCTTGGTGGAGTTTGCCTACAACAATAGTTTTCAATCTAGCATCGGTATGGCACCGTTTAAGGCCTTGTATGGCCGACCGTGTAGGTCTCCAGTGTGTTGGGCCGAGGTGGGTGATGCACCTTTGTTGGGTCCAGAGTTGGTTAGGGAGACGACAGAGAAAGTTGAGCTTATCCGTAGGAGGCTTGTTACAGCCCAGAGTCGCCAAAAGAGTTATGCCGACCGTAGGAGGAGGCCTTTGGCGTTTGAGGTAGGTGATTATGTCTTCTTGAAAATATCACCTAGGCGAGGTTTGATGAGGTTTGGAAAGAGTGGGAAGTTATCCCCTCGGTTTATTGGTCCCTTTGAGATCCTTGAGAGGGTTGGCGAGGTTGCTTATCGTTTAGCTTTACCGCTGCAGTTGTCCGGAGTACATGACGTGTTTCATGTGAGTATGCTTCGGAAGTATGAGCCGGATCCGTCCCATGTGTTAGATTGGACCGACTTGGAGGTAGATGAGGATGCCTCGTATGAAGAGAGACCGGTTCGGGTCTTGGATAGGAGGGATCAAGTCCTGCGTGGCAAGACCATTCCTTTGGTGAAGGTTTTGTAGAAACATCACGGAGTGGAGGAAGCCACTTGGGAACGTGAGTTGGAAGTTCGCGAGAAATATCCGGACTTGTTTGTTGATGTGTTACCATGTATCGGTAATTTTGTAATATCGTTGAACTTTAAGAACATTATATGTGTCTTAAGTTGTAAAACATTGTGAATGTTTTGGTTAATGGAAATTTGTTATAACATTGCATATGTTCAATGTATTGTGGAAATGCAGGCATGATGTTAATGTTGCATGTATTATGGAATTGTGGAAAATGAGTTGAAATTGGTAAATTTCAAAGGAATGCATGTGGATAATGCAGGTTATTGTGTGATGTGAAATGCCTCTTGAAAGAGAGGGGATTGACCGGTAATGGGTCGGATTGTTTAATATTATGTTGTAGCATTGTTGAGAATGGAGAAAACCTGTTTTTGAAAAACTTGTGTTTAATTTCGGGGACGAAATTCTTTAAGGGGGGGAGGTTATAGCGATCCCGGTTGTCCCTTTACTGTTCTGTTGTATTCCGGACTCAGTTTCACGGAGTTGGTAGTTGTATCTATTTTGTTGTCATCCTTTAATTCCATTTGTTCGGGTTTTAGGATATGTTGGGCAGAGTTGTTACAGGTTGGTTGGGCTTTGGTTTCAATTCTTTGTTGCCCAGTTTTTAGGAGGTCCGCTCGAGCGGGTCTTCTTGCGCTCGAGCGGAGATTGCACGCTCCTTGTCTTTTGGTGCTCTGCAGAACTTCTGCAAGCATGTTTTTCACGCTCGAGCGGGTTTCTTTGCGCTCGAGCGGTGGTGCTCGAGCGGGTACTCTGGCACTCGAGCGGGTAGTACTTTTTGGTGTAAGTTCTGGGAGGGAGAAATCTACGCTCGAGCGGATGTACTTTATTCTTGTGTCTTGGCGCTCGAGCGGGCCTTATTGCGCTCGAGCGGACCTAGTTTTTGTTCTTGACGCTCGAGCGTTGTGTTCTCCGCTCGAGCGGGAATGTCGTATATTAATTGGCAGCTGGGCATTTTAAAATCACTTTTTACATTCTCTCTCTCTCTCTCTTACTTTCTAAAAAGACATTTTGAGAGTTTCTCTCTCTAGAAACTCCCTTCTCTCTAGGGTTTGATCTAGTTAGAGTATTTCCTTTTCCTTCGGCCTTTGTAAAAGTTGGGTTGATCGTCGAGGGCTACACATTGATCCGAGAATATTGAGTTTTGGAGCACGTTGAGTTTCTTCACCTTCTTTCCTTGAGCTCCGAATTTGAGGTAGGGATTCCTACTCACTCTTATGGTCTTTGACATAGATTTTTGGTTGTTTTGATAAAGTGTTGAAGTTGGGCAAATTTCGGGACCTAGGGTTTCAAAATGTTAAAAGAGGATTTGTTATTTTGAGTCTAAAATGTGTATTGTAGGTTCAAAATAATGATATCGTTATTGGTTGTTGATATTTAGACCATTGGGTCAATATTTGAAAATCGGGTGGAAAACCCTAATTTTGGGAAAATTGTGACTTTATGGAATTGAGTTGGAAATAATGAAATTGGTTCATTATATGGTTGAATAGTGGAGTTAGATTTATTAATCGATCACTTTTGAAAATATTGATATTTTATCTGTTGGAGCTTTTATTATCTGTTTAGAAATAATTGCTTGGGCTACCGGTGGAGGGTAGTTTTGATTGTTGTAGACAATACATGGTGATTAGGCAAACTAAAACTAATCAATTGGATATGTCATAAAGTATGACGGTTGATAGAATACATTAACGTTATGTATTGATTGATTGTGTATATGACCTTTGTGTATATACGTTGTGTATGTGGGAGGAGATAGGGGATGTACTCCACGGTTTAGGGGAAGATAGGGGATGGACCTCTAAACCGGATGTTGTTTGGGAGGAGATAGGGGATGGACTCCACTAATACAGCTCATATGCTTGTCAGATAATGTGTTGATATAGCTCATATGCTTATCTTTGGAAGTGTTGATATAGCTAATATGCATATCTGTTGAAATGTGGATACAGCTTGTATGTTTATCTGTCGAGATGTTGATACAACTAGTATGTTTATCTATTGTAAAAATGGGAAATATTTAATATGAGTCACTGTCTCATATAAGTGGTTGGTCAGGTTCTGAGCCGTTGATGTAAATTGTGAAATTGATAAAAAATGGAAATTGAAATGAAATATGAACATAGTGGTCATGAAATGGAAATGGGTTATGAATTGGTTTATGGAAATTGAACATTTATCAATTACTAATGTCTTAGTCATTGCTCATACTGTGTTTAGCATATCTCTACTGGGCGTTGGCTCACCCTTTATGGGACATTATTTTCAGGTACAGGTAGTATGCCACCTCCAAGGACATAGCTTGGATGATGATGAAAGTTGAAGACTCTTTTTCTTTTGTTTATTTTGTTTGTATTACATGTATATCAAGCCAAGGGCTTATTTTGTATAGAGTTGGTACTCTTCTTTTGTGTAACCAGGTGTTGACTTGGAAAGCTGTAAGCCCATAGGGCATTTGCTTTTGTTGTTAACATGTAATACAGTGTAAAAATTACTCTGATGAATAGAAATGGTTGGTTTCTTTTATATCAATGCATGTTTATAGTGATGGGTTTTATGTATTATTTTGAGGGCGTTACATATTCAACTCCCACTAATCTGGTAAATAAATCCTTCATCCTTCATCTGTTATCTGAAAATCTGTTATCTGAAAATGATTTCAGATGAGTCGATCCTTCCTCCTGAACTGTTTCAACTTTTTGTTCTACAAGAATAGTCAGTAAATCATTCATCTGTTATGTATAAATGATTTCGGAGAAGTTGAAATCAGTTCGTAAATGGTTTATCAGAATTTGTAGAGTCGTATTTTCCATTTCAGATCGGTTGTTATTTGAAATTATAAACTGTTTGAACCTTTCTTCGATCAAAGCTGAAGCGGCAGTGCCTGGGACACCCGGCCGGTCGTCCCCCGGGTCATCCGGCCGGTCGACCGGCCGGTCAACCACCCAATCTTCCCACATCTCTTCCGGTTTTGTCTTCTGCTTTCCATTCCTGAATGGTTTGAACCACCGGCCTTCCCTGAACTGTTTGAACCCACCGGTTTTTTTTACTATTCTTTTTCCTTAATTTCAATTAACAACCAATACTGATTTGTTTTGAATTCAAATCAATATAACACAATGTTAAACACATTGTTAAACATTGAATGTTAACTGAATTTTTTTTGTAAAACATTGTTAATTGAATGTTAACATTGTGTTTTTTTTAATTCAGAATTTTTTTTTTACATTGTTAACAACCAATCCTAATTTTTGTTTTTTAACACATTGTTAATTCAAAAAAAAATTACTGATTTCTTTCCTACTATTTAAACACAATGTTAACTGAATTTTGAGGCTTTGAGAGCAAAAACACCCTTAGCGCTGGCACACATGGTTAAAACCAGGGAGAGCTACTGTTACATTACCATTTAGACATATATATGTCTATATTTATTTATTTATATGGTAAATAAGATTTATAGAAAATATAATAAAGTTTTTAATTTTTATAGCATTTAATTTTTTATTAATAATTTATCATTCATATGAATATGAATTAAAAAAAAAATAATGATGTTATCTTTTTTACATTAAAATATTTTTTATTTTGATCTTATTAAAAGATAAGTCAATATACTTATGTTAAAATTAATTATATTTTTTCATAATTTTTCAACAGATTAGAATATTTATGTATGGTTTTTAATTTTTTATTATTTTGAGTCATATTTTAATTTATAGAAATAAATAAATAAAATGTTCATACCATACTTTTTTTTTTGATCGAGTTCACCATACTTTACTCTCCTTTTCTTTCTATTGGCTGAAATTACATTTTGTAGAATAAAAAAAAAAAGGTTTAGCGAAAAAATTTTTATGCAAAACTTTTTTTGATAAAACAAAAAAATGTTTTTTCCATGACCAGTTGCTAGGGGTCGTTTGGGACACAGGAAAAACAGTTGGTTTTGGGTTTATAAAAGTCAAAAAAAAAATTATTTTTTATTTGTGGTTATATTTCAGCTATCTGAATGTTTTTTTTTTGGTGATTATATTTCTGCTATTTAAATTCAATTAATCTGCTACGTACTTTTTTCCTTGAAATAAAATCATCTGTTCTTTTTCCTTTATCTGTGTTTTCCTTCAAATCATTTTGCACTGTTATTGTTGTATATCCATCACAGTGTACTTTAAAATACCCTGTTCTGCTTGTATATTCATCCCAAACTAGTTTAAATATAATTTGTATATTTATAGATGGATGGAAATAATTCCGATGACAATGAGAACACCAAAATGTGGACGCCCAGAATTGAAACGAAATTAATAAATATGTTGAGAGATGAGGTTATAAACAATCAAACAACGGACCGTATTACTTCGTGGACAATTAGGCATTGGAATCATTATGCAAATCAGTTGCACAACATATATGGATTTCGGTATACAGGTGTTAAGGTGCGTCAAAAATATCAGCGATTGAAAGCTGATTACCAGACATTTAAGCGACTCCAGGCACAGACTGGTCTTGGATGGATCCTATTATAGGCACTGTTGTTGCACCCGATGAATTTTGGGATAAGGTTTTGTATTAATCTATACTATTTTCTAATTTTATTTTAAACATTTCATGATATATACAATGCTTAATTCTTGTTTTGTACTTGTTGTAGGCTAGCAGAAATGTGAAGAAGTTTAGGACAAAAAGGTTTGAATATTTTCAAGAAATGGCAGAAATTGTTGAAAATTGTTGTGCTACAGGGCCCTGTCTCGTGCATCCACATAAGGACCCCTTGACTCAGAAGAAGAAGACGACATGTTAAATAAATTTTTGAACGCTGATGCTGGTGGGAGTAACGCTGGTGGGAGTAATGTTACTGAGGCCATTCCTGTTGACTTATTCGGGGATGAGTATATGGATCCAGCAAAGGGCAAAAGTCACAATAGGGACCCTGCAATCAGCTAGACTGACAGTGGTCGTTCCAAAAAGTCACAGTCAAGTGGGTTTGATGATGTGTGCGCAACTTTCACATCCTATGTACAAGCCAAAACAGGACATTCATGTGCACGAGAAAATGAGACTGTGGCTGTAAGTACAGGTGGTGATGATTATTCCCTTGATGCATGTCAAGATGCATTGCTTGAGCTTGGGGACATACCACCGTTGCAGTACGTTAGGGCACTGACACTGTTCAAGGATAAAGAATGGCGGAGGTTTTTCATGCGCACTCCTACCCATTTGCGCCTAGCCATGATCCTCGCTTTGCAGTGAACTGAGACATTCTGTTTTGCTTGTGTTAGCAAATCTTCTTGGCTGAACTGTTTGATCATTTCATTATTCCTGATTTGGTTTTTATTCTTATTTTTTTCATTCCATCATATCTTCTTTCCTTTTCTATGTTCGTATGTTTTTTTTTTTTTTGAACTTTTAAGTGTTTTCTGTTATATTAAAACTATGGAAGTTATTATAATATGACCATGTGTTAAATAAATTTTGTTATCCTTTGAATTTTACTATTTCACCAATAACGCTAACTGTTACTGCATGAATAACATATTTTATAATTATGCTTTTACTGTGATGTAGACAAAGGCATATGTCATCCGACAGAGAAAACAATACAATGGAGCTCTCATCAGAGGAGGATGAGGTTGTTGATGATTTTATGGATTTCTTGATGATTGCTTTAATGCATGACCATATCAACGCGTCAAGTAGTCGCCGACCGCAGCGAACGTGTCCATTCAGAGGTGATGATTACATCTTCGGCCTATTAAATGGCCATCCAGAAACAATGATGAACGTTATGCGAATGGATGCATAAACATTCATTTTATTGAAAGACACTTTACTCCACAATGGCCTTATCGATACTGAACATATGCATATAAGTGTGGAGGAATTGCTTGGAATTTTTTTATACACTTTTGCACAAAATAATCGCCATTGAATAACGGCAGATAGATTTCAACACTCCATGGAAACAATTTGTCGGCACATAAAAATTGTTATGCGGGCATTGTGCAAGCTTTCATCATCGGTTATCAAACCACATAACCTAGAGGACATACCGGGAAAAATTTTAAATGACAGGCAGTTTTTTCCCTGGTTCAAGGTACGAACAGTGTGACTGTCCTGTAAATTTGTTCATATCAATAAGGGTTAATAAATATTATTATTTTTTAATTATGAAAGTAAAATCAATCAGTTTGTTTCGCTTTTAATATCAAAGTCTGATATCTGTCAATTAGGATTGTGTCGGTGCTATCAATGGCACATTGGTGGATGCATGGGTCCCCGCTTTAAGACAAAATACATTCCGCGGTCGGAAAGCAACGGTATCGCAAAATGTACTCGCAGCTTGCGACTTCGATATGTTGTTCACATTTATTAATTCTAGATAGGAAGGTAGCGCTCACAACAACGCTATTCTGGTTGACTCTATTACACGAGCTGATCTACAGTTCCCACACCCATCCAATGGTGACTGTCCCTGAATAACATATGGTACACTTTTTTTCTTATCCGTTTTTATACATATCAATTGACAGAACTGTGTATTCATTATTTACATGTAGGCAAATACTATTTAGTTGATGCTAGTTTCACGAACATGCCTGGATTTCTTGCCCCATTTCGGTCTCAACGGTATCACTTGCAAGAGTTTCGTGGCGATCGTTATGCAGGACCTAAGGAATTGTTTAACCATGCATCCACCAATGGTTCGTTAAATTTTTATTCAGCTCGAGCTCGTTAAAGTCTTAATAAACAAGCCCAAACACACTAAAGCTCGGCTCGGCTCGGCTCGGCTCGTTTGCAGCCCTAAATATAACCCAGACCCCAAAAACAAATAAAATAATAATAAATAAAATGGTTTTCTGATGGGGAGTAGGAAACAACAACAACAACAACAACAACAATAATAATAATAATAATAATAATAAAGTTATGATTTTGTAATTAGTAATGCAAAATGCTTTTTTGCTCAATTTGGGCTTGGTTTAGTTTAAAATACAGTGGATTAGCGAAATAAAATGTCAGAAAAATACATGAAGATGGAATCATTCCATTATCATATTTTTTTTGCATTTTGTACATAACTTTGTACAAAATTATGTTTGTAGTATTATTTATTATGTATAAGGGTGAGTATGAACTAGGGTAGACCAGGGTTTGAACCATACATCAAGATACCATGCGTTTGCCCAAACTTATCTTACTTTGATATTGGGCCTACTGTTATCATTCTAAGCCTAACGTTAAATTTCAAGCCTCCCTTCCCTACTTGGCCTGTATTATATATGGGGTTTTAATAACAGAGTATATATAATTGAATGGCCATTTATTCAGCCCACAAAGAGAATTTGGGTTTTTAATCCGACCAAAACAATCCAAGCCTTTAACAAAATCCTATTGAAACTGAATTAGGCATGTTAGATTAAAAAACATGTTAAAAATATAAGTTTTGTCACACACAATGTGTGAATCACTTAGATTGATAGTTACTAATTAAAATAATTAGATAGAGTTGGTAATTGCTTCAAGCAATTCCCAAAGTGAAATTTGGTATCAGGTTACACCAATATCATAGTTGACTTTATACAATAGAATTAATGTATACAGAAAATTGAGAGTAACCGACTATGTGGAAAAACAAATCTTACCATTTGAACTTATCCATAAAAGAGTCAAATAAATAATATCTAAATTAAGAGTGCTCTATGATACATTAGTCAAACAAAATTTAAAATAATTATAAACTTTTATGACACATACTTTTTTGTTAATAAGTATTCTTAGTGCATTTTTTTTTTTTTTTTTTCAAAACCTGTATGAAAATTTAAAATCAATATTTTTCATTTTTTTCTCAAATTTTTAAAATTTAGGTTCCAAATTTTTTTCTCATTTTTTCCACTAAAAGACAAACTTTTTACAAAACCAAAAAAACCACATCCAAACAAAATATCACATCCAACCCCATAATCATTTCACTTTTTCTCTCACAAACATCACATCCAACCACATAAAAACCCAACTATCTTCCCAAACACCAAAAATTTTTTATCCAATAAAAATCTATAACTAAAAAAACCTACATAAAAACCCACTTCCCAAACACCATCTATAACAGGGTGGGCCAAAATAAAATTCTCCATCCTAAGCCTATCAAAAAAAAAAGGCAGACTCAAAATTATAACTCTGGCCATTCCTATAGACCAAAATTTTAATTCCTAAATTTAAAATTATAAAGTAAAGCTAGCCTAGATGTGCCACCGAATTTCTTATTGGGTTCATTGAAATGAAATAGCCACTTTTTAGTTTTCTTATGAAATCACCATTCATTTTCAATACATTTTTTAAATATTTTTGTAGTAAAATAAACTTGAGAACGATCATTAATAAAATACTCATTCCATTCTAGTTCTAGCTTATTATAATAAATCAAACATAACATAATTCTGGACTGGAAGATGTTGTCTACCGTGGTTCTCATTTTTATGATTTGAATAATTCATTTTGTAAGGTCATTTTATGTATATTATCTATACAAAAATTAAGTCAATCAAATAATCGTAATATGTTTAATTTATCACGTCTTTTACCAAAAAAATAAATTGTATATTTTCAAAAACACATTTGTTGTCTATTTTTTTAGAGATAAATGTGATAAATTGAACATACTAGGAATATTAGATGGACTTAATTTTTTATGTAGATAATAAATACAAATTTTTTTTATAAAATAAACAATTTAAACTATCAAAATAATACTGGTGGGCTTTTCGGGTGACTGGTGGTGAAACCAACAAAGAGAAACTTCCTATTTTTACATCGTTGGTACATTAGGCTCGTGAACGAAAACACCGAGGCTACTGTTTTAGTCAACTTATTTTATTCAAATTTTCATTTTTTTAATGATTTTTTTAATGTTTTAGTCAACTTATTTTACTTTTAAAACACATCAAGATTATGTGCAACTAAATAGTAAGGCCAAGTTTGGCATGAGATAAAAAAGATAAAAAGTCAAAAAGTCACTATCCTATTTAAGTCACTTCATCTTATTTAAGTCACATCACCTCTCTAACACATCACTTCAAACCCAACCCAAACCCAACCCATATTTCATAAAAAGTCAAAAAGTGCACTTATTTAGTCTTCCCAAACTAGGCCTAAAAAAAAATTACTAAAATATGAAGAAAAAAAAACTAAATATAAACAAAAATTTATTTAAAAACAGTTTTTAAAAAATAAAACTAAACCGATGCTAAAATTTTCAATTCAAAATATTTTAATGAATTACTAGATGTTTGTCTAGTTGTTAATTTTAAAACTTAGGAATTAATTGAGGTGCGAACAAACTAATCCAGAATTCTGATTATCAAATAAAATAAACACTGATTTTATCGATAGGTGTTTAGAAAAATCTAAATAAATCATATATATATATATATATATATTTATGATATTTTTTTAATTATGTCAAAAAAAAGTAATTTTTCAGGTATATGTTGTGTTAGATGAAACAAAAAAGTAAATTTTTATGAAAACTACAAATAAAAAATGCCAAAAAGTCAAATTGTTTAGGCCTTTTCTTTTTCTATGATTTTTTTTCTTAAAAAAATAGATAAATTACAAATATAATCTCTGAATTTTGCTTAAAATATGAATTACCCCATGTGGTTTGAAAAATTACAAATACCTATTACAATAATTTTTTATTTAACAAAATTAAATAAAAAATAAAACTACTAACTGGTCTCTTATACAATAATAAAATCATCTGAATTATTATTTGAAATAAATTTCTAATATCATCAAAAACTTTTAATTAACTTTATGATTTATTAATAAAAGAGTCCATTTATTATGATATCTGAAACTTCAGGGAGCAGGATGTAAGTTCCAGAACTGTATGAGACAATTCGTATTTTAATAAAACCCTACAAAATATATTTATAATTTACCTAAAAAAAATTTATTTTTCATGCCTGTTTAGCCAAGTAAAACCCAATATATATATATATATATATAACATTTACTAAAAATAAAAACAAACTAACAAAAAATCGTCAAAAAAATAACTCTCAAACACATGTCACATATTTATAAAATATATATATAAGTCTTAATAGATGGACTTATTATTTAATAGGTCCTATGATAATTAATGACGTTTTTTATTAAAGACTATTAAAAAACGTCACTAATTGTTAATTTTCAACGACAATTTAAAAAATTTGTCATAAAAAATGTTATAAATTATAAGTTTTAGCTACAATTTAAAAAAAATTGTCACAAAAAGATACTAATTGTAAGTTTTAACGACAATTTATAAAAATCGAGACAAAAAAAATTGTTAATTGTTAATTTTTAGCGATATATGCAAAAAATTATTTTTAATAACGATTTTACTAAGACTTATTTTTAATAGGACTTGATAGGAATTAATTATTAAAACCTATTAGTAGTTTACCAAATATATAATATATGGAAAATTTTATTTATATATAAATTTAAAAAAAAATTAATAAAAATAATGTAACATTGTTATTATTATAAATAAATTTATTTTTAGTAATATTTTATTTTAAAATAATAAATTAAATCATTATGTATAAAAATTATATATAAATTTTTAAATTTATATATCATTACTTATAATATATATGGTTTGTTTATTCACATGATGTGGTTTTGCCCCACCTATGAACCTATGGCTCCTTCCTATTGTCTGTCCTTGAACGCTTTATTATGTACAACAAAAAGATGTAACCCCAAAAAATGAGTTGAGATTTTCTTTCCTGGTCTCTTTATTTGTAATGATAGAGATGTGTTTTGAATTAATCTAATGATTTAAATTTAGATAAAAAAGTAAATTTAAGTTTGTTTTATTATTTTATTATTTTTAAATAATTAAATCTAAACCGTCAAATTAACTCAAAATGCACCTCCACGTAAAAAAAACAAAGGAGTGGGCCATGAAAAAGGACCTCAACTCCCAAAAAAATGTGTGCTTGGCTGTTGGCTAATTGGTATTTTAGTATTAATATTTACTTTTATCCATCAATTAATATCTTTTTGTAAGTTCACAAAAGTGTCTTTATGTGATTCATAAAGAAATAATTGAGGGACAATTTTGTCAATTTATAAGGCTACCCAAAAACCTTTATATTTTCCTAGGGGTGCAATTTGGGCGGGCTCAACCCGAGTAACCTGAGTTTAACCTGAATTTTTTAGGACTTAGACAAAATATTTTCAAATTCTGTACGGGCTTGGATAAAAATTTAGAAATCCAAATTAAATTTGAGCGGACTTGAACAAAGGTGTCAAATAACTCGAGCAACCCGAAATCCGAATTATACATATACAGATTTATGAAAATATTAAATATACGTACAAATTATTAACCGTTACATGATATTAAAGTAATTTATATTATTAAATCATATAGAATATATATTATATATACAAATAACATAAAATCTTACCTTTTTTTTTCTTTTATTCACTCATAAATTGTAAGGACTACTATAGTGGCATCTCTCTTACATTATATAAATTATTTGTTTTGATGGTATTTTCTATAAAAAAAAATAAAAAATAAATTGTAAATAGAGTCAACTTTTAATAATTTAATAATGTAGCTTCAAAAAAAAATGAAATTCATTTATAATTTGGGCAATTCGGACAATTCGGGTTTAACCTGGGTCGGGCTTGGGCAGATAACCTTGGGTTACAATTTACGCATGGGCGGGCTTAGGCAGGTCTTAGCACAACTTAGATTGGGCTTAGACAACCTCCTAATCCGACCGAACCCGCCTGAGTTGCACCACTATATTTTTCTACACAAGTTGAGTTGGAGCCTGAGAAGCAGGGATAGGCACGCGAGTTAGAAAATACTAAAATAAAGAACAAAAAATATTTTAAATCCGACTTAGCCTAATTTCGGTTTTAAAAGTCTCATCTTATGCTTAGGATTAAAAGGGTAAATTACAATTTCGAACTTGCCCAAAAAATTCATAAATGAAATAAAAATAAATAATTTTATAGTTGAGTTGGGACAAAAGCTTAATAAATAGCCATTACATTTAAAGTACAAACTTAAATAAGTGTGTTTCCATTTTAGGTGTATTTTTTATAATAAAGAATATAGTAAAACTAAGTAGATTATATGACAAAAATAATAAACAAGAGGACCAGCTATACTGACACATCTAGTTGAACAAAAATTGAGCACCAATAGCCTTCATTGTTTAAATAAAACAGGAAGCAACAATGAATGATTTACCGAAATTCGTAGGCAAGAGAGAGGCCAGGAAAAGAGTCTTCGTTCGATTCTTCTCTGGGGTTTAGTTTATCATTGATTCAATCGATTATCAGAGATGTGAAAGAGCCATAGTCAAACCCACGAAGAAAGAGAACTTGTAAAGAGAGATGAACGAATACTTTAGTTCACCAAAACGACGTGAGAGAAAGGAAGTCGAAGATTCCGCAACTTTTTGGATGACTCTACAAATTCTTATTTTCTTTTTTTTTAAATTCTTTTGTTTATGACAGTGGGCTCAGGAAAGTGATGTGGAATGCCATGTAAGCTTTCTGTAGAGTTGTTAGTAGGAATATAAGTAACCGTAGCATTATTGTTATCTAATTGCATTATTTTTACAGGTTGTGTGGGTGAACGTGGTGACTAGTTTGATATCAGCTATTAATAATGAAATCATGTTTTCATGTGAGAACAACAATTACAGTTGTAGATTTGGAGAAGACAAGCTAAGGGAGGTTGGATTTTGCTTTTGAGATGAAGAAATGCTTTTTTTTTTTTTTTTTTTATGTGCTCTGTTTTGCAGAATGGTGTAAATTTTTTGTTTGGCAAGTTGGATTGGGGCTAAAATAGCCATAAAAGACAAAATAGGCTATTTTAGCCACAACAAACAAAACATCACATCCAACCCATAATCATTACACTCTTCTCTCACAAAAAAAGTCAAAAAAGCCAAAAAGCCAAAAAGTCATTCCCAAACCAAGCTTTTTAGCCCAGGCTAAAATAGCCAAAAAAGCCAAAAAGCCAACCCACTTCCCAAACGGAGGCTCAATGAAGTATCTATTTTTGTTTGTGAGATGAAGGCTGCATTTTTTTGCATATTTTATAATGAAATTATTTTGCCTTATTTTATTGTAATCAAACATCTATGAGATTGTAATGAATGCTTCATATTGTAATAAATATTTTGCTTAGTAGCTAAAATGGTTTTGTTGTGTGTTGTGATTTTGAATAAATGAAATGTGCTATGGTGGTTGTGATTTTATTGTTTATTGTTCACAAAAAACATGTCGAAGTGCTGTCGAAATATTGTCAGAATAGATCAATATTGTCAAAAAATTGTCGAAATGCTGTCAAAATGTGCTATTTTTTTGTTCACATGTTGTTGAAATGGTACTAAAAATGCTGTCGAAATGGTTAAACATATATCAAACAAAACAAAACAAACATTCCTCATTAACTTCAAATAGAGATTCAATAGTATCACCTGAGTTCAAATAGTAGTCACAATGTGTAATGAAATTAAAAAAATACAACTGTGATGTCAATGCTCTTCACTTTTGTCATCTTTTGCAATGTTGGAGTTTTAGCTTGTGCCATATCATTCATTGTCAACATTCCAGTGAAATTGTGGGGATGCATAACTCCTCCCATCTCTAAGTTTGCCCTCCAACATGGAGATGGATGATGACGACCCTAATAATAAATAAAATAAAAGAATATACTAAACTAAGCTATGATTTACTAATAGAATTAAATTAGTGCATACCTCGAATGGATACATGCAACCCCTTGTCTGAACATACTTGCTTGAAATGACGAACTTCCTCCTTATAGTAGATTTGGCTGACTGAAATATGGACTCATCCCAATGATACTTGGATGACTGGTCATGTTTGGCCACATGCCCAATCCCCTGTTATAGTCATAAGTTGCATTTCAGAATTCTACAACCCAAAATTTAAAACCATAACTCACTCTTCTTTATGGTTAAAGTCATATTTTAAAGTTATTACCAACTATTTATGATACAAAAATTTTCACTAAATTTGTTTTACTTACATGTAAGTGAGTATTTTCCTCTGTCACAAGTTCAACAACTCTTGCACCATGCATATTCCCATTGTCCTGCAACTCCTACACAAATGTAAATTAATTAAAGTTAGCAATTATTATGAGCAATAGTGTAATCATTATAAGTAACCAATAAAATTCATTAACACCACGACCTTCTCCGGATTTCTCACAATATGTTTGTGCACATTTTCCTTGCAAGTTTGGCTTTGAATCTTCTTTTTTCCTTCTTTTTTTTTCGTAGTAACTTTTTCAACCATAGATTGCTTTCTTTTAAATGGTGAGCGCCCTTTTGAATAAGCTACCAAGGGATCAAGTATGTTTGTGCTCTCTTTTGAAATTCCAATGCCTTCTCTACACGACGTAGACCCATTTCGAGTACGTATAGAAATTTGTTTATCACTTCGGCAACTATCTTGCTTCATACATACGCGAAACTTACATCTTCTTTCTATGAACTTCTCACTCCAATCTTCAGACACTGCAACCAAATCCGCAACCTCGTAGAAGACATTACACATTTTATCAAATCGGTGTGCTTCAAGTTTGAGAGCCTAGTTGTCATAAATGATTCGCATTTTTGTATGGCTCCTTTTAACATTTTTGGACCATCTTTTCAAAATGTACTTATTCGGTATTTGATCAACCCTCTTGTGAATGAACACCACAATTTGATGCCTACACAATATTTCCCTATATTCAAATAACCAACAGTTACAATAAACCTCATTGGTATCTTCATCAAAGCACACATTAAAAGATACACGACGACGACTTTCTCCAAATAATATATCTTTAGTCACTTCGTATTCTGAAATGTAAGCATCTTTTTTATATGAAGATAAGTCACAAGAAATCTTCCCTATTAGCTTTCGCTGGAACTCTTTAAATTTTGCCGTTGTATAAGCACTTTGAAATTGCTTCTCCATTTCATAACCAACCATACATGGGATGCAAGAGTTGAAAGAATTAAATTCTTCATTATTCTCATTTTCTACCTTTTTTGCCAAAGCATTTTCATATTGTTCTACAAATTGTTTCAATGTGGTCTTGGAATTAACATACCTATCAAAAAATGCATGCATGCTTTCACTACGCTGTGTGGTTGACATTCCTGCCCAAAAAGTATCTTTCACAAAGGTAGGCATCCAACGATGCCTTTCATCATACAAACTAAATAACCATTTATTGCTTCGAAGTTTATCCTTCTCAATGAATTTTCCCCAACTTTCTTCAAATTCTCCTATAGTTAAGGAATCATAAACCACATTTTTCATTGAAAACTTGATTTCTTGATATTGATTGTAACCTCTCAATTTCTCAGGTAGCTTTTTCATGATATGCCACAAACACCACCGATGTCGTGCATTAGGAAAAACAACCTCTATAATATTTTTTATTGCTTGATCTTGATCTATAATGATTGCAGAAGGAGGACATCCAGACATGCATGTGAGCCATGACTGAAATAGCCATGTAAAGGTCTTTGTGTCTTCACCAGAGATCAATCCACACCCAAGTAATGTTGATTGGCCATGATGGTTCACTCATACGAAAGGAGCGAATGGCATTGCATATTTGTTAACTAAGTATGTTGTGTCAAAGGTATACATCACCAAACTCTTTAAATGCAGCTCTACTCCTTGCATCTACCCAAAATACATTCCTTAATCGGCCTTTTTCATCTAAATCCATCATGTGAAAGAATTCAGAATTGTCAGCTTGCATTTTCAAAAAGTAATTATGCATTGCTATAGCATCTCCTTCTCCAAGCTCTATGTGTCTGACCTTCTCCATATAATTCCTGCAATCCTTCTCTAAATATGTCAATTTCTCATGCCCTCCTACCTGAACCACTAATGAATTAAAACTCTTGTGCATTCTAATACCGACTTTAGCAAGTAATTCAAGCTTCCTTTTTACAGCTGAATTAAGAACCTATGGCATCTATAAAATCGAGCTTTTCCTGGGCTCACCCCATGATTATGGTCAAGAACCATAAATCTCAAAATTCACTTTCCATCACCTAATAGATTTGCACAAATCTTAGCTTTGCAATCCGTTTTTGATTGTGGATGCTATTGATGGAGTTTACTTGATTTAATCTTTGGCTTTCCACTATGATTACAAGCAATTGTCACATACCTCACCTCACCTCCTACTTTTTTAGAGCTTTTTATACACATGCCAAAACCTTTTTCCTTCACATACCGTTGATAGAATTGAACAAGGTCATCAATAGAATCAAACAACATTCCTACTTTAGGACCTTCTACACTTTTTGCCTTCTCTACGTCAATCTCATTATGACCTTCATTTAAGCCAACACTTTCAAAACCACTTGATACTTCCTCCATGTGTCTGTATTATAATATATAGAATAATCAATGAACAAAACAAAAACAACATAAATTAGAAAGTCTACTTTGTTAAACTAGTTTTCTTCAATTAAAAAGTAACATATTGATACATGTAACTGTTAACCAAAACATGGAAATATATTCTTTCTTTAATTTACAAATAAATCTATAAAAGCCATTATTTGTCCTATTTGCATTCTATTGCCTCTTTTCAAATTCGTATTAGTTAAGAGTTTTACAGATATGAAGGTTAAAAATGGTTTTATTGTATTTGGTTATGTCTCAAGTGGTGTTTGGTTACGACCCTTGGTTTATGATACATTATGGTGTTAAGGGGCAACACTGTGTAGGGGTTGGGAGGGGTCTGGCCTCCACCGATTTTTAACAATTTTATTATTATTATTATTAATTCTATATTTATAAATATTTGTAAAATGTATAATAAGATGATCTTAGAGAACCTAAAACTTTACCGTTAAATTTATTCACAATGACATGGTAGGGGTTAGATGCTAATTGATTTATTTCTAAACAAATCAACTAATATGTAACATTCAAAGGTATTGAGTGTAAATTCAAGTATTTTTCGAGGATCTTAAGCATTTTTTATTTTTATTTAATAGATTATATCAATCAATAAAATCACTTAAAATAGTGTTTTAACCTATTATATACTGAAATCTAATAGTTCAAACCTAATATATATATATATATATATTAGATTTATTTAGTTTTCTTGTGAAATATTTCTTTAGCAACACTTGTATAAAAAATTATATTCAATTACTAATGTATCAAAACCAATTCAATATTTTTTATACATATACATTAGCCCCTCCCAAACAAAATCCATCATTCCGTCCCTAGTGGTATTGGTTATAATTGAGTTATGAGAGGTCTTTAATTATATTTTAAAGGTGTTTGGTTTTGATCCATTAAATTATGACAAAAAGTTATTTGATCATAATATGACACACTCTTTTTTAGGGATATATATATATATATATACATATTATAGTATTACCCATATTTTAAACTTGTTGTTTACAAATTATGTATACAACATAATTATGCCCAATCCCAATTTAAAAGCAATAAAAGCATATAGGCATCTCGTATATATATTTTTTGAAGATCACCCCCACATACACTTTGAATTGAAACCATCAGGACAAAAATAATAAACAAGAAGACTAGCCATACTGGTACATCTAGTTGAAAAAAAAAAATTGAGCACTAATAGCCTTCATTGTTTAAACAAAACAGGAAGCAACAATGAATGATTTATCGAAATTCGTAGGCAAGAGAGAGACCAGGGAAAGAGTCTTCGTTCGATTCTTCTCTTGGGTTTAGTTTATCATTGATTCAATCGATTATCAGAGATGTGAAAGAGATATAGTCAAACCCACGAAGGAAGAGAACTTGTAAAGAGAAATGAACGAATACTTTAGTTCACCAAAACGACGTGAGAGAAAGGAAGTCGAAGATTCCGCAACTTTTTGGACGACTCTGCAAATTCTTATTTCCTTTTTTTTTCTCTTTTTTTTTTTTTTAAATTCTTTTGTTTATGACAGTGGACCCAGGAAAGTGATGTGGAATGCCATGTAAGCTTTCTGTAGAGTTGTTAGCATGAATATAAGTAACCATAGCATTATTGTATGCAAATATATGTTCTTAATCAAGTTGGGTCCAGTCACATAAATATTCAAAACAAGACCTAATTAATGAAAGAAAATTTATTCAGAAATCACATCTCAGAAAATTAAGTATTGAAAAGCTTTAAATTTTTTTGTAGACTATTGAAGTTTCATTAAATTTGAAAAGGTACATCGGGAGATTTGAGAATACTGCTAAAACGACATTGTTTTGACGCACTAGCCCAATTAGAAAAAATATTCTCCCATACATGATTTTTGAATAGGAGACCTCATGAAGAGGGCCATATTTATAGACCACTTTGCCACCATCATTCCTTGCTAAGATTATATGCATATTGTAGACACCCTATTTTTGACGGCCCTTATGACTCGGACGTCATCACTTGCACACCCGATGATGAATGCATATACTTGTCAAGTGCTCGAAGTTCTTAGCGGAATACCACAGCTCTGAACCTTTCAAACCCTACACCCCTGTTGCCTTGTTTTTGGACCAAACCCCAGTGATCTTCAAGCCTGCAACCTCTGGTGGCCTGCCGGCCACCTTTATGGGCTATCGGCCTTTGCTCTTGGTTGCCAGCCATTGATGTGGCCTGCTAGCCACCAGTGATAGCCGGTCAGTCACCAATGTGTTTTGTAGATATTTTGTGACAGTTGTGCCAGCTGTTTGCACAGATGCATGCATCTGCTTCCACGTGTATGGCTGGACGTTCTTGAGGAAATTTTATGTTTGTCTATATATAGAGAGCCTCCCTTCTTACTTTGGGGTTAGAAAAATTTTGAAGCAAAATTTTTCCTCTCTCTCTCCTGCAAATTTCTTAACCTTTGCCTATACACTCTTAACCAAACCTCCCTATCTTCAAGTTGAGGTGCCTTTGAGCCTTGTTTGAGCTCTTGAGGTTGTGTTGGTCTTGTTGTATTGCTTGAAATTGGTTATTCTCTTTAAGAGGTATAAAACCTTGTCTCTTTACTTGCTTTAATCATTCTTTTTCCTACTATTTTCCAATTGTTTTTGGGCTGTAAAAACTCAGTATTTTTGGACTGAAACATGGGTTTTAAAGCGAATAAAGGTTGAGGGCTGGTTCACCTTTCTTTACACCTTGCTTTCAAAGCCTTTACCCTTGTCTTTCCCACCTTTACACTATCATTTTTTGCGCTTTTAAACACTAAATTCAAATTTATTTCAGTGGCTAAAATCATGTTTTGAAGTCCAAAATTGGAGGGGTTAGCCTCTCATCCTTGTGTTTTGCTTACTAGAATACCATGATCCATGTTTTAGTTTATTAATCTAGCTATTTTTGTCTTAATTCCAGCATGTTTTAGGACTATTTTTAGACTGTTTTAGAACTGTCTTTAAGTGTTTGTTGCATTTGAGCTTTGTTTTCCATGCTTATAGTGTAATTGTTCTCGTGAGTTTGATGTTTTAGGCCTTAGACACCATCTTATTTGAGTTGATTGCATTTATTTATGACTTTTCAAACTTATGATCACTCTTAATCACCTCTGCAACCTCCCTCCTTTCTTGGCTTTTGTTTTGCTTTAAAAGTGGTTTCAAACTACTTGTTTGTTTAAGCATGAGATTGAGATGTCATGCTTAATAGTTTAATTCCTTTGGGGGTTCATTACCAATGGTATGATGTCTCTTTCATGTCTAAAACAACTCTTGGTTTGAGCCTTCTTTCCATTAGAGGACTTAAATTCACCTTTTGGACTCAATTGATTAAAGACTAGATGATAATCTAAAATGAAGTAATAAAATTGGTGATTAAAAAGATGCAAGATAATAACTTGTTTGGGTTCAATCGGACGTTAATTGAACCCTTGAGTCTTGAGTTGTTTTATACTCATTAGTGATGAAAATGGTTCAAGATTTGTTATCAACTATTTCCCTTGGTCTTTCATGATAGGGAGGTGGTTTGAGAGTCTTGTTTTATTGCACTTATAGAACTTGCACACTTTGGTTCATAGGCCATCATGTAATGAAATTGCATAGATTGATGGTTTGTAAACCAAGTTTACTACTCCTTTGAGCTGTTCAGATGATAAGGATGGGGTAAAGGTGCAAACAAACCTTTGAGAATACACTATTTCTGCTCTATTTGCTCTTTGTTACAGCAGGGAAGTTCAGCTACTATCAGTGGCCAGCATGCTATCACCAGTGGACGGCAGGCCCTCTGCCGGCCGCCAATGCAAAATCAAGCAATGTACTCCTCCAACAGAACAGAGTTGGTCTGGAGGTGGAAATTAGTACAAGTGTTCTACTGTGCAACAGAGACATTCAGCAGTAGAAATAGTGCTTTTCTTGGGTGGAAACCACATTCATGCATGAGCCTTTCATCGATCCTCGGTATCTGTTTTGCACATATTAGTGTTGTGTTTAGAATAGTGGCTTTGTACTAATTAGTTAGAATAGCTAATTTGTCTCGTGTTGTAATTATTTTAATTAGCTAGATTAGTTAATTAATTTGTTTTTGTACTAATTAGTTAAGTAGTGTAGTTAATTTAATTTGTTTAGTAATAATTAGCTTAGCTTTAATTAGTTAGCTAGTTAGTTAGCTTATTCATTCGGACTCTCCTTTGTGAGAATGCAATGTTGTAATAATGTGTATATCTTCTAATCCCACGTCTTTCTCCCTTTTATTTACTAGCTTATGATGGTTAGTTTAGGGACATCATGTTTTGTTATTCTCCATGTTTCCATCCATTTGTATTGCATGCATCGAGACTCGGTTCATCATTCTAACTTGCATTGTTATTTAATACTTTTTTGAATATGTGCTTAGATCGCATGCTATCAAATTGCTTCATATATCATGTTAAGTAGCCGAGCCTAGTAAATTGCATATTGCTTGTATTGCATTAGTCATATTACCTAGTTAAGATTATACATTTTTCTAACTTTATCATTTCTTTTTGGCTTGGAGTACTAGGTGAGCCTTTACTCGTTTTAGAATATTGCGTTGCATGTTAATGTTACCATGTCTAGCATGCTTGCCATGAGACTAAATGTTAATTGATAAAATTGCTTGAATGCCTATGGATGAAGGCTAATTGCTTGAATTGAAATAATTTGAGTAATATTTATATGCGATCACTTTTTTTCAAGTGGTATATATTCGAAACAATTTTCAAAAACAAACATGAGCCAAATGTTTCAATTCTTGCAAGTTAGTCTATACTTGTGTGTGTGTGCGCATCGCATAGTAATCACATAGTAATGCTAACCTAATAAATCGGAACAAGAGCATATAATGATTAGTAGATGCCGGTCTTTGATCGGGAGAGCAGGGGTGCTCAATTCATGACCTTCTCCTCTCGTACCTAAGTTCCTGAGCCGAGACAATCTTGGTGATGACGGACACGTGGCCTTTGATATGAGTCAGGGGTTTCCTAAATTTCTCAAAAAAATATTTAGGTAGCGACTCTGTATCTGGCAAAGCAGTTCATTTTTGACATTGATTCAAATTCGATTTTCCAAAAGATTTGCCGGATTAGGACTCTTTGGTGTTTATCTATTTCACATTGCACTTGTGGAATCAGATTCAGAACCATGCCCCGCCTTTCAAAAAGGGTTGAAAAGAAAGCTTCACAGTTTGGACTCCCGTGGTTCTGAATCTAGTCTCACAAGTGCAATGCGAAACTGATAAACACTAAAGAGTCTAAATCTGACAAACTTTTTAAAAAATCGATTTTAAATCAAGTAATGCCAAAATTGGACTGCTTTGCCAGATACAGAGTCGCCACCTAAATATTTTGTTTTAGGAAAATTTAGGAAACCCATGACTCATGCCAAAGGCCACGTGTCTGTCATCACCAAAGTTACCTTGGCTCGGGAACTTAGGTATGAGAGGGGAAGGTCATGAATTGAGCACCCCCGCTCGCCCAATCAAAGATCGGCCTCTATTAATCATGATATGATATTTTATAAATGTTATGTGTTCTTATTCCGATTGTTAGCTAACCTTACTATGTGATGCGCACAAGCAAGTATAGACAAAAATTACAAGAATTGGAATAATTCAACTCATGTTATTTTGCGAAAATGTTTTGAATTTGACACCCTCAAGTGAGTTTAAAGATGCAAATTTGCCACCAAACTTAGTGGGCTTAAAACATGATTTGTCACTCAACAAAGTGGGCTTAAAACGCACATTCGTTGAGTCGTTCCAATTCAAACAAAAAGCTTTCATCCACAGACATTCATGCAGTTTAGCATTTAAGCACATAGCCTTATGGCAAGCATGTTAATCATGGAAATATGACAATCACACTCATGCAAGTATGCTAAAGCATAAAACTCACCAAGTACTCCGAGCCAAAACAAAAACTAGTTAGAAAGATGCATGATCCTAACTATACAAGATGTCTAATGTAACACATGCAATATGCAATTAATAGGCTCTACTACTAATATGGCATATGAATCAATTTAATAACATGCGATTAAACACGTATTTAAAGAAGTATTGAAAGTGCAATGCAGTTTGAATGATGCGCCGAGCCTCGGTGCATGCAAAACAAGATGAATGAATGCAAGCATGCGATATGCTAATTGAAATATGTCCCTAATCTAACCATCGAATGCGATTAAATAAAAGGGAGAATGACGTGGGGTTGGAAAACATACACATACGCACGCACACTTATTACAACATTACGCCCTCGCGAAGGAGGGTCCGAATGAATAAAAGCTAACCAACTAACTACGCTAATTAAGCTAAGCTAATTAATACAACATAGTATTTAACTAACTACTCTAAGCCAATTAAATACTATAATACTTAACTAACTAATTACAAAGCAATCAAGTTAATTAATTACAACACGAATTAAACAACTAACTAACTAGACCAGTTAACTAAACAGCCTCGAGAAACGAAGGATGCATGCATGCTCGGTTCCTCCACTTGAAAAAGCCACCGTTTTGCTGCTGCGAGCCTCTATTTGCACATTTGAACACCAAAAATTCTGCCAACTTCCAAAATACCTCTGCTCCACCTCAGGAACACACTGTGCAAATTTCATTGGTGGCCAACAGGGGGCTTGTCGGCTACCAATGGTGGCCGGTCGACTACTGGTGGTGGCCGGTCGGCCACTGATGACATGAACTCCTCTTTTTGCTGCAATAGAGAGTAAACAGTGTATTCTCACAAGTTTGTGTATACTGTTTACACTCCTTATCATCAAACAAGCTCAAAGGAATGAAACTCTTGGCTCTCAAACCACCAATCAAGCAATTTTCATGTATGATGGCCAAAGAACCAAGTTTATACAAGTTTAATGAGTGCAAAATAAGACTCAAAAAGACCACCACCTTATCATGCATGATCAAGGGTGATGGTGACTAAGGAAAGTGGCACATTTCATCACTTTTGAGTATGAAATATCCCATTTTTCTTATATTCGAATTAACATCCGATTCGAACACATGTAATGCAACACAAAAGATGTTTATCTTGCCTCTTTTACTTGTCCAATTTTGTTTACTAATTTTAATTACCAAAACCATTCTTTAATTGATTTGTCCATTAGTGAGTGTCCTCTAATGAAAAGATGACTCAAACAACAAGTTGCTTTGGACATGAAAGAGGCATTACACCGTTGCTAATCGTAACAACCCTCGTCACTGTTTACCGAATAACCACTGATTACTGCTAAACTGAGACTGATTATGATTGGTAACTGAATTGATTGAAGTACTGAACTGACTGACTGAAATCTGGAACTGAACTGATTAAGTATATCTATTTAATTGTATGTCTATCTGTTGACTATTTGATTATCTATTCATGCCTCTGTGTTTAAATTGCGAATTGAAGGCCTTATTGGCGGCCGAATCTGAAATCGATTGATATTTTATGATCATTAGGATTTATGTGATTTTATAGTGTGTTTATCTGAAATGTGATTTGGTACGATTAAATTAGATTAATTATTGATAAATTGCAAGTTGGCCTTATTCACAATTTTGCCACTTAAGTGGCCCATCATCTAAACATTTGAGCCTTACACACACTTGATCACATAACACATTTCATCAGTCCATTCCTTGTTCTTGTCGACTTGAGAGAGTGAGAGGTAGTGAAAGCTTGAGTTCTTCACAATTTGGCTTGAATCTTGAGGAATTGAAAGCTTAAGTGCATAATTGAGCCTCTAGACTTGTAATTGAGGAATCTAGGTATGAATTTCATCCTCCTTATTGTGTATTTAAGTTCCTTCTAGCATGGATCATGGTAGTTTAAAGAGTTAAGTCAAGAATTGGTTCAATAGTGTTGAATTGAAGCTTAATTATTACATACATGGCATACTATTGCATTTTAGAACTTGTTCTTCATGAATTTGCCACATGCATGTCCATGTTTTGATCATAAACCATGCTTTCACCTTGTCTTTGAAAGAATTGGCTCATTAGAGCATGAAATTGAAGCTTTGAAATGGTTTGGATTCATGCATGTTATGTTTGATTTATATTCTTGAAAATTGGTTTGAAATTGAGTTGTTTGAAACACCCTTGGGCTTTGATTTTACAATTGAACTTTGGAATCATGTTAAACTATGAGTTTTGGGATGTTTTCTAGAAAATTGGCCCAAGAGGATCGAAATTTATGTTTTAAAACTTGGTTTTGAGCTTGAGGTTCGAATCTGGGAATTCCAGATTTTGAACTCACGCTCGAGCGGGATGACTGGCGCTCGAGCGTGAAATTCGTGCTCCCAGTACTTTGCACTGTTTTGAAGACCGCTCGAGCGGAATAATTGACGCTTGAGCGGGACATTGTGTCTCATGCTCGAGGGGGTATCGAGCGCCCAATCGAGCGTGATTTTCACCTATCCAGCACTTTTGACTGTTTTGCATAACGCTCGAACGGGTAAGTCTACGCTCGAGCGGAAACCTTTGTCTGCATGTCCGCTCGAGCGAAGTAACCTACGCTCGAGCGTGACCCTTGTTTTCTAAAAATTCTGAAAATGCTTTTAAAGTGCATCTTTGCATCATCATCTCATCCTAGGCATTATTAGTCCTAGTTTAAGGCATCTTAATGAGGATATACATGTAGAACCACACCGAGGCAAATTAGGGATTAAGTTATTATTTTTCCAACTGTGTAGCTTAGTGTGTGTTCAATCTGTAACTGTGTAGGGTTGGCGACTGGGGACACGCTCTAGCTTTACTGTAACCCAGAACTCTGTGAGTAACAACTGTGTAAAGATATGTTCAAAATGATTATCTTCTGAACAATTGAACTGTACTACTTTCTGAACTGATACTGTTAATTGAATGAATGTATGTCCTATATTCTGAACTGTACTGTGGCATCCTTAGCAACTAATGTTTACTGTTACTGTTATAGAGATCTCTGTCGGTTCCCTTGTTGGAACCACTACCGTTTACTGATTGATGGCCATCATTTACTGTTCGGTCTTTTAAAACCTACTGTTTACTGTACTGTTATGCTAATGGATGTACCGCATATGACTGAATGACTGATATACTGAATTAACGAACTGTTTTCATTACTGTAAGGACATTCATTCTTAACCTCTTTACGCATTACGTTATTCACTGGGCTTTAGCTCACTGCTTATATATACTAGGTGTACAGGCACCAGACCGCGGCTAGAAGCATCGGGGTTAAGCTCCAGTTTTGCACTGCGAAGTTCCGAGCCTGTCAAGTTATGGCTTAGGGGTGTTTTAATTTCCCCGTCCGTCTCTGTATCTGTTTTGTAAAACTGTATAGATTGTTATCGTACTATTTAATAGGGATAAGGCCCCTGAACTAAATGATTGTATATATGTACATACTGTTCTGTACTGTTCATGTATATGTGTATAAAAGTCTTTTTGGCATACAGACTGTCACAGCTCATTGGACATTGTTTATTTACTATTTTGGTTTCTACCATGCCTCTGTACTCTGTTTTTACTGTATTATTGTTAAGTAGGCCTTCGGTAATCTTGGATTACTGGCCGGTTACGGTGCTAAACCCATAGGGGCGGGTTTGGGTCGTGACACTAATGAACCCCCTAAGGGATTAAACCATTAGGTGTAGCACCTCCATTTCACACTTAGGCAAACAAGGAGTTTAAAACCACTTTCAAAGAAAACAAAAGAGTGAAGAATAGAGGAGGATTGCAGAGATTTTAAGTGCTGAAATGAAGTGTAAAACAACACTAAAACATGCTATTAACTCAAAACAATGATAATTAAAGCATTAAAACATCAAGCTAGTGAAAGAAATCACACTACAACTATGCAACACAAGGTTCAAATGAATTAACCAGCCCAAAACAGCCAAAATAGGTCAAAACAGAGCTTAAAACATGTTGGACTTAAGCCACAAAAAGCTGAAATAATAAGCTAACATGTAAGGCTAACTAGGCATGCAAACAAGGCACAAGGAGGAGAGGTTAACCCCTCTAATTTTGGACTTCAAACAAGGTTTTTACCACCGAAAAATCTCTAAAATTCAGTGGGTAAAATGCCTAAAAAAGTTGATTTAAAAGAGATAAAAAAATGGTACAAAAGCTTAACAAATAAAGAAGCAAGAATGCTGGACCACCCCCTAACTCAAAGAGACCTCAAACCAACACTTTTAAGTCACAAAAACAGAGTTTTGACAGTTCAAAATCAGCTCAAAAACAGTTGGAAAATGTGGTAAAACAAATATACAAAATAAGCTTAAACACGGTAAGTGCTATACCTTTGAAGCAAAACGCAAAATAGCCAATAATCCAAACTCAAACCACCTTCTAGAGCTCACACAAGACTCCAAGTAATCTCAGCCCAAAGGTGAGAGTATTTGGTTAAGGGTTGATGTGCAAAGGCTAAGGACTTATGAGCAAATGTGTACAAAATAACAAGAGAGAGAGAGAATTATAGAGAAAGAGAAATATTTTTTGCTCTAATTTTTCTAACCCTCCAAAATGGGGGAAGGGACCCCCCCATTTATAGAAAAACACCCCTTGAGCTTAGAAACATCTCACCATACACGTGTATGGAGATGCAGCTCAGTATGCAACAGCTGGCATAGCTATCAATAAATATTTGAAAAAAGGCACTGGTGGCCGTTAGTCATCACTAATAGCTGACCGGCCACACCCATGGCCGACAGAAACACCCCATGGCCGACAACCTTGGGTGGTGGCCGACAGGTCACCGAGAGGTCCAGACACTAAGTTTTGGTCCAAAACAAGGCACAGAAAGAACAAGGTTCAAAGGCTCAAAGACAGGGTATTCCATCAAGGACTTCGGGCATTCAAAATGAAAACATACACACATTCATCAAGTGTACGAGCGATGACGTCTAAGTCTTGAGGATGGTCAAAAATGGGTGTCTACAACATGCCACTGTAAAAAAAAAAAATTAACAAAATAAATTTGGGAGTTCATATTAGTCTTACTTTATAATTTTTTTTTTAATTTTTTATTCTAGTTATCTAATAAGATGCCATAGTTTTTTGTATTCGTACTAACCTGGATAGTATGGTACAAGCAATGGAGAGTCTTTGACAAAGGTAATGAAAAGTTTTCGGCGAAGGTAGATGGATGGTTGGCCGATGGGAACAAAATTTTTTAGGATTTTTGAGACACAGATAGTTGAGAGTTTGTTTAATATCATAAAAAATAAATCATAGTAAAATAAATAATAAGATCTTAAAAGGTGTAGTTTTGATTTTTAGGATTTTTTTTACAAAAATTTTTCAAAACGAAATGGGCTTTTTACTGCAGCGCTATAGTTTGTACACGTATAAAAATTATAGGGTAAATTACAAATACACCCCCTGAGATTTATGTAAAATACGAATTATTTTCTGTGATTTGAAAAATTACAAATACCTCCCTGTCAGAATTTTTTATTTAACAAAATTAATTGAAAAAGTGAAATTTCTAACTATTCGCCTATACAATAATAAAATTATCTAAATTATTAATTGAAATAAAATTTTAACATTATTAAAAACTGTTAATTAACTTGATGATTTACTAATAAAATGACCTATTTGTTATTAAATTAAAAATCTTAGGGGGTATAATGTAATTTCTAAAACTACAAGAAATAATTTATAATTTAAATAAATCTCAAAAAGTGTGTATGTAATTTACTCAAAATTATAAGGTAATAAATAATACGTATGTGCAAAATATTGACAAGGAGATAATGGTAGAGTTGTCTGTCAGTGTGGTTCAGCGTGGCTCCCTCTTGAGGTCTCCGGTTCGAAACTCATGGATGGGAGAATAATTTTTCAAATTGATATGTTTTATTTGTGTACTATGGTCTTAAATTTTTATGAAATGTGTTATTTATAAAATATAACAGTGTATGATCATTCTAATGTATGTACCATTGTCGTATTAATTTTTTGTCAAATGTGTCATTCTTCTTAAAATGTAGCAATAAGACATTTGTACACTATTGTCTTATTAAAATTTTATCAAATATGCCATCAATAAAATACAATAATGAGACATCATTGTAATGTGTGTACTATTGTCTTATTAAATTTTTGTCAAATGTGTCATTCTAAAAATGTGACAATCAGATATTATTCTAATATGTGCATTATTATCTTATTATTTTTCCAAATGTGAGTATAAGACTTATAAATTTATAAGAATATTATGAATATAGAATTTATTAGTAAATGAACCATTAATAAATGAACTTAAAAAATTCATCACCGTTATGCTTTACAAACTTAAATATAAATCTTTAAATTCGTATAAAATAAAATAAAATCAGCTAGTGTCCAGAGAAAAGTATAGTGAATTCTACTAAAAGGATATGGCAACATCCTCATCACGTGAAAATCTACTAAAAGGATATGGCAACATCCTCATCACATGAAAATAGGGTCGACAAAGAGTTCACAATAGTTCCAGTTCAAAAAAAAGAGTACACAATAGTTCAAAAAATATAACCAAAATTGCAAAGAAGTAACAAATTAATAACAAGAAAAAAGATAGAGACAACTATCAAACTGGGACTCTGTGAAAAGTCAACACCTCATATATATATATATATATATTACTGGAGGTTGATATATATATATATTACTCTAGAATTTTTGTTGTGTCACATTTTATGGCAAAACCTAATAAATAGACAAAACCCAAAAGGCAACTTTTGTGGGGATCACTCCCACTGGAGGTCTAAGTCATTTTTCTTTAGATCACTAGTAGTCCCTCCCAAATATTTAATCGGATAGAAATGTGTATCAACACCTCTAAAACACTAATTCCATGGTTTTGTTGATACATTAACATCACAACCAACAAAAAATAAAATTTGCTAAATGTTCCCACAAATGGCATTTTCAGTATTTTAATGATTATATCTCATGAAAGAACTCAAAATTACCTGCATCTTAAAAAAATCATGTAAAAAATCACTGCCCACCAGAAAAGAAAAAAAAAATACTGTTTGAAATGTCGACATCATTTACTATTATTGTTTCAATTTATAGCAAACGTGCATACAATCTCTCTGCAAAGAAAGGGAGAAAGAAAATGCTTCCAATTCTAATCAAAATTCATGATTCTATAATACAAAAAGACACATTTATGAAAAGAATTGGGCAACAGAAACAACAGTGCAAGTTATAAATCTACTTCCAACTTCACTGCTTGCTTGGCTTCTCAATCTCTGCTTCGCAAGTCTTAGCGCTCGCTGCTTCAATCACTCCAACAGGACTCGGTGGAACTGACTTCAATATCTTCGGTTCATTGTGTGCTGGTCGAAACATGTCGATCTTCAAATGCCCTTTGAAAAGTTGGCAACATCTTTTCACCAATTCCTGTACAATACCCAAAAGTACTCAAATCAATTTCTTAATTTTTGTTTGCTTAATTTCTGAATAGCTTAGAGTTCTTTTGAAGCCATGTTGTAAAATTTGTAATCTTCCACAAAATTTTGAGTGTTTATTCTTCAGTAAGAAATTCTTCTATTTAATTATGCTAATAGATTAGTAGTAATGTCATGACAATCCAATTTTAGATACCATCTCACATGTTATCAAATCTAGCTATGGAACAGTAAAATTAAATGAAAATTTTTAATAAAAAAGACTTACTTTGCTCACTTTCTCATGAAAGATAATTGTTTTGTGATCATTCACTTTCTCATCAATCGTGCAAAGCACAGCAGCAGCTGCTATGGTTGAGGGTGTATAATCTAAGAAATCAACCACTGAAAATATAAAATTCAAGCAAGCTATAATTGGTAAGAGAGTAAAAGGGACTAATTAACTGGTCATTTGAATTTATTTATTTTACCTTGGCAGCTACTTAGAATGAGTCCTTGGACCCTATAGAACAGACAACAGAAGTGATCAACGTTTGGATTGAGACATTGAAGCTTTGCAATGAAATAATCTACAAAATCAAAGGGCGTGACGACTCGTAACCGCCATCTGAGCTTGGCCATGACAAAGAGCTCCATACGTTGAACTGTTTTGGGCTCGAACATGAATTTTGGTTCTAACACTTGTAAGTCCAACAAAAGAGGAGCTCTTGTTTCCTCCATTTTGGCAGCCAGAGACAAGCATGCCACCGATAGTAACTGCCACAGCCATCTTTTCCCCTCCTGTGCTGAACAATACTTGTTAATAATAAATTTATTATTAAAATAAAATAAAATAAAAAACAGAGGAATTTGAATTTGGAGCCATGGATTAGTGTCTTCATTCAATGGTATGATTGATTTTGATCAACGATATACAAGCACGATATGTGTGTACTTATCATTTCATCTCTTAGATTAGCAACCACATTGACTTTTGTAACACAAGCATATGCAGTTTATTCAATTCAAGGGCTAGTTACCAACAACAAGAAGCTTGTTATAAAATTTATAATAAAAAAAAAACACAAGAAATTTTTTGAATTGATGACAAGTTAATATACGTTCCACGATCTTCTAACTTGAAGTAGACAGACATGGTCTGACAATCTAAGTTTGGTACGACTGCTAACTTCTGAGTTCTGTTGGCTAATAATGTGTCTGAAACCCAACGACTTCTCGTTGGATTCAAAAACACCTGTTTTCAGTAATTAATTCCAAAAACTGTTTTGGGCAACAATTCACTGAAAAAGTGATCCATGTTTTTAAAAATACCAAAACAGAAAACAAAAAACAGACAAACAGAGGTATGGTTACTAGTAAATGAAGAAGGAATTACCGGCAAAGCATGAGAACAGAGGAATCGGTCCAAGTAGTTAACAGAAAGATAAGCTGTTTCATCTCTGAAATTATAGTAACCATGCACCTAAAAAGCAAAACACATTTTGTGAAATTGATTGCAAAACAGAGTAATAATTAGATATAGACACAAAATATGTTGTAATGTAATGTAATGTAATCTAAGCCATGTCAGACAATACCTTCAACATCCAGTCAATGGCATCGAGTCGTGCCTCGACAATCTCATCCTTTTTCAGCAATTGCCGGAGTAACTCGTGTTCCAGCAATTGATCGAGCTCAGAATCGAACATATGAACAATCGAGCCCTCATCGTGGTCTTGGAGTTTGGAAGTTGAGCGAGTAATAATACATTGGCAGACCCCGGCTGCATTATCATTGGAGGAGACAACCTCACTGGCAGCCTCGCTGCAGTGCAAGGTAGGGAACACAGACATTGTGGATGATGATATGATCGAGTCAATCAATGATCAATTATTAGAGATTTTATTGTGTAATTATATGAGCAAGAGTTCAGTAATTTTCAATGATAATGACACGACTCACTCAATCTATTGGTTTGTTTGCTAAATGTACGAGTTCGAGGTTTACTAATGATGCCCAACTCACATTAATATTTATTTTTATGAATATTAAATATATTTTTTTAATTGATTTTATTTCTCTAGTTATATTTGATATTTGTGCAATTTTACACATATAATTGATCAAATTTGTTATTAACTATAAATTTATGCACATATTATGTGTGTGTGAAGTAATTAGATCAATCATGACATTTATTAAATTTGAAACATGTGTAAAAAAAAAATTGTAACAGAATTTCAATAAATATATATTTTTTAATATTTTAATCATAATCTTTTTTTTCCCTCTTAATATGCATATTAATTCAATTTTTTTTTAAAATGTAATTGAGTTAACTTTAGCCAAACTTGAATTTCTCAAATTTTTTAGCATGTGTAGCTGAAACTTAATTTTTTGAGCTTGATTTAAGTTCTATTGGAGTTGTTTTCGACTAATTCTCTACAAATTAAGTTTCAACAGTTCAAAAATTGCTTGACTCGTTTGCAATCATATATATATATATGGGACGGATTCAAGATTATGTCTTTGAGGGATTACTCTATAGTTTAAAAAATTGGAAGGACTACTCTATATAATTTTGAAATTATTTACAAAAAATTTGGGAGTGCAAACTCTTATAATTTTAAATTATTTTAAAATTTTTAATATAATATATGATATTTTTTAAATTTTGGAGGGGTGCGACCCCAGCTCTATTAGATCCATCATTGTATATATATATATATTTTCGTGACATTAAAATCTTCCATAATTTAAATAATGAGTTCTTGCTGTTGATGTTTGGTAATGCTATACTTGAGAAGAAAATCACGGATTGTACGATGAGATGGAGACAACGAGGTCTCAAAAATCATTTTCTGAGGGTGACATAGCTAAATAAAGGGGGACATTGGAGGCTCTGTGTGAAACTTCGCCGTGGAACAGCCAAATTCAATGGGGACAATTGGGTTCATCCGAAGGCTTGGTTTTTGTCTCTAACTCCACTTACGTACCCCTTCTATGTCAATATTTTCAATCATTGTACTTTGCTCAGCCAAAATTACACCATGATATACAATTATACAGGCAAAAAAACTTAGAGAGAGAGAGAGAGAATGGACAAGACTTCAAATATAAATAAGATTTTGATATTTTAAAACTTTCATTATATTATACACAGTGTCGGTTTTTAAAAAAAAAAAATTAGGGTCAAAATTCAAAAACTTAATACATGACAAATCTATTAATTTCAATTTCTCAAATCACAAATAAAAGAGAATAGTAATGTATTGATAATGTTGTTTCAACAAATATATATATATATATATAATTTTATATAAATATATTTTCATTTTTTTATTAGGATAACAAGATGATACTTTTCTTGTAATCTTTGATTTGAAATAAAAAATTTAAGTCCACATAACTTCACTTAAAAAATAGATATATATATATATATATATATATAGAGAGAGAGAGAGAGAGAGAGAGAGAGAGAGAGAGAGAGAGAGAGATAATTTAGCCCCAAAAAAAAATTTAAGCAACAATTCTTAGGAAATTTTTTTACCCTGGTAGAGGTGGTCGGTGGTTGAGGAATGTCGTGGCTGGAGGTAATCGATAATGGTGCGGTAGTTATAAGTAATGGGTGGTGATTAGAAAGAGTAGAAAAGAAAAAAAAAAAAAAGTAAAATCAACTTTTTTGTAAACTATTTACAATTTTTAAAAAATCTATCAATATAAATAGAAAACTATAAATATAGATGCCACCAACAAGTCCTTAAGAGCATCTCCAACCCACAAGGTATATGATGCTTGTTAGTCAAAATGCCTAATGTGACTCACTTTTTTCAACTCCAATGCACTAGGCATATGCTTAGGCATTTTGGCTCAGCTCACATTCACTAGCTACATGTAGCTAGCCTTCAAGGCTAGGCAAAATGTATTTAATCATTAAGATTATTTCCCTCTATCTTTGTTGCTGACGTGGCATTCTATAAAGTTAATAGTATTTGGATGAATAGCTAAAATAAAGAGCATGGTTGGGATAGAAACATGAAATCGTTGACAGACAAAATAAAATGTATACTTTATAATAATATTTAGATAGGTAAAATGCCTACTACCGTTGAAGATGCTCTAACAAATATGTTTTTGTTTTTAAGATAAATTACACTAACACCTCCTGAGATTTATATTTATTACAGTTTTTCATTCACTTTTTTGAAAATTACATCTCCCTCTGAGATTTAAAATTTCATTACAGATTCCCACCTCAACAATTTAATTTTTTTAAATACCAATTTTGCCCTTATTGGGTAAATTACATTGACACCCCTCACATTTTAGAAATTACAATCCCCTTTCTAAGGTTTAAAGTAGCATTACCAATTGCCCCTCGGTTAGTATTAGTTGCGAAAAAAAATTCATTGAAAAAAAAAATTCATTGGAAAAAAATTATTTGAAAAAAAATTAATTGAAAAAAAATTTTGTTAGTAAAATTTTAAAATTTTTGTTTAAAAACCAACGTAAATTTATTTTTTAAATTTACATTTTTTCCTCAAATTTACAAACTGAGATAACTATTTATAAACCAAAAAAATTATCAAACAAGTTTTTATGACAGTTTTTAAAATTTTTGTAAATATAAATTGAAAACTGAAAACGAAATGGTTACAAAACAGGTCTCAGATGGTAAAAATGTCATAAAATTAACAAATAATTAAATAAGTTACCAATGCAAGAGATGACTTATCAAAAAATTCTTAGACTATGTATGGTTTGATTTTTAGAATCTTTTCTTAAAAATTAAAAATTAATTTGGTTAAGAAATAAAAAATAAAAAATAATTATCATTTTTATAAAATTTATATTTTTATATAATTAATTTGGGTTATATTTATATTTACAAAAATTTTAAAAATAATTATCGTTTTCAGTTTTCAATTTATGTTTACAAAAATTTAAAAAAATGTCATCAAAACTTATTTGATAATTTTTTTGATTTATAAATGGTTATCTCAGTTTGTAAATTTGAGGAAAAAACGTAAATTCAAAAAATGAATTTACGTTGGTTTTTAAACAAAAATTAAAAAAATTTACTAACAAATTTTTTTTTCAATTAATTTTTTTTTCAATTAATTTTTTTTTCCAACTAATACTAACCGAGGAGGCAATTGGTACTGTTACTTTAAATCTTAGGGAGGGGATTGTAATTTCTAAAATGTGAGGAGTGTCAATGTAATTTACCCAATTAGGGAAAAATTGGTATTTAAAAAAATTGAATTGTTGAAGGGGGAATCTGTAATGAAACTTTAAACCCCAGAGGGAGAGATATAATTTTCAAAAGGTGAGAGGGGAACTGTAATAAACATAAACCTCAGGGGTGTCAGTGTAATTTACCCTTGTTTTTAAAAGTTAGTGGGCTATGGATTGAATGTTCGATGGAGTAGGTGTTTAGTAAAGTGAGTTGGGCTAGTTGGGCTTTCAATGTGGGTTAGGATGTTCAAAATCGAAGAATGGGCTAATTTAACATATATATTATTAATTTATTAAAATTAAAATAAAAATAAATTCAAGGTCTGGGATACAGGGAGATGACTTATCATTTTGCCATACACTGTTAAAATTTTAGAATAATTTTCACTCTCAAATTTTCTTTTGAGACATTCATTTGAATGGAAGTTAGCTCTCCTTGTCATTTACCATCTGACAATACTATAAGCCAAGCCCATATTCACTGGCCAACCTTGGATCAGGCCCATCAGTGTTAGATTTGGGCTAATATTTGATAATCGATGACTTTTTTTAACTGGGTCAAATTACAAATATACCTTTTGAAATTTAATTAAAACATGAATAACACCTTATGATTTTGAAAATTACATTCAACCCCTTAAAGTTTTTAATTTCATAACAAATCGCCCTTTTTATTAATAAATCATCAAGCTAATTAACTGTTTTTAATGATATTAAAAATATGTTTCAATTAATAATTTAGGTAATTTTATTATTATATAGGAGAGTAATTATGAATTTTATTTTTTTTAGTTAATTCTGTTAAATAAAAAATTCTAACAAGGGGGGGTATTTATAATTTTTCAAATCACAAAGAACAATTTATATTTTAAACAAATCTCAAGAGATGTATTCATAATTTACCCTTTTAATTATTATTTTGTATTACTAGATTTAGTGACTAGACTTTGGCCCTGTTTGGTAGATCTGTGGGAAAGTACTTATAACTTGTACCTTAACAGCTTATAGCTTATAATTATGAGCATAAGCTGATTTCTGACTTATAAATAAAGCATCTCCTACCCCACTCAAAAAATAAGCTGATTTATGACTTACAAAAAGTTATAAGCTGCATTACTAAGTTAAACCAAACACATCAAAATAACTTAAATTAAACTAAAAATTAAAATAAATAACTTTTAAACTACACCAAACAGTAACTTTATTTACCTTCATTGTTTTCTTAACATTGATATCCACCTAATTCATGATATAACAATGGTGACATAAAGCATTTCTTTTCTTCTTTTTTTTTTTTCTTCTTTTTTTTTTGTGTTAAGCTTCAGTACAATGGTCGCAATAAAATAGGAACAGCAACTAGCAATTGATTGGCTCAATGGTAAAAGCAATTGATTGGTTCAATGGTAAAAATCTAGGTTGCGAGTTTTTTAAATTTGATTCGAGAATAGAGTTGTATTTTAAGTTTGTAACTTTTAGAATTATGATTTGAGTGTGGAAAATTTGTTTAGTAAATGAGTTTTGAAAAGAGTTTTGAATTAAGTGAAAAAATTTTAATGTGACATATGATATTTAATACAAAAATTTATAACTCGTAATCAAACATACAACTCAAAATTCTATTCAAAACTCATAAAAAAAAAAAATTTAATTCCAAATTTTTTTTATTTAAAATATAAAAAATAATAGGTGGCATTTGTAAAAAATAAAAAATAAAAGCACTACACTCAAATTTTTAAAAATTCCGATTAATCCAAATTTTCCGTCCTTAGACAGAGTTTTTAAAAGGGAGGGTGAAATTAATTTTTAAAAACCGTAAATAAACACTACATTTGTCCAAGTTTGGCATGTCTTAAAAAAGACAAAAAGTTACTATCCTATTTAAGTCGCATCATTTTATTTAAGTCACATCACCTCTCTAACACATCACTTTAAATCCAACCCAAATCCAATTTATATTTTATAAAAAATTAAAAAATATATTTATTTAGGTCATCCCAAACTAAACAAACAGAACCCTAATTTTTCACCTTCAATGTGTGGATTTGAGTCTTTATAATTGCTTAGTGATATTAGACGAAGATGGGTCCTACGGCAGCACAGCAGGTACTATTGATTAAATGGGTTTATTTGGTGATTTATTTTGATAATTTAAATTATTTATATTTTAAAATATATTAAAAGTGGAATATATTTGTAAAAATTTAAATTAATTGAACATTATTAACATTTCATTGAATAGCATTTGTATCTATAGAAATAAATGATAATTGTAATTTGAAGTATAAAAATAAATAAAAATGTGAGTGGATGAAAGGGTTAACAATATATGATTAACTTGATTTTTTATTCGATTATTCTAAAATGTGAAAGATTCATCTTATTAAAATAGGATCCGAAATAAGCTCATTTAATTGCACAATAATACTTACTTTCCGTTCCACACAATAGGGACCCAGGATCCATATTAGACATACTTAATCTGAATTCTAATTTTCATAGTCACTTAGGCCATGTTTGTTTGGGCAGACTGGATTAGCATTCCCATGACTAATAGTCATACGACTACGAATCTGTTGGATTATGTATCCTATCTTAACTAATAGTCAAGTTTAAAATAATTAGTCCATACTTCAATTGTTTAACCAAACATCGGATTAATAATTTTATTGGACTATTAGTCCAATCCCAAACTCATGTCCACCCAAACAAACATGACCTTAAGTCATGTTTGTTTGGGCGGACTGGATTAGCATTCCCATGACTAATAGTGCTAAGACTACGAATCCGTTGGATTATGTGTCCTATCTTAACTAATAGTCAAGTTTAAAATAATTAATCCGTACTTCAATTGTTTAACCAAACATCGGATTAATAATTTTATTGGACTATTAATCCAATCCCAAGCTCATGTCCACCCAAACAAACATGGCCCTAGTGTTATTAAACTTTTTCTTCAATGCCCAAAGTGCATGGTGTGGCCTTAACTTCAGTCCCGACCAAGGTATAATAGGATCCTTTTTAGAGTAATATTATAGAGTAATACTCTCTGATCGATATATATGGAATAATCATATCTATTAGTATATCTATTTTTTAAATTTAAAAAATAAAATAAAATAGGAAGGGTAAGGATTGGAACCAAACACTCTCAATTAGGCACGCAGCCACATAAAATTCAACTTTACTAGTAAAAGCGCACTCGTTCGTTACCCATTGGAAAACACTTCCTCCACGCCACGAGAAACAACATACTAATTTGGTGAAAACTCACTGGGCCAAATGACCTTTGACCCTCCAAAACATATATGACTAAATCATCAAATTGTCAAAATAAAAAAAAAGCGCACACCTCTTTCTAGAGTAAAAAGTTACGAAATTCGGTAATTTGTTAGGTTAATTTGTTGGACTTACAATTGTCAGATTATAATTATCCATGATAGATGTATAATTAATTAAGTTAGGCGGATTTTCAAACTCAATCCAGTCAAAGTAAGACAAGCATAAGAAAAATAATATTTTAAATCATAATTTATCATTTTCAATATCTCTTTGAATTTATTCTATTATAAGGGAACTTACTTCTTTTTCTTTTCTTTTCTTTTCGTTTTTTTTTTTTTTTTTTTTTGGGAGGGGAGGGGTTCATAAGGGAACCTACTTAAACATTGGAAAATTTTTGAATTACACCACATAACATTAGTGTCACCGAAGATTTACCTATTCTATTGCAAATCATCATCAATCTACATACTAGAATTTTTTTATTTGTAAATAATCTTCTACTAATTGAAAAAAATAAACAAAATTTAGCGTGTAAGAAATGTAAAAAAGTTAAATATTATACATGAAAGTCCTTGTAATAAAGAATATACAATATTTCTAAGTCTCATAATAAGACTAAAAAAAAAATTAGATAACACCCTACTTTAGTTCAATAGAGGTTCTTATCACATTAATGTAGGGTGATGCTATAAATACAAATCTTGCATACCTTCGGTTATGAGGTAATGTAATAGTTTGGTTCGCAAATTATCAAATCAAAGTTAATTATAATTTGTTGTAGTATTTAAGTTATATCTTAAATTACTGAGCATTATGATGCATTGTGATAATATTTGTTACAATTAAAATTGTTTTCAATTGTATCTAAATTATTATTGATTATGTTTCAAAGTGATTATAATCAATAATTTAAATTATTTTTTAAAATTTTACAGTCAACCCAATTTTTGTGACCACCATTTGTAGGAATGACAGATGCTGGATTCAGAATGGTTGGGTCACCAATACACACATTGTTCATTAAAAGCTTGGGGGAAAAAAAACACCTATGCTATTAATTAGTAAAATAGTTAGACCCCACTACCATGGTGGATTGCCTAACTAAACAATTCTTAGCACATCTTTATTAATAAAGTGACCACCATTAGTTACAGTTGATGACAAAGTGCTCTTGTCGCCACCACAGCATAAAAGCAAGAATGGAAATGAAATTATTAATTTTATATATCCTACACACTAGAAAGTGGCCTTTTTATTTTTTATTTTATTTACTTATTTATTTATTTATTTTTGGTTCTCTGTTGACCAATAGTAACTTATTTTTTTTTTACTAGTTTTATCATGAGTAAATATTAAGTGTAATTGTGATACTATTAGAAACAAGATACTCTTTAAAACATTCTCATTAAATTTGATATACCCACCTCTTAATTATTTTACGGAAAATGAATGAGAGCACTAATTAGTGCTATCACTAATGATGTGACAGTGGGCTCCACTAGGAATGATTTGATGTTTTGGCCTTGGTGTCGTATTTTTTTTCTTTTTTTATTGAGTGTCATGTCATTAGTGGTCTTTTTAGAGTTCCAAAATTAGTGATCTCTATCATTGTTGTTGTTAATGTAAATTGTATTAACCTACCACTACCACTTACCACACACACTCACCTCCTCACCTACTCCTCACCTAACCTACCACTACCACCTCCACTTCACCCCCTACCACTTCACCTACTACCTTCTTCTCTTCTATATATATGATCATTGTAAACATAACAAATACAACAATCTTGTAATACATCAATCATAATACATACAATTTCTCTCTATATCAATTTATCTTACATGGTATCAGAGCTAGGTTGAGAACCTAGTATTTTCGTTCCACCGGCGGGCGGCAATCTCGCCTTGGCCGCCCGCCGGACAAACCCAAATCTCACTCACCTTGGCTGCTTCATGTTCTTCTCAGGAGATAAACTTGAAATGAAGAGTTTACCAAGGTTGCTGGATCTGATCTGATTAAGCCTTGCACTGTTCAAGCAAAAGCTACATCTGATCGTAACACATACTTAACACCCCTTGTTACATTTCGGGCTTCATGCAGCATACACGTATCACCATGAATGTGAAGGAGAGCCATCCCTTCAGTGGGAGACACCTCATACAATGGATTCCGGCGGCGACAGTCCTACGGAAAACACATTCCGGAACCCTCGTCGGAGCTCCAACATCACAGAGATCCTCTCTTCCTTCCCAGACTTATACATGGCACACACCCACCCACCCCACTTCTTCTCTCTCTCTGATACAACCTGTAAAAGCTTCTCCATATATTCTATTTCCTCTCTCCCACTCAGCCACCCACGCACACGGCACACCCAGCACCATACACCCACTCCATACACACCCAAGATCTTCCCACACCATGCACATGACACCCAGCTAACACACACCTCTCTCTCACCCACGGCTCTCACACACGCCACTCACCCATGCACACTCAGCCACCTCTCTCTCACCCACGGCTCTCACACACACCACTCACCCATGCACACACCCAGTCACCATACACTTCTCACACACAGCACAATCAGAGCTACACACACACACTGCCATCTCATTCTCTCTCTCTCGGCAAACCCACAACACACATGCATTAAGACTCACACAGGGCCATACACTCATTCATACACAAGAGACCCAGCTCATTCAACTCGGCTGCTTCATGTTCCTTCCACAGTCTTCTCAGGCCGAACCTTAAACCCATCCAACACACCAAACCGTGGTCTCTCTCTCTAGCTGGCTCAAAACCAACCCATCTCCAGCTCTCTCTCTATCTCGTGCATGAACCCATCTCAAGACACGGCTTAACCCTCTCTCTGGGTCTCGGTTGGCTATCACACAAACACACACAGAGGAGGCACCTCTCCCTCTCTCTGGGTCTCGATTGGAGGCGGAAAGGGGACAAACATTCCTCTCTTTCATGGATACACACCCAAGAGGGACACCCAGCAGATGCATACACCCACGGCCATACACAGACTGAGCTCACTGAGCTCCTTCTCCCTCTCGGCTCTCTCCATAGCCACAGCCCACATACACACTGACAAACACACACCCTTGGAAGCTGCACACACTGATACACACACCATGGACGCACCAGCACACACCAAACAACCAGCACATGGGGGCACCCACTCACTCTCTTTCCCTCTCATATTTTATTACTCTCTCTCTCTTCATCTAACCCACCAACTTAGCCACTTTTGTCCCCCCACCATAATTGTTTTCACTTCCCACCACCCCACACCAGCACTCACTTCCCTCTTTTATTTATTTATTTTACCTACTTTTCCACGGAAAGTGAGCCAGCCCTTTTCAAATAATTTTTCATTACATTTTTATTTTACAAACACACACAAAAAAAAAAAAAAAAAAACAAAAACAAAACCACAAATACATTCATTCCAGTTGGTTTTTCTGCCTTATCACACCTCCCATTCGAGTTTGCACAACACACTTATTTTATTCATATCAAGGATTCACCCCGCTCACCATTCTACACCAAAAAAAAAAAAAAAAAACAAACAAACAAACAACCAAATCCACAACCACCACCCACCGGTGGAACTTTTTCCTTCTCCCTTCTCTACTCTGCCGCCGGTCTTTTCTTCTTGCCTCCGTCCTGGGCGGCCCTTGACAGTGTTGCCTCCGTGTTTCCCACTCCACTGGGCATGATCACTACTCCCTGCTCCTCCACTGCAGCATATGGCGGCCCTCCAAATCGGAACATCACGGTGGCCTTCCGCAGCAGCTCCTTGTTTTCTGCCCTTAGCACGCTTATCTCTGCTCGCGCATCCTTATACATGCGTTGGAGCAGAGCCAGCTGGGAGTTTAACTGCTGCACCTCATTTGCCCTACTCTGCAGCCGGTTCGACAAGTTTGTCACCGCAGTCATGGTTTCCACACATGACTTCAATGTATACTGATTGGCTTCCACATCCGACTGCACTGCCATTCTTTGCTCCACAGACCGCATCGGAAAGTTCAACGGAGCAAACCCTGGGGCGCCTGGTTGAGGTTCAGGGGCCACCGCACCCGTTATCTCTCTTGTTGACTCATTGAGGTCGGGAAAGAGAGTGAGCAGCCCGCGGGAAGACGAAGCTATTTTCTGGGCAACAGAGTATTGCAGACTGTCTCTCGCAAACAGAGTGTTACAGACTCTCTCTCTCAGCACAACGAAGAGTTTTTCAGAGAAATTCGCAGGTTTTTTGTCTCAGCCTCTGCCTCAGCCTCAGGTTCAGTCTTGGTTATATAGCCGAGGCAGCCACGTGCATCGCACGCCTCTTGACGCCGATAACCTGGCACGCCTTTTTATGGCACGCCTTTTCATGACTCGGGCATGCCTTTTGATAGCACACCTTTTGAGGGCACGACTTTTGAGGGCTCGATATCTATATCCATGTATATCTTTTGGGCAGCCTATATACACACTCATACAGTGTCTTCTACACCAGTCAGCTTTATCAATCCCTTTGTTTCAACCTCAAATAGGTTTCTACCTTCACACCTATTTGAGTTTGAGGGGGGGTTATACACAGTATCATGTATAAGTCGCTCATGGCGCACTCCCTAAGTCGCCCCCTTGGTGCACCACCACAACCTCTGCTACATCGGTCCGACATGACCCCGTAAACTGTCCCGACATTTGATTCCGGTCAGCTTCTACAACGGTCCGACATGACCCCGTAAACTGTCTTCTACAACGGTCCGACATGACCCCATAAACTGTCCTGCTACAACGGTCCGACACGACCATACCGTGTCTGCTACATCGGTCCGACATGACCCCGTAAACTGTCTTCTACAACGGTCCGACATGACCCCGTAAACTGTCCTGCTACAACGGTCCGACATGACCCCGTAAACTGTCTTCTACATCGGTCTGACACGACCACACAGTGTCTGCTACATCGGTCCGACATGACCCCGTAAACTGTCTGCTACAACGGTCCGACATGACCCCGTAAACTGTCATCGGTCCGACATGACCCCGTAAACTGTCTTCTACATCGGTCTGACACGACCACACAGTGTCTGCTACAACGGTCCGACATGACCCCGTAAACTGTCTGCTACAACGGTCCGACACGACCATACAGTGTCTCCTATCCCATTTTTAATTGTCAGCTTATTTTTCTGTTTTGTTACTCTCTCCAAACTCAAGTTGGCTAGTATCTATCCTCCTTGAGTTTGAGGGGGGCTGTTAATGTAAATTGTATTAACCTACCACTACCACTTACCACACACACTCACCTCCTCACCTACTCCTCACCTAACCTACCACTACCACCTCCACTTCACCCCCTACCACTTCACCTACTACCTTCTTCTCTTCTATATATATGATCATTGTAAACATAACAAATACAACAATCTTGTAATACATCAATCATAATACATACAATTTCTCTCTATATCAATTTATCTTACCGTTGTTATTTTACAATGTAAATAAAAAAGGAAATGTATCCAACTCGTCATTTCGTTGGTTATTTTAATTGAAGTCCAAGGCTATCGCTACAACTAGCTAGCAACGGAAGGCTCAACATATCGTTTTAAATAATAAAATAATTAATAATGTTATTAGTTTCACTGCTGGAAAAATGACTTTTAGCGGCGTTTTAAAAACGCCGCTATATGTATGAAAAACGCCGCTAATTCCTTTAGTGACGCTTATCACCAAACGTCGAGGACGCGGCCGTCGCTATAAGTTTATGACGCTTTAAAAACGTCGTAAAATTAGTATAGGCGGCGTTTTTAAAAACGCCGCTAAATGCGATAAATAATGATAAAATGACGTCATCCAATATTTAGCGACGTTTTTAAAACGCCGTGATAGATTTTTTTATTTTAAAAAAAATGTCCGTTGGCACTGTAGTGGCGTTTTGAAAAAACGCCGTTATAGATCTTTTTTTTAAAAAAAAAATTGTTCTGAATCTGTTATATTTAACTAAAAAACATACCTGTAATAAAGCTGAAAAATAACAATAATATGAATAAAATTTTACAACTACTTCAATATATTGACTAAATAAACATTACATGATTGTGTCTGAACCAAAATCAAACAACAAACACAATCAAAAAATAAAAAGAAAAAATAGGTTAAGTCATTTGCTTGCACAAATAATATAATTGTGAAGAAAACATTCACACAAATCATTTGAATAACATTAAGGAGGCACCAAAATTGGATGCCCCTCTATTTGAGCCAAATTGGAATCTGAGTTCACCAAAATACAAATTTGGACATTTGAGCCAACTTGATATTCATATTCCCATTCACAGAAAGTTAATTTAGAAAATTATAATAGCAATGACTCAACATCTTTAACACGCATAATTCCAGTTCCCATTCCTTTGATGACACTGATGGCGTCTTTCTAAAAGTTCAGACAGCAATGACTCAACATCTTTAACACGCATAATTCCACTTCCCATTCCTTTGAGCAATGATAGGATGACTAGCTGCCAAAGAAAACTCAATCCGTTACTTTCTGTTCATGCTATTATGGAAATTTTTAAAATTCTTGGCAGTAGTTACAAAATCTTATTCACTTGAGTAAAACAGAGCTTCTCTGCATACAGACATACAATGCATGCACTATGTAGATCCAAATCAGAATCACCAACCTTTGCATATGCAGAAAGAGTTAGGGCGAATCCTAGAATGAAAACTAGTATGTCATTCTTTATAGACTGACTGAATCTGAAAAATGACAGTTGCACAAGTTAATTTAGAAAATTATAACACAGAAAGTTAACATCAGTAAGCAATTTGTAAATTAGTACAGATAATAATAGCAGTGATTCAGGACAGCTAAAATTGCAATAGTTCTTAATGAGAACAAAACTAATTGAAATACATAAGATGAAGAGGATATCAAGAAATATTTTATTTTATTAAAGGCAACAACTCATAGGGCCTACTTAAAGAAACAGAAGCAACTCTCTTTTTAAACTATAGACTTCATGATCTTCCTATTCTATGGATATCGACAAAGTGGACAAAATGAAATGATGGTTATTATGAGAAAGAAGATGACAGTATGATGATGATATGATGAAAACTAAGCATAACAAAAAGGTGAAAACCTTTGTCCAATTGTCTGAGGCACTAAAAGGCTATGGCACGAAGAGCCAAGCAAAGATGTTAAAAATGAAGGCAAAACTTTTCTGTCTGATAGCATGAGCCTCTTTTGTTGAACCATTAAGCTCAGAAGTTCCTCAAGAAAATTACTCCAGATTGTGCTATTCCCTGTCAATTTAAGGATTTAGACAAAAGTGTTGCTTATAACAAAAGAAACAAAACAAATGCGACAAAACAAATAATTGAAGAGGATGCCATGATCAAAACCTTCTTCAGTGAAAAGCTTCGACAAAAATCGGACAAGAGAGATCTTGCATTTGGTAACTAGGAAGTGAAGATGCTTATGGAAAACATTATTTGACTAACATGCAGCAAAGAAAACAAATAGATCCTGAAGTGTGCATACCCACTTCCTATTATCATCCTGGAAGAAAACAATAAAAAAAATAAAAAAACTAATTTAGTTATCTACCTATATGACAGGGTGATAGATTCAGAAATCAATCAAATCAGATACATATGTGACAGAGTTACAGATTCAGAAAACAGAGTATAGATTCCAGTGAAAGAACAATCAAGAACTTAATTCACCCAAAAACAATCAAGAACTTGGAATGAGTACTAGAGCTTTCACAGAGAATCGAAATGATTACCATTTATTATTCGAAGGATAAACTCTGCTAGCCAACAATGGGATGCAATCATGAATAAACCTGTTGCCTTTGCAGATTTGCAACCACTAGGGTGGCATCCTTATGGGCCTATTAAAAATAATCTTTTCATAATAAGCAACAGCAATTAGGAAAATTAAACAAAACACAGAAGTATGAGTGAGAAAAAAATATTCATTAACTCAACCATGAAGAAAATAGACAAATAAATTAATGAAGCTAATTCTATTCTAAACTTGACATAGTTACCAACCAATTAGATGATATTTCATACTCAATGGAGATCAATGGTCCTTGCTTTTAAAACACACACATAAATTTAAGCTAATTCTATTCTGAACTTGATTTTCTTCTTCACTTTCTAAAGCTATAATCCAAATATTCCCACTTAAAAGCTTTGCTAAACGACGTCTATGTATTTAGTCAAACAAACATTTAGAAAATATTGGTCCCTAACAAAGAAAATGAAAACTAACCTTGTCCAACTCCGAAGTTGTCTGAACCACAGTGCTTCTAATTGAACAAAGAAAGTTTGGATAAACACAAGATCCACAATTTATACTTAAAAAACACTCGTGTTCCTGTTCTATACCTTTGTCTGCAAAAATTCAAACATCATAGTTCTCGGTGGCACTCAGATGTAATTTCAGAATTGAAAAAGTAACTACATCCAAATGAGGCCCAAGTAGCATGGTAAAAACAGTGTATGAGAGTACAGAAGCAAAATTTAATTTCACCAGTCAAATTTGATTTGATTGGTGAAATTACATATGATGAGGCTATGTTATGGCATTGAATAACCAGGTAATAATCAATAATCACGCAGCAATCTAAAAGCACCTCTACCCTGCTTTCATTTTGTACTAATGATTCAAAATTCCATGGATGAACTGTTTTTGATGTGTATATATCCCTTTTCAGGATTTGTCGAAAATAATTTAGCCAGTTTCAGACCAGAAGCAACCTATTGCAGTGGTCTGTGCTTCATCCATCTACAATCAATCAAACATTCTGTCCAACACAACAATCAATGCATGGGAAGGTTCACACCAATCACAAGGGTGAGATTGGATACACGAGGGTCCATGATCATCTCTTTCCAACATATATGACAACTGTCAGTGACATCTAGGAAAAAGTAAAACTTCAGAGAAAAAAAGGGGGGGGGGATGAAAAAAAAAAGTACGCTCAGTTTAATTCCCCATTAGATGGGGTCTGGGAGGGGTACATTGAATACATACTTAACCTTTGGCATCACCGCACAAAGTAGCTTTCCTCAGGTTAGAACTCACAACTTTAAGGTTAGTAGGCAGAGTATTAGCCACTGAACCAGTAGACCTTTAGAAGAAGAACAAAATTGTTGCAGATAATAGAATGCGGGTAGCTATCATTGTCTTTCCTTGAAATGCAAGCACCTAGCTCCTCAATTTCTTTCAAGAGAGGCTAACTGTTTTAAGCTATTCACTTGATACTGAAAATGCAGAAGATCAGGCAGCTGTATCAAATCATTGGAACTTCTTGGACAAGCACAGATTCTGATTTTCATTTTACAGGATAAGCAATCATAATAAGTGAATGAGCATGCAAATTCCAGAGGAAATCAGGGACTCATGTATTCAACAAAATCACTGAACAAATTCAATTATTGTTTGATACTAAGTGAGAACGATCTAGTCTTCTTGTTATAACAACACTATCGCAGATATTAGGAAAACTACCACAGTGTCCAAGCATCAAAAGGTACTAGATTGTGATGGTAATATTGGATATGCAACCTAACTGGTGACAACATGATAACCAAAGGAAGCACATCATCATGCAGGGTGCAAAACTAGGAGAACTATTTTTAGAAGGACGTAAATTGCCCAAAAGCTCAACAGACAATTTATAAGATTAATCCATCCAACTAATTCCAGGCTCCAATCCCAGGGAATCCATTGTTATATGGATTTTGCATGTTTTGCAATCCATATTCAATTTTTTCAACCCACTTGACTCCCAAAATAAAATATAAAAAAATTACTCGTAGACCTTATAGCTATTGGTTGACACCAACATACAGGCATAGAAGTCATGCTTTGCTGTTGAATACCAAGCTTCAATTTTCTGTTTCTGTTTATTTGTTACAAGTCAATGTATTTCAGATGCATAACAACATCAATTTGTTTCTTAAGTAATAATGTTCATAATCTAGTAACTCCACTGGCTCTTATGATCTAAATAAAGTGCAGTAAAACCTATTTATGCAAGAATAAATTTGTGGTCTATGGTTGCCTGCCTTCTTGTCTTACAAAACCAAGCATTGAGAACAAACCAGAACATTACTCGTTTGAAATGAAATTAAGAGTAATTTCTCTGATTTATTAATACTGAAGTTAGGATGAACATTTATACTTAAAAGAACCAAACTTGAATTCTGTACATAAGATTGGAAGCATAAATAAGATTGGAAGCATAAAGGGAAGTATCCAATGGAAACTTTACACGGTGTTAAAGCAAGTAAGGCATCTCAAAAAAATGCTGTTAGATCATGCTGATGACATTATCCATACATGTTGACATAACCATCTATATGTGCGAAGGCAAAGGCACCCCACCCCTATTAAGCCCACTGGTTTCAGATTGTCAAGCATGCCATATTGATTGTCTTTGAAGCTCCCCCCACCAAGTTGATTTTGGTCCTAGAATGTTCAAACTTGAAAGAAAGGAGAAGAAAAAAGAAGGACAAGTAGAACAAATTTGGATGTGTTTTGTGTACCTAGTACAAGAACGGCATGTTTATCGAAGTTCCCATGCTTCATAGGCTAATCATAAACATCCAACAGAACTTTTTTGTGCAAATACTGCAGAAAGAGCAGTCAGCACATAGTGTACCCCAGGCTCCAACACCCCACATTGGCAGGATCAACAAATAAAACTACATCTAATATATAATTTTGAAAAGGCTATGCCTCTCTTTAGGCAATTCTCTATTGCTTTAATCAGCATTTAACTCAGAAAAGTTTATTCAATAGAAATATTTTCACCTAAATTACAGTTAGATAAAATAATACATGTATTGTAATATGACAAGTATACTCACATCCCAATGGCACCAAACTTTCATGGTTAGTGCCCCCACACCTAAAATCAGCCAGTAGGAAGCAATGCAGCCACTAGATTTAAGTAACTCAACTACAGGTTAATGTTGCAAGTGTATACATCCAACCCAATCCGAGATATGCAAAAATAAGTTATGCGGTTCTCTAGTCAGGCTGATTTCTTGAGTGATAATCAAATTACAGAATTCTTCAATATTTTCAAACACTATGAGAAACATGAAATATGCCATGCATAGAACTGTAGGACAGGTAACATAGCCTACATGTCATGTTGGGGTTCTGGGGAGGGGAGGCAGGAGGATTATATAGCACAGCAGTTGAACATAAAGCTTTAACCAAATGACAAACCCACCTCAATTGCATGAATCGCAGCTTTGATTGCTTGCAACTGTGATGATAGAACTTTATGATTAGGAAACATATGAGTCTCTCCATTCTCCCTACATGTGGCAACGTGAATGGTATATCTTTCCTCCAGGTCAAAATCAAGCTCAAATGTAGTATGGCAAGTCTTACAGTGCTTCTCATCTCTCCAATACAGATCACGACAACACACCGTTAATTTTACTTCAAGAAAATTCCTTTTTCAAAAGATTTTCTATCAAAATAGAAAGATTTCTATCAGAATGAAATAGATGGAAAATGAGAAACAATGATTTATATGGATGATAAAATCAAAACCAGGAGAGAATTCTAAGAAAAGTCATCAAATCTTCGCATAAATCTTCACAAAGGAATATTAATTACATATATATATATATTATTCTTTCTCTGAAACCCTACTTCAATTTTGTGAACTCACAAAACTACAGAAAGAAGAAGAAGAAGAAGAAGAAGAAGAAGAAGAAGAAATAAACAAATAAAAATATAGGAAGAAAAAAAAAGAACATAAAAATTCTGCAACAATATCAAACTTGATGCATTTCTAAATATATAATGAAGTCTCTCTCATGGACAGATCAGAATGTGTATGTTTAAATGAAGACCAGATTCAGAAGGGAGGGAAATGGGCACTGTTCTTCATCATAAAGAAGTTTGTGTATGTGTTGTGTGTTTGTGTGTGGTTGGAGATGAGATGACTAACCAGTGACTAATGCAGTGAGTTGAGCTTGAGAAGAAGGGAGTAAGAAAGAACAATCTTGTTGAGTAACTTGCTCAGCTGTTGAGTTTGATCCATATCCACTTGGGCCTGCAACACCTGCCAAGTACCTCAGTGTTTTCTTCATCAGGACACAAAACTTGCAATCTCTCTCACCCGACAAACAACAACTGCAACTATAGTAGGAAAGAGCACTCTCTACATAGATACACAAGATATATATATATATATATATAAGGAACATTGAACTTTCTAGCAGTCCATGCACCACCTAAATAATAGATGGTATGACCAATCAGATCCCTGATTGATGCCAGAGTGTCAGGCTTTTTTGGTTTCGGGTTTGGATCATCTGTTTCCAAAATAGTTTTTTTTATTTTATTAATTACATTTAGGTTTTTTCTTTTTCTTTTTCTTAAAAAAAAAAAAATTAAAATCAATTAATAACCACAACTCATAAAAAGAGAAACACTAACTCTTCCAACCACAACTCATAAAAAGAGAAACACCAACTATACCTGAGTAATGGTCACTTGATCCCTTAAGAATTGTAGATCTGTAACAAGAACTTCTAAACTAGCTCTAGCATTTTCCAAATTCTTTTGTAGAAGATCAGTGGCCTGCATTTTGAAGTTTGAAGCACTTAAAATCTCGTGTCCGTGTGTAAATGCTAACATCTTAATGTGAAAAATTAGAGCCCACCATTTTAAAGTTGAATATTCTATTCACCACACATGCATAAACTTGCATCAACTAATGCTCATAAACCCAAGAGAGCTAATGATCCAGTAACAGAAATCATGCTCTTGACCACATTATATCCATCCGTACAAAACCAAAATAAGCAAATAAAACTAACGAGGTCTGCCTTCACACCAGTAAACTATCATCTCAATTTCAAATCTCAGTTGACAGCTCAGTTATATATAGGTTTACTCAAACTACAGAAATATTTAAAAATTTCTGAAGTTAAAAACGAACCTCGCCAGTACCCTTCTTAGCTTGCAAAGTAGCAACTACATCTAAGCACTTCTCAACATGTTGCAAGCCTGTTCACTTCTGTACATACGAAATAAAATGTATTAACTCAATGATATGGTCAATCCGAAATAAAATGTCTTAACCAAACAGGGCCATCTCACTTAATAGTCAATCCGAAATAAAATGTCTTAACTCAATGAGGAATATAGATTTAATCTCTCAAATTTCCAAATCATCTGATCTAGCACTGGCCCGCTACTAACTGTAAGCTTATCGGATTCCAAATAAACTCACAAACTAGATAAAAGATTTTTAAAAAATGTATAATAAACTAAAACAGAAGCAACGAAAAAGGAAAAGTAGGCGCGCGTTTACAACACAAACAAGCTATTTAAAAGCAGAGCAGGTTAGGAACAAAAGCCGGGTAATGATTTTTAATTAATAGAGTCAAGTTTTTAGAGAATCTTCAGAGCTTTTATAGCTTCTTTGAATTAGTGTGATACAATTCTAGCATTAGGTGTGATGCCCAGTTCTGGGAGTGATTCCTAGATACCCCCGCCCCCCCCCCACACCCACCTCTTTCTTCTTTTTATCTTGCAATTATTGCCCTTTTCAAGCCTCAGCAAAATCTGCCCAGCCATTGGTTCACTCCTCTCAAGTTTTAAACCAAATAATAATACTTAGTTATGCTTCTGTTTTCATGAAACCGGGTTGGGTTTTCAGACCAAGCAATGTTCCATATATCTAGCCTTACCTGAGATAGGAGGGCGAGACTGGACCCGGGCCAAAACGATGGGCTGCAGGCCATACATCCTTAAAGAATCACTAGATGTAACACGGATCAATCACATGTGAGCTTGTCATAAACTTCTTCATACATTGCCTATAACCATCCAATTAACATTAACAATCACAAAGGATCTCAAGTTACTAACATATTACCTCTTCAAGCAATCAACTTTCAGACATCACACCTTTGCTTTCTGTTTAGTATCATTCACTGGTTGTTCCTACTATTTATGTTGGAGAATTCATCGATAGGGCTCAGCATTCCAAGGATCAGCTTTTCCTGTTTAATAGCTACGAAACACAGTCAAGTAGTCACATTTTCAGGGAAAGCAAGATAATATATATATGGAATACTTAGCCAAGTAAATCCATTAACATTATGAATATAATTATTGATCACTCTCAATCCATTACATAATTTCTCATCTATGCATGTAATGTATGTTTACATGCCATCTCTTTTTCAAATGCATGTGTGTTGATATATGTGTTTGTACATGCAAAATTGTGGCAAGGATACATTCTTGGTCAGGGTTGTCAGAGAAATTTGAGTGCAGGGCATTCCCAACGCTCACCCGAACATTTTGTAATTGCAGATATCGGCCTTTGAATGCAGAATCGTGCCCTCTGAAATCAAATTCCTAAACAACAGACTTCATAAATTATGCACACATTAATGTGGTATATCTAAAAAAACCATCATACCTTCAGCAAAGAGTGAACTTGCAGGGCATGAAATCAAAGCTAATGCTCCTACTCCCAACAGTATTGCCCTTCTCTTAGAATTTCCTGAAATTTACCATTATATAATCCAAAACAAGAATCAAAACAATCATATCTCACAAGAAGTTAGTTTATACATTCCACCTTTGTCATAACTAGCAATTTTGCATCAAATTTACAGCCCTAATTTCAGAATTCACAAGACCAGAAGAATTTGTTATGAAGTAAATTCTTCAAGAAATCATTATTACATCAAAGACATATAAGCAAATCCCATGTCACTCATGAAAAACAAGAAGTAAAATGCTTGAGCTATGTTTGGATATTGGATATGTGAAGGGATTTGTAGGGAGAAGAAAAAATGAAGAGATAAAGAGTGGTAATCTTACTGTCTTCATCATAAGTTGTGTCTCCTGAACATGTGATAATGTTTTGTGGAAAAATTGCAGTAACCTTAGTTGAACAGTGGTAATCTTACTGTCTTCATCACCGATCTGAATCGCTGAGATCGATCTGAACCTCTGAATCACCAAGCTGAATCACCGATCTGAATCGCTGAGATGACCTTCGATTTCGATTTCAAGATGTGAATCACTGAGACCGATCTGAATCACTGATACCTGAATCACGATCTGAATCGAACTTCGATTTCGATTTCAAGATATGAATCACTGAGACCGATCTGAATCGCTGATACCTGAATCACGATCTGAATCGAACTTCGATTTCGATTTCGAGATATGAATCACTGAGACCGATCTGAATCGCTGAGATCTGAATCACGATCTGAATCGAAATCGAAGTGATATGAACTCAGATCTAAATCAAAATCGAAGTGATATAAACTCAGATTTGAATTGCAATATGAAATCGAAGTGATTTGAACTCAGAATTTTAAAATTTCGAGATATGAACTTCGATTTCGAGATCTGAATCGCTGAGATGAACTTCGAAATCACTCTGATGAACCACTTCGATTTCGAGAGAGAACTTCAATTTCTGAGCATTCCATTGATAAGCAACTTCAATTTCTGAGGGTTTAGACAACGGGGAGAGAGAGAGACTATTTGTTAGTGCATCGATTCAATTTGGGAGTTGAGATTCTCAGATTGGACAAAGAAGCGCGTGAGACAACATGCATTTGAAGGCGCAAATAAACGCCTCCTATTCATAAAACGGCACCGTTTCAATTAAAGAAAAACAAGACGTTTATAAAACGCCGTAAAATATTAAAAATAGTGACGTTTTAAAAAACGCCGTTAAAAAAACGCCACCTAAACCCTTCTTTCCTGTAGTGTTTTTTTTATTTAATGTGTTATCATTATATCAGTAACAAATATGAATAGTCAGACTCACTTAATTGTGATGTACAATACAATCCCTCTCTTGAATATTAAATTTGAAATTAAAAAAAAAATAAAGAATAAAGAAATAAAATATAAAAAAATGAGAGAGAGAGAGAGAGAATGAATTTGTTAGCAAGTGTATTTGAAAATGTGATTTAATTAAAATAGAAAAGAGGGATTTTAGTTAAAATTTGACAAATTTTATGGAGATGCTCTACAGCACAAGGGTAAACCAAACAAAAACCGATACATCATAAGCATCCTTTGCCTTGAGTTTAAAATTAAAAAAAAAAGAATAAAAAAAAATCCATTGAATTAGATTCAACGTGTGTCAATCAATGTCGATGTGAGTAAGTTTTCGGTGAAGTTAAGTTTGGTCTTTGCTTAATGGTGGGACATCCTTTAGAATTGTATCTTTGATTGTGCTTTTGTTTTTCAAAAAATTAACACAGAGTTTTCATCCCATTTTTTGTTCATTTTACAGTGGCAGCAACTATTGCCAAAGAAAGAGGCAAAAAAAAAAAAGTTTGTTATGCTTGCCTTCACTAGTTTCACAATAAATTGTTAATTCAATGATCAACCTTTGATAATAGGCATGCCCTTACGCAGTTTCAGATATAGAAAGTCAAATTAACACGTTATAAGTAAATACTAGGGGGGGGGGGGGGAGAGTAAATACTATTTGGACTATTGGAGGAGAGTAAATACTATGGGGGGGAGAGTAAATACTATTTGGACTATTGGGGGAGAGTAAATACTATTTGGGGGGGGGGGGGGGGGGATTTCGGTTGTGCTACATATGTCAATTTCGGTTGTGCTACATATGTCAATTAGTATACCAATTAATGTACTAATATATGTTATGATATTATTATTGGCTCTACCCATTATACAAATTACAAATATCCAAACTTCTAAAATTATGTCACATCATCTGTTAGTCAACTAACTGATATATCGACTCTGTTTGGTGTAGCTGTGAGAAAATGATTATAAATTATAACTTAATAGGCTATAGATTATAATTTTAAACATAAACTGTTAACTTGTTTGGTGTAACTGTGAAATTATAGATTTAATCAGTAGAGTAGTATTTGGTTGAATAAGTTGTAAAATAAATTTTTGCTGTGTAAATATCTTTTTTGCCCTTATAAGATTTGTAATTTCATTTATAATACTTTTTTTTTTCTTTTTCTTTGTTTTATTTATTTTATTTTCTTTTTCTCCTTATTTTCTTTTCTCTTCTTTTTTTTTCTTCTCTTTTTTTGCTGTTAATTTTGTTTAATTTATCAATTCATTTAAATTAATACCAATTAATATTCATGTTCTAATTTATATTAATGTTGTGATTTCATTACATATTATTTTTTATATATTCATTTTAATTATTTATTTATGTATTTCTTTTCTTTATTATTATTATTATTAATTGTGATTTTTTTTCATTACAATACCAGTTAATAATATAAAAATTAATTTTTTTAATTTATTAATTCATTACAATAATACCAATTAATTCATTTTCTAACCCATCGTCGACAGCCCCTTCTTCTTCTCCTCCTCCTCCTCCTCCTCACCTACCGATGACAGTCCTTTCTTCTTCTCATCTTCCTCATTATCTCACCACTAACAGCCAGTTGCAAAACCCTAGCCGCAATCGCAAAGAGAGAGAGTTAGGATTTTGTCACGGCGTCAATCGCGAAAAGGGAGAGAGAACTAGGGCTTGTCACATTATCGATCGCGAAGAGAGAGAGAGCGCTAGGGTTTTGTCACGCGATTGTCATCGTCAGGCTATCTCGCGACGCCAAAGATCGCGAAGAGGGAGAGAGAGACAGAGCGAACTAGGGTTTTAGAGAGCTAGGGCTTCACCGCCTCTGGTTCGTGCAAGAGAGAGAGAGAGAAAGAGAGCTCTGGTTCATTGGTTTATGCGAGAGGGAGAGAAGAGAAGAGAGAGAGCTCTGGTTCGTCGAAAATCACCTTCTTTTGCCAGAAATCGCCTTTCTAGTTCGTGCGAAAGACAAAAATGAGTGTGTTTGGTTTATATACATGACACACTTGTAATAACTTGAAATTGTGATAGGCATTTAAGTCATTTTGCCTCTCAAATTCTAGTTGCGCACTTAAGCTGAATCCGGAAAGCATCTCCTCTTCCACTCAAAAAATAATCACCTTTTTGGCTTAATTTAAGCTAAAAGATGATCACTTGAGCTACACCAAACACACAAAAACCACTTAATTTGAACCAAAAGCTGAAATAAGCCAGATTTAAGCTCTATCAAACACCCATATCAATTGATGCATATAGTATTTTCACGACTCAAACCCGCCCCTGTAGGTTTAGCACCGTAACCAGCCAGTAATCCGTGGATTACCAAAGGCCTTTGAACAGATTAGCAAATAATAAGGGGCTGCGGAAGCAATAATACAAAATAGATAAGGTCCAATGAGCTGTGATAACGTACATGGGACAGAACATTTAAAAACTTATTTATATATACATAAACATGCCAATCCAGATACAGAATATTTACAAGGTATTTACAGAATGTACTTCCCAAGACCTGACTTTACAAGACTAGCATGAATACAACAAAAAAAAAACAGCCATGACATTAGGCTTCGTTCGGAACTTCCTTGGGAGGCACAACAGTTGGCTGACAAAAACAAAACAGAAGGCCGTCAACTCTGGCCCTGGTCATGTGCCGGCTCACCTATATACATAATATAGACTGTGAGCGAAAGCCCAGTGAATAATAATAGAGTAAAGGGTTTCAATGAATGAGTTCGTACAGAATCAGAAATCATAATTCAGTTTCATATCAAAATCATAGTTTAGCCAGATCATATACAGACATAAATCATAAGTCATGATTAAGTTTACGTGATACATCCATTAGTATTAACAGAACAGAATAGAACATAACGTATATACGTGAGGTTACGAATAACCAGTTCCATAAAGGAACCTCCGGATCCTGGTAACAGAACAGAACAGAAGCTGAGCCCCCGTGACAGGGCCTCCGGTATGGGTAACAGAGTGCAGACAGAAATAAGTTCCATAAAGGAACCTCTGATACCGGGTAACAGCTAACAGATATCACATGATGCTAAGGATGTCACGAATACATATTAGAAATTGAACAATCATTCATTGTATAGAACATATCATTTCGAAAAACAGATCTTGTTTTATCACACAGAAAGTAGATATAGTTTGAACATAACTTTACTAAATTATTACTTACAGTTGGTCTTGAAATAGACAGACGGAGCAGATTGATCACATGACACGCGGCACGTGACCTACATAACACATAACGAACATACACTTGAAACACACATTCGAATTGCACAAAACTTACATCGCTGATTCTTAGTGTGTTTCTAACCTTAAATTCTCACTAAAGAGTCTTAAACATGGCCTAGGAATGCCTAGGATGGAATGAGGATGCAAAGAAGCCTTGGAAAATATTTTTCAAAACTTGTTGAAAACAGGGGTCTCGCTCGAACGTAGCTTCCTTCACTCGAGCGAGCTTGTCAAAACAGAGGGGTCGCTCGAGCGTAGACTTCTTCGCTCGAGCAATCTGTAAAAAAATGCAAAAGTACTGGTTGTTGAAATTTTATGCTCGATGCCCGCTCGATGCCCGCTCAAGCGTGAGACACAGCTCTTCACTCGAGCATAGGTCTCGTCGCTCGGGCGTGCGTCTGAGTGCATCAAAAACCTGTGAGCTTGCAATTTACGCTCGAGCCATCAATCCTTCGCTCGAGCGGAGCTCTGAACAAACAATGGTCGCTCGAGCGTGGAATCCTTCGTTGGAGCGAGGAAGCCAAATTCTGGAATTTCCAGATTTGCCTCCCAAGCTCAAACCAAGCATTCAACACCTCAAAACTCGACCTCTTGGGCCTATTTTCTGGAAAAACACTTGTAAACTCATAGTATAAGATGTTTCAAAGATCAATTTGTAAAATCAAAGCCCAAAGGTGAGTCAATTAAACACAAATTCAAAGAAAATTTCAAGAACATAACTTAAATGTAACATGCATGAATTCTCATGACTTCTAATGCTCCAAAGCAAGATTAAGCTCAAGAATAAGATGAATTCATGGACTATAACAAAAATGTGGACATGCATGTGGAATTAATCGTAAATTCACAATTGAAAGGGAAATTCACAACTCCAAAATCCAAGAATATGTGCATGCATGCATGAATTCACTCTCAAATCCAACTCTTTAACCAATTCTAAACTTTAAACTCTAATCTTCCATGAACCATGTAAGAATTAATCGTAAATTCACAATTGAAAGGGAAATCTCCTATCTTAAACCTTGAATTCCAAGTCCAGGAGCTCAAATTTGCAAAGCCTCTTTAATTCTCCTAAGTTCCAAGCCAATTCTCTAGATGAATTCAATTCTCTTCTAACTGTCTCTCTCTAGTCGGTTTTGGCCAAGAAAATGGCTGAGGAGATATACTTCTAAGTGTAATAAGGTTGGTCTCAAATCAAGCCACTAAGTGGCATAATGGTAGATAAGTCCAACTAATGTAAGTTAGCTTATTTAATCCAATTTAATCATATCAAATCAAATTTTAACTAAATTTACCATAAAATCACATTAATTCTAATTAACACAAAACACAAATCAGTTTCGGATTCAGCCGCCAATAAGGCCTTCAATTTGCAGTTTAAAACATAAAACATGAACAGATCATTTTATGGCAAACAGATAAAAACACAAAGATAATACAATACATATGCAATTTAATTCTGGATTCCTTCTAAATTACTGTTAGGCATAAATAATCATGGTTTAGTATTAATCGGAGGTCGGGGTTATTACAAATATTATTCAAAAAAAATTATATACCAAATGACATAGTTAGATTGACATATATTGCCAAGTTGGGATGGTTTTTAGTTAAATATTAATGTCACATAATTTTAATGAAGGATTCTATACAAAAACTCTTAAGAAATATAATTTATTTTTATTAGGATGGTGAGATTATCATCGAAAAATATTTAATTTTTTTAAAAAAAGTGATCTCCAAGAAAATAATTCCAAACATATGGGATCTAATGAATCACAAGTATTTGCATAAGATCTATGAAATAAGCTTTTAGAAAGAGATTTTTTCCTAATTTTTTCTATGATTTAATCATATGTGATTTTGTAAAAAAATTGAAATGTTCAAAATAAGTGTACTTTTTGACTTTTTATGAAATATGAGTTCGGTTTGAAATGATGTGGTAAAGAAGTGATGTGACTTAAATAGGATATTGATTTTTTGACTTTTTTAGGGAATGCCAAACCTAGCCTAAATATAGCCTCTTTTGGGATAGACTAAAAAAACTAACTTATTTGGGTCGTGTGTTGGTTTTTTGACTTTTTTAGAGAATGCCAAACCTAGCCTAAATACAGCCTTTTTTGGGATGGACTAACAAAACTAATTTATTTGGGTCATGTGTTGGTTTTTTGACTTTTTGGTTATTTTAACTTAGGGCTAAAAAGTTTCGTTTGTGATAGATTTTTTGACTTTTTTGACTTTTGCGAGAAAAAAAAAAAGAAATGATTATGGGTTGAGCCTTTGTTTAGCATGCCAGGCTTTTTGACTTTTTGGCTATTTGAGCTATAAAAAGACAAAATAGGCTTTTAGCCTAATAAGACAAAATATCACATCTAATTATAATCATTTTATTTTTTCTCTCACAAAAGTCAAAAAAATCAAAAAGCTTACCTCAAACGAGATTTTTTAGTCCCAAACTAAAATAGTCAAAAAGTCAACCCATATCCCAAACAAATCTTGACTGTGGCATTTTGTCGGTGTTTTGAAAGTTGCTATTTTAGTAGGCTATTTTAGTTTTTTTACTATTTTAGTAGGTTAAAATTTTTATATTTGGGAAGATAGTTAAATTTTTTTATGGAAAATGCTAGAGACCACTAAAAGTGGTGCTCTAAAGCAACCACTAATGATGTGGCATCTATTTTTTTTAAAAAAAAAATACAGACACAACAACATTGTGACAGTGGGTGGGATCCACTGCCACATCATTAGTGGTGGCACTAATTAGTGCTCCCACTTATTTTTCTTTTTTTTATAGTTAGATGTGATGTTTGTGAGAGAAAAAGTGAAATGATTATAGATTTGATATTGCAACAATGATTCATCCCACTAAAAATATTACCACTAATAGCACTAATGCATTAAAAAAGTAAAAAAAAAAAAAAATACAACTCCAAGACCAAAACATCACATCATTAATGGCGGGACACACTGCCACCTAATTAGTGGGAGCACTAATTAGTGCTCCCAAGCATTTTTCTTGATATTGACTATTTTAACCTATTTTGTCTTTTTGTAAATTTTTGTCCAAAAAGCTAAAAAATATCCTTTGTCAAACACTCCTAAAATAACCTATTTTATTTTATATAACTATTTTATCCCCAAAGGGCATGCCAATCGTACCCTTATTGATTTATTTGAGTCACACCAAATTTCTATTATTTTTATACGTGTTTTTGTAATAAGCAAAAAAAAAATTACGTATAAATTATACTCAAAACAAACTTTACTGTTGTACAAATAGAACTTATATAATTTTAAGAATTCATATAAAAAGTAAAAAAGAATTTAATGAAAATTTTAAATGATGTATAATGGATTGAGATCATATCCATCAATAAAATAGAGATCTCTGCTCCATAATCAATGGTCGGAAAAAATTGATGTTGATATTTTAAATTAAGAAATCATTAAAAAAAAAGTTCAAAAATTATATTATTGATTTTAAATTTTGATGATGTGCCCCAAACCTATCAAATGAAATGGAGATCTCCATCACCTTTTTAGGAGATTTTTTTGTATTAAATAATCACTAATTCCAAAACATTTAGGACAAAAAATATTTATAGGTAATTTATACACTAGATTTTGTAGACAATCTTCACTGTATTTAAAATATTTAATTCTATTGTATACACAACAATAATTAGAATTTAAAGAAATAAAGAAAATGAGAGAATTTGTTTGATTACAAAAATCAAACTCGAAATAAAAATAAATAAATAAAAACAGATTTTATTTTGTTACAAAAATAAAATTTAAATCTAATTTTAATAAATAAAGCAACACTGAAAATAAATTAAATAATTTACTTGATTTAATTTGTTCGAATTATTTTCTGATCAAGTCCAGTGTTTGACACTGTGTCCTTAAGACAGATTCGTCCTCTCCACGGTGCTTTCAGGATTTGGACGTCTATCTCCCAGGATGAAATGATCTTACCACAAACAATAGCAGCACTACAAATTGTTTGCCTTACGAACACACTAAGTGTTTACACTCTTTATTTCAGAAATAAAATGCAGCAATATGAAGAATATAAATAGCAGAGGTGAAATATGAAATTTCTGAATGAATAACATCAAATGAGGGTGGTCCTATTTATAGATGTAAAGGTGACTCTTGGTTTTAAATTGAACAGGTATGATACCTGTTGGTTTTGAATTCAAACAGATTTGAATCTGTTAACAATTCAAACAGATAGCAAAAACGGGAAGGGCCCTGTTTAGGTGTGCACTAATTCCAAACTAGTTTATTTCTGTTTGAAAACGGGAAGGGCCCTGTTTGGATGTACAGAAAATCCAAATCAGTTTAATTTGAATTCTGGATTTTATTTTATCAAAAAATAAAATTAAATTCAAATGTTTTTGGCCCAAAAAGATTAGAAGCCCAACCCAACCACACACCACGCACCCGCGCCTAGCTCGGACGGACGGCGGTGGCGCGCACGCGTGTATGGTGATTTTTGGGTCCAATGGGTCTAGCCCATTTTGCCTATAACCTCTCTCTCTAAAATACTTGGGTACTCCTTGGGGCACACCCCAAGTATCTAACCTAAGCCTTATAAACCCTTTCAAAACTTCCCACCAAATCAATGTGGGACAAGTCAATTTACAACCTTAAGAAATTTCCACCAAAACTCCATTTCCATGGAGAACACTTTGGCTTCAATTTCCCATTCACTCGGTAATGGTTTTGAGCAATCAAATATACCACGTGAATCACAACGTGGCATAGAACGCGTTACCACTTTGACCCGAGTAAATCGACACTCGGGGCTCACCTAAAAACTAGACCAAACTTGAGAAAAAAAATTTTCTACCATTTCCAACAGATTTTACGAATGAATATTGTATTTGTACATTTATAAGTAATTTATATGCTAGATTTTACATTTATAAGTAATTTATACACCAGATTTTACAAATCAATAATAATCACAAACATTTATAAATATATATAAAAAGGAGGAAGTAAAAAAAAAAAAAAATTGCAAACTCGTGAAAAGATAAGTAAATATAAGTAATTTATACACTAGATTTTACCAATGAATATTGTATTTTTATAAATTTGTAATTATTTCCTTAGTTACAATATTCTTTTGGGATAAGGGGTCACTGCTGTGCTCAAAACACAACAGTTGATTGTGGTGCTTCCGTTTAAGGTGTATTATGGTCTTATTTTTATGATCCAAACCATTATTTTGTAGGATTTGTTAAGTACTTCATGCCTACAAAAAATCATATTAATCGGATATCAACAACTATATGATCGATAACCAAATAAATAAATAATAAGTTTTTCTTTTGAAAAATAGCATAAACAATATGCAATTTGATCATATAGTTATTGATACTTGATTAACATGACTTTTGGTAGCATGAAGTACTCAACAAACCCTACAAAATGAACAGTTTAGATCATAAAAATAATGTCATAATACACCTCAAATTGAGACACCACAGTCACTGCTATGCTTTGAGCACAGCACGGACATTGTTCCATTTTTTTGATATTTTTCCAAACATTTACCAAATTTAAATCACATATTAACATTTTAAAACAAAAATTATAATTGTATAGTAGTATTATTGTTAAATAATTTTGTTTTCGAAACTAATTATTATAGTTGATTTTTAAATTTTTTTATAAAAGGCATACATAAAAAAAAAAATTATAATAATTTTTTGACTTTTTTCATTTAGGTTTATTTTGTCTTGTTTTGAGAAGTAATAAAAAATTAATTTATTAACTTTTTTTAATTATTTTTTGAAAAAATATACTCTCTCTATCTCAAAATATTAGTTTCTTATTTTATTTTTTATTGTCTCAAAATATTTGTCCTTTTTAAAAAATTAAGGACTAAAATAATATAAATTTTCTATTTTGCCCTTCTTTTAAATTTATTAACAACACAAAAAGTTCAATTATAACAATTGATATTTCAAAAAAATATGCTATCAAAAGGTAATTTTTTAAAATCATTATTTTTAAAATGTAATAATTATATTACTAAAAAAAATTAAATTTCCTCCAAAAAACCATTATTTTAAGATTAAAAAATATTAAAAAATAAATAAACGATATGACTTAAATAAGGTCAAATTTGACATGTACCCAAAAAGTAAAAAAGTCAAAAAATTATTCAAAAAGTTAAAAAGTTATCATTATTCAACAAAAGTCAAAAAGTACGGCTGCACAACTCCTAATCCTAATTTTCCACTATATAGTAATTTATACAAATTTTTAATACACATTTTTTCATAAAAAGTCAAAAAATTAACCCAAACAATTATATTTTTTTCCTCAACTTTTTAGTCTAAAAATTCAAAAAATACATTTATTTAAGACATCCCAAACAATCCCTAAATTAATACACAACTTTTTCCCCTCTCAACACATAAAAAAAATAAATAATTTATTGATTCATTAATTCACATCACTTTTTTAATTTTTCTTACGGTACTTGGGAAATTTTGAAAAAATAATTAAAAAATATTTTTTTAATTTTTTGATTTTTTTACCTAAATGATGATGTAATTTAAAATAAGTTAAAAATTGTCTTTTAATTTTTTTTGGGTTTAAATGGTCCCTTTATGTAAAAAATAAAACGTTAAACCCTAAAATAAGGCACCGTTTGGGAAGTGATTTTATGAGTTTTTTTTGACTATATTAGTTACAAAAAATAAAATAGATTATTTTAGTCACAACAAACAAAACATCACATACAATCCATAATCATTACACTATTTTCTCACAAAAAAAGTCAAAAAAGTTAAAAAGTCAAAAAATTCTTCCCAAACTAAGTTTTTTAGCTCAGGCTAAAATAACGAAAAAAGTCAAAAAATCAACCCACTTCCCAAACTAATCCTAAGAAGTTCCCAAATTGCATGAGGTGTTATTTGGCAAGTTGATTTGTAGCTAAAATAATCACAAAAGACAAAATAAACTATTTTAATCACAACAAATAAAACATCGCATTTAATTCATAATTACTATATTATTTTCTCAAAAAAAAAAAAAAATAATTTAAAAATCATTCTCAAATAAATTTTTTTTAGCTCAGACTAAAATATATAAAAAAATATAAAAGTCAATCCATTTTGCAAACGGAGGCTGAGTTCGACCGGCGAAATCACAGCGCAGAATTTGGAATCAACGTTGAGCGAGATCTAGGGCTTAGGGTTTACGTATAAATAGCAACTACTTTATTTTTTAACCAGAGATGACGACGACGGTACTCCCTCAAATTGGACTCAAAATTGAATCCCAGGCCCCACCACCACCACCACCTCGCTCCCTCTAAAAACTCTCTCTCTCTCTCTCTCTCTCTGTGCAAACGCAAAGTCACAAACTACTACCTGCACTGCACATATCATCTGTCTTTGGCAGATCAAACACTCCACGTCTCCTCAGAAAAAAAGCATAAGCATCTAGATATATATATATATATATATGCATTTATGGTTCCTGAATCCTGCTGATATAATCACCACATCTCCTTCATTTCTTCATCCTTGTTCATGCTCTGTTTAATCCATATATAATACTTCGTAGCTCTGAGCATCTTTAAGTTCAGAGAATATATATATATAGAGAGAGAGACCCAGTTTCTCGAAATTCGGTGATTGATCTATTGGTCACATCTCTGTATTGTACGTCGGTGAACGTGAAGAGCGGTCATAATCATCACTGCCTCTCTCTCTCATTAATGGCTCACGAAGTGCTTCCCTAATTATAGGGGCCAATCACTTCACCTCGGGAGCAATCATCCTCTCAATTCGTTTACAGATTGAAATTGCTGAGAGTAAAAAAAAGAGGATCAGATCTGTTGTTGTTGTTGTTGTTGTTGTTGTTGTTGTTGTGATTACGGAGTTGATCGAGGTTGAGAGATGGGGAATTGTCAGGCGGCGGAGGCAGCGACGGTGGTGATTCAACATCCAGGCAACAAAATCGAGAGGATTTACTGGTCGGTGAGTGCTAACGAGGTCATGTCGGCGAACCCCGGTCACTACGTCGCACTCGTCGTAACCTCTCCGACTTCCAAGTCCGAAAACGGAACGCCGGTGAAGCAGCTCAAGCTTCTCCGCCCCGATGATACATTGCTTATCGGACAAGTTTATCGGCTCATCAGCTTCGAAGGTAACAAACCATCTCTTACGTCATTTCTTCTTCATTTCCTATTTTGTCCATTGTGCTCTCTGTTTAATTTACATGATGTACCGTGCTTCAGATGTGTTGAAGGAGTTCGCTGCAAAGAAGTGCGTGAAACTCGGGAAGCTGTTGCAGAGAGGAGGCCTTGGCCTGGAGAGAAAGAAGCTCTCCGGCAGTCCGAGCTTGAACCGGAATCCGAAACCAGAGAGCTGCCCTTCCGTTCAGGTAAACCGACTTTTTTTTCCTCATAAATTTTTATACCCATAGTTTTAATTTGATCAATTTCTACTTTCTTTTTTTTTTTTAGGGTAAGATTTTGCACCAATTTGACTAAATTGATATTATTGTTAAAGTTTTAGAAGAAAATTTTTATTAAATTTGTTGGGATTAAAGTCATTTATAATTTTATTTATAAAAATATGATATATGTGCATTTATTATATAAAAAATTTTATTAATAATTGAAAATAATAGGGCCAAGATTAATTAAAAAATTTAACATCAAAATTAAAATTGTAATACTCCTTCACTCCAAAATATTAGTTCTTTATTTTATTTTTCATTATTTAAAAACATTAGTTCTTTTTTAAAAATCAAAGTACAAAAATAATATAAATTTCTTATTTTATTCTTATTTTAAATTCATTAATAATGTAAAAAATATAATTATTACATTGATATTTTTTTAAAAAATATATTATCAAAAGATAATTTAAAAAAATTAATTTTTTTAAAATATAATATTTGTATTATTAAAAAAAATTAAATTCCTCAAAATGAGCTATTTTGAGAGGAAGGGAGTAATAAAAAAGAAAGTGTACAGCAATTTGCCCATTATTCAAACTTGAAGGGCAAAATTGACTATCCGAGAGCTCGAAAAGCGAAGATTATTAGTGCGTAATGCGATTCGCTCCGATCTTTTCCTATTATTCACCCGAGTGGAATAGGGTATCTTCCTTTCTTCTTCACCTCTCTGCATAAAAGCATCTTTTTAATCCAGAAAGGTGAAGATTTTAAACATAAAAGCTAAGAGAACAGATTTGTGGGGTTTGTTGATTAAAACACTATCCTGAATTGAATCTGATTTCTGTCCAAGCTTTTAAAAAAAAAGGAGATCTCGAGGCATGTATTTTCAGGTGTACCACTGTGTCATGTTTCTTTTTTTGAACAAACCATTGTGTCATGTTTGATTGTTTCTTTTTTGCTATTAGGATGTTAGTGGTCACGTGGATTTATTGGGTCACCTTACTTGTTTGCAGCAATGATAGAAATCACAAAATATAATTCTCATAATTTTTAAAATGATTTAAATTATTTATGTTACTATCCGACACAATTTTTTTAAAAAATTCAAATACATCAATGTGGGTCATCGGTCATCGTTTAGGGGTTTCAAACATTTTTCATATGTTTATTTTCTTTGAGAGACCAGAGAAATTAAAATATATTAAAAAAAAACTTATGTATTTAATATTAGATTGAATTTTTTTTTCAAATTCAAATTTTAATTTGAAGGATTCATGAAATACATTATGAGTCTCGTTTTAATAATTCAAATTATTCATTTTGTAGAATCAGTGTATATTATTCATGGAAAAAATTAACATAATCTAATAGTTGTAATATTTTTATTTTTTCATGCTTGTCTTGGAAAAGTAGACGATAAGTATGTTTTTAAAAATAGACTATCTGATTTTTTTAAAGACAAACCCAATAAAATAAAAAATTACAATTATTGAATTGATTTGATTTTTTATTATTAAAGATATATACAAATAATCTTACAAAATGAACTATTCAAATGATTAAAAATAAAATAGGCTTTTTAATTTAATAAGACAAAACATCACATTTAATTTATAATCATTATATTGTTTCTCTCACAAAAAAGTCAAAAAAATTCAAAAGTCCTTCCCAAATTAGACTTTTTAGACCATCTCCAACGGTGAACCAAATTCAGTATCAAATTTGAATTTGATGACAAAAGTCTCTTTTTTTGCTCAAATGGTTTTACCAAACCGATATCAAACTGAGTACGGAGCAAATTTTTCATTAAATTGAGAATCTGCGTGAGCCTTCACCAATTCACTGTGCTGTAACGTTGCAAGTGGGTCCACGGTCAACTTGCTGGACGTTTGGCCGGTCGACCCCTGCCTTTGATGACAACCATTGGAGCAGCCTATATCAGATTGAGAAAATGATCTTTTTTTTACTCAGATTTGATAAAAAAAAAAGTTAATCATTGGAGATGCTCTTAGCCCTAGGCTAAAAATCAAAAATAATCAAAAAAATCAAAAAGTCAAAATTAACTAATTTCCCAAACGAAGCCTAAAAATTTTTCAAATTCAAATTTGAAAGGAGCTCAACTCTTCACTATTTGCACTGCTTGTTTTAATTTGTATAATTAAAAATAATTAATTATTGAGAAACAAAACAAAAAGTAGAGTAAAAAGCTTTGTTTTTTAATTATTAGTTTTGAGCTTGAAATAGGATGCACTAAGGTTTATTTTGAAAAGTTCATTTTTTTTTGTTAAAAAGTTAATATAAAAAAATTATGTATGGTTTTGATTTTCAGAAAATATTTTTCACAAATTATATATTTTTATTTTCAATATTATTTTGTTTTCAATGATTTTCTTAATATTTTAAGCTCTTTTTTTTTTTTTAATTTTTGGATACACTTAACATAAATACATAATATTTGTGAATTTTTTTTTAAAAAAAAATTCACTAAATACCAAAAAATACAAAACGAAAATTTAATATATTTTTCGTATTTTTGTATATTTATTAATTTTTAAAAATATTTTTTACAAATATTTTATTATTTAGATACATTTAAGTATGGTGCATCTTAAAAAGTAAAAAAACTGTTTAAAATTTTTAATTTTTTAAAAAAACTGTTTAAAATTTTTAAATTATTTGCTAAAAATAAAAAAATACGAAAAATAAAAACTAAATTTTCAGAAAATTGAATTTAGACACACTGAATTATTCTTTCTATTTTTTAATGTATTTTTTTTAAATATAAAAAAAATCAACTTTTGGCCTACTTTGGAAACTTGGTTAAAGGTAAAAATTGATTTTTAACTTATTTTAGATCAAAATATCTCTTTTATTTTTTTGTACATTTAAAAAATAAAAATAAAAAAATAAACTTTTAACTAACATTTAAAAAACAATCATACTAAATAGGATTTATCTCTTTCTTTTTTTTATTTGATCGTGGTTAAAAAGTCAATTCATTGGTCAAAAAAGTTAAATTGTCAGCATAAAAGTTAAAAAATTAGGAATAGTATCAAACAAATTATGTTTTTAATAAATCGTTTTATAGATTTTATTTTAGTCAATTATCTAGAATTTTAGGAAACTTAAAAAAATGCATTTGAACAATTAAAGTAATCTGGAAGATATATTATTTCGTTTGACAGTGTAGAGCGGTTTGATTTTTAAAAAATAAAAGTGTTTATTATTTTTATGTTAGTTTGTTTACTCTTTTATTTTATCTCAATACATTCTTATTATGGTGAGGAATAATTTTTTTGAAAGTCTATTCAAATAAAAAACTAAAAATATTTAAAATTAAAAGGTCTGATGACAGATAATTATTTGATTTTCTGCTGCTGTTGGGGGCTAGTAGGATTTAGGCCAAGTTTGGGAAGACTAAATAAGTGTACTTTTTGTCTTTTTGGACTAAAAAATTGAGGTTGAAAATATGGATGTTTGGTTTAACTTTTTGAGTTTTTATTGAAAAATGTGTAATAAAAAATTGTAAAAAGTGATTTGTAGGGAAAAATTTGAATTGGGAGTTGTGCAGCCGTAATTGTTGACTTTTGGTGAATAGTGTTAACTTTTTAACTTTTTGAGTAACTTTTTGACTTTTTGACTTTTTTGGAAGTACCCAAACTTGACCTTAGTTTGTGATTGGACAAATGAATCCTGGGCCAAGATCAGAAGAAGGTACTGGGGCTTCGTTCGGGAAGAATGGATTGGATAGATTTGGAGTTATTTTAGTCATAAAAAAATAAAATAAATCTTTTAGTTTAATAAGATAAAATATTACTTTCAACCTATAATTATTATATTATTTCTTTCACGAAAAGTTAAAAAAGTCAAAAAGTCTTTATCCAACGAGGCTTTTTAGGGGTTGTTTGGGGTGTCCTAAATAAGTGTACTTTTTGTCTTTTTTGACTAAAAAATTGAGGAAGAAAATATGGATGTTTGGGTTAACTTTTTGACTTTTTATGAAAAAAAGTGTAATAAAAAATTGTAAAAATTGATTTGTAGAGAAAAATTAGGATTGGGAGTTGTGCAGCCGTAATTGTTGACTTTTGGTAAATAGTGTAAACTTTTTAACTTTTTGAGTAACTTTTTAGCTTTTTGACTTTTTTGCAATATGCCAAACTTGGCTTTAGTCTCAAATTAAAATAACTAAAAAAATCAAAAAATCGAAAAACTAAGGTTGCGCTTGATAGAATTTTGTAAATATGATTTGATAGTATGAGTTGTATTTTGAGTTTGTGAATTTTGAAATTATGATTTGAGTGTGGAAAATTTATTTGGTAAGAGAGTTTTGAATTGAGTGAGAATTTTTTGATGTGACATATGATATTTGATACAAAAACTTACAAGTCATAACTAAACATACAACTCAAAATTATATTAAAGCACATAAAAAAAAATTTAAAGATTTGGAATTTTTTTTTTCAAATATATAAAAATTGTACTGTTCCGGTTAGTCGGCCGAACGGCCGGTTAAGGCCAAATTTAATAATAAAAAAAAAATTGAAAATCGAGCCTAAGACAAGAGTTTTCTGCAAAGTTTTCTCTTAATTGTGGAAATACAATTTGAGAATAAGAATCAAACATGAAGTTAGAATATATGGGTAAAATTATATTTTCAAAACCGTTCCAAACAGAGCCTGACCCACTTTTCAAACGAACCTGTGTCTTGAAACATTGCTCCATATCTCACTTGAGGTTAAAAATTTGTGCATTTGTCTCCTCAAACGAGATATCAAAGTGGTAGGGTTTATTAAGGCTTGGTTTGGCATCTTCAAAAAAAGATAAAAAGTCACTATTTTATTTAAGTCACATCATTTTTCTACCGCATCACTTCAAACCCAATTCATATTTTATAAAAAGTCAAAAAGTACACTTATTTAGGACATTTTAAACAACTCCTAATTATTTAAACCAATTATAAATATAATGTGGAGCACCACATGCTTTGTCCTGGAGCAGAGTATAATTCTCCGAGAACAGTCCTTGTTCCTTTTCTGAAAGTAACAATGGTAGGGGAATAATATAGGGAAAATGTAATTTAGGGTTTTTGGGAACACATCAAAAATGTCAATTTTTTAAGTTTTTAAATTTTTTTAGTTAAAAAGAATCAGTTTTTTTTATCCAAAACAATTTAGCTTTTTATCAAAAAAGTTAATTTTTTACCAACTTCTTAGAACACCGCTTAATGCAGATTTAGAAAATAAATTATTCATCAATGTAGATTTTATAAATATTAATAATTAAAATTTTAAATTTTTTCATGAATCTATAATTTTTTTTTTCTTCAAAAACCACTAAATTGTAATTCTTCCAATAATACATCACTGTATATTTTTTATGAAAAAAATATAGATTAATCATAAAATTTATAAATTTTAATTATTAAGTTTGTAAATTTTTCTATGTCTATATAATTATTTTTTGAAAATAAAATTGATTTGTAATTTCCCGATAATTGTATCAAGGTTAGTTAAAATGGTAAACAACATTCCCCACAATGTGTGCGACCGAATTAATTCAGAGAAGTTAAATCATAATTTATTATTATTATACTTTGTGAAAATACTATTAACTAACATGAAAAATAGTTAAACAGCATCACATTGTGGGTGTTTAGGAAGTGAATTTTTTGTAAGTTTTTTTAGTTGTAGGATATTATTGGAGAAATTTTATTTTGTGTTTGGGAAGATAGTTGGATTTTTTTGTGGTTGGATGTGATATTTGTGAAAGAAAAAGTGAAATGATTATGGAGTTTGATGTGATATTTTGTTTGGATTTATTTTTTTTTAGTTTTGTAACCAATTTGCCTTTTAGTAAAAAAAACAAAAAAAAAAAAACCAAAAATCCTCATTTCCAAACAGCACCATTATACATTATGAAATATTAATAAAATAAAAATTATTAAAGTAACTTTCATAAAATTAGACGGTAATCTCATTATATATTTAATAAATATTTATGAAATATAGAAGCATTAATTGAATTTTTCAATACTTGAAAGGCCATGCCACCTGCCTCAAATTTTTTTCCACCCCTTCTCTCATGGAGTCAGGATTTTCTGATGGAATTTTTCATCGAGTGATAAGATTGGTAAGCACGTCTTCAACACGGATAATAGGCTCTTTGCATGGTGTGCTTATGAATTTCTTTGTCTTTTGTTGATTGTATTCTTCACGCATGTGTTAAATTCTGTGAGTTGCCCTTTTTCAGATGGAGCAACAGATTCATCAACTAGGAAGCAGCAGTGGTGGGAGCAGCATCAGTGGCAGAGGTGTTGGTAGGCATCATGTTGGTGGTGGTGGGGGGCAATGGAAACCTGCCTTACAGAGCATTGCAGAAGTTGGAACTTGAAAACCCACACTCCTCTCTTATTTCTCCATCATGTCCCATCCCAATCCCCCCTCTCTCACTTTCTTACCCTCCCACCAATAAATACAATTATAAACCCTTCCTTTCTCTTCTTTTCATACTGTTTTTTTTTTTTCGACACTTGTTTCAGTCTCTTAGACCTAGGGTTTGTTTTGTCCTTGTGCTTGCGGATGATTTTACTGTTATATATAATTAACCCTTCTCCTAATTGTGTAATTAACTAGTAATGTTACAAATTAATTTTTTTTATTTATAGAAAAAGTGTGCAAACTACAGTGCTCGTCAGTGTGAGTGTAAGCCCAATACACTCATTTAAGATGGATGTCGTGCCTTTTGCACTGTATTTTGTGCATTTTTCTTCTTTTTTAAAAAATATTTTTTTACTATTATTGGTAATTAACATTTAATTTGATAAAATTATTAAAAATACTCAAAATACCATAAGGTACCTATGTGGTATTTTTAGTCAGCTAAAAATCATAACACTAAGTTTAAGAAAAAAAAGTGACCTACCTAACTTTTTTGTATCATTTTTAGTGCAAGAAATTTACAGTTAAACAAAGGAGAAATTTATATTGTGCATCCTTTTAAATAATGCATATTGTAAAAGTTGTGATTTTTTATGATGAATGTAATGATTATTTGTGATGTGTGTTATGATATTTTGTAATAAATTATAAATAGTGAATTTATGATGTGCATTCTAAAGTTAAGAATGATAATGTTATGACACTTCAAGATTTTGTTATAACATTTTTCAGTAAAAAAAATTAACACTTTTATAGTGAAAAAGTTATGACATTTTGAGTTTAAATTATGAAATTTTGTGAAAAAGTTATGAAAATCATACCATATACACCTTTTTTAGGATTTACATGGTAACATCTCTCTTAAACAAAATAAAATCATATATAATGGATTATAAAATAGAGATGAGACTCTCTCCTTGTCTATATTTTATTTTGTCTTGTGATTTGATTTTATGCATCCAGCAAGGTTGTTTTAAGTGATGCTTACAAACGCTTTATGGGGTGTTTGGCAAAGGTTATTTTTATGATTTTTTGGTCAAAATTTATAAAAAGGTAAAATAGGTTAAAATAGTCAATAAAACAAAATATCATATCAAACCCATAATCATTTCACTATTTCTCTCACGAACATCACATTCAACGCAAAAAAATCCAATTATCTTTCTAGACACAAAAATTTTAGCCTACTAAAATAGCTAAAAACTAAAATAACCTACTAAAATAGTAATTTCCCAAACAACCACTATGTATTCTTTTACAAAAATGCTTGGTAGCCCAAAAAGGAGATTGGCTCGAATGGCCAGAATGGGTGTTGGCCGGACGTCCACCCGAACGACAGGGTGAAAACTTATTTATCGTGGTTGTCACCTTTGTCAACCGCAACTGTCAGCCTTCTCGCCGGACGACCAGCCGAACGTCCGCCTGGACGACTGACAAGATGAATTTCGAGTCAACCTCCTTTTCGAGCTACCAAGCATTGCTGATTCTTTTATTGTACAAAACTATTCACAAAGTAGTTGGTAGCTCACTCTATTTATTTCACTAATGTTTGAATACATTAGCGTTGTGTTTGGTTAGGAGATTTGAGAAGAGATTTGGAAAAGGAAAGAGAAAACGTATATGAAATCCTCTAACCAAACACAACATAAGGTTTCATTTGATACAATAATTAATTTTTATAAGATTGGATGAATAAAATTATTGATAAGATTATGAAAATAAATTATATTCTAAAAATTAATGGAGACTTAATTTTTTTCCATCGTTAATATACATATACACACACACACATATATATATATATATATATTAAACATCATTTAAAAATTGGTTATAATTTTATTAGGGATTGGATAACGAATCCATTCTAACACTTTATTTAATGGTTTGTAATTAATTACTAATCTAGGAACGCCTCTTTCTAATTCAGTATTTTTATTAACATAAAAAGCAGGATAAGATTAGGGTGACTTACTATGACTAATAATTTTATTTTGTAATAATTCATTAATTTCTTTTTTTTACATTTCAACTAATTCATGATTCATTTGAATAGGTCTAGATTTAGTAGGAATTTATCTTTCATTAAAATTCTTAATATATGGTAATGTAACTACATGTTTTTTCCTGTGCCAAAAGGCAGTGGGTAAAGCAGAACAAACAGTTGATTCTAATATTGGTTATGGTGGTATTCTTCTCTAGAAAATCACTCTTCAGTCATCTGAACAGATTGTTCGTTTCCATTCTGGTGTCTAGAATAAAGTACAAAAAAAATATAGTACTATTAAATAAGAGATTTTATCTACTGTTTTATGTATTATAGTACTATTAACTAAGAGTGACTGTTTGACTCATTTTGATACAGGAGAACTTTGAACCAAGCGTCAATATAATCATAATAACTATATTGAATTGTATGTATAAGTAAATTTCAAGATGATATTTTAAATCAAAGATTTTTATTTTGTGTTGATTGCAAATCTGCTAAATATGTTTTAGAAAAAAGATGTTCAAAATCTTGTTAGTAAGCAAATTTTTGCTCATTGGCAATCTATTTTAAGTATTTTTTATTTTGATATTGAATATATCCCTAGTTGTCAAAATTCTATTCCTGATTTTCTTACCAGAGAATTTTTACAGGCGGGATAAGGGATGGCAACTCTTTTTATTTCCTACCATAAACCACAAGCTACCTATTACCAAAATCTCATTCACCAAACTGCTCACCATATTGTTTGCCTCAAATTAGCCAAAAAATCTACTAATACATAAAACAGTAGATAAAATCTCTTGTTAGTACTAAATCATTTTGGAAAGAGAAATTCATTAATGGTTTACCTAGTTTTTTTGCTCATAAAATTAGAGATGTCCTTAGTCAACCTACTGGTGTAATCGAATATGTTGAGCATGAATATTGACTGGGAATTCTGCTTGAACTTGTTCAATAATTCGTGGAATCTTGAAATTATCCCATCATTTAACAAAGTGTTGACGAAAGATTATGTCATCAGAAATAGCATATTGCCATTTAAATATCCATGGGACCTTGTATTTGGATATAAAAATGAGCAATGTAGGGAATTTCTTTTGTTGTGGACTGAATGAAAAAATAGTTGATTTGTTCAATCAAAATAGAGGGGAAGATATCTTCAATAGCCCTATATTGAGTCCACCATCGGAGAAACCAAGTGGGGAATTCTGACTTGAATTTATGATCAAATTGGAAGAACAAATAGTGACTGTTTGACTCATATTGATACAGGAGACCTTTGAACCAAGCGTCAATATAATCATAATAACTATATTGAATTGTATGACCAAGTAAGTTTCAAAGTTGAAAAGGAGGATCCCATTCATTCAAAGAGACTATATTATAAATACACAATGAATGGTATACAATTTTACTGGTGTAAGTTCGATCATAGATAGGTTTAATAACAATGGCCTGATGGTTGAATAGGATATCTTTTGTAGTAGGTGATTGATTTTTTTGGATGAAAATGAGCAAAATACTATCCAGGAGGAAAATAGGATTTAACTAGATCAAGAACTGTATGATTTTTTGAGTGACTTGGTTCTTTGAAGAAGAGATTAGTTGTATGAGATTTAAGATAATTAGAACGGGCTGATTTAATAGGGTTAGGAGAGTAAAGAGTAACTGACTGAGAGAAAGAGGCGAAAGGGTCAATAGCCAAAACAGAGGTATAACTAGGTTTAGGAATATTACCAAGAACTTGGTAACAATTGACTAATTCAGCAGGATGATATCTGGTGACTAATTCCAAAGGAGGAACTGGTTGACTAGAAGGAACAAGAGCCTTACTAGAAGGTCTCAAAGGTCTCTGAGCAGACATCTATAAAATAGGTGGACAGGACTGAAATTAAGCTAATGATTGGTTTGTCATGTTGTGGTTTAGTATCTTTGTTAATTAGTAATGATTTTAATTTGTCAGTATATTTTTGTTTTAATTCAGGATCATTTAATTTACTAATTAATTCAATAAGAGCAATTTCTTCTTAATGTTGTTTAGTAAGAACAGCGTGATAACCCTGGTCCGTGTTATGCTAATTAATCTTGATTATGATTGTGATTATATATTTGATATGATTTTGAGTGTCATTTATATAAATATATGTGATTTTGAATTTCTATCTGTTCATCGTAAGAAAATCTACTTGATTATCTGCTTTAGAATTTAAATTGAAGGCCTTATCGGCCACAGAAACCGAAATTAATTACGCCATTGTGATTAGCGTAATTTTTATAGCCTATGGTGAAATTTAATTAGAAATTGGTTTGGATCAAAATAATTAGATTAAATTGATTGAATTTGGTACAATTAATTAGCCTAATCAAGTCTAATTAGATGAGCCTATAAATAGGCCCTTATACACTTAAGTCCTTCATTTTTTGTGAACTCAAAATCTGAATTTGCTCTCTAGAGAGAGAGTGTGTCGATTCTAGAGAGAGAAAGAGGGAGAATTGTGCATTTTGACTCAAAGATTGTGGATTGGGAAGCTACAGTCAAGAATTAACAAGAATTTGTGAAGATTGAAGCTCCTAGGTGACTAACCAACCCTTAATTCATGGGTTTGAGTTTGTAACCATATGATTTCAAAAAGAATAGGTGACCAAGAACAAGAATTGTGTTATAATTGATGAATTTGAAGTTAATATGCACATGCATGTATAGAATTACCATGATTTTGCATAATCAAGCATGTATCAAGTTGAATATGGGAATATGAGTATTAAAGCATACATGCAAGCATAGTTTTGTTGATTTTCATGGTTATGAGCATCATTGGTGCTATTTGAAATGAAATTGGGGTCAAAGACTAACATGCATGTTGAATTGGTAGAGATATGAATTTTGGATGAAGTTTGAATGCATGGGTTTGATCATACAAAATAAATGAGGATTTATTTGAGAATTAGATTGTGATTTTGAACAATTTGGTCCCATACACTTATATTCTCATGTAGTATAATGTATTTGCATGTTTTAAACCAAAATCATGAGTTTTGGACCTTTGAAGGTCGAGTTTGAGCTTCAAGAACAGTTCTGGAAAACCCAGAATTCATGAAGTCCGTTCAAGCGGGGGGAACCGTCGCTCGATCGTGAAATGTGAGCTCCCAGAACTTTTGTAGACTTTGGTGTCCGCTCGAGCGGGGATATTCATGCTCGAGCGGGGAGCCATGTAGTGTGACATTTAGCTCGAGCATCCGAATTCACGCTCGAGCGTAGAAATGAGGTAACCAGTATTTTTGCAGGCCGTCAGGGCTCGCTCGAACGGTGGAACCCATGCTCGAGCGGGGACCCCTGTTTCAGAAAATTTGTAAAGGTGTTTTGTATTTCATTTTCCATTCTGTTTCGCTTCTAAGCACTCTTAGTGTAACCACTGATTACTGCTAAACTGAGACTGATTATGATTGGTAACTGAATTGATTGAAGTACTGAACTGACTGACTGAAATCTGGAACTGAATTGATTAAGTATATCTGTTTAATTGTATGTCTATCTGTTGACTGTTTGATTATCAGTTTATGCCTTTGTGTTTAAATTGCGAATTGAAGGACTTATCGGCAGCCGAATCTGAAATTGATCGACGATTTGTGTTCATTGGAATTTATATGATTTTATGGTGAATTTATCTAAAATGTGATTTGATATGATTAAATTAGATTAAAATGAGTTAAATTGCAATAATTGACTTAATTACCAATTTGCCATCCTAGAGGGCCACTTGCTAGGCACTTGTGAGACTTGGTCATATACATTGCATATCTTTTCTTCAGCCCTTTTGTGAGCTATAGCCGATTAGAGAGAGAGAGTGAGAGGGAAAGAGTGATTTCAACATATTTAGCTTGGTGACTTGAAAAACTTGTAGGAGATTTGCATAATTGAGCTTCCCTTCTTATAATTGAAGACTTAAGGTAGAGAATTCAACCTCTCTTTGATGTATTTTTGTGTTGTCTTGCATGATCCATGAGAAATTAGAGATTCTAGCTAAGAGTTGGTTCATGATGTTGAATTGCATCTTGTATCATGCATGCATGCCTATATTGATGAGTTTAAAGTTGTTTTCATGGAAAATTGTCACATGCATGCTCATATTTTTGCTAAGAACCATGAATTTTATCTTGTTTTGAAAAGAATTGGCTCAGTTGAGCTAGCATTTGAAGCTTTGAAGTCTTTAAATTCATGCATGTTATGTTGAATTATGTTCATGAAAATTGGTTTCAAATTAAGTTGAATTGATCTTCCTTTTGGGCCTTGATTTTACAATTGAGCTTTGAATCATGTTATTCTATATATTTACAAATGTTTTCCAGGAAAAAGGGCCCAAAGGAATTGGTTTTAATGCATTTGAACTTGGTTTGAGCTGGAAGTTCAAATCTGGAAATTCCAGATTTTGAACTCACGCTCGAGCGGGGTAACTGGCGCTCGAGCGTGAAATTCGTGCTCCTAGTACTTTGCACTGTTTTGATGTCCGCTCGAACAGAATAATTGACGCTCGAGCGGGACATTGTGTCTTATGCTCGAGCGGGTGTCGAGCGCCCAATCGAGCGTGATTTTCACCTATCCAGTACTTTTGCACTGTTTTGCAGAACGCTCGAGCGGGTAAGTCTACGCTCAAGCGGAAACCTTTGTCTGCATGTTCGCTCGAGCGGAGTAACCTACGCTCGAGCGTGACCCCTGTCTTTTGAAAATTTGAAAATGCTTTTAAAGTGCATCTTTGCATCCTCATCTTATCCTAGGCATTATTAGGCCTAGTTTAAGGCATCTTAATGAGGATATAGATATAGAACCACACCGAGGCAAATTAGGGATTAAGTTATTATTTTTCCAACTGTGTAGCTTGGTGTGTATTCAATCTGTAACTGTGTAGGGTTGGCGACTGGGGACGCGCTCTAGCTTTACTATAACCCAGAACTCTGTGAGTAACAACTGTGTAAAGATATGTTCAAAATGATTATCTTCTGAACAATTGAACTGTACTGCTTTCTGAACTGATACTGTTAATTGAATGAATGTATGTCCTATATTCTGAACTGTATTGTGGTATCCTTAGCAACTACTGTTTACTGTTACTGTTACAGAGATCTCTGTCGGTTCCCTTGTTGGAACCACTACTATTTACTGATTGATGGCCATCATTTACTGTTCGGTCTTTTAAGACCTACTGTTCATTGTATTGTTATGCTAATGGATGTACCACATATGACTGAATGTCTGATATACTGAGTTAACGAACTGTTTTCATTACTGTAAGGACATTCATTTTTAATCTCTTTACGCATTACGTTATTCATTGGGCTTTAGCTCACTGCTTATATATATATATATGTAGGTGTACAGGCACCAGACTGCGGTTAGAAGCGTCGGGGTTAAGCTCCAGTTTGTTAAGCCAACCACTGTGCCTCACTGCGAGGTTCCGAGCCTATCAAGTTATGGCTTAGGGGTGTTTTAATTTTCCCGTCTGTCTCTGTATCTGTTTTGTATAACTGTATAGACTGTTACCGTACTGTTTAATAGGGATTGGGTCCCTGAACTGAATGATTGTATATATGTACATATTGTTTTGTCACTGACTGCATATATGTATGAAAAAGTCTTTTGCATACAGATTGTCACAGCTCATTGGACATTGTTTATTTACTGCATTGGCTTCCGTCAGGCCCTTGTACTCTGTTTTACTGTATTACTGTTAAGCATGCCTTTGGTAATATCGGATTACTGCCCGGTTACGGTGCTAAACCCATAGGGGCGGGTTTGGGTCGTGACACTTAGGCATGCATTGAGCATTGTGAATGAGTTAAAATGATAAGAAAGGAGCTTAAGAGGAATGTATGAGTTAAGAACAGATTGAATCATTTATGACCCATATGTGTTATGTAATGTGTAGGGTCGAGCTCGAGGGCAATCCACCGGTAGAACACTGTGAGTAATATCTTAGTAAAGATATTTTCAAGTATGTTACTTTCTGAATGCTACTTCTGTATAAGCTTCATGGATTTGTTGATTTGAAATATGAATGAGTATTCTATATGCCTAATTTGTAAAAGGCCGTTTGCTATTTTCCATTTGCCGTTGATACGCTTGATATATCTGAATTGGGCCTAAGGCCGTCGGACATGAATAATTAGGCCAAAGGCCGTCGGACATGAATAATTGGGCCAAAGGCCGTTGGACATGAATGATTGGGCCAAAGGCCGTTAGACATGAATAATTAGGCCAAGGGTCGTCGGAGATGAATGATTGGGCCAAAGGCCGTCGGACATGAATGATTGAGCCAAGGGCCGTCGGGTATGAGTGATTGGGCCAAAGGCCGTCGAACATGAATGATTGGGCCAAAGGCCATCAGATATGAATGATTAGGCCAAAGGCCTTCGGACATGAATGATTGGGTCAAAGGCTGTCGGACATAAATGATTGGGCCAAAGGCCGTCGGATATGAATGATTGGGCCAAAAGCCGTTAGACATGAATGCAAAGATGGGCCAAAGGCCGTCGGACATGAATAATTGGGCCAAAGGCCGTCGGACATGAATGATTGGGCCAAAGGCCGTCGGATATGAACGATTGGGCCAAAGGCCGTTAGACGTGAATGCAAAGATGGGCCAAAGGCCGTTTGAATATGTCATTTGATATGTTGGAATACCGTGATGGGCCAAAGGCCATTTGAATATGTCATTTGATATGTTATACCGTGATGGGCCAAAGGCCGTTTGAATGAAAGGGATCATGATCATGAATATGAAATACGCATGAATATGAATATAAAGAAAATGGGCCCGAGGCCGTTTGATATGCCTGATATGTTTGAATTGGGCCCAAGGCTGTTTGATGTGTTCTAATTGGACCAAAGGTCGTTTTGAATAGAGAGTTGGTCGGACCAAAGGTCGTTTCGTATAGATGGACCTGAGGTCGTATTGTTTTATATAAGAATTGGACCTGAGGTCGTTTTGCATATGGACATGATGTGTTGAACCTAAGGTCGTTTTGCTTCGTTGAGATTTATAAATCTGGTGTGAATGAGAATAGTGGTTCAAATATGTACATTATAAGTGTGATTCATTTATGAACGAATCTCATTCATTAACCTCTTTATTTTGATATTATTCACTAGGCGTTAGCTCACTCTCATTTATATGTATGTAGGTGAGCAAAGGGACGTTCAACCCCAGCCTTAGTGGAATTTAAGTAAGGAACAAGAGTTTTCTGAAGTCAGCCCAAGTGCCTCACGCAAGAGGCTTTGTTCATGATCTTTTCTATTCATTTTTGCTATTTCTATTGGTTGTGATAGACCGTTTATGTGTATAATCTTTTGGTTTAGCTACTATGTGTTTGAATAATCCTGGGTATACAAGATGTTATCTACTGTTATGTGGTGGGAGCTATTGTTAAGTACATGTGAAACGTTTTGATATGCCATGTAAGCATAGCTCATTGGACAAAAATTTTAAGTCGTTTCCGTTTGGCCCCTTAACTCTGATGAAGTATATTCTAATTTGATCTGAGGCCGTAGGTAATCTTATGATTACTAGCCGGTTATGACCTTAATCTATAGGGGCGGGTTCGGGTCATGACAGACAGTGATTTGTTTAATAAGTTTACAACAAGTATCATTACATCCTAATTCAATGTTATTATCAGAAGTATCACTAGATTAATGGTAATCAGATGAGGTATTTGAGTTAAGTACGTCAGTGGAGGAGTTATTGGGGGATTGATCTAACTGGAAGATTTCAAATAATTGATTTTTAGATTCATCATTTATTTGGAGCTGATTAACTTTATCTTTTAATTTTTGTTTTTCTTTACATTTATTGGAATAATGGCCCTTAAACCCTCAATTATTAATGATTAGTAAACGTTTTGCTCCTAACTTAGATAAATTACATACTGAATTTAAATCTAAAAATAATAAAGCCAAACGTCAAGCTTACAAACTTAAATATGATTCTAATCAGCAATCCAAAATTACTCACAAATGGTATAAGTTTATGACTGAACATAGTGTAGAAGTCCCTTCTTTGAATACTTAGAAAATTATTACAAAAAAGTTAATATAATTACAAAAACCAAATAAAAAACGTCTTCTAATACTATTGTTAGTTCCAGTCATCCTCCTCTATCCACCATAATTATAGAACACCAAGGTTCTGTTATTCAAGCCTCTCCATTTAAATTACCTGGTAATGACACTGAATTAAAAAAGTCATTGAACAAAATAATTATACTAACCAATGTCTAAAAACAATTGGTAAACAATTAGATAAAATAGAAACTAATTTCGATGAATATTCGGTTGGTCATTCCTCCAAACAATCTTTCAACAAACCTTTAATTAATCTGCCAAGTCAACGTTCCAAAAGAGATAGTTTGGTTACTCAGGATAGTTCTATTGTTAAAATCATAGAACAATTATTTACTAAGTTAGCCTCTCGTTCAAATGAAAAAGCCGATTCTCCTTTAACTGAAAAAGGTCTTACTGTATTAAACCAACAACCTACTCTAGATATTATTTTTCATCAATCAGAAACCGACACATCTGACAATGAAATTAATCTTTTAGCTCAGCAATTTCAATCTTCTAATCTTAATTGAATTACTTATCTTAAAGTAAATCCTACAACTCTTACAAAAAATTGGTACTCTAGACCTACTTCCGCTGATCTCCAATATGAAGAAACCAATCTTAATAATCAAATTTCTGTTTCTACTAAAAAATTATACGAATGGAATATAGATGATCTCAGTGAAGATAAAATCCTTCAAAAATTAAACCATTTATCTATGGTTGCCAATAGTTATCTTAGTAATTACCCAGATTATACTCAACTTGAAATTATTTCATTAATCACCTCTAGTTTTACTGGTATGTTAAAATCTTGGTGGGAAAAATATCTCACTGAAGATCAAAGAGAATCTATTTTACATGCAAGTCAAAAAGATGAAAATGATTTACCCATATTTGACGAAACCATTGGCTATTATAAACCTGATGGAATCAATACCCTAATTTATACTATAGTTAGACATTTTATTGGCACACCTACTAATATATATTCCAGAATCCATGATCAACTTAGTAACCTTACTTGTCCTACATTAAGTGATTTTAGATGGTACAAAGATGTTTTTACCTGCCGTGTCATGCTTAGGGAAGATTATACTAAATCATTTTGGAAAGAGAAATTCGTTAATGGTTTACCTAGTCTTTTTGCTCATAAAATTATAGATGTCCTTAGTCTACCTACTGGTGTAATCGAATATGATAATTTAACCTATGGTGATATAATCAGTACTATCCAAAAAGAAGGATTAAGAATGTGTATTGATTTAAAACTTAGTCAAAAAGCTGCTAAGGATAAACATAAAACTAAATATGAATTAGAAAATTTCTGTGAACAATATGGTTTATCTCTAGTTGCACCCTCTCGACGAAAACATAGTAAAAATAAATCTTCTTACAAACACTCCAATAAATATAAGAAGAAGTATTCACCCTCTAAATCAACTAATAAATTTTATACTAAACCTAAGAAAAAGTATTATAAGAAAACTAATCCTAAGTCAAAATCTACTAAAGACATTACCTGTTATAATTGCTGGAAAAATGGCCATTATTCCAATAAATGTAAAGAAAAACGAAAATTAAAAGATAAAGTTAATCTGCTCCAAATAAATGATGAATCTAAAAATCAATTATTTGAAATCTTCCAGTTAGATCAATCCTTCAATAACTCCTCCACTGACGTACTTAACTCAAATACCTCATCTGATTACCATTCACCTAGTGATACTTCTGATAATAACATTAAATTAGGATGTAATGATACTTGTTGTAAACCTATTAAACAAATCACTGTCCTTACTAAACAGCATCAAGAAGAAACTGCTCTTATTGAATTAATTAGTAAATTAGATGATCCTAAATTAAAACGAAAATATACTAACAAATTAAAATCATTACTAATTAACAAAGATACTAAACCACAACATGACAAACCAATCATTAGTTTAACAAAAACTTTAGATAGATTTAAAAATAAACAAAAAGAAGTCACTCTTTAAGATCTACAACAAGAAATTAATCAAATTAAATGGCTCATCAAAGATTTACGAAGTAAAGATAAAATTTTAGAAGAAGAAAAATCTGTACTGAAAATTAATAAAAGTTTAGACAACTTCCAACAGAATGATGCCATCTCATCTAATGAATCTGAAGGTACTAATGAAGATACTAATCCAGATAATGTTCGGTTCGATAATCGATCCAATCCATCTGATAATCCTGAAAATAAAAGATTAAATCTTATCAATAAAATTAATATTCAAAAATGGCATTCAAAAATCAAATTAGTTGTTAATGATTTTGAGTTAGAAGTCATAGCATTAATAGATACTGGTGCTGGTCTTAATTGTATTCAAGAAGGATTACTTCCTACAAAATATTATCATAAAACAGGTGAACAATTAACTTCTGCTAATGGCAATAAAATGTATATTAAATATAAATTACCAAAAGTTCATATTTGTTAAAAGAATGTTTGTTTTAAAACATCATTTGTTTTAGTTAGAAATATGACTGATAAAGTTATTTTAGAAACACCATTTATATTTCTACTCTATCCATTCATCACTTCTAATTAAGGAATAACTACTCAAGCTTTTGGCCAAACCATAACTTTTAAATTTTTATCTCCACCTGAAGTTAAAGAATTAAACCAATTAAAAGACTGTTCTATTTCTAAAACCATTAATCGATTAACTCGACAAATCAGATATCTTAAAGAAGAAGTAAATTATAAAAGAATTGAGTAACAATTAACTGATCCTGCTATTATTTCTCAAATTGAACAATTTAAACAAAAATTAGAATCAACCGTTTGTTCTACTTTACCCACTGCCTTTTGGCACAGGAAAAAACATATAGTTACATTACCATATATTAAGAATTTTAATGAAAGGCAAATTCCTACTAAATCTAGACCTATTAAGATGAATCATGAATTAGTTGAAATGTGTAAAAAAGAAATTAATGAATTATTACAAAATAAAATTATTAGTCATAGTAAGTCACCCTAGTCTTGTCCTGCTTTTTATGTTAATAAAAATGCTGAATTAGAAAGAGACGTTCCTAGATTAGTAATTAATTACAAACCATTAAATAAAATGTTAGAATGTATTCGTTATCCAATCCCTAATAAAAAAGATTTAATTAAAAGACTTAGTCAAGTTGTCATTTTTAATAAATTTGATTTAAAAAGTGGTTTCTGGCAAATCCAAATTCACCCTCAAGATCGTTATAAAACTGCTTTCACTACACCTTTTGGACATTATGAATGAAATGTCATGCCTTTTGGATTAAAAAATACTCCTAGCGAATTTCAGAACATAATGAATGATATTTTCAATCTCTTTAGTCATTTTTCCATTGTTTATATAGATGATATTATTATTTTTTTTAAATCCCTTAGTGAACATTAGAAACATCTTACTGCTTTCTTTTATACCATTAAAACTCATGGTCTAGTCATTTCTGCGCATAAGATTAAACTCTTTCAAACCAAAGTCAAATTTTTAGGATATGATATTCACCAGAATACCATTTTACCTATTAGTAGATCCATTGAATTTGCTTCTAAATTTCCTGATGAAATCTTAGATAAAACCCAGTTACAAAGATTCTTAGGATCACTTAATTATATTGCTTAATTTTACAAAGACTTTAGGAAAACCTGTCAACCACTCTTTGATCAGTTGAAGGATAATCCCCTTCTTTGGTCTTCTACTCATACTGACATTGTTAAACAAGTCAAAAAATATGTCAAGTCTCTCCCATGCCTTGGTATTCCTACTTAAAATTCATTTAAAATTATTCAAACTGATGCTTCTGATATTGGTTATGGTGGTATTCTTCTCTAGAAAATCACTTCTCAATCATCTGAACAGATTGTTTGTTTCCATTCGGGTGTTTGGAATAAAGCGCAAAAAAATTATAGTACTATTAAACAAGAGATTTTATCTACTGTTTTATGTATTAGTAAATTTCAAGATGATATTTTAAATCAAAAATTTTTACTTCGTGTTGATTGCAAATCTGCTAAATATGTTTTAGAAAAAAGATGTTCAAAATCTTGCTAGTAAGCAAATTTTTGCTCGTTGACAATCTATTTTAAGTATTTTTTATTTTGATTTTGATATTGAATATATCCTTGGTTGTCAAAATTTTATTCCTGATTTTCTTGCCAGAGAATTTTTACAGGGGGGACAAGGGATAGCAACTCCTTTTATTTCCTACCATAAATCACAAGTTACCTATTACCAAAATCTCATTCACCAAACTGCTCACCATATTGCTTGCCTCAAATTAGCCAAAAAATTTACCAAACATGCTCAATTTATTCGATTTCATACCATTTGCAGTCGCCATAATCTATTAGCTCATTATATTAACTGTGCTGATTATCATATGAGTAAATTAGAAATCCTCAGTGGATGCTAATTTCAGTCCTGTCCACTTATTTTACAGATGTCTGCTCAGAGACCTTTGAGACCTTCTAGTAAGGCTCTTGTTCCTTTTAGTCAACCAATTCCTTTTTTGGAATTAGTCACCAGATATCATCCTGCTGAATTAGTCAATCGTTACTAAGTTCTTAGTAATATTCCTAAACCTAGTTATATATTTGCTTTGGCTACTGACTCTTTCGCCCCTCCTCTCAGTCAGTTACTCCTTACCCTCCTAACCCTATTAAATCAGCCCGTTCTGATTATGTTAAATCTTATACAACTAATCTCTTCTTCAAAGAACCAAGTCACTCAAAAAATCATACAGTTCTTGATCTAGTTAAATCCTATTTCCCTCCTGGATAGTATTTTGCTCATTTTCATCCAGAAAAATCAATCACCTACTACAAAGATATCCTGTTCAATCATCAGTTCATTGTTATTAAACCTATCTATGATTAGACTTACACCAGTAAAATTGTATACCATTCATTGTATATTCACAATATAGTCTATTTGAATGAATGTGGTCCTCATTTTCAACTTCGAAATTTACCTCAATTCAATATAGTTATTATGATTATATTGACGCTTGGTTCAAAGTTCTCCTGTATCAAAATGAGTCCAACAGTCACTCTTGGTTCCTCCAATTTGATTATAAATTCAAGTCAGAATTCCCCACTTGGTTTTTCCGATGGTGGACTCAGTATGGGGCTATTGGAGATATCTTCCCCTCTATTTTGATGGAACAAATCAACTATTTTTCTACTATTTTTTCGTTTAGTCCACAGCAAAAGAAATTCCCTACATTGCTCATTTTTATATCCAAATACAAGGTCCCATGGATATTTAAATGACAATATGCTATTTCTGATGACATAATCTTTTGTCAATACTTTGTTAAATGGTGGGATAATTTCAAGATTCCACGAATTATTGAACAAGTTCAAGCAGAATTCCCAGTCAATATTCATGCTCCAACACCTGCCATGGTTAAAGCTCAGCAGAACCCAACTGCTTCATTAACACAAGGAAGCCAATTTCCTCCAATCAATCTTGGAAGCCCAACTTCTAGTTCTTCAAAGCCTAAGTCAGCAAAGCCCAAATCTGATCAAACAAAGTCCAAAGTCAAGACTAAACCCTCATCATCTTAGGCTAAGCCCAAGGTCAAGTCCAAGTCATCCAAAGATGAGCTTCTCCAAATAGCTCGCCTACTCATAGCCCAAGCCAAGTCACAATCTGATGAAACCAGATCAGAAGAAGGTTCAAATGGTTCAAACTCTTCTGAAGGTTCAACCAATCAAGATCCTTATGGGCCCCAGTTTCAAGATGCTCAGGACCCATATGCTTGATATAGTCATTGGATTCTTTATAGCTATTATTATCAGCTTCAATCAATACCCTTCTTTTGAGAAAAGCTGCTGATATATATATCTATATTGATTCCCTTAGTTACATGCCTCCGTCAGAAAGCAATGAATAGTGAAAAAGGTCAAATTTACTGTTCACTATTCATCAAAAAGTCAACATTACTATTTATCATTCATCATAATTCATCCAACCGACAAATTCAGTACAATCAAAGGCAGCCATCAACTTTAGTCACTCATCGAAAGTTGCAGACAACTCCCATGTGCTACTTTCAAAGTCAGATTCCTTCACAAGGCTCACAGTAACTCCTTCACAAGGCTTACAGTAGCTCTTTTCATCTATAAAAGAGCCTCTTCAGTCAAGAATAAGGCAGAGTTAGAAAAATCTGAGTGCTCATTCCTCAAGAAAATAGCTATCTCTGTAATTTTATATTTTCAAATTCATTTTCAAATTATGTATTTTGAAGAACTGTTTGCTTCATTTGCATCATTCCAGTAAACAATTGTAAGTTTTATTTTAAGTTATTAAGTTAAGTTTTATTTTATTTTCTGTATTTTATTTTTCTGTATGTTATTTTAGTGCTATTTTTTTTCCTGCTTCCTTACTTCCTGTTTCTGTCTCTATTGGTATATATATATATATATATATATTTTAACAAAACGAAAGATTTAGGCTTTCTAAGAGCATCTCCAACGATAATAGGCATTTTATCTATCTAAATATTACTATAAAGCATATATTTTATTTTGCCTATCAACTATTTCATGTTTCTACTCCAACCATGCTCTTTATTTTAGCTATTCATCTAAATACTATTAATTTTATAAAATGCCACATCAGCAACAAAGATGGAGGGAAATGATCCTAATAATTAAATATATTTTGCTTAGTCTTGAAGGCTAGTTACATGTAGCTAGTGAATGTGAGTTGAGCTAAAATACCTAATTATATGCCTAGTGCATTGGAGTTGAAAAAAATGAGTTATACTAGGCATTTTGACTAACAAGCATGACATACCTAGTGGGTTGGAGATGCTCTTACATTATTTTCTTTATTTTTCTGCACATTTTTTCATAAAAAATTAAAAAATTACTAAAATAACTTATTCCCAAACGAGACCCAGATTATCGAAATGGAATCATGGTGAGCTAACTACATTGGTTCAACAATACTCGAGGCCTTGGTTCTCGTTTGGCAATTGATTTTTTTAGTTAGCTTTTTAGTTATCTTAACTTGTGACTAAAAGTTTGTTTGGTTTGGCTTTTTTGACATTTTGTGAAAGAAAAAAAGTGAAATGATTATGATTTAGGCATTATTTGTCATCCCTTAAAAAAGTCAAAAAGTCATTATCCTATTTAAGTTACATCATCTTATTTAAGTTATATCACTTCTCTACCATATCATTTCAAACTCAACCCATATTTAACTCATATTTCATAAAAAGTCAAAACGTGCACTTATTTAGCATTCGTTTGGCAATGACTTTTTTAGTTGGCTTTTTTGACTTTTTTAACCTAAGACTTTTTTGTTCGTTTGGTATTCTTGATTGGCTTTTTTGACTTTTAGCTTTGGAATGGTGGACTTTTTTTTGTCATCTTGTGATTTTTGGCTTTTTGCGATTTTTTGACTTTTTTTTTTGTTGTTCTTTTGTGATTTTTTAACTTAACTCAAAAACCAAAAAACCCCTTAGAACATCCCAAACAATCCTTTAGATATGATTTTTTTTCTTATTGGCTTATTTTTGGGAACTTTTAATTTTTTTTGAAAAAATGTGTAAAAGTAAAGAGATGATGTGACAAAAAAAAGTCAAAAAATAAAAAAATTAGACTTTTAAGTAGCTTGCCAATCTCTTTTATGCTTTTTTTAGCTAAAAAGTCCATGCCAAACGAATTCAAACAAAAATGAAACTAAAATAAACGAGCCTGGTTGGGCTGGTCTCAACGCCAATTTTAAGCCCAGCCAATTTCACAAACAGGCCTAAAACCAGCCCACTCAAACCTTAATGTGAGTTAAATTTTCTTTCAAATGCGTTGGGCCATACCATTTTTTTTCTCGTTGTTGAGTTGGGCTTGGATCATTTTGTGGGCTCGACAAATGCACCAGTCCTTTATTCAAAATAGCAGAAATACTCTCATAGGGTTAGGGTTGCCGTATTTTCAAAACTCTCTCTGTCTCTCCTCTCCTCTCCAAACTCACTCGCTCGAATTCGCAGAAAAGAAACAATATGGGAATCACTTCAGTTCTCTGGCTGTTCTTCATCGTAGGTTCAATTTCTATTTCATCCTCCGTTGTCTCCACGAATCAACAGTCTCTAGGTGATCTCTAGTTCACTGATCTCTAGTTCTGTTTGTGCATGATTTATCTCCTCAATAAGTTATGTAGGCGTGTTATCCCAGTTTCGCTAGTCGGTTTAAAAAATTTCCTTGTTCAATAATTGTCTAGCCTTGCTTTCTCTGTTTTGCAGACGTTGCTCAGCCTACCACATTGCAGATATCTCCAAGGTTGCCAGTGGAAAAATCTCCTGGTTCCAAGCATGGTGCTATTGTGCTACGTGAAAGAGTTTTAATCCATGGTTTGTCAAGACTTAAAAATCTTAGAAAATTTGCACATTCAGTAAAAGTGAATGTTTCTATTGTAAGTTCAAGTGCCCGTCTACCGAATGTTGAGGTCTGTTTCCATAGGTGAGTGTTACCCAAAATAATATTTTTTTTAATAATTCTGAAATTACATTAAGCACTAAACTGGGACAAATAGGAGTTTACTTTTGCACTGTTTTAACTTTTAAGATGTGATTTTCTGTCCGTGATGAATGTGAATGTTATGGCTGTATTTTGGAGAAACTTGTTCCTAGACAAACATTGTACTAATGACATTAAGGATCGTGATGATTTTGTACATGCTTTCTTAGATTTACTTATTTATTTATGGGTTTAATATACTTTGCGCCCTTGCAACCCATATCACACATTGATCCTTCATTTTGCAGTTGTAAAAGTCAACCCCCTACACTGATAGTCAAGTTAGAATGTCAACTTGAATGAGTTTCTGTTACATGTTACCCATGTGGCAATTGCAAAATGTGCCACGGAAGTGCCACATGGGGATTTTGTTGCCAGCCCAAGTAAGGGCGCCTCATAGTAGGTTGAGATTGCAACTGGAGTCCATTAATTGGTCAAATGTGGAAAATCTAGGACTGTTTATCTATGTTCTAGCAAGAAGCACATTGAAGAAATTACTTCTTTTCATGCAAATGGCAATAATTTGTTAATTTACCGTAACCTGGTTACAAGAAGATTTTTTGTGCTAAATGTGGAGATAACTAGCACAATGGGTGGCCCTGTGGATGGGCACTTCAACCCCCACTCATCAAGTTGGGGCTTCAACCCCGACAACACCTCCCCCTCCCCAGAGGTTGTAAGCTATATATCTGAGGTTCTTGGATGTACCAAAAAAAAACAAAAAAAGAAGTGGAGAGATAACAGAAAGGATTCCAATTCCCTTTATGTCTGCAATGAGATTTATTAATGCTCTGCTCTTATGTTAATTGCAAATATCTGTGAGCATTCCCTAATGTTGTGACAAAGAAAAATATCATACTAATGTCGTGTTTGAAAAATTATAAGCTCTCTTACAATAGAGCTGTCCAGTTAGGGATGACAGCTTAAGAAATTAGGAATGTTTCGGAGTACGTTTCAAACCATGTGGTGCAATTTCTAAGTCACTATTTTTCCCATTAATCCTGTGATGTATACTTTGCAGGAACTTCTCTCTCGGGATAGGGATGTGTCCTCAAGGGCAGTGGGAGAAACTTGTTGAGGGTTCTTGGGTTCGTTCCATGTCACCTTTTGACCACAAGCTCTTAGATGTACGGATGGTTGGTTCTTCCTTAGAAATCCTTTAGGTGTCCCTCACAGAAGGTGAAGTCCATATGGATTAATGAGTGAACACTATTCCCTTGTTTTCTGACATTTGCAACTCAGTTATCTTATTTTTTGATTTTATCTGCAGAATTTTTCTCATATCGCATTATATTTTTGGTCTTGGGGATCATTAACATGACATTGGCCTCTTCTCTGAGCAAATCTTTAGTCTTCTACTACAGCAGTGCGATGGCTGTTGGGATCATCCTTGTGATATTGGTGATCCTTTTTCAGGTTGATCACTTTTTTTCTTTTCTTTTTTCTTTTTTTCAAATTTCTATTCATTTATATTATGATTTTCATCTCTATTTCATAGTCATATTCCCTAACAGTCCATCATCTATTTAAATTCATGGGAATTTTAATCACCTCTCTTGAGACTTCAGAAAACTGTAGGCATCTCGCCTTGCATTTTAGAAATTGCCCTGTTCTTTCATGCATCTTAAAATTATCAAATGCCTCCATTAGTTTGCCTCCAATGGAAGTAGGCAATGATGCTTATGCCCTAATCTGCTAATCACTAATTTTGGTTAAAAAAACAATTTTATGAAATAACTTTGATACTCTTGTATTATGCCATTGCCAGATATGAAGGATCATAGAGAACAAAAAAGGAGATTAGGCGAAGTAAGCAAGGTTTTAAAATGATGTTATAATTGTCATTTTGTAGTCAAAAAGTTAATGAAGGGTAAAAGCATTGCATTGTATTAAGAAATTAGATACCCATTAATTTTTGTACTGATAATCAAACATTGACTAAAAGGAGGAGGGGGTGTGGACGATGTGGTAATTTATATTAACCTTGGGAGTTCAGTCTTATGTAGAAACATCACTGGCGATTGCTGCAATTATTTCAAACTTACAGTGGGGGCAAATTTATTTACCATACAAAGAACTATCCTTAGTTGCTTATAAATTTCATTGGCAAGGTATGGCATCTTATGCTGTCGAAGTGACTTCGATATTCTCATGTACTAAATTACAAATATATGTGTCATAAATTGTTGAATATTAATTTTGCTGTGCTATAGCTTTATTTATGCCAAAAATAAGATATAAACCTTGATTTTCTTGACATTCTGGATGAATATTTCTAGAATTTTACAAGGACCCATCATTTATAATTATACATATGGGCAACACTACCCTAAAAACTTGAAAGAATTTGGAGATTTTCTGTATTTATTTAAATATTTAGTATTCCTTTAGATTTCCTACCTCCTTCAAATATTTTGTTTTCTCTATCCAACTTTCTGAATTTTTCCTTTCTTTTTATTCACGCAAAAAAAGGGTGTACTACTTGTTACTACTTTATGCATATCTGGTATCATGGACAATTTTCTGCACTTATTAAGTAATTTATATTCCAAGAACTCTAGTACTAACTGATGCAGTGCTTGTATACTGCAGCTGGCAATATTTCTGTTGGTTTTTCTTGTCCTAGCAGGAGCTTGGTTGGGTTTCTGTGTTGTTCGCAAACTTGTCTTGACAGAGGATGGATTGATTGACATAGGCGTATCCAAATTTGTTGCATGGTCCATCTGGATTATTGCTTCTGTTATGATTCTTCAGGTTCCATCTCTCTCATAATTTTTACATGTCCTTTTTCCAATTTTGGAAGTTTGTTTGGTCTTGTTCCATCCATCAGAATTAACATCTTTTATTTGTTCCCCTTCAAATGGCCTGGATAATCTCATTCTCTGTATGAAAGACCACAATTTTGATAGGTTTGTTTTCCTTTCTAGAGTTCCGCGGACCCTTTACTGGCAGCAGAGGCATTGTTGTGTGGAGTAGTGGTTAGGAGAATTACCAGATCAAGATTTATACGTCACTTGTACAAGTAAGTCTCCTTACAGAGCCGAATTGTCCCATCCAATCATCCATTACCAAATTTGCTCCTAGCTCCTGAATAAAGTGCTATAGATATATTAATGTTATTACTTGGGGGGTTAAATAAAGGCTTCATTAAACTAGAAGAGAGAGCTATAGTTTACCTAGATTTTTCAAAATAAATCAAATATGTGTGTCCGACACTTGACAGTTGGATATGTGTCTCATACTATTAATCAGACATTTTTTATATATTTGTATTTGATACTATTAAATGTATATATTATTGTATAATTGTTATAAAAAGAGTAAAAGGCATTTTCGACACATGTTACATATAATTCCATTTTATATCAAATAATAGATTATTAAAAAATAAAAATATGAGCATTTTACTAGTCCATATACCCTAAATTTAAGGTTTGATAGGTCTGACATCTAGACTGCACCTGCACCTCTACTTGACACCTGTATCTGAGTCCATATAAGGCCCAGTAGGCATCGGCCTCAATTTGATCTAGAATACATAGAAGAGCAGTAACGGAACTAATCTCTACAATAGGGTTGTCATGGTTGTGAGATCAGAAGAAATTTTTGGATTACTGTGTGTAGGAATTTACGCAGAACAATCAAGCACGGTCATAGATATCAGATTCCAGGTTCATCACCTTCGAAAGATTCTTATGATGAATATGTACACAATATTCGGAAGCCCAACAACTGTGGCTTCCTGAAGCCAAGATCCAGACACTTCACAAAGGCTCCTTCCAATAGTCCCATCCAAGGTACGCTTTTTGTCTGTGATTCGTCTTCTGAGTTCAAGAATTTGTTTGGTTTACTTTCACATTTGCTATGAATCCCTCAGGCCTAATCAGGACACCACCAAGTCAACTGTCAGATTTAGAGACTCACTATTCTAGCTTCCATAAGACCCCTGAACGAAAAAAATTCTCAAAGGATGTATGGGAAAAATTCACCAAGGACTCCACCAAGAAAGCACTTGAGGAACTTGTTTCGTCTCCTGATTTCAGCAAGTGGGCTGTTATTAATGCTGAAAGAATAACCTTGAGTCCTAAAAAAGACACTCCTGATCTGCCTTGCAAGTGGATTCCTTGGTTTTTGAGCATTTAACGCGGTTTTATCTAATTCAACAGTTTTTCACCGTCTAGATCAGCTTTTGAAATATTGCCCAACCCAGATCATGTGTGGGAATGAGAATGGATGGATTGTTTTAAAATAGTTAGCACCGGCAAGGGACATGATTAGTGTCATTTAACCCCCTAAAAACTTGGATTTATTTTAGAAGGCAGACCATTTTGGTAACTTAGAAGGCATATGTAATGTACAAGTACATTGATAACCATTTGATTGAGGTTTAGGATTGTATGTTTTCTACTTGTGTCATGTGGCTGGCTATACGGACCTCGAAAAATTATTCATTATTATTGTCTCGATTTGAAATATGTAGACAAGATTTATTCTGTATATGACTTGCAGAATACTAATTTTAAATCTAAACCATACATTTTGTTGGACAACCTTCACTGTATTTAAAAGATTTAATTCTATTGTGTACACAACAACAATTAGAATTTAAAGAAATAAAGAAAAGGAGAGAATATGTTTGATTACAAAAATCAAACTCGAAATAAAAATAAATAAATAAAAATAAAACAGATTTTATTTTGTTACAAAAACAAAATTAAAATCTGAATAAATAAACAAATAAAAACAACACTGAAAGTAATTAAATAACTTACTTGATTTAATTTCTTCGAATTATTTTTCTGATCAAGTCCAGTGTTTAACACTGTCTCCTTAAGACAGATTCGTCCTCTCCACGGTGCTTTCAGAATTCGGATGAAATGATCTTCCACAAACAATAGCAGCACTACTAATTTGTTTGCCTTACGAACACACTAAGTGTTTACACTCTTTCTTTTGAAAATAAAATGCAGCAAGATGAAGAATAGAAAACAGAAGTGAAATACGAAATTTCTGAATGCAAAACATCAAATGAGGGTGGTCCTATTTATAGATGTGAAGGTGGCTCTTGGATTTGAAATAAACAGGTATGTAACTCTTGGTTTTGAATTGAACAGGTATCATACCTGTTGGGTTTTGAATTCAAACAGATTTGAATTAATTCAAACAGATAGTAAAACGGGAAGGGCCCTGTTTGGGTGTGCATTAATTCCAAAACAGTTTATTTCTGTTTGAAACCGGGAAGGGCCCTGTTTGGGTGTGCACTAATTCCAAAACAGTTTATTTCTGTTTGAAACCGGGAAGGGCCCTGTTTGGATGAACAAATAATCCAAACCAATTTAATTTGAATTATGGATTTTATTTTAATAAAAAATAAAATTAAATTCAAATGTTTTTGGCCCAAAAAGATTAGAAGTCCAACCCAACCACACACCACACACCACGCACCCAAGCCCAAGCCCAGGCCCAGGCCCAGGCCGCCCGACCGACCGGACGGACGGCGGCGGCGGCGCGCGCGCGCGTGTGTGGTGATTTTTGGGTCCAATGGGTCTAGCCCATTTTGCCCATAACCTCTCCCTCTAAAACACTTGGGTACCCCTTGGGGCACACCCCAAGTATCTCACCCTAAGCCTTATAAACCCTTTCAAAACCTCCCACCAAATCAATGTGGGACAAGCCAATTTACAACCTTAAGGAATTTCCACCAAAACTCCATTTCCATGGAGCACACTTTGGCTTCAATTTCCAATTCACTCGGTAATGGTTTTGAGCAACCAAATATACCACGTGAATCACAACGCGGCATAGAATGCGTTACCACTTTGACCCGAGTAAAACGACACTCGGGGCCCACCTAAAAAATAGACCGAACTTAGGAAAAATTCTGGTTTTATCCAGAATTTTATAACCATTCCAACAATCCCCCACATGAATGGAATTTGATGACAACGGAAATGCAACAAAATGCAGACTTTAACGAGAGAGTATAAGTCGAAAATATCTTGCATCAGGATAGGTAGTTTTCGGCTTTGAACCTTCCCTAGTGATAACCTATCGGACTTACTGGCTAACCAATGGACGCGATGCCTTGAATTGTTCAGCCGTTTGTGTAAGCCAAGACAATAGATTTCACACAAAATATCTTCTAACACATCGTGGTTCTCACTGTTGTGTTCATTTTGGCCTTGAACGCGCCTGGTTTTCATAAGTGTTTCTAGAGAATTTAGCCTTTGCATTCTCATAGAACCGGCCCCAGTTCAACACTCATATAGGTGATTCTTATTGTGAGTATCTCTTTATACTCGTCTTGATTTTATGCCTTAATCAAGATATAAGTAATCATTAAAAGCAAAGCTTATCCTTATACCTCTGCATACAACATATGTTGCAGATATCACTCTCACCATAGGAATGGGTAGGAATATTAAATCCCTTGGTGATTTCTGGCGAGCCATACATAACTTAGTTGTCCCTTTGAACTTAGTTCTTGGGATCTCCAGTCATATAAGTAGGGTTACCATTATGACGACTCTTATGTAATAGGCTTTAATCCCATCCCCTTCGATGAACTATACACTAGCTCTTTTGTCAAACCTTTTGTTAACGGATCCGCAATATTCTCTTTAGATTTTATATAATCTATTGAGATTATTCCGTTTGACAACAATTGCCTTACGGTATTATGTCGACGACGAATATGTCGTGACTTACCATTATACATATGATTCTGTGCCCTGCCTATTGCAGATTGACTATCACAATGAATGCAAATAGCTGGCACAGGTGTTGGCCACATTGGAATGTCTTCTAAGAAGTGACGAAGCCATTCTGCTTCTTCACCTGCTTTGTCTAAAGCAATGAACTCGGATTCCATTGTGGATCGTGCGATGCACGTTTGTTTCGTGGACTTCCAAGAAACAGCAGCGCCTCCTAGAGTAAAAACATATCCACTAGTGGATTTTGAATCTTTAGTATCCGATATCCAATTGGCATCACAATAACCTTCGAGTACTGCTGGATATCGAGTAAAGTTCAAACCATGATCACGAGTAAATCTTAGATATCTAAGAACTCGAATGATCGCTTTCCAATGGTCTTCTCCAGGGTTACTAGTGTACCTACTCAATTTACTTATAGCATAAGCTATATCAGGACGAGTACAATTCATTAGGTACATTAGGCTTCCAATGATTTGGGAGTATTTTAACTGAGACACTGCATCACCTTTATTTTTTGATAAATAAAGACTGATGTCTACAGGTGTTCTAGCTAAATTCAAATCATCCTTGATAAATTTATCAAGAATTTTCTCAATATAATGAGATTGAGATAATGCATATCCGTCAGATGTTTTAGTAATTTTCATTCCTAATATAACATCTGCAACCCCCATATCTTTCATATCAAATCTTTTGTTAAGCATCTGCTTAGTTGATTTGATCATGTTTTGACTGCTTCCAATGATAAGCATGTCATCCACATAAAGACAAACTATGACATATCCTTGGTCAGTGTTCTTAACATAGACGCATTTGTCACATTCGTTTATCTTAAACCCATTAGTAAGCATTGCATGATCAAATTTTTCATGCCATTGCTTAGGTGCTTGTTTTAATCCATAAAGGGATTTTACAAGTCGACAAACTTTCTTTTCTTGCCCTGATACTACAAACCCTTCGGGTTGTTCCATATAGATCTCTTCATTTAGATCACCGTTTAAGAAAGCTGTCTTAACATCCATTTGATGTATTTCTAAATTAAACAACGCTGCTATAGCAATAAGCATGCGAATGGATGTTATTCTTGTCACAGGGGAATATGTGTCAAAATAATCCAGACCTTCCTTTTGTCTGTAACCTTTAACAACAAGTCTTGCTTTATACTTGTCAATTGAACCATCTGCTTTCATTTTTCTCTTGAATATCCATTTATATCCAAGAGGTTTAGAACCTGGTGGAAGATCCACCAATTCCCAAGTATGATTTTGCATAATGGATTCAATTTCATTATTAACAGCCTCTTTCCACAAAGGTGCTTCAGGACCTGTCATTGCTGCCTTAAAGCTTTGAGGTTCATTTTCTAACAAGTATGTCAGAAAATCTGGACCAAAGGATTTTGATGTTCTCGCTCTTTTACTTCGTCTTGGTTCATCATTAGTTAAATCCTGTTGGTCGAGACTATTACTAGTCTCTTGTGTTTGATTGTCATTAGTCTCTTGACTTTGTGTACAATCATAAGTTCTTTTCTGTGAACTTAATTCCTGTCCTTTCTTGTAAGGAAAGACATGTTCAAAAAACACAGCATTCCTTGACTCTATAATAGTGTTCACATTTATATCAGGTATATCTGATTTATAAGTCAGAAACCGATATGCACTACTATTCTGAGCATAACCAATAAACACACAATCTACTGTTTTTGGTCCTATCTTAGTCTTTTTAGGAACAGGTACTTCAACTTTTGCCAAACACCCCCACACTTTTAAGTATTTGTAGGAAGGTGGTCGACCTTTCCACAATTCATAAGGAATGCTTTTGGTTTTCTTGTGGGGTATTCTATTAAGAACATAATTAGCAGACAATATTGCTTCCCCCCACAAGTTCTGTGGTAAGCCTGAACTTAGTAACATGGCATTCATCATTTCTTTTAGGGTTCTATTCTTCCTTTCAGCAATTCCATTTTGCTGTGGAGAATAAGGGGCTGTAGTTTGGTGAATAATGCCATGTTGTGCACAAAATTCATTTAATGGTGCATCATATTCACCACCCCTATCACTTCTAACCATTTTAATGGTTTTACCAAGTTGATTTTCAACTTCTGTTTTGTAGAGTTTAAACATTTCTAAGGCTTCATCTTTACTTCTAAGTAAATAAACATAACAATATCTTGTGCAATCATCGATAAATGTTATGAAATACTTTTTGCCACCTCTAGTTTGAATAAACTTTAAATCACATACATCAGTGTGAATTAATTCTAGAGGTTCGGTTTTTCTTTCAACCGATTTAAATGGAGCCTTAGTTAGTTTCGCTTCTACACAAATTTCACATTTATGATTAGGATTAATTTCAAACTTTGGTATATAATCTAAACCAATTAATCTACGCAAAGCATCAAAATTCACATGTCCTAATCTACCATGCCATAAATTTGACTCAAGAATATAAACAAAAGATGTGTTATTCTTATTCATAGCAACTTTCGGTACAACTGTCATTACATTTAACTTAAAGAGACCATCACTCATGTATCCCTTACCAACATACATACCACTCTTTGTTAATACAAACTTATCAGACTCAAATACAAGCCTAAAACCATTTTTACTTAACAAAGACCCAGAAACTAAATTCTTCCGGATGTCAGGTACATGCAGTACGTTGTTGAGGGTCAGTTCTTTCCCTGATGTCATCTTCAAGATTACTTTCCCTTGTCCAGCCACAGTAGAAGTAGAAGAATTTCCCATGAAAAGTTGTTCACCATTTGCAGCCTCATTGTAGGTAGTGAACATCTTCTTGTCCGCACATATGTGACGAGTTGCTCCAGTGTCAACCCACCACTCTTTGGGATTTCCAACCAAGTTAGCCTCAGACACCACAGCAGAAAGGTTGATGTCATTCACTCCATCAGAGATGTAATCCAATTCTGTTACATTGGCCTGATTGGTGGTCTTCTTACTTGTACTACCATGATTCTTTTTAGGGCGGCGGCAGTCAGAAGCTCGATGTCCAGTTTTGCCACAGTTATAGCATTTTCCTTTGAACTTCTTGCTACTATCGCCTTGTTTAGGACCATCTCCAGTAAACTTCCTCTTTTTGTTATGTGGTTTATGAACTTGTTCAACCACATTTGCCTTGGACTCAATGAGATTTTTCCCATTCCTCTTTTCAGCCTTTCGGTTATCTTCTTCAATTCTTAATCTTACAATCAATTCATCCATAGTCATCTCTTTGCGTTTATGTTTTAAATAATTTTTGAAATCTTTCCAAGCCGGTGGTAACTTTTCCACTAAAGCAGCGACTTGGAATGACTCGCTAAGAGACATACCTTCTGAATGAATATCATGCAAAATTATTTGAAAACTTTGAACTTGAGATATTACCGTTTGGGAGTCTACCATAACAAAGTCCAGAAATTTACCGACGACAAATTTCTTCGTGCCGGCATCTTCTGTCTTGTATTTCTTCTCCAAAGAATCCCACAATTCTTTTGCTGTTTTCAGAGGACTGTATACATTATACAGCATATTGTCAAGGCCATTTAGGATGTAGTTTCTGCACAGGAAATCTGAATGTTTCCAAGCATCTACAGCGGCAACAACTTGCCGATCACTTTCACTCTCTTTAAGTGCTGGAGCCTCTTCATGGAGAAACCGGGCCAAATTAAGAGTTGTAAGATAGAACAGCATCTTCTGCTGCCATCTCTTAAACTCGGTACCATTAAATTTTTCCGGTTTTTCTCCATGATTGATTGGTACATGAACATGGTTCTGGATAGGGACCGATGTAGGTGTAACAATAGGAGTATCACTGCCAGATGCAGTTTCAGTTGTAGTAGCCATAATCTTTGATTTAAAAAAAATCAGAAAATATTAAAACACAAATTAATTTTCTAGTTACTAAAACCAGAAAATAATTATAACACCAAAATAATTTTATTTTCCTTGTTACTAAAACTAGAAAAATAAAATATCACAAGAATTTTCTGTAATACCAAATAATATTCTGAATTGTTAATGATACCAGTATCGTACTACTAGTAGTTGTCAAAGAAAAGAGACAGTATATTACTACTATCTGCCAAATAGCATAAATCACTATTTGTTTTTCCAACCAGAATATTAATTTGAAAACACAGAAAATTAAATACAATGAAGATACCCAAAAAGGAATCTGTCTTAAGATTGTTGTCCAACACATTTTAGTTTTGTGGTAAAATTCTGATCAAGTTTTCTTGGTACCTAGAATTAATAGTGGCTGATATGTGTTGACAAGTAATTAAGCTATGGTGTTTGAAAAGTTTCGAAAAATTGCCACATCAGCTTATGAGAATTTCATATTACTGAAGGATATGAACTATTTAAGAATTAAAACGGTAAATGGGTTTTAAATAGTTAAAATTGTATTACTTTTTTTCATAAAGAATTTTAAATAAATCAAATAGTTGAATAATGTTGACATGTGAATTTTATTCCCAATAATATTATTCTTGATCACCGAATTTCCATTCATTCTCGCTAATTGGACAACTCTATGCGGGTATGGTTTATAGAGGTAGTTTGATGCAGGTTATTTGAGTTGTTTAATTTGTACTAGTGTACAATTAAAATAAAACAAGGTTGTTTTTATCAAGCCTCTTATTGAATTCAAAAGAAAATGCAAAAAAAAAAAGAGTAAAATTTAATAGAATATTATACGTATTTTATTAAATTTAAAATAACTTTGTTGAATTTGATATTTATTTATTTATTTTAATTAAAGCACATTTTAACTTTTGCACCTATTTTCAACATAATTCTTAGTTCAATTCTGATACTCAACAATGTCTCAATCATACTGCTTAACATTTACCTTAAAACTATGCTTTGCATTCAATTTCAAATGGAATAATTAGTCATCAAAAGAAATGGGAAGGTTGCCCAAATCATTTACATATTACATAATAACCCCAACTTTTTTGGCTTTAATTTTATTTTTTAATTTTATTTTTATGGTAAACAAGTGGCATTAATTTTATATACACATAGACAACATTTTGTTCTGTTTTTTGTGGTTTCTTTTTTATAATATAAATGTCATAAAAGTGGACTTATAATTTATGTAAATTATATAAATCAATAAAATGCCACCAAACAGTTGTTTAATCAATTTTACATCATGCTCCTAAAGCACGTAAAATAGGTAGACTTTGTGTTTTGCCTAATCACTTTATCTAGCATTTATTCTAACAACATTCTATCTTTTTAGTAGCATGTCACGTAAGCACTTTGATATGACATTTACGCAACAATAACATTTTTTTTTTTAAATGAGTAACTTTGGATAAAACTTGAGGGGCCATTGTAAAAATTTCTTATCACGTAAGACTGTCAATCTCCATTTATAAAATATATAAAATAAACAAAGATTAATGGGTTGGAACATATTAGAAACAGAGATGAAGCAAGCAACACACAATGGCAAGGGGACATTTTTACTTAGCATTAGACATTAACAACATATGAAGTGTTGAAATAAAAACACACAAATCATCACTTCGATAGAAAGTCTATTTACTAGCAAAAATGCTTAATATGTCTTTTTTTTTTTTTTTTTTTTTTTTTTCTTTGATTCAAATGAAATGAGAACAAAGTTTCGAGATTTAGTACAAACAAACAAGCAAACAGGGGGAATCAGACCCTCCTTAAGCTAGCAAAAGCCATGTTCGCAATTAGAAAGGAAAAGATAGAGCTTGGTGGGTCATCTAAGAAAACCAGGTGCTCTGTTTGGTTGACTCCAATGTTGGCAAGTGCATCTGCACATTGGTTTGCTTCTTTTGGAATATATTGAATGCTGCAGTTGCATCTTCTCAGCATAAAATTTGCATCTTCAATCAGTGCTCAGTATGGGGATGAACTTTCAGCTCCATCTTGGATTAGCTTCATTGCTAGCTAGGAATCTGTCTCTATTTCTATGTTGGCCATTCTTTTTTGCATGATGATTGTTAGACCTCTGTATAGCCCCCAAAGTTTAGCTTCTAAGCTTGTGCAGCTTAATATATCCATTTTGCCTATTATGGTAGAGTTGCTCTAATGGGATTAAGACTCCAATAAGCATTACACAATGGCAGGAAAGCATTTTTTACCTAGTATTGGACGTTAACTACATATGAAGTGTTAAACATAAAAATAGACAAATTATCACTTCTAAGAGAATGCCTATTTACTAGCAAAAATGCCTAACATGTCCATTTTGCCTTTTATGGTAGAGTTAGCTCCAATAAGCATTACACAGTATATGCTTCTTCTCTTGGGTGTTTTGCGGGTTTATTACATGTTTTACTCTTAAATTATCGTCAAATTATTTATTTAGTCCTTAAACTATCAATGGAATCTGCTCAATTCCTAAAATATATAAATCAAAATCTATTTAGTTCCTAAATTATTGATTGAATCTATTAAGTTATTAAAATATTTAATTCAAACATATTTAGTCTCTTATATGTTTACTATACAAAACTGGGAAAAAAACGAAGAAGAGAAATGATGGAAGAGTGTCATCAATGTTTAATTATTATAGATACTATCATTTTTTTTTTTTGAGTTTTGTTTCCAAAAAAAAAAAAGTAAATTTGTATTTGATTCGTTTAAAATTTTAACGCGGTTTTTTTTGGGTGTGGGGTTGGGGTTTGAGTGGTGCTATATGCATTAATTAGTGTACTAACTAGTGTATCAATACTAGTTATGACATTATTATTGACCCCACTCATTATACAAATTACAAATACCAAAAATATCTTAAATTATGTCACATTATCAATTGGTGCACTAGTTAGTGCACTAATTAGTGCATATGGCATTAATCTCGGAGTTTAGGGTGATTTCATGTCATTTAATTCTTCTTACCAAACAAATCCTGATTAGCGTTGCTTACCTGTGAAGGCATATTTAGTGAAGGCATAAACCAAGGAAAGCATATTGATTGAATCTATTAAATTATTAAAATAATTAATTTAAATATATTTAGTCTCTTATTTGTTTATTATAGAAAATTGAACCCAAAAAAAAAAAAAAGATGGAAAAATGTCGTCAATGTTTAATTATAATAGATATCATTTTATTTTTTTTTTGTTTTTGTTAGGTTTTATTTCTTGGCAAACCCGTTTGACAAAACTCCTTTGAATTGTAATTTTATTCGCATTTTTATTTCAGTGAGACTTTGAGTGTTTAGATGCGAATCCAACCCGAATCAAGCCTTTCAGAGAAGTTTGTGTTAATAAAGCTTTCAAGGTTGCCACTTCGCTGATTATGACGGGGATCGAGCTGCCCGGTCAGCTCGCGGGGGTCCAGGGGACAGCACCCCTTGGCGGGTCCGGGGCAGCGCCACGGCGGGGTCGAGGGGCAGCGCCCCCGAAGCAAAATGCAAAAATGCATTAAAAGTTGCCTGTCCGATCATATTATATTTTTCCATTTTTCCAGTTTTGGCCTTCCCGCTCGAGCGGGGAAAGGGACGCTCGAGCGGGGATTGGAAGCTCTCAGCATCTCTGCAGTTGCCTGAAAGAATACTGGTGGGTGTGATTTTACGCTCGAGCGGATTCTCCTACGCTCGAGCGCATCTCAGTTTGTTCGCACGCAGTTTTTGGTCAGTCCGCTCGAGCGGGCTGTGTTGAGCTCGAGCGGACCGCGCGATCCAGATTTCCAGATTTGATTCAAGAGTTGGTTTTCTTCTGAAATTAGGATTACTTTTGGTTCTCTATAAATACTTGGTTTTCTCCCAAAACTAAGTGATGGATTTGAACTACTCCAGATCTTATTTTTGGATCTTAAGGTTTATATCTAGAGATATTTTGCTAGTTTCTTTGATGTTTTTGAGTATTCAACTTATGGTTTAAAGAGAGTACATCAAAGGTTTGTTTGTTATATACAAGAGAGAGAGAGTTGTTCTTCAGTTGTGGATTCTGAAGAATTCGAGCCTGAAGCTTTGGTGGAATCCGGAGTGGCTCATCAGAAAGACAATTCCGTGGTGAAGATGGGGTTGGAAGAGGCACATAAAGGTTGGTTCAATTAGGTGTTGTGGATTCGCTAGGTAATTGAGAGTATACCTGTGTAATTCCTTTAATTCTTCTTAGTGGATTGTCTTGTGGCTGTTGCCCGTGGTTTTTTGATCACAGTTGGAGGTGTCCAATTGTGGTTTTTTCCACGTAAAATCGTTGTGTCTCTTTATCTTGATTGTTTGATTGTTTGATTGGGATTGTTACATTCTGCTTAAAATTGATACATAATCACAAATCAACATCTAGGGGATTTCTAGATTTTTCAGTTTTGATCCAAAAAAAAAAAATTGTATTTGATTTGTAAAAATTTTAACCTAGTTTTTGTGTGTGCGCGCGTGCAGCGGGTTGGGGGGTTAGGGTGATTTCATGTTATTTAATTCCTCTTACCAAACCAATCTTGATTAGTGTTGCTTACCTGTGAAGGCATATTTAATGACAAATGCATTAAATGATTATTAATGCTTTTAAAATTATCATTAAAAATTGTATTTATTTGTTGTTAATTGTCCCCAAAAAAATAATAATAATAACTCATCTTTTTCGCTAGGGATGGAAGGATATACATCAATTACTTGTAAAAAATCATTTTAATGGTAAGTAAACAAAATACAATTCCTTACAGTTGAAAATTTGAATCATAAGTTGGCATATATTCAAACCACTTGTTAAATAAAATCAAATTACAAATATATGATATATTTTCAATTATTTGGGTGTTTGTGATGAGTTAAAATAGCCCATCACATGTTGAAATAGTCAATAAAACAAAACACTTTATCACATCACTCTATTTACTCTTTATACATCACTTTGCAAAAAATTAAATAATTAATTAAAATAACATATTCCCAAACCGAGTATCATTATAACCAAGTGCCATCCTTGAGTCTAACAATATCACTTATATTTGACTGCTTAACTTTATTTTAGGTGATTAGTAATATGAAATTGGATAAATTACATTGACATACAATGAGATCTAGAGAAAATATAACAAGTTTTATAATTTTGACATAATTAAATTGACCTTACTTTTAATAAAATTAAAAAAATCAAAACTAATGAAGATGGCATGAAAATACAAAGATATACAAGATAAAATATACATATAAATATAAAAAATGATGATAACATCATTTTTTCATTTATACGACTAGTGAATTTGTTATAGAAAGAAGACCAAGTATTATATAAATTAAAACTTTAAAATATGTCAATATAATTTTGCCAAACTTATGGAATTCATTGTAATTTCATCAAATATTAGGAGAGGTTAGTGTAATTTATCCCATGAGGGATAAACTATCAATAAGTTCTAATAGTTACACTTAATTCTCATCAAGTCTTATTGAAAATAAGTTCTAGTACAATCGTCACTAAAAATACTTTTTTGTGATGATTTTTTACATGATGTTGCTAAAAATTGACAATTAGTGACTTTTTTGTTATCACGATTTTAATAAATTATCGCTAAAACTTATAATTAGTGATATTTTTTGTGTCAAATTTCATAAACTATCACCTAAATTTGAAAATTAGTAACCTTTTTTTTGTGATAATTTTTTTAAACTTCTGTTAAAACTTATAATTAGTGACATTTTTTATGATAAAATTTTCAAACAATTGCTGAAAATTAACAATTAGTGACATTTTTTAATAGTGTTTGATGAAAAATACTATTAACTATCATAAGACCTATTGGATAATAAATTTACTTAGTAGGACCAACACATAACTCCACCAAATTTGTAACCTATACAAGATAACCCAATAGTATAACCCAGCCCGACTCGACCCGACCCGACTCGGAGCCATGACAGCGTGCAGTCCGGAAAGTGTTAGTGCAAGTTCTTGGAAATCTTCCTTGCGTATCTCACTTCCACCGCGTCCTCATCCCCTCCTCTCTCTCTTTCTCTCTAAAAACCTTCGACTTCTCTCCTTGAACCCCAATTGCATTGTTTTCTGAGAACAACTCGCCTTTAAACACAGAAAAAGAGAGAAAGAGATGAGTTACTACAATCAGCAACAATAGCCTCCCATCGGAGTTCCTCCTCCACAAGGTAACATCTAAACTCTAGGAGTTTTCTTATATATAAATCCTAGTTTTGTTTGATGAATTAGCTTATTAAATTTATATGTATAGATATAGGTTACACTAGTCAAGGTGAAGCAAAGGACGCTTATCCGCCACCGGGCTACCAGACACAACAAGCCTACCCCACTCCGGCTCAGAGCTACCCTCCTCAAGGATACCCTCCTCAGCAGCAGTACGCCCAGCCCCCTCCCAACCAACAGTCCGACGGTGGTGCTGCCAAAGGTTGCCTTGAAGGATGGTATATATCTGATTTTATATCATGGAATCAAATTTTTGTATATATATATAGATTTTGTTTGTTTTTACTAATGAATTTTTCTAAGGGTTTTTAGGATCTCTGTGAATTTATATATGCGTTGCTTTTGTTTGTTGAATTTCTTGTGACTATTACTAGACTGCATGTTAGGATATTCATAAAATGGATACTCTTTGGATACCCTTGAATTGACCTATATAATCATTTTAATTTTTTAACAGAGGTGGTTCAATCACTAATCAATTTTTCCTATCGCTTGAAAGGCACACTCAAAAAATTTCAAATAATTTTTTATTGCTAAAAATAAGGTCTTATTTTGATGTTTGGCACGAAATCTTTAAAAATATATCTTGGGCCTTTATCTTTTCTAAACCTACTTATAATTTTTATTTGGTGATTATCTCTAGGGTAGGGTTGTAACCTTCCTAGCTCATGCATTTTAGCCGAAACCAAATTTTTAAGGCTTGAGGAACACAATCTTAAATTTGGAGTCTGCTTTGGTGCCAAAATTATGTTGAAAAAAATGATTTTTTGGTGACTTTAATTTAATATTAAAGTGTGGTGACTTTAATTAAATATTAAAGTGGGTCCTAACCATTTATTGTGTCGGGTCCAAGTGGGCCAAAAACCATTGAGATTTGAATAAGAAATTGCCAAGAAATTGCCTCATGATGTTAGATTTATGAATAAGGTTTTAAAAGGTATTTAAATCCTTTTTCTTGGCTAAATGGTGTGAATCTTATGGGTATCCAAACTTTTCAATTTTTTGGAAAGGGGCTATGGATGCTAGTTAATGGTGTTTTAATGACCAGCCTTTAAGGCTGGAGGCTCTTCTTCTTTCCCTTATACATGTATAAATTAAGACCCTCCTGTCAAGTCTCTACACAGAAATTTTTGCTTCCATTTTACAAGTCAGTTTGCTAGAAAGTTCCTATTGTGAGAGAGTGCTGCCACTATTTTTGTTCGCTAAGCTAGATAGAAAGTGCTTCTGCCGTAGCTGGTTTTTGACCGTCGTATCCTGGGAGACAGACGTCGGAATTCCTCAAGCACTCAACCCGTGAGGCGGCGAAATCTGTTTTAAGGAAACTGCTACCGTGCAGGTTTCGGTTTGCTTTCTTTACCATTTTATTGTACTGTGTATTTCTGTTGTAATTTAGTTGTAATTCTCAGCATGTGTTCTTGGTATATATATAATTTTGATTTCTTCATAAATCTATTTATTTAATTTCACAATTTGGACAACAAGCTTAAAACAGATTTTTATATATTTTCTATGAAATTGATCGAATAGATTTATATAGACAATTAGGTTAGCTTTGTATAATGTTACTAAGAACTATTGCGGAATTGCTCACTGTTTCAATGATACAAAATATAAATTTGCATGTTTAGAGATTCAAGTAATTTATATGAATAGGCCATTGTTTCGTTTTCTGTAGGTTAATTGCCAGTTCATGATTTTGCTTCTTTGCATGCATATAAAACTATTTTCATGCCTTCTTGCACTGATTCATCCTTCTGAGTAAATTAATATATTTGTGTTTGTTAGTGAATAGATCCATGTGTGTTTTAGACATATTACATGCTATTGCTTCTTTTATTTAAGTAGACTACCTGTACTAAAGAGAAAGTCCACTATTTGTTTTTCCTTTGAAAATTCAATGATTGTAAATTATGCTATGTTACTCTCTAATTGCTTAGTTTAATTAGAATGCTCTATCATAATTTGTATACTTAATTGTATTAGTATGATCTTATTTTATGCGTATGGTTCGTCATTCTCCTACCATGATTTGTATGAATTTTAAGGTTATAAAATATAATTTATGGATGTTGCAATTTTGACATGCTAATTCTATTCTAGTTTTTAATTTGTTACATGCTTATTATTTTCTAGACTAGATTACATAATTTAATGTTTTTAGAATTATTTGCATATGTTAATTGCTAAATGGTTATTGGTTTGTAACTCTTGCCTATTAATTTTAGTTTAATGTATTTGGAGTTATAGAGTTTTTATGAATTGTGTATATGATTAATTTGAATTTAATTGGGTACATTAATCTAAATTATTTAATTGGGTGCATTAATTTGAATTTATTTGGGTGCATTAATCTAAATTATCTAACTGGGTGCATTAATGTAAATTATTTAATTGGGTGCATTAATTTGAATTTAATTGGGTGCATTAATCTAAATTATCTAATTGGGTGCATTAATCTGAATTATTTAATTTGGTGCATTAACTTTGAATTTAACTTATTTATTTGGAGTTATTAGTTTAAATGTTTATTATGAATTAATTTCATTCATAACTCATGAGTATTGAACTTTATTTTAAAGTTTTAAGTAAATTGGCATTTTAGTTCATTGGTTAATTTTATAAATAGTTGGCTAGATGGTTTCAATTATTTATTATATTTATTTATTTTTGCTTATATTATTTGTTTGTATTTTGTTGTGGTTTTTTCTGCTAACTTTCTTTACAGGAATACTTACGCGAAAGGGAATGGAAAATCAAATACAAAACCAAATGAATAGTATTTGGGATGTAATAATAAAAATGTTTGGACTACTAACTTTTGTGTTGAATAGGAATACCTAAGCGTGGAAATGCTTTTGGACTAAATAGAATCCTTATGGATTGACTATTTTATTTAAATGTTTGAAGCATGTTTTGCTTGAGATCAAGTATGGTTAAAGGAAATCATAAGATTGCATTAAAATATCTCTGAATTGATCAGAGGCAATTAGTATGGTATCCTTGTGTTATTTATAGCATTTATGATTGCTATGTGACTTTGCTTGAAAGCAAAGTTGAGACAACCTATTATAATGGGTGAATATTTTTTGGATTTTTAAATTTCAAATATATTCTTAAATTGGTGGCTCGTAATGAGTACAAGATCACTGATCACAGAGTAATATGTATAATGGAAAGTCTAGATATATCCGTCGTAGACATAATTCCATACGACAACTACTCTCGAATGGAGTTGTCTCTTTAGACTTTGTAAAGTCTAAGGACAACATTGCAAATCCGCTAACCAAAGGGTTAAATCGAGTGTTAGTCAAAACGTCGTCAAAAGGAATGGGGTTGAGGCCTTTGGAAGTTACCGGAATGGAAACCCAGCCTAGTTGACTGGAAATCCCAAGATCTAGGTTCAATGGGACAACCTAATTGCGTGTAACGGTGGTATGTCACTGAGGAGGTTAAACCTCTAGCCATTCCTTCTATCAGTGATACCTACAAGTGTAGAGGTTAAGCTGAGCTTTTAATGACTCTAGTGTGTTAAACTGTTGAGCTGAGTATTGCAGGATACTCAATTAGAGTCACCTATGTGAGTGTGAAGTAGGGCCGCTTCTAGAAGAATTGGGCAGGCCAAGATTCTTTGAAACCATTCGCTGAACTAGGCTAGTGCCCAGGGCCATACAGGGCACACCAGTGAGAACAGAACGGTGGTAGGAGTAATTCCCGTGTGAGATCTATTGTCTCAGTTTACATAAACGGTAGAGCAGTTCAAGATGTCATATTCACTGCTCAGCCAGTAAACTCGATAGGTTTTCACTGGGAGAGGTTCAAAGCCAAAAGCTACCTTCTCTGATGTCGGGGTTAGTTCGTTGTACTCTCTCTCCGAGTCATTATTGTTGAACGGTGTCCGTTTATTGAGTCATTCGGTCAATTTTTATTCATGTGGGGGATTGTTGGAAAAAATAGTTTTTTGGTGACTCTAATTTAATATTAAAGTGTGGTGACTTTAATTAAATATTAAAGTGGGTCCCAACCATTTATTGTGTTGGGTCTAAGTGGGCCAAAAATCATTGAGATTTGAATAAGAAATTGCCAAGAAATTACCTCATGATGTTAGATTCATGAATAGAATTTTAAAAGGTATTTAAATCCTTTTTCTTGGCTAAATGGTGTGAATCTTTTGGGTATCCGAACTTTTCAATTTTTTGGAAAGGGGCTATGGATGCTAGTTAATGGTGTTTTAATGACCAGCCTTTAAGGCTGGAGGCTCTTCTTCTTTCCCCTATACATGTATAAATTAAGACCCTCCTGTCAAGTCTTTACACAGAAATTTTTGCTTCCATTTTACAAGTCAGTTTGCCAGAAAGTTCCTACTGTGAGAGAATGCTGCCACTGTTTTTGTTCGCTAAGCTAGACAGAAAGTGCTTCTGCCGTAGCTGGTTTTTGACCGTCGTATTCTGGGAGACAGACGTCGGAATTCCTCAAGCACTCGACCCGTGAGGCGGCAAAATCTGTTTTAAGGAAACTGCTACCGTGCAGGCTTCGGTTTGCTTTCTTTACCATTTTATTGTATTGTGTATTTCTGTTGTAAATAGTTGTAATTCTCAGCATGTGTTCTTGGTATATATATAATTTTGATTTCTTCATAAATCTATTTATTTAATTTCACAATTTGGACAACAAATTATATATATAAATATAAAAAATTATTAAATTAATATATGAATTATTAGTTCTTGAATGATATTAAATTTATTTGAACCATTAAATCGCATTGGTTTCTCGATTATTAGTTTCCTTCGTTTCTATTTCATCATATAAATGATTCGTTTTATCAAAACAACTATTAATAGGGCATAACTTTATGAGAAAATTAGTCTAAGGCTCCTCTCCTATTTTTAGTAATGGGAGAGATTCACAATCTTATTTTGTGATGACTAAAATTCCTCACCCATCCCATATGTGTCACCTATTCTCATTCTCTCTCTCTCATCTCTGTCGTTGCTTCCCTCTCGTATTCTCCTCTCTCACTCTCATCTCTGCACTCTCATCTTCGCTGTTGCTTCTCTCTTCTCTTCTTCTCTCTCTCTCATCTCTGCCACTACTTCTTTCATCGTCACCACATTTTCGCTGCCACCTTCGCCCGTCTCCTCTTTCTCGAAATAGAGAGAATACAGACCGTGAGAGAGAGAGAGAGAGAGAGAGAGAGAGAGATACCAAGAGTGAAAGAGTACCTGTGAGGATGTGACGGTGGCGAGCGGCGTTGTGGTCAGCACTGTGCTGAGGTGAGGTGATGGAGGGTGAGGTTTGGTGGTTGAATGTGTGAGAAGAAGAATCGATTGCTGTATATGCTTGTATAGGCACCAATATATTTTTATTTCCCTCTAAAATATTTAGCAACTAAATTATTTATTAGTGACAAAATTATTTGTTCACTAAAGATAAAAATATTGGCCACAAAAATAGTTTTGTCACTAATGATATTAAAATATTAAAAATTATTAGTGACAAAAATGTATTCGTTATTAATAATTTTATAATTGGTGACCAATTTTTTCCTCACCAAAAGTCTCAAAATTTTGTCACCCTCAGAAAAAATTAGCGGGAAAATCTTTGGTGACAAAAAAAATATAAATAATGACAAAAAATAATTTCGTCACCTAATTTTTTTATTATGTATTTAGATTGGTGACGAAATTTTATTTTTCTCTCTAAAAATGGTACATTTGGAGACGAAATATTATTTTCGTCATTAAAAGATACATATTACGTGACAAAATTTATTTTCGTCATTAGTTTTCGTCTCTAAAGACTATTTTTGTTGTAGTGAAACCTCTTGTTTGAGCTCAGCTACTTGGAGCTTATCATGTTCGTCCATGAACCAGAGTTTTCTCTTTCTCTCTCTACTCTCTCTTTACCGATTTGTCTTGCCGACAACCAGTTCTCACCTGCGATGGGCTTGACGGGCGTGGAAGGTCTGTGTTCGATCATGAAGCGAAAATGGATGAAGCATAGTGTATGAATGGATGAAGCACAACATATGAAGGAAGAAAAAGTTGTCTATTCGTATCAAATCCATGAGAGGTAGGTTATTTGTATACTCCCTTTTCCATCAACCAAACAGTGCTATGGTTTCTTCTAATTGGGTATTCATTTGTTGTTGGTTATGTTCATATATATATATATATCAACTTGGTTGTTTTTCAGATTTGTACATTCCAACTTGTCAAAGAAATTGACTATGAGATTTGTATATTCCTGTAGACACCCTATTTTTGACCGACCTTAAGACTCAGACGTCACCAACTGAGCGCTCGGTGATGTTGCATATTGTGCTCGTTCTGAGGTTTCAGAGTCTCGGCTGCGAGCCTTGCCTCTGGACTTCGGGACTCTTTTGTGCTTCGCCTTGGTTTGCGAACCAGGTCTTGTTTTCTCTGTTTTCTCTTCCTGAAGGAAGGGAGAGGTTTCGTAGACCATCTCTCAGTGGCCGTAGGCTACGTTTCGTGGTCATGGGTCATTTTTTCCATTTGGAGACCAGTTTCCGGTTTTCGGAGCTGTCGGCCGTGTGCCTCGGTTCGGGACCGCTTAACTACCTCTGTTTGCTCTGGGTTTTGGCACACACCTTGTTTCCTCTCTTTTGAGGGACACTGTGGCCCGAGAGACCACCTTCGTGGTCGCACGCCACTTTGGGTACCTAACAACCTGTTTTCGAGGCCCCGGGCCGCGCGTTTTGGCCCCTGAACCCTCGTTTTGTATCGGTTAGGGTTCATTTTTGGTGTGGACCCTATTTTCTTTGTTTGAAAGGTGGTACTATAGTGGGAGACCAGCAATTCTTTTGGAGACCATTTTCTCTCTCCTCCAGCCGATTTTCTTGACAGAAAGCTGGTTTTCCTCACTTTTGGGCCATAATTTCTGGTCTCCCATACCGCCATTGTGTTGTACTCATCTGGGAGGCCACCAATATGGGTAGGCCGACCAGCTTTTCTTCCTGACCCTTTTGAACCTTGCTAGAAAGCTGGTTTTTCTCTCTCTTGGGCCACAATTTCTGGTCTCCCACCATACAGCTGTGTTGTACTCATCTGGGAGGCCACCTTTCTAGTATGGCCGACCAGCATTTCACTTTGAACCTTTTGAACCCTAGTCGGCCGATCAGGGCAAGTGGTCGGCCAACCACTTGAACTGGTCGACCAACCATCTTCTTTTTGGCCTTTTTGAGTTGCATACAACTGTGCCTGCTGGGAGGCATTTGCTCCGGGCTTAACCCTTTTGTTTGGCTTCTTGAGGACGTTTGGCCCTTTTTGCTTAGCTTCTAGGAGAAGCTTGGCCTTTTGACAAGCTTCTTGAGGAAGCTTGACCCCTTTGGTTTAGCTTCCTCAAGAAGCTTGACCTTTTTGTTTAGCTTCTCTTAGAAGCTTGGCCCTTTTGTTTGAGGCTTCTCCAAGAAGCCTTGGCCCTCCTCTTCTATAAAACCAACCCTCCTCTCCACTTACAAGGGTTGAACCTTTTGGTTAGAGCATACATATACTTCCCTCCATATCTCTCTCTTCCAAGCTCCAAAACCCCATAGTTCTTACACCATTTTCACTACACCTCCTAGTACAACACCTCCACCATCTATCCAAGCACCTTGGAACCAATTTGAAGAGGTTGAAGGCTCTTTACCTTGGTCCAGAAGTTGCTGAGGGTCGGCTCTACAAGGGTAAGTCTCTATTTCCCTTTTTTTTTTTTGTATTATTTTGCTTCATATCTTAGCCCTATTGGCAAGCATTTTTGGATTTCGACATAAACTGAAAAAAGTTTTCTTTTAAGCTCCTCTTTAAGTTTGATTAAGGTCACTTTTCTGTTTGGGGTCATCTTCCCCTTTGCATGCTTCATTTCCCCATGTTTAGGGCTATGCATTTGAGCATTTGCATTGGCCTTGGTTTGGCCTTTTAGCCACTGAAATCCAGTGGATTTTCAGTGGCTTAGATGTGTTTTTGAGCCCTAAAATCAGAGAGGGGTGACCCTCTTACCCCTTGTTCTCTTTACTAGCTTTGTTGGCCTTCCAAAGGAGATCCATTTTGCATGTTGAGAAGTCTTGTTTCAAGCCATTATTTGTGAGTTTTCAAGGTCTACCTTGACTCTGTCTAGAGCCCTTTTGGCCATATTTTGTGTCTTTGATGCATGTGTAGAACAATCCCATTCAAGACCTTTCAAAGAGGCCTTTATTTGCATGTTTCCTAGACCCCTTTCATTCTCTTTTTAGTGGGTTTTAGGACCCTCAGAACCTCTATCCAGAGGTGGTTTTACCATTGTGTGTGTTTATCTTGTATGTGTTGAACAACCCTTTTATTGGCCTCTCAAAGGAGCACCTCATTCTAGCATGTATTGACTGAGTTTACATGGGTTTTTGGGGTTTATTTGACATGCCATGTTTCTGTTTTTGGCTGGTTTGGTGACCTCTCTTGTGCTTCATATACATGTAGTGAAAACCATGCTTACTAGCCTATGTTGCATGTTGTTTTGGCCCATCATGTTAGCACTTTTTGGCCATGCCTTAAACTGATATTGTGCGTATTTTGGACTGCCCTAGCTCTGTTTTTGGGTCTCATGATTGAATGATGTTTGTTTTGCATGCTTGTAGTTCAATACCCATGCTTAACTTTGAGTTTTAAGGCTCATTCCATGCATATACTGAGGTGTGTTCATGTTTGGGTTCATTATACATCATATTTCAAAGCTTGTATGAATGCCATATTGTCATGTTTTCTACTCCTTAAGTGTGCTTGAGAGTTGTCCACGAATGCCTTGTTTTCGGACCATTGAATGAGCTCCATTTCTTTGCATTTCGAGCCATCATTTTAGGCCATTTCCCCACTGTTTCAGACCTGCCTAGGGTTTATTTGGGGTTGGTTTTTCCATTTGTGCATTTCTTTAGGTACCTCTAGTGTAACGCACTTCACTAGTTTCGGTACCCGGGCCATCTAGCATGCATTGGGTGACATATTTGCATGTTTCAGGACCATCTTTTATACCATTTCAGAGCTGTATCATGTGCCCTTCTATGCCATATTTCATCCTTTGCCATGCTTAGTTAGAGTTGCATGTTGTGCCTTAGGATCAGTCCTTTGCATTCGTGCATATTTGCATGTATCTCGGTTGTCTCATTTTCATCACATGGCCACTGATGTGAGTGTGGCTGAGGTCCACTCATGTTGGTATAAGTCCATCTTGCATTGTGTATGCTTTGATCATGCCTTTGCATATGCCATCTTCGTATGTGTGCATTGTGTATGCCATGTAGCTTATGTGCATTGTGTATGCCATTTTAGTCCTTAGCATTGCGTATGCTAGGTTTCATGTTAGTCGCATTGTGTATGCCATCTCATCGCATTGTGTTTGGAGTAGGGTTAGTCCAAATACGGGAAACGAGGAACGTTTCGTACTCAAAGTGACGAAACGCGTCTCAATTCCCGGTCGCCGACACTCCGGATTATCCATGATGGAGTCTAGGTCTTGTAGTGTTTTCATGTGCATTCATTTCACATCGAGTCGTGCAATTCGACTCCTCGGCCATTATGCATCGAGATGCGTGATTGATGGCACGAGGATCGAGGACTACACTCCCTAGAGCTTGTGTAAGGACGGGGAGAGTGGTCTTGCACACATATGTTGAAAATACCTTGCTTTCTCTCCCTCTTGCCTTTGTTGCAGAAAAATCAGAATCCAAGGGCAGAAAGTGGTCGATCGATCAGGTTTTCTGGCAGGCCGACCACCTTTTTTGGTTTCCACCACAAAGGGTAGTCGGCAGGTGTTTCCCAAGCCAATACCTGGTCGGCAGCCTTCCCAGGGTGGAGTTTCAGCCTCTTGGAGCCTTGTGCAAATTTCTAAAATCAGTTGCAAACAAAGGCGAGACGAGGCATTGCGATGGAATTTCCTGACGAGGCGACTCGAGCATGCATGCATCCATCGTCACCCAAAACAGAGCCGAGGTAGTCACATTCATGTAGTTTACATGCTTACTTAGCTAGTTTGTTAATTAGTTAATGTCGTATAATAATTAGCTGTAGTTGTTATTTATTCGGACTGTATTATTTATTCAGACCCCTCGAGGGGGGCAATGTTGTAATAAGTGTGCGTGTGTGTGATGTATATCTTCCAACCCCACGTCTTTCTCCCTTTTATTTGTCAGCTTATGATGGTTAGATTACGACATATTTCAATTAGCATACTTATGCTCGCATGTTTGCATTCATTCATCTGTCTTGCATGCACCGGGCTCGGCGCATCATACTAACTGCATTATATTTCAATTTCGAGTTGAATACGTGTTATTTGTAGCATTTCACATGCCATTGTAGAATAGCCGAGCCTATTTTAGTTGCATTTTGCATGTGTTGCATTAGGTATTCCAGCATAGTTAGGATTCATGCATGATTTCTAATCAGCTTCTGTTTTGGCTTGGAGTACTCGGTAAGTTTTATGCTTTAGCATCCTTGCATATGTGTGAGTGACTGCCATGATAGCATGCTTACCATGAGGCTATTTGCTTATGTGATATACCTGCCTGAATGCCTGTGGGTGAAGGTTGGATTATCTGAATTGGAATAATGCATTGACTGTGAGTTTTAAGCCCACTAGATAGTGGCAAAACCATCTTTTCTAAGCCCACCCGAGGGTGGCAAAATCTGCATTTTTAGCCTACTTGCGAGTAACAAACCGCTTTCAAAAACAAACATGAAATGTTTTGTTCCAATTCAGGCGATCCAGTCTATACTTGTATGCTGTACGCATCACATAGTAAATCTAGGCTAATAACCGGAATAAGAACGCATAATGTTTTCAAAACTAGATATCATGGTTAGTAGAGGCCGATCTTTGATCGGGCGAGCGGGGGTGCTCACGAAGTGACCTTCCCCAATCGTACCCAAGTTCCCGAGCCGAGGCAACTTTGGTGATGACGGACACGTGGCCTTAGGCACGAGTCAGGGTTTCTTAAATTCCCAAAAAATAAAATATTTAGGCGGCGACTCTGTATCTGGCAAAGCAATCCATGTTTGGCATTTCTTTCAAAAAAAATCTGTTTTCAAAAACGATTTGCCGGATTTAGACTCTTTGATGATTCATCGGTCTTGCATTGCACTCTGCGGGATTAGATATAGGACCGTGAAATTTGAGTCCTAAACTGTAGTGAGCCTAAACGAACAAAACGGGATTTCCCTCCCGGGACGTTCGGGGACATCTACAGTTTCTGGCAACTCTGTTGGGGATTTAGAGAACTTGACTCGAACTCATGATATCTGGTTTTGACTACACTTATGTGTTTCTTTGCATTGCATTTGCATTGGTGCGCCTAGGACACCGTGTTTGCCGTATGCTATTCCTGAACGGTTTGCCGGAGGCTGGCTTTGCGAAGCGTGCCATAAGGCTGACCGGTTGCGGGCTCTGCCACGACGGGAACACAAACCCCGATTTTACCGGGGCACCCTTTTGACCATTCGACCTAGTGCATATTCAGAATCCATAGTGACCATTCCAAACTAGGACAGGTTGCTTACTTGATTATAGGTTGTTTGAAACCGCTGTGTGCGTAGTGAAACCCTAGCTCCTGAAAAAATAGGACAGGGAAACCCTACCCCCAACATAGGGGTGTTTTGGCTCTTATTTGCTTGCTATGTGCTTTTAGAGTGTGCCTCTACAGGAATGCATGCATCAGTTTACAAATTTGGGTATCAGGCCTGCGGGCACCAGCATCAGTATTTTGGGGCAATCAGTTTTACCTGAGGGTATCAGTTTACAGGCGGACTTTTGGGCAGAATTTGGTAGAGAGCACAGTCATTCTGCTATGCTCATATCTGTTTTGGTGAAATCAGGCTGAGATGCTCTCTGTTTTCTCTTTTGCTATGGTAGTCCTGGAACCATAGCCTCAGAAGGCTCCGATATCTCCCGGGTACATTGGATTAGTGCTGATAGACTTTGTTAGGTCAGAGATTCAATTCAAAGGCAACCAGTATTCTTTTGCTGAGGCAAGGCAAGGAAAGGCCAGTTAGGGCTCACTAGTTCATTTGATCCGTCAGTCACCAGTCACTTCACCTTTGTTCAGACTCAGTAGACTGTGATGGCACAGGGTTCAGAAGAATTTATGGCCGTGATAGCAGCGGTAAATCAGGGAACTGCCATGCAGGCTGAGACCAGTATTGAAACGCAACGCCCATTTGGGGCATCTGCCTCACATCTAACTTTGGGACCCTAGCTGAACTTTGACCCATTTCCGCCAGCTGAAGATTTGCAGGGTCCAGATCCTCGAGAAGGGTTGGCTCAAGCTTGAGTTTTCAGACCCCCGGTGCAGCCTAATGAGAGGCTTTATCCCCTTGATGCTGATGACCTCGATCCGACCGCGGTGAAAATTGCGAACCTTGAGAAGCAATTCAAAAAGCTACAGGGCCTTAACTCTATTCCCGACATTGAGGATGGGTACACCGAGGCTGTCGTACGGCTCCCAGACAGATTCAAAATGCCACATATTGACCGTTTCGACGGGTCTGGAGATCCTATGGTACATATCCGGCTTTTCTTGGATATCCTGAAGCCGATGGGTCTGACTAAGCCACAGAAACTCTCTCTGTATGGAAGAACCCTGTCGGGTGTGGCAGCCGCTTGGTACGCCAAGTTAGAGAATACAGTGAAGCAAAACTGGGAAGAATTGGCTGAGGCCTTTGTTGATCAGTATTCTTACAATACCCAAGTTGAAATGACCATCTAAGAGCTTGAAGCAACCCGCCAGAACCCAACAGAGCCTTTTGTGGAGTTTGTTGCGAGGTGGAGAGCAAAGGCAGCACAGATGACAGATCGCCACCCTTCTGAGAGGGATCAAGTGCAGATGATGGTGCGAAACCTCGAGCATGATATGTTGCAAAGGTTGATAGTCGCTCCGCTATTCACTTTCAAAAGTTTGCATGAACTGGGTGTTCAGATCGAGAATGCGTTCAACAGTAAGATCATTCCCAGAACAAGTGAACCGACAAGGAGGGTTTTTACAGGGAGTACCAATGCTGGTAGTAGCGTTATTCCCAAACCCATCGAAATCAATACAGTCGCCACAACCAACCCTTTTGCCAAACCAAGCCTACAAACAGCCGGTCTAGCCCGAGCTCAGGGCAGAACTTTCACTCCCCTCTATATGAGCCTGACTAGCGCACTAAAAGTCTTGATGAAAAGAGGGTATCTTAAACCCCTCGATCCTCAACCTCTGCCTGACCTACTCCCAGCCAGACATAACCCCTCCAAGTACTGTGTGTACCATCAGCAGCGCGATCATGGCACCGACCGTTGCTACCGCCTTCGTCATAAGGTCCAAAATCTCATTGACAATCGGACGATAGCTCCACCTTCAGACCCCAATGACCAAACATCTCCTGCCTACCTCAATCTTATCCATATACTGCCATCCACCTATGACCCCAGCATATACATCACCCCGGGCCATCTACCCAAGCCTGAGGTGTTCATTCCAGAAAGCATGGACTTATGCATGATGGATACACCTGGATCCCAATCATCTCAAACCCGTGAGCCCACTACTTCTGAGCTGAAGAGAATGATCGAAGACCTTCAGAGAACTGTGACAAATCTGGCCTCCGAGACATTGGCTTCCTCATCGACCACATCACATACCGGGAATTTCATGACAAAAGGCACCCCAATCTTGGGACTGGCCGCATTTGAAGAAGGCCAATCCCTTGGCATAGTGGAAGCCAGCGGTAAGAACAAGGTCGGGGCGGGCATTGGTCCCTATGAACACCTTCAATGGGCTGTTGGGGCTTTGAAAGCCGAAGGGTTGAATAAACAGCAAGTAATTGCAGTTGTTGCAAAGATTGTGGATGGCACTTTTGCCACTCAAAATGAGAGCAGTTTGAATCAAGGGGCAAGCCGGGAGAAGGGTCGTTGTATCAGAAACGTTCCTTTAAGCTACAATCCTGCACTCGAAAGAGATCAACAAACCAGGCCAGCACCTGCTAATCCTTTTACTGGTGCGTCCAGCAAAAATCCATAAACCTTGAAGTATCTACCTCGAGGTCAGAGGGTCTTCCATGCTCTCTATATGCCTTTGTCCAAAGCTCTCCAAATCCTTGTTAGACAAGGCCATCTCAAACCCCTTGAGCCTCGGCCTCTCCCGAATCCTCTTCCAGCTACGCATGACGCTGCCCAATACTGTGCTTTCTACTAACAAATCGGTCATGACACTGACAGTTGCATCCGTCTTCGCCACGAGATACAAAATTTGATTGACAACAACGTCATCGTCACACCAGTCTCGCAAAGTCTATCGGCACTGGATCGGTGAACTTGGGGGATAATGTGACCATATGATCGGGGGATGAACCACCTATGGGCGGCGCTCGATTAACTCCAGATATGATGGATGGCATGCATTGTTTTGAGCATTTGCGAATGCTAGCTTTTGTGCTTTCTGACTTGGGTATTGGGTCAGTTTTGTTGTGTTGTATAGAGTCAGTCTTTTTGTGCTGAGTCAGTCGGGTCTGTCTTGTTGTATCGGGTCAGTTCTGTTTTGTTAGAGTCAGGTAATTCAGGGGGTGTTACCTCGGGCATCACTATTTTGTTTTGTGTTTGTCTTTTTGTTCTCTTTTGAGTCTGTTTCTGCCAGGGAGCCAATTATGACAACAGATTTGAATGAACAACAATGATTTTCACATTCTTGTGTTCGCTTCCGCCTTGTGCCAGTTGTGCCAAAAGTTCTGAATGAAATACCAGTGCTTTTCACCTACTTTTTTGTGCCTTGAAATCATTGCATTGACCTAAGTTTTTCAAAACTTTTTCTAACATTGTGATGAAAACGAAGAGGAAGGAATTTCTCGGGATTTGAAAATTTGATCAACTGGGAGAAAGAGAGGCGTGCTAAGCCCTTAATGAATGAAATCATGTTTGTTAATGTGAGTACTGAGAAGGACTCTGGCTTGATCCAAATTGGTTCCACACTATCTTCAATGCGAGCGATAAGTCGCTTTCTTAAAAGATTTTAAAAAATATTTTGCGCAGTCCTGCGAAGACTTGTGTGGAATCGCTCTTGAGATTGTGCAGCTTAGGATCGCTCTCAGCCTTGAGACTCAACCCCTCACTTTCAAACCTTGAACTTGAAATTCAGAATGTTCGACAGTCAACTACAATGTGAGGCTTGTGTAGCCAGATTTGAAGCAGCCCCTGAACTAGGGGCAAGGAGGTCAGAAATAATCAAAAGGAAGCTTGCGAAGCTAGATCAAAAGCCCTCAAACTAGGGGCAAAGATGTCGGATGTGCTCGAAGAGTCAAAAAATTGAGATATTTCTCAAGCTAACAAAGATCGGCAAGAATGCCAAATCCCAGAAGGGAGTAAAGAAGAAAGTATTGTTGAAGGATAACTGAGTTCTTACCCACAACACTAGGGGCAGATTCAACCCCCCTTTGGATAGACTCCTGCATCGTTAGCAAACAGCAGCCATTCTCCGGGATTCAGATGACTTCAGGATCTCAAAACCATTTGACATGGACAAAGCTACACTTTTACCCTTGAGAGGCTCGCTGGGCCAAAAACCTAGAAGGGCGACCCAGGCAAAAGTTAGAGCAAGAAAAAGAAGAAAAAGAACAAAAAAAAAAAAAAGAAAAATGCAAAGAATGAAGAAAAGAAAAGAAGAAAAATGAAGAAAATAAAAAGAAAAGATGAAAAAAGAAGAAAAGAAATGAAAAGAAAAGAAGAACAGAACTCGCAAGGTTGAAAACCCGGAAGGGCGACCTTGGCAAAAGTTAGAGCGCAAAAGGAGAGGTTAAATAAACGAGTGTACCTTACCCCCGAACTACGTAAGGCTTGATTCCCATCTTTGGGATACGTAGGCAACTTCACTCTGAAGTCCAGCCGTAAAACACTTCAAATCCGACTGTGTCCATGTGATGGTTCTGGTCATCTTTGTCTTCTCTGTATCTGAGAATTTGGTTGTAATTGTCATTGTGAGGATTGGTTGCCATGTGCTGCGGCGCTAGTGAGGACTGGTTGCTATGTGCTGCGGCGCTATTCAGACTAGGGGCAACTTTCCGTTGCCATACAGTGTGCCGCGGTGCTATTTAAACAAGGGGCAACTTTCCATTGCCATGCAGTGTCCTTCAAGCAAGGGGCAATTTTCCTTCGGATCTGAGGTTGTGCATCTTAAGAGTAGGTTCCGTGCTCGTCGAGAAGTAGTCATTTGCAAAAATAGTTTTCGAGAATTTTTACCGAGATTGATTGATTTTCTCGAAAAGTATCCTATTTTTCAAAACTGGACCATTTCTTGGACCCAAAAAAGGAAAATTTTCAGTGTTCATAGCCTGACTTGCATGATTTTAAATCAGAAAATTGAACAAGCATGTTAATCTAACTCTCATTTTGGTCAAAATTGTTTTAGTAGAATGCCAAAAAAAATAAAAAATGGTCAAAATGATGAACTAGGGGCACAGTTGAGTCAAGTGTCCTGTCTTTTCCCCGTTGTCAATGCATTTGCCAGAAACGGCACCATACTTGCCGAGAAGGGCACTCTACCTGCCAGAAAGGGGCGCAACTGAAGCTAACAATAAAGGGCCGAAAAGCTCTCTCATCCTCCAAGCAGCAAGGTATCATATCAAGTGCGAAGCACGAACTGGAATGGATCAAGATATTCCACTCCCTCATCTGGACAGATCCGATCATGTCCAAACTCCCCAGCAGAGCATCGTCAACCAATGTCAGCTGCAGATTTGCTACATACCCAGTCTTAGCGCAACCCCTCTGTGGGAGGAACTCACTGGCTATGAGCGGAAGAAAGAGAATCTAGTAGCATGCTAGGGGCAAGAGCTCGCAACTTCATGCTTACCCATCAACTACCCAGGGGAGGGATAAAAAATGAGAGATTGAAGAATAGAGAGATGTGCGTTGAAAGAAAAAGTGAGAAAAATGGCTTTTTCAGAAAAACAGAGCCTGAGGGCCGAGTGATGTGAGAATCACAAATGAGAAAGGGTGGGAAACAATACCCAGAGAAACTGGCTCCTCGTGCACCAAGAGGTCTCTTGCCTTTGTAACACAGTTGAGTGTGGTGTTTGTGTGTTTTTGTTTGTCTCGATTCTTGTTTTGAGTCATTTGAGTGTCAATAGATGTGTTGAGGTTGTTTTTCCTTTGTTGAGTGGTATTTAGGTTGTTCCACCTTTGTTTTCCGTTGTTGAGTCGTTGTGGCTGTGGTCAGTTGTAGGCTCAATACCCGGTTGAGAACCCTTTTCTCATTTCAATTTCAAAAATGAATCGTTTTGTGCTCAGAGTGTCGTGCCGTTCTCCACATTTGTGTAAAACAAGATTTTGTTCTTTCAAAAACCACAGGGTTCAACCCGGGTCATGTGGGAACAGTAAAACCAGGACCTATTTGAAGCTATGAAAGTTCTAGGTTGCAAAACAAAAGAAAAAAGGGAAAATATCAGGTATCTGAGTTTGTTTCAGCTTCTACAAGTTCCGTCATTGCACCCCGTGTATTCAGAATGAGCAGTGTCTTGTATAAGCCGTGTGTTTAGAATAAACAGAATACTGTGTTATGAGCTGCGTGTTCAGAATGAGCAGTGTGCTGATACGAGCTGTGTGTTCAAAGTGAACAGAGTACTGTGTTAACTGTTTTACTGTTGCAAGCCAGAATGGCGATCAGAAGTGCTCTCCCTGAGTACCATTCCCCGTCAGAGTAAAGCAGTTTACTGCCACTCACTCCATGAGGTGCTTTCTAGAGTGCCATTTTGTCTGTTTGTTGCATTCCCTTAGCATCATGCTCTACATCGCTTGTAACATGTACTGTATCATCGTACTTATTGCGTTTATTTGCATCTTGTGTTATCTTGTACCATTTATCCTTTTACGCCGAGTTGCGTCTAGGATCGTTGTCCTCCAGGACTTTCTCTGGTTGTGCCGAGCACGCACCTGATACTTTGTTTCGGACCTCTTCTCACGATTTCAACATGGTTTGAGTGTCCCGTTCCTTACGCGATTTCAGCGTGTTTGGAATTTAACTCAGGTTGCGTTGTAGACGCACCTGGGCGGTTTGTTTTTGGACCTTCTCTCACGATTTCAGCGTGGTTTGAGTGTCCCTTTCCTCATACGATTTCAGCATGTTTGGAATTCATCTCAGGTTGTGTTGTGTACGCACCTGGGCGGTTGTTTTCGGACCTCCTCTCATGATTTCAGCGTGGTTTGAGTGTCCCTTTCCTCTTACGATTTCAGCGTGTTTGAAATTTATCTCAGGTTGCGTTGTGTACGCACTTGGGCGGTTGTTTTCAGGCCTCTTCTCACGATTTCAGCGTGTTTAGAATTTATCTCAGGTTGCGTTGTGTACGCTCCTGGGTGGTTGCTTTCAGGCCTCTTCTCACGATTTCAGCGTGGTTTGAGTGCCCGTTTCCTCACACGATTTCAGCGTGTTTGGAATTTATCTCAGGTTGCGTTGTGTACGCACCTGGGCGGTTGTTTTCAGGCCTCCTCTTACGATTTTAGCGTATTTGGAATTTATCTCAGGTTGTGTTGTGTATGCACCTGGGCGGTTGTTTTCAGGTCTCCTCTCACGATTTCAGCGTGGTTTGAGTGCCCGTTTCCTCACACGATTTCAGCGTGTTTGGAATTTATCTCAGGTTGCATTGTGTACGCACATGGGTGGTTATTTTTAGGCCTCCTCTCATGATTTCAGCGTGGTTTGAGTGCCCGTTTCCTCACACGATTTCAGCGTGTTTAAAATTTATCTCGGGTTGCGTTGTGTACGCACCTGGGCGGTTTTTTTTTTCCGAGCCTCCTCTCACGATTTCAGCATGGTTTGAGTGTCCCATTCCTTACGCGATTCCAGCATGTTTGGAATTTATCTCGGGACGCGTAAAGCGTGAGCCCGAGAGGTTGTTTTCGCAGCTCTTCTCACGATTTCAGCATGGTTAGAGTGTCTCCTTGCCTCACACGATTTCAGCTTGTTTGTTATTTGTTTACCTCTTCTCACGATTTTAGCGTGATTGGAGCCTCCCCTTCTTCAGCGTGATACTTTGTTTCGGACCTCTTCTCACGATTTCAGCGTGGTTTGAGTGTCCCGTTCCTTACGCGATTTCAGCGTGTTTGGAATTTATCTCAGGTTACGTTGTAGACGCACCTGGGCGGTTTGTTTTCGGACCTCCTCTCACAATTTCAGCGTGGTTTGAGTGCCCTTTCCTCATACGATTTCAGCATGTTTGGAATTCATCTCAGGTTGTGTTGTGTACGCACTTGAGCGGTTATTTTCGGACCTTCTCTCATGATTTTAGCATGGTTTGAGTGTCCCTTTCCTCATACGGTTTCAGCGTGTTTGGAATTTATCTTAGGTTGCGTTGTGTACGCACCTAGGCGGTTGTTTTCAGGCCTCTTCTCACGATTTCAGCGTGGTTTGAGTGCCCGTTTCCTCACATGATTTCAGCGTGTTTGGAATTTATCTCAGGTTGCGTTGTGTACGCACCTGGGCGGTTTTTTTCAGGCCTCCTCTCATGATTTCAGCGTGGTTTGAGTGCCCGTTTCCTCACACGATTTCAGTGTATTTGGAATTTATCTCAGGTTGCGTTGTGTACGCACCTGGGCGGTTGTTTTCAGGCCTCTTCTCACGATTTCAGCGTGGTTTGAGTGCCCGTTTCCTCACACGATTTCAGCGTGTTTGAAATTTATCTCAGGTTGCGTTATGTACGCACCTGGGCGGTTGTTTTCAGGCCTCCTCTCACGATTTCAGCGTGATTTGAGTGCCCGTTTCCTCACACGATTTCAGCGTGTTTGGAATTTATCTCGGGTTGCATTGTGTACGCACCTGGGCAGTTTTTTTTTCCAGGCCTCCTTTCACGATTTCAGCGTGGTTTGAGTGTCCTATTCCTTACGCGATTCCAGTATGTTTGGAATTTATCTCGGGACACGTGAAGCGCGAGCCCGAGCGGTTGTTTTCATACCTCTTCTCACGATTTCAGCATGGTTAGAGTGTCTCCTTGCCTCACACGATTTCAGCTTGTTTGGAATTTGTTTACCTCTTCTCATGATTTCAGCGTAATTGGAGCCTCCCCTTCTTCGCACGATTTTCAGCATGTTTGGAATTTATGTTAGGTTGCGTGGAACGTGCTCCTGATTGATTTTCTTTGTTCTGCCTCCACTCACGAGTCCAGCGTGGTTGGAGTATGTCACCCTTTGCATCTATTGTACTCTCTGTTGCATCGCATCTATTATCTATTGCATCACATCGGTTACATCCATTGCATCATATCTATTTTATCGTTTGGTGTAGGAGACCTTAAATCCCGCATCTTCATTCGCACTGTCTTGTGCACTCTCTGGTCTAGGATACCTTAAATCCTCTAAAGGTGCAATTCCTTTGGTGTTTGTCGTGCCCGAACGACTTCCGGTGGTCTGGCATAGCCACTTGCCTATGTTTGCGGTGAGCTCCTAGGAGACCAACTTAGACGGTGGAAACTAGAGTTCGAATGGCTCTTGCCTAGAACGCAAAGGTTCGGAATTTCCGAGACTAAAGTCTGGTTTAAATACCTAGAGGTATACCCTCGGCTTGAAATCTATATGGCAGCCCCATAATTGAGATAGCATGTGTATGCACCTCAATTCTGGATACTGAACCAACCTAGTCTGTCACTCTGTTGGAGAATAGGGAAAGCTACGACCATAGTCAGGGAGAAAAGTAGTACCTGTGGTTCAACCGAAAAGAAGGGGAAGATTCCCACATCAGCATGAGGTAAGACATTGTTGAGGTAGGTTATTGCCAATTGCCCCTGTAAGGTACCTTCACTTCCTATCTATTGCATCATATTATGTTTATTGCATTGCATATAACATCCATCGCATGCATCCTTTCCATGTTAAGCCTGGTCTGGCATGTACCCATACTTTTCATGTCAAAGCATAGTTATGAGATTTTGTGTACGCACCTATTCCACTAAAGGGATTGTGGTTTGGGGGTGACGGCACCATTTCTGTGTTAGATGTGGTTTGTTTGTGTCCATGCCTTTTCTAGGCAAGATACGGTTTGGCCGTGCGCCTTATCTATTGCATTCATTGCATTGTAGTGTAGTGTGTTGCATCCAGCATTTAAAATCGTGATCTTTTCTCAGTAGATCATTCCTCACTTATATCATGCCACCCAATTACTTGTATCTTGTGTTCCGTCTACACACACATAGTTCTGCATGTGTACGCGCCTATTCCACTGATGGGATTGTGGTTTGAGGGTGTTGGCACCTTTTCTATGGTAGACGAATTTTGCATCTCCATCATCTTTATGATATTTGTGTGATTTTATATTGCTTGTGGTTTGATCATCTCAAATGCATTGCATATTATTTGCATTGTTTACTACATTGTTTTGTAATATCACATATAATTTTGCATTTTGCCCCTGCTTGAGGGCACATCTCTTTGATTATCTTGCTTGTTTGTCTAAGTCTTCGGCCTTGTCAAAAATGGGTTGTCTCTGGGCTTTGACATTCACTCCCGTCACTTATGACTTTTGAGTTCTGTCAAAGAGGGGTAACTGTAGACACCCTATTTTTGACCGACCTTAAGACTCAGACGTCACCAACTGAGCGCTCGGTGATGTTGCATATTGTGCTCGTTCTGAGGTTTCAAAGTCTCGGCAGCGAGCCTTGCCTCCGGACTTCGAGGCTTTTTTGTGCTTTGCCTCAGTTTGCGAACCAGGTCCTGTTTTCTCTGTTTTCTCTTCTTGAAGGGAGGGAGAGGTTTCGTAGACCATCTCTCAGTGGCCGTAGGCTACGTTTCGTGGTCGTGGGCCATTTTTCTCGTTTGGAGACCAGTTTCCAATTTTCGAAGCCGTCGGCCGTGTGCCTCGGTTCGGGATCGCTTAACTACCTCCGTTTGCTCCGGGTTTTGGTACACACCTTGTTTCCTCTCTTTTGAGGCACACTGTGGCCCGAGAGACCACTTTCGTGGTCGCACACCACTTTCGGTACCTAACAGCCTGTTTTCAGGGCCCCAGGCCGCGTGTTTTGGCCCTCGAACCCTCGTTTTGTATCGGTTAGGGTTCATTTTTGGTATGGACCCTATTTTCTTTATTTGGAAGGTGGTACTATAGTAGGAGACCAGCAATTCTTTTGGAGACCATTTTCTCTCTCCTCCAGTCGGTTTTCTTGACAGAAAGCTGGTTTTCCTCACTTTTGCGCCATAATTTCTGGTCTCCCATACCACCATTGTGTTGTACTCATCTGGGAGGCCACCAATATGGGTAGGCCGACCAGCTTTTCTTCCCGACCCTTTTGAACCTTGCTAGAAAGCTGGTTTACCTCTCTCTTGGGCCACAATTTCTGGTCTCCCACCATACAGCTGTGTTGTACTCATCTGGGAGGCCACCTTTCTGGTATGGCAGACCAGCATTTCATTTTGAACCTTTTGAACCCTGGTCGGTCGACTAGGGCAAGTGGTCGATCGGCCACTTGAACTGGTTGGCCAACTATCTCCTTTTTGGCCTTCTTGAGTTGCATACAACTGTGCTAGCTAGGAGGCATTTGCTCCGGGTTTGACCCATTTGTTTGGCTTCTTAAGGAAGTTTGGTCCTTTTTGCTTAGCTTCTAAGAGAAGCTTAGCCTTTTGACAAGCTTCTTGAGGAAGCTTGACCCCTTTGATTTAGCTTCCTCAAGAAGCTTGACCCTTCTGTTTAGCTTCTCTTAGAAGCTTGGCCCTTTTGTTTGAGGTTTCTTCAAGAAGCCTTGGACCTCCTCCTCTATAAAACCAACCCTCCTCTCCATTTACAAGGGTTGAACCTTTTGGTTAGAGCATACATACACTTCCCTCCATATCTCTCTCTTCCAAGCTCTAAAACCCCATAGTTCTTGCACCATTTTCACTACACCTCCTAGCACAACACCTCCACCATCCATCCAAGCACCTTGGAACCGACTTGCAGAGGTTAAAGGCTCTTTACCTTGGTCCAGAAGTTGCTGAGGGTCGGCTCTACAAGGGTAAGCCTCTATTTTCTCTATTTTTGTATTATTTTGCTTCATATCTTAGCCCTATTTGCAAGCATTTTTGGGTTTCGACATAAACTGAAAAAAGTTTTCTTTTCAGCTCCTCTTTAAGTTTGATTAAGGTCACTTTTCTGTTTGGGGTCACCTTCCCCTTTGCATGCTTCATTTCCCCATGTTTAGGGCTATGCATTTGAGCATTTGCATTGGCCTTGGTTTGGCCTTTTAGCCACTGAAATCCAGTGAATTTTCAGTGGCTTAGATGTGTTTTTGAGCCCTAAAATCAGAGAGGGGTGACCCTCTCACCCCTTGTTCTCTTTACTAGCTTTGTTGGCCTTCCAAAGGAGCTCCATTTTGCATGTTGAGAAGTCTTGTTTGAAGCCATTATTTGTGAGTTTCAAGGTCTGCCTTGACTCTGTCCAGAGCCCTTTTGGCCATATTTTGTGTCTTTGATGCATGTGTAGAACAATCCCATTCAAGGACTTTCAAAGGGGCCTTTATTTGCATGTTTCCTAGACCCCTTTCAGGCTCTTTTTAGTGGGTTTTAGGACCCTCAGAACCTCTGTCCAGAGGTGGTTTTGCCATTGTGTGTGTCTATCTTGTATGTGTTGAACAACCTTCTTATTGGCCTCTCAAAGGAGCACCTAATTCTAGCATGTGTTGACTAGTTTACTTGGGTTTTTGGGTTTATTTGACATGCCATGTTTCTAGTTTTGGCTGGTTTGGTAACCTCTCTTGTGCTTCATATACATGTAGTGAAAACCATGCTTACTAGCCTATGTTGCATGTTGTTTTGGCCCATCATGTTAGCACTTTTTGGCCATGCCTTAAACTGATATTGTGCGTATTTTGGACTGCCCTAGCTCTGTTTTTGGGTCTTATGATTGAATGATGTTTGTTTTGCATGCTTGTAGTTCAATACCCATGCTTAACTTTGAGTTTTGAGGCTCATTCCATGCATATACTGAGGTGTGTTCATGATTTGGGTTCATTATACATCATATTTAAGAGCTTGTATGAATGCCATATTGTCATGTTTTCTACTCCTTAAGTGTGCTTGAGAGTTGTCCACGAATGCCTTGTTTTCGGACCATTGAATGAGCTCCATTTCTTTGCATTCCGAGCCATTATTTTAGGCCATTTCCCCACTGTTTCAGACCTGCATAGGGTCTGTTTGGGGTTGGTTTTTCCATTTGTGCATTGCTTTGGATACCTCTAGTGTAACGCACTTCACTAGTTTCGGTACCTGGGCCATCTAGCATGCATTGGGTGACATATTTGCATGTTTTGGGACCATCTTTTATGCCATTTCAGAGCTGTATCATGTGCCATTCTATGCCATATTTCATCATTTGCCATGCTTAGTTAGAGTTGCATGTTGTGCCTTAGGATCGGTCTTTTGCATTCGTGCATATTTGCATGTATCTCGGTTGTCTCATTTTCATCACATGGCCACTGATGTGAGTGTGGCTGAGGTCCACTCATGTTGGTATAAGTCCATCTTGCATTGTGTATGCTTTGATCATGCCTTTGCGTATGCCATCTTCGTATGTGTGTATTGTGTATGCCATGTAGCTTATGTGCATTGTGTATGCCATTTTAGTCCTTAGCATTGCGTATGCTAGGTTGCATGTTAGTCGCATTGTGTATGCCATCTCATCGCATTGTGTTTGGAGTAGAGTTAGTCCAAACACGGGAAACGAGGAACGTTTCGTACTCAAAGTGATGAAACGCGTCTCAATTCCCGGTCGCCGACACTCCGGATTATCCATGATGGAGTCTAGGTCTTGTTGTGTTTTCATATGCATTCATTTCACATCAAGTCATGCAATTCGACTCCTCGGTCATTATGCATCGAGATGCGTGATTGATGGCACGTGGATCAAGGACTACACTCCCTAGAGCTTGTGCAAGGATGGGGAGAGTGGTCTTGCACACATATGTTGAAAATACCTTGCTTTCTCTCCCTCTTGCCTTTGTTGCAGAAAAACCAGAATCCAAGGGCAGAAAGTGGTTGGCCGACCAGGTTTTCTGGCAGGCCGACCACCTTTTTGGTTTCCACCACAAAGGGTGGTCGGCAGATGTTTCCCAAGCCAATACCTGGTCGGCAGCCTTCCCAGGGTGGAGTTTCAGCCTCTTGGAGCCTTGTGCAAATTTCTAAAATCAGTTGCAAACAAAGGCGAGACGAGGCATCGCGATGGAATTTTCCGACGAGGCGACTCGAGCATGCATGCATCCATCGTCACCCAAAACAGAGCCGAGGTAGTCACATTCATGTAGTTTACATGCTTACTTAGCCAGTTTGTTAATTAGTTAATGTTGTGTAATAATTAGCTGTAGCTGTTATTTATTCGGACCCCTCGTGGGGGGCAATGTTGTAATAAGTGTGCGTGTGTGTGATGTATGTCTTCCAACCCTACGTCTTTCTCCTTTTTATTTGTCAGCTTATGATGGTTAGATTAGGACATATTTCAATTAGCATACTTATGCTCGCATGTTTGTATTCATTCATCTGTCTTGCATGCACCGGGCTCGGTGCATCATACTAACTGCATTGTATTTCAATTCCGAGTTGAATACGTGTTAGTTGTAGCATTTCACATGCCATTGTAGAATAGCCGAGCCTATTTTAGTTGCATTTTGCATGTGTTGCATTAGGTATTCCAGCATAGTTAGGATTCATGTTTGATTTCTAATCAGTTTCTGTGTTGGCTTGGAGTACTCTGTAGGTTTTATGCTTTAGCATCCTTGCATGCGTGTGAGTGACTGCCATGATAGCATGCTTACCATGAGGCTATTTGCTTATGTGATATACCTGCCTGAATGCCTGTGGGTGAAGGTTGGATTATCTGAATTGGAATAATGCATTGACTGTGAGTTTTAAGCCCACTAGATAGTTGCAAAACCATCTTTTCTAAGCCCACCCGAGGGTGGCAAAATCTGCATTTTTAGCCTACTTGCGAGTAACAAACCGCTTTCAAAAACAAACATGAAATGTTTTGTTCCAATTCAGGCGATCCAGTCTATACTTGTATGCTGTACGCATCACATAGTAAATCTAGGCTAATAACCGGAATAAGAACGCATAATGTTTTCAAAACTAGATATCATGGTTAGTAGAGGCCGATCCTTGATCGAGCGAGCGGGGGTGCTCACGAAGTGACCTTCCCCAATCGTACCCAAGTTCCCGAGCCGAGACAACTTTGGTGATGACGGACACGTGGCCTTAGGCACGAGTCAGGGTTTCCTAAATTCCCCAAAAATAAAATATTTAGGTGGCGACTCTGTATCTGGTAAAACAGTCCATGTTTGGCACTTCTTTAAAAAAAAATCTGTTTTCAAAAACGATTTGCCGGATTTGGACTCTTTGATGATTCATCGGTCTTGCATTGCACTATGCGGGATTAGATACAAGACCGTGACATTTGAGTCCTGAACTGTAGTGAGCCCAAACGAACAAAACGGGATTTCCCTCTCGGGACGTTCGGGGACGTCTATAATTCCTAGTCTGTTTGATTATGCACTGAAGGCGTTTGTTGTTATGCTTGTGAGAAGTGGTCAGTAAAATTTCTCTAGCCATATTTGCAGAGAATTTTTATAAACATATAAAATTTGGTCAAAACACAAAGAAAATTTGAAAACCCAGAAAAATTTTGGCTCTGTTTGGGGGAGCTCTGGAATGTAGAGCTCGATTTGAACATGGTGTTTGTTTATGATTTTCAAAAATTAATTCCATACTCACTTTGAAAACGCGGTCGAAAGTGGAAAAATTTGGACTAACCGGTTGTCCCATCGGGCATCCTATCGGACGTCCCACTGGTCGACCGGCCGATTGATCGAAACAGTGGAATTTATTTATTTATTCCTTTTTTTTGTGCAATTGACACATGCTAATTTTTATTTATTCAGTAAAAAATATTTTTCAAAATTTTAAAATTTTTTTATGAGCTTTAATGGAATTTTGAGTTGTGTGTTTAGTTATGAATTGTAAGTTTTTGTATCAAATATCATATGTCACATCAAAAATTCCCTACTCAATTCAAAACTATTTTCAAAACTCATTTACCAAACAAATTTTCCACACTTAAATCATAATTCCAAAACTCACGAACTCAAAATATAACTCTATTCTCAAATCATATTTACAAAACTCTACCAAATGCAACATTTAATTCTCTTTGAACAAAGCCAGAGAAATTTATGAACAAAGCGAGAGAAAATTCAATTTTCTCTGGATTTCTCTAGTTTGAACCTAGAGAAATTATCCTTTTAGTCAGTCACTCACTCATTCTCTCTCTCTCTCTCTCTCTCTCTCTCGCGAAAGTGATATCAAAGCCTATTGGCTCAATAGGAACCATTCAATATTGGATGGGTGGTTGTATGAAAGATCTCCCAGAATTTCTCTGGGAAGTCCAGAGAAATTCCCAAAGAAGTTATAAAAATATTAGATATTTTTTATGTTATAAAATCTTAATATTAGGGATCTTAAAAAAATCCCCTACATTTAACAAATTAATCAACTTAGATACATATATATATATATATATATATCAAACTTTTGTGCTGAGTTGATATATTAATGTTTGGGTCAGGATAAGACAGACAAGTTCGGGTTGCAACGAGTACTAGGGCGAGTGTAGACAACTCTCAGCACAACTCAGGGAGATGAACAATCTCACAAACTATCTGAACTTGCCCAAGTCAAACACCTAATTATATCTGGTTGGGGTTAAGAGTCGGTTGGTACCTTGCCTACCTTTTCTAATCTCCTCTCTTTGTTTTATTGATATCTCCTTTGGTTTAGCATCTATAAATATTAAAACAAATTTACTGACAATAAAAAGTAGGTAACTCCAATATGTAGTGGTTATTAACATTTTAATATCTACCAATGCCTTGTTTATTGGGGAGTTTCAACTACTACAATGTCACGCTTTTGAAATATCCACTTCTTGTGTTAGATTTTTTTCCCTTACAAAATGTAAGAAGGGAAATAAATAAAGGAAAGTTGTATCACACAATTGGTCAGACTCAATCTAAGCATCACACGTATTAGTTCGAATACTCAATTATTTACTCGTTGACAAATTATTTGAGTCTATTTTGAATTTGAACTATGTTTTTAGTAGACAGAACTAACATATAGAACTTGTGAATGTGAAGTTTGGCTGCACTTTGCTGTTTCTGTTTTCTTGAAGCTTGCTTTTGAGGACTCTGAAGAGGAGAAGAACGATCAACCAACTCATTTATGCTTTATATATATATATATATACTGTTGGTCATCTTCGATGTTTCTTAGGATGTCTCCTAGGTTTTATGCCTTTTTGGATATTCTAGTTAAATTGGAAGACCTTTTTTTTTTTTTTTTAAATGTATGGGATTCTTGGAAATATCTATTATTGTAGTTTGTGGATTTTTAGTGCCCTTTTTTTAATGTGAATTGACATTACATTCATTTACAAATGAGAAATTTTTGTATGCTAACATGTGTCACGTGATATTATTTTTTACTTATATATGTCTCTTATTGTATTACGTGACATTATTTTCATTTATAAATATAGTGAATTTTATTATAAAAAATAATCATAATAATAAAAATATCACATAACATATATCATATATGTATACAAAAATTGCTCCATACAAACTATTAAGGTTCATACATGATGGATATGTTCAAGTCGTGAGAACATATCCTATCACTACTACAAAAATAGTTAAAGATCATACTTTGGCAAATAAAAATATCTCACTTTTATTGGAAGCGTGATAAAAAAAATTAGATTGATATTTTAATCACACTTGATTTGATTAAGTGTGATAATATTTATTTTTTATGTCACTTTTCAATTATGTGTGATTGTATATATATATTTTTAATCACACCTTCTAATTAATATGTGATTAAAGATCACATAAGAAGAATTAAAAATATCTCACTTTTATTAAAAGTGTGATTAAAAAATTAAAATAATTTTTTAATCACACTTAATTTAATGAGTGAGATAATATTTTTTTTAATTACACAATTTAAATGTAACGCCCCAAAATAATTCGACATGAACCACCCACATAACTATTACATCAACTCACTTCCAAAATAGGATATCAACCAGAACCCTTTACATAAGATCAAATGTTTTACAAAAATAATCTCACATGCGGTTATACATTCATTGAGAGACTAGTACATGAATCTATAGCATGTAACATCATCAGATCAAAACGAATAAGGCCCTCAAGGGCTTACAAGTTCCAAGGCAATAGCCCGGTTATACAAAATGGTCTCTCGGACCCATACACATTAGCCCTTGGCTTTACAAAAATTTTACACAAAAATATAAGAGCAACTTACTCTTCACAATCACGTTCATGCCTTCAACTCAGCGGGATCACCACATCTTTACCTGCACCAAATCCCATAGGGGTGAGCATAAAGCTCAGTAGAGAATTCTCACAAAGTATATACAGTTATGCATTTTTCTTAACATAAAATAAATAAATGCAATGCCATGCCCAAGCTAATCAATGACGAAAAAATATTCATTTCAATGCACCATTTCAAAATCACCATGTTCTCAATAATATCTTGTAATCTCAACAATTTTAAACTTCCAATATTAATTCAATAGGGGCGGTAAATACGACACTGGTAATCCCTAGGCTGGTGTCTGCAAGTAGACTCAATGAGTACTACCAAACTGTCATTTTTACCGGTATTAACCGGAAGGCTCGACACCTATTCGCGTGGTTTTTTGGTCTTTCACCTTGGACACTCAGGCCAACTTAACAAAATTCATCTACACCCCCTAACCGAACTTACCACCGTATTTACCCCTTACGCAATTTCATAGTTCACATTACAATAATACCTTTCTTCATGATATAAGTCTCTTTGATTTAGGTTCACAATGCACAATGATCAATGAAGCAACATGCAATGCAAAGATCTTTTCCATACCTCATAACATTTCTCCATTTTAAATATCTCTACAACAATGTCAACTTTCACATTCTCATATTCTCCTTTCAATCTTCATCCACAAAATTAACATGTATCATCAACATCTTGCCACAATTCTCATTTCATATGCCATAACAAATTAGTCTCTCCATGGCTACAAGTGACATATTTCAAACACAAATCCGCAATATTTACAATTTTCCCACCATTTATGATATCTAACAATTTATCACACACAAGCTTGCATTATTTAAGTATTAGCAATAACATTTGAATAACACTTCCTTCTCATTCATCAAGTAAATTTGCCATCTTGGTAAACTTTGATAAAAACCCTCTTATTCATCATTTTAACACAAGAAAAAAAGAAATTTCAAGACATTTTCCATTTTACCGAAAATCCCCCATTTCTAGGGTTTTCATCAATAACAAACTTTCATCATTTTCTAATAGAAACTCCATCACACCATTTTCCATGAGTTTAATAGAGGAAAACCCACAAAATAATAGTAAAAGGTTGAAATACAAACTCACATTCAAGGCCCTCTTCATTTTGAAATCAAAAACAAAGAAATCAACACAAAACTTCAAAACCCTTTTTAAATCAACATTAATCTAGCAAAACTTGTATATATGACTCAAGAAAACCCTACCTCAAAAGCTTGAGAAGGAACAAGATGAAACCCTAGAGTTAGAAGATGAGAGAGAGCCTTGGATTTGCCTCTACCAAATGAAACCCTAGCTTTGGATCTTCAAGATCTTGAGAGAGAAGATGAAGATCTTGACTCAAGATTGGCAAAATCAAAGTGTTTTGGATGTTTGAGGTGTTTTTCTAGAGAGAAGGGGGAGAAATATAGGGTTTAGAGTGAGAGTGAGATGTGTATAATGGGTGGTATATTCGGACCAAAACGTTATAAGAAAACAGGGCATGGATTGCCCAGTTGGCCGCTCGTGCGGCCTTCCCCACCGCTTGAGCGCCCACCTCCGCCGCTCGTGCGGCCACCTTCCTCCGCTTGAGCGCCCTTAGATAGTATGCAATTTATGAGTGGCAGCCTCCACCGCTCGTGCGGCCTCTCCCACTGCACGAGCGGCCCAATTTCGTACGTGCGGCCTTGGTCCAGTAGCCAAAAAATTCAACCTCGCCCCTGGGCACCCCAGACTCACCCGCGCACCCTCCGGAACAACAGAAATTCAACACCGAACGCAATAAGAACAAGGAAACCATTCCCGGAAGCTTCAATCCAACAAAAATAAAAAGAGAACGAAGCGAAGAAAGAAAGAAGAAAAGGGAAAAAGAAGGCCGGTCATCAAATTAAATAAGTGTGATTATATATATTTCTATATCTATATCTATACAATATATATAAAGCATGGATCAAAGTGAGCAATATTTTCAGCCAAAGATGAACAGTGTTTTCTGAATGGCATTTTTGCCTTTCCAAGATAGATCGCCACCGTCCATCTCTACCAATTCCAACAGTTAAGATGAATGATCCAGAATGATCTTTAGAGCATCTTTTTCTTCACTCCCTCTTCATCTCCCTCTCAGTCTCTCTCTCTCTCTTTCTCTTGCCCTTCAAAGATGATCTCCCTTATCTTCTTTGTTTCTTTTCTCTTTGTTTTCATCTCTGCAAAAATTCTTCAAACTCTCTCTCTCTCTGACCTCAAATCACAATCCTAATCCCAAATCCAAACCGAAACCGATATAATGAGTGAGAAAGAGAAGATCAACCAACAAAATACACAGAGAGAGAGAGCTCTGAATCAGAAGCGAAGAATGAAGAGAGAGAAGTAACGACGGAGAGAGAGAGAGGAGATAGAAGAGACGAACGCACACCAAGAAAAATGCTTCCTCCCTTCAACCAGGTTTGGAGATTCAAACTAGGGTTTGATTTGGGGATTTCCACTGAAAAACTAGGGTTTTGATTGAGGAACTCCAAAATTATCTAAAATTAGAGAACCCTAAGGGAACTCCAATTTTTTCAATTAATTTTGAAAGCATGTGATTGTATTGTTTTAGGTTGTGAATTTTTTTTTTTTAAAAAAAAAAAAAAAAAAAAGCTTCTTGAATGTGAGTTGGGAAAAATATCTTCAATGTCAATTGCTTATTGCTTATTGGGTTCTATAATGGGTTGAACACTATTTTTTTTTTTTTTAAATTTGTTAATCTAAAACAATTGGTGTTCTGTTACGAACATTAGGATCCTTAACTTCGTTGTGATTGTATATAGAAAAATTTAATTTCTTGAATCAAAAATTAGAGAACCCTTAAGGGAACTTCAAGTTCTTGAATTAATTTTGAAAGCATGTGATTGTATAAAAATTAGTTTATTGAATTATTGTTTTTTTTTTAAAATTAAATTCATTTTAATTTGCAGTGAGTTGAAAAATTAGCTTGAATGATTAATGCATGTTAGTTGAAAATTTTTCTTCAATATGCGAGTACATAATTTATTTGCTACTAATTTTCTTCACAAATCTCTGTCTCTCAATTGCCAAGAATCTTATGCAAACTATTTCATAAGGATGTTGTGCATATTTTGAGTAGTCTTCTAAATTGACTTGAGATTTATTGGGATACTGTTGGTTTAAGAATTATATAAGTGTTCACCTTCTTTGACAATTGTGAGACCCTAAAATTTTGTAAATCCTAGTAAGACCCTTACTTTTGAGTTATTATAATAAAGCCCTTAGTTCCCTGTTTATTCGCAAAATTAACCCTAGAACTGAAAACGTTTCACAAATGAACCCGTACAAACCCTAATTGATCTCATTAACTTAGAAATCATTTCTAACACTCTAATATTAATTATTTAACCCTCAAATTTTATATTAGTAGCTTAAAATCCTAATTTTTGATTTTTATCATTTTCATTCGGTTGTGTGTCCTTTAATTCAAAGCAAGATCATTCGAACCAAATTATTTTTCCTAACATTATTTTAATTAATACTACACTTGAAATAGATATTCTAATCAATTCCAAACCCACACATTTTATTTTAATTGCATCTTGAGCCAAAATCATTCTTTATACATATAAAAGCACACCTCCAATATTATAATCCTTTTCTAAAATATCTACAATATGTATATATATAAATAAATGAGAAAAGACCCTCAAATCTATATCACATGGCCAGCCACCTTAGCATGTACACTTGTAGTGTACTTTTGGAAAAAACATTGCATGATTCATGGAGGAAAATTTGACCTTGGTACCATAATTCAAGGAAAGTTGTCTTGTACTTGTAACTATCTTGGTTCTACTTAACCCTAACCCTAACCCTAACTAGATCATGCCTTAATACATGATTAGGCTCCCTAATGATCCCTCATTCCATTACATTCCAACTAAATACATCTCAATTCCATTCCATTCCAACCAATGGGCATTTTGGACCTTTTACACCAATTTTATTATAAAAACACCACCACCCTCCACATGTTACACATCTCATACACTCACATACCTACACATTCAGTTGAGAGAAAGAAAGAAGAGGAAGACAGTGAACTTTGGTAGTGGAGGAGAGGAAAAGAGGAGAAAATTGTGCAAACATTTCACTAGGCAATCAAGTAAGCCACAACACAACTCTTTCTTATTTTTCCTTTCAAATACATGCTCTTAGAAGTTTTAAACATTCATTTCAGATATGTTTTGATGGTATTTTTGTGTTAAAAATGAAAAGAGTTGAGCCTTGATTCTACCTTTCTTGTATTTCTCGTAATCGATATGAGACTACCTTTTTCTATATCAATCTCTCAAATTTTCCAAAGGCACACTTGCACCTTAAATTTCTGAGTTTAATACATATTATTTATCATGTTTTCATCACAAAGGAAGTGGAAAATTTCCCCTAGTTGACCTGTTTCCTCACTAACTTTCTTATTTCAAGAACTGTGCCAGAAAAATCTGTTTTACAGTCAACTTGCGAAAATTCTATAAAAATTGAAAATCCTAAGTGATTCGTGATTAGATCAAGATTCAAATATTCCAAATCCCAAAAATCCAAAACACACAATCTAAATCAACAAGCACTTACGAAAGTGATTTAGATTGTTTGTTTTTCAGAATAAATAATAAATCGACACAAACGATTTTTTCGTGGAAAAAACCACAATTGGACACCTCCAACTGTGATTAAAAAACCACGGGTGAAACGCCACTAATCAATCCACTACTGAAGTAAGAAAGATTACAAAGAACATACAAATTACCCCACTCAGTCAATTTGTCTTCGAATCTTCTGTAACTCTTTCACCACGCCTTCGTCTCGGAACTGATCAATCCTGAAGTTGAATCCACAACTTCACTTGTCGAATGAACTACTACGTCAGAATCAAACGCCTTTTGAAACTATACGCTTGAATCTTCGGAATCCACCGAAGAGAACTCTCTCTTGAATTTAAAGTAACCAACTCCTTGATGTATGTATTTAAATCATGAGTGAAGAACTCTTCTCAAAACTTCAAGGAAAAAACTCATCAAAACTTCAGAAGAAACCTTCAAACAAAACCCTAGGACTCTTGAATAAGATCTAGGAAAAGTAAACCTAAAACAGACCCAACAAGCGAATTTATAGAATCTGGGATCGCGCGGTCCGCTCGAGCGTGGGAATTCCCGCTCGAGCGGAGGCTACAAAATTGTGTGATTCATATAGGCTTCACGCTCGAGCGTCAGTTTCTACGCTCGAGCGTCGAATCACACCATCCAGTACTTTTTCAGGCGACTGCAGAGATGCTGAGAGCTTCCAATCCCCGCTCGAGCGTCACTTTCCCCGCTCGAGCGGGAAGACCAAAAATTGAAAAACTGGAAAACTGAAACCTTTAACAACCTTGGTTTTGATCCATGGATTTTGACAACAAAGGATCCTAACAATATCACCCTTTGTCAAATCCCGGACAAAACCATTCTAAAACAGTTATCCTAACAAAATCACAAAAGAACTCAAACAATATTCCAAACTAGTCTAAAAAATAATGTTCCAATCAAAAATCCAAAAAAAAAAACAACACCCCCAACGACGATCCAACAGTCACAACCAAATCTCAAATCCATGCTTGTGAACAATTATCCTGAAAGAAAACACACACAAGCCAACCAAAAATATGTGGAACTGGATTAGATGGATGAAATAAGAAATAACCAATGACAAGGCTAAAAAAAATCATCCAAAACAAAAAAACAATCCAACTGTACCAAAGAAGGATAAGATAAAAGCAACTGTACCAACATCAACATCATCTAAACAAAAAGACAATCCAATTGTACCAAAGAAGGATAAGATAAAAGCAACTGTACCAACATCAACTGTACCAAAATCAACCAAAACATCACCAAAAACATTCCCCATTTTTGTCCGGGAGGGAACAAAAGAAAGAGAAACAAAACAAAATAGCAAAGAGAAAAGATCACGAAGCCGGAGGGGGAGACTGCATCTGAAGCAAGGTCAAGATCTGAGCCAACTGGGATGAAGACTGTGCCACAGAATCCTCAATCCGCTGGGAAGAAGCCTCCAAGGCACTGAAATGAGCATCGGTAGTGGTCTCAAGATCTGTGAGTCTAGCCTCAAATATATCCATCCGCGCCTCAAGATGGTCAAACCGAGAACCAACAAAGCGCTCGAGGAACTGAAGCTGACCACGAACTGTACGAACTGGAGGGTGCTGCTCCCCCTCACCAAGATCTCCACCAGCAACAGCATCATACTCGGCCTCCTCTGCCATGGCCGCAGCAGCACTGGAACCTGCACCAGATCTACCCGAACCAGAAGGAAGCCCCCTAATGTGAGACTGACTCTGGGAGACAGTCTTTTTGGTAAACGGATGGGAAGGAGAAGCAAATTCGTCCTCATCAAAGGCAGGGACCTTCAATTTTGCTAAAAGTCGGTTAATGAGACAGCCATAGGGTAAGCCAAGATTACTACGCTCAAAAGGAGCAACCATCTTTTGAATGATAAGAGTGGCAAGATTGATGGGACGGTTTTGGGCTATACACTGAAGAACAAAGCCTTGATCCTGGTTAATCTCAGAGCAGTGGGTGGTAACTATGATATTGGCACACACAATTAAGTTGAGTAACCTAAATTATGGAAGAAGTTCATTCTGTTTGATCAAGGAACCAGAAGGCCAAGAACGAGGACAACCACAAAGAAACTGAGCAACCTTATCAAAATCACACGTGGGGCGCACTGGAAAAGGGTAAAAAATAGGAAAACGCTCACGAATCCCTAAAATCTCACAGATAATGTCAGTGGTAACAGTGATTTCCTTAGATCTAACCCAGGTCTTAAAAGATGGTCCAATGTCATCAATACCATCTGAGAGGGTGATTTATGCTCCGGCGTTGGGCCGAGGTATAAACCGAACAGGTTGGGGGCCCAGCAGAGCAGTGGGCCGAGATGATCGACTGTTCACCCGGAGATGGGCTACCAGAACTTGGGCCGGGCAGAGTTTGGACTATGTGCTGCCCCGAACCGTGCAGAAGGTGCTCGGCCAGGAAGTGACCGGTCAGACCAGGATGCTCGGTCCAAGGATTGACGAGATCAGACAGACCGAGAGGCCGGCGCTCGGAAAGGCGCGGTCAGCCGAGGTAGTTGACTGACCGGCGAGAAGACCGACCAAAGGAGGATCCCGGGCTAAGCTTTGCCGAGATGCCGCCTAGCCCGATCCTTCATTCGGTTATCTGGTCGGGCGCTTAAGGTATGAAGCATGGTATGACCGAGGTAGGGCAGCTCGGCTGCCGAGCTCCAGCTATGCTGGCAGGCAGTTGAGAGCAGGTGATGAACGGCATGGTTTAAGCTGACAGATGGGATGGCAGAGCCACGTGTCAGGAGATGACAGGGAGTGGATATGGGGCACAGAAGGTATATAAGCCTGTCTGCGCCCCCCATACGCGATACACGAACACTCTGTAAGGAATTTCTTACACTCAAACACTCTCTCCCTTCTCTCTATCCATCCTAAGGTGTGTGCTAATTTGATCGTCGGAGGGTTTTTCCGGCCACACACCGCCGGGTAGCTCACCGTTACTTGCTCGCAGGTGATCGGACATCGACGGAGCTCGGGAGAAAGGAGTACGGGCTTGCCGGAATATTTGCTCCCCGTACACCATCCATATTGCAATAAAATTCCCGTACCCAAGTAAGATTTTGTGACCCAGAGAACAAAAGTACCTGATCCCCACCCAAAGAATCAAAGAAAGATCGGATAGAAATGGACTCAAAGGTGGAGGTTTGTACATTTCGTTCAAGATGGATGGAGCGGGAGGAGTAGGACTCGCGATATAACTTGGATTTTTCAGCTGACGGGAAGCGTTCAGTGTTATATGTAGGGCGAGAGGCTGTAGACTTATGTCTTTTGAAGGTGGACATGACTAAACAGGACAAACAAACCCCAACCCAATACAACCAAAAACCAACAAGGACAAGAGAAACAACAGAAACATTAGTAACACAGTGATATAGCAACATGAGGCAATAAAAGAAATCTAGAATGCAAAAATGTACGCAAAGGATTTCAAAAATTGCAAGTATGAAGCAGAGTAAAGGTGATGTGTACTAGGACAAAGAAAACAACAGTCAAACACATATGTATGCAGCATGGTGAGAGACTTATTCAGAGAAAAAAAAATAGGATCAAGTAACACAAGATAATAGATGTAGACCAAAATTCCCAATTTCAAAGTCAATAAAAAAACTAGCAAAGTGCCCAAAATACTAACCCTAGATGCAAGACATGGACAGTATAGCATTACTAACTAATCAAAAGCAAAAATGAAAGACCTTCAACAAGATGAATAAAGGCACAACAGACCCATCGACATACTGTAAAACAACTTAAGAAAAAAAACTAAATACGAATAAATCAAAGAACAGGGACCCGACAAGAGCAAAAGAGAAAGAGAGAGGAGACAAACCTGAGATGTGGAAACACACGAAAACACCAAGGAAACACCATGGAAGAGCAGAGGACGGGAAGCGCAAGAAAAAAACCTAGGAGAGAGAGAGCACTGTGGAAAAAATGAACTGAAAGGACGAATGAGGGAAATATATACAAAACCAGTCCGCTCGAGCGTAATATTTAACGCTCGAGCGTGAGACAAAACACGCAGAGACCAGCTCGAGCGTGAACACATACGCTCGAGCTCCAATTCACCCCTCTCAGAACTGTAAGGCAGAGAGCAAACTACTGCAAGGCTCAAAACTACGCTCGAGCGTAAAAAGTGCCGCTCGAGCGGAAAAAAAACTTTTTTTTTTCTTTAAATAAAAACAAAATACTCAATAACAAGAGGTGAGACCCGAAACAAAAGTAGATGAGCACATTCAGCCAGAATTGAATACTAAGATGAGATAATCCGCAATTCATGAATTCCGTAAAACTTGCAATTTTTTAAAAAAATGACACTGGAAATCATGAGCAAAGCAGATAAGATAAAATCAATGATCATAAGCTACATGAGAATGTACAACTCAAAATCCAACATGAGAGCTCACAAAAAAATGTGTGTGTGTGCAATCCATGAGAGGTCATTGAGCTAGAGTTAATCCTAGTAGTGATCGGATGGCTGGACCTCCATCATGAGTAACTTAACAATACAGAGAAAAGTCAAACTACTAGGAATCACGGGGTATTTGTTGAGTAAATGCGGAGGCTTCCCCTCAAGCAATGGGTCCCTTTTTTTTTTTTATTAAACATTTTCTTTCTTGTGGGCACTCACTGGTGGCTTTCACTCTCAAGAGTATGGAAACCAAACCAGAGAAGAATGAAATCATAAAGGATGGCCTGGTTGGTGCCTCTGAGGTAGCCTTTTCCTAATGCCCGGACTTCAAGGAACTGAGGGAGAAACCGTGGAAGTGAAAACAGATGGTAGATGGTTAAGAGACTCAACATCACCCATGATATGCTAGTATCGGTCAATTCCACTGTAAAAGTACAAGAAACACTGTTAGTGGTCCATAGAGAACTTTGATCACATGTGCGGAAACCCCTGCAACAATTAATCTCAAGGATGTGTACAGAATGAGATCATGAGGTTAATGAGCATGGGCATTCAAAATGAGCTATGACCAATGAACAATGAGATCTTGTAAGCAGCATGAGTAGTGTACACAAAAATTTGGATGCAAGTACAACAGATATCAATGACAATGAGATTATGACATCCAAGCATACATAAGGCAAAAACACTTACACCTACTCAAGTAACAAGTAACACTCTAGTGATTGAGCATGACACCCAAGGTCTTTCTAAGGAACTCAAACCGAAGAAGATCAAGGGGTTTTGTAAAAATATCAGCTTTTTGATGCTCAGTGGGAATATGCTCAAGAACAACAAGGCCCTCTTCCACTAACTCTAGAATAAAATGATGACGAATGTCAATGTGTTTGGTGCGAGAGTGTTGGACAGGATTTTTTGAAATGTTTATGGCACTTGTGTTATCACAGAAAAGAGTAAGAGTGTTCTGTTCTATCCCATAATCATGAAGCATTTTCTTCATCCACAACATTTGTGCACAACAACTCCCTGCAGCAATGTACTCAGCCTCAGCAGTCGAAAGAGAGATGGCATTTTGCTTTTTACTATGCTAGGAAACCAGATTATTCCCAAGGTAAAAACACCCCCCGGATGTACTTTTCCTATCATCAGCACACCCTGCCCAGTCGGCATCAGAAAAACCAGTAATCTCAGCTGTAGTATCAGTAGAAAACCAAACCCCATACCCCAATGTCCCATTAACATATTTAATGATGCGTTTGACAGCAAGAAGATGAGACTCTTTAGGACTAGCTTGGTAACGGGCACAAACACCTACACTGAAAGCAATATCAGGATGATTGGTAGTGAGGTACAAAAGACTCCCTATCATACTCCTATAAAGGGTAGGATCAACATCAATACCAGAGGAATCTTTGGAGAGGTGAAGACTGGTGCTCATGGGAGTGCGTGCATGTTTGGCAGACTCAAGACCAAACTTAGACACAAGATTTTTGTCATACTTAGACTGGGAAACAAACATACCTGAAGGAGACTGTTTAATTTGAAGACCCAGAAAATAAGACAACTCTCCCATCATGCTCATCTCAAACTCATGTGTCATGCAATCCAAAAAATATTTCACAAGATGTTCAGCAGTGGATCCAAACACAATATCATCAACATAAATCTGAGCAACAAGAATATGAGACTTAGTATGTTTCACAAATAGAGTCTTATCCACACTACCCCTTTGAAAATCATTATCAAGAAGAAATGTAGTAAGTCTATCATACCAAGCTCGAGGGGCTTATTTCAATTCATACAAGGCCTTGTCTAACTTGTAGACATGATTAGGACATTTAGGGTCCTCAAACCCTTTTGGTTGCTCAACATATGACTCTTCTCTCAAGTACCCATTCAGAAAGGCACTTTTCACATCCATTTGAAACAATTTAAAGCCACGAAAACATGCAACACTAAGCAAAATACGAATAGATTCGAGACGTGCAACTGGGGCAAACGTCTCATCATAGTCAACACCCTCTACTTGTGTGTAGCCTTGAGCAACCAATCTAGCTTTATTCCTAACAACTGTACCATTCTCATCAGATTTATTTTTAAAGATCCACTTGGTACCTATCACATTCATGTCTCTAGGTCTGGGAACTAGAGTCCAAACTTTGTTACGTTCAAATTGACCTAATTCTTCATGCATAGCATTGACCCAACTATCATCTAGCAAGGCCTCTTTAAAATTCTTAGGTTCAATTAATGAAACATAACACATATGTGATACCTCATCCCGAATCTGTCTTCGGGTTTTCATTCGATCCGAGACACTTCCAATCACCTGTTGAGCTGGATGATTCAGTTTCACCCTAGCTGATGGTTTAAGCTCAAGACTTGCGGTGACAGGGGCAACAGGAGTGATGTCCCTTGGAGCACTCTTTGGACTTGACCTTACCTATGAGGATGGTTCTGTAACCATTTCTTGTGATGGGTCCGCACCTTTTCCTTGATTTTGTGATTCCGTATCCAAGATTGGAGACTCATCATTATCATCCTCATTTGTTGCTGGAGTAGGTGCACCTGTGTCATCTATAACCACATTGATAGATTCCATTAAAGATGAAGTTCGCAGGTTATAGACTCTAAAAGCCCTACTAGTGGTTGAATACCCTAGAAAAATACCTTCATCACATCGGGAGTCAAATTTGCCCAAAGACTCTCTATATTTGAAGATGTAACACTTACTCCCAAAAGTTTTGAAGTATTTTACATTAGGTTTCAAGCCCTTCCACAATTCATATGGAGTTTGTAAAGTGCCGGGCCTTAAATACACGCGATTTATGACATAAACAGTAGTATTTATGGCTTCAGCCCAAAACTTTGGAGGAAGTTTCTTACTAAGGAGCATGGCCCTAGCCATTTCTTGAACAACCCTGTTCTTCCTCTCAACAACTCCATTTTGTTGTGGAGTAATGGGTGCAGAAAATTCATGCTTAATTCCATGTATATCACAAAAATCCGAAAACGAACTATTTTCAAACTCACGACCATGATCGGTTCGGATTCTTATGATACGATCAATGGAAATACCTTGTTCATTTTGGATTTTAAAGACTAAGGTCTGGAAAGCATCAAACGTATCTGATTTTTCCTTTAAAAAATTTACCCATGAAAATCGAGTAAAATCATCAACAGTTAAAAAAATGTATCTTTTACCTCCGATGCTTTCAGTGCGAGTAGGACCCATTAAATCCATGTGAACCAATTCAAGAGGACGTTTGGTTGTAAAGCTGTTCACCTTTTTATGAGGGGCACGGGTTTGCTTTCCAAGTTGACATGGTCCACACACATGGCTCAAATTCTTACCCAATTTAGGTACTCCTCTCACAAGCTCTTTGTTGGCTATCTTAGTTAGGTCTTTGAAATTCATGTGACCTAATCTTTGATGCCACAGGTCAATGTTACTAATAATGGCAGAATGACACGTGAGATCATTAGTAGTAACAATCCCATAGCAGTTATCAGATGTGCGAACCCCATGTAAGACAATATTTCCCTTTTTATCCAAAATTTCACATTTATTTTTTGAAAACAATACTTCATGATGGGAATCACACATTTGACTAATGCTCAAAAGATTTGCTTTAAGACCATCAACAAGAAGAACATTTTCGAGCTTAGGAAGACCAGCAACACTCATGGAGCCCTTACCAATGACTCTAGAAGTGCCGCCATCTCCAAAAGTAACAATTCCTCCTTCATATTTTTCAAGGGAGGTGAAGTAAGATTTGTTACCGGACATATGACGAGAGCACCCACTGTCAAGATACCACATGTGGGAATCACATGCTTTTAGAGCAGTGTGAACAACTAAACAAGTCAAATCATCTTTTCTCACCCAAATCTTTTTAGTCTTGGTATTTTGCCTAGACATATAAGGTTGTCTCCTAACCCAAAAAGTTTTCGAATTTCTACCCTTTTGAGACACCTTACCAAACAATTCAAAACAATAAGGACAAATGTGGCCATACCTACCACAGTGATGACAAATAAAAACAGGTTTTACCTCCCTTTTGTTGATCTTACCAACTTTAGGTGGATGAAGAGAGAGATCAGCCTGGTCTACCATTAACTTTCCCTTTGCTTGAGTCTTCATGTCATATGAAGTGGAGGCCTGTCCCTTGTGAGCTGTTGCACCATAACCTAGCCCGCTTTTGTCACAACCCATTTGTTGAGACCCGAGGATGTCCTCTAAAGATTTGGAACCTTTGTTCCACATGGCAATAGTGGCTCTAGCAATACGGAGTTCTTCATCTTTTTGATAGACTCTCTCTTCCAGTGTATCTTGTGACATCTCAAGACTTTCAAGCTTTTCTTCATATGTGGAATACACCTTTAGGAGTTCATTCCTTTCAGTTTCACAGGATAGAAGTTTTCCACATAATTCTAGCCTATCACTAGAGATCTTGATGATATTCTGCTTTGCTGTTGCAAGTTCTCTTTTCAGCCTAACATTCTCACTCTCACATGTTTTGAGCTTGAGAGAGAGTTTGTCGTTGAGTTTGGACAAATTCAGAGATTCCTCGTACAGCTTTTCGTAGGCTTGTTGTAGTTCATCGCCATTGATCTCATCATTATCTTCAGATGTTTTATCATCCTCTTTTTGCTCTTCATTCTCCTTGACCTCATCCAGTCTAGCAACTAAGACAGGAAGGTTGCTGGATGGTAGTGAAGGTGAATTTCCTTTTTCATGGAATTGGCTCAAAATTTCCCATGCCTCTTTAGCCTTTGTGCAATGAACAACCCGTTGCTGTTCTTCAGTAGAAATTGCTCCACGAATAGTGATCAGGGCTCTCTGATTGCTCGGATTGTCAGCCCTGTCTGTATCTTCTTCAATGGCCTGCCAGCCTTCTGGATCAAAAGCTCTCAGAAAAGCCCTCATTCTGATTTTCCAAAACAGGTAGTTACTTCCATCAAAGGTAGGAGCATGATGCAGGTTCTGACCACGAGCTAACTCTGCAGGCTTTGGAAGAGTTTGAGTGAAAGTGGACCAAAATGCCATGAAAGCACTATCCCCGTCTTCTCCAGATTCAAGTTCTTCGGGTTCTTGCTCCGACCCGCTTTCATCATCCCAAGTTACAGTGTAGACTTTCTTTCGATTCTTTTTCGAAGGACATTCAAGGGCAATGTGACCAAACCCTTGACATTCATAGCACTTGACCCCTTGCCCCTTTACAATCTTCTTTTCAGTTTTTGGAGCAAGTTTAGGTGGAAAAGTTTTGGGTTTTTCATTACTCTTGTCTTTAGAAATAGGGTCTCTGAAATTAGGCTTCTTTTTCTTCAAATTTTTTTTAAATTGTTTAGTAAACATAGCCGTCATCTCAGACTCTAAATCAAATTCAACCTCCGGAGTTTTTGCAGACTCATGAGCACTAGTGAAAGCCATACTTTCTTTTTGTTTTTTCTTTGAAATCTGGTGGGCTTCATAAGTCTGCAAGTTTCCAACCAATTGATCAAGCTTGAGGGTATCAACATCCTGAGCCTCCTCAATGGCTATCACTTTTGGTTGGAACCTCTCGGGTAAAGACCTCAAAATTTTTCCAACAATTTTAGCTTCCGGGATTTTTTCCCCGAGTGTGAAATAGGAATTCACGATATCACTAAGTTTTGCATAGAAATCATCAAACGTCTCCTCATCGTGCATAAAAAAGGTTTCAAAGGATGAGGTGAGACGTTGAAGTTTTGACCTTTTGACAGAAGTAGTACCTTCGTGAATTGTTTCAAGAATGTCCCATGCCTCTTTTGCTACCTCACACGTGTAGATACGACGAAATTCTTCAGGTGTGACGGAGCAAAACAGGGAATTGAGAGCCTTACTGTTCCAACTCGAGTTTAGGTAATCAGTAGTGTCCCATTTATCAAGGGGTTTAGGAATATCAACACCATCAATGGTGATAGTAGGTTCACTCCACCCATAGATTACGCTGTGCCAAACTTTCTCATCGATGGATTTTAAAAATGCTCTCATACGAGCTTTCCAATAAGAATAGTTTGTACCATCGAGTAAAGGAGGTCTATGGGTCGAGTTACCTTCATGAATAGAATCCATATCACTAGTCACACAAAATCACACTCCTATATTTTTTTAAAAAAAGAGTGACCTGTTCTGATACAAATTGAAAATCCTAAGTGATTCGTGATTAGATCAAGATTCAAATATTCCAAATCCCAAAAATCCAAAACACACAATCTAAATCAACAAGCATTTACGAAAGTGATTTAGATTGTTTGTTTTTCAGAATAAATAATAAATCGACACAAACGATTTTTACGTGGAAAAAACCACAATTGGACACCTCCAACTGTAATTAAAAAACCACGGGTGAAACGCCACTAATCAATCCACTACTAAAGTAAGAAAGATTACAAAGAACATACAAATTACCCCACTCAGTCAATTTGTCTTCGAATCTTCTGTAACTCTTTCACTACGCCTTCGTCTCGGAACTGATCAATCCTGAAGTTGAATCCACAACTTCACTTGTCGAATGAACGACTACGTCAGAATCAAACGCCTTTTGAAACTATACGCTTGAATCTTCGGAATCCACCGAAGAGAACTCTCTCTTGAATTTAAAGTAACCAACTCCTTGATGTATGTATTTAAATCATGAGTGAAGAACTTTTCTCAAAACTTCAAGGAAAAAACTCATCAAAACTTCAGAAGAAACCTTCAAACAAAACCCTAGGACTCTTGAATAAGATCTAGGAAAAGTAAACCTAAAACAGACCCAACAAGCGAATTTATAGAATCTGGGATCGTGCGGTCCGCTCGAGCGTGGGAATTCCCGCTCGAGCGGAGGCTACAAAATTGTGTGATTCATATAGGCTTCAGGCTCGAGCGTCGAATCACACCATCCAGTACTTTTTCAGGCGACTGCAGAGATGCTGAGAGCTTCCAATTCCCGCCCGAGCGTCACTTTCCCCGCTCGAGCGAGAAGACCAAAAATTGAAAAACTGGAAAACTGAAACCTTTAACAACCTCGGTTTTGATCCATGGATTTTGACAACAAAGGATCCTAACAAAAATGAATAAAAATATTCTATACATCCATTTTATGTCAAAATCTTCCTTAAGGAGTTAGCATTCAAGGAAAATTGGTTTCATTGAACAAAAGTGAGCGGTTTGAAAGAAAATCCAATTTTCATAACGGTCGATGAATCTGGACAGCGCTAGAGCATTTCTTAAATAACTAAAAAACTAGAAAAGCTATTCCATTTCCGAAACATGTTCTAAAAACTAGATTAAATTCTATGCGAGCCATAGGAAGGCCAAGTTTGGGAAAATCTAAAATAGCCCTTTTGATTTTAATCTTTAAATGGTACTGAATTTGGAAATTTAGTTTTGCATGGGTGTTTTATGCTCTTGTGTACATGAATATGCTTATTAGTTTATGATCATGTCTTGGAATGATATTTCATGTGTTATGGTTATGTTCCTTATCTTCTTCATTTTAATGATGCTCATGCTTATGTGGATATTACCATCTTGTTGAGTTTGTTCTAACTTGACTTAAAACATTGATCCAAACGGAAAACTTAATTGGGATGGTATTGGGTTTTCGATCACTTGAATAATGAAGAGATGATAACGTGTTATTTATGGATTGATGGGATGTGCTCCCTAATTGAAGGTTAAGTCTTGTGCAAGCGGTTGTCGTGTAAACCCTAGAATGGAACAGACGTATTCAGACTCTTTGTGATGGTTTGATTGATGAGATAAGGTTGGATCCGGATGGGACATTCAGGATGATAAAGTTTTTTTGGAAGGATAAGGTTGGATTCTGGGTGATAAAACCTTTTTCTTTACGCTATCCCTTTTGAGGCCCTGCGGTTGGCGCTACGCGGTATATAACCATTGGTAGGCATCCGAGGTAAGTTATGCAACAAAGCAGCAAAAGGGGGAGTTTCGAATAGTCTGGTGTCCAATTCTTGTGGTTGGGAGAATGAAATCTCTTTGGGGGATTTCTAGAATACTAACCACTAACATTATAACCATGTTATCTATTTTAATGACATGTTCCTTTCCTTTATTATTGAAATTGCTGTTATTGACTTGAATATCATGCTTCACTACTTGCTTGCTATAAATATGATGGTGTATTGGATTGGGAAAAAAGGGACGGGGTGTGTGCGCATTTACTAGGCATTCAAAACTCATGGTGTATTGATGCCAGGTATTGAAGACTATTAGACCGATCAAAGGAAAAGCTGAAGCATTTGAGGACGTACGGCTACCTTAGGGAGATTAGTAACTAGTTTGTAAATGTGCTTTGAGATTGTAAGTGAGAGATCCCGTGTTGTATTTAAGACTTGATTTTGTAATTATTATATATCTATACATATCTTTTATATTACCTATTCCTAATTGTCTCGTCGACTTATTTAGACATTGTGTTAATATCTTGTTAAGATCTGTCAAAGCGGTAGCTTTGCTATCTAAGGTGGTTGGACTTTGAAGGGAGGCTATATAGACTCCTCCAATCTTCCTAGGATCTTGCTTGGTTATTATCCAAAAGACTCATTAGTGACATTTTCTACTCTTGTAACCTTAGATAAACCCTGCATTTAATTGTTAACATATTCTCTGATGTTCCCGATTTTTGGGGCGTCACAACAATGGTTCCATTTGTTTGTTGATTATTCATCTCCTTCAGTGCAATATATTTTGGTTTAATAATTGTAAAAGTGTTCACCTTCTTTGGCAATGGTTCCATTTGTTTGTTGATTATTCATTTCCTTCAATGCAATATATTTTGCTCATTTTACTTTTACTATACCTCATAACTACCAATTGAAAGATTATACAACACAACTAAAAATTTGAAAATAAAAAAAAACACAATTACCTATTCCTTTTATATGCTATTGTCAGTCCCAACTTTTTGTTTCTTTTATTGCATCTCCACAGCTTTACTGTTTTTAAATAATTTTTGGACTTTTTTATTATTATTTTATTTATATATGTTTATATACAAAACAAAGTGTTTGTGAACTATATTTGATAAAGAGATTAAAGACAATGTTAGTTTTGCTTGATACAATGTCCACCTCCCAAAATTTTGCTTCCTACAATGGTATGAATTTAAGGTTTCATTTTTTTGGTTTTATTTTTGCCAAATTTAATTATTTGTTTTTAATTTTAAAGTTTTTCAGGCTTAGATCTACATGGAGGAATTAACTGGGAAGCTAGACATAAGAGAACATGGCTTCAGTAGTAAGGGTTTTGTTTTTTTGAAAATTTAAGTAATTTCTTTTTGGTTTTTGACTTTCAATTCGCCTGCAGAAATCAGCTGGGTAGCTGTGCAAAAAAAAAAAAAAAAAAGCGCTTTCAAATTATTCCTCTCATTTGATAATTCATTTTTGGTTGTGTAGACAATCCATTTTGACCAGCCGTAAGACTTGGGCGCTTTCTTCTGAACATCGAATGATGAAAATTATAATGTGCTATTTTATGAATTTCTCAGCAAAAAAATCAGATTTAAGCTTCAATCCCAAGTTTACACACGTTTTGGCCAAATTAGTAGAGACCTATTCAAAAATCTTTTTCTGCTTTTTTTTCTCTTGTCTAGAAAATTTAGCAGTTTGAAACAATAGGCCTTTTAAAAAACTAAATGGATTTTGACTATTCACAATTGACCTTTCAAAAAACTAAATGGATTTTGACGCTTCACAATTGGTCTTTCAAACAAATGAATGGATTTTGACTATTCACAATTAGCCTTTCAAAACATGAATAGGTTTTGGCTCTTCAAAATTGGTCCTTCAGAACATGAAAGGATCTTGGTTTTTGGCCTATATATAGAAGACCATTAGAACTATAAGAGGGGGTGAAAATTTTTGATGAGAGAGAGGTCTAAACTTTGATCAAAGAAAGAGTTTATTTTATTCCAATTGAGTGAAAATATTTTTAGAGAGAGGTCTAAACTTTGATCAAATAAAGAGTTTATTTTGTTACCACCCAAAACTTCACCAAAACTAAAACTTAAACTTTTTGTTGAGATTTTAACAACGTACTCCACAACTTGAGGGTGATCAAGAGGAAGTTTGGAAATCAAGAAGTTCAATCTTTCTTTGGAAGGTGAATTTCTAGTCTTTCATTTTCTTATATTTTTTATCTCATATTTATTTTCTTACTTCTTCTTTCATAGTGTTTTGTTATAATTCAAGTGGTTTGTTTATCTCATATTTATTTTTTTACTTTATATTTCATAGTGTGTTGTTGTAATCTAAGTGGTTTGTTTAGCTCATAATTATTTATTTATTTGTATTTATTCACTTACTTTAATTTCATATTAGTTTTGTTATAATCTTGCATGTTTTACCTTATATTTGCTTTCTTGTTTTAAGTTCATGTTGTAATCTTGCATGTTATATCTTATATTTGCTTTTTTATTTTATTTTCATAGTAATTATGTTGTAATTTTGCATTTCCTAACTTATATTTTTCTTGTATTAAGTCTCTTATTAGTTTTGTTGTAATCTTGCATGTTCTACCTCATATTATTATTATTTTTTTAATTTTAGGTTCATGTTAGTATTGTTGTAATCTTACATGTTCTATCTTATATTTATTTTCTTGTTTTAGTTTCATAGTAATTATGTTGCAATCTTACATTTCCTAGCTTATATTTTTCTTGTGTTGGTCTCATATTAGTTTTGTTTTAATTTTGCATGTTCTACCTCATATTTGCTCTTTTTTTTGTTTGTTTTAGGTTCATGTTAGTTTTGTTGTAATCTTGCATGTTCTATCTTATATTTGTTTTCTTGTTTTAGTTTCATAATAATTATGTTGTAATCTTGCATGTTCTACCTCATATTTGTTTTCTTATTTTAAGTTCATGTTAGTTTTGTTGTAAGTTTGCATTTTTTTTATTTTATATTTGTTTTCTTGTTTTTAATCTAATCGATAGTGGTTAGCTGTGATGACCCAAACTTGCTAATCGTGATTTTAATTAATTAATTATGTGTTAATTCTAATTGAACTAAGTGCTTAGTAATTTAATTTTTGCATATCTATCCAAATTGAAAAATTACCTATTAAGGTTACAACTTTGAAACTAAAATCGACAATCTTATTGGGTGTACAAATTGAAATTGAGTACATAGATGGGCTTATGGGAATTTTTAGAGCAATTTGGGAAATTTAATTGAAAATTGATTCAGTTTACTGAAATTGTCTATGATTGAATTAAGCCTTAATTAGAACTATTAATTATATTCCTACATGTTAATTATGTGATTAAGTGTTATTGATTGTTATGATATTTATTGACTTGTATTGTTTGAACAGATAGGTTAGAATGAAAATTAAACATGTCTGATTCGCTAATTTTAACAAGTTAGAATTAATTCATTGGATAGGAATTAGAGCCTAATTTACGTTAGTATAATTGAGATCACTTAATGTAGAGGGTTAATTTATTTAGGCAGAAATGAGTGTTTCTTTTTTAATTATTTATTTATATTTATTTAATTTAATTGGCACCTCAATTTAACAAACTAATTGAAAAAATAAATAATAAATTATATTTCTACTCATCTCATAAATATAAACTAAGAGAGAGAGTGTTTGGTTGCCCAAGTTAATCATCTTTTTACCCACTAAACAGACCACGTAGAGAGAGAATGAGGGGAAGAGTGAGTTTAAGCTTAAGCTCATAGAAGAGAAATTGAAAAAGTGGAAGAGGAACCTTAAGAAAAGCTAGGATTTTGGTATTGAAGCATCAATTAAGGTAAGAAATCATTCCCAATTCTTGACATTGAAGCTGTATTACACATCATCTTCCAAGATATAAGTTTAAATGAATTGAATTTGTCCTCAAATAGGAGATTGGCTCATGTAATTGAGAACTTAGGGCATGCATGTAAAAACAAATTGAAGAATTGATCAATTTAACTCATAATCCATACATGCATGGCATATTCTTAAGAGAACTTGGGTTCTAAACTTGTTTTTAACCATGATTCATGGAGTTTGAGAAGAGATTAAACATGAATTAAGCTTGCGTTCATGAAAATAGAGATTTCATGTAACTAAGTTTTAAATAGAGGATTTGAACTCAAGAATGTAAACTTATGGGATTATATTTGAATTCAAGAGTTTGATTTATTTTGCATGGAAATTGAGTTTAAAAAATGGATGAATGAGTTGAATTTGATATTTAGAGCCTTATAAGAATTCAATTAAAAATTTGATTTAGGTTTGTAAAATTAGATGTAGTCAAATTAAGCCTAAATTGAGAATTAATTAAATTCAATTGAAATTGAGTTAGGCTTAAGATTATGGAAATAAATGTGAAGATTAATTATTTGGGCCTTGATTTGCTTGAAAATGGAGTTGAAATTGCATAATGTACATAATTATGAGTTTCTGATTAAGTAATTTAAGCATGACTGAATAATTGTAATTTAATGTGTATGAGCCTAGTTTAAGTTTGATTGTGTAATTAGTGAACTTAATAAGGGTTGGTATATGATTAGATTATTTATATTTAATTAGTTTGGTTAATACATAGCTAAACATATTTTAATTGGAGGTTAATAATCTAATTTATTCCTAATACTAGTCATCCATATTTAAAAAGGAACGGAAGAAAAAAAAAATAGGAATAACCGAATGGAAAAAAAAAAGAATCAAATGAGAGAAAACGAATAGAGATCGAATGATCGAATTGAATAGAATTGTAAGAGTGTAATTGTAATTGTGTTGTGCTTGACTTTATTTGTTTAGGTCGGACGTTGAACCATTAGTACGTGTACCGAGGAGCCCACTGTGAGTAATAATGTTGTAAAGATATGTTCAAATTGTATTTATTTTCTGAATAATAAATTATATTGTTTCTAAATGGTTACTTTTTATCGATTGAATGGTGATCCTCTTTTGAATTGTATTTGTGGCATCTATAGCATATTGTTACTGTTATTGTTATTGTTATTGATATCGTTATTGTTACAGAGATCTCTGTCAGTTCTAAATCTTAGAACTATTGTTATTGTATGATGGCCATCAATTGATTGTTCGGTCTTTAAGACCTATTGTATTGTATTGTTGCTATTGGATGTACCACGTATGACCTATATGAATATGAACATGATTGAAAGTGATTGATTGAATCGAATGATTAAACGATTGATTGACAAAGATACTGATTGAAATCGATTGTTTCAAAGGCCGTAAGGACATCATTCTTAACCTCTTTATACATATGTTATTCATTGGGCTCTAGCTCACTGCTTATTATATATATATGTAGGTGATCGAGTATCGGATCACAGCTAGTGGCGTTGACCCGAACCCTTGTTTTGTCAAGCCAGTTATTGTGTCTCACCGCGAGGTTCCGAACCAACATGTGTCAAGGCTTTTTGGGAGGTTCAAATTCACCCCTTTGATATTGGTCAAGTGAAATGAATGTTTTATGAATTTTTTTAATACTGTTTTCGATAATGGGATTTAATTCCCTACATTGTGTTTTGTCTTGTATATATGTATTTATTGGACATAAGTGTTTGTGTATATAACTATGTATATGAAAATTTATTTCCATTTAGGTCCTCACAGCTCATTAGACGATATATGTTATTATTGATTGGCTTCCGCCAGCCCCTTTATATGGTATTATTGTCATTATTGTTAAACAGGCCTTCGGTAATCACAAATTACTGGCCGGTTACGACTTTAACCTACATGGGTGGGTTTGGGTCGTGACATTAGTTGAGCCACCTACATATTTCTTGTTTGTTCCTTTCCTTGGTTTCGCAATAAGACAGGTCTTGCTAGGCCTAGTTGGCCGGCCGGTTAGCTTCTTTTGGACAAGACAACGTTGTCTTCCGATGTTAACAACTTTCGGTGGTTTCCAAGGCACATGAAACTTTTTTTTATTTTGTTTATTTTATTTTGAGTGTATTGTGAGGTTTTTATTTTGTTGTAATATTTTCCTCCTTGCCTCTAATTTGGTTTGTTATAATTTATTCAAAGTGTTGTAATAATTTCTCGCCCCACTTCTTTCTATCCCGTTCTTTTACTGGCTTTCCTTATTTGTAAATATGCATCATGCTTATTTTATTTTATTTTTTGTCGTTATATCCATGCTTTGCATCTATGTTTCATGCATCTTGATTCGACTAAGTTTGCATTTATGAATTTAATCAATTCTTATGTGATTATGTGTGCTACCTCATGTTCTTGAGATGATTCACATGTCATATCTTAGAAGCCAAATCTTTAGTTGCATCTCATGAGTGAATTGCATTAGGATTTTGTATATAAGATCATGCATGTTTTACTAACTTTGTTTTGTAGCTGTTCAAGGGACGTCGGTATGTAAGTTTTTATGCTTTAGCATCCCGTTTGTGTGCGTTTTTCTTATTATGTTTAAGCATCCTACTATGTGGCTACTTGCTTACTTGATATAACTGTATGAATGCCAGTGGATGGAGGTTGTGTCGCTTAATTTGGAATAATGTTGATTTTCATATTTGTAAACTCAATTTATTTGGGTTGTACATCTCCAAAACTCTTTCAAAACTACATGAAATGAAATTCTTCCAAAATAAATGACATAGTCTATACTTGTATGCTTCACATAGTAATTTTTAGGATTTGTTAAATAATCGAAATATGAATATATAAAATAAATAAAATTCATATCATGGTTTAGTAAAGGCCAATCTTTTGATTGGGTGAGTGGGGGGGCTCAATTAATGACCTTCCCCTCTCATACCTAAGGTTTCAAACCGAGACAACTTTGGTTATGACGAACAGTGGCCTTGGCACGAGTCATGGGTTTCCTAATTTTCCAAAAATATTAGGTGGTGACTTGAAATCTGATGACGTAGTCCATTTCTGGCAAAAGGTTTTACAATAAAATGGATTTTCTAAAAGTTGTCAAATCTGGACTCTCATCTATGTTTCACATTGCACTAGTGAGACTAGATCAAAGAGACTGAAGGTTTGAACTGTTTAACACACACAGGTAACTCCGGGCATGTTACAGTTTCTGGCGACTCCGTTGGGGATTTTATGAAACCTTGACTCGAATTCCATGATATGACTTTTATTTTCAATTATATGTTTATTACATTGCATGGATTGGTGCACTTAAAGTTCTTGTGTTGCCTAGATACTGGTGGGAGCACAGGCACACTTTTTGTGACACTACACCTATCTCTACGTTACTTTGGAGGCCTTGTGTTATAATCTTTTGAGATCTAAAGGTTCTCAGACTTTGAAGAGAGGCTATTTTGACTCTTCTGATTTCCTAAGATCTTCATTGCTTGTGACCCAAAGGACTCTTTGGTAATGTCACCTTGACTTCAACCCTAGAGTAGAGCTAACCTTGTGCATATAATGAGCTATAGTACCTTCCAAAATTAAGACAGGATGCTCTCCCATTTCTAGAATGTATGATGCCGCTTGTTTGAATAGTGAAACCCTAGATCATTTCAAAGTTAGGACAGGGTAACCCTAGCCCCCATAGGGGTGTTTTTTCTCTTTCCTGCTATGTGTTATGTGCAATGTATGAGAATTCTCAGATTTAGATGAGTGGTTCAATCATTTTAGTTTGTGGGGTTGAGTTTAGTTTTTCAACATGAGTTAGCAGTAATCAGTTGAGCTGGGATGCTAATGAAATTCTGATTAGGGGTCCCGTTTTGTTCAGCAAGGTAATCGAGCACTATATCTTCCGAAAGGTCTGATATCCCCCAAGTTCTGTGGACTCGCGTTGGTAGACTTTGCAAAAGTGCAGATTTGGTTCAGGGTCAGCAAGTGTTAGTTTCTTTGCCACTGGTTACACGAAGAAAAGCAAAAGCTTCATCAACTATCAAAAATACCATTTCTTTACCTGCTAGCTCATCACCACTCAACTCACCAGAATTAGTGATGGCTCAGATTCCAGAAAATATAGCAGACATAATATTGGCCCTTCAATTGAGCATGGATACCGTTGCCACTACGGTTGTTGCCCAAGGCACTACTCTTGTCGCTCAAGGCAATACTCTTGCTGAACTGCAATGCTTATCTGGGGAGTCCATTACTCAACCACCTCCGGTGACTCATCCAGTTCCACCTCCACCTCCACTAGCTGACGAGTTTCCCGAACTTAACTCACCAGAAGATCTGAGGGTTCATGCACAAACTTCAGGAGGATCATTTCCTTTTCCACAACCAGTGGAAGGGCTCCTTCCCTCTGAAGCACCTGAGTTTGACTCAATTATGTTGAAGCTGGCCAAATTGGAAAAACTTTTCAAAAAGGCACAAGGAGTCAATCAATCCCAGACATCAAAGACAGGTACACTGAGACAGTTGTGAAGTTGCTAGAACAGTTCAAAATGCCATACATTGATAGGTTTGATGGCTCCGACGACCCAATGGTGCACATTCGCTTGTTCTCCGATGTCTTAAAGCCTGTGGGTTTGACTCGTCTGCAAAAGCTCTCTTTATTTGAATGAACTTTGTCAAGAGTGGCTGCCATCTAGTATGCCAAGTTAGAGGACTCGGTAAAACAAAGTTGGGAAGAGTTGGCCAGGGCCTTTATCACCCAGTATGCTTATAACACCCAGATTGAAGTGACTACTCAGAATTAGAGGCCACCCGTCAAAAGCCCAATGAAAGTTTCGTGGCCTTTATCACCAGATGGAAGGCAAAAACAGCAATGATGACCAACAGACCACTTGAAAAAGACCAAATCAGTATGATAGTCAGAAATCTGCATGGAAAAATGTTACAAAAAATGATAGTCTTCTTGCTCTTCACTTTTAATGACTTAAATGAGATATGGGTCCAGATAAAGGATGCCATCAAATAGGAAATCATTGTGGAGGATAAGGAACTTGTTCGGAAGCTTTTTGGTCGCAATTCCAATGCTACCACCAGTGGTAGCACAGCTGTGAAGCCCTCTGAAATCAACCTGGTTGCCATGACCACTAAAATAGTCGACCCCTTTGCTCATGCTGGCCTGCAAAACACAACCCAAGCCCCAAGCAGAACATTCACCCCTTTTCATATGTCACTCTCCAACGCAATGAAAATCTTGACAAAAAGAGGGTATTTAAAGCCTTTGGACCCCCGACTTCTTCCCGAACCTCTCCTAGCCAAACATGACCCCACCAACACTGTGCTTTCCACCAATAACCTGGACATGACACAGACCGTTGCTTTCGTCTCCGTCATGAGATCTAAAATCTCATAGACAATAAAGTCATAGCTCCCCCACAACCACCAAAACCCAACGTCACTACTAACCCGATGCCACCCCATGACAGAGTTCCACGACCTCTTCATCTTAACCATATCCATACACTTTCATCCATCTTTAACCCCAGTATCTATATCACACCCATCTATTTACCAAAACCTAAGGTACATATTCCTGAAGGCACCAAGTTGTGTATGATGGATGCACCTCCAACCCAGCCAAAACCCAAAATCCCTATGGTGGTAGCGCACAAACTATCAAAAAAAGTATGATCCTAGCCGGTATATTGTTCCCAGTGGTCAACTAAAGCTTGAGGTTGATCCACCTGACTCATTTTCTATCATGTTGTCAGAGAGGATGTACTTGAACAGGGGTTGGATAACTTGGCTGACTAAGAGGAGGACATGGCTAATCTCAGTTCTTTGAAGAATTAGACCTTGGGAATGTATAGATGGGATGGTGGGAACCGAAGAATTACAGTCATGGCTGGTCAAGTGGTGACGAAGCTTCTGATGAGGAAACTGAAAGAAAAGGAGATGAATTGCGACTTGATTTCGGAAAACCTGTTGAATATGGTAAAGGAAAGAGTTTTAGAGAAAAGAAAGAAGAACTAAAAAGCCATTCAAAGCATACTGTGGGAATGATTCAAGCAGCGCTAGATAATTGCCTTTTGGTCAACGAAGGCAAATGGTGGGATGATAATGACCTACAGCTCGCCCACACTGATGATGAATGGGTAAGCAATGTGCCGGATGAGACTTGGTATGCAGATAAAATTGATCATTTGACCAGGAGTAGACGCTACTTCAAGCCTCCACATCTAGACCAAGGAGAGCCCTCTGGCAAAGATAAAGAGGTAGAGAAAGAGAAAGAGAAAAGAGGTAGAAGAAGACCTGGTTCTAAAACAACTGAAAAAGATCCAGGCAAACATTTCTATTTGGCGTCTTCTCATGGCTTCCCAAGAACACCGACAAGCAATGTTGTTAGCCTTAAACAAGGCCAAGCTATCCATTGAGACAATGCCGAATCAGTTAGTATCTTTTATCACACCTGAAGACACGACCCCTATGTTATCATTTACAGACAAAGAGTTACCACTTGAGGAGGTTGACCACAACAAGCCTTTATATGTGGCCTTGGAGTGTAGAAAGAAGTGGATTCTAGTAGTTTTGGCTGATACCGGTTCAGCCGTTAATGTGTGCCCAGTAAGGGCTGCTTATGCGATCGGCTTAAAGCCGGCTGACTTCATGCCAACAAACCAAGTTATTCAGGCATATGACAACACCAGCGGGAATGTTATGGGGACTTTCAAGGTCCAGCTATTAGTTGGTCCCTCTGAGCATGAGGTAGAATTCCATGCCATGGATGTCCCGGCAACTTTCAACCTATTGTTGGGCTGGCCTTGGTTGCATAAGATAAGAGCAATGTCTTCAACCGTACACCAGTTGGTGAAATATCCCACAATTGAGGGATTGCCACAGTTTTTGGCAATTCTATGATCCACCATCCTCCAGAAGTCACAACGCCAGTAATGGAAGTATAACATGGGAGTGAAGATGTGTTTTTTCTCGGGTTTTACCTTGGAAGAAACATGGCTAGTGCAGGCAATCATGGAAAAAGAGGAGGGTACACATCTGAGTGCTCAGTCAGTTTATACGATGAACAAGTTAGGATACATCCCAGGATCTGGATTGGGAAGAAGTGGCCGACAAGGCACCACGGAGACAACTAAGGTAATCCACAACCCACATGCATTTGGGTTGGGATATGAACCAATAGTAGAAGACTGGGAGAAGAAATGGAAGGAAATAAGAGAGAGAACCAATGCAAAGAAGACGAGAAAAAAGTATAAGCTGGTTTATAGGCCAATCCATGGGACCTTGAACGGACGTTTTGTTTGCCAAAGAGAAGACTTCCCTTTTTGTGATTTTCCTGAGCCCTGGATTGATCAAGTGGAGAGGAAGAGATACTCTGGGTTTGAGATCTTCTTTGATCATCAGCTCTTTGATAGTGACGATGAGTGGGTAGATCCTAGTATCAACAACGGACAAGACAGAGAAGTCAACTCGGAAAGCAGCACAGAGGAAGCCCTGGGTCGAACACTGGCTGATTTACTGACAGAATTGCGTACTAGCGCTGAACCAATGAATTTGGGGGATATGACCATTGCCGTGATCGGGGAAGAGGTACCTGCTGACTGCTCAAGCTTCATCATGGATGCAGTGAATGGCTCACAAATAAATTGGCATTTTGAAAAGCGTTGTATTGAGAGTTCTGAATTGGCTGTTGAGTCTGAGTCTGGTGGGCCTGTGGGGTTGAAGGCAAATTTAAGTTTGTCTAAAATGTCTAAGTCTTCTTTTTCTTTCTCTTTTGAGTCTGTTGCAACTTGTGAGCCCAAGGCTTTGAATGAAGATGTGATTTCCGCTTACTTTTCTGTGCCCATAGTTCATAACATTGACCAAAATTTTCAAGATTTTGATAAAAATGAAGAGGAAGAAATTCCTCGGGCTTTGAAAAATTTAATCGACTGAGAGGAAGAAAGGCATGCTAAGCCATTAGTTGATGAAATTGTTTCTGTAAATGTGGGTACTGAAAAAGATTCTCGCTTGATCCAAATTGGTTCTACATTGTCTTTAGAGGAATGTGAACAATTAGTTGCTTTATTAACAGAATTTAAAGATGTTTTTGCATGGTCCTACGAAGACATGCCAGGAATTAACCCTGAGATTGCACAACATAGGATCCCTCTCGACCCTGAGGCTCGACCTGTCAAACAGAAGCTTCGCAGAATTCATCCTGATTAGGCATTGAAAATTAAAGAAGAGGTTACCAAGGAAATCAATGCTGGTTTTTGCTCGTATCAGAATATCCTACTTGGTTAGCCAATATTATGTCAGTTCTGAAGAAAGATGGAAGAATCTGAGTTTGTGTTGATTTCTAGGATTTGAACAAGGCTAGTCTGAAGGATGATTTCCCATTGCCACATATTGACGAATTAGTAGACTTCACTGTAGGGTATGCCTTACTGTCATTCATGGATGATTTTTTTGGATATAACCAGATTCTTATGGCTCCAAAGGACAGAGAAAAGACTGTATTTACCATACCATAGGGGACATACTACTATAGAGTTATGCCATTCGGTTTAAAGAATGACGGGGCCACTTATCACAAAGCCGCTACTACTCTTTTGCATGATATGATCCACAAGGAAGTTAAGGTGTATGTAGACGACATGATTGTCAAGTCCAAGGATCGAGAAAGCCATTACACTGCATTAAAGAAATTCTTTGGGAGAATTAGGGAATACAGGCTAAGGCTAAATCCACAGAAATACACCTTTGGGATAACTGCGAGCAAGATGTTGGGATTGCTGATCACACAACGGGGACTCGAAGTTGATCCATCTAAAATTAAGGCCATCTTAAAAATGCCGCTACCAATAACTGAAAAGGAGGTGCAGGGTTTTTTGGGAAATGTGCAATTCATAACCACTGTTTGGTCTCCTAAAGAAAGGGAAGAAGTTTCAATGGAATAATTGATGTCAGTTTGCGTTCGAGCAAGTCAAGCAGTATTTCCGGAATCCACCTGTGTTATCATCGCCTGAACTAGGGAAACCGCTGATCCTGTACTTATCAGTGACCGAATCAACTATAGGATGTATGCTTGCACAAGAGTCAGATGAGAAAGTAGAGAAGACCATCTACTACTTAAGTAAAAAGATGCTTGAATATGAAACCTGCTACGCTCCTTTGGAAAAAGCTTGCTTAGCTTTGGGCCACCAGGAAGTTGAGACACTACTTGTTAGCTCAATCGGTAATTCTGGTTTCAAGATTAGACCCAATCAAATATCTCTTTGAGAAACCAGCACTTACCGGTAGGCTAGCTCGTTGGTTGCTTTTGCTTTCCGAATTTGACCTTAAGTATGTCACTTGCAAATCTGTCAAAGGAAGGGCTGTAACAGAATTTTTGGCTGATCACCTAATTGAAGGAGGAGAAGACGTGGAGTATTTATTCCCAGATGAAGAGGTCATGCAGATGGAAGAAGACACCTGGAAGTTGTACTTTGATGAAGCGTCCAATCAATTTGGCTATGGGATAGGCGTGTTGCTCATAGTGCCGGATGATTCCCATATTCCCTTAGCTTTCAAACTCCAATTCAGGGTATCCAACAACCAAGCAGAGTATGAGGCGTGCGTTGCCGGATTAGAAGCAGCCCTGGAACTAGGGGCAATAAGGTTGGATATGATTGGGGGCTCGAACTTGGTTGTCTCTCAAGCCAACGGAGATTGGAAAGTTAAAGAGGAAAAAATGAAAGTCTACCATCAGACCTTGGACATGTTGATCCCGAGGTTCAAAAAACTAACTTTTACACACCTGGTAAGAGATAACAACTGATTTGCTGATGCATTGGCAACCCTGGCATCAATGATAGATATACCGGTCGGGATCAAGATGTGTCTGATCCTTATAAAACAAAGGTACGCCCCTGCGTATGAAATGATAGCCGCAACGGAAGAAGTTCAAGATAAAAGTCGTTGGTACTTTGATCTTTGGAATTTTCTGGAAAGTGGTATATACCCACAAGAGGCAAACACTAAAGACAAAAAGGGGATACGATGTCTGGCCACTCAGTTCGTCATTTGTGGAGATAAGCTATACAAAAGAGGGCATCTAGGAATGCACAAGCTGTGTGTAGAGGAACAAGAGGCAAAGCGTATCATGGAAGCCATCCATGGAGGAGAGTGCGGAGCCCATATGAACGGTATAATGCTAGCCAAAAAAATCCTTAGACAAGGATACTACTGGTTAACCATGGACAGTGATTGTACCAACTTTGTTAGGCGATGCCACAAATGTCAAATCCATGCCAATCGCATGAACATCCTGCCATCAAAACTCTACAACATGACTTCGCCTTGGCCTTTCTCAGGCTGGGGCATAGATGTCATCGGGGCAGTCACACCGAAAGGTTCAAATGGGCATCAGTTCATCTTGGTTTACATTGACTATTTTACCAAGTGGGTTGAAGCACAGTTGTATTCAGTATTGAAAGCATTACATGTGGCCAAATTTATTAGGAACAACATTATCTGCAGATAAGGGGTGCCAAACGAATTAATTTCAGACAATGGCTCACATTTCAAAGGAGAAGTGACAGTTCTACGTGAGAAGTATAACGTGGCTTTTCACAGGTCATCAACCTATAGGCCACAAACCAATGGAGCCATTGAAGCTGCAAATAAGAACATCAAGAACATCCTGTGTAAGACGGTAGAAACTTATAGAGATTGGCCAGATAAGTTGCCTTTTGTACTTTGGGGATACAGGACATCAATCTGAACGTCTACAAGGGCAACCCCTTACTCTTTGGTAAATGGAATGGAGGCTGTTTTGCCGATTGAGTTGGAAGTGCCTTCATTAAGGATTATGGCTGAATGTTAGATAACAGAAGCTGATTGGCAACAGAATCGATTTGAGGTACTGATGCTATTTTATGAGCGAAGATTGAAGGCGTTATACCACGTTCAGGGGTATCAACGTAGGATTGCCAAAGTATTCAACAAAAAGGTTAGATCCAGGAATTTGAGGGAAGGGGATTTAGTGTTGAAAGACAACCGAGCTCTTATTCACGACCCTAAGGAAAAGTTTAGACCCAATTGGACGGGACCCTATATCATTAAATCAATCTGGTCAGGAGGAGCAGTCATTCTCATGGATTGGGATGGTTTAAGTTCTCACAACCAATCAACATGGACAAGTTGAAGAAGTACTACCTTTGAAAGGCTCACTGGGCCGAAAACCCAAAAGGGCAACCCAGGCAAAAGTTACAGCAAAAAATAAAATAAAAATGATGACAACAAAAAAAAAATGAAAAAATGAAAAGCTCGCAAGGTTGAAAACCCGAAGGGGTGGCTTCGGCAAAAGTTAGAGCATAAAAAGAAAGTGTCAATACCCGAGTGAACCTTAACCGGAACTACGTATGGCGTGATTCCTATCTTTGGGATACGTAGGCAGCTTCATTTTGAAGTTTGGCCTTAATAATTTTTTAACTCACTCATCTCGTCCATGTTTGATTGATGTATCTTTATTTGACTCAACTATCAATATTTGATTGATTTGTCCCCATTTGATTCAGTTGTCCTATTTCTCCTTCATGACGACTTCAGTGGAAAAATGAATTCAGTTGTACATCTCAAGGGTTGATTTCATGTTGATCGAGTAGTGGTCATTTGCGAAAATAGATTTTGAGGACTTTTTAATGAAGTTCATTGATTTTCTCAAAAATTATTTCGTTTTTGCAAAATTTAGACTATTCTTTGGACCAAAAAGAGAAAATCTTCAGTGCTCATAATTTGGCTCATATGATTTCAAGATTGAAAATGGAACAAGTGTGCTAATTTACCTCTCATGTTGATCAAAATCACTTTAGCAGAAAGGAAAAACAAAAAAGGGCAAAGTGATGAACTAGGGGCACAGTTGAGTCAAGTTTTCTGTCATTTACCCACACTGTCAAGTTCTCGTCACCTTAATCAAGCAATCGCCGGAAAATGCACAGTAGTTATCGCTGACGATGCTTTTCTGTCGGGCAGTTGACCGGTGTTGCTGTATTTTGCGTTCATTTTGCTTCGACAAGCACAATGGGGTGTGTTCGGGATGGTCTTTGCTTCATTTTTATTTCATTGAGTTGTGTTTTGTGTTTTGATTAGTGATAGGCTCAATATTCAGTTCAGAATTCATTAAAATGCAGCTATTTTCAAAGTTCAAAATTCAAAACAAAATGATTTTTATGTTTAGTGTTGTGCCATTCATGCCATCCGAATTTGCAAAATAAACTCGTTTTATTAAATGCCAAGGGTCAACCCCGATCAAACTTGTAAAAAAAGGAGTTGAAACTATAGGTGCCCACTCAAAAAAAAAAAAAAAAAAACGACAACAACAATAATAACAACAAAATAATAATAATAATAATAATAATAATAATAATAATAATAAGAGAGAGAGAGTAGCATTTTCTCAGTTTTTCGGCAGCAGCTCGGCGACGAAGATTACAACTGGCTTCATTTCCACATAGCTTCGTTGCCCGACTTTACCATCAGTTGCCTCGCTTTATCTTTACTCCTTCGAAGCTCTTGAAGACTCTGCCTCGGCCTTGGTAGAGCTTCCAAATGAGATTATTCCTCGCCGGCCATCAAATTAGTCATGCGAATGAACTCCGAATCAGGCCGTGGAGGTGGCCTGTCGTTTCAGTTCTTTGTTCTACTTTTTCAGTGCACTAATTTCTACTCGAGAGTCCTTGTACATATGTTGGAGCAGGGAGAGTTGTGCAGTTAATTGATGTACATCAAACATCCTGTTCTGCAGTCGACGAGACAAGTTGGAGACCGCAGTCACAGTCTCCACACATGACCTCAGCGTATACTAGTTTGCTTCGATGTCAGACTGTGCCGCCATTATTTGCTCAACTGACATCGTTGGAAAGCTGAAAACAGGGGAAGGAAGAGGAGCACGTGATTGAGATTCAGGGGAGTCGGAATCGTTCATTTCTATCATGGACTCGTTCAAGTCTGGGAAAAGAGTGAGAGAACCGTGTAAAGAGGCCATGACAGAGGAGAGTAATTCAAAAGAAAGAGGTTACAGAGGGGCGGCAGAGAAAGTTTGCAGGCTTTTGCTCTGCCTCTCTCCCGCAGGCCTCAACTTAAGAAGAGAGCGAAGAAGAAGAAGAAAAATAAGAAGACAAAGAGGAGAAAAATTGGGATAAGGCGTCGAAGAATTGGGGCAGCCTATCGATCAGGCGCCACGATTGTTGAAATCGCGCACCAGACACGACGCTCGAAGAAGATAAATGAAGAGAGAGTGAGACAAAAACAGGGAAGGAGAGAGAGATACGTATATGTATATGTATGTGTACGTGTATATGTGTGTGTATATATATTATGTACGTATATGTCTGTGTACATGTAAATATTATATATTTTTTCTGTATATGTATATGTGTGTATCTTTATATGTATATAGTTTGCCTGTGTGTATACGTATACGTATGTAATATGTATTTTGCATATCATCACATCCCACATTTGTTCCTTTCACGTGAAACTTGTTAGGATTTGATGTTTACTTGGTTAAAACATTCCCCATTTCCGTATGAGATACGGTTAGGTACGTCTGTTGGTTACACCATCTTTGTATCTTTTATGTGAAACGTGTTAGGATTTGATGTTTACCTGGTTGAAACCTTCCCCCTTTCCGTATGAGATATGGTTAGGTACGTCTGTTGGTTACATCACATTTGCACCTTTCACATGAAATGTGTTAGGATTTGATGTTTACCTAGTTGAAACCTTCCCCCTTTCCATATGAGATACGGTTAGGTACGTCTGTTGGTTACACCACCTTTGTTCCTTTCACATGAAATGTGTTAGGATTTGATGTTTACCTGGTTAAAATCTTCCCTCTTTTCGTATGAGATACGGTTAGGTACGCCTGTTGGTTACACCACCTTTGCACCTTTCACGTGAAACGTGTTAGGATTTGATGTTTACTTGGTTAAAACCTTTCCTCTTTCCGTATAAGATATGGTTAGGTACGTCTGTTGGTTATACCACCTTTGTTCCTTTCACATGAAACGTGCTAGGATTTGATGTTTACCTTCCTCCTCTCCATATGAAATACGGCTAGGAACATTTGTTGGTTACACCACTATACCTTATTCCGCGTGAAACGCATTTGGATTTCGAGTTCATTATTTTCTCTTCTCGTGTAAGACACGTTTGGATTTCGAGTTCACCTATCATTTGTGTTGTGGCATATTTGTATGTGATCTTGTGGCACATTTAATGCGATGCACCCCCTGTTATGTTTCATATCATTTGCACAAAGCTTGTCTCTTATGTTGTCATCTTCATATCTTTATCATCACTCCATGACATTGCATTGCATTGCATAATCATGAATTTTCAAACAACTGGTTTCGCGAAGTGTGTAAGTCCAACTTTCAAACTGCATTTTGAGCATGTCATTTTGCATGTTGCCCCTGAACTACGCAGGTTTGATTCCTTGCAAAGGGATACGTAGCCTTTTAAATAATGCACATTGTAAAAAGTTGTGACTTTTTATGATGAATGTAATAATTGTTTATGATGTGTGTTATGAAATTTTGTAGTAAAGTTATAATTAGTGAATTTATGATGTGCATTCTAAAGTCAAGAATGATAATGTTATGACACTTTAAGATTTTGTTATAACATTTTTCAGTAAAAAAAAGTTAGCACTTTTATAGTGAAAAAGTTATGATATTTTGAGTTTAAATTATTAAATTTTGTGAAAAGGTTATGAAAACCATACCATATACACCTTTTCTAGGATTTACAGGGTAACATCTCTCTTAAACAAAATTTAATCATATATAATGGATTATAAAATAGAGACGAGACTCTCTCCTTGTCTATATTTTATTCTGTCTTGTGATTTCATTTTATGCATCCAGCAAGGTTGTTTTAAGTGATGCTTACAAACGTTTTATAAGGTTTTGGCAAAGGTTATTTTTTTGACTTTTTGGTTAAAATTTATAAAAAAGTAAAATAGGCTAAAATAGTCAATAAAACAAAATATCACATCAAACCCATAATCATTTCATTTTTTCTCTCACGAACATCACATCCAATGCAAAAAAATCCAATAATCTTCCTTAACACAAAAATTTTAGCCTACTAAAATAGCTAAAAACTAAAATAACCTACTAAAATAATAATTTCCCAAACACCCATTATGTATTCTTTTACAAAAATGCTTGGTAGCCCGAAAAGAAGGTTGGCTCGAATGGGTGTTGGCCAAACGTCCACTTGAACAACAGGGTGAAAACTTGTTTACCGTGGTTGTCACCTTTGTCAACCGCAGCTGTCAGCCTTCTCGCTGGACGACCGACCGGACGACGAGCCGGACGTCTGCCTGGAAAACCGGTAAGATGAATTTCGAGCCAACCACTTTCTTGTTGATTCTTTTATTGTACAAAACTATTCACAAAGTAGTTGTTAGCTCACCCTATTTATTTCACTAATGTTTGAATACATTAACGTTGTGTTTGGTTAGAAGATTTGAGAAGATATTTGGAAAAGAAAAGAGAAAACATGTATGAAATCCCTTAACCAAACACAGCATAAGGTTTCATTTGATACAATAATTAATTTTTATAAGATTGGATGAATAAAATTATTGATAAGATTATGAAAATAAATTATATTCTAAAAATTAATGGAGACTTAATTTTTTTTTCCATCGTTAATATACATATATATATATATATATTTTAACAAAATGAAAGATTTAGGCTTTGTTTGGCAGCAGTCAATTTTAGTTAAAAAGTCAAAAAATTATTATAAATTGTTACATCACTCTCTTTATTTTTCTGCACATCTTTTCATAAAAAGTTAAAAAAATTACTAAAATAACTTATTCTCAAACGAGACTCAGATTATCGAAACGGAATCATGGTGAGCTAACTACATTGGTTCGACAATACTCGAGGCTTCGGTTGTCGTTTGACAATTGATTTTTTTAGTTAGTTTTTTAGTTATCTTAGCTTGTGACTAAAAGTTTTGTTTGGTTTGGCTTTTTTGACTTTTTGTGAAAGAAAAAAAGTGAAATGATTATGATTTAGGGCTTATTTGTCATCTCCTAAAAAAGTCAAAAAGTCATTATCCTATTTAAATCACATCATCTTATTTAAGTTATATCACCTCTTTACCACATCATTTCAAATCCAACCCATACTCAACTCATATTTCATAAAAAGTAAAAAAGTGCACTTATTTAGCTTTCGTTTGGCAATGACTTTTTTAGCCTAAGACTTTTTTATTCGTTTGGTATTCTTGATTGGTTTTTTTGGTTTTTTAGCTTTAGAATGGTGGATTTTTTTTTGTCCTTTTGTGATTTTTTAGCCTAACTCAAAAACCAAAAAACCCCTTAAAACATCCCAAACAACCCCTTAGATATGAATTTTTTTTCTTATTGGCTTATTTTCGAGAAGTAGGTTAAAAGCTAACTTTTAATTTTTTTTTAAAAAAACGTGTAAAAGTAAAGAAATGATATGACAAAAAAAAGTCAAAAAATAAAAAAAAATTAATTTTTAACCAGCTTGCCAATCTCTTTTATGCTTTTTTAGCTAAAAAGTCGATGCCAAACAAATTCAAACAAAAATGAAACTAAAATAATCGAGCCTGGCTGGGCTGGTCTCAACGCCAATTTTAAGCCCAGCCAATTTCACAAACAGGCCTAAAACCAGCCCACTCAAACCGTAATATGAATTAAATTTTCTTTCAAATTTGTTGGGCCATATCATTTTTTTCTTGTTGTTGAGTTGGGCTTGGATCATTTTGTGGGCTCAATAAATGCACCAGTCCTTTATTCAAAATAGCAGAAATACTCTCATAATAGGGTTGCCGTATTTTCAACTCTCTCTCGCGCTCTCACTCCTCTCCAAACTCCCTCACTGGCTCGAATTTCGCAGAAAAGAAACAATATGGGAATCACTTCAGTTCTCTGGCTGTTCTTCATCGTAGGTTCAATTTCTCTTTCATCCTCCGTTGTCTCCGCGAATGAACTCTCTCTAGGTGAAATCTCTGTCTCTCTCTCTCTCTCTCTCTCCAATTTTGTTAATCTTGAAATCCAGGGCTTGTTTGAATTGTATGCCGGATTTCAGGATGTGTGCTTTGTTTGCTCAATGAGAAAAAACGTGGGAAAACGGAGGAAAATTTGAGTCTTTTATTCATTACTTGGTAATTAAGAAATCTACAAACAGTCACCTAAGTTAGCCTCAAACAAATGTTTGCTTCTGGGAACCCGAAGTAGGGCTAATGACATTTGTTTGCTTTCTTCCTAGGAATTTGGAGAAGGAGAGCTAGAGAAATTTGTTTGCTTCATATATAGTATCAGTTTGATGGTATTATTTATTTGGTACTGTACAGATATAGTTATTGGGTTTCAGGTTTGAAGTTTGGGTTATGTTCTTTTGATACATGTTTGACCCGATAAAGTGGCGATTCTGGCTGGTTAAGTGGCAGTGTGTGGAGAATAGGTGGGAAAATTAATGGAAAATAACGCCTATGTAGAACAAAAAATCAAATTTTCTCCTATGTTCTGCTTTGTATTCTTGGGAGTCAGCCTGATCCAAGTCTTAATAGCTAGGAGATTGGAACTTGGTTAAACTATGATGGTGTGGTGTGAAAATTTTCTCATTACTGACTTTTGTGGTATCAAAATTTACCAAGCAAAGTGTCTTGTCAATTCAGTAATTTGCTCTTGTACTGCCATCCATTGTGAATTGGAATATTATATAGGTAGCATGTAACAAAAACTCATTAAAGTTGACATTCTAACTTGACTATCAATGTAGGGGGTTGACTTTTACAACTGCAAAATGAGGGATCAATGTGTGATATGGGTTGCAAGGGCGCAAAGTATATTAAACCCATAAATAAATAAGTAAATCTAAGAAAGCATGTACAAAATCATCACGATCCTTAATGTCATTAGTACAATGTTTGTCTAGGAACAAGTTTCTCCAAAATACAGCCATAGCATTCACATTCATCAGGGACAGCAAATCACATCTTAAAAGTTAAAACAGTGCAAAAGTAAACTCCTATTTGTCCCAGTATAGTGCTTAATGTAATTTCAAAATTATTAAAAAAAATATTATTTTGGGTAACACTCACCTATGGAAACAAACCTCAACATTCGGTAGACGGGCACTTGAACTTACAATAGAAACATTCACTTTTACTGAATGTGCAAACTTTCTAAGATTTTTAAGTCTTGACAAACCATGGATTAAAACTCTTTCACGTAGCACAATAGCACCATGCTTGGAACCAAGAGATTTTTCCACTAGCAACCTTGGAGATATCTGCAATGTGGTAGGCTGAGCAACATCTGCAAAAAAGAGAAGGCAAGGCTAGAGAATTATTGAACAAGGAAATTTTTTAAACTGATTAGCGAAACTAGGATAACACACCTACATAACTTAAGGCTAATCGGTTTAAAAAATTTCCTTGTTCAATAATTCTCTAGCCTTGCCTTCTCTGTTTTGCAGATGTTGCTCAGCCTACCACATTGCAGATATCTCCAAGGTTGCTAGTGGAAAAATCTCTTGGTTCCAAGCATGGTGCTATTGTGCTACGTGAAAGAGTTTTAATCCATGGTTTGTCAAGACTTAAAAATCTTAGAAAGTTTGCACATTCAGTAAAAGTGAATGTTTCTATTGTAAGTTCAAGTGCCCGTCTACTGAATGTTGAGGTTTGTTTCCATAGGTGAGTGTTACCCAAAATAATATTTTTTTAATAATTTTGAAATTACATTAAGCATTATACCGGGACAAATAAGAGTTTATTTTTGCACTGTTTTAACTTTTAAGATGTGATTTGCTGTCCCTGATGAATGTGAATGCTATGGCTGTATTTTGGAGAAACTTGTTCCTAGACAAACATTGTACTAATGACATTAAGGATCGTGATGATTTTGTACATGCTTTCTTAGATTTACTTATTTATTTATGGGTTTAATATACTTTGCGCCCTTGCAACCCATATCACACATTGATCCCTCATTTTGCAGTTGTAAAAGTCAACCCCCTACATTGATAGTCAAGTTAGAATGTCAACTTTAATGAGTTTTTGTTACATGCTACCCATGTGGCAATTGCAAAATGTGCCACAGAAGTGCCACATGGGGATTTTGTTGCCAGCCCAAGTAAGGGCGCTTCATAGTAGGTTGGGATTGCAACTGGAGTCCATTAATTGGTCAAATGTGGAAAATCTAGGACTGTTTATCTATGTTCTAGCAAGAAGCACATTGAAGAAATTACTTCTTTTCATGCAAATAGCAATAATTTGTTAATTTACCGTAACCTGGTTACAAGAAGGTTTTTTGTGCTAAATATAGAGATAACTAGCACAATGGGTAACCCTGTGGTTGGGCACTTCAACCGCCACTCATCAAGTTGGGGCTTCAACCCCGACAACACCTCCCCCTCCCCAGAGGTTGTAGGCTATATATCTGAGGTTCTTGGATGTACCCAAAAAAAAACAAAAAAAGAGGTTGAGAGATAACAGAAATGATTCCAACTCCCTTTATGTCTGCAGTGAGATTTATTAATGCTCTGCTCCTATGTTAATTGCAAACATCTGTGAGCATTCCCTAATGTTGTGAGAAAGAAAAATATCATACTAATGTCGTGTTTGAAAAATTATAAGCTCTCTTACAATAGAGCTGTCCAGTTAGGGATGACAGCTTAAGAAATTAGGAATGTTTCGGAGTACATTTCAAACCATATGGTGCAATTTCTAAGTCACTATTTTTCCCATTAATCCTGTGATGTATACTTTGCAAGAACATCTCTCTCGGGATAGGGATGTGCCCTCAAGGGCAGTGGGAGAAACTTGTTGAGGGTTCTTGGGTTCGTTCCATGTCACCTTTTGACCACAAGCTCTTAGATGTACGGATGGTTGGTTCTTCCTTAGAAATCCTTCAGGTGTCCCTCACAGAAGGTGAAGTCCATATGGATTAATGAGTGAACACTATTCCCTTGTTTTCTAACATTTTGCAACTCAGTTATCTTATTTTTTGATTTTATCTGCAGAATTTTTCTCATATCGCGTTATATTTTTGGTCTTGGGGATCATTAACATGACATTGGCCTCTTCTCTGAGCAAATCTTTAGTCTTCTACTACAGCAGTGCGATGGCTGTTGGGATCATCCTTGTGATATCGGTGATCCTTTTTCAGGTTGATCACTTTTTTTCTTCTCTTTTCTTTTTTCTTTTTTTCAAATTTCTATTCATTTATATTATGATTTTCATCGCTATTTCGTAGTCATATTCCCTAACAGTCCATCATCTATTTAAATTCATGGGAATTTTAATCACCTCTCTTGAGACTTCAGAAAACAGTAGGCATCTAGCCTTGCATTTTAGAAATTGCCCTGTTCTTTTATGCATCTTAAAATTATCAAATACCTCCATTAGTTTGCCTCCAATGGAAGTAGGCAATGATGCTTATGCCCTAATCTGCTAATCACTAATTTTGGTTAAAAAAACAATTTTATGAAATAACTTTGATACTCTTGTATTATGCCATTGCCAGATATGAAGGATCATAGAGAACAAAAAAGGAGATTAGGCGAAGTAAGCAAGGTTTTAAAATGATGTTATAATTGTCATTTTGTAGTCAAAAAGTCAATGAAGGGTAAAAGCATTGCATTGTATTAAGAAATTAGATACCTATTAGTTTTTGTACTGATAATCAAACATTGACTAAAAGGAGTGGGTGTGGGCGATGTGGTAATTTATAATAACCTTGGGAGTTCAGTCTTATGTAGAAACATCACTGGGGGTTGCAATTATTTCAAACTTACAGTGGGGGCAAATTTATTTACCATACAAAGAACTATCCTTAGTTGCTTATAAATTTCACTGGCAAGGTATGGCATCTTATGCTGTCGAAGTGACTTCGATATTCTCATGTACAGTGTTGAAATGACTTATTTTATTTTACGTTATTTTTATAATTCTGGCACCAATTTAACTCCGAATGAAGTTGTAACTTGCTGCATCAAGGCTCTGTTAATTTCTTTGCTAAGTAGTTTTTCATAATTCTGACTGCTATAGTATTAGTCACGCTCGTATTTCAATTCTTTATTTTTTTCCCTTATGTTTCTTTATTCTTTCTTTCTTATCCATGTTATGCATGGCTACTTATTCCCAACTCCGAACCATTAAAAAATCTCATAAAAGAACTCTTAAGCCTATACAAAGGAACTTCAAAATCATAAAAGATCTGTGTTCCCACCAAATTATTCACATAATGCATAAAGTAATCAAACACCACAGCTTCAGGACACACTCTATAAAGAGATCTTTGGCTTAATATGAGCATCATCACACTATAATTTATAAATCAATCTCTGCTTGTTAGCAGAGGTGTGGCCAAACATACAGAAAACTTAACATACAGGATTATACATGTCTTCGCTGATTCCCATCTCTGTAAGAACCGAACGCAATAATCTTGGCAAGTAGCGGATGAGAAAAGAACCCAACCCAACCTGAAAAAAAGGACAGTCAGACAAATCTCTCCAGCCTATCATACATTAATAAAGAAGGCAAACTGATGTAGGATGAATACCCACAATAGATGAGTACACAAAAATTGCAACTGAATTCTTTCGACTTGTTGGGAGAAGTTTCATCCCCTGTCAATAGAAGTTTCTCCCAACAAGTCGAAAGAATTCGATTGCAATTTTTATGTACTCATCTATTGTGGGTATTCATCCTACATCAGTTTGCCTTCTTTATTAATGTATGATAGGTTGGAGAGTTTGTTTGACTGTCCTTTTTTTCAGGTTGGGTTGGGTTCTTTCTCCTCCGCTACTTGCCAAGATTATTGCGTTCGGTTCTTACAGAGATGGGAATCAGCGAAGACATGTATAATCCTGTATGTTAAGTTTTCTGTATGTTTGGCTACACCTCTGCTAACAAGCAGAGATTGATTTATAAATTATAGTGTGATGATGCTCATATTAAGCCAAAGATCTCTTTATAGAGTGTGTCCTGAAGCTGTGGTGTTTGATTACTTTATGCATTATGTGAATAATTTGGGGGGAACATAGATCTTTTATGATTTTGAAGTTCCTTTGTATAGGCTTAAGAGTTCTTTTATGAGATTTTTTAATGGTTGGGAGTTGGGAATAAGTAGCCCCTCTTTCAACTTCAACCAATTATTAGATTTTGTAGACCTTTTTGATACACGAGGGAGTCTATAGGTCTTTTGCCTTGTGCTTTTATTTTGTATATGAGTGGCATTTCCTTGATGCTTTTTCTTCAATAAATATTATTTCGTGTAAAAGAAATGTCCTGACAGTGCCTACATTAGATATCTTTTCTTTGCAACATGCTTGACCAGCCTTCTTTACTGTCATCATGTGGAAGTCACCCGTGGTTCTGGGGAGCAATTCACCATGCTTAATATAATTCTCCAATGTTTTTATTTGTGTTTCTATTGTTTTCTTTTATTGACTATTTAGAATTGAACTTCTGCAATACTACAAATATGTGTCATAAATTGTTGAATATTAATTTTGCTGTGATATAGCTTTGTTTATGCCAAAAATAAGATATAAACCTTCATTTTCTTGACATTCTGGATGAATATTTCTAGAATTTTTCAAGGACCCATCATTTATAATTGTTCATATGGGCAACACTACCCTAAAAACTTGAAAGAATTTGGAGATTTTCTGTATTTATTTAAATGCTTAGTATTCCTTTAGATTTCCTACCTCCTTCAAATATTTTGTTTTCTCTATCCAGCTTTCTAAATTTTTCCTTTTTTTTTTTATTCACGCAAAAAAAGGTTGTACTACTTGTTACTGCTTTATGCATATCTGGTATCATGGACAATTTTCTGCACTTATCAAGTAAGTTATATTCCAAGAACTCTAGTACTAACTGATGCAGTGCTTGTATACTGCAGCTGGCAATATTTCTGTTGGTTTTTCTTGTCCTAGCAGGAGCTTGGTTGGGTTTCTGGGTCGTTCACAAACTTGTCTTGACAGAGGATGGATTGATTGACATAGGCGTATCCAAATTTGTTGCATGGTCCATCCGGATTATTGCTTCTGTTATGATTCTTCAGGTTCCATCTCTCTCATAATTTTTACGTGTCCTTTTTCCAATTTTGGAAGTTTGTTTGGTCTTGTTCCATCCATCAGAATAAACATCTTTTATTTGTTCCCCTTCAAATGGCCTGGATAATCTCATTTTCTGTATGAAAGACCGCAATTTTGATAGGTTTGTTTTCCTTTCTAGAGTTCCGTGGACCCTTTACTGGCAGCAGAGGCATTGTTGTGTGGAGTAGTGGTTAGGAGAATTACCAGATCAAGATTTATACGTCACTTGTACAAGTAAGTCTCCTTACAGAGCGGAATTGTCCCATCCAATCATCCATTACCAAATTTGCTCCTAGCTCCTGAATAAAGTACTATAGATATATTAATGTTATTACTTGGGGGGTTAAATAAAGGCTTCATTAAACTAGAAGAGAGCTATAGTTTACCTAGGTTCTTCAAAATAAATCAAATGTGCGTCAGACACCTGACAGTTGGATGTGTGTCTCATACTATTAATCAGACATTTTTTATATATTTGTATTTGACACTATTACATGTATATATTATTGTATAATTGTTATAAAAAGAGTAAAAGGCATTCTCGACAAAACATGTTACATATAATTCCAACTACACCTCTACTTGACACCTGTATCCGAGTCCATATAAGGCCCAGTGGGCATCGGCCTCAATTTGATCTAGAATACATAGAAGAGCAGTAACGGACTAATCTCTACAATAGGGTTGTCATGGTTGTGAGAGAAGAAGAAATTTTGGATTACTGTGTGTAGGAATTTATGCAGAACAATCAAGCACAGTCACAGATATCAGATTCCAGGTTCATCGCCTTCGAAAGATTCTTATGATGAATATGTACACAATATTTGGAAGCCCAACAACTCTGGCTTCCTGAAGCCAAGATCCAGACACTTCACAAAGGTTCCTTCCAATAGTCCCATCCAAGGTACGCTTCTTGTCTGTGATTCGTCTTCTGAGTTCAAGAATTTGTTTGGCTTACTTTCACATTTGCTATGAATCCCTCAGGCCTAATCAGGACACCACCAAGTCAACTGTCAGATTCAGAGACTCACTATTCTAGCTTCCATATGACCCCTGAACGAAGAAAATTCTCAAAGGATGAATGGGAAAAATTCACCAAGGACTCCACCAAGAAAGCACTTGAGGAACTTGTTTCGTCTCCTGATTTCAGTAAGTGGGCTGTTATTAATGCTGAAAGAATAACCTTGAGTCCTAAAAAAGACACTCCTGATCAGCCTTTTAAGCGGATTCCTTGGTTTTGAGCATTTAACGCGGTTTTATCTAATTCAACAGTTTTTCACGGTTTAGATCAGCTTTTGAAATATTGCTCAACGCAGATCATGTGTGGGAATGAGAATGGATGGATTGTTGTAAAATAGTTAGCACCGGCAAGGGACATGATTAGCGTCATTTAACCCCTTAAAAACTTGGATTTATTTTAGAAGGTCGACCATTTTAGTAACTTAGAAGGCATATGTAATGTACAAGTACATCGATAACCATTTGATTGAGGTTTTAGGATTGTATGTTTTCTACTTGTGTCATGTGGCTGGCTATACGGGCCTAGAAAAATTGTTCATTATTATTGTCTCGATTTGAAATATGTAGACAAGATTTATTCCGTATGTGACTTGCAAAATACTAATTTTAAATCTAAACCATACATTTTATTTTTGTGGTAAAATTCTGATCAAGTTTTCTTGGTACCTAGAATTAATAGTGGCTGATATGTGTTGATAAGTAATTAAGCTATGGTGCTTGAAAAGTTTCGAAAAATTGCCACATCAGCTTATGGGAATTTCATATTACTGAAGAATATGAACTATTTAAGAATTAAAACGGTAAGTGGGTTCTAAATAGTTAAAATTGTATTACTTTTTTCCATAAAGAATTTTAAATAAATCAAATAGTTGAATAATGTTGACATGTGAATTTTATTCCCAATAATATTATTCTTGATACTGAATTTCCATTCTTTCTCGCTAATTGGACAACTCGATGCGGGTATGGTTTATAGAGGTAGTTTGATGCAGGTTATTTGAGTTGTTTAATTTGCACTAGTGTACAATTAAAATAAAACAAGGTTGTTTCTAACAAGCCTCTTATTGAATTCAAAAAAAAAAATAAAATAAATAAATAAATAAATAAATTAATAGAATACTATACGTATTTTATTAAATTTAAAATAACTTTGTTGAATTTGATATTTATTTATTTATTTTAATTAAAGCACTTTTTAACGTTTGCACCTATTTTCAAAATAATTCTTAGTTCAATTCCGATACTCAACAATGTCTCAATCATACTGGTTAACATTTACCTTAAAACTATGCTTTGCATTTAATTTCAAATGGAATAATTAGTCATCAAAAGAAATGGGAAGGTTACCCAAATCATTTACATATTACATAATAACCCCAACTTTATTGGCTTTTATTTTATTTCTTAAATTTTTTTTTATGGTAAACAAGTGGCATTAATTTTATGTACACATAGACAACATTTTGTTTTGTTTTTTGTTGTTTCTTTTTTATAATATAAATGTCATAAAAGTGACCTTATAATTTATGTAAATTATATAAATCAATAAAATGCCACCAAACGGTTGTTTAATCAATTTTACATCATGATTCTAAAGCATGTAAGATAGGTAGACTCTGTATTTTGCCTAATCACTTTATCTAGCATTTATTCTAACAACATTCTATCTTTTTAGTAGCATGTCATGTAAGCACTTTGATATGACATTTGCACAACAACAACATTTATTTATTTTTTTTAAATGAGTAACTTTGAATAAAACTTGAGGGGCCATTGTAAAAATTTCTAATCACCTAAGACTGTCAATCTCCATTTATAAAATATATAAAATAAACAAAGATTAATGGGTTGGAACATATTAGAAACAGAGATGGAGCAAGCAACACACAATGGCAAGGAGACATTTTTACTTAGCATTAGACATTAACTACATATATAGTGTTGAAATAAAAACACCCAAATTATCACTTCCGATAGAAAGTCTATTTCCTAGCAAAAATGCTTAATATGTCTTTTTTATTTATTTATTCAAATGAAATGAGAACAAAGTTTCGAGTTTTAGTAGAAACAAACAAGTAAACAGGGGGAATCAGACCCTCCTTAAGCTAGCAAAAGCCATGTCTGCAATTAGAAAGGAAAAGATAGAGCTTGATGGGTCATCTAAGAAAACCAGGTGCTCTATTTGGTTGACTCCAATGTTGGCAAGTGCATCTGCACATTGGTTTGCTTCTCTTGGAATATATTGAATGCTGCAGTTGCATCTTCTCAGCATAAAATTTGCATCTTCAATTAGTGCTTTGTATGGGGATGAACTTTCAGCTCCATCTTGGATTCGCTTCTGAGAGGGTAATTTATAAATAAATTGGGCCGAGCTAAGTAACAGGCTTCTTTGGAAGTTGGGCCGCACGGCGGACCGAGGTAGGAGCTGCTGTAGCTCGGTCTATAAACTAATGAGCTTGGGCTAGGTGAAGTTCGTGCCGAGCTATGGGCCGAAGTGTTTGTGCTTTACAAATTGGACCTGGCCTTGTTAGCTCGGTCGGATATTGCGGCAGATAGCTCAGTCTAAACAGAACCAAGGTATAAGCAAACAAGGGTTGAGCTAGGTGTTGCATATAAAGGCAGCGGATTTAGTATGACAAAGGGCTAGTGTTAGCTCGGTTATATAGCTATTCAACCGTGGTAAAACCATCTCACTTGGTTTAAGTAGTGAGGAGGGTGTTGAAAGATAAGCATTATCTTTCAAGAGTGTGATTCCTAGGAGAACTCTGCATGGAGAAATAAGAGTCCTACTAGGATTGTGCTAGGCAAAAACTATAAAAGCTCACAACAGAACCTATGCACAGGTATCACAACTTTGATTCTCGAATACACAGAGCTTTTGTCTATTTGTCTATTTTGCTGACTTAGGCATCGGAGAGGTATCCGGCACACACCCGCCGACTAGCTCACGTTTGTGTTTTAAGGGAGTAAAGCGACGACGTTTGGAGGAGTGCAGACTTGGTCAACAGGATTATACAAGAACATTATTCTGCGCTGGTACAATTGGTTCCGTTTGTGGGAAGACACAAAGAACAAAACCTTTTGATCGAGTTTTCCTCTTTAGTTGAAACCAATGGCGCACAATAAGGATTTGCCGCAATCTGCTATCGACGGACAAACCCCAGAGGAGGGTGGGAGGTACGAAGGTTTACCTTCTATCTCACCCATGGCGGATTTAGAACCCCAGCGATAGAACCCCCAGAGGGATGCAAGGGGAAGACAGGGCAGCAGCCCCCGTCGCTCTCAAAGTCCTGAAAGACAGAGGCGGAGGTTGAACCCCCAAGTTTTGGAGGATCGCGTTAGGGAACAAGACGAGTTAATTAGGAAGATGGCAGCAGACATGGAGTCAATAGCAGAGAGTATGAGCCTTAGAACAGGCGACACTCAGTCGAGGACCTCCAGGACTCGTTACTCCAGGTTTGAGAGAACGAGAACTGAGAGGTTGTGTATTGAGGGAAGCACCTATCGGCCCTCGCACACGCACCAGACGACATCTAGGCAAATGGAGTTGCCTAGATCATCTGACTTGCGAATAGTACTTGACGAAAGGGCTCGATGGAAGGAAGACACCAGGGCTCGCGACCCACGCAGAGTCTCAACACTACATCGACTGGCCCCCAGAACACATGGGAGTGTCGAAGTAGGGATGCAAATGCCTCGCCTTCCTTACGAACCAGCGGATAAGGTATTAGCAAGGCTACAGAGCTCGCCGTTCGTTCCGGCAATAGAGAACGCACCACTACCTTCAGGCTTCCACCTTTCCAAATTTACTACTTATGAGGGGAAAACGGACCCCTACTCGCACTTTCGCCACTTTCGCCAGGTTATGGCAGTGTACCGGCGGAATGAGGCCTTGATGTGTATCCTGTTCCCATCCAACCTTGGCGACCTAGGTCTAACCTGGTTCGAAAGGCTACCAGAAGGCAGCATCGCCTCTTGGGCACAGTTGGCAGAGGCATTCGTGACTAGGTTCAGAACGAACACTAAGATACCAATGGAGATCGATCAGCTACTCTCTATTGACATGGGCGACAAGGAGACGTTGAGATCCTACAACAGTCGATATTGGGAGACTTTCAACCAGATAGGAGATTGCCCCACAAATCTCACCATCACGTAATACAAAAGGGGTCTACTAGTCGGAAACAAGTTGAGGGACTCAATTACTATGATGTCACCCCTCACGATGGAGGCCCTAATGGAGAGTGTACACCAATATATCCGCGTGGAGGAAGATAGCGCCTGGGCTAAAGCAAAATCTGGCTCAACAATAATGCCAGACAAAAAGACTGCAGCAAAAGTCAACATGGTAGAACAACCAAACAGGAATAGGCCAGGCAGACGAGCCAACATGGAGGACCTAGAAAAAAGGAGGTTAAGAGTTCGCACTGCCATCACCACCGTGTTCAATAAACCCATCTACCGAATTCTCAGCGAGATAAAAAATGAACCCTTCGTTCGGCGGCTAGCCAAGTTGGGAGTAGCACAAAAGGGTTACGATGAGAGGTCTCGCTGCACCTTCCATGACGAGAAGGGGCACCTAATTGAAAACTGCACACTCCTGAGGCAACATCTGGAAGAATTAGTAGCTGCTGGTCACCTAGACCAGTATATTGAGGGGGGAACACAGCCAGCCCCCCAGGACCTCAACGGGCCAAACGGGATGCCGGTGGACGGATCACCCCAAGGCGTAATCAATGTTATTCATGGCATCATAGAACCTGGGCGGGTATGTGAACTCAGGGGAATGACAAAGAAGGCAGAACACCTGAAGGAGGTACTAAGTGCACAACCCGCTATCAAAAAGGGCAAAACAGAGGCCACCAACGTCATATCCATCTCAGACAAAGATCTAGCAAGGCTACATTGCCCTCACAATGACGCACTGGTGGTTACTTTGCGCGTCAAGAATTATGATATCAAACGGATTCTGATTGACCAAGGAGGTTCATGCGAGATAATGTATTATGAAACCTTCAAATAGCTGAAGCTAGAGGACAAAGAGTTGGCCCCTGCAACATCCCCCCTAGTTGGCTTTAACTCAATGCCAGAATGGCCAGTAGGCAAGATAATCCTCCCAGTCAAAGCTGGGACCATGACTAAACAAGTGGAATTTTGGGTATTGAAGGTCCCTTTCACTTATAAAATAATCTTGGGAAGAACATGGATGCATGCCATGCGATCGGTAGCGTCAACCTACCATTAAGCACTATGGTTCCCCAACAAAGCCGGAGTAATTGAAGAGGTCTTGGGAGACCAAATCATGTCAAAACAGTGCTTCATCACAGTAAACGGCAGCCGGACTGCAAAAGGATATGTGTAGATGGTAGAAGAGCCAGAGAGCAATCAACTATTTGCGGATGTTGGCAAGGCAGCAGAACAGAAGGCAGTGGAGGACTTGGTTGAGGTAAGGGTGGATGAAAAGAACCAGAAAGGTTCTTTTTTCTAGGCTCGTCTTTGCCCAGCACTGAGAGAACTGAGTTAATGGAATTCTTAATCTCAAATATCAAAGTGTTTGCCTGGATGCCATATGACATGCCTGGCATAGACCCTAGCTTCATCTGCCACCAACTTAATGTCCACCTAAACGTCAGACCAATCATACAGCGCACTCGCAGATCAGCACTCCACCACGCGGAGATAGTGGCGGAGGAAGTGGGAAACCTGTTAGAGGTAGGAGCCATCAGAGAAGTACATTATCCCAGGTAGATATCCAATACTGTAGTAGTGCCAAAGAAGAATAAAAAATGGGGTGTTTGCGTGGACTACAAAACAGTCAGCAAGGCATGCCCAAAGGATAGCTTTCCTTTACCCAAGATAGACCAACTGGTAAACTTGACGACAGGGCACAATCGGCTTAGCTTCCTTGATGCATATAGAGGTTACCAGCAAATCGCTATGTATGAGCCAGACCAGGAGGTCACATCCTTTACAATGCCCAGAGGATTGTATTGTTACAAGGTCATGCCCTTTGGCCTAAAAAATGCAGGGGCCACATTCCAACAGATGGTCACCAAAATGTTTGAACCATTGTTAGGCAAAACAATGGAGGCTTACATAGATGACATGGTGGTCAAAAGCAAGGATGAGAAAGACCATCTCAAGGACCTAGACGAAATGTTCCAAATCCTAAAGAAGAACAAATTGTGTCTAAATGCATCTAAATGTGCGTTCGGCGTAGGATCAGGCAAATTCCTAGGCTTCCTGGTGACCAACCGAGGTATAGAAGCAGACCCCTCTCAAATCAAGGAAATCCAGAATCTAGAGAGGCCCAACACAGTAAAAGAGGTACAGTATCTCACTGGCCTAGCTGCCGCACTCAACCGGTTCATAAGTCGGTCATCAGACAGATGTCGACCATTCTTCCAAGCGTTGAAGGCCAAATTTGAGTGGGATAAAGAATGCGATCGTGCCCTAGAAAGCTTGAAAGACTACATGACTTCTCCTCCATTGCTAGTAACCCCAGTACCTGGAGAAGAACTCTTTTTGTACTTGGCAGTTTCACAACATGTGGTCAGCGCAGCGTTGGTCAGAGCGGAAGGGATCCAACACCTGCCTATCTTTTATGTCAACAAGACCTTGCTGGGGGCAGAAACTAGGTACCTACCATTGGAAAAGCTGGCCTTAGCCTTGATGATGGCCTCAAGGAAGTTATCACATTACTTCTACGCCCACACCATAATCGTCCTGATAGCTTTTCCCTTAAAAGCCTTGTTTGAGAAGGCGGACTTTTCTGGACGAATCTTGAAATGGGCGGTGGAATTGGGACAGTTCGACATCAAGTTTCAACCCAGAACCACAATAAAAGCCCAAGTTCTGACAGACTTTGTGGCTAAGTTCACCCCAGGAAGCCATCACATCTGCCCCGTTGACTTAACTGATACAACCGAAAAGGGGATAAAAAGTGTCGCAGGAATTGCGCAGCCCTTCAAACAAGACGCCCAGCTACATCCCAAGTCATACCGGATTGAAGAAAGGAAGGAAGAGGTAAACCATGCTATACCCAGCAAAGACTCATCAACAAGTAAAAACTTGGTACAGTCAGAGAGTGAAGAGTAAACACCAACAGTAGGTATGGACTTGGAAGAAAACATTAGCAACGTTCATGACCCCAAGACATCATCCGACCCCTCCACTTGTTGGAAGCTATTCATTGGAGAGATGTGGAAGCTCTTCATGGATGGAGCATCCAATAGGCATGGTGCAGGGCTTGGCATAGTTCTCATCTCACCAAATGGCCTGATAGTGGAACAAGCTGTCAACCTTGGCTTCCCAGCATCAAACAATGAAGCAGAGTACAAAGCACTTCTAGCAGGCCTAAAATCAGCACTCTTCATGAAGGCAACCGAGCTAATGGTTTACAGTGACTCCTAGCTGGTAGTAAACCAGATTTCAGGCGATTACGAGGCAAAAGATGAGAGGATGGCTAAGTACCAAGAGTTAGTCAGAAAGGAGATCATGAAGTTCGAAGTAGTGCGAATAGAGCAGATCGGCCGAGACGAAAACAATAGAGCAGACGAACTGACAGGTTTTACCTCCATGGCAGATACATCTATCCCACATCCATTACTGATTGACTTCTTACCCATACCAAGCATTGAAGAACCCGAAGTAACAGAGGTATGCTGTGCCGAACTAGGCCCTTCATGGATGGATCCCATTATTGCATTCTTAAAAAACGGCATCTTGCTTGAAGAAAAGTAAGAGGCCAACAAGATCAGAGCAAAGTCGTAGTGATTTTGGCTCTCCCTATCATTGGCGTTATACAAAAAATCCTTCATAGGATCTTACTTGAAATGTGTCAATCCTAGCAAGGTTGAGGCATTCTTGTTCGAGATATACGAAGGCGTATGTGGAAGCCACCAAGGGTATTGGTGGCCTTACATGCAAGCAGATTCAGAGAAGTATGTCAAGAAGTGCGAGAAATGTCAAAAGTTTGCACACCAAATACATCAACCAACCAGAAAGCTTCTACCATTAACTAGCCCATGGCCCTTTACAATGTGGGGCTTGGGCATAGTAGGATCACTTCTAACAGCACCTGGCAACAAAAAGTTCTTTCTCGCAGCAACAGATTACTTCACGAAGTGGGTAGAGGCTGAAGCACTCGCATCAATAAAGGAGAAAGATGTTAATAAATTCGTATGGCAGAATATCATAACCCGATACGGCATACCAAAGCTCTAATATCTGATAATGGCACACAGTTCGACAACAAGATCTTCAGGGGCTTCTACAAGGAATACAAGGTAGAATTCTACAACTCTACACCAGCATACCCTCAAGCAAATGGCTAGGCAGAAGCATAAAACAAAGTTGTCTTGGATGGTTTGAAGAAAAGGTTAGAAAGAGCAAAAGGCAAGTGGGCTGAGGAGCTTCCTCATGTTCTATGGGCTTACCGCACCACGCCTCGGCGGTCAACTGGTGAAACGCCTTTTTCTTTGGCCTATGGCATGGAGGTAGTAATTCCACTGGAAGTAGGCCTCCCTACCATTAGAAGTGAAAATTTTGACCCAGACTTGAATAGAGAAGCCATAACCTTGGAACTTGACCTTGCAGAAGAGAGAAGAAAAAGAGCACTGGTTCACATTGCCTCATACTAGCAAGAGTTATCCAGAAAATATAACAAGATGGTACATCCGAGGCAATTCAAGATTGGAGATTGGGTGCTGCGCAAAGTAATAGGAAACACTCTGGTATTCGGAGATGGCAAGTTAGGGCCTAATTAGGAAGGACCATATAAAGTGGTTGGTTTAGCAGCAAAAAGGGCATATCACTTGGAAGATGAAGACAACAAGGCTGTACCCAGGCCATGGAACACTGCCAATCTCAAATTATTTTATTTTTAGCTTTCCTTTAAATACTTGTAATTTTTTCTTTCTCCAATAAAACAAGTAGTTTCTCTTTCAGCATAAAACCTTCCCACTGTAAAACAAGTAGTTTCTCTTTCCATTGTAAAGTTGTTCTTAGACAGTATTAGCTAGGGGCAATAGCAGAGTGGTTGGCTGGAATAACCAACTTTGAGTACTCTTCAGTCGAGATAAAGATCTAGAGTGAAAGAGTGGTTGGCTGGAATAACCAACTTTGAATACTCTTGAGCTGAGATAAGGATCTAGACTGAAGAGTGGTTGGCTGGACTAACCAACTTTGAGTACTCTTCAGCAGGATAACGATCTAGGCTGAAGAGTGGTTGGCTGGAATAACCAACTTTGAGTACTCTTCAGCCAGGATAAGGATCTAGGCTGAAGAGTGATTGGTTGAAAAAACCAACTTTGAGTACTCTTCAGCCAGGATAAGGATCCAGGCTAAAGAGTGGTTGGCTAAAATAACTAACTTTGAGTACTCTTCAGCCAGGATAAGGATCTAGGCTGAAAAGAGGTTGGTTGGAATAACCAACTTTGAGTACTCTTCAGCCGAGATAAGGATCTAGGCTGAAGAGCGGTTGGCTGGAATAACCAACTTTGAGTACTCTTCAGCCAGGATAAGGATCTAGGCTGAAGAGAGGTTGGCTAGAATAACTAACTTTGAGTACTTTTTAGCCGAGATAAGGATCTAGGATAAAGAGTGGTTGGTTGGAATAACCAACTTTGAGTACTCTTCAGCTAGGATAAGGATCTAGGTTGAAGAGAGGTTGGCTAGAATAATCAACTTTGAGTACTCTTCAGCCGAGATAAGGATCTAGGCTGAAGAGTGGTTGGTTAGAATAACCAACTTTGAGTACTCTTCAGCTGAGATAAAGATCTAGGCTGAAGAGAGGTTGGCTGGAATAACCAACCTCGAGTACTCTTCAGCCGAGATAAGGATCTAGGCTGAAGAGTGGTTAGTTGGAATAACCAACTTTGAGTACTCTTCAGTCGATATAAAGATCTAGGCTGAAGAGTGGTTGGCTGGAATAACCAACCTTGAGTACTTTTCAGTCGAGATAAGGATCTAGGCTGAAGAGACTTGGCAAGTATGACCAAACAGATTACAAGACAAAGCATAACCGAACAAAAAGATGAAGAAATTGAAGATTTCATTTCAAAGTGCATTACAAAATGTGGGGCTATGGCCTGGTTACAAACTTTTTTGATAACAGAAAAAAAGAGAAAAAGAAAAATCAGGAGAAAAGATCTTCCAAATCGGCGTCCAAATCAACACGGGCTTCACCCAAAGGTAGCTCGGTTGTGGCAAGCGCACCTTGGTTGAGCTCGATCGAAGGCACCACATTAGTCACAACAGGCGAAGGTGGGATGAAGTCCACTGGAGTGGGAGAGATAGACTGACGACCGAGCTGGCTGTTGTTTTCGGGAGCAGGGTCCTTGTCCTCCTCCCCTTCTTAAAGAAACTTTTGTTGGACTGCGTTCGCATAGCCCGCCATACAGGTTGAAATGAAGTGGGGTGGAGGGTTCTAGAAGACCTCGGTTTCTTCGCCATAACCGAGCTTCATCACAGCCGTCTTCCATCCGCATTTGAAGAATATGTCTTTTGCAGCTTCATATTGCACGATGTAAGTGGCCTCGCATTCCTTATAGCCCCTATCTTGAGCGTCCTCTATTTTCTTGTTTAGTTTGGCGATCTCGGCATCTTTCTTTTTCTTGAGCTTGGCCAGCTCGCACAGATACTTCAGATTCGATCTCGGTCATTTTTTCCTTTGCTTCTTTCAGCTTGGCTGTTTTGGTATTGACGTCTGCTACGGCCAACCGAGCTGTCTTATGCAGCTCCAGCATGTGCTTATGAGCAACGTGGTTGTTTTGCATGGCCTACAAAAAGGAAGTGAGATCAGGACAAAAACCGAGCAAACTATTGGGAAAAATGGAAATGGAGAAACAAATAGAGTTGAGCACTTACCAGCACCATCAACTTAGTAGCCGATCGGATGGCCTTGAGCTCAGTAAGATGGTCGTGGTGTTCCATGTCAGGTGGCAGACATACGCTCTTGGCCAAATTGAAAGCAAGTGTGTGGTCTTTATCAGCCACCACTGAGTCTGTGTTCGTGATGGCTCGGTTCTTGTAGGTTATTTTTGTAACCCACTCTGAGGAGCTAGCCCAGTCAGAATGCGCAGGTTCTGGGCACGGCTGCGGGGGTGGAGGGAGCACTGTGTCATTTTCATCCACGAGGTGTTGTGGCTCGGTCAATGAAGTACGAGCACGCTTGTTCGGTCGGGATGACGAGGCTCGGGCCGTTGGAAGGGCTACCACTACCTCGTTTGTTTGGCTGGCTTGTGGTACCTCGGTTTGAGCTTGACCAGCTTGATTTGTTTCGGTAATTAGGGCTCGCACAGCTCGGCGCTTCGTCATCTCTTGTTCTTCGGTTAGTGGAATAAGGTTGAATTGTGGAAGGGTTGGATCTGGTTCAGGTGAAGGTTCCAAAAGGAAATCTGTTGCCCTGGTCTTCCTTTTGTTGTTGTATCTGTATGTCGGCTCAAAATTGAGTAGCTCGGCCCAACCTCTATCGCGGTACCGAAGCGCAGCACGGAGTGCGTCTAAGTTGGGGTGTTGGTACTGCGACTTTAGTTGGTTCAAATCTGTAAAAAGAAACAGGCAAACAGTTAGCACGGTGCAAAACTTATACACAATAAAAAGTAAAGAACGCACATGCTAAGCCGAGGTATTCATACCGGCTACTCCTTTTTTCCAGTTTATTCCGTATCCCGGATTAGGGCTTCCTAGTCTTCAAAGTTACCAGAAACCCAGAAAAAGTCGACATCGTTCAAGTCCTTATCCGGCGTGTTTTTTATTATTTTCTCTTGGCGGCGTCTTATTCTTAAATAGTATACCCAGCCGTCATCGTTCTGGCCAAGTGAGTATTGGTGAAATAGCTCGGCTAAACCGAGGTTGAGGCCAAGCCGGCGATTTAGCTCGGCGATGCCATTTATTATCTTGTAAGAATTGGTGCTAAGTTGGGTTGGGCATATTCTAGTTTGCCTAAGGAATTCACAAAGAACTGGTTGGACTGGAAATCGGAGACCTACTTCAACAATGGACAATACGGTAAATGGAATGAAACCTTGTTTTCCCCAGGGCGTGGTATCTAGTTCGGCTAGGGAAAGGTGGACATCGTTTGGAATTTGGCAATCCTTTCGGAACTTGGCTATGGCCCCTGAAGAGTTTACTAAAAATCGATATTTCCCCATGTGGACTTAAAATTATGTAAAAAATAACTCGGAGTACTAGCTCAGTGTTGAGATGACGTTGAGTATCTCGGTTGAGCGTACAAAGGAGTGCCTGGCCAACCTAGTCAGAGTCTGCAAAGTGAAGATGAAAAATGTTAAGCCCAGATCGTGGGACCGTGCTAAGTATAAAGGCAAAATAAATATACCCCTAGTTCGGCTACGTGGGATGCGACCCGTTTTTAGTCCGGATGGAACAAAAGTCTTTAGCTCGGCTAAATGTGAAAGAAGGTTCTTAGACCGGTTGTAACGTAAGGCGAGGCGTGAAAATTTTAGTTCGGTTATTGGGTGGAGTTCCCTAGTTCGATGGTGTTTAAGCCTAAAAGTTGCCTAAACAGGTTTTTAGCTTGGTTACAGCACGATTTTAGATTCAAACTTCATATTTCTTGAATCCAAACATTGTGTTCTTGAGCTTGAGCCTAAGGTTTGGGGTTTATAGCATTTGCTCTATACTATGGTGGATATCTAACGTATATAAACACATGTATGTGGGGATTGAATATCAAAAATGAAGAAATAGTTGAAAAAGAAACAACATAAAGAAGTATTAGCAAAACTTACGAGTGTAAAGTCGTAAAGAAACAGTAACCAATGGAGATGAAAGCGTAAGTATGGAGCATCGAAATGCACAAGTTCTCAGAGAGTAAAGGAAAGAAGATGAACAATAGGAGTGTTTTTCAAAAATGGGGGTTCTTTTGTATAAAGCATGTGAAAAGGACGGGACTGTTCAAATTTTCGGAGTACAAGGGCGGCGGCAACAGTTGTACTTGACCAGTGGGAGCCAGCCACGTGTCCACACGAATAGGAAACGATTTAGATGTGCAGAGTGAAAGGACGTTTATGAACCGGACTAATCGGTAGCCCGGTAGGGGTTGACCTTGGTTGGCTTGAATGTTTTTAGCTCGGCTAGAGAAGGGTAATCCCAAATCATGCTGCGCAAATGGAGGTAATTTATAAATAAATTGGGCCAAGCTAAGTAACAGGCTTCTTTGGAAGTTGGGCCGCACGGCGGACCGAGGTAAGAGCTGCTATAGCTCGGTCTATAAACTAACGAGGTTCGGCCAGGTGAAGTTCGTGTCGAGCAATGGGCCAAGGTGTTTGTGCTTTACAAATTGGAACTAGCCTTGTTACCTCGGTCGGATATTGCGGCAGATAGCTCGGTCTAAACAGAACCAAGGTATAAGCAAACAAGGGCCGAGCTAGGTATTGCATATGAAGGCAGCGGATTTAATATGACAAAGGCTAGTGTTAGCTCGGCTATATAGCTATTCAACCATGGTAAAACCATCTCACTTGGTTTAAGTAGTGAGGAGGGTGTTGAAAGATAAGCATTATCTTTCAGGAGTGTGATTCCTAGGAGAACTCTGCATGGAGAAATAAGAGTCCTACTAGGATTGTGCTAGGCAAAAACTATAAAAGCTCACAACAAAACCTATGCACAGGTATCACAACTTTGATTCTCGAATACATAGAGCTTTTGTCTATTTGTCTATTTTGCTGACTTAGGCATCGGAGAGGTATTCGGCATACACCCGCCGGCTAGCTCACGTTTGTGTTTTTAGGGAGTAAAGCGACGACGTTTGGAGGAGTGCAGACTTGGTCAATAGGATTATACAAGAACATTATTCTGCGCTCGTACAACTTCATTGCTAGCTGGGAATCTATCTCTATTTCTATGTTGGCCATTCTTTTTTGCATGATGACTGTTAGACCTCTGTATAGCCCCTAAAGTTCAGCTTCTAAGCTTGTGCAGCTTAATATATCCATTTTGCCTATTATGGTAGAGTTGCTCTAATGGGATTAAGACTCCAATAAGCATTACACAATGGCTGGAAAGCATTTTTTACCTAGTATTGGATGTTAACTACATATGAAGTGTTAAACATAAAAATAGACAAATTATCACTTCTAATAGAATGCCTATTTACTAGCAAAAATGCCTAATATGTCCATTTTGCCTCTTATGGTAGAGTTAGCTTCAATAAGCATTGCACACTATATGCTTCTTCTCTTGGGTGTTTTGCAGGTTTATTACATGTTTTTCTCTTAAATTATCGTCAAATTATTTATTTAGTCCTTAAACTATCGATGGAATTTGCTTAATTCCTAAAATATATAAATCAAAATCTATTTAGTTCCTAAATTATCAATTGAATCTATTAAGTTATTAAAATATTTAATTCAAACATATTTAGTCTCTTATTTGTTTACTATACAAAACTGGAAAAAAAAAAAAAAACAGAAGAGAAATGATGGAAGAGTGTCATCAATGTTTAATTATTATAGATACTATCATTTTTTTTTTTTGAGTTTTGTTTTAAAAAAAAAGAGTAAATTTGTATTTGATTCGGTAAAAATTTTAACTCGTTTTTTGTGTGTGTGTGGGGTTGGGGTTTGAGTGGTGCTACATGCACCAATTAGTGTACTAACTAGTGTATCAATACTAGTTATGACATTATTATTGACCCCACTCATTATAGAAATTACAAATACCAAAAATATCTTAAATTATGTCACATTATCAATTGGTGCACTAGTTAGTGCACAAATTAGTGCATATGGCATTAATCTTGGAGTTTAGGGTGATTTCATGTCATTTAATTCTTCTTACCAAACAAATCCTGATTAGGGTTGCTTACCAGTGAAGGCATATTTAATGAATGTAACGCCCTCAAAATAATACATATAAACCCACATTCTTGACATGCATAGACATAAAAGAATATAGCATATTTCCATTTATCAAAGTATTAAATACAAAAGCATTACATGTTGACATCAAAAGTAAATGCCCTACGGGTTTACAGCTTTTCAAGTCAACACTTGGGTACAACAAAAGAAGAGTTCTAACTCTTTATACAAAATAAGCCATTGGCTTGATTTACATGTAATACAAAAAGAAAACAACAAAAGAGTCATTCAGTCTCTAAGACTCCCAAGCTACGTCATTGGAGGTGGCATACCATCTGTACCTGAAAATGATGTCCCATAAAGGGTGAGCTAAAGCCCAGTAGAAATATATTAAACCAATTATGAGAAATAACTAAAACATTAGCATTCGATAAAAGGTTAACACTTGTAAATCAACTTACAACACTTCCTAATTTCATGACAAATACATTTGTGTTTCATTCCACTTTCATTTACTTATCCAATTAAAATCATAAACATGGCTCATTATCTAGACAAACTGTTTACATGAGAGTACAACTCATATTAAAACACTTCCATTATCCACAATTCAAATGAGACTACAACTCATATTAAAACACTTCAATACTTCAATTATCTACGTTATGCAAACGCAATTGGGATTTCGGGACTTTCACCCTGGACACTCCGGCCAACTTAGTTATCAATGGAGTCCATCCCCTATCTCCTCCCAAACAGGTTTGAGAGTATATCCCCTATCTCCTCTCAAACCATGGAGTACATCCCCTATCTCCTTCCAAACAATATACATATACAATGTATTTAAACACTTATCATATACAATGATCAATCAATACACATATTCGATGTATTATTTCAACTGTCATATTCAATGACATATTCCAGGTGATTAGTTTCAGTTTTCCCTAATCAACATACAATGTCTACAACAATCAAGACTATCCTCCACCGATAGCCCAAAGCAGTTATCTCTAAACATATATTAAATTTATCAAACGGATAAAATATCAACATTTTTATAGGTGAGTGATTAACTAATCCAACTACACCATTCAATCCCATAATTTCCCAATTTCATCATTTTCAACTCAATTTCACCATTTCTCAAATTAATTATTCAATGTAACTAGGGCATTTTTCTCCCTTTTTCAAATATCGATCCTAAGACCAAATTCCACCAATTTGACTCACAAACCCCCATTCCCAAGGCCTTATATGCACATGGAGCTTTAAAACACAAAATCCCCTTTTTATAATTTTAACACAAGCCCCACTTTTATTCCAAAATTTCCATAATTCACCAATTAATCAAAATGACTAAAATTTATGTCAAAATCCATAAGAAGGAGTAGGGTATCCCTACCTCAAATTAAGAGACTCAAAGGGAAAGGTGACGAAACTCAAGATGCTCCAAATCCAAAGATTTTCGGATCAAAACGAAGGCCACGCCAAGCTCCACACTTTTTACAAAGGAATTAGGGTAGGAGACCACTAGAACTAGATGAATTTTTATAGAGAAGGTATGTAGAGAGAGAGGGAGCATCCGATCTAGGGTTTGTGTTAAAGAGATGATGAAAAAGTGAAGAAGAAGCTGCTGTTGCGAACTGATATATTCGAAGGAGTGGTCGCTCGAGCGACCAGACACAAAGAAACCTCGCTCGAGCGCAGAAAGCCTCGCTCGAGCCAATAACACGAATCTTCAGGTCTGCAACCTAGAAGCACGCTCGAGTGAAGAAAATCTCGATCGAGCGAAGAAACCCAAAACATAGTCCTCGCTCGCTCGAGCCAAGAAACACAACCTTCAGGTCCAAAACTTGACGCAGACGCACGCTCGAGCGAAGAAACCCTGGCTCGAGCGAAGGAACTAAAACACAGAGCTCGCTCGAGCGACAAAAGCCTCGCTCGAGCGAAGACACCAAAGACTGGGCAGTATCCATTTGTTTCAAAACACACCCAACCTGTTACAAACCTGCCCAACACATCCTAAAACTCAAATACAAGGAATTAAAGGACGAAAATGAAACCTATACAACAACAAACATCTACGGAACCGAGTCCGGGATACAATAACCAATGGAGGGAAAACTGGGATCGCTATAGTGAAGGCATAAACCAATGAAAGCATATTGATCGAATCTATTAAATTATTAAAATAATTAATTCAAATATATTTAGTCTCTTATTTGTTTATTATAGAAAATTGAAAAAAAAAAGATGGAAAAATGTCGTCAATGTTTAATTATAATAGATATCATTTTATTTTTTTTTAGTTTTGTTCCAAAAAAAAAAAAATTGTATTTAATTTGTAAAAATTTTAACCTAGTTTTTGTGTGCGTGCGTGCGTGCATGCGCACCGATGGCGGGTTGGGGGTTAGGGTGATTTCATGTTATTTAATTCCACTGACCAAACCAATCTTGATTAGTGTTGCTTACCTGTGAAGGCATATTTAATGACAAATGCGTTAAATGATTATTAATGCTCTTAAAACTATCATTAAAAATTGTATTTATTTGTTGTTAATTGTCCCAAAAAAAAAAAATAATAATGACTCATCTTTTTCCCCAGGGATGGAAGGATTATACATCAATTACTTGTAAAAATTCATTTTAATGGTAAGTAAACAAAATACAATTCCTTGCAGTAGAAAATTTGAATCATAAGTTGGCATATACTGAAACCACTTGTTAAATAAAATCAAATTACAAATATATAATATATTTTCAATTATTTGGGTGTTTGTGATGAGTTAAAATAGCCCATCACATGCTGAAATAATCAATAAAACAAAGTACTTTATCACATCACTCTATTTACTCTTTATACATCTCTTTGCAAAAAATTAAATAATTAATTAAAATAACATATTCCCAAACTGAGTATCATTATAACCAAGTGCCATCCTTGAGTCTAACAATATCACTTATATTTGACTGCTTAACTTTATTTTAGGTGATTAGTAATATGAAATTGGATAAATTACATTGACATACATTGAGATCTAGAGAAAATATAACAATTTTTATAATTTTGACATAATTAAATTGACCTTACTTTTAATAAAGTTAAAAAAAATCAAAGCTAATGAAGATGGCATGAAAATACAAAGATATACAAGATAAAATATACATATAAATATAAAAAATGATGATAACATCATTTTTTCATTTATACGACTAGTGAATTTGTGATAGAAAGAAGACCAAGTATTATATGAATTAAAACTTTAAAATATGTCAATATAATTTTGCCAAACTTATGGAATTCATTGTAATTTCATCAAATATTAGGAGAGGTTAGTGTAATTTATCCCATGAGGGATAAACTATCAATAAGTTCTAATAGTTACACTTAATTTTCATCAAGTCTTATTGAAAATAAGTTCTAGTACAATCGTCACTAAAAATACTTTTTTGTGATGATTTTTTACATGATGTTGCTAAAAATTGACAATTAGTGACTTTTTTGTTATCACGATTTTAATAAATTATCGCTAAAACTTTTAATTAGTGATATTTTTCGTGACAAATTTCTTATACTATCACCTAAATTTGAAAATTAGTAACCTTTTTTGTGATGATTTTTTTAAACTTCTGTTAAAACTTATAATTAGTGACATTTTTTATGATAAAATTTTCAAACAATTGCTGAAAATTAACAATTAGTGACATTTTTTAATAGTGTTTGATGAAAAACACTATTAACTATCATAAGACCTATTGGACAATAAATTTACTTAGTAGGACCAACACATAACTCCACCAAATTTGTAACCTATACAAAATAACCCAATAGTATAACCCAACCCGACCTGACTCGGAGCCATGACAACGTGCAGTCCGGAAAGTGTTAGTGCAAGTTCTTGGAAATCTTCCTTGTGTATCTCGCTTCCGCCTTGTCCTCATCCCATCCTCTCTCTCTCTCTCTCTATCTCCCTCTCTCTCTTTAAAAACCTTCGACTTCTCTCTTTGAACCCCAACTGCATTAAAAACCCCGACTTCTCTCAGAAAACAATGCAGTTGGGGTTCAACAATGCAGTTGGGGTTCAAAGAGAGAAGTCGAAGGTTTTTAAAGAGAGAGAGAGAGAGAGAGAGAGATGAGTTACTACAATCAGCAACAGCAGCCTCCCATCGGAGTTCCTCCTCCACAAGGTAACATCTAAACTCTAGGAGTTTGCTTATATATAAATCCTAGTTTTGTTTGATGAATTAGCTTATTAAATTTATATGTATATATATAGGTTACACTAGTCAAGGTGAAGCAAAGGACGCTTATCTGCCACCGGGCTACCAGACACGACAACCCTACCCCACTCCGGCTTAGAGCTACCCTCCTCAAGGGTACCCTCCTCAGCAGCAGTACGCCCAGCCCCCTCCCAACCAACAATCCGGGGGTGGTGCCGCCAAAGGTTGCCTTGAAGGATGGTATATATCTGATTTTATATCATGGAATCAAATTTTTGTATATATATATAGATTTTGTTTGTTTTTACTAATGAATTTTTCTAAGGGTTTTTAGGATCTCTGTGAATTTATATATACGTTGTTTTTGTTTGTTGAATTTCTTGTAACTATTACTAGATTACATGTTAGGATATTCATAAAATGGATACTCTTTGGATACCCTTGAATTGACCTATATAATCATTTTAATTTTTTAATAGAGGTGGTTCAATCACTAATCAATTTTTCCTATCGCTTGAAAGGCACACTCAAAAAATTTCAAATAATTTTTTATTGCTAAAAATAAGGTCTTATTTTGATGTTTGGCACGAAATCTTTAAAAATATATCTTGGGCTGTTATCTTTTCTAAACCTACTTATAATTTTTATTTGGTGATTATCTCTAGGGTAGGGTTGTAACCTTCCTAGCTTATGCATTTTAGCCGAAACCAAATTTTTAAGGCATGAGGAACACAATCTTAAATTTGGAGTCTGCTTTGGTGCCAAAATTGTATATATAAATATATAAAATTATTAAATTAATATATGAATTATTAGTTCTTGAATGATATTAAATTTATTTGAACCATTAAATCGCATTGGTTTCTCGATTATTAGTTTCCTTCGTTTCTATTTCATCATATAAATGATTCGTTTTATCAAAACAAATATTAATAGGGAATAACTTTATGAGAAAATTAGTCTAAGGCTCCTATCCTATTTTTAGTAATGGGAGAGATTCACAATCTTATTTTTTGATGACTAAAATCCCTCACCCATCCCATATGTGTCACCTATTCTCATTCTCTCTCTCTCATCTCTGTCGTTGCTTCCCTCTCGTATTCTCTTCTCTCTCTCTCTCACTCTCATCTCTGTACTCTCATCTTCGCTGCTGCTTCTCTCTCCTCTTCTTCTCTCTCTCTCTTATCTTTGCTGCTACTTCTTTCGTCGTCACCACGTTTTGGTTGCCACCTTTGCTCGTCTCGTCTCTCTCGAAACAGAGAGAATACAGACCGCGAGTGAGAGAGAGAGAGAGAGATACCAAGAGTGAGAGAGTACCTGTGAGGATGTGACCGTGGCGGTGGCGGTGGCGAGCGGCGTTGTGGTCAGCACTGCACTGAGGTGAGGTGATGGAGGGTGAGGTTTTGTGGTTGAATGTGTGAGAAGAAGAATTGATTGCTGTATATGCTTGTATAGGCACCAATATATTTTTATTTCCCCCTAAAATATTTAGCAACTAAATTATTTATTGGTGACAAAATTATTTCTTCATTAAAGATAAAAATATTGGCCCCAAAAATAGTTTTGTCACTAAATGATATTAAAATATTAAAAATTATTGGTAACAAAAATATATTCGTCATTAATAATTTTATAATTGGTGACCAATTTTTTCCTCACCAAAAGTCTCAAAATTTTGTCACCCTCAGAAAAAATTAGCGGGAAAATCTTCGGTGACAAAAAAAATATAAGTAATGACGAAAAATAATTTCGTCACCTAATTTTTTTATTATGTATTTAAATTGGTGACGAAATTTTATTTTTGTCTCTAAAAATGGTACATTTGGAGACGAAATATTATTTTCGTCATTAAAAGATACGTATCACGTGACAAAATTTATTTTCGTCATTAGTTTTCATCTCTAATGACTATTTTTGTTGTAGTGAAACCTCTTGTTTGAGCTTAGCTACTTGGAGCTTATCATGTTCGTCCATGAACCAAAGTTTTCTCTTTCTCTCTCTACTCTCTCTCTACCGATTTGTCTTGCTGACAACCAGTTCTCACCTGCGATGGGCTTGAGGGGCGTGGAAGATCTGTGTTCGATCATGAGGCAAAAATGGATGAAGCACAACATAAGAAGGAAGAAAAAGTTGTCCATTCATATCAAATCCATGGGAGGTAGGTTATTAGTATGCTCCATTTTCCATCAACCAAACAGTGCTATGGTTTCTTCTAATTGGGTATTCATTTGTTGTTGGTTATGTTCATATATATATATATATATATATATCAACTTGGTTGTTTTTCAGATTTGTATATTCCAACTTGTCAAAGAAATTGACTATGAGATTTGTATATTCCTAGTCTGTTTGATTATGCACTGAAGGTGTTTGTTGTTATGCTTGTGAGAAGTGGTCAATAAAATTTCTCTGGCCATATTTGCAGAGAATTTTTATAAACATATGAAATTTCGTCAAAACACAGAGAAAATTTGAAAACCCAGAAAAATTTCGGCTCTGTTTGGTGGAGCTCTGGAACGTAGAGCTCGATTTGAACATGGTGTTTCTTTATGATTTTCAAAAATTAATTCCACACTCACTTTGAAAACGCGGTCGAAAGTGGAAAAATTTGGACTAACCGGTTGTAATAACCCACATTCGTGTCTTAGTCATGTTCATGTACATTGCGTGATTTTGTCTTGTTAAGTTTGCATTTGCAGACTTTGACTTGTTTTGCCTAAGTAAAGGTGCCTGTCTTGTTTTGTGCTTATGAGATTTGCCTAAGTGTTGTATGCATGTTTTGTTCCTTCCTTGCTATGCTAAGCCTAGGTCATGCTAAGCCTAGGTCATGCCAAGCCTAGGTCATGTCAAGCCTAGGTCATGTTAAGCCTAGGTCATGCCAAGCCTAGGTCATGTTAAGCCTAGGTCATGCTAAGCCTAGGTCATGCCAAGCCTAGGTCATGTCAAGCCTAGGTCATGTCAAGCCTAGGTCATGCTAAGCCTAGGTCATGCCAAGCCTAGGTCATGCCAAGCCTAGGTCATGCCAAGCCTAGGTCATGTTAAGCCTAGGTCATGCCAAGCCGAGGTCATCTTAAGCCTAGATTACACCTTTGAACCTTTTACACCTTGGACCATCTTGGAACCGCTTTTGTGACCTCTACCATCACCTAGGCATATTGGCCGAGATGTTATCACCTAGGCATCCGAGATCCTTAATCCTTGCACCTAGTGATCTTGTTCTGGGACTGGAATGACCTAGACCGAGGTGTGGCACATCTAGGCCGAGGTGTGGCACAGTTAGGTCAAGTGTTATCCTTCCTAGCCGAGGTCATTGGAACCTTACTTGCCGAAGCTTTGTCCTAAGCCGAGATCATTACTTGCCGGAGTTCCTTTGCCATCTAGCTTGTTGAGCACACTTTGTCAGTCTTGTCTTGTCAATCTATCACCCTTTTGAGGAGAACCAACCCGGTAGCGCCACGTGTCCGAGCTGAGTGTTAAGTCAGCCGGTAGAGAGAGAAACCTATCATTTGTTATATCCTTGTTTTGAAGAAGAGAGAGAAGCTCTAGAAGGGGGAGAGGAGTTCTTGAGGAAGAGTAGATTTGCAAGCTTGATCCCTAGAGATCGAACCGTTGGATTCGTGTTCTAAGGTTAGATTCTTGATCTGCTCATGTTGTTCTTTATGTTCATGTTATTACATTGCATGATTGAATATGATTTGTAAGCCATGCATTGCTTTGAATTTCGGTTTTAGAAAGAGAAAGTAGCATTCATGTGTTCTTCAAGAAAAGTCATGTTTTGATCCGAAAGCTCATGCCAAGATCCATGTTTTTGTGTTTGTTTCCACATGATTTTCAAGTATGGGTACCAAGGTCCATGTTTTCGAACTTATAGCATGAAATCCCAGATCTTGTAATAACAAGTTATGATTTTAGCATTCATGTTCTTCATGCTCATGTTCTTCATGTTCTTCAAGGAGGAAACCCAGATTTCCAGGCTTCATTTCCCTAGGTGTGATCATCGAGACCACTCTTTCCTAGATCACACACCTTGGTCTACCTTGCATGATCACTTGCACGTTAGTTTATCTTGCATGCACACCTAGGCCGACCATGGTACACCCATGCCGGCACCTTGTAACACCTCGGCAGGCAGCTGCATACTAAAGCCTAGGTAACCACACCTCGGCCAAGACCGCCTGGGTTCACCCAGCTAGGTCATTTTAGCCCAGATCATCTCTGTGCATCCATTCCAGGACCTGGTTGGTACCCAGCATGTTTTCCCTAGATGTTTCCAGCATGTTTTCCCTAGATGTTTTCCAGCATGTTTTCCCTAGATGTTTTCCAGCATGTTTTCCCTAGATGTTTCCAGCATGTTTTCCCTAGATGTTTCCAGCATGTTTTCCTTAGATGTTTTCCAGCATGTTTTCCCTAGATGTTTCCAGCATGTTTTCCCTAGATGTTTTCCAGCATGTTTTCCCTAGATGTTTTCCAGCATGTTTTCCCTAGATGTTTCCAGCATGTTTCCCCTAGATGTTTCCAGCATGTTTTCCCTAGATGTTTCCAGCATGTTTTCCCTAGATCATTTGTATTCATGTGAAGCTTGTTTTTAAGAGTGCATTCAATAGACTTTGCCACGTGTTTGTAGGACTTGGACCTTTGCCTTGATCCCGACGTCCCAAGAACTATGTGAGTGGTATTTTTAATAAAGTTATGTTATAACGTTTTGATAAAGCTTTGCCTTGTTTTGATAAAAGTATTTGTTAAGCATGAATGATATCCCTATTTTATGTATCAAGTATAAGCTTTGTTTTGAATGGCAAGTTATCAAGTGAGCTTTGTTTTGATGTCAATCTTTGAAAGTCCGTACGTGCCAGGAGACTTTAAGCATTTGTGGCACAAGTCCGTACGTGCTAAGGGACTATAAGCATTAGTAGCACACATGTGAAGTCCGTACGTGCTAGGGGACTATAAGCATTAGTAGCACACATGTGAAGTCCGTACGTGCTAGGGGACTATAAGCATTAGTAGCACACATGTGAAGTCCGTACGTGCTAGGGGACTATAAGCATTAGTAGCACACATGTGAAGTCCGTACGTGCCAGGGGACCCTAAGCTTTTGTGGCACCTTTGTTTGTTTTGTCCGGAATATTGTCACCCCATGTTTTAAGATTTGACGCATGTTAAGTATGTAAGTTTTTTAAGACCAAGTTGATGAACAAGATTTATTTCATGTTTTGTACAAGCTATGGTAAGTATGGTTTTGACAAGATATATTATGTATTGTTTTGAAAAGACCTCGGGGATCATTCATTTAACCCCTTTATTACTTATACCATTCACTGAGTATCCAAGCTCACCCTCCCTATGTATATATGTAGGTAACAAGCAAAAAGTCGGCTACGCCGAGATGTGTGTGTGTTGCAAGATGTGTGTTTTGTATGCATGTTATGTCGGCAGTGAGGACGTCGGCAATCTTGGAGCTTTTGTATTTGAACATGTCGGCTTGGGAAGCCCTTTTATTAAGATGTGATATGTATTTTGTACTTCATTTCTTTATGTATTCAAGTTGTAAAGCTATATAAAGATGTATGCCATTTCATTTGACTTATGCACTGCTCTTATGGACCACTTGTATTTTGAATTATTGCTTCCGCATTTGTGAGCCCCATATATATATACTCTGATTGTGTGTGAACCTTGGAAGTTGGCCTTCGGTAATTACGGAATACTGGCCATCACGACACCAAACTACTAGGGGCGGTTTGGGGTCGTGACACCGGTTGTCCCATCGGGCGTCCTCGGTCGACCGGCTGATTGACCGAAACAGTGCAATTTATTTATTTATTTTTTTTGTGCAATTGACACATGTTAATTTTTATATATTCAATAAAAAATATTTTTCAAATTTTTTAAAATTTTTTATGAGCTTTAATGGAATTTTGAGTTGTGTGTTTAGATATGAGTTGTAAGTTTTTGTATCAAATATCATATGTCACATCAAAAATTCCCTACTCAATTCAAAACTATTTTCAAAACTCATTTACTAAACAAATTTTCCACACTTAAATCATAATTCCAAAACTCACAAACTCAAAATACAACTCTATTCTCAAATCATATTTACAAAACTCTACCAAACGCAACCTTCAATTCTCTTTGAACAAAGCTATAGAAATTTATGAACAAAGCGCGAGAAAATTAAATTTTCTCTGAATTTCTCTAGTTTAAACCTAGAGAAATTATCCTTTCAGTCAGTCACTCTCTCTCTCTCTCTCTCTCTCTCTCTCTCTCTCTCTCTCTCTCTCTCTCTCGCGAAAGTGATATCAAAGCCTATTGGCTCAATAGGAACCATTCAATATTGGATGGGTGGTTGTATGAAAGATCTCCCAGAATTTCTCTGGGAAGTCCAGAGAAATTCCCAGAGAAGTTATAAAAATATTGGATGCCTTTTATGTTATAAAATCTTAATATTAGGAATCTTAAAAAAAATCCCCTAACTTTAACAAATTAATCAGCTTAGATACATATATATATATATATATCAGACTTTTGTGCTGAGTTGATATATTAATGTTTGGGTCAGGATAAGACATACAAGTTCGGGTTGCAACGAGTACTAGGGCGAGTGTAGACAACTCTCAGCACAACTCAGGGGGATGAACAATCTCACAAACTATCTGAACTCGCCCAAGTCAAACACCTAATTATATCTGGTTGGGGTTAAGAGTTGGTTGGTACCTTGCCTACTTTTTCTAATCTTCTCTTTTTGTTTTATTGATATCTCCTTTGGTTTAGCATCTATAAATATTAAAACAAATTTACTGACAATAAAAAGTAGGTAACTCCAATATGTAGTGGTTATTAACATTTTAATATCTACCAATGCCTTGTTTATTGGGGAGTTTCAACTACTACAATGTCACGCTTTCGAAATATCCACTTCTTGTGTTAGATTTTTTTCCCTTACAAAATGTAAGAAGGGAAATAAATAAAGGAAAGTTGTATCACACAATCGGTCAGACTCAATCTAAGCATCACACGTATTAGTTCGAATACTCAATTATTTACTCGTTGACAAATTATTTGTGTCTATTTTGAATTTGAACTATATTTCTAGTTGACAGAACTAACATATAGAACTTGTGAAAGTGCAGTTTGGCTGCACTTTGCTGTTGTTGTTTTCTTGAAGCTTGCTTTCGAGGACTCTGAAGAGGAGAAGAACGATCAACTAACTCATTTATGCTTTATATATATATATATATATATCAGTGGTTGGGGTATTAGTGGTGCAAACCTTTGGCACTTTTCACACTTCTTAACATAGGCTTCTGCATCTTTTTGCATGTAGGGCCACCAATACGCTTGGGTAATGGCCTTATGAGCAAGTGATCTGCCCCCAGCGTGGCTTCCGCATACTCCTTCATGTATTTCGTACAAAAAATCTTCAACTTGTGATGGATGTACACACCTTAAAAGGGGTCCAGTGAAGGATCTTTTGTAGAGATATCCCTCTGCTGTCAGACTGAATCTTGCCGACTTCAATCTGATCTTGTGTGCCTCTTTGTGATCATCTGGCAGTTTTCCTTTTTTCAAGAATGCTACTATCGCATCCATCCCGCTTGGTCCCATGTCCACACACATTGCTTCACACTCTGTGGTCAGTGGTTCGATGCTCGGGCCCAACAAGTAGTCAACCATTATTGTCCTTGCCTTTCCAGGTTGTATTGCACTAGCTAGGTTGGCCAGGGCATCAGCGTGACTGTTATCATCTCGGCTAACCTGCTGTAGTCAGCAATTCTGAAACAAGGCCACCAACCTGCTGACCTCCTTTGCATAGGCCGACATCCTTTCATCTCGGGCTGCAAACTCGCCCGTTGTCTAGTTGACTATGAGCTGGGAGTCACAAAAGACTATCACCTCATCTGCTTCAGCCGAGTTTTCCAGCTGTCTGTGTCAATTGTGTGTTATATAGGTTACAGAACACTCTCATCAGGCTTAATCCCCATTTCACAGTTCCCACAGATGGCTATTAACCTTGGGAGTCATAGAAGACTATAAGTTGGGAGTCACAGAAGACTATAAGCTGGGAGTCACAGAAAATATGCCCCTCCCAAGTTTTTCGACGAAAAACACTCTCACCGGCCACAAGGGGTACCCCAAGTTTGTAGAATGAGAGAGGACTTCAGTTTGGGTAAAGATAAGACTCTTAGAGAGTTTATTCCAATTTTACTTGGAGCCCAAGATTAGTAGTAATCCTAAGTCCGTTGAAGCTAGGCTTCTATTGGGACTAGGTTTGTGTTGGCTATAAAAGAGAGGCACCCCCATGGGTCTAAGGTACGCAATTTATATTCTGAATAGGGAGTTAAGCACTTTTACTATCTTTGAGAGATAACTGACTTGATCTTCGGAGTGCCCCCGGGTGGACGAACCACTGCAGGAATCTCTTCTTTCTATTGCAGGTCGTTCGGGCTTAATCTATTCTGCCGGTGCTCTCCTGCTAAGTACAAATTTGGCAGTGTGGTCGGAAATTGACACACACAATTTGGCGCTGTCTGTGGGAAAGAAAGGAGAATAGATGGCCAACAACGAACAGAGAGAGAAGGTTGGGGATGACACTCCTACTAGGAGTGGAAAACCTATTGACCTTGACGTCGAAGGAGACAACTACAATGAAGAGACTCATGATAAGAATCACAAAGGAAAGGACGTCGGTTAGGAGGGCAACGTACAGAAGAAATCAGACCGAAATGAGTACTATAACGAGGATAACCTCTAGGTATGGAAAGATAGATGCCAACGGAGGGACGAAGAGATGAAGAGGATAGCGAATAAATTGGCAGACCTGCAATCGGTTATCAATTTCATGATGCAAAACAACGTCATGTAGCCACCGTTCCCGCTATAGGACACACCGATTCCAGCGGCCAATGCCCAGAAGGAAGGGCAGAAAACAATCCCTGTAACCCTCCAACACACTAGGAGTGAAAAACACTCTCACCGGCCTTCAAGGCAAGTCAGGCGAGGAGAGTCGAGAAAGGAAGAATCTCGAAGGACACATCGCACCAAGGAAACAGACCCCAAAGAACATCGGCATGTTCAAAGGCAGGAGTTGTGCTTCGACGCAACTGATGGAGAAAGGTAGAAGAGGGCTCACAACGAAGCTGAGAGTAGTGCGCCTAAAAAGCTGAATTCAGGAGATAGCCGAGCTCTTGGGCGGACCAAAGAGGACTTGAGAGATTACCTTAGGAAGAAACAACAAAATGCCGAGGTGACTTCCCCTGTTAAGCCGAGAACACCATTCTCGGTGGAATTGGACAAATTTGAGGCCTCGAAAAGATTCAGTATGCCAAGGTTCCAGATATATGATGGTAAGTCGGACCCCAACTTTCACGTCGATTTATACTTGAACTCGATGGCATTGTACACTGGGAACGAGCCGCTGCTTTGCAAGGTGTTCCCTTCATCCTTTGGGGAAATCGCATCGGATTGGTTTCACAAACTATCGAAAAGAACTGTAAAGGCCTGGGAAGGCCTGGCCGAGATGTTCGTGGCCAGGTTCGTGACAAACGAACTACAGCCGTTAAGAGTAGACGCCTGATGGCTCTGAAAATTGGCAAGGACGAAAGCCTGAGAGCCTATGCCAAAAGGTATTATCAGGTATTCAACTGAATACCCGAGTGCAACCAAGAGGTGGCGGTCGTGTCTTTCAAAAACGGCCTAAAAGATGATTGTCCACTACGAAAGTCATTGGCAAAGACATTGCCAAAAAGCATGGAAGAGCTCATGACCAGAATTGAAAAATATGCCAGAGCCGAGGAAGACACGCCAGGGACTAAGGAGACAAAGCAAGAGAAAGGAAACGGCTTGCCGAAGCGAGGCCAAGGTAACAATGGATCCAACAAACAAGAGATAGGATTGAGGGCTACACAGGCAGCCACAACTATATTCCGAATTCCAATTCACAAAGTCATGGATAAAATCTGAACCCAGCCCTATTTCAGAGCACCAGTAAGGGTACCAGGAGAGTTTATGGGAAGAAGCCTTGGTAAGCATTGTGCTTACCACAATGAAGATGGGTACCTGACTCAGGGCTGCAGAGCCCTGAAAGCACACTTGGAAGACTTGGTAAGGCAAGGCCATTTAAGGGACCTTGTAGATGAAGCCAGGACAAAGGAAGAGCAGGCAAGACTGCCACAGGCACCAGCAGCTTCACCTCCCCCATCACAGTAACCGCAGGCAGGCGGACCTCAGGTAATTAATGTTATTCACTCCAAGGTCAACTAAAACGAAATACGGGAGGAGACCCAGAAGGTAAAGCACTTGCAGTATGTGTACCAGGTCCGGGAGAAAAGACCTCGGGCCGAGGAGTGCTAGGGACCAGTAGTGTCCTTTACTGAAGCAGACCATGAGATGGTGTAGCATCCACATAACGATGCCTTGGTAGTATCCCTCTAGGTTGGGAAGCACCAAGTAAAGCGCATCCTAATTGACCAAGGCAGCTCTTGTGACATCATGTATGTCAAGTGTTACAAGGAGCCTGGTGTAGACACCCCATTTTTGACCGACCTTAAGACTCAGACGTCACCGATTGAGCGCTTGGTGATGTTGCACAATGTGCTCGTTCAGAAGTTTCAGAGTCGCGGCCGTGAGCTCTGCCTCCGGACTTCCGAACCCTCTTTTGTACTTTGCCTCGGTTTGCGAACCAGGCTTGGTTTTCTTTGTTTCTTTTCCTGAGGGAAGGGAGAGGTCCCGTAGACCATCTCTCAATGTCCGTAGGCTACATTTGGTGGCCGTAGGCCATTTTTCCCATTTCGGAGTCTGGTTTCCGGTTTTTCGGAGCCGTCAGGCCATGTGCCTCGGTTCGGGACCGCTTAACCATCTCCTATTGCTCCGATTTTTGGCATACTTCCTATTTTCTCCCTTTTGAGGGACACTGGGGTCTGAGAAACCCACTTCGTGGCCGAACGCCACTTTCGGTGCTTAACAGCCCATTTTCGGGACCCCGAACTGCGTGTTTTGGCCCCGGAACTTTCATTTTGCAACAGTTTTCGTTCATTTTTGGCAGGTACCTCTGTTTTATCGCCAGGAAGGTCACTGAAGGGTGGGAGGCCAGCAATTGTTGCAGCAACCAGTTATACATCCTCCGATGCCCTCCGGCGCCCGTTTTTCGCACTTCCGGGCTAATGTTGAATACCTTGGACCCATTTTCTCCAACTTTGAACCACATATTTGTGATGTACACACTTGGGAGGACCCTAAAAGTTGGTGGCCGGCCAGTAATGCTGCTTGACCCTTTTGACCCCTCCTTCCGGGCTAATGTTGAACCCCTTGGGCCCATTTTCTCGAACTTTAAACCACATATTTGTGATGTACACACTTGGGAGGACCCTAAAAGTTGGTGGCCGGCCAGTAATGCTATTTGACCCTTTTGACCCCCTCTTTCCGAGCTAATGTTGAACCCCTTGGGCCCACTTTCTTGGACTTTTAACCACATGGTTGTGTTGTACACACATAGGAGGGCACCATCAGTTGGTGGCCGGCCAGAAAATCTGATTGACCCTTTTGACCCCTAGCCGACCGGCTAGGGGGTGTGGCCGGCCGGCCACCTGGAGCAAAAGTAACTGACCGGCCGAGATCTTGGCACTGTGCACTTTACAGCTGTGGGGCAATATCCCCCAAAAAAGATCTTTATCCGGGGGATATTTTGTGGGGGAAAGTTACTCTCCTTTTCCCCCACCTTTACACCCCCTTGTTGGCCTATATAGCAAGCAAGACATATCCTTTGTTGGGGTTAGAAAACTTCATCTTCAAGCTTCCATACACAACTCCATTTCTATACCTCTCATTTCCTTGAAAAAACCTTAAGTCCTTAAGCACCATTTCTTCTACACCACCAAGCTCTACCACCATCACCTCATTTCCAGCAACAAGGAAGGTTTCTCAAAGGCCAAAGAAGCTGCAAATTGATCCAAGAAGCAACAAAAGTCTTAGTCTTCAAGGGTGAGTAACCTTTCTCTTCTTTTGACCCTTTTTCTCGATCCATTTGTAAGCCCCACTTGCTTTTTGTTTCAAGCTCCGGCCCTAACTGAGAAGGGCCCTCTTTTGAGCTCATATTCACTTTTCATTAAGGGCTCAACCCTGTTTGAGCCCTCCATGATACACTTGCTTCATTGATCCTCTTATATGTCATGATTTTGCATGCTATTTTTTAGCCCGTGAGTAATCTGTTTTTGAGCATGTTTTAAACTGATATTAGGCTCATTTTGAGCCCCTCTTCAACATTGAAGAAGGGCTCAACACCATTTGGGACTTCCATGTTGTACCTACCTTTATACTCCTCTTTTCTTCTCCATTCTTGCATGCAATGGCAGCCTACCATGCTTTTGTTTTTGGCCATTTTATAGTTCTGAAAAAGTGCTTATTTTGGTCCATTCTTCATGTTCCATTTAGGTCCTTTCATGGTTTGGGACCTCCTTATGCCACTTCATGTTATATCTCTCTTTTATTCCCCATTCTTGCATGTTTAGTTCGCCTACCATGCTTTTGTTTTTGGCCATTTTACAGTTCTGGAAATAGTCTTATTTTGGCCCATTCTACATGTTTTATTAAGGGTCTTTGGCTGTTTGGTGATTATTTTGCATATCTCATGTTATAGCCACTTTTGAGCCTCATTTTGCATCACATTTTTATCATGTTTGTATACTGATTTTGAGGCTTCCATATACTGTAAATATTCATATTTTTGGTCCCTCTTCAGTGTTGTAGAAGGAATTTTTTCAGTTTGGGTTTTGCTTATATCACTTGCTTCATTACCCCTCTCTTGGCCCCTATTCTTGCATGCCATTTTTGCCATACCTATGCTTGCTGTTTGGCCATGTTTATAACTGTGAAAGTGCCTTTTTTGGGACTGTCTAGCTTCTGTCTTTGCATTGCATGTCCATGTTGTGCATGTTTGGCATGGCTATAGGCCATTTCGGGTGCCTAAATTCACATTTCGGGACAATTCCATGCATTTCATGTCATTTCGCCTCATTTCGGGACTGTTTTCCCCCATATTTTAGTGCTGAAATTCCATTAGAATGATTGCTATCCATTTCATGTCATTTCATCACATTTTATCATCGCCTCGGTTTGCGTGCCCGTGTGCACGCATTTCGAGGCACTTCATTTTTATCCGCCGGCATCCTATGTGAGTGTGGCTGAGGCTCACTCATGTTGGTATAAGCCCATTTGTCATTTCCATGTCATTTCATCACATTTTATCATCGTCTCGGTTTGCGTGCCCGTGTGCACGCATTTCGAGGCACTTCATTTTTATCCGCCGGCATCCTATGTGAGTGTGGCTGAGGCTCACTCATGTTGGTATAAGCCCATTTGTCATTTCCATGTCATTTCATCACATTTTTATCATCGCCTCGGTTTGCGTGCCCGTGTGCATGCATTTCGAGGCACTTCATTTTTATCCGCCGGCATCCTATGTGAGTGTGGCTGAGGCTCGCTCATGTTGGTATAAGCCCATTTGTCATTTCCATGTCATTTCATCACATTTTATCATCGCCTCGGTTTGCGTGCCCGTGTGCACGCATTTTGAGGCACTTCATTTTTATCCGCCGGCATCCTATGTGAGTGTGGCTGAGGCTCGCTCATGTTGGTATAAGCCCATTTGTCATTTTCATGTCATTTCATCACATCTTATCATCGCCTCGGTTTGCGTGCCCGTGTGCACGCATTTTGAGGCACTTCATTTTTATCCGCCGGCATCCGACGTGAGTGTGGCTGAGGCTCACTCATGTTGGTATAAGCCCATTTGTCATTTCCATGTCATTTCATCGCATTCCGTTATCGCCTCGATTTGCGTGCCCGTGTGCACGCATTTCGAGGCACTTCATTTTTATCCGCCGGCATCCTGTGTGAGTGTGGTTGAGGCTCACTCATGTTGGTATAAGCCCATATCATGTTTTCATGTCATTTGCATTGCATATGCCATTGTCTCGGTTTGCGTGCCCGTATGCACGCATTTCGAGGCACTTCATTTTCATCAACCAGCTTCTTATGTGAGTGTGGCTGAGGCCCTCTTATGTTAGTATAAGTCCATGTTACCTTTCCCATGCCATTTTAGTCACTTGCATTGCATTCTGTCATTTTCTCGGTTTGCGTGCCCGTGTGCACGCATTTCGAGGCATATCATTTCCATAGCATAGTACATACTAGGTTGTATCTTAGATTGCATTCTGTCATTTTCTCGATTTGCGTGCCCGTGTGCACGCATTTCGAGGCATCTCATTTTCATAGCATTGTGTATGTTAGGATTGCATCTTAGTTGCATTTCATGCATGTCATGCATATTGCATCGTGTCCGGAATAGGAGTTAGCCCGGGCACGGGAAACGAGGTACATTTCGTACTCCGAGTGACGGAATGTGTCTCAATCCCCCAGTCACCGACACTCCGGATTATCCATGATGGAGTTAGGTTTTAGCTGTAGTTTCATGTGCATTCATCCTATATTGAGTTGTGCATTTCGACTCCTCGGCCATCATGCCTCGGTATGCGTGATTGGTGGCACGAGGATCGAGACATGTATATATCTGTGCAAATACATTGCTATGCCCCTTTCCTGCTCTCTGTTGCAGCAAAACGAAGAATCAGCAACCTTTTGGGGCTTGGCACGCATTTCAAGAACAGGTGTAAACAGAGGCTAATTGGGGCATTCCGGTGGATTTCCGCGCAAGACAACCCGGACATGCATCATCCATCAGAAGCAAGGCAGTCCCTGGCTTGCACGCCAGCTTTATTTGCTTTCTTAGTTAATTCATTAATTAATTAGAATTCTGTAATATTTTGGACTGTAATGTTCTTTTATTCGAGATTGTAATATTTGGACTGTATATTTATTTGGACCCTCTGCGCGAGGGCACAACTGTAATAAGTGTGCGTGAGTGTGATGTATGTCTTCCAACCCCACGTCTTTCTCCCTTTTATTTATCCGCTTATGATGGTTAGATTAGGGCATATTTAAATTAGCATACAGTATGACAGCATGTTTGCATTCATTCATCTGTATTGCATGCACCGGGCTCGGCGCATCATACTAACTGCACTGTACTTTCAATTTCAAAGTTGAATACATGATAGTTGTAGCATTCCATATGCCATCTTAGAATAGCCGAGCCTGTTATAGTTTGCATTTTTGCATGTGTTGCATTAGGCATTTCTGTATAGTTAGGATCATGCATGATTTCTAATGTAGTTTCTGTTTTTGGCTTGGAGTACTCGGTAAGTTTTATGCTTTAGCATCCTTGCATACGTGTGAGTGACTGCCATGAATAGCATGCTTACCATGAGGCTATGTGCTTATATGATATACTTGCCTGGATGCCTGTGGGTGAAGGTTGGGTTATCTGAATTGGAATAAATCATCAAATGTTTTAAGCCTACCTGCGGGTAGCAAACCATTTTCAAAAACAAACATGAAATGTTTCGTCCCAATTCAGACGACCCGGTCTATATCTGTATGCTGTGCGCATCACATAGTAACCTAGGCTAATAACCGGAATAAGAACTCACAATGTTTTCAAAAATTGATATCATGGTTAGTAGAGGCCGGTCTATGACCGGGCGAGCGGGGCTGCTCACGAAGTGACCTTCCCCAATCGTACCCAAGTTCCCGAGCCGAGGCAACTTTGGTGATGACGGACACGTGGCCTTTTGGCACCGAGTCAGGGTTTCCTAAATTTCCCAAAATAAAATATTTAGGTGGCGACTCTGTATCTGGCAAAGCAGTCCATGTTTGGCACTTCTTTCAAAAAAATCAGTTTTCTCAAAAACGATTTGCCGGATTTGGACTCTTTGGTTCAGACTTAAAACCGTGACAAATTTGAGAGTCCTGAGCTGTAGTGACCCCAAAATGAACAGAACGGGAGCTCGTTCCTCCCGGGGCGTTCCGGGGACGTCTACACCTGGCCTTCACCCAAACAATATGGAGCAGTCCAACAGCCCAATGGTCGACTTTAATGGAACGCCGACGTGGCCACTGGGAGCAGCAAGCTTGGAGGTGCAGGCTGGCACCAAAAAGATAAAAACAGAATTTACCATAATCGACACATCCTTCCCCTACAATGCTATCTTGGAAAGGCCATGACTGCATGCAATGGGGGCTGTTCCCTCAACGTTGCATCAACTATTGCGGTTCCCAACAGAGCATGGGATAGAGGAGGTCAGAGGGGATCAGCTGTAGGCAAATAATTGCTCCATGGCAGTAATGAAATCCACCTGCAGCATACGAGAACCAGAGACAGTAGAGATCGAATATGAGGATGTGGAAGCCCTAGATGACGTTGGCAAAGAGCCATCCGAGAAGAGTGAAGAAGCCCTGAAGAAAATCCTTGTCCAGCAAGGGGATGAGGAACACTTCTTCCTTCTCGGCTCGGGCTTAGCCGAGGAAGAAGAAAAAGAGTTGGAGGCTTTCTTGAGAGCAAACATCATGGTGTTTGCCTGAACACCTTATGAAATTCCTGGCATTGACCCCGAGGTCACTTGCCATAAACTAAACGTAGACAGGTCGGCTAAACCTGTAATCCAGCGGGCAAGAAGATCGACGTTGATGCATGTTGAGGTAGTGGAAGAAGAAGTAGACAGACTTCTGGAGGCCAGAGCCATTCGAGAAGTAAATTATCCGACATGGTTATCGAACACAGTGGTGGTGAAGAAAAAGAATGGTAAATGGAGGGTCTGCGCAGACTTTACCAGTCTAAACAAGGCCTGTCCCAAAGACAGTTTCCCATTACCCAAGATAGACCAACTGGTGGATGCCACTTCAAGGCATGGAAGGATGAGCTTCTTGGATGCCTACAGGGGGTACCATCAGATAGCCATGTACCCCTCAGATGAGGAGAAGACTGCCTTTATCACTCCAAAAGGGCTGTATTGCTACAGAGTGATGCCTTTTGGGTTGAAAAACGCAGGAGCAGCTTACCAGAGATTGGTAACCAAGATGTTCAGATACCTGATTGGCTGAACAATGGAGGTATACATTAATGACATGGTTGTGAAGACCAAGGAGCCTGAGAATCATCTAGAAGACTTGAGGGCAGTTTTTGACATCCTTAGAACATATCGGCTTTGACTCAATGCATCGAAGTGTGCATTTGGAGTTGGATCTGGTAAGTTCTTGGGATACTTGGTGACTAGAAGGGGCATTGAGGCCAGCCGAGATCAGATCAAAGCCATTCTAGAACTGAAAAGCCCAATATCGGCAAAGCAAGTACATATGTTGACTGGAAGGGCTGCAGCCCTGAACAGGTTCATAAACAGAAGTTCTGACAAATGCAAACCCTTCTTTAGCTTAGTGAAAAAGGCCACAGACTTCTTATGGACAGAAGAGTGCGAAGTCGCCTTGGCCGACTTAAAAAAGTATTTGACCACGACTCCAGTTCTCTCAAATCCAGAACCTGGAAAGGAGCTGTTCTTGTACTTAGCAGTTTCGGAGCATGCGGTAAGTGCAGTGGTAATCCGAGAAGAAAAAGGGGAACAAATGGTTGTTTACTATGTAAGCAAAACCCTGGCTGATGCAGAAACTAGGTATTTACCTTTGGAGAAGTTAACACTGGTCTTAGTAATGGCTTTAAAGAAGCTGAACCATTACTTTCAAGCCCACAAAATTGTGGTGCTAACTGAACATCCTTTGAAGTCCCTATTGCAGCAGGGTGTAGACACCCCATTTTTGACCGACCTTAAGACTCAGACGTCACCAATTGAGTGCTTGGTGATGTTGCATATCACGCTCGTTCAGAAGTCTCAGAGTCGCGGCCGTGAGCCCTGCCTCCTGACTCCCGAACCTTCTTTTGTACCTTGCCTCGGTTCGCGAACCAGACTCGGTTTTCTCTGTTTCTTTTCCTGAGGGGAGGGAGAGGTCCCCTAGACCATCTCTCAGTGGCCGTGGGCTACATTTTGTGGTCGTAGGCCATTTTGCCCGTTTCGGAGCCCGGTTCCCGGTTTTCGGAGCCGTCAGGCCGTGTGTCTCAGTTCGGGACCGCTTAACCACCTCCGTTTGTCCCGATTTTTGGGACATATCTTTTTTACTCCTTTTTGAGGGACACTGTGGTCCGAGAGACCAACTTCGTGGTTGAGCACCACTCCCGGTGCCTAACAGCCCACTTTCGGGGCCCCGAACTGCTTGTTTCGGCTCCCGAACCTTCATTCTGCATTTTTGGGCTTTGACCTGAACTTGAGATAGTCATATTTTGAGCTCCTTTTCATGTTTGATTAAGGACCTCTTGATGTTTGACATCTCCATCTATCACTTGCTTCTTTACCCCTCATTTTTTCCCTTTTCTTGCACGATAGTTTAGGCCTACGTGTATTTATTTTCGTGGCTTGATGTAAACTAAAAAGTTCCTTTTTTTGAGACCCTTTTCAAGTTTGTTGAAGGGCTCTTGGCCATTTGAGACCCGCAGCTACCACTTCCCTCTTTGTCTCACCCTTTTGGCCTTTTTGGGGGGAATTTTGAATCCGAATTTCCCCCCCTTTTTTCCCCCTCTTTTTCCACCCCTTTTGCCTATATATACAGCCCCTCCCCTTCAGATTTAAGGGTTAGAAATTTTTGTTTAGAGCTCCTACATTATATATATATCTCTCTCTCTCTATATTCCAACCATCAAAACTCCAAGTTCCCTACACCATTTCTTCACCATTCCTTCACCACCACCTAGCACCACCACCACCACTCCATACCAGAAGTTTGGAGGTCATTTCCAGAGGCAAGGAGCATCTTTTTCTAAAGCCAAGAGGTTGCTAAAGACTAGTCTTCAAGGGTGAGTCTCGTTTTTCCCTTTTTTGCTCTTTTCTTGGTCTATATCTTAGCCCTTCTTGCTTATACATTTGAGCTCCGACCAAAACTGAAAGTGGCCATATTTTGAGCTTATTTTCATCTTTCATTAAGGGTCTTACCCTATTTGGGACCTCCTTGTTGCACTTGCTTCATTACCCTCTTGTATGCCATCTTTCTTGCATGATATTTTTGGCTTGTGTGTGATCTGTTTTGAGGAATGTTATAAACTGTAAGTGTGCTTATTTTGAGCCCTTCTTCAACATTGTTGAAGGGCTCATCACCATTTGATATTTCCATATGCCACTTGCCATTGTAGCCCTCTTTCCTTTTTTTTTTTTTGCATGATTTATTAGCCTATGGTGTTTTTGTTTTTGGACCTTGATTCGAACTGAAATTGGTATTATTTTGACCCCCTTGTCATGTTTCATTAAGAATATTTTTCTGTTTGGGGCATATTTTGTATACTTAGTGTTGTAACCTCTTTTAGGCCTTATCTTGCATAGCATTTTGAGCATACTTGTGTCTGTTTTTGGGGTTTTTACAGTTCTGTAAAACATCCTATTTTTGGCCCCTCTTCAATATTGTAGAAGGCCCCTAACCTGTTTGGGGTCAGCAGCTGTGAGTTGCTTTTTGTCTCACATTTAGGGCCATTTTTGTATGCTTGTTTTGCCCTGTTATTGTTTACTGTTTGGCCATGATTTGAACTGTAAAAATGCTAATTTTGGGGCTGCCTTGCTACTGTCTATTCATTGCATGTCCATATTGTGCATGTTTGGTATAGCTATAGGCCATTTCGGGTGCCAAAATTCATGTTTCGGGACTATTCCATACATCGGGTGTACTTTCGCCTCATTTCGGGGCTGTTTTCCCCCACATTTCAGTGCTGAAATTCCATTAGCATGTTTGCATATCATTCTCTATGCCATTGCATTGCGTATGCCATTGCCTCGGTTTGCGTGCCCGTGTGCACGCATTTCGAGGCACTTCATTTTCATCCATCGACCTCTTATGTGAGTGTGGCTGAGGCTCTCTCACGTTAGTATAAGTCCATGTTGCATTCTATATGCCATTTTAGCCATATTGCATTGCGTATGCCATTGCCTCGGTTTGCGTGCCCGTGTGCACGCATTTCGAGGCACTTCATTTTCATCCATCGGCCTCTTATGTGAGTGTGGCTGAGGCTCTATCATGTTAGTATAAGTCCATGTTGCATTCTATATGCCATTTTAGCCATATTGCATTGCATATGCCATTGCCTCGGTTTGCGTGCCCGTGTGCACGTGTTTCGAGGCACTTCATTTTCATCCATCGGCCTCTTATGTGAGTGTGGCTGAGGCTCTCTCATGTTAGTGTAAGCCCATATCATATTTCCATGTCATTTGTATTGCATATGTCATTTTCTCGGTTTGCGTGCCCGTGTGCACGCATTTCGAGGCATCTCATTTTCACAGCATAGTGCATACTAGGTTGTATTTTAGATCGCATTCATGCATTTCCTCAGTTTGCGTGCCTGTGTGCACGCATTTCGAGGCATCTCATTTTCATAGCATTGAGCATGCTAGGTTGTATCTTAGTTGCATTCATGCATGTCATGCATATTGCATTGCGTTCGGAATAGGAGTTAGCCCGGGCGCGGGAAACGAGGTGCGTTTCGTACTCCGAGTGACGGAACGCGTCTCAATTCCCCAGTCACCGACACTCCGGATCATCCATGATGGAGTTAGGTTTTGTTGTGTTTTCATGTACATTCATTCTACATTGAATTGTGCAATTCAGCTCCTCGGCCATCATGCATCGATATGCGTGATTGGTGGCACGAGGATCGAGGCATGCATATATTTTTGAAATACATTGCTATGCCCCTTTCCTGCTCTCTGTTGCAGTAAAAAAAAATCAAGAATCAGTAACTTTCCGGAGTTTGGCGCGCATTTCAAGAAAAAGTGCAAACAGAGGCTAATCGGGGCATCGCCGTGGATTTCCGCGCAAAGACACTCGGGCATGCATCATTCATCATCCGGAGCGGAGTCAAGGCAGTCCCTGGCTTGCATGCCAGTTTTACAGCTTTCTTAGTTAATTTGTAAATTAATTAGGAATTTGTACATTATTTGGACTATACTATTTTTTTATTCGGGACTGTATTATTTATTCGGACCCTCTGCGCGAGGGCACAACTGTAATAAGTGTGCGTGAGTGTGATGTATGTCTTCCAACCCCACGTCTTTCTTCCCTTTTATTTACCTGCTTATGGTGGTTAGATTAGGGCATATTTCAATTAGCATACAGTATGATAGCATGTTTGCATTCATTTATCTGTTTTGCATGCACTGGGCTCGGTGCATCATACTAACTGCATTTGTACTTCAATTTCCAAGTTGAATACATGATAGTTGTAGCATTCCATATGCCATGCTTAAAATAGTCGAGCCTACTATAGTTTGCATTTTTGCATGTGTTGCATTAGGCATTTCTGTGTATTTAGGATCATGCATGATTTCTAATGAGCTTCTGTTTTGGCTTGGAGTACTCGGTGAGTTTTATGCTTTAGCATCCTTGCATGCGTGTGAGTGACTGCCATGAATAGCATGCTTACCATGAGACTATTTGCTTATGTGATATAACTGCCTTGAATGCCTGTGGGTGAAGGTTGGGTTATCTAAATTGGGACAATTCATCAAATGTTTGTTTTAAGCCCACTAGATAGTGGCAAAATCATGTTTTCTAAGCCCACTCGAGGGTGGCAAATCCACGTCTTAGCCTACTTGCGAGTAGCACCATCAAACCATTTTCAAACAAACAAACATGAAATGTTTTGTTCCAATTCAGGCGACCCGGTCTATACTTGTATGCTGTGAGCATCACATAGTAATCTAGGCTGATAACCGGAATAAGAACACACAATGTTTTCAAAAATAGATATCATGGTTAATAGAGGCCGATCTTTGATCGGGCGAGCGGGGGTGCTCACGAAGTGACCTTCCCCAATCGTACCCAAGTTCCCGAGCCGAGGCAACTTTGGTGATGACGGACACGTGGCCTTTGGCACCGAGTCAGGGTTTCCTAAATTTCCCAAAATAAAATATTTAGGTGGCGACTCTGTATCTGGCAAAGCAGTCCATGTTTGGCACTTCTTTCAAAATCTGTTTTCTCAAAACAATTTGCCGGATTTGGACTCTTTGGTTTAGATTAAGAACCGTGACAAATTTGAGAGTCCGAGCTGTAGTGACCCCAAATGAACAGAACGAGGCTCACCCTCCCGAGAGCGTTCGGGGACGTCTACACAGGGAGATCTGACAGGCAGAATAGCCAGGTGAGCAGTAGCCTTGGGTCAGTATGACCTGGAATATAGACCCAGAACATCAATTAAAGGCCAAGTTTTGGCCGACTTCGAGGCCGAGTTCACACCAGGATCCATCGTACATCAGGCTCCGTTGAGCCGAGGTGAACGATGTCCTAGTGAGCAAAGAGGAGCCCAGCCGAGGGCAACAAAACAGAGAAAGGAAGAAAAACTTAGGCCCTGCAGCATTTACATTGGCGATGCCTTTCGACTGTTCATTAATGGGAGCTCAAACCGACAAGGAGCGGGGGTAGGAGTAGTACTGGTATCTCCAGATGGGCAGATATTAGAACAATCCATTCGTTTGGGGTTCAAGGCCTTAAACAATGAAGCAGAGTATGAAGCACTGATTGCAGGACTGAAACTGGCAGTAGTAGTAGAAGCAGATGAGGTGATAGTCTTCTGTGACTCCCAGCTTATAGTCAACTAGACAACGGGCGAGTTTGCAGCCCGAGATGAAAGGATGTTGCCCTACGCAAAGGAGGTCAGCAGGTTAGTGGCCTTGTTTTAGAATTGCCGACTACAGCAGGTTAGCCGAGATGATAACAGTTACGCTGATGCCCTGGCCAACCTGGCTAGTGCAATACAACCTGGAAAGGCAAGGACGATAATGGTTGACTACTTGTCGGGCCCGAGCATCAAACCACTGACCACAGAGCGTGAAGCAATGTGTGTGGACATGGGACTAAGCTGGATGGATGCAATAGTTACATTCCTGAAAGAAGAAAAACTGTCAGATGATCACAAAGGGCACACAAGATCAGATTGAAGTCGGCAAGATTCAGTCTGACAGCAGAGGGACATCTCTACAGAAGATCCTTCACTAAGATTTTTTGTACGAAATATATGAAGGAGTATGTGGAAGCCACGCTGGGGGCAGATCACTTGCTCATAGGTCCATTACCCAAGGGTATTGGTGGCCCTACATGCAGAAAGATGCAGAAGCCTATGTCAAGAAGTGTGAAAAGTGCCAAAGGTTCGCACCACTGATACACCAACCAGCAGCAGACCTGAACCCAGTATCCAGTCCTTGGCCGTTTGCCTAATGGGGCATGGATCTTGTTGGAAAACTGCCCCAAGCAACTCGGCAAAGGAAGTACCTGCTGGTAGCAACAGATTACTTCACCAGGTGGATAGAAGCTGAACCCCTTGCCAAGATTCGAGACGTTGATGTGAAGAACTTCATATGGAAGAACATCATCACCAGGTTTGGGATCTCAAGGGCAATAGTTACAGACAACGGAACAAAATTTGACAACAAGCTAATCAAGAGCTTCTGTGCAAAATTCAGAATCAAGAATTATTTTTCGACCCCAAGTTTTCCTCAAAGCAATGGACAAGTAGAAGCCTCCAACAAACTTATCTTGGATGGGATAAAGAAAAGGCTGCAAGCAGCAAAGGGAAAATTGCCCAGTGTACTCTGGGCATATCGAACTACGCCGAGAAGATCAACGGGGGAATCCCCATTTGCCATGGCTTATGGCACAGAAGCAGTAATCCCACTAGAAGTCGGCATCCCAGGGATTAGAACTCAAGGAGTAGAGAATGGGACTAATGATGTATTATTAGCCCGAGATCTGGATCTACTAGAAGAAAGAAGGGAGAAAGCTGCAATTCAGCTGGCGGCATACCAGCAGCAGCTTGCTAGGGCTTATAATAAGAAGGTCAACCCAATGGAGTTTCAAGTCAGTGACCTCGTCTTGAGAAAGGTCATTGGCAACAAGAAGGATCCCAGAGAGGGCAAGCTTGGCCCGAATTGGGAGGGACCCTATAGAATCATCTCGATATTGGGCAACGGGGCATACCGGCTTGAAGATAATGAAGGGAAAGAGTTGCCAAGGCCCTGGAATACTTGCAATTTGAAAATTTTCTATCATTAGACTTTTTTGTTCGTTGTTATTAGCCGAAGTAATAAATAAAGTTTTAGCTTGATTTTTTTTTTTTTTTTTTTTTTTTAACACTTGTGACTGATAAGATACTTGACGATGTTTCTGGAATACATGCACAATGAGAACCCAAGTGGAACTTAAGTTCACATTAGGGGGCAGAGAGTTGGAAAATGGTTCTTGGAAAGGTAGAAATTACAAGCTAAAACTAGTTTAACGCTTGTTGAAATTTGTGAAAAATTTACAAGTTGAAGTTAAATCGAGGTTATGTTTAACGCTTGTTGAAATTTGTGAAAATTTTACAAGTTGAAGTTCAACCGAGGTCATGTTTAACACTTGTTGAAATTTATGAAAAATTTACAAGTTGAAGTTAAACCGATGTCATGTTTAACACTTGTTGAAATTTGTGAAAAATTTACAAGTTAAAGTTAAACCGAGGTTATGTTTAACACTTGTTAAAATTTGTGAACAATTTACAAGTTGAAGATGAATTGAGGCTACGTTTTACACTTGTTGAAATTTGTGAAAAATTTACAAGTTGAAGTTACAAGTTAAAGTTAAACCGAGGTTATGACTAAAAGAAAATTGGTTTAAACACTTGTTGAAATTTTTTAGAAAAATTTACAAGTTAAAGACCAAGGTTGTATTCAAAGAAGTACTTATGTACTTGCCGAGATAAAAACATCTATTTTTTACCGAGGGACATCACCCCGAGAAGATTGCACAGACTAAGGTGTATGTTGAAGACATGCAAATTATTCTAAGTATAGAGTCATGCAATGAAGACAAACATACAAGCATCCAAAAGAGGAAGTTGTATTTACATTCCTAAGAAGGCACATCGGCCAGACAGAAAGCTTACATTGTTTCAAAGAACGAAAAAAGTACAAGGTACAGGAAAGAAAAAAAGAGAAAAACCTCAAACTAAGACTCTTCAGCGTCTTAGGCGGCTGGGTCTGGAGATCAGAAGACTGCTAAGAAGACATCTCGGCGGCCCTCTTAGCGACGAGCTCGGCATCGATTTCTTGAAGAGTTTGGTCGAGGCTCTTGTCGGCAATAGGCACGTTCGATGTTGCCTTCTCAGGAACAATGTCTTTGGAGACCTCACCCCCCTCGTCCTGAGTCAAGTCTAGGACTTGCTCATTTGGAGTAGGGGACTTGGCCCCAGCAGCTTCCTTTGATTTCCTCACCAAAGCTTCCTCCTTAGACTCAGAATCGTCTTTAGATTGGCTTGGAGTAGGGGGGAATGGAAGGGGGAGGACGTCGGCATTCTTGAAGAGGGAGTCCTCGAGGACATCAAGCTTTTTGAGGGCAGCCATCCAACCAAGGGTGAAACCCTTGTTGCATGCCTGCTTCACTTGCTTTTTGTAGTCCACCGTGACATCGGCCACCCCCTCATTGTATGCCTTTTGATCTGTGGCCTTGATCTCGACAGATTTTGTGGCCAAGGCATCTTGTGGTTCTTTTTGGGCCTCGGCCATCTTTGTCTCGGCATCTTTCTTTTCAGCCGCGAGGACCTTGGCAATAGCCTCAGCGGCATCGGCTTTTTCCTCGTCCTCGTCTTTTGCTTTAATGGCCGTCGCGGCCTGGTCGGATAAAGTTTTCATCTTGGCCTTAGTCTTTTTGATGGTCTTTTGCAAACCAGAGACCTCCCTGATTTTATCGGCCAACTCCTTCCTCATTTTGAAAGCTTGCATTGAGAAGGAGTGAGCGTGCTAGATCGCCTGAAAGAAAATCAATAGAACAAAAGTTAGTAAAAATCTCTAAGTATGAAGGAATAGAGAAAGAAAAATACAAAGTGTGAAAGACTTACTTGAACAGAATGCTGCAACATCAAAGCAAAATTTTCGTATTCGCTCATCTTAGCGTTACGATTAAGATCTTCGGGCAGAAGCAAGGCGGTGGAATGGGCAACGCTGACCTCAATGTCGTCGGCACTATCACCAACCTTAACTGGCTTGTTATCGACTGTGATTGGCGGGGCCCAGGGGGAATCATGTTTTAATGGCCATGAGGTGGTCGTAGAGGATGACTTTTGCCTCTTTGATCTGGTAGATTCGGATGGTTGGGCCTAGGCGGGCCTCTTCTCGGCAGCAGAAGGGGTCTTCTCGCTCTTGACCAATTTAGAAATTGGCAAGGTGTCCTCAGTGTCAATCTGAGTCACCATTGCCTTGGGCTGAGCCTTCTTCAGGCGTCTTGGCTTTGGCTTTGGTTAAGGCTGCACTACTACAAATATAGATAAAGATCACACTTTTTTGGTGTGATGTATGTTTTTTAATCACACCTTTTAAGTTTTATTAAAGTGTGGTCTTTAGGAGTGTGATTAAAAATGGTCATTTTTAATCACACTTTTTAAGTGTCATTAAAAAATGCTTTCATCACATCTTTTAAGTGTGATTAATAATATTTAGATCACACCTTTTAAGTGTGATTAAAAACATTTAGATCACACCTTTTAAGTGTGGTTAAAAACATTTAGATCACACCTTTTAAGTGTGATTAAAAATATTTAGATCACACCTTTTAAGTGTGATTAAAAACTTTAGTTCACACCTTTTAAGTGTGATTAAAGACTTTAGATCACACTTTTTTAAGTGTGGTTAAAAACATTTAGATCACACCTTTTAAGTGTGATTAAAAACTTTAGTTCACACCTTTTAAGTGTGATTAAAGACTTTAGATCACACCTTTTACGTGTGATTAATAACTAATAAAACCTGTGATAAAAAAAAATTGACATATTTAAAGAATAATCAATATTATTTTTGCACGCGCATTTGAATAATGTAATACACACTATATACTATATTTCGAATCACAACCATATATTGAATGAAATAATATCATATATTTCATAAATGAAAGTTAAATGTTTAAAAGTATATACAAAGAAATTAATAAAAAAAAAATTAACTGTGATTACATACATTAAAAAATAAAAAATAAAAATAAGTTCTTGAATTCTTTGACCATATTTTGCATCTCTCCAAGAAATTTCTGACCTGAAAAATAAAAAAAAAACAAATTAATTTAAAAACCGCCAGAAGCATATGAATAAACTTACTAATTAATTTATAAACTTACATTTAAATCACACCAAAAATAATGTAATTTATCCAGTTGTTAAACTGCCCCCAATCCTTTCTCCACAGCCACCAAAAATGACATAATTATTTTGATTCTCCACATAAATATCAGTAAAACAGCACCACAAAAGAAGACAATATGCAACAATGCAGAAAGGATCACATAAATGATAAAATGGAGTATTATATGGACAATCAAAATCATATGATATCAACATATAACTCACTAAAAACTATAAAACAAATAAGGATCAATAAAGCTTATTGGTCTTAAAAGCAGAAACCACATAGCCTGAATAATTACAAATTGGTACACCCATCGATGGAAACATCACCGTGAAAGGTTTTCCTCAAGATCAATAGTACACCCATCAAATTTCCAAATATAACTGCATGCTTAAAAAATAATTCTATGCAGACAAGATATTTTAACAGAACTGGTAAAAATGCATACTTCTTTGTTAGTACCAAACTACCTATTCATATGGGTTCAACTCTGACACAAACTGAGATGCACATGAGATCCAGAACCCATATCATCTAATGCATACCTGGGGCAAACAAAAAAATGGAGATAACAGTTAAGAGACATAGCTTGAAGAAGAAAATTCTGCAGGTGAGGAAATGAGCGAAGTTTAACCAATATCAGATCCTTGTCAAGGATCTTCACCTCTCCCCTAAGATGTTCTAGCCAACACAGAACAGGGAACATATATGGTCTGGTTCCCTTAACAAACCTGAGTTAGATTAAAATTCACATCAAACGGATCGAGAAATACCTATAATTAAAATTCACATCAAAAGGATGAAGTAAACAAAAGTTAATTAAAATTCACATCAAACAGATCGAGAAATACCACCTGGCATAAAAATCAGGTTTGGGCCACGGTTTGTTTCTATACTTTAACAGAATAACATTGGCATCCCACATATCATATCCATTCCTTTTTGTCTCTTTTTCAAGAGACTATCCACATAAATGCCTCACCAAGAAAAACAACAAATTACCTCCTCTGGTGGAGGAGAATAAAGAGGACTCCACTAGATTCAAACACCTAGACACAACATCCTCTAAAGCAAAATTGATGACTGCATTTACCAAAGTACCATTCTAGAGAAGGGCTTTGGAGGTCCTTGTATCTCTTATAATTGGTTTCAAAATAATGCAGTAAAAGTAGTTTCAAAGGTTTCTGCAGTTGGCAGTGCCAATATGGGTTAATGAAAATTAAGAAGAACCTTTTTGCATTCTCTGAAATTAATAAACATAGGACAAATCAGGCCAATCCCAGGCGTGTGCACGTGCGCGCGCGCGCACACACAAAAAAAAAAAGCACAGTTCATTTATAGGACATTGTGACACAATCTAAAAGCCCGAATTGTCAAATAAAGATCACATAAATGGATGCCCACCAAAAATAAACAACTTTGAATTTTTATTTAATGTGGGAGTGAGTCAGAAGTAGATGGATTCTTATAAAGAGTTATCTAGTTAGTTATTTTTAGGTTCTTGAAAAAGCCTTGACCCTTATAGAATTTAAACAGGAATAGCTAAATGATGAATAAAAATTGGAAGGAAATTCAAAAGAGCCTTGAGTATTGCAGCACGTCCTCCTACAGTTCACATTCTGCTATTATTATCCTCTACCTTCCGTCCACCTTATGATTTTAAACAAATTAATCTAAGTTCAATACAAAAGGGTAAAAATGTTTAATTATGACCTCTAAACTTGAGAAATTTATCATGCCAAATTTTGCCAGTTTTGTAATTTTCTTTATCTTTTTATGAGATTTCTTTACTAAATCAAGGTAAACCTAAAGATTGAATGCATTGCTTTGTTAGAGAACTAGCAAGTTTAACATCAAAGATAGACATCCCAACGTATTGTTCATTGTAATCTTCAATATCTTACTTGAGAATAAACGGAGGCTAGATATGATGCTTCCTTTGAAAATGGGTAGGATGCATGTAAAAGTACTAAGCGGCACTTAGAGAATCTCTTGTCCTCAAGTTTGAAACTTCCAGTTTCATTTCTATCACAACATTTTCTCAGCAACCAAACAACCCAAACACTTCTAAAAAAGATAGAAATTGAATCCAATGCATAAAAAACAACATAAAGCATACCTTTTTACGGCCAGCAGCAAGCAGATCGGTACGGTTCTTATTCTTGTCCATCCGATCTGCAGCGTTTTTGCTCCCCACCCTGAATTCGAATATATATCAGCAGTTAACCACCATTAGATCGTCCCCTCTACAAAATTAGGAATCAATAATTATATCAAATAACACTGCAATTCACACACAATAATAATAATAATAATAATAATTCATGAAAACACAAATTCAATAGCAAATGCAAAACACAAAAACAAAAACAACCAAAATACAAGCATTTTTAGGAAACTGAGAGTACATACCTTTGTGATTTGATTACAGAGAGAGAGAGAGAGATATATATTGAATTGATCTGGTTGAGTTTGTTTGTTGGTTTGTTTAGGGTTTGTTGGTTGGTGAATGGTTTGCTTCGACTCTAAAGAAGGTCGCTTGCTCGCTCTCGCTTTCTTAGATCTAACACAATGAGATCGTCGTTTGGGTAAAAATTTTGGGACTCGTCTGGTTGGTACGGCCAAAAATTATTAGATAATTAAAAATTATATAAGACCAATATTTCTGATAACCTTTTGCTCTGTAGGTTGTCTGGTATTATCCTTCTTAACAAAAACAGCAAAAAGAGTAGTAGGATTGGCAACAGGATTCAACTGTTGTAATGACTCTGGAGATCCAAGCCTTGCTGCAAGCTATAGATAAGATCTCAATCAGAACCAGGCACAATTTGATTTAGCCACCATATCAAACAAAATGAATAGTCACAAACCAAAGAAATCTTGAGAAATTCATAAAAACTAAGAAATGAAAGCCTCATAATCCTCTAGAGAGATTGAAACAAAAATAAATAAATAAAATATTAACCTAACAGCAGATTTCAAAGAACAAAGGGTAAACACCAATTACTACATGCAATCCTTTCCAAGTAAGAACTCTTGAAGAAATTTTAATAAAAAGTAAGACCACGAGAACCTTTTTATACCCGAAGAAAAGGGGCACAAAAACAAGGAGTAGCTGCTGCTAAGCAAGAAAATAACAATTGGCACTAATATATGCATAACATACGCTCAAACCTAGCATAACAACAATTTAGAAAATAATGCATAACTAAATAATAACACTTACCTCTTCAGAATCAATAAGCCTCCAACAGCCATGACGTAACTCAACGAAAATCCTGCCAGACCCAGGATCATTTCGAGAAGAAGACGTTATAAACTGCCAGTAACGGTTCCGCCTACGATCTTGCCCAAGAGGCAAGGACCTGTATACATACATCTCTTTTGCCTTATGACCAATATAAGATTTTAACTGCGACCATGACCTTTCAGCAGCATATCCAGGTTGCAGGAGTGAAAGATTATCTGTGCATGTAGAGACCTCTTGTATTTGTGGGTTCCGTTTGGAGGGCATATGAATAAGATAGTTCGGGTCATTCTGTGCGTCATGAAGGTGCTCTTTCTGTTCTACAGGATTTGTTGATACCAAATTATTTTTGTCATCAACAGTAGGCAATGGGCTTTGCCTGCCCTCAACAGAAGAAATTTGAACATTTGGTTCAGTCTTGTCACTGATGCAAGATGGATATTGTATCTTCATCACATACTCCTCTTTCATTCGGCATTTATCAAGTTGTACCTCTGCCCACATTTGCTTCTTTAGAGCATTTACGGCTTCTAAACATTCCTGAAAAACTCCCACATTTCATATCACAGACATGCAAAAGCAGAAAATAATAATAATAAAAAATACCCTAAGTCAAGAGAATACACAATATTACCTCTAGAATAATGCGAATTGAGTTTCCTTCATTCGCAACACCAATTAAAGCAACAATGGCACTAAGGCGTTCCTCAACACTCAGATCAGGATACTCACCTTCCATAAGTCCTTGAACCCATGGTTCACCAGAGTTACTTTCATCAATAACCATGTCTTCTTGATCAAGAGTAGCTGCCTCATTGCAGATTCCAGCAACATCAATAGATTGATCAACAGAAGCACCAATGCTTTTTACCTCCTTGTACCCTTTAGACTGCATCAAAGGTGAACTATCACTCAAATTCTTAACACCACCTTCTGGAGTTTCCATCACCCAAATTCTTAAAATTGTATTTAACAATATTATTATGTGCCTTTTTTGTTGCATGATTGCTATAAAATGAATAAATTGCTAAAATTTATGAAATAAGTGAATTAACTGTTCAATTTGCCATCATCACCATGAGATGAATTAAACACAAATCTTATGATCTTGCAGATTTTAACCTATCTAAACATTCAACCCACATAACAGTTCCAAGAAAGAAAAACAATAGACAAGGCACAACATCCAATTAATATCATGACACTATTTTTTACTGCATATCTGATTCAGAACCCCGAAATCCATACTACTACATAAAGAGAAAACAACCTCTTGCAGGTTCCTCCTACTTTAAAGTGGGTTCTCAAAGACCCCTCTCTCTCTCTCTCTCTCTCTCTCTCTGACTTCCCACTTAATTTATTTGTTATCTTCTTCCTCTCTCAATGTGAGTTACGAATGTGACTTACAAATTATAATGACATGCATTGCTCTTGCACAACTTCTAGCCAAATAAAGAGGAGTTTGGATACGTTTTCATACTTATTTTAATTGATTTATGGCATTGACTAAATATACATGCATACAGTTATGTACATAAATATGTGATATGTGATGTGCATAAAAGAGTCTACTAGACATCATAAGCATATTCATGAAGCAAATCAATCAATGACCTGTTCATTAATTTCATTGTACTTATTCTGAGCTACATTCTTTGATTCTTCTAGCATTGACTTGTCTACATCCCACCTGGCCTTGAGCTCATTCTGTTAAAATGCATGAAGATATAACAAATTAGAACATAATGTTGATGAAATGTGAAAAAATCACTTAACAAATGGATTCTTTTATGTAATTATGCCACCACAGACTGCATCATGAAAACATTTAAAATAAAATAAAACAAAACAGGAGTTTATGCTTTGGGCCCAGAAAGAAAACAGAGAAATAGAACTAAACTAACATAAGGAATGAAAACAAAATATCCTGCATAGAAGAAATCATTGCAAATAAATTGAATGAGAATCAATCACATTGTCTAGATAATGACCAATGTCAACTTCACTACCCTTTTGTACTCATCTCCTTGCCTTAAAAAAAGAGCCTAGAGATAAATCCAAACAAGCTGAAGGCAAGCATTCCACTTGAAAACCCAAAATGGAGGATAAAGCCACATCCATTAGGCATATCAAAGTCAATTTTCTTAGTTTCACCTTGAGATCATGCCTCAAAACAACGAAGCACACAACGAAGGTGTCCTGGCTGCTTTGCATTCGCCTCACAAAAAATAATTGTATCATTAGTATAAAGCAATTGGGACATTGATAATAAAAATATATAAAACCAAATATATTCCCTCGATTTGCCCAAAATCATCCTTTCCAACGAGTAAAGAAGCCACATCATCACCTCCACTGCTAGTTGTAGTCCTTTTGAAATTCAAATGTAGTAGTAGTATGTATAAATCAGATATGTATACATGGATTTTGGGGTTCTGAATCAGATATGTAGTAGTATGTATAAATCACAAACAAAATAACTAACCTCTGATCGAAGAAGCCAAAGAGTTCCAAATCCACAGAGATAAATCACGGTGCTGTGCTCAAAATGGAGCTTCCAAATCGCAATCCCGAGATGAATCACCAACCAGAAGAAGAATCGAAGAACAATCACAGAGTAAGAGAGTGAAGAAGAATCGAGAGCCCGGGCTTAAGACTTATATAGAGCCCTAAACAAAATTACCCGTGTGTGAGTCGATCGGTGCAGAGATGCAAAACCAGAGAGTGAGTGTGAGACTGATGAGATGAGAGAGTGAGGGAGCCGATTAGGTCAGATCAGATATATATATATATATATATAACAAAAAAAATCAACGATCGGGAGAGAGAGCGACAGAGATTGAGAGAGAGAGTTTACCTGTGAGTAGATCGGCTGTGCGATGATGATCGGTGCGATGAGATGAACAACGAGAGAGTGAGAGGGTGATCGGTGCAGAAACGAGAGAGTAAGAGAGACAGTGATGTTGAGATTAGGGATTTTGGTTTTGCGCCCGGGGGGTTGGGGGGATGGCAAAAAAAAAAAGCGGGAATGAAAAAAAAAAAGAGAGGGAGACGGGGGGTGGATAAAAAAAAATTAAAATCTTTTTTTTTTTGGGGTCACAAATAAAATTTAAACAATAAAATAATATCGTTTAATTTATTTTTTTTTTTGTGACGTGGGTTGCTGTCGTTAAAAAAATTTATTTTTTGTTAAAATAATTTTTTTTTGTAGTTAATGAAAAAAATTCATTTTTTTTTAGTTACTAAGATTGAAAATTTATTTGTTTCATTTTTATTTTAATTAAAAAAAATATTATTATTATTTTTTATTTTGGTAGAAATAGGGGTAATATTTTAATGAAAAATATTTTCCACAAAAATAAAAGTTTATTTTCTGTGGTCAATGAAAAATATTTTTCTACGGCCTATTTTTTTTGGTTAGTAAAAATCTTGAACTATTTTTTTGTGGTAGAAGAAAGGGAGCGACATTAGTGGTGGAGGTGGTGGATAAGAGATGATGGTGGTGGTGGTGGTGGTGATGGCAAAAAATATTAGTGGTGAAGTTGTGGTAGTGGTAGTGTAGATGGAGTGGCAGGGGTGAAGGAGAGGTAATGGTAGTAGTAATGGCAGTAGTGGTAGTGGTGGTAGTGGAGTGGTGGCGATGGTAGTAGTAATGGTAGTCGTAGAGGTGAAGTGGCGACAGTGGAAGTAGTGGTGGCGGTGGAATGACGTTTGCAGTAGTGGTGAAGGTGGTAGAGGAGATGGGTGGTGAGAGAGAGAGAGAGAGAGAGATGAATGAGAGACAGAGAGAAGAGATAGAGAGAGAGAATAGAGCGGGAATGGAAAAGAAAAACAGACGGGAATAAAAAATATTTTTTTTTGTCATAAATGAAATTTAAATAACAAAATAATGTCGTTTAACTTTCTTTTCTTTTTTTTGTGACGGGAGTTGCCGTCGTCAAAAAAAAATATTTTTTGTTAAAATATATATTTTTTTGTAATTAATAATAATTTTTTTTTTTTTTTTTTTGTAGAGGATAGAGAGTGGCAATAGTGGTGAAGGTGGTGGATAAGAGATGATGGTGATGGTGTTGGTAGCGACAAAGGAGATTAATGGTGAAGTTGTGGTAGTGGTAGAGTAGATGAAGTGACAAGGGTGAATGAGAGGTAATGGCAGTAGTAATGGCAGTAGTGGTGAAGGTGGTGGATAAGAGATGATGGTGGTGGTGGTGGTGGTGGTGGCGGCGAAGGAGATTAGTGGTGAAGTTGTGGTAGTGGTAGAGTAGATGAAGTGGCACGGGTGAATGAGAGGTAATGGTAGTAATAGTGGCAGTAGTGGTAGTGGTGGCAATGGTAGTAGCAATGGTAGTCGTAGAAGTGAAGTGGCGACAGTGGCAGTAATGGTGGTAATGGAATGACGTTTGCAGTAGTGGTGAAGGTGGAAAAGGAGATGGGTGGTGAGAGAGAGAAAAATGAGTGAGAGACAGATAGAGGAGAGAAAGAGAGAGAGAGAGAGAGAGAGACAAAGACAGAGTGATGAGCGAGAGAGAGACAAAGTGGTCGCTAAAAATGCATTTTCTTGTAGTGGATAGATAAATCGAGAGGGAGCTCAGTAAATAGAGAAGACAGAAGGGAGAGAGTGAGCAACGCGAACATAGTGGGAGAGAAAAAGAGAGAGAAAGAGAAGAGAGAGAGAGGGACAAAAAGATAGAGAGTGAGAGACAGAAAAAAGATAGAGAGAGAAGAGAGATGAACAAGAGAGAGAGATAAAGAGAAGAGAGATGAGCGAGAGAGACATAGAGAGAAGAGAGATGAACGAGAGAGAGAGAAGAGAGATGAGCGAGAGAGACAGAGAAAGATGAAAGAGATAGAGAGAAGAGAGATGAGCGAAAGAGACAGAGAGAGAAAAGAGATAAGAGAGATAGAGAGAAGAGAGATGAGCGAAAGAGACAGAGAGAAAAAAGAGATGAGAGAAGAGATAGATGAGTGAGAGACACACACACAGAGAGAGAGAGAGAGAGAGAGAGACAGATAGATAGAAAGAAAAGAGTGATGAGTGAGAGAGAGAATGAGAAGAGAGAGAGGAAGATGAAAAAATGGGTGAAAAGATATAGACAAAGAGAGAGGGAGAGAAAAAAAAGCGAAAATAGATAAACGAGAGAGAGACAGAGAGAGATGAGCGAGAGAGATAAAGAGAAGAGAGACAGAGAGAGATGAGAGAGATAGACAGAGAGAAAGAGAGAGAGACAAACAGACAGACAGACAGACAGAGAAGAGTGATGAGTGAGAGAGAGAGAGAGAAAAGAGACAGAGACAGAGAGATAGAAAGATGAAAAAATGGGTGAAAAAGTTCCGTGTCTAAAGCCTCATTTTCTAGTAGTGAGTCATCTCTATCATTCATGGGTAGAATAGAGGCGCGGATTTGGGAATTGTATATTTTATATAAAAATCAAATTGAAATATTTTATACAATCACACCTATTTAGGGAGTGTGATTTAAAAGTAGTAATATATATATAATCACACTTTAATTAAAATGTGTGATTAAAAAATATATATATAATCACACTTATTTAAAAAGTGTGATTAAAAAGTAGTAGTGTATATATAATCACACTTTAATTAGAAGGTGTGATTAAAAAATATATAAATAATCACATTTTAATTAGAATGTATTGTTAAAAAATATCTATAAAATCACACTTATTTAAAAAGCGTGATTAAAAAGTAGTAGTGTATATATAATCACACTTTAATTAGAAGGTGTGATTAAAAAATATATAAATAATCACACTTTAATTAGAATGTGTGGTTAAAAAATATCTATATAATCACACCTATTTAAAAAGTGTGATTAAAAAGTAGTAGTATATATATAATCACACTTTAATTAGAAGGTGTGATTAAAAAATATATAAATAATCACACTTTAATTAGAAGGTGTGATTAAAAAATATATAAATAATCACACTTTAATTAGAATGTGTGGTTAAAAAATATCTATATAATCACACCTATTTAAAAAGTGTGATTAAAAAGTAGTAGTGTATATATAATCACACTTTAATTAGAAGGTGTGATTAAAAAATATATAAATAATCACACTTTAATTAGAATGTGTGATTAAAAAATATATATATAATCACACTTGTTTAAAAAGTGTGATTAAAAAGTAGTAGTGTATATATAATCACACTTTAATTAGAAGGTGTGATTAAAAATATATATATATAATCACACTTAATTGAAAAGTGACATAAAAAATAAATATTATCACACTCAATCAAATTAAGTGTGATTAAAATATCAATCTAATTTTTTTTATCACACTTCCAATAAAAGTGAGATCTTTTTTTTTGTCAAAGTGTGATCTTTAACTATTTTTGTAGTAGTGCTGGGCTTGTGCTGGTTGAGTGTCAACTGAGTCAGGGATGTCAGCTAGAAGATCTTCGGCGACAGCTTTCTTACGACCCATCCCAGCGACAATTGCAGTCCTACAGCGCCGTTGGCATTGAGATGGTGGGATCAGATATGGAGCTGAGGTTGACGGTTGCTCTACTAGATCAGAGGTCGATCCTTGATTTGGCCGAGATGATGAGGCTGTTGGAGGAGTTGTGGCGGAAAGGGGAGAATTGCTTTTCTTCCTCTTTGGGACGTCGGAAAGCACCGACTTGTAGGTCAGGATAAAGTTCAGAAGAAAATGAGCTCTTCACTTGTGAACTGGCGGATCCAGTAGCCTCTCCAAGCCCTTGCTGGGGAAAAAAGACTTGCGCAAGTCTTTTGCTAGTTGAGGAAGAGCATCAAGAAAAACAAACGTTAGAACAAATGAAGTATTGAAGACTTTAAAAACAAGTAAAGTATAAACACTGGGCTCTTACCATTACCCTCTACAAAAACTGTTCAAGGAAGAGGGTAGAGGTGGAGGTCCTCATTTGGAGCGAACTCCCAGTTCCCCGAGATAATGAAGTAATCATCCCCAGCTCCCTTGTTGGAGTCTGGGAGGTCGGCTACGATTTTATACTCTGTGGACCTCGGCTTGAGGTAGTAAATATAGCCTTTCTCTAACTTGAGGCCATACATGGTGTAGCAGTATTGGATATCGGCTAAGGTAACCCTAGCATTCTCCTGTTTGGCTAAGGCTATTATACCATTGATGGCTCGGTAGGAATTGATAGCGAGCTGCATTGGGTTCAATTTATAGTAATGAAGTATCTCACGGAAGAGGGTGTCTAGTAGGAGCCTAAGTCCACATTCAATAAAAGCTACAACGGGGAAAGGCATAGAATCAAGTGTGGGCATGATGGAGTCATCCTCCCCAGCCAACCTCAGATGGACGTCGGCGGGGATGGAAAACTCCTGCCTAAAATATTCCAACTTGGTTGGGGTATTTACCCTATGCTTCCACATACCCATGACGTTGGCTTAGGGGGAAGGTGGATAAGTTGGAAATAAAGTGTTCTGTAAAGGCTCAGAAGACCTCGGCAAAACCTAAACAAATGCTGGGGTAAAGATTTTTTGTGATCCAAAGTGAAGGTTGTTTCAGTTTTTCCCTAAGTTTTGTGTGTTCTATGGAAAATCTCAGACCTAAGTCTAAGCAAATGGAGGTTGAAGGAAAGAATCTGGAAAAAACACGGCAAACAAAAACAAGAGCAATGATTCAGAATCAAGAAAAGTGGTGAATCATCAAGAACACTGTGACAGAGTGTGTGCAAAGGTGCAAGGCCAAGAACAGTGGCAAACGAGAACAAATTTGTGAACAATGTGTGTATATTCAAGAAAGGATTTGAAAAAAACAGAATCATGAAGCAAACATACTCAAACACATGGTGAAAATCAAGGTACAGATTAAAAATGATCGAGGACACAAGCAAGTCTGCAAAATACAACAAAGTTTGTAGTGAAATCAAGAATTGAAAACCAGGAGGAATAGTGGCTTACCAGAGAAAGTGAGGCCGGTGTGAGGATCGCCGAAGTCAGATGATGGTTGCAAAAGCGACGGAGCGGTGAAAATCATGCCGGAGGAGGTGAACGGAGCAAGTTGCAGAGCAAGAAAAGCTTGAACAATGACAGATTAGAGAGAGAGAAAAAGTTGGATGCATCAGAAACGGTGATGCAAAAAGTGAAGGGACAGAGAGAGAGAAGTGGTTTTGATCAAAAAACCACAAAATGGTGGCAAAACTGTAATTAATTTCTTAGGGCGACGTGCCTGTCAGACGGCGCACGCACGAGTGATGCGACTTGATGGCGCGTGTCGGGAACGGCTCAGTAGGGGAAAGACACATGGCAAAAACGGTTGGAATATTGTGCATGACAGCTCACACGCATGATAGAACTCTTGAAGTTCTTGGGTTAAAGAAGCAAGGACTTCGGTTGGGAGGATGATCTCGGCTGAAAAACTTGAACAATCCTGGTTAATGGTTCTAAGGCGTTGATGGAAGCAGACTATAGGTCTTGGTCATACTGAGCCGACGAGTTATTACTTCGGCAATGAATAAAGAAGCGAGCTTAGCCGACATGCTAGAAGGAAGTACTGATATAGGTTCCATCATCTCAGGATGCCGAGGTAATAGAACCTAGGGGCAGTTGTGGGGGCATATTTTCTGAGTGCTAACACGTGGCCAAGGTGACGCCGAAGTGTCAGCTGAGGTGCCACATGTCCCAGTCGTGACGCCGAGGTGATCTCGGCTAGGTCGAGATTATCTTCGAAGATATCAGAGTCTGGGATAAGCGGATAAGGGACAAGAGTCCTAGAATGAAAAAGGACCTCAACCTGGATAAGGATAAAGCTCTCAGGGAGTTTATCTTTATCTATTGGAGAATCCAAAATAAGCACTGAGCTGAAGTCCATTGAAGCCAGGCTTCTATTGGGATTAGGTTTGTGTTGGCTATAAAAGAGAGGCACCCCCATGGGTCTAAGGTACGCAATTTATATTCTGAATAGGGAGTTAAGCACTTTTACTATCTTTGAGAGATAACTGACTTGATCTTCGGAGTGCCCCCGGGTGGACGAACCACCGCCGGAATCTCTTCTTTCTGTTGCAGGTCGTTCGGGCTTAATCTCTTCTGCTGGTGCTCTCCAGCTAAGTACTAATTTGGCGGTATGGTCGGAAATTGACACACATAATATATATATACTGTTGATCATCTTCGATGTTTCTTAGGATGTCTCCTAGGTTTTATGCCTTTTCGGATATTCTAGTTAAATTGGGAGACCCTTTTTTTTAAATGTATGGGATTCTTGGAAATATCTATTATTGTAGGTTGTGGATTTTTATTGCCATTTTTTTAATGTGAATTGACATTAAATTCATTTACAAATGAGAAACTTTTGTATGCTAACATGTGTCACGTGATATTATTTTTTACTTATATATGTCTCTTATTGTATTACGTGACATTATTTTCATTTATAAATATAGTGAATTTTATTATAAAAAATAATCATAATAATAAAAATATCACATAACATATATCATATTTGCATACAAAAATTGCTCCATACAAACTATTAAGGTTCATACATGATGGATATGTTTAAGTCGTGAGAACATATCCTATATCCTCCTCTCATGTCCTCTCATTCTCTTATATCGCTCTCGCTGACGCTCACAATCTCTCTCTCGTAGACCGGCATTTGCAGATCTCCCAACCCTCTCACTCTCTCGTATACGTATATTGAGGTCGGAGATCCTTCTAGATTATTAATCTAGAAGGATTTGGATCTGTCGGAGTTTGATCGGCCTCCGGTGGGACATTTGTTGGATGAGAAAGTTATTATCTCGGAAATACGATGAAATGGGTTACATTGTTTAAAGATTTCAAAAAATAAGTCGGGTCTTTGTCAGCCTCCTTCCTCTTCTTCTTCATCTTCCTCGTCTATTAACCAAGACAACAATGTCACTTCAACCACACAAGTCTCATCTGCATCTTCATCGTCTTCAAGGTTTGTTTTATCATACTATCTAATTATTAATGTGTTTTATGTTCTCTTGTAATGCCCTAAATTCAATTTTACTGAATGATTTATACTGGGTTTTGTATAATAGTGTGTTGTTGGGAGATGTTTGAATCTGCAAGTGTTTGATTAATTTACTCATTGATTAGAACAAAGCTATCAACTGCAAAGTGTTAGGGGTTTCTAATAGATGAAAAGGCATGAAAAGGGGGAATAAAGCGAAAATGAGGGTGTTTGGGTTTCCAACTTCAATTATCCACTAAAGTTAGTAAGGACTTTTAATTAACTTGAGTTTATAAATTTCATTATCAAGTAGTGGTTTCTTATTAAGTAAAAATTCGTGATTTATGATGAAGCTCTGGTGCATTGCATTTTGAATTTCGTTTTGAGTCAGCATGAAGTTCAATGCGACTCATGTAACTTTGTTTTCTGAATTGATTCAAACATTCTAATTTGCTATATTTTTTGTTAAAAAGGCTTCGTGATTGATAGTCTGATTTGAATTTCTGATGCATTGTGTTTGTTTTTGTATTGCTGTTTGTTATCTACTTCATTAGGCGTAGTTGATTTCTATATTGCTCTGTTTAATTCTGATTTCAAGCTCTGTATTGCTGTGCATTGCTTCTCTACACTCTCTACCAGCAGGTTTGATTTTCTTTTGATTTGATCCTGTGTTGTATGATATTAAATTTGTGTCTCAATTTGGATGAATTGTTGTAGGAGCTGTATGTGTTTGTATGGGAAATGATGGGTTTAATTTCTGTTATTTAGATATTAATTTGTGTCTCAATTTGGTTGAATTGTTTTTTGTTTCACTGTCAAATCAAACCAATGCAAGTTTGGTGTCCATATCAAGTGGGTTTTGTTATTGCTTTTAAGTAATAATGATTTTTTTAATGGCATTGAATTGGATGTCTGTTTGGTTTTCTTTGTACTTTTTTACAGCATTTTTGTTCAAAATTACTTTGTAGGCAGGCAGACTCTAAATTGAGCCTATTTAAGAAAAGCAAAAAACCAATTCTAGGGGTCACAACTTCACTGGTTTGAAACCTTTTCAGTGTTTGGTAAAGCATTTCAGAAGTACATATGCCAACCTTTACTCGACAAAAATTCCCAAAACCTGGTTAAAATCCAACGAAGTTGGCTGGTTTTTCAAAATTTCTAATAAATTAATGAAAGTGTCTGGTCCATTTTTTAGATTACCCAAAGCAAAGTATATAATGAAATTGAAATGTTTTTCATTCTTAATTTTAAGAAATGAATGACTATCATTTTCCTTTTATTTGAGCATTGTCATGTTTGTTTTATCTTATGAAATTCTTCTCAAAAGTTCCCTCTCATAAAAAGGTAAGATCACTTCTGTCACACTCAAATAAATTTTCCCTTCTAATTTCTATTTAGGCAAGCATATCACTTAAGTGACAGTATAAAAAGGTTACTTGAAATCTGATCATGAGTTGTCTTGAAGAAATAATGATTATGCAAAATTTCTGATATTATGCCATTATGAATTTCCTAAAAAACTTGCATCCTCTTCTATATATCATTTCATTTTGAATAATCGAAGTTAATGTGAACTTCAAATATGAACTTGATTTGCAATTTTGAGTTAATGTTGTTTTCTTTGTCTTCTTTGTCAGAATCTACTATTGGATGCCAAAAGAAAGCTTGGTGAAATTTTATCAACATTTGAATTTTTGGATAGCAACTCAATGGATCTGGTAAATTTTCTCTACTGGATATGGATACAGATATTTGAACTAAAAAATCTTTCTTTTATTTGCATTACATTATTTAACTGCATTAGAGAGAGATTCTTCAAAATTAGAAGGTTTAAGATTAGTAGGACCAATATCAGTCAGAAACATGGGCCTTGTTTGGTTTGTGTTTGTAGAATAATTTATCACACAGCCATAGATTTGTATAGGAACCAACAGAAACACCTTAGGAGGGACCAATATAAGTTGTATGAACTTACGGCACATCAATGGGATGCACCATTTGTGAATTAACCTTAAAATTAATTTTTTATTCTCATAATCTCGAAAAAAAGCTTGTTAGATGGATAACTTGTATAATTGATCTAATTGTAACTTGATGAGTTATTAATGTTTTTAATCTTTTGTATAATTAATTAATTACTAAAGTTTTTAATTTATTTTTTTGCAGATTGGATTGGGGTGGTATTTTTGACGTGCAACAATGATGTAATTTACTTTGAATGTTCTTTTTTGTTTGATAAGGATACACATACTTTGTGGAGTTGCACTAATTATTGTTGGATGTTTGGTAGAATTGTATGAGTTATAACTTTTGGATATTTTGTGGATATTTCACTATTTTATTGTATTATGATGAAATTATTTATAATGATGAATGAATATTTTTATTTTGTTAATTCGTAAATGTGTTGATGATAGGTTAGGTTAAGTTGTGATGAAATTGTTATATTCAACAGGTTTCAACATGAACAGGGTTTTATTTGTTGAACTAAAATTCAGATTTTGATAAAATAGGTATATAATGTGGAAAAAAATATTATGGAATTAGTGACAAAATTTTCCATTCCTAAAGAAGGTTTTTTCGTCTTACTTGGCTTAGGTGGAAGATTAATTTTGTTATGAATTTTTTATTTCGTCGCTAAATGAATTTGTCATGATGAAAAGTATTGTCACATTTTGTCACTATTACCCTCAATGTGTGACGTTTTTTTTTTTTTGACATTATTTCATCTTTTTTAATGATAAATTTGTTTTTATCTCTATTGGTAGCTTCTTTGACAAAAAATTTTCGTCTTTGTTTATATTAAACATAACATAATTATTTCGTCTCTATTTCTTATATTTATGATAAAATACTTTCATCTCTAATTTCTTTCATTAATGACAAAATATTTTGTCGCTAATTACTTATAAGTATGTTCCCAACAGTGTGTATTGGAGACAAAAAAAAATTCATCACAAATTTATCATTTTTAATGATGAATTTGTTTTTGTCTCTATTGGTAGCTTCTTTGACAAATTTTTTTTGTCTTCGTTTATATTAAACATGACAAAATTATTTCGTCTCTATTTCTTATATTTATGACAAAATACTTTTGTCTCTAATTTCTTCTTTAATGACAAAATATTTTGTCGCTAATTACTTGCAAGTATGTTCCCAACAGAGTGTATTGGAGACAAAAAAATTCATCACAAATTTATCATTTTTAATGATGAATTTGTTTTTGTCTCTATTGGTAGCTTCTTTGACAAAAAAATTTCGTCTTCGTTTATATTAAACGTGACAAGATTATTTCGTCTCTATTTCTTATATTTATGACGAAATACTTTTGTCTCTAATTTCTTCTTTAATGACAAAATATTTTGTCGCTAATTACTTACAAGTATGTTCCCAACAAAGTGTATTGGAGACAAAAAAATTCGTCACAAATTTATCATTTTCAATGACGAATTTTTTTTTTCGTCTCTAAGACCCTTTAGCGATGACCCTTTGGAGACAAAACGGGTGACGAAAAATGTTCGTCGTAATTAGTTTGGGTGACGAAATATATACATTTTGGGACAAATTTGTTTCATCTTTAAATCCCAAATTTGTTGTAGTGATGTGTTTTAATTTTCTGTGTAGGTAAATTTTTAATTTTTTTATAGTGCTTTGTTTAATTGAGTTTGGAAAAAAGAATGAGAGAGAGAGAGAGAGAGAGAGAGAGGTACTGGTTTTTTTGTTTGAACAGTAATAAATTTGTCAGTGCTCACAGTGATAAATTTGTTGAAACAGTGATAAATTTATCAATGTAAACAAAACACTATAAAAAAATAATTTTATCAGTATAGTGATTCCAAACCTGTTATTAACCTTTAAATTTGACACAAATAATCAGATTATAATCAATTTTTTGAATGAAATTTGCATAAAACCAGACTGATATCAAAAGCCAGATATGTTAACAATATGGATAAAAAAGACTAAATGTTTCATTGAAGCAAATGAAGAACCAAAATAATTAAAACAATGTAATAGGGTTTGTGTTTTAATTTTCAATTTAGGTAAATTTTTTATTTATATATAGTGCTTTGTTTAATTGAGTTTGGAAAAAATTTAGGTAAATTTTTCACTGTTTAATTGAGTTTGGAAAAAAAAAATGAGAGAGAGAGGTGTTGGTTTTTTTGTTTAAACAGTGAAAAGTTTATCAGTGTTTACAGTGATAAATTTGTTGAAACAGGGATAAATTTATGAGTGAAAACAAAACACTATAAAAAATAAATTTATCAGTGTAGTTACTCCAAACCTTTTATTAAGCTTTAAATTTGACACAAATAATCAGATCATAATTAATTTTTTGAATGAAATTTGCGTAAAACAAGACCTATATCAAAAGTCATATCTGGTGACAATATGGTTAAAAAAGACTGAATGTTTCATTGAAGCAAATTTGACATTGTAACAACCAAGCATTGTAATATTCATTGAAGCAAAGTAAGAACCAAAATGATTATAATGTTTGTCCAAAATTATTCAAGCATTGTTGTCATTGTGTATTGTGTCCCAAAACTCCTTGTCTTCAAGCACCGCTTCTATTGCCTCATCAACGATTTGCTAGGTGTCTGTCTGTTGGTTAGTCAACAAAGCCTCTATGATATCTGCTCTGATTTGGTGGCACTCCTCTTTTGTTAAGTTTGGAAAGATGTCTTTGTTACAGACATATTCTCTCATGAGGTAACAAACTATGACGCCACAATCAAGTCTACGATGACATTGGAAAAACAAAGTTAATAGTCATCAATGATAATTTTATCAATGTAATGTGTTTTGGTTTTCAGAAACTTACGAATGATCAACTTGTTGGTGACAATTCATTGCAATTTCTGTTTCTTCATGAAACTTGTTACCTTCAATGAGTTTGGGGTTGTGATGTTGAAGTATTTTTTAATAATCTTTCTCTGCAAAATATATTAATAATTAATTGGTGTTTGACAAATAAATGCATAATAAAATTTGATATAGACAAGGGGAATGGATGATATCATAATTAATTGGTGTTTTACCACTTTGTTTGCCTCATTTAAGTGGTTATCTGTTTATGTGCTTGGTCTCATTGAATTGTAAAACTTCCATGAGCCATTTTCAGTATCGAGTACCAACAACGTCCAATGCTTTTCATTGAAAATTGGGAAAAGAAGATATCTTTCCATGACAGCTTCTAACATCATGTTGTTCAACAATTGATTTGTTTTTGCCTCATCCTTTGTGGTGAACAAATACTGTGTTTTGCAAATATATTAGTTTTGGTTACAATGTTATTCGTTAATGGTAATTTTATCACTATAAGGTTGGATGAATGAGAACTTATGCATTTGATTTAGACAAGGGGAATGGATGATATCATAATGAAATATATATATATATATATATATATATGTAATTTGCTTACATGGCATGACGTAGTAAATATATATGTTGTTCCTACTTGTGAGCTGAGGCTGAACTTTGGTTTCGGTTGCTCTTCTGTCATTAAGATTTCCTTGTATGCATTTATTGTCTGTTGTAAAAACAAAAACAAACAAGGTTAATGAGAGAATTATTATTTGGTATTACAATTGATATATGCACAAATAGAGATTTGATTTTACATTTCCAGAAAGTTCTTCGCATTTGACTATTTTGTCAATATCATCCAAGTACAAATAGCTGCCTACTTCCTTTCCTTGTAAGATTGGATAACTGCAAATGTGAAAACAAAATTTATCACTGTATACCAAAATTTGTTGCTCAATTAACGAAACAAAGGTTAGGGGAACAAATTGAGCATCAAATTTTACTTGATGTATCAAATCCGAACAATGGAATGAAGTAGAGAACATAAACTGAAATGCCTAAATAATTTGATACCATAGATGAGACACCATGAAGATTAGCAAAATATATCACTCCACCAAACAAATTAAGTACAATTTATCACTATGTAGCAGATTTTATCACTGTATAACAAAATTTATCAATGAATGAAGTAACACAAAGGTTATACATTGATAAATATATGACCATTTACTAAAATTTAGATTCTAAATTTGGAAATTTTAGGACCAAATCATGTTCTTATCTGCTAGTTTTTGTTGCCCAAAGACTAGCGAGTATCATCCTTGATTTCTTTGGCAATTTGTGAAACACTGGATAGGAAGTGTCAATTTGTTTTGTTGGATGTTGATGTTGTGTCGGCTCTTCTTTTCTGGTCTTTGCACTTTCTTCAACAATTGGTTCTACTTCATCAACTGTCTTGTTCTACTTTGGTTGTCTTTTCGTTATGTACCAAAAATCTGGATCTTTGTGTTCTTTTCTTGTTTCTCTATTTTTCACCCTTTTTATCATTGAGCTCACAAGAGGCGATATTTTGGGAGTGGTGGCTTCAACTTCAACTGCGATTTGTTCTTCTTCATTGTCCAGGTAGAGATTTGATTTAACCAACATTGCAATTCTCTCATTAAGTAGCACCATTTCCACATCTTTCACTTCCATTTGTATCTTTGCTTTCTTGCTATGTTCTTTCATTTGTTTATTGAGCTTCATGAGTCGGTCCTTAAGCTCATCATTTTCTGCTTAGATTCTTGCCTTCTCCATTTCTAGCCTTTGGATTATCAGGACATTCTCTTTTAGTTTCTAAAAGGTATGTTCATTAATTTTCACATGGTAGATATTTGTTTCATAGGCAATTTTCCTTTTTGCTTTCCTCTTTTTAGTCGGTGTTTGATGCTTGAATCTCGGGGAAGTTGTTGGACCAACTTTTCTGTTTGATCATTGCTTCTTCTTCATCATTTTCTAGGTTGTCAAAAGAAAGCTCATTTCTTTGCACATGAACTGGACCTTCTTCAGTTTCATGCTGAAAGTTGGCTTTCCTTCTTGCATTCTTTTTTGATTGCAATGTTGTTGATTTCCTCTTTTTTCGAGCACCTGTTTGATGCTTGGGATTTGGTGAATTTCTTCCTGGACTGAGACTGAATATCTTTGTGATAATTGGTTCTTCTTCATTTTCAGATAATTCAGTCTCCTATTGTTCCTCAAAGTTACATTCTTCATCTTCATGCTCATCATCTGTTTGTGGTTGCAATTATTTGTATATGTTCTGTTCTTCAATTGTGTCTTTCAAATTGCTCTCCTACATAAATGAAAATTATTAAAAAGAATGATATGACGCAAAGTTAAGTAATAATTTATCATTCGGTGATTCAAATGTATAATAAGACTAGTGATTTGCTTCATGATAACAAGTTTTATCAGTGAATTAGCAACATTAAGCAAAATTTATCACTCAATGAAGCTTAGTAAGAAAATTTATAACTGTGAGCAAAAAGTTATGAGTCCATATCAAAATTTATCGCTGCATAGCAAAATTCATCACTCAATTAAAGAAATAAAAGTTATACACTGATAAAACTTGTTTATTGAATAATTTCCTATCACAGATGAAATACCTAAATAATTTTTCTACCACAAATGAGACACCAAGAAGATTAAGAAGAATTTATCAGTCTTCCTAAAATTTATCACTGCATAACAAAATCTAATATTTGTTTAAACAAAACAAAGGATATCAACGAATACCTCAACATGTTTCAGATCATGTAAGGATGACTTTGCCAATTGTTGTCCCAGATGTGTAATGTTCCATCTTGCAAATCTTGGGATTGGGTTCTTGTCATTTGGTTTGATGATCTTTGCATGCTCACATATCCAATACTGTTGAGGACAAAAAAAATGTTATAAATTAGTATTTAGTAAATGTAAATATTATAGTTTATAAGTTGTAAGTGAGGTATTTACTTACCAATAAGATGATCACACATCCGCACACTCTATCAATTTGGTTGATGTTGCGTGCTATTGATCTTGTAAGATGTTGTTTTGCTGTGCCACACCAATCATAAGACTTCATTTCGTCAATATTCTCGAGGTATTTCATGAACCACCAACCAATTGTTGTCCCAGTACCCGGATACAACAAAAGTAAACAAACCAGAAGGCACACAAGCCTAACGATATCTTCTACATCTTCATTGTTGTTACTTTTCAAAAGTTTCGTTATCAACTTTTGGATTGAAGTGCTTGTCATTCTGCTCTTGGTTATTTTCCTTCTTTGCACCATGGCTACCTCATTTTTTCTTCCGTATGCAAGATTCATCTTCTTTTGTCCACATGCAATCCCAAAAATTAATTTGAAGTCATTTCTTTTCAACTTCAGCTTCTTCCCAGCAATTTCAAATGTGGTTCCATCCATTTGGTAAGTTTGTCAAATTTTTGCAACCATATCATCATATTTAATTGAATTTATTCTTTTAACCTTGTTTTCACTCAATGTATCAACCAGAAATGAAAAAGGTATCTTTCTCAATACTGTCAAATGCTCCTCTCTGAGCTTTGTTGTCTTGAAAAATTTGATAAGAGATTGCATGTTGGAACGATGGACATATTTTGCTTCATTATCATGTATCTGTTCAGTCCTAGTTTTTCTTCTATCAATTTTTTTCTTCCCTCTCGGTTTGTGGAGCTCTGTAGGTTGTTTCAGTTGTTCCTGTTTGGGCTCCTCATTGTCAATGTTAGATTCAGGTTTAACTTGTAGTTGATTTTCACTTTCTTGTGTTGTTGGCTCTATAACAAACTCAACTTTTTCAGTCTTTTTCTTTTTTGAGAAACTTGTTTCTCGACGACGTAATCTTTATGATGACTGGAAACATCTGTACAAAAACATTGAGCATGAACATTGAAAATTAAGAAGAATTTTATCACTGAACTAGACAAACTAAGAAGAATTTATTAATTTATTATGCAAATTAAGCAAATATATAAGTGTATAGCAAAGTTTAGATTCCAAATTGCAAAAGAACATGAAGTATCATGATGAAGATGAAAACAATTATATAGCAAATTTTATCACTGAATTAGCAAAAGTAAGAAAATGCATCATTGTATAGCAAATGAACATAAATGTGTGATTGTTATGATGTTGAATATCACTCATAAATTAATACTGTATGGTACAGATTCAAAATAGCTTCAATCCGAATTTTATCACTCAATTATAGTTATGAAAGAAGAAGGGAAGCAAATCCATCGTCATAACAAATTTTATTACTCAATTAGGAAAATTAAGCAAATCTATCATTCTTATAGCAAATTTTCTCACTGATTTGGGCAAAGTAAGCAAATCTGGCATTGTATAGCAAATTTTATCATTGAATTAGCAAAAATAAGCAAATCCATCATTGTATAGCAAATGAACATGAAGATGTGATTATAATGAAGTTGAATATCACTCATAAATTAGTACTGTATGATACACATTGAAAATAGCTTCAAGTCGAATTTTATTACTCAATTATAGTTATGAAAGAAGAAGGGAAGCAAATCCATAGTTATGAAATAAGAAGAGAAGCAAATCCATCATTATAACAAATTTTATCACTCAATTAGGAAAATTAAGCAAACCTACCATTCTTATAGCAATTTTTCTCACAGTATTGGGCAAAGTAATCAAATTTGTTATTGTATATCAAATTTTATCACTGAATTAGCAAAAGTAAGCAAATCCATCATTGTATAGCGAATTTTATAACTCAATTTACAGTTATGAACGAAGAAGGGAAACAAATCCATCCTTATAACAAATTTTAAGACTCAATTAAGAAAGTTAAGCAAATCTATTATTTTTATAGTAAATTTTCTCACTGAATTGGAAAAAATAAGCAAATATGTTATTGTATAGGAAATGAACATGAAGATGTGATTATTATGAAGTTCAATATCACTTAATTATAGTTATAAAAGAAGAATGGAAGATGAATACGACTCGCGTTTCATTCGCATGTTTGTTGAAGATGAACCAAACAGGAAATATAGATCGAAACGGTGAAGGATTTGCTGGGGATCTGTTCGGAATCAGATTATTGATCGAAACAGAGGTGATTTCTTTGGAAACGATTTGAGATACAGGGAAAATCTCTTCGTTTGTTTTGATTTCCAAATCACAAATCGCCTCAGAATGGTTTCCAAATTGCCTCAGAATAGTTTTCAAATCAAAACAATTGAGAAGGAGCGTGTGTTTCACGCGCACAGGAGAGACCTCGTGATATATTTTTTGATTCACACGTGTGGTGTGACATTCAGGGATAAAATTAGAAACTGAAATAAGACAGAACTTAATGGGTATTAATTTATTTCTATAGGACCGGCCGGTAAGTCCCCTTAAATTTTCTTTCAAATGCGTTGGGCATATCATTTTTTTCTTCTTGTTGAGTTGGGCTTGGATCATTTTGTGGGCTCAATAAATGCACCAGTCCTTTATTCAAAATAGCAGAAATATTCTCATAATAGGGTTGCCGTATTTTCCTCTCCTCACCAAACTGCCTCACTGGCTCGAATTTCGCAGAAAAGAAACAATATGGGAATCACTTCAGTTCTCTGGCTGTTCTTCATCGTAGGTTCAATTTCTCTTTCATCCTCCGTTGTCTCCGCGAATGAACTCTCTCTAGGTGAAATCTCTCTCTCTCTCTCCAATTTTGTTAATCGTGAAATCTAGGGCTTGTTTGAATTGCATGCCGGATTTCAGGATGTGTGCTTTGTTTGGTCATTGAGAAAAAACGTGGGAAAACGGAAGAAAATTTGAGTCTTGAGTCTTAATTTATTCATTACTTGGTAATTAAGAAATCTACAAACAGTCACCTAACTTAGCCTCAGACAAATGTTTGCTTCTGGGAACCCCAAGTATGGCTGATGAGGAATTTGGAGAAGGAGAGCTAGAGAAATTTGTTTGCTTCATATATAGTATCAGTTTGATGGTATTATTTATTTGGTACTGTACGGATGTAGTTATTGGGTTTCAGGTTTGAAGTTTGGGTTATGTTCTTTTGATACATGTTTTGACCCGATAAAGTGGCGATTCTGGCTGGTTAAGTGGTAGTGTGTGGAGAATAGGTGGGAAAATTAATGGAAAATAATGCCTATGTAGAACAAAAAATCAAGTTTTCACCTATGTTCTGCTTTGTATTCTTGGGAGTCAGCTTGATCCAAGTCTTAATAGCTAGGAGATTGGAACTTGGATAAACTATGATGGTGTGGTGTGAAAATTTTCTCATTACTGACTTTTGTGGTATCAAAATTTACCAAGCAATGTGTCTTGTCAATTCAGTAATTTGCTCTTGTACTACCATCCATTGTGAATTGGAATATTATATAGGTGGTTCTAATGCATTTTTACACCACTATAGGTCGAATTGCATATTTAAAGTATCAATGCAAAATTGCCAAAAATGAAACCCTAACCTAAACAAGTCACCCCAAGATTCATGATAATTGATTCAAAGGAAAATTGCATAAAAAATACAAATCCAAATTCTTTTAGAACACGATTTTTTAATACTTTGTTTGATGTTAGGAATTGGTTTGGAGAAATGAAAGGAAAAGAAAAGAAGGAATATAAATTTTCATTGGGTTTTCTACTTGCTCGGTGATGGATTGTGTTGTTTGCACAATAATAGCATTTCAATGATCTCTAGATCTGTTTGTGCATAATTTATCTCCTCAATAAGTTATGTTAGTGTGTTATTCACTAGTCGGTTTAAAAAATTTCCTTGTTCAATAATTCTCTAGCCTTGCCTTCTTTGTTTTGCAGATGTTGCTCAGTCTACCACATTGCAAATATCTCCAAGGTTGCCAGTGGAAAAATCTCCTGGTTCCAAGCATGGTGCTATTGTGCTATGTGAAAGAGTTTTAATCCATGGTTTGTCAAGACTTAAAAATCTTAGAAAGTTTGCACATTCAGTAAAAGTGAATGTTTCTAGTGTAAGTTCAAGTGCCCGTCTACTGAATGTTGAGGTCTGTTTCCATAGGTGAGTGTTACCCAAAATAATATTTTTTTTAATAATTCTGAAATTACATTAAGCACTAAACTGGGACAAATAGGAGTTTATTTTTGCACTGTTTTAACTTTTAAGATGTGATTTTCTGTCCCGTGAATGTTATGGCTGTATTTTGGAGAAACTTGTTCCTAGACAAACATTGTAAGTAAGAACATTGTACTAATGGCATTAAGGATCGTGATGATTTTGTACATGCTTTCTTAGATTTACTTATTTATTTATGGGTTAAATATACTTTGCGCCCTTGCAACCCATATCACACATTGATCCGTCATTTTGCAGTTGTAAAAGTCAACCCCCTACAATTACAGTCAAGTTACAATGTCAACTTTAATGAGTTTCTGTTACATGCTACCCATGTGGCAATTGCAAAATGTGCCACGGAAGTGCCACATGGGGATTTTGTTGCTAGCCCAAGTAAGGGCGCCTCATAGTAGGTTGAGATTGCAACTGGAGTCCATTAATTGGTCAAATGTGGAAAATCTATGATTGTTTATCTATGTTTTAGCAAGAAGCACATTGAAGAAATTACTTCTTTTCATGCAAATTGCAATAATTTGTTAATTCACAGTAACCTGGTTACAAGAAGGTTTTCTGTGCTAAATGTAGAGATAACAAGCATTATGGGGCACTTCAACCCCCATTCATCAAGTTGGGGTTTCAACCCTGACAACACCTCCCCCTCCCCCTCCCCCTCCCCAGAGGTTGTAGGCTATATATCTGAGGTTCTTGGATGTACCAAAAAAAAAAAAAAAAAAAAAAAAGAAGTAACAGAAATGATTCAAATTTCCTTTATGTCTGCAATGAGATTTATTAATGCTCCGCTCCTATGTTAATTGTAAACATTTGTGAGCATTCCTAATGTTGTGACAAAGAAAAATATCATACTAATGTCATGTTTGAAAAATTATAAGCTCTCTTACAATAGAGCTGTCCAGTTAGGCATGACAGCTTAAGAAATTAGGAATGTTTCGGAGTACATTTCAAACCATACGGTGCAATTTCTAAGTCACTATTTTTCCTGTTAATTCTGTGATGTATACTTTGCAGGAACTTCTCTCTCGGAATAGGGATGTGCCCTCAAGGGCAGTGGGAGAAACTTGTTAAGGGTTCATGGGTTCGTTCCATGTCACCTTTTGACCACAAGCTCTTAGATGTACGGATGATTGGTTCTTCCTTAGAAATCCTTCAGGTGTCCCTCACAGAAGGTGAAGTCCATATGGATTAGTGAGTGAACACTATTCCCTTGTTTTCTGACATTCGCAACTCAATTATCTTATTTTTTGATTTTATCTGCAGAATTTTTCTCATATCGCATTATATTTTTGGTCTTGGGGATTATTATCATGACATTGGCCTCTTCTCTGAGCAACTCTTTAGTCTTCTACTACAGCAGTGCGATGGCCGTTGGGATCATCCTTGTGATATTGGTGGTCCTTTTTCAGGTTGATCACTTTTTTTCTCTTCTTTTTTCTTTTTTTCAAATTTCTATTCATTTATATTATGATTTTCATCTCTATTTCGTAGTCATATTCCCTAACAGTCCATCTATTTAAATTCATGGGAATTTTAATCACCTCTCTTGAGACTTCAAAAAACTGTAGTCATCTCGCCTTGCATTCTAGAAATTGCCCTGTTCTTTCATGCATCTTAAAATTATCAAATACTTCCCCTCCATTAGTTTGCCTCCAATGGAAGTAGGCAATTATGCTTATGCCCTAATCTGCTAATCACTAATTTTGGTTACAAAACAATTTGATGAAATAACCTTGATACTCTTGTATTATGCCATTCCCAGATATGAAGGATCATAGAGAACAAAAAAGGAGATTAGGCGAACTAAGCAAGGTTTTAGAATGATGTTATAATTGTCATTTTGTAGTCAAAAAGTCATTGAAGGGTAAAATCATTGCATTGTATTAAGAAATTAGATACCCATTAATTTTTGTACAGATAATCGAACATACTAAAAGGAGGAGGGGGTGTGGACGATGTGGTAATTTATAATAACCTTGGGAGTTCAGTCTTCTGTAGAAACATCACTGGGGGTTGCTGCGGGTTACTGCAATTATTTCAAACTTACAGTGGGAGCAAATTTATTTACCATACTAAGAACTATCTAAACCATAGTTGTTTATAAATTTCATTGGCAAGGTATGGCATCTTATGCTGTCGAAGTGATTTCGATAGTCTCATGTACAGTGTTGAAATGACTTATTTTATTTTATGTTATTTTTATAATTCTAGCACCAATTGTACTCCGAACAAAGTTGTAACTTGCTGCATCAAGGCTCTGTTAATTTCTTAGCTAAGTAGTTTTTCATAATTCTAACAGCTATAGTATTAGTCACGCTCGTATTTCAATTCTTTATTTTTTTTCTCATGTTTCTTTATTCTTTCTTTCTTATCCATGTTATGCATTATTGACAGGGGATGAAGCTTCTCCCAACAGGTCGAAAGAATTCAGTTGCAATTTTTGTGTACTCATCTATTGTGGGTATTCATCCTACATCAGTTTGCCTTCTTTATTACTGTATGATAGGTTAGAGAGATTTGTCTGACTGTCGTCTTGTTTAGGTTGGGTTGGGTTCTTTTCTCCTCCGCTACTTGCCAAGATTATTGCGTTCAGTTCTTACAGAGATGGGAATCAGCGAAGACATGTATAATCCTGTATGTAAGTTCTGTATGTATGCCTACACCTCTTCTAACAAGCAGAGATTGATTTATAAATTATAGTGTGATGCTGCTCATATTAAGCCAAAGATCTCTTTATAGAGTGTGTGCTGAAGCTGTGTTGTTTGATTCCTTTATGCATTATGTGAATAATTTGGGGGGAACATAGATCTTTTATGATTTTGAAGTTCCTTTGTATAGGCTTAAGAGTTCTTTTATGAGATTTTTTAATGGTTGGGAGTCGGGAATAAGTAGCCTCTCTTTCAACTTCAACCAATTATTAGATTTTGTAGACCCTTTTGATGCACGAGGGAGTCTATAGGTCTTTTGCCTTGTGCTTTATATGAGTGGCATTTCCTTGATGCTTTTTCTTCAATAAAATATTATTTCTTATAAAAGAAATGTCCTGACAGTGCCTACATTAGATATCTTTTCTTTGCAACATGCTTGACCAGCCTTCTTTAGCTGTTATCATGTGGAAGTCACCCTTGGTTCTGGGGAGCAATTCACCATGCTTAATATAATTCTCCAATGTTTTTATTTGTGTTTCTATTGTTTTCTTTTATTGACTATTTAGAATTGAACTTCTGCAATACTACAAATATATGTCATAAATTGTTGAGTGTTAATTTTGCTGTGATATAGCTTTATTTATGCCAAAACTAAGATATAAACCTTGATTTTCTTGACAATCTGGATGAATATTTCTAGAATTTTACGAGGACCAATCATTTATAATTTTACATATGGGGAACACTACCCTAAAAACTTGAAAGAATTTGGAAATTTTCTATATTTATTTAAATACTTAGTATTCCTTTAGATTTCCTACCTCCTTCAAATCTTTTGTTTTCTCTATCCAGCTTTGTAATTTTTTCCTTTTTTTGGTTCACGCAAAAAAAGGGTGTACTACTTGTTACTGCTTTATGCATATCTGGTGTCATGGACAATTTTCTGCACTTATTAAGTAATTTATATTCCAAGAACTCTAGTACTAACTGAAGCAGTGCTTGTATACTGCAGCTGGCAATGTTTCTGTTGGTTTTTCTTGTCCTAGCAGGAGCTTGGTTGGGTTTCTGGGTCGTTCGCAAACTTGTCTTGACAGAGGATGGATTGATTGACATAGGCGTATCCCAATTTGTTGCATGGTCCATCCGGATTATTGCTTCTGTTATGATTCTTCAGGTTCCATCTCTCATAATTTTTATTGTCCTCTTTCCAATTCTTGAAGTTTGTTTGGTCTTGTTCCATCCATCAGAATTAACATCTTTTATTTGTTCCCCTTCAAATGTCCTGGATAATCTCATTTTCTGTATGAAAGACCGCAATTTTGATAGGTTTGTTTTCCTTTCTAGAGTTCCGTGGACCCTTTACTGGCAGCAGAGGCATTGTTGTGTGGAGTAGTGGTTTCATTGCTGTTTAGGAGAATTACCAGATCAAGATTTATACGTCACTTGTACAAGTAAGTCTCCTTACAGAGCGTAATTGTCCCATCCATTCATCCATTACCAAATTTGCCCCTAGCTCCTGAATAAAGTACTATAAATATATTAATGTTATTACTTAGGGGTTAAATAAAGGCTTCATTAAACTAGAAGAGAGAGTTATAGTTTACCTAGATTCTTCAAAATAAATCAAATATATGTGTCAGACACCTGACAGTTAGATATGTGTCTCATACTATTAATCAAACACTTTTTATATATTTGTATTTAACAATATTACATGTATATATTATTGTATAATTGTTATAAAAAGAGTAAAATGCATTTTCAACACAACATGTTACATATAATTCCATTTTATATCAAATAATAGATTAAAAATATAAAAATATGAGCATTTTTTATTGAGTCCATATACCCTAAATTTAAGGTTTGATAGGTCTGACGTCTAGACTACACCTGCACCCCTACTTGACATTTGTATCCGAGTCGATATAAGATAGCCCTGTAGGCATCAGCCTCAATTTGATCTAGAATACATAGAAGAGCAGTAACGGAACTAATATCTACAATAGAGTTGTCATGGTTGGGAGATCAGAAGAAATTTTTGGATTACTATGTAGGAATTTACGCAGAACAATCAAGCATGGTCACAGATATCAGATTCCAGGTTCATCGCCTTCGAAAGATTCTTATGATGAATATGTACACAATATTCGGAAGCCCGACAACTCTGACTTCCTGAAGCCAAGATCCAGACACTTCACAAAGGCTCCTTCTAATAGTCCCATCCAAGGTACGCTTCTTGTTTGTGATTCGTCTTATGAGTTCAAGAATTTGTTTGGCTTACTTTTTCACATTTGCTATGAATTCCTCAGGCTTAATCAGAACACCACCAAGTCAACTGTCGGATTCAGAGACTCACTATTCTAGCTTCCATAAGACCCCTGAACGAAGAAAATTCTCGAAGGATGAGTGGGAAAAATTCACCAAGGACTCCACCAAGAAAGCACTTGAGGAACTTGTTTCGTCTCCTGATTTCAGCAAGTGGGCTGTTGTTAATGCCGAAAGAATAACCTTGACTCCTAAAAAAGACACTCCTGATCAGCCTCGTAAGTGGATTCCTTGGTTTTGAGCATTTAACGCGGTTTTATCTAATTCAGTGCTGTGCAGATGAACTGTGCCACAGTTTTTCATGGTCGAGATCAGCTTTTGAAATATTGCGCAACCCAAATCATGGGTGGGAATGAGAATGGATGGATTGTTGTAAAATAGTTAGCACCGGCAAGGGACATGATTAGTGTCATTTAATCCCCTAAAAACTTGGATTTATTTTAGAAGGCAGACCATTTTGGTAACTTAGAAGGCATATGTACAAGTACATTGATAACCATTTGATTGAGGTTTTAGGATTGTATGTTTTCTACTTGTGTCATGTGGCTGGCTATACGGGCCTAGAAAAATCATTCATTATTATTGTCCCGATTTGAAATATGTAGACAAGATATATTCCATATATGACTTACAGAATACTAATTTTAAATCTAAATCATATATTTTATTTTTGTGGTAAAATTCTGATCAAGTTTTCTTGGTACCTAGAATTAACAGTGATTGATATGTGTTGACTAGTAATTAAGCTATGGTGCTTGAAAAGTTTCGAAAAATTGCCACATCAGCTTATGGGAATTTCATATTACTGAAGAATATGAACTATTTAAGAATTAAAACGGTTGATGGGTTCTAAATAGTTAAAATTGTATTACTTTTTTCATAAAGAATTTTAAATAAATCAAATAGTTGAATAATGTTGACATGTGAATTTTATTCCCAATAATATTATTCTTGATCACCGAATTTCCATTCTTTCTCGCTAATTGGACAACTCTATGCGGGTATGGTTTATAGAGGTAGTTTGATGCAAGTTATTTGAGGAGTTTAATTTGCACTAGTGTACAATTAAAATAAAACAAGGTTGTTTTTGACAAGCCTCTTATTGAATTCAAAAGAAAATGCAAAAAAAAAAAAGAAGGAAAATTTAATAGAATACTATACATATTTTATTAAATTTAAAATAACTTTGTTGAATTTGATATTTATTTATTTATTTTAATTAAAGCACTTTTTAAATTTTGCACCTATTTTCAAGATAATTCTTAGTTCAATTCCGATATTCAACAATGTCTCAATCATACCGGTTAACATTTACCTTAAAACTATGCTTTGCATTCAATTTCAAATGGAATAATTAGTCATCAAAAGAAATGGGAAGGTTACCAAAATCGTTTACATATTACATAATAACCCCAACTTTATTGGCTTTAATTTTATTTTAAAATTTTTTTATTTATGGTAAACAAGTGGCATTAATTTTATATAGACATAGACAACATTTTGTTTTGTTTTTTGTTGTTTCTTTTTTATAATATAAATGTTATAAAAGTGGACTTATAATTTATGTAAATTATATAAATCAACAAAATGCCACGAAACGGTTGTTTAATCAATTTTACATCATGATTCTAAAGCACATAAGATAGGTAGACTCAGTATTTTGCCTAATCACTTTATCTAGCATTTATTCTAACAACATTCCATCTTTTTAGTAGCATGTCACGTAAGCACTTTGATATGGCATTTGCGTTTTATTTTTTATTTTTAATGAGTAACTTTGGATAAAACTTGAGGGGACATTGTAAAAATTTCTTATCATGTAAGACTGTCAATCTCCATTTATAAAATATATAAAATAAACAAAGATTAATAGGTTGGAACATATTAGAAACAGATGGAGCAAGCAACACACAATGGAAAGGAGACATTTTTACTTAGCATTAGACATTAACTACATATGAAGTGTTGAAATAAAAATAGACAAATTATCACTTCCGATATAAAGTCTATTTACTAACAAAAATGCTTAATATGTCCATTTTTTTTTTCCCAAATGAAAAGAGAACCAAGTTTCGAGTTTTAGTACAAACAAACAAGCAAACAGGGGGAATCAGACCCTTCTTAAGTTTGTTTGTTTGTTTTTTTTTTTTTTTTTTGATCGGAAGAAATATTTCATTAAGAAAGCCAAAATGGCAATTACAAGAGTCCAAACAACCCAAAACTTACACCAAACAAAGTGAAAATAAATCAATAAGCACTAAGGAAGAAAACTATGAAAATATCCGGACGTAGACATCGTACTCGTGCTCGTACTGCAACGCAGAGCCAATCATAAAAGATCGGCAATAGAGCATGTCCGAAACAAATCATAGATCCCAACCACAATGAGGGTAAGCTTAACAATACACATAGATGGGCTCTAAGAGAACCAAACACACCCAAAATCAACACAAATCAAAGGAAACGAAAACCAAAGAAAACAAACAAGGGACTTAATCTAACAAACAAAATAAAAAAAAAACAGACCCACATCCAACAGATCTGGCAGCGGCTTCGGCAGAACTGACGGTGGAGAGGAACGGTGATGAAGATGCGGTGGAGAAGAGGCTATGAAGGCGGCGGATGAGCGGAGAAGAGGCGATGAAGGCTGCTGGGGAGGCGAATCTGGCGTCGGCGAAGGCAGCAGAGAAGAAGACGACAAGGAAGAGGCGGTGAAGGCGCAGATCCGGGAAGGCCACTCCTGGAGTGAAAGGATGTGGGAAAAACACCTCACAAAGGAGGGAGAGGATGGAAAGCCAAGGCTTCCAAGTTATGGGAAAGCTAAGTAAAGAGCAAGAGAGGGGTAGGGGGAGGGGAAAGGGGCCAGAGGCCGTCGGAAAACCCCTCCCCCACCGCCGGCAGCCACAAAATCTGAAACCCTAAGGGAGAAAAGTTTAGAGAGAGAAGCTCTCAAACTAGAGAGAGAAAGTTAAGAATAGAGTATAAGGGAGACCCTTCTTAAGCTAGCATAAGCCATTTCTGCAATTAGAAAGGAAAAGATAAAGCTTGGTGGGTCATCTAAGAAAACCAGGTGCTCTATTTGGTTGACTCCAATGTTGGCAAGTGCATCTGCACATTGGTTTGCTTCTCTTGGAATATATTGAATACTGCAGTTGCATCTTCTCAGTATAAAATTTGTATCTTCAATCAGTGGTTTGTATGGGGATGAACTTTCAGCTCCATCCTAGATTAGTTTCATTGCTATCTAGGAATCTGTCTCTATTTCTATGTTGGCCATTCCTTTTTGCATGATAATTGTTAAACCTTTGTCTAGCCCCCAAAATTCAGCTTCCAAACTTGTGCAGCTTTATATATCCATTTTGCCTATTATGGTAGAGTTGCTCTAATGGGATTAAGACTCCAGTAAGCATTACACAACGGCAGGAAGGCATTTTTTACGTAGCATTGGACGTTAACTACATATGAAGTGTTGACATAAAAATAGACAAATTATCACTTCTAATAGAAAGTCTATTTACTAGCGAAAATGCCTAAAGCATCTCCAACCTGCTAGGTATATCATACTTGTTAGTCAAAATGCCTAGTATAACTTATTTTTTTCAACTCCAATGCACTAGGCATATGATTAGGCATTTTAGCTCTTATAAAATTAATAATATGTAGATGAATAGTTAAAATAAAGAGTATGGATGGAGTAGAAACATGAAAAAGCTGACAGGAAAAATAAAATATATACTTTATAGTAATGTTTACATAGGTAAAATGCCTATTACCGTTGGAGATGCTCTAATATGTCCATTTTGCCTCTTATGGTAGAGTTGCTCTAATGGGATTAAGGCCCCAATAAGCGTTGCACACTATATGCTCCTTCTCTTGGGTGTTTTGCGGGTTTATTACATTTTTTACTCTTAAATTATCATCAAATTATTTATTTAGTCCTTAAATTATTGATGGAATCTGCTCAATTCCTAAAATATATAAATCAAAATCTATTTATTTCCTAAATTATCGATTGAATCTATTAAGTTATTAAAATATTTAATTCAAACATATTTAGTCTCTTATTTGTTTACTATATAAAACTGGAACAAAAAAAAGAAAAAAAAAGAAGAGAAATGATGGAAGAATGTCATCAATGTTTAATTATTATAGATACTATCATATATATATATATTTTTTTTGAGTTTTGTTTCCAAAAAAAAAAAGAAAAGTAAATTTGTATTTGATTCGGTAAAAATTTTAACGCAATTTTTTTTGTGTGTGGGGTTGGGGTTTAGGGTGATTTCGTGTCATTTAATTCTTCTTACCAAACAAATCCTGATTAGCGTTGCTTACCTGTGAAGGCATAAACCAAGGAAGGCATATTGATTGAATCTATTAAATTATTAAAATAATTAATTCAAACATATTTAGTCTATTATTTGTTTATTATAGAAAACTGAAAAAAAAAAAATTGATGGAAGAATGTCATCAATGTTTAATTATAATAGATACCATTTTTTTTTTTTTTTTAGTTTTGTTCCAAAAAAGAGAAAAAAAAATTTGTATTTGATTCTGTAAAAATTTTAACATAGTTTTTTTTTTTTGTGTGCGCGTGGGGTAGGGGGTGGGCGGGGGGTGGGGGTTAGGGTGATTTCATGTCATTTAATTCCTCTTACCAAACCAATCTTGATTAGTGTTGCTTACTTGTGAAGGCATATTTAATGACAAATGCATTAAATGATTATTAATGCTTTTAAAATTATCATTAAAAATTGTATTTATTGGTTGATAATTTCCCCCCAAAAAATAAAACAATAATAACTCATCTTTTTCCCTAGGGATGCAAGGATATACATCAATTACTTGTAAAAATTCATTTTAATGGCAAGTAAACAAAATACAATTCCTTACGGTAGAAAATTTGAATCATAAGTTGGCATATATTCAAACCACTTGTTAAATAAAATCAAATTACAAATATTTAATACATTTTCAATTATTTGGGTGTTTGTGATGAGTTAAAATAGCACATCACATGTTGAAATAATCAATAAAACAAAACACTTTATCACATCACTCTATTTACTCTTTATACATCTCTTTGCAAAAACTTAAATAATTAACTAAAATAACATATTCTCAAACCGAGTATCATTATAACCAAGTGCCATCCTTGAGTCTAACAATATCACTTATATTTGACTGCTTAATTTTATTTTAGGTGATTAGTAATACGAAATTGGATAAATTACATATACATACCTTGAGATCTAGAGAAAATATAACAAGTTTTATAATTTTGACATAATTAAATTGACCTTACTTTTAATAAAATTTAAAAAATCAAAACCAATGAAGATGACATGAAAATACAAAGATATACAAGATAAATTATACATATAAATATAAAAAATGATGATAACATTATTATCATTTTTTCATTTATATGTCTAGTGAATTTATGACAAAAAGAAGACCAAGTATTATATGAATTAAAACTTTAAAATATATCAGTATAATTTTGCCAAACTTATGGAATTCACTATAATTTCAACAAATATTAGGAGAGGTTAGTGTAATTTATCACATGAGGGATAAACTATCAATAGATTCTAATAGTTACACTTAATTTTCATCAAGTCTTATTGAAATAAGTTCTAGTACAATCGTCACTAAAAATATTTTTTGTGACGATTTTTACATGATGTCACTAAAAATTGACAATTAGTGACTTTTTGTTATCACGATTTTAATAAATTGTCATTAAAACTTACAATTAGTGATATTTTCTATGACGAATTTCTTAAACTATCACCTAAAGTTGAAAATTAGTAACCTTTTTTTTGTGATGATTTTTTTAAGCTTTTACTAAAACTCATAATTAGTGACATTTTTTATGACAAAATTTTCAAACAATCGTTGAAAATTAACAATTAGTGACATTTTTTAATAGTGTTTGATGAAAAACACTATTAACTATCATAAGATCTATTGAACAATAAGTTTACTTAATAGGACCAACACATAACTCCATCAAATTTGTAATCTATACAAAATAACCCAATAGTATAACTCGACCCGACCCGAAGCCGTGACAGCGTGCAGTCCGGAAAGTGTTAGTGCAAGTTCTTGGAAATCTTCCTTGCGTATCTCGCTTCCGTCGCGTCCTCATCCCCTCTCTCTCTCTAAAAACCTTCGACTTCTCTTCTTGAACCCCAACTGCATTGTTTTCTGAGAACAACTCATCTCTAAACACAAAGAGAGAGAGAGAGAGAGAGAGAGAGAGAAGAGTTACTACAATCAGCAACAGTAGCCTCCCATCGGAGTTCCCCCTCTACAAGGTAACATCTGAACTCTAGGATTTTGCTTATATATAAATCTTAGTTTTGTTTGATGAATTATCTTATTAAATTTATATATATATAGGTTACACAAGTCAAGGTGAAGCAAAAGACGCTTATCTGCCACCGGGCTACGAGCCACAACAAGCCTACCCCACTCCGGCTTAGAGCTATCCTCTTTAAGGGTACCCTCCTCAGCAGTAGTACGCCCAGCCTCCTCCCAACCAACAGTCCGGCGGTGGTGTCGCCAAAGGTTGCCTTGAAGGATGGTATATATCTGATTTTATATAATTGAATCAATTTTTTTGTATATATATATATATATATATAGATTTTGTTTGTTTTACTAATGATTTTTTCTAAGGGTTTTTAGGATCTTTGTGAATTTATATATGCCTAGCTATTGTTTGTTGAATTTCTTGTGACTATTACTAGACTGCATGTTAGGGTATTCATAAAATGGATACTCTTTGGATACCCTTGAATTGACCTATATAATCATTTTAATTTTTTGACAGAGGTGGTTCAATCACTAACCAATTTTTCCTATTGCTTGAAAGGCTACATTATAAAGGATCCAGAATTCAAATAAAAAACAATTGATTTTAATATTTATTGTCATTTTCCTTATCTTAGGAGTAGTTTAACATAGATTTATATTTTTCAGCATTTATTTTCAGTATTTTCTTTTCAAAGCATTTTATGCACTTTCTTTTCGAAGCATAGGAGTAGAGGTAAGTAATTATTACTTTGATTGTGCACTCAATTGTCTTTCTCCGTCTCTCTCATTCTTCTTTTAATTTTTCTTTTTTCTACACTTGGCAATTTTGAAGTTCTCTTTGTTGAGGCAAAAGAACTATCAAAGCAATCACTTGATAATTGGCTTGAATTTAATCTGTAAGGATTTTTCAATACTTGCTGGCACACTCGTCTTTATGATATTTTCCTTCATAGGAAAAATAAGCCAACAACTACATTGCCGGAGAGGTCCTGGGATTTTGTTTTTTGGGTTAAACTAGTGTGCTGGATGTATACATGTGGATTATAGTTTGGTCCATATGAATTGTACTGGATTTGGGCCTTTTCAGTGGGCTCAATTTGCTGGTTTAATGTGGGTTTTGGGCTTAATCAGTGGGTTTTATTTCCAATGGTTTTTTGGTCCATGGGTATTCAAATTTTGTTATGGTTCTCACAAGGTGGGCCCACTGTTGTCTAATTTGGTGGACTGTCGTGGGTTTATGGTAAAAGGGTTTTTATTGGGCTCAATTTTTATTGGAGAAAATGAGTGGAATGTGTCAGTGGACTACTGAGTTGGGTTATTAATTGCGGGCTTTTAGTTTGTTTGTTTTTTATTTTGAGTGTTTTGTGAGATTTTTATTTTATTTTATTATTCCCTCATCTCTCTCTCCTTCAGATGTGTAATAATTCAGGTGTTGTAATAATCCCCCATCCCTGCTTCTTTCTCTCCCATTCTTTAATAGCTTTCCCTAATTGTACATACATCTAACATGCCATGCATATCCATGTTTTGCATCCTTGATTCATGCCTAGATCCGGCTAAATTTGCATCTTTGTGCTTTAATTGATTCTTATATGATTTTGTGCGCTATCGCATGTCTTGCAATGTTTTACATGTCATGTTTTAGGAGCCGGATCTTTAGAAGCATTCTTGTGTATATATTGCATTAAGATTTTGTATATAAGATCATGTATATTTTACTAACTTTGTTTTGTCAAGTGGCAAATTCAAACCCCTTTCGACAAACAAACATGAAATTCAATTGTTCCAATTTGAGCACAGTAGTCTATACTTGTATGCTTCACATAGTAAATTTTAGGATTTACTAAATAATCAGAACATGAACATATAAAGAAAATAAAATTCATATCATGCTTTAGTAGAGGCCGATTTTTGATCGGGTGAGTGGGGGTGCTCATTATTGACCTTCCCCTCTCATACCTAAGGTTCCGAGCCAAGCATCCTTGGTTACGACGAACAGTGGCCTTGGCACAAGTCATGGGTTTCCGAATTTCCCAAAATATTAGGTGGCGATTCTGAGATCTAATGATGCAGTTCATTTTTGACAAAATTACAATAAAATGGATTTTTAATTAAAGTTGCCAAATCTGGACTCTCATCTTCGTTTCACATTGCACTCATGAGACTAGATCAAAGAGACAGAGGGAGTCTAAACTGTTTAACGTGGACGAGTACCCCCCGGGCATGTTACAATTAGTCACCCAAACTGTTTTTATTCGTGTTTGGCTACTAAATATTTAGTCGCCAAAGGATTTAATTCTTTTTCCGCTACTAACTATTTAGTCACTAAAAATATTTAACTTTATTTTTGGCTACCAATTGTTTTGTCGCCAAAAACATCATTTTATGTGTTTATTTTTTGTTCATTTTCATTACTTTGTCCACAACCTGTATGTATCCACCACAACCTGTAATAGGTATACAAACAAAACAATATGTATATATTATCAGCCATTCCATAATGCATTTTTCACTTACAACCATCAAACAAAAAAGAATACCTTTTAATGTAAAGTCATATACAAACCAACTTTATATATTCCAATAAGAAATAATAACGTCATACATAACAAATAAGTATACCAAAACCAGGTCCTTTGTACACAAAAATATTAAAACTACTATGCATTGTAATGACCATTTGGCATGGTACAAATTACCATGGTAATATGTACCACGACAAAAGGTAATGTATATACCACGACAATAAATACAAGTTCCATGTCAAAAGTATTATGTATCCCGCAAAAAATTATGTGTATGATTCATCCAAATTCCATACAAGAAGCAGAGGACGACAAAAAAGCGGGAATGTTCAAAAGTGTGAAGTATCATCTGTACAAAAATTGGGAAGATCCACATGTCAATGCCAAAAGCCATCTACAAAACAAAAATTACACCCATTAGTTCCATATACCATTTCAACATAAGACCACGCAAAAAAAAAAAAAAAAAAGTTAATAGATATGTAAAGGGGTTTTTTCATTTTTTTTTAAAATTTTTTGGCTGAGGTGGTTTCATCCCTCAATCATAATATTTTGAAAATGAAATTAACATTATTGAAATGCTAGGAACCAAAACATATTGAAAATGAAGTTTCTTCTATCTTTAATTGGTTACTTCTTGAGAAGTTTTTCAACCTACAAGATGCGTGGAATATATGTTCTTCTGTATATTATCCTCTATTTTGTTATCTAATTTTTTTTTTAACCCATAAAGGAACGCAAACAAACGCACATAAGTAAACCCACAAACTACGATTTCAAGTAACATGCACTTTCAGTTTTGTTACTAGTGGCAATTATTTCCAAACCTGAAAACTGAACTTTGCAATTTTGAAGTCAATATTATTATTCTAACTTATGAGGCATCATGAAATAGACCTAGTAAAATATCTTGTCCAGATCTAAATATGATGCCAAGTACACTAGTCTTCATGAGTCAAGTATGTTGAGTTACGTGTGTCTGATTGTTTTATAGTGGTTGAAGTAGTTAAAATTTCCATTTTTGTTTATTTTATATGATGAATGCTAATGAAATTGGTTGCTGATCACACCAAAATAATAAAATAAAAAATGCTAATGAAATTGGAGAGAGAAGAGGAAAAAGTCGGGATACTCTATATGAATTTTCATTTGTTATGTGTGTGTGTGTGTGGTGCTACCATTAACTCAAGAGACAAGCACTGTATTTTCCTACCAAACCCTGGTCCCCCTTTAGAATCCCTCAAAAGAGGATGTCTTACCACTGTGGGAGGATGACTCTGTATTTGTTAAACAAAACAGCTCTTCAAAGGACAATGTAATTGTGGCTCATTTGTGATTCAATGAAACTTTTTGTCTCTTTATATGGTCCTTTTAGTTTTTAGTCAATTTGAAGGGAAACTTTACATTGTACAAGGTTTTACTGGGTTTGAGTTTTCTAAGAAGCACGTGAACATACTCATTCTCTACATCTCTCTATTTGACTAACCTAGCAAGGATCACCCTCTACCAGGACTTGGCTATCAAGATTCTGCCTGTATCTTTATTGTTATTTTACTAATTACTTCTATTTTGTCAAGATTCTGTGCATAATTATCTGCATTTATTGGTGACTTTTTACTTTCTCACTTGAGATTTGTCATTTTTCTTATTAGCCACTACAGAACTTAGGAAATTCACCTTATTAATAATCAATTTATGCTCATCTTGTGTTTCATTGGGCAGGTACTTGATAGCCTCACACACTATTGACTACCAACATCCTATGCTATTCTTCAACACACTGACAGTTTTTGTTGTTGGTGGTTGCCAAGTTCCTACACATGCACAAGGTCCAAATTTTTGGAATCAATGTGGATCAATGAGTTAAGGTCTGCTTAAACAATGCAAATTACATTTAAAACTCTAGTTACAATGTTTTGATCACTGCTGCGTTTTCCGTGTAATGAGATTATCCTTGTACAATGTTGATACTGTAAAGGGTGTATTATTTTTCTTCCTATTAAGCAATTTTCACTTGGTAACATAATATCTTTGTAGAAGTTGAATTTTGTGTGGAATTGCTCAAATATACAAAGTCTCTGTCACTTTACTTTGAAAAAAAAACTAAATTACGCTGTTATTGCTTTCTATATAATTGATATATGAATAGTGTTCATCGGATTTGGGGCTTAAAAGGCATAATTTTGGAGCTTAGCCTTTTTGCTTTGAGGGTTTTTTTTAATGTTATCTTTCAATGCAGTACTTGTATGGTCAGTGATTATTGGTTCCCTCCTAAGGCAAGGATAGTAAGCCATATTGGGGGCTGCTTTGAATTTTTGACCGCGAAATGCCTTTTTCGGCTAAGTTTGTGGCCTTTTTCACGCCAAGTTCAAACCTACGTGTGCTTATTACATCCCGTATGTCCCCATAGGTCCTATTTCACATGAGGAAACTACTCGTGACATCTATAGAGTGGTTCGGGGGATGCTTGGAATTTTTGGCCCTGAAAGGCCTTTGTCGGTTAAGTTTATGGCATTTTTCACGCGAACTCCCAACCTACGCATGCTAAATACATCCGGTCTATCCCCAAAGGTCCTATTTGACATGAAGAAGCTACTCGTGCCATCCATAGAGTGGGTCGGGGGCTGCTTTCAATTTTCAGCCCCGAAAGGCCTTTTTCGGCTAAGTTTATGGCGTTTCTCACACCAACTCCCAACCTATGCGTGCTAAATACATCCCGTCTATCCCCACTGGTCCTATTTGACATGAGAAAGCTACTTGTGCCATTCATAGAGTGGTTTGGGGGCTGCTTTCAATTTTCGGCCCTGAAAGGCTTTTTTCGACTAAGTTTATGGTGTTTCTCATGCCAACTCCCAACCTACGTGTGCTAAATACATCCCGTCTATCCCCACAAGTCCTATTTGGCACGAGAAAGCTACTCGTGCCATCCATAGAGTGGTTCAGGGGTTGCTTTCAATTTTCGGCCCCAAAAGGCATTTTTTGACTAAGTTTATGGCGTTTCTCACGCCAACTCCCAACCTACGCGTGCTAAATACATCCTGTCTATCCCCACAAAACTTATTTGACATGAGGAAGCTACTCGTGCCATCCATAAAGTGGTTCGGGGGCCGCTTTCAATTTTCGGCCCCGAAAGGCCAGTTTCGGTCCCGAAAGGCCTTTTTCGGATAAATTTATGGCGTTTTTCACGCCAACTCCCAACCTATTGTGTAATTCATTAGGAAAAGGGATTTTTGTTAGGCATCAAGAATTCAGGCATCTCAAAATTTAGCCAGCAAATCATGTTGCTACAAATTCATTCCAATTTCACTTGGTTTATTCAATTACTCCAAAATCTCAAATGACATTCAAGTGGATGGGGTTCATAATTTAGTAACAGCCCTAATATTCATAAGGTCATCCTACTCAACCCTGAGAAAGTTAATATTTCATTGAAATCATGTGGTTACCTTATGGAAATGTATCGAAACACCAAGTCCTCTGCTGCTAAGTCTACTCACATTATACCTAAAAACCTATTCGAAGCACAGAAAAACAAACAAACAAAACAAAAAAAATTAGCACAAACCCCATAATCAACGTTCTAATAAGTTTGCATAGGAACTTTTGAAAAAAATTCTACATTCATCGTACACAAGAATGTCAATGTGATCCATTTTTTTGGTTTTACTTTCAGTAGCTTATCAATAAAATTCTTCTTACCGAATAGTAGGATGGCCATTTGAACCATGCAAGAGGGTTGTGAATCGTGACACCACGTCATTCAGATGATTGAGTTGTACTTGTTGTGCCTCCCGTGCTCTTTTTTTCTTTTTCGACTTGTTTCATCATCTCCTCTCTTTCCCTCATAATTTCCTTGTGATCTCTTTGGTGCTCCTCTTTCTTCTTGCGCAGCTCCTCATGATCTCTTTGACGCTCTTCATGAAGAACCTCCAGTTCCGCTCTCATTGACTCCATATGTTTATCACGAGCTTGTGTCGCACTATTAGCTGTGGAAGAGGGTTGTGGGCCTATCCCACATCCACGCAAGTAATTTTTTTTTGGCCCGAGCACTTTCCTTGATAGTTTTTCGTGGGTCAATGGCATCCCCGCATCGATGGCTACCACTTGTAGATTCACCATCTCATCCTGTCATGGCAACAAAACAATTAAGTATTTACTGAAAGGAATTTACAACAACTTTACTAATTGATATTCAACACAATGGGTTTCAACATTCAATACTCAAATATAGCTTACTACATTTGGGGTCAATCCAGTCTCCTGCCTTCTTGGACTTGTGTGATTTCTTATAAAATTCAAGAAAATCTACTTCTCCATCCTCATTTGCCTATTACGTTGGACAAAAAAAAAAAAAAAAAAAAAAAAAAAAAAAAAAAAAAAAATTGACGAACTGCAAAAAGTAGTACTCAAAATTAGGAAGAAGCAATCATCCATAACATTACTATCGATACAACTTCTCACCATAAGCGATATCGCTGTTGGAAATGATCGAGATCCAGTTGTATGATTGTAGGGTAGCATTCCCCTATTTGTTTTCCCAACTTTTGAGCGTTTCTAGAAAAAAAAAAAAAATTATTGAAGAATTTTTGCATATTAACGCATAAATTAATTTCAAGAATGGGGTTTCTAATTATTTTGTTACCAAGTGAGATTTATCTTTCCAAGCCACATCAATTAAATATTTCCAGTCCTATAAGCTCACTCCACTAGGCGGATGACTATAGGGGTCATCAACACCCTGTTCCTCAAGTTCGAGGAACTCTTGCTTCAGATTGTATCTCCAATCCTTGTATAGCAAATATGTCTTTCTATCGAGGATCTGTTGAGCTTTTTCATCATTATCAAAATCGTCGCCGATAACAAACTTGTCCTACAAACATAATAAGAGAATTAGTACATCAATTAATTTAAGCCATTACAAATAACATAATAAAGACTTTATCACAAGTTGAATCTCATACTAGCATCGCTTGGACAACCGCATCTTTGGTACTCTAATAGATTTTTCTCTACAACTTCACGCTCTGAAGAGGGCACAACTGTCTAATTTGCAATCCCAACTCATTTGTTGCCGGGGTGGCATTCCCTCATGTGATTGCATTCAATACCTGATTGACATACACATGTAATTTCTTTCCTTTTTTCCTAGATATTTTTTTCTGAACTCCTTTGCCTAATGTAGGTCCTCCTACACGAGTTGACCTTGTTCGTCCTGGTACAAAAGGGAAAGCAAGTCACAAATTACAAACATTGTTAATAACTAAGGCATAAATGGTGCTAGTTGTGGCTCCTGTTACTAGTGTTGCTGGCTGCTACTGTTTGGCTACGTAAAGTATTGGTAAATTCTGCTACAATGTGAATGTTGCTGCACAATAATGCAGCTGGTGCAACTGTCTGTTGGTTGCTATTACTACAAAGTGAATGTTGCTGCATAATAATACAACTGGTGCAACTGCCTATTGGTTGCTACTATTACAATGTGAATGTTGCTGTCTGTTTGTTTTTTAACCAAAAAACAAAAAAAACATCATCGATTAAGTACAATGCTCTTACCCACGCCACCTGGCCGCGTCTCCTCGACCACTGTTTGTGTATCATTTGGTGGCAGCATCTCATCAGAGAAAGTCAGCGGGGTGCCAATCTCCTGTGGACATGCTTCAGAAGCTGATAATACGTTGCCATTGGATGCACTCTTACGCCGCCCCGTCTTGACTCCGGGAACCATGCTACCTGCATTAAGTAACAAACATACATGAATTATCAACCTCACATAAGCCAATCATCAATGTAGAGCGCAATATGGATTATTTACAATAGTTAATCCTTGACGATATTAACATATAACACAAAAAATTATTCTGTTCACTTGTCATAGAATTAAGGAAGTACATAAACCAATATTAGGCATGACATTCAAAGTAACAGGTTCATCAATTTAAAAGGCTGAACATTGCACAAAATTAATGAATTTTACATAACATCTAACTACGTAATACAAGAACAAACTCCGTATTCTTATTTTCCCCCATTACATCAACAAAACATGAAGGACAAAGAAACAAAGTTATGACCTATCTACTTAGAGAACACATATCGGAATTTTGAACTCGTACGTTAAAACTCTATGTTCGTATCTGTATCAAAATCACTTTCTATCTCATCTTCTTCTTCTTCTTCACCCATGAGTGTTAGTTCTTCATTCTCATCACAAATGAAAGCATCATCGATAACACCCTCGGGTTGTACATGCTTATTGGACTGAGGAACTTCCATTGAAACAATTTTAGGTTCAATATCATCGCGACGCAAAACAACATCATTATCAATAGGCTCAATTGGTACAACAGCAGTGGTTTCATCTTGTTGCAACAAATCATCAAATTCTGGCACATCCATCTCTGGCACATCCCAAATTCGTTGATGTTGAAACTTTTCTACAACTTGCCAATTTGCCCTTAACTTTGTATCATGAACATAGAAAACTTGTTGAACTTGTCTTGAGAACACAAACGAGTCATCTTTATACCATCGACTTCTTACATTAATAGTTGTCACATGTGGTTCGACACGCAAAGTTCGAGTACTACCGGTGTTATACCATTCACATTGGAACAAAACAACCCAATGTCCAAACAAATATGTCATTTCCCACACTTTACAAAGGTAGCCGCAGAGCTTTATAAATTGGCCTTGGTGGTCCTCCTCCACTACCGATCCACTATTTTGACATTTACTACGGTTATCACGGTCAATAGTATGGAATCGAACACTATTAGAAATGCATCCCGAATATGTGTTCAATAAGGCATTAGGACCATTGGCTAATGACCATATCTTATCGGTTTTGACTTTTGATTTCATAATTGGTTCATCTACACAACAAAGTATGTTATGTTAATTCTAACTTAGAATAATTTAACGTTATCTGCAAACTATACGCTAAGGAATTTTAGCTTACGTGATCTTTGAACTATTTAGGAAATTCTTTGCATTGTCGCATTTCAATGTTGCATGAACTTCATGTTTTTGTTGCAACAAGAGCTTGTGTTCCCTAGTTAACACAATGTAATTCATAAGTAATTGGAATAACGAAGACTTTAAAAAATAAAAAACATGTAGAAAATGTAAGTGTATATTTTGTGAGGAATCATACTCTAGATATTCATCCACTTCCAAGCTATTGTGTAGGACAAACTAATGAGTCAATTCGCGGTCAGCTACAGACACATCAATTGCCCTTGGGAGTTGACCAAAATGACGAACATTTTGAGTGAAAATCGCCAACCCCGGGCCATTGTCACCCCCATCATAGTTCCTTTCTTCCCGGTTAAACACCATTTCAACTCCATCCAAATACATTGAACAAAACATCGTACACTCTTTCGATATGTAGCCTTCCGCAATGGAACCTCCTACCGAGCTTTATTGCCCACAAATCCTTTCAGAAGTCCGAGCATCCTAGATGTAAACATCAGCCTGTTCGACAGTATGGTCATATTGAACTATATTTATATGAAAAAAGTTTGAAGGCTTCTTGATTTCAAGAAATCAACAAACCCTTGTCTCTCTACCGGGGACAATGTGTACAATGCCCGAGGATTCTCCAAAGAGCCATTCGCATGCCTTATCATGTGTAACTCCTTTTGTATTTGCATGTCCTCCAGATCTAAACGTGCTTTGTCCGTGTCCTTGTTCTTGCCATCTAAGCTCAATAGTGTTCCAATCAGATTGTCACATATATTCTTTTCTATGTGCATGACATCAAGGTTGTGTCAAAGTTTCAGTGTTTTCCAATAGGGTAGGTCGAACAAAATGCTTCGTTTTGTCCAGTTCGGAGTTGGATTTTCATTCCTTTGTCTTTTTTGATTGTTTGGATGCTTTCCATAAGGCATGTACGTCCCCAAATTAATTTGCTCCAGTATTTGTTCTCCTGATAACTTCACAAGTTTGGACCGATTCTTAATTTCACTGTTGAAGAGTTTACTTCTTCACCAATTATGGTTCTCAGGTAAGAACCGTCGAGCACCCATATACCTTATCTTACGTCGTAGACTCTGAGATGATGCATCCATCTTCACAAACTCCACAAATTTTAGCATATACGTATTTTAATTGGCTTTGTTGTTACTAGTTTTGGATAAATATTTTCTCTTGTAGTTAATGAATTGAACTTCATATACAAATATTGTGAGTTGGTTATGTAAACTAAAGCTAAGCTTGAGTTTGATTAGTTGTTAAAGTGCAGATAGTTGTTTGACACTTAGGATGAAAGCCATTCTCCACACCCCCTAACCCTTTGCATGCTTTGTCCTCCTGCCTTCCAAATTGTGCTAGTATGGGGAAAGTTGGGGGATGGGGAAAGAGGATTTCCCTAGAGGTCAGTGTCAATGCAAGATGAAACATGTCTTTGTACATCATGTAATGAAAATTGATGCATAGGAAATTTGATATCTACTTTAACATGAATTAACAAGAAAAACAAGCCTTCTTCTTTCTTACTTCATTGAGCGGTCGAATTAACATAAATTTAACAATTTTTTTTTTGCCTTCTGGCAACTTTAGTCTAGAAGTTTCTGGATAATCTAGCGGGGCTGAGGATGGTGTTTCTACTAGCAAATTTTCAAAGAAAACTAAAAACTAAATTATCAAAACCAACATTTTTGAACCTGTAATTTGCTGCACTAATGCGCAACTATCTTGGAAAGGTCATATGCCCATCTTTTTTTGTTTTTGTTTTTTACCTTTCCTTTTTGGCAAGACAAGAAGGCACTTGTCCAAGAAACTAACCAAATGAAAGGCAGAAACACAGTAATGCTGTGTTTAAACACAATTGATTAATTAACAATTGATCAATCAATAGTTAATTACATAATTAATCAACTGATTTAGCTGCAACAGAGGCACATATGGTCATATAGTGGGCTTTCAGTTTCACTTTCGAATCTGAGTGTGTTTTAGGATGGATGGGGGGCCACCCCCAATGCCCAACATAGCTAAACAATTACAGTGGTGATGAGTAATTATGCAAGTGGTGCTGAACAACATCTCATTCAAGATAAACACCCTCAAGTCAGAGGAGTCCATGGGTGCTATAATTTTGCACCCAAAACAGACCAATGAGTGTGGAGAGACAGAGCAAGAAGTCGGAGTCCAACAAGATCTGAAATTTTTGATATTGCAATATATTTTTTTATTTGGGTACCTAGCATTTGTAATCTGAGAAACTTGTTCTTCTCAATTGACTCTGAAAAACCTAACACTCAAAATTGAAATTTCAACAAATACAAAGATCCACAATCCGAAATAAAACCACTTCAACCAAACCCATATATAAAATCAGATAAAGCCCTAAAAAACCATTTACGAAATCAACACAAGATGCAACAAAAACAATCATATCAAAACCCTACAGAAAGTGTGCGAAATGGAGAAGAGAGAAACAGCGAGAAAGAGAGAGAAAGAGAGAGACCCAGATCGACAAAGAGGGAGAGAGACAAATACCTGTGATTAGTGGTGGTGCTGATTTGCAGTGGTTCTGGTGGCGAGCGCCGGTGGCCAGCGATGGTAATGATCGTCGGTGGTGAGCGACAGTGAGGTTTGGTATTGACTACTCTCTATGTTGGTGTGTGAGACATAACACTACCCAAAAGTGTTTTTGTATAACTAGGCACCAATATTAATGGCTTTCCCTCTAAAATATTTTTTGAATATTTAGCGACCAAATGAGAATTTCTCGGCAAATTGTTATTAAGAGCGACTAAAAATTGGTCGCCAAACCTAATATTTTGGCTACTACTTTGATTTTTGTCGGCAAAAGTTTAATAAACGTGTCATTATTTGGCGATTAAATTTGTTTTTGTTGTCAAAATAACATTATACGGTGACTAAATGAAGAATTAGTAGCGTAAAATGCCAAATAATAGCGACTAAAAATATTATAGTCGCCAATTACGTTCTATTTGTTGACTAATTTTTTTTTTGGTCGCCAATAGGCATTATATGTCGACTAAAAAAATATAGTAGCTGAAACATTCAATAAACGCCGACGACTAAATTAACTTTTAGTCGCCCAAAGTACTATTTTTGGCGACTAAAATTTTTTTGGTCGCCAAAATTAGTTGCCAAATGTGCAATTTGTTGTAGTGTAATTGCGAATTCATTTGTTATTGGTTATGTTCATATATATATATATATATCGGCTTGGTTGTTTTTCAGATTTGTATATTCCAACTTGTCAAAGAAATTGACAATTAGACTTGTCAAAGAACTCAAAGGAAAATTGCATAAAAAATACAAATCCAAATTCTTTTAGAACACGATTTTTAATACTTTGTTTGATGTTTGGAATTGGTAGGGAGAAATGAAAGGAAAAGAAAAGAAGGAATATAAATTTTCGTTGGGTTTTCTACTTGCTCGGTGATGGATTGTGTTGTTTGCACAATAATAGCATTTCACTGATCTTTAGTTCTGTTTGTGCATGATTTATCTCCTCAATAAGTTATGTAGGTGTGTTATCCCAGTTTCACTAGTCAGTTTAAAAATTTTCCTTGTTCAATATTCTCTAGCCTTGCCTTCTTTGTTTTGCAGATGTTGCTCAGCTTACCACATTGCAAATATCACCAAGGTTGCCAGTGGAAAAATCTCCTGGCTCCAAGCATGGTGCTATTGTGCTATGTGAAAGAGTTTTAATCCATGGTTTATCAAGACTTAAAAATCTTAGAAAGTTTGCACATTCAGTAAAAGTGAATGTTTCTAGTGTAAGTTCAAGTGCACGTCTACCGAATGTTGAGGTCTGTTTCCATAGGTGAGTGTTACCTAAAATAATATTTTTTTTAATAATTTTGAAATTACATTAAGCACTAAACTGGGACAAATAGGAGTTTACTTTTGCACTGTTTTAACTTTTAAGAAGTGATTTTCTATCCCTGATGAATGTGAATATTATGGCTGTATTTTGGAGAAACTTGTACCTAGACAAACATTGTAAGTAAGAACATTGTACAAATGACATTAAGGATCGTGATGATTTTGTACATGCTTTCTTAGATTTACTTATTTATTTATGGGTTAAATATACTTTGCGCCCTTGCAACCCATATCACACATTGATTCGTCATTTTGCAGTTGTAAAAGTCAACCCCCTACACTTACAGTCAAATTACAATGTCAACTTTAATGATTTTCTGTTACATGCTACCCATGTGGCAATTGCAAAATGTGCCGTGGAAATGCCACATTGGGATTTTATTGCTAGCCCAAGTAAGGGCGCCTCAGAGTAGGTTGAGATTGCAATTAGAGTCCATTAATTGGTCAAATGTGGAAAATCTATGACTGTTTATCTATGTTTTAGCAAGAAGTGCATTGAAGAAATTACTTCTTTTCATGCAAATTGCAATAATTTGTTAATTTACTGTAACCTGGTTACAAAAAGGTTTTCTGGGCTAAATATGGAGATAACAAGCATTATGGGTAGCCCTGTGGTTGGGCACTTCAACCCCGACAACACCGACAACACCGACAACACCTCCCCCTCCCCCTCTCCAGAGGTTGTAGGCTATATATCTAAGGTTCTTGGATGTACCAAAAAAAAAAAAAAAGAAGTAACATAAATGATTCAAATTCCCTTTATGTCTACAATGAGATCTATTAATGCTCCGCTCCTATGTTAATTGTAAACATCTGTGAGCATTCCCTAATGTTGTGACTAAGAAAAATATCATACTTAAGTCATGTTTGAAAAATTATAAGCTCTCTTACAATAGAGCTACCCGGTTAGGTATGACAACTTAAGAAATTAGGAATGTTTCGGAGTACATTTCAAACCATACGGTACAATTTCTAAGTCACTATTTTTCCCATTAATCCTGTGATGTATACTTTGCAGGAACTTCTCTCTCGGGATAGGGATGTGCCCTCAAGGGCAGTGGGAGAAACTTGTTAAGGGTTCATGGGTTCGTTCCATGTCACCTTTTGACCACAAGCTTTTAGATATACGGATGATTGGTTCTTCCTTAGAAATCCTTCAGGTGTCCCTCACAGAAGGTGAAGTCCATATGGATTAATGAGTGAACACTATTCCCTTGTTTTCTGACATTCGCAATGTTGGAATTAGGAAATAGTAATATTATAATTATGGTAGTGTTGGAATTAGGAAATAGTGATATTGTAATTATGGTAGTGTATAATTATGGTAGTAATATTTAATAACTTTTTTTTTTATCTTTGTTTCCTATTTTGTGATATTGTTTCATTATAAATACAAGGCTTTACCTCATTCATAGGTAAGCCAAAACAATTATTTTCATCATGTTTTGGTATCAGAGCCAAAGATTAGCCACCGACAGCCCATCTAGACCTTCTAAACCACCTAACAGCCCTACCCACACCTTCTAGACCTCCCAACAACGCTTCTTCTTCCCTGTTTTTCCCCTCGGCAGTTCTCCTACACTCCTACCGAGGCTCGGTTTGCTGTTGCCAGACTTTGTTCTGGTCCTGTGTGCTTCGGCTACCTCTCTAGGGTGGCCCGGGGTCCATTTTTCCCCTTCTCGAGGTGTTGTGCTAATGTTTTAGGCACATTTTTTCTGTCATCTTGATTCATTGGCTACCAGATTTATTCAGTAACATTTATTTGCATAAGTCGTTGAGTTTTTTTTTTCCCGGCTTTTTGCATTATTTCAGCCATTGTTGTTGTGATTTTGTGTGTTTTTCAACCCCTATTCTTCCACCATGACTGAGCCATCTCTTATTGTCTCTTCTGATGTACCCACCAAACCTATTCCTGTTGGTTCTGATTTTTCTCTTTCTCATCACACTCCTGTTCATCGTATTACGAGTGTGGTGTTGAATGAGAAAAATTTTGCTACTTGGAGCCGTTCCTTTTAACTCTATCTTGGGGGAAAACGAAAGGCCCATTGGCTTTTATTTACTATTACCCCACCAGCTGCGAGAGACCCTACACGTGCTCAGTGGGATATCGATAATTGCACTTTATTGGGATGGATGTTCAATTCCATGAAAGATCAAATTTATCACATGTTCCTCTATTGCGATACAGTTCCGAGTTTGTGGTAGGCATTGTCACAGATGTATGCTCATGCTCACAATGATGCACGTATCTTCGAGCTTTACCAAGATATAGCCTGGGCCTCTCAATCCTCTCTTGGCCTTTTTGTAGCTGAATTCTTTGGATATCTTTAGGCTTGTTGGGAGGAACTTGCTCAATATGAGCCTTTGATTGACCTTTCACTAGAAACCGCCTCCCTTGTGTCAAAGAGGCTTGCCCGACAGCACATTTTTCAGTTTCTCATGGGTTTAAACACTGAATTTGAATCTCTTCGAATTTAGATTCTCAACACGTCACCCATGCCATCTCGTTATGAGGTTTTTGCCACTATTGACTGTGATGAGCGGCGCCAGCGATTCGTTCAGCCTTGTGTTCCTTCAGTACCTCCAGTGTTAGTAGATCAAATGGCTCTTTCTGCGAGTTCTGGTTCTCGAAGTTCCATCGGTTCTATTACTTGTCATCATTGTGGTGCGCCTGGACATGTCAAAGCTCGTTGCTTCAAACTTCATCCTGAGTTGAGGCAACGCCCTTCCTGTCCTCGTGGTCCTGCTATGCGTAGTTCTAGCTCTGCTCGCACTGCTGCTTTGGTGGAAGTTACTCCTACTTCTGAGGCTCCTAATGTCCCTAATCTACAGCAGTTACAGACTTAAATTTGTCAGCTTCAGGCCTAACTTGGGTCTCACACCACTGGTTCTCTTGGACCATCATCCTCTACTGCCACCTTTGGTACAGGTACTTCTACTGCTTTCCATGTTCGGTCTGCTAGTCCTTCATGGATCCTAGATTCTGGGGTTAATGATCATATGACTGGTGATTTTTCTTTTCTTTTCTCTCCTGCACCCACCATTGCTGCCCAATCTGTGTGTCTTGCTGATGGTTCTTGCTCTTCTGTCCAACATAAAGGTGTTGTGTCTTTTTCCCCTGATATCACTTTATCTTCTGTATTGCATGTTCCCAAGTATGCTTATAATCTCTTATCTATTAGTCGTCTTGCCAAAACCTTTAATTGTGCCGTCATCTTTTTACCTTCTTCGTGTCTTTTACAGGACCTGAGTTCGAAGAGGATTTTTGGCAGGAGATATGAGCGCGATGGGCTATACTACTTTGGGGATCCACCGGACCTGCTTTCTTTGCGTTTAGCTAGTTTTTAGGCATCTGTTTTGCTTGCTTCTATATCTTGTGTTTTTTCTGTTCAAACTTTAGAGTTATGGCACACCCATCTGAGTCATGTTAACTTTTAATATTTATGTCAACTTTTCCCGTTATTAAATAATGCTTGCAAGGATTCTAAATTTTATTGTGTTACTTGTGAGTTGTCTAAACATATCCGTACTAGTTATATACCACAAATGACACGTGCCCCTAGTGCTTTTGACCATATTCATTCTAATGTTTAGGATCCCTCTCCTGTTCTTGCTTTTTCGGGTCATCGTTATTATGTGACTTTTATTGATGATCACATTAGGTGCAATTGGGTCTATTTACTTCGCCGCAAGTCTGATGTGTTTCCCATCTTTGTTTAGTTTTTGAAAATGGTTTAGACATAATTTCGTACCATTGTTAGGACCATCCGTTCTGATAATGGTGGGGAATATATCTCCAATGCGTTTCGTTCTCACCTTAATCAAACGGGTATTTTTAAACAACTTACATGTCCTAGGACCCCTGAACAAAATGGTGTGGTTGAACATAAAAACTGTCATATTATGTCTGTTGTGCGTTGTCTTCTTTGTGGTATGAGTGTGCCCAAGTCTTATTGGCATATGGCTATTCTTATTGTTGTCTATCTCATTAATAGGACTCCTAGTCGTGTGTTACATGGCCTTACTCCCTTAAATATTCTTATGCCTAATACTACCCTTTTTCCTCTTTTGCCTCATGTTTTTGGGTGTACATGTTTTGTTCAGGACCAGCGTCTCACTCGCAGTAAGTTAGATGACAAGTCTATTCGTTGTATTTTTTTGGGGTATTTTTCTATGTCTAAAGGGTATAGATGTTTTAATCTTGTGTCTCGTCAGTTTCACCATACTATGGATGTTACTTTTTGTGAAGATATTCATTTTTTTAGTCTTAAGCCCCCGTTGCAAGTTTCCTCTTCAGCTCCTTCAAGTGTTCACCCGGTCCCCATTTTGGATGTGGTTACGGATGAGGTTGGCCCCCCCTCTCATCCTCCGCCTTCGCCTCTTTCCCCCCCTCCCTTGCAGGTATACTCCCGCCGCCCTCATGCTTAGCCCCCTTCTGCCACCTCTTCAGATCTTAGGTTAGGTAATTCTTTCCCTTTACATACCTCTCATTCTCTTCCTCACCGTAATCCTCCTTGGGATCGACATCCCCCTCATCGTTGGGGTTATCTGTGTAGTACTAATCATTCTATTTCCCAGTACCTCTCCTATGATAGGATTTTCGACTCTTATCATTCTTTCCTTAGCAAGCTTGAGTTCGAGTTTATTCCTCAGCCTGTGTTAGAGGCCCTTCAGAATCCAAAATGGGTGGCGGCAATGCAGACTAAATTGGCAGCTTTAGAACAGAATCATACTTGGGATTTGGTTCATTTACCTTCTGGCGAGAGTACCGTGGCTTGCAAATGAGTCTTTGCTATTAAGTACCTCCCTGATGGCTCCGCTGACCATTATAAGGCCCGCTTAGTGGCCAAGGGCTTCACTCAAGTTCATAGCAAGGATTTTGGTGCTACCTTTGCACCAATTGCCAAGCTTACCTCAGTTCGTCTACTCATCTCTTTTGCTGCATCCCATTCTTGGCCCCTTTATCAGCTTGATGTCAAGAATGCTTTTCTGCATGGGGATTTTCTTGAGACAATTTATATGGCACCTCCTCCTGGTTTTCGAGCTGTGGGGGAGTATTCGGGGCAAGTTTGTCGACTGCACAAGTCTTTGTATGGCTTAAAGCAATCTCCACGAGCTTGGTTTGGTCGTTTCAACTCAGTCATCATCTCCATGGGCTTTGTTCAGTGCCATTCAGACCATACTTACTTTATCCATCGTAATTCTATAGGTCAATGTATAGTCTTGTTGGTGTATGTGGATGAGGTCATTCTCACCGGTGATGACTCTATTGGCATTGATCAAGTAAAACGGGATTTGGGACATACCTTTAATATTAAGAATTTGGGGAATCTCAAGTATTTTCTAGGGATTGAGGTGGCTCGCTCACAGCAAGGGATTTCCTTATCTCAATGAAAGTACACCTTTTGACTTACTTAAGGATACTGGTATGTTGAGGTGTAAACTTGTTTCTACTCCTATGGATCCCAATGTCAAGCTCACATCAGAGTCCGACGAATTACTAGAGGATCCAGGTATGTATCAGCGTCTTGTTAGGCGTCTCATCTATCTGACCAATACTAGGCCTGACTTGACATTTGCAGTAAGTGTGGTTAGCCAATTCGTGTATGCACCTCGTATAGAACATCTTGATGTGGTTCATCACATCTTGAGATATTTGAAGACCTCTCTTGGATTAGGATTGTTCTTCACAACTGATCCTCAATCTGGACTCTCTTGTTTTATTGATGCTGACCATGTAGGATTCAAAGCGGATAGGCGTTCTACTTCTGGCTTCTGTACTTTCTATGGTGATCATCTTATATCATGGAAAAGTAAGAAGCAAGCAGTTGTTTCTAGATCTTCTGCAGAAGCTGAGTATAGGGCTACGACACAAGGCACTTGTGAGATTCTATGGCTGCGTTCTATTTTGGCAGAGTTAGGATTTGAGGAGACTGCTCCTGCTTCTTTATTTTGTGACAACAAGTCTGCTATTATGTTGTCTTCTGATTCTGTCCTACATGAGCGTACTAAGCATATAGAGGTTGATATACATTTCATTCGAGAGAAAGTTCGGATTGGTATTGTGAGACTATCATTTGTCTCTTCTTCTCAGCAATTAGCAGATATGTTCACCAAGTCTATAGGCCCAACATTACTCCAGTCGTTTATCGACAAGCTGCGTTTATTGAATATATTCACGTCAGCTTAAGGGGGAGTGTTGGAATTAGGAAATAGTAATATAATAATTATGGTAGTGTTGGAATTAGGATATAGTAATATTATAATTATGGTAGTGTTGAAATTAGGAAATAGTGATATTGTAATTATGATAGTGTATAATTATGATAGTAATATTTAATATCTTTTTTTATCTTTGCTTCTTATTTTGTAATATTGTTTCGTTATAAATAGGATGCTCTACCTTCAATTCTTTTCATCATTTTCGCAACTCAGTTATCTTATTTTTTGATTTTACCTCCAGAATTTTTCTCATATCGCATTATATTTTTGGTCTTGGGGATTATTATCACAACATTGGCCTCTTCTACTACAGCAGTGCGATGGCCGTTGGGATCATCCTTGTGATATTGGTGGTCCTTTTTCAGGTTGATCACTTTTTTTCTCTTCTTTTTTCTTTTTTTTCAAATTTCTATTCATTTATATTATGATTTTCATCTCTATTTCGTAGTCATATTCCCTAACAGTCCATCAACTATTTAAATTCATGGGAATTTTAATCACCTCTCTTGAGACTTCAAAAAACTGTAGGCATCTCGCCTTGCATTCTAGAAATTGCCCTGTTCTTTTATGCATCTTAAAATTATCAAATACTTCCCCTCCATTAGTTTGCCTCCAATGGAAGTATGCAATGATGCTTATGCCCTAATCTGCTAATCACTAATTTTGGTTACAAAACAATTTGATGAAATAACCTTGATACTCTTGTATTATGCCATTCCCAGATATGAAGGATCATAGAGAACAAAAAAGGAGATTAGGCGAAGCAAGAAAGGTTTTAGAATGATGTTATAATTGTCATTTTGTAGTCAAAAAGTCATTGAAGGGTAAAATCATTGCATTGTATTAAGAAATTAGATACCCATTAATTTTTGTACATATAATCGAACATTGACTAAAAGAAGGAGGGGGTGTGGACGATGTGGTAATTTATAATAACCTTGGGAGTTCAGTCTTATGTAGAAACATCACTGGGGGTTGTTGCGGGTTACTGCAATTATTTCAAACTTACAGTGGGGCAAATTTATTTACCATAATAAGAACTATCTAAACCGTAGTTGCTTATAAATTTCATTGGCAAGGTATGGCATCTTATGCTGTCGAAGTGATTTCGATAGTCTCATGTACAGTGTTGAAATGACTTATTTTATTTTATGTTATTTTTATAATTCTGGCACCAATTGTACTCCGAACGAAGTTGTAACTAGCTGCATCAAGGCTCTGTTAATTTCTTAGCTAAGTAGTTTTTCATAATTCTGACAGCTATAGTATTAGTCACGCTTGTATTTCAATTCTTTATTTTTTTTCTCCTTATGTTTCTTTATTCTTTCTTTCTTATCCATGTTATGCATTATTGATAGGGGATGAAGCTTCTCCTAACAGGTCGAAAGAATTCGGTTGCAATTTTTGTGTACTCATCTATTGTGTACTCATCTATTGTGGGTATTCATCCTACATCAGTTTGCCGCCTTTATTATTGTATGATAGGTTGGAGAGATTTGTCTGACTGTCATTTTGTTCAGGTTGGGTTGGGTTCTTTTCTCCTCTGCTACTTGCCAAGATTATTGCGTTCAGTTCTTACAGAGATGGGAATCAACGAAGACATGTATAATCCTGTATGTAAGGTCTGTATGTATGCCTACACCTCTTCTAACAAGCAGAGATTGATTTATAAATTATAGTGTGATGCTGCTCATATTAAGCCAAAGATCTCTTTATAGAGTGTGTGCTGAAGCTGTGGTGTTTGATTCCTTTATGCATTATGTGAATAATATCGCCGGGGGGGGGGGGGAACATAGATCTTTTATGATTTTGAAGCTCCTTTGTATAGGCTTAAGAGTTCTTTTATGAAATTTTTTAATGGTCGGGAGTCGGGAATAAGTAGCCTCTCTTTCAACTTCAACCAATTATTAGATTTTGTAGACCCTTTTGATACACGAGGGAGTCTATAGGTCTTTTGCCTTGTGCTTTATATGAGTGGCATTTCCTTGATGCTTTTTCTTCAATAAAATATTATTTCTTATAAAAGAAATGTTCTGACAGTGCCTACATTAGATATCTTTTCTTTGCAACATGCTTGACCAGCCTTCTTTAACTGTCATCATGTGGAACTCAGCCTTGGTTCTGGGGAGCAATTCACCATGCTTAATATAATTCTCCAGTGTTTTTATTTGTGTTTCTATTGTTTTCTTTTATTGACTATTTAGAATTGAACTTCTGCAATACTACAAATATATGTCATAAATTGTTGAATATTAATTTTGTTGTGGTATAGCTTTATTTATGCCAAAAATAAGATATAAACCTTGATTTTCTTGACAATCTGGATGAATATTTCTAGAATTTTACAAGGACCAATCATTTATAATTATACATATAGGGAACACTACCCCAAAAACTTGAAAGAATTTGGAAATTTTCTGTATTTATTTAAATACTTAGTGTTCCTTTAGATTTCCTACCTCCTTCAAATCTTTTGTTTTCTCTATCCAGCCTTGTAATTTCTTCCTTTTTTTCGTTCACGCAAAAAAAGGGTGTACTACTTGTTACTGCTTTATGCATATCTGGTGTCATGGACAATTTTCTGCACTTATTAAGTAATTTATATTCCAAGAACTCTAGTACTAACTGATGCAGTGCTTGTATACTGCAGCTGGCAATGTTTCTGTTGGTTTTTCTTGTCCTAGCAGGAGCTTGGTTGGGTTTCTGGGTTGTTCGCAAACGGTCCATCCGGATTATTGCTTCTGTTATGATTCTTTAGGTGCCATCTCTCTCATAATTTTTATTGTCCTTTTTCCAATTTTGGAAGTTTGTTTGGTCTTGTTCCATCCATTAGAATTAACATCTTTTATTTGTTCCCCTTCAAATGTCCTGGATAATCTCATTTTCTGTATGAAAGACCGCAATTTTGATAGGTTTGTTTCCTTTCTAGAGTTCCGTGGACCCTTTACTGGCAGCAGAGGCATTGTTGTGTGGAGTAGTGGTTTCATTGCTGTTTAGGAGAATTACCAGAACAAGATTTATACGTCACTTGTACAAGTAAGTCTCCTTACAGAGCGTAATTGTCCCATCCATTCATCCATTACCAAATTTGCCCCCAGCTCCTGAATAAAGTACTATAGATATATTAATGTTATTACTTGGGGGGGTTAAATAAAGGCTTCATTAAATTAGAAGAGAGAGCTATAGTTTACCTAGATTCTTCAAAATAAACCAAATATATGTGTCAGACACCTAACAGTTGGATATGTGTCTCATACTATTAATCAAACACTTTTTATATATTTGTATTCAACACTATTACATGTATATATTATTGTATAATTGTTATAAAAAGAGTAAAATGCAATTTCAACACAACACGTTACATATAATTCCATTTTATATCAAATAACAAATTATTAAAAATATAAAAATATGAGCATTTTTTATTGAGTCCATATACCCTAAATTTAAGGTTTGATAAGTCTGACATCTAGACTGCACCCGCACCCCTACTTGACACTTGTATTCGCGTCGATATAAGATAGCCTTGTAGGCATCGGCCTTAATTTGATCTAGAATACATAGAAGAGCAGTAACAGAACTAATATCTACAATAGGGTTTTCATGGTTGTGAGATCAAAAGAAATTTTTGGATTACTGTGTGCAGGGATTTACGCAGAACAATCAAGCACAATCACAGATATTAGATTCCAGGTTCATCGCCTTCGAAAGATTCTTATGATGAATATGTACACAATATTCGGAAGCCCGACAACTCTGACTTCCTGAAGCCAAGATCCAGACACTTCACAAAGGCTACTTCCAATAGTCCCATCCAAGGTACGCTTCTTGTCTATGATTTGTCTTATGAGTTCAAGAATTTGTTTGGCTTACTTTTTCACATTTGCTATGAATCCCTCAGGCTTAATCAGGACACCACCAAGTCAACTGTCGTATTCAGAGACTCACTATTCTTGCTTCCATAAGACCCCTGAACGAAGAAAATTCTCAAAGGATGAGTGGGAAAAATTCACCAAGGACTCCACCAAGAAAGCACTTGAGGAACTTGTTTCGTCTCCTGATTTCAGCAAGTGGGCTGTTGTTAATGCCGAAAGAATAACCTTGACTCCTAAAAAAGACACTCCTGATCAGCCTCGTAAGTGGATTCCTTGGTTTTGAGCATTTAATGCGGTTTTATCTAATTCAGTGCTGTGCAGATGAACCGTGCCACAGTTTTTCATGGTCTAGATCAGCTTTTGAAATATTGCGCAACCCAAATCATAGGTGAGAATGAGAATGGATGGATTGTTGTAAAATAGTTAGCACCGGCAAGGGACATGATTAGTGTCATTTAATCCCCTAAAAACTTGGATTTATTTTAGAAGGCAGACCATTTTGGTAACTTAGAAGGCATATGTACAAGTACATTGATAACCATTTGATTGAGGTTTTAGGATTGTATGTTTTCTACTTGTGTCATGTGGTTGGCTATACGGACCTAGAAAAATTATTCAATATTATTGTGATACCCCTATTCCGTAATATGCTAAATTGGTCCTGAATTTGAATATGATTATGTGTTCAGCATGACTTTATGTGCCATTATGTGATTTTGCAATCCTATCTGTTCACTGTAGGAATATCTGTTTGAGTAAACTACTTTGGGAATTAAATTAAGGGCCCTATCGGCCACAGAACCCGAAATTGATTGCGCCATTGTGATTAGTGTAATTCTTAGAGCCTACTGTGAAATTTAATTGAAAATTGATTTTGGTCAATTTAAACTGATTAAATTGATAAATTAAGTACCCCATTATTTTATATTAAAATATTTGTTAGTGGGGCTTGTTGTATATTTGCATTGCACTCTCCTTTAGCTCCCTTAAAACTCAAAATCTGAGTTAGACAATTGAGAGTGAGGGAGAGGCCGGCTATAGAGAGAGAAAGGAAGAGAAATTGTGCAATTTGACTTAAAGCTTGGAAATTTTGGGGATTTAGCTCAAGAATTGACTAGAGCTTAGAAGATCAAGCACCTAGGTGAGTAATTCTTGGGATTATAGTTTGTAAATTTTGTGTGCTCAAACTAATTTGGTGATCAAGAGTAAGATTGAAATGAAATTGGGTTGTATTTGCTGAATTGAAGCTTAATATGTGCATGCATGTAGGAAATCACCTTGATATTGCATAATTGAGCACAAATGTGTATAATCCATGTGAAAGGTTAAAGGAAACTCATGTCTTGATCACCCTTTGTGTTATGTAAGTAGAGAATGTGGCTAATTCATCACATGCATGTACAATTTGAGAAGATATGAACTTGAATGCATGAGTTTGTTATGTTGATGTTGAGTTTGACATATTTTGAGACATGCATGTGGATAAATCAAGAAATTGAGCTTCATAATGTTATAATCTTGCATTGGTACCATGTTGGTATGATTATATTTGAGATTTGAGCCATTGCATGCAAGTAATGTAGCTGGAAAATCGAATTGGAGCTCAAGAACACAGTTCTGGGTTTTCCAGAATTTTGAGGTCCGCTCGAGCGAGGAACCTGACGCTCGAGCGGGAAATGCGTGCTCCCAGTACTTTTTGCAGACTTGATGTCCGCTCGAGCGGGGTAATTCACGCTCGAGCAGGGGAGCTATTTTTGACAGGCCTTCAACTCGAGCGCCCTATTTAACGCTCGAGCGTATTTTTGATGCAACCAGCACTTTTACAGGCCTTAAGGGTCAGCTCGAGCGGGGTATTCCACGCTCGAGCGGGGACCCTGTTTTTCTGAAACTTTGAAAATACATTCTGTGTTATATTTTTCCGTTCTCTTTCACTTGTAAGCATTCTTAGGCATGCGTTGAGCATTGTAAATGAGTTAATAAGATAATAATAAAGCCTAAAGAGGAATATGTGAATTAGAGAACGGATTGAACTGTTAGTGACCCTTTTGTGTTCATGAAATATGTAGGGTCAAGCTCCAAGGCAAATCCATCAGCCGATCACTGTGAGTAATATCGATATTTGAATGATTGTGAATGTCCAATTATTATTCCCTTATAAGCTTTATAAGTTGCTAATTGGGATTGTGAACAAAAGTCTGACAAGAATAAACATAAATGGACCGAAGGTCGTTTTGATAAACATAAATGGACCGAAGGTCGTTTTGATAAACATAAATGGACCGAAGGTCGTTTTGATAACAAAGGAACGGACCAAAGGCCGTTTTGACATAAATGAATGGGCCAAAGGCCGTTTTGACATGAATGAATGGGCCAAAGGCCGTTTTGACATGAATGAATGGGCCAAAGGGCGTTTTGACATGAATGAATGGGCCAAAGGCCGTTTTGACATGAATGAATGGGTCAAAGGCCGTTTTGACATGAATGAATGGGCCAAAGGCCGTTTTGATACGAATGTATGGGCCGAAGGCCGTTTTGACGTAAACGAATGGACCGAAGGTCGTTTCGATACGAATAAGTGGACCGAAGGTCGTTTTGATAGAAATAAACGGACCTAAGGTCGTTTTGACATGAATGAGTGGGCCGAAGGCCGTTTTGACACGAATGTATGGGCCGAAGGCCGTTTTGACATAAATAGATGGGCCGAAGGCCGTTTTGACATGAATGGAAATCTAAATAGGCCAAAGGCCAGAATGTTTTGAACTACAGTCACTTGATTTGAATTTCGTATAGCTATATATCTGTTAAATAGAAATATGAATTGGGCCCAAGGCCGTTTGAAACATGTCGTTCTACATTGTTATGTAACTTCTGTATTTGATTTGATATTATTCACTGGGCTTTCGCTCACGCTCATTCATGTGTTTGTAGGTGAGCCAAGAGAAGTCCAGACTCAGCCTCAGTGAAGTCTATATGGAACAACTAAGGTTTTGAGAGAGTCAGCCCTTGTGTCTCACGCACGAGACCCGTCTTCGCCCTTGTGTTATGTATTTACATTTTGTCAGGTTGGCGAAGTTTTGTATATGTCTGCTTATAGTTTTTATGGGTTGACTTAGTTTTGGATGATCCTGTCTGTAATGGATTTTGTGAAACTGTACTTTCGACGTGGGTTATTAACGTGACTGAATATGGTCTGTTGATGTGCATATAAGCACGGCTCTATGGACAAAGTTTTTAAATTTTGCTTCCTTTTTGGCCCCCTTTACTCTGATGTCTTAAGTCTGTTTTGGTTGAGGCCGTAGGTAATCTTAGGATTACTGGCCGGTTACGTCCTTAACCCATGGGGGCGGGTTCGGGTCGTGACAGAGTGGTATCAGAGCACGAGTTAATAACTCACACACTTGTCCAAAAGAGCAATAAGCGTCTAGATAAGATCTAGGATGCATTCATGTGATATATATGAATCTGAAAGCATAAAAAAATACGCTTAAATGTTTTATGCGAATGATTATGTGCTATAAATTTGTGGATTGCTTGCATTGTAAACCATTGGAATATGTATACTTTCTGGTATATGCATACTCGTGAATTTTTGTATAAAATATAATGCAAGTTCAATCGGATAATGAGTAAGAACTCTATAAAGTTACGTTTAGCCTTAATTATGTTATGATGATATGAAATGACTAAGTCCCCCGAAATGTTATGTTGTATGAATTAATGATTGTTCAAAATTTTCCTTGAACATAATTGTGATATCCTTAGCAGAGGCCCTCGCCCAGGGGACATAATACTGTGGCTTATGGTCATGAGGCCCTAGCCCGGGGGAAATAATACCGTGGCCTATGTATGAGACATGTTGCCGGTATCGAAGGTTCCATTATGGAACTTGATATGCTTGATCAGTATGATATGCTATGCTAAAGGGAGTAACACACATGATTTGAATATGAGATATGAATTGTTACACTAATGTGTACAACAAGTTTATTTTGTTATAGTGCACATATACGGATGTACGAATCATGAAAAGTTGTTTATGTGCATTCAATTCTGCCTACGGGTGTCTATGTGAAATATGAACATGATTTGAGTATATAATTACTTAGTAAATGTTCAGCATGCGATATCTGATAAGTATGCAATCATCTGTTATGTATGTGATTAATTGCATACGATATGTGAAATGAGAATATAAAGACGTGCCTATGTGTGACTATGTGCTTATTTCTGTATTGGATATCCTCGTATGTGGCATGATTTAATAAGAGTTCGTGTAGAATGTGGTTAAAGTAAGGGCATACGAGTTGGCAGACTCTTTTATAGCCCGACCTGATAGACTGGAAAGAATGGTATAAGAAATGGCAGAGATCTTAAGACAACAACGTCAGTTGCTGTTATGGTAAGAACTTTTGCCACCACCAGTAAAATAAATGCCGATGAGTCGTTGTCGGATTTCGGGGGCTTGTTATAGGTGTGGTAAATGGACCATATGGTAAGAAATTGACCCCGAACTGAACAAATGCGAGTAAATCTTCTATCTTAGTTGAATTCGTGCCAATGGTGAGAATTGCTAATCAAGATAGAGTAATTGTACTCATCCCAGGAAGCACTCAGAATACTGCAGCCGTTATCCCAGGTATCTATACTGTTTATAAACAAATGCCTATGTGTTGGTTGACTCTGAATTAGTACGTTTGTACATCTTCGCTTGGGATATTATTTGATTCGGATCGGCATATTTTTCCATATCTGCTGCATATGTATCTAGATTGGTTAGACCCACAAGATCGAGACCGTATTCATTGAATGTGTACGTTCTATTTGGGAAAATTTGTGAAATGCGTATTGGGGTATCGATTAGCTCTGCACATGCACACGCACATCTGAACCTATGCTTAGGGTGATTTGTTATATTACTGTCTTCAATGACTAAACCACTGGAATTGTAACCTTGTGATTGTATAATTGAGTTGAGCACCCCATATGATAAACTCTGCAAGTTACGAGACCATGCATTTTGATTGGTAGAAAATTGACTGGATTATGTGACTATACTGGGCTCGACTCATAAACCTACATTTTGTGACTAATTTGGAACTTTTGCGTAACATACTCTATCTTATGTACAACCGAGGAACTCTGTTTAATGTGTTGCTGTGCACCATGTGCTTGTATATAAGACTTGTTTGGGAATTGCTGCATTGATTATGGTACATACCTCCTGATCTGAATAACCGCACGTTTATGCCACTACCCTCGAATTTATGTAGTCGATGCCATATTGTATATGACTTGAAATGCTTTGATATGAACAGTTGTGATGAATAATTCTGATATGACTTTGAGAACTGATGAACTAGGGCAGTTGAGAAACTATCAACAATGTACCTAAGCAAACGAAGTATGCCTTACAGAACTGAATGTGCCCTATTTGAGAAAATTTTTATCTGATTCGATCCGGTAGAACCTCTGCCTGATATTGTTCTGATGGAACCTTTGTTCGATCTAATCTGACAAAACCGTTGCTTAGATCGATCGATAAGACCCTCTATCTAATTTGATTTTGTAAAAAGGGGATTAAGAATGGCTTGTGAATAAATAGCCAGATTATTCTTGGCAAAAAAATTGATAGACCCAAAACTTGAATTCATTTGGGATACTTGATTTATTTGAAAGACCTTTTGTGGGCTATCAACAGATTGATCTAACTATGAACACCGTCGAGAACCAATCCCCAACTATTGAGAACATACGTGTTAAAAACAAACCGAATTGTACAAACCCCGTGATTGGGTGTCGTAAGGAGTGTTGTTCCATTTTGTTTGTTTGACGCTATGGGAACCGATGACGGTAGACTGATTTGATTTTGAGCAGTACTGAACATTTGTCTTTGACTGATCAGAACATGTTTTGTAAGGGAGAGTGGTTGTTTCAGTGTTATCAGATTTTGGAGAAATCAGGTTATAGTGAATGGTGTTGTGTTGCTTTGATGATATTCTTAGAGTGTTCTTTCGTGCTAAGGGACGTTAAGCCTATGTAGCACCTTTGATTGAGATACCTTTTGCCACCGACGGTTTCGTACGGGTGGGTTTGACTAATAAATCTGGAATCGGCCACCGACGGTCGCGAACGGGTGTGCTTCGATTCCGAGACGATTATTCCTTTCTTTTGTTCGGAATGTCATCCTTTGGTATTATGTAAATGTTTTAACATCCAAGAAACCTTGGAAAACCCTGATTGTCCGAAAAGTGCGTGAATTCGGTACGCTTTGTATATAACCACCCAGTGTCATTATATTCTGTGATTGGAACCCTGAGAATGTGGGAATTGTGTTTGATATGCGATTGACTCCTTTGATAATGCCTTTGACATCATGGGGATTTACGTATATGAATTGCCTTATGCTTTTAATGACTACCAGATAAGTAGAAAGACTCGATGGAATAGAGAATTGAATACTGAACTGAATTGTGAATTGCAAACTGTAAACTGTTGAATGAATTGAGAATACGTGTATTCTATTAGAAGTCGATTGCCTCAGTGTTGGTGTATTTTACAATTGGTACTATGGGGATATACGGACTATATGTGTTGTGGGGGTAATTGCCTCGATACTACCTTTGTTGGTTAGGGAATCAGTGTCTGGATCCACTTTGAATTTCCGGAGACTTTTGATTGACCTTGGATAACTGTGATGAGTCACTAGACTAAATACCGAATCGGATTGTGAATTGTGGAATTATTGAAGAATGAATTGAACTTTTGTGACAAGGGAATAGACCGAACCTCTGTGACAAGTAGCTGACATTTGAAATAAATATGTTAGTGACCTGCTTTGAAGAAGGTAATTGGTGAATGTGTGTCTAAGTATTTTTCGGGGCCAACAGGTCGGAGCCGAATATCAGATAGTGGCGGAACTACTTCAATCTCTCTATTTTGGGATGGAAATGGGAATATGTGACTACGAAATTTGTTGTGGGGCTACCTTGAGCACCCAAGGTATAAGTCTTGTTTGAGTTTGAATATGGGATTACTAAGTTGCCTGTCTCCTCCCTGTGAAATTTTCGTAAAATGCTTGTAGACTAGTCACTGTTATACCAATAAGATTGCTCGTTTGCATGAGGTCCCAGTATCTATTGTTTTAGACAGGAACTTTAAAATGTGTTAGAATTTTGACAAGCCTTCAAGAGGCAATGAGAACTGAAATGGGATTCAGCACTACTTTCCATCCATAAATTGATGTATAGTCAGAAGGAACTATTTAGACTCTGGGAGAAATGCTCCAAATGTGTACTTTAGATCTTCGAGAAGTCAGAAAAATCTGTCCATTGTTGGCAGACTCTGCTTACAACAAAAGCTTACACTCTAGATTGGTATGACACCATACAAGCCTTGTATGGAGAAAAAGTTGAGTCGTTGACTGATTGAGAACAGAGTGTTGCTTGATTTTGAGACTGAGTAGATAACTACCAAAGGAACAGAACTGTTGAATAAGAAAGTGTTCCGAATTGTGCCTGACTAAAGGTAAATTAAGTTTGGAGGACCAAACTTCCTAAAAGGGGGAAGACCGTGATACCCCTATTCCGTAATATGCTAAATTGGTCCTTAATTTGAATATGATTATGTGTTCAGCATGACTTTATGTGCAATTATGTGATTTTGCAATCCTATCTGTTCACTGTAGGAATATCTGTTTGAGTAAACTACTTTGGGAATTAAATTAAGGGCCCTATCGGCCACAGAACCCGAAATTGATTGCGCCATTGTGATTAGCGTAATTCTTAGAGCCTACGGTGAAATTTAATTGAAAATTGATTTTGGTCAATTTAAACTGATTAAATTGATAAATTAAGTACCCCATTATTTTATATTAAAATATTTGTTAGTGGGGCTTGTTGTATATTTGCATTGCACTCTCCTTTAGCTCCCTTAAAACTCAAAATCTGAGTTAGACAATTGAGAGTGAGGGAGAGGCCGGCTATAGAGAGAGAAAGGAAGAGAAATTGTGCAATTTGACTTAAAGCTTGGAAATTTTGGGGATTTAGCTCAAGAATTGACTAGAGCTTAGAAGATCAAGCACCTAGGTGAGTAATTCTTGGGATTATAGTTTGTAAATTTTGTGTGCTCAAACTAATTTGGTGATCAAGAGTAAGATTGAAATGAAATTGGGTTGTATTTGTTGAATTGAAGCTTAATATGTGCATGCATGTAGGAAATCACCTTGATATTGCATAATTGAGCACAAATTTGTATAATCCATGTGAAAGGTTAAAGGAAACTCATGTCTTGATCACCCTTTGTGTTATGTAAGTAGAGAATGTGGCTAATTCATCACATGCATGTACAATTTGAGAAGATATGAACTTGAATGCATGAGTTTGTTATGTTGATGTTGAGTTTGACATATTTTGAGACATGCATGTGGATAAATCAAGAAATTGAGCTTCATAATGTTATAATCTTGCATTGGTACCATGTTGGTATGATTATATTTGAGATTTGAGCCATTGCATGCAAGTAATGTAGCTGGAAAATCGAATTGGAGCTCAAGAACACAGTTCTGGGTTTTCCAGAATTTTGAGGTCCGCTCGAGCGAGGAACCTGACGCTCGAGCGGGAAATGCGTGCTCCCAGTACTTTTTGCAGACTTGATGTCCGCTCGAGCGGGGTAATTCACGCTCGAGCGGGGGAGCTATTTTTGACAGGCCTTCAACTCGAGCGCCCTATTTAACGCTCGAGCGTATTTTTGATGCAACCAGCACTTTTACAGGCCTTAAGGGTCAGCTCGAGCGGGGTATTCCACGCTCGAGCGGGGACCCTGTTTTCTGAAACTTTGAAAATACATTTTGTGTTATATTTTTCCGTTCTCTTTCACTTGTAAGCATTCTTAGGCATGCGTTGAGCATTGTAAATGAGTTAATAAGATAATAATAAAGCCTAAAGAGGAATATGTGAATTAGAGAACGGATTGAACTGTTAGTGACCCTTTTGTGTTCATGAAATATGTAGGGTCAAGCTCCAGGGCAAATCCATCAGCCGATCACTGTGAGTAATATCAATATTTGAATGATTGTGAATGTCCAATTATTATTCCCTTATAAGCTTTTTAAGTTGCTTATTGGGATTGTGAACAAAAGTCTGACAAGAATAAACATAAATGGACCGAAGGTCGTTTTGATAAACATAAATGGACCAAAGTTCGTTTTGATAAACATAAATGGACCGAAGGTCGTTTTGATAAACATAAATGGACCGAAGGTCGTTTTGATAAACATAAATGGACCGAAGGTCGTTTTGATAACAAAGGAACGGACCAAAGGCCGTTTTGACATAAATGAATGGGCTAAAGGCCGTTTTGACATGAATGAATGGGCCAAAGGCCGTTTTGACATGAATGAATGGGCCAAAGGGCGTTTTGACATGAATGAATGGGCCAAAGGCCGTTTTGACATGAATGAATGGGCCAAAGGCCGTTTTGACATGAATGAATGGGCCAAAGGCCGTTTTGATACGAATGTATGGGCCGAAGGCCGTTTTGACGTAAACGAATGGACCGAAGGTCGTTTCGATACGAATAAGTGGACCGAAGGTCGTTTTGATAGAAATAAACGGACCTAAGGTCGTTTTGACATGAATGAGTGGGCCGAAGGCCGTTTTGACACGAATGTATGGGCCGAAGGCCGTTTTGACATAAATAGATGGGCCGAAGGCCGTTTTGACATGAATGGAAATCTAAATGGGCCAAAGGCCAGAATGTTTTGAACTACAGTCACTTGATTTGAATTTCGTATAGCTATATATCTGTTAAATAGAAATATGAATTGGGCCCAAGGCCGTTTCGAACATGTCGTTCTACATTGTTATGTAACTTCTGTATTTGATTTGATATTATTCACTGGGCTTTCGCTCACGCTCATTCATGTGTTTGTAGGTGAGCCAAGAGAAGTCCAGACCCAGCCTTAGTGAAGTCTATATGGAACAACTAAGGTTTTGAGAGAGTCAGCCCTTGTGTCTCACGTACGAGACCCGTCTTCGCCCTTGTGTTATGTATTTACATTTTGTCAGGTTGGCGAAGTTTTGTATATGTCTGCTTATAGTTTTTATGGGTTGACTTAGTTTTGGATGATCCTGTCTGTAATGGATTTTGTGAAACTGTACTTTCGACGTGGGTTATTAACGTGACTGAATATGGTCTGTTGATGTGCATATAAGCACGGCTCTATGGACAAAGTTTTTAAATTTTGCTTCCCTTTTGGCCCCCTTTACTCTGATGTCTTAAGTCTGTTTTGGTTGAGGCCGTAGGTAATCTTAGGATTACTGGCCGGTTACGTCCTTAACCCATGGGGGCGGGTTCGGGTCGTGACAATTATTGTCCTGATTTGAAATATATAGACAATATTTGTTCCGTATATGACTTGCAGAATATTAATTTTAAATCTAAACTATACATTTTATTTTTGTGGTAAAATTGTGATCAAGTTTTCTTGGTACCTAGAATTAATAGTGGCTGATATGTGTTGACAGGTAATTAAGCTATGGTGCTTGAAAAGTTTGGAAAAATTGCCACATCAGCTTATGGGAATTTCATATTACTGAAGAATATGAACTATTTAAGAATTAAAACGGTAAATGGTTTCTAAATAGTTAAAATTGTATTACTTTTTTTCATCAAGAATTTTAAATAAATCAAATAGTTGAATAATGTTGACATGTGAATTTTATTTCCAATAATATTATTCTTGATCACCGAATTTCCATTCTTTCTCTCTAATTGGACAACTGTATGCAGGTATGGTTTATAGAGGTAGTTTGTTGCAGGTTATTTGAGTTGTTTAATTTGCACTAGTGTACAATTAAAATAAAACAAGGTTGTTTCTAACAAGCCTCTTATTGAATTCAAAAGAAAATGAAAAAAAAAATTGAAAATTGAATAGAATACTATACATATTTTATTAAATTTAAAATAACTTTGTTGAATTTGATATTTATTTATTTATTTTAATTAAAGCACCTTTTAAATTTTGCACCTATTTTCAAGATAATTCTTAGTTCAATTCCGATACTCAAGAATGTCTCAATCATACTGGTTAACATTTACCTTAAAACTATGCTTTGCATTCAATTTCAAATGGAATAATTAGTCATCAAAAGAAATGGGAAGGTTACCCAAATCATTCACATATTACATAATAACCCCAACTTTATTGGCTTTAATTTTATTTTTTAGTTTTTTTTTTATGGTAAACAAGTGGCATTAATTTTATATAGACATAGACAACATTTTGTTTTGTTTTTTGTTGTTTTTTTTATAATATAAATGTTATAAAAGTGGACTTATAATTTATGTAAATTCTATAAATCAATAAAATGCCACAAAACGGTTGTTTAATCAATTTTACATCATGATTCTAAAGCACGTAAGATAGGTAGACTCTGTATTTTGCCTAATCACTTTATCTAGCATTTATTCTAACAACATTCTATCTTTTTAGTAGCATGTCACGTAAGCACTTTGATATGACATTTGCGTTTTATTTTTTATTTGTAAATGAGTAACTTTGGATAAAACTTGAGGGGACATTGTAAAAATTTCTTATCACGTAAGACTGTCAATCTCCATTTATAAAATATATAAAATAAATAAAGATTAATAGGTTGGAACATATTAGAAAAACACACAATGGAAAGGAGACATTTTTACTTAGCATTGGACATTAACTACATATGAAGTGTTGAAATAAAAATAGACAAATTATCACTTCCGATATAAAGTCTATTTACTAGCAAAAATGCTTAATATGTCCATTTTTCTTTACTAATGAATTTTTCTAAGGGCTTTTAGGATCTCTGTGAATTTATATATGCCTTGCTTTTGTTTGTTGAATTTCTTGTGACTATTACTAGACTGCATGTTAGGATATTCATAAAATGGATGCTCTTTGGATACCCTTGAATTGACCTATATAATCATTTTGATTTTTTGACAGAGGTGGTTCAATCACTAATCAATTTTTCCTATTGCTTGAAAGGCTACATTGTAAAGGATCCAGAATTCAAATAAAAAACAATTGATTTCAATATTTATTGTCATTTTCCTTATCTTAGGAGTAGTTTAACATAGATTTATATTTTGAACCATTTATTTTCAACATTTTCTTTTCAAAGCATTTTATGCACTTCCTTTTCGAAGCATAGGAGTAGAGGTAAGTAATTATTACTTTGATTGTGCACTCAATTGTCTTTCTCTGTCTCTCTCATTCTTCTTTTAATTTTTCTTTTTTCTACACTTGGCAATTTTGAAGTCCTCTTTGTTGAGGCAAAAGAACTATCAAACAATCGCTTGATAATTGGCTTGAATTTAATCTGTAAGGATGTTTCAATCCTTGCTGACACGCTTGTATTTATGATATTTTCCTTCATAGGAAAAATAAGCCAACAGCTACATTGCCGGAGAGGTCCTGGGATTTTGTTTTTTGGGTTAAACTAGTGTGTATACATGTGGATTATAGTTTGGTCCATATGAATTGTACTGGATTTGGGACTTTTCAGTGGGCTCAATTTGCTGGTTTAATGTGGGTTTGGGCTTAATCAGTGGGTTTTATTTCCAATGGTTTTTTGGTCCATGGGCATTCAAATTTTGTTATGGTTCTCACAAGGTGGGCCCACTGTTGTCTAATTTGGTGGACTGTCGTGGGTTTATGGTAAAAGGGTTTTTATTGGGCTCAATTTTTATTGGAGAAAATAAGTGGAATGTGTCAGTGGACTACTGAGTTGGGTTATTAATTGTGGGCTTTTAGTTTGTTTGTTTTTTATTTTGAGTGTTTTGTGAGATTTTTATTTTATTTATTATTCCCTCATCTCTCTCTCCTTCGGATATGTAATAATTCAGGTGTTGTAATAATCCCCCATCTCTGCTTCTTTCTCTTCCATTTTTTAATTGTTTTCCCTAATTGTACATACATCTAACATGCCATGCATATCCATGTTTTGCATCCTTGATTCATGCCTAGATCTGGCTAAATTTGCATCTTTGTGCTTTAATTGATTCTTATATGATTTTGTGCGCCATTGCATGTCTTGCAATGTTTTACATGTCATGTTTTAGGAGCCGGATCTTTAGAAGCATTCTTGTGTATATATTGCATTAGGATTTTGTATATAAGATCATGTATATTTTACTAACTTTGTTTTGTAGCTTGTTCGCGGGACGTTGGTAAATATGTGAGTTTTTATGCTTTAGCATCCTGTTTGTACATAATTTTGTTATTATGTTTAGAATCCTACCATGTGGCTAATTGCTTAAGTGATAAACTGTTTGAATGCCTGTGGATGAAGGCTTGTTGCTTGAATTGGAATGATTCAACGATTGTACGTTTTAAGCCCGCTTTGTAGTAGCAAATTCACAAACTTTAAGCCCACTTTGTCAAGTGGCAAATTCAAACACCTTTCGACAAACAAACATGAAATTGAATTGTTCCAATTTGAGCACACTAGTTTATACTTGTATGCTTCACATAGTAAATTTTAGGATTTACTAAATAATCAGAACATGAACATATAAAGAAAATAAAATTCATATCATGCTTTAGTAGAGGTCGATCTTTGATCGGGTGAGTGGGGGTGCTCATTATTGACCTTCCCCTTTCATACCTAAGGTTCCGAGCTAAGCATCCTTGGTTACGACGAGCAATGGCCTTGGCACGAGTCATGGGTTCTGAATTTCCCAAATATTAGGTGGTGACTCTGAGATCTGATGACGTAGTCCATTTTTGACAAAATTACAATAAAATGGATTTTCAATAAAAGTTGCCAAATCTGGACTCTCATTTACGTTTCACATTGCACTCGTGAGACTAGATCAAAGAGACAGAAGGAGTCTGAACCGTTTAACGTGCACGGGTACCCCCCGGGCATGTTACAATTAGTCGCCCAAACTGTTTTTATTCGTGTTTGGCTACTAAATATTGAGTCGCCAAAAGATTTAATTCTTTTTCCGCTACTAACTATTTAGTCACTAAAAATATTTAACTTTATTTTTGGCTACCAATTGTTTTGTCGCCAAAAACATCATTTTATGTGTTTATTTTTTGTTCATTTTCATTACTTTGTCCACAACTTGTATGTATCCACCGCAACCTGTAATAGGTATACAAACAAAACAATATGTATATATTATCAGCCATTCCATAATGCATTTTTCACTTACAACCATCAAACAAAAAAGAATACCTTTTAATGTAAAGTTATATACAAACCAACTTTATATATTCCAATAAGAAATAATAACGTCATACATAACAAATAAGTATACCAAAACAATGTCCTTTGTACACAAAAATATTAAAACTACTATGCATTGTAATGACCATTTGGCATGGTACAAATTACCATGGTAATATGTACCACGACAAAAGGTAATGTATATACCACGACAACAAATACAAGTTCCATGTCAAAAGTATTATGTATCCCGCAAAAAATTATGTGTAGGATTCATCCAAATTCCATACAAGAAGCAGAGGACAACAAAAAAGCGGGAATGTTCAAAAGTGTGAAGTATCATCCGTACAAAAATTGGGAAGATCCACATGTCAATACCAAAAGCCATCTACAAAACAAAAATTACACCCATTAGTTCCATATACCATTTCAACATAAGACCACGCAAAAAAAAAAAAAAAAAAGTTAACGGATATGTAAAGGGATTTTTTCATTTTTTTAAATTTTTTTTTGGCTGAGGTGGTTTCATCCCTCAATCATAATATTTTGAAAATGAAATTAACATTATTGAAATGCTAGGAACCAAAACATATTGAAAATGAAGTTTCTTCTATCTTTAATTGGTTACTTCTTGACAAGTTTTTCAACCTACAAGATGCATGGAATATATGTTCTTCTGTATATTATCCTCTATTTTGTTATCTATTTTTTTTTTAAATCCATAAAGGAACGCAAACAAACGCACATAAGTAAACCCACAAACTACGATTTCAAGTAACATGCACTTTCAGTTTTGCTACTAGTGGCAATTATTTCCAAACCCGAAAACTGAACTTTGCAATTTTGAAGTCAATATTATTATTCCAACTTATGAGGCATCATGAAAGAGACCTAGTAAAATATCTTGTCCAGATCTAAATATGATGCCAAGTACACTAGTCTTCATGAGTCAAGTATGTTGAGTTACGTGTGTCTGATTATTTTATAGTGGCTGAAGTAGTTAAAATTTCCATTTTTGTTTATTTTATATGATGAATGCTAATGAAATTGGTTGCTGATCACACCAAAATAAAAAAATAAAAAATGCTAATGAAATTGGAGAGAGAAGAGGAAAAAGTCGGGATACTCTATATGAATTTTCATTTGTTATGTGTGTGTGTGGTGCTACCATTAACCCAAGAGACAAGCACTGTATTTTCCTACCAAACCCTGGTCCCCCTTTAGAATCCCTCAAAAGAGGATGTCTTACCACTGTGGGAGGATGACTCTGTATTTGTTAAATAAAACAGCTCTTCAAAGGACAATGTAATTGTGGCTCATTTGTGATTCAATGAAACTTTTTGTCTCTTTATATGGTCCTTTTAGTTTTCAGTCAATTTGAAGGGAAACTTTACATTGGACAAGGTTTTAATGGGTTTGAGTTTTCTAAGAAGCACGTGAACATACTCATTCTTTACATCTCTCTATTTGACTAACCTAGCAAGGATCACCCTCTACCAGGACTTGGCTATCAAGATTCTGCCTGTATCTTTATTGTTATTTTACTAATTACTTCTGTTTTGTCAAGATTCTGTGCATAATTATCTGCATTTATTGGTGACTCTTTACTTTCTCACTTGAGATTTTTCATTTTTCTCATTAGCCACTACAGAACTTAGGAAATTCACCTTATTAATAATCAATTTATGCTCATCTTGTGTTTTATTGGGCAGGTACTTGATAGCCTCACACACAACTGACTACCAACACCCTATGCTATACTTCAACACACTAACAAATTTTGTTGTTGGTGGCTGCCAAGTTCTCACACATGCACAAGGTCTGGGAGACCACTTTTGTGGTTCCATACCACTTTTGATGCTCGTCAGCTAGTTTTCGGGGCTTTTGGCGGTGTGTTTCGCCTCCCGATTTCTCGTCTTGCATCCGCTTTGGTTTGTTTTTGGTACAAACCTTGCTTTCCTTGTTTGGAAGGTGGTACATGGGTGGGAGACCAATATTTCTCCTGGCCGACCACTTTTCCTTTCTCCAGCTAGTTTTCTTGTCAGATAACTGGCTTTCTTAGTCTTTGGACCATCTTTTTTGGTTGACCACCACACCATCACCTTGTATTTAGTGTGTTGACCACTCCCACCTATGGCCGACCAGTTTTTGCTTTGGTTGACCACCTAAAGTGGTTGGCCGACCACTTTTACTAGCAGGCCGGCCACTTGAAGTGGTCGACTGCTTTTTGGCACCTTTTTGGAGATATTTTGGGACAGCTAGCGTAGCTGGAGAGCATTTGAGCCATCCTCCATACACATGTATGGAGGGATGACATTCAAGCTTAGCTTCTCCAAGAAGCTTTGGCATTCCTCTTCTATAAGAGGGAGGCTCCTCCTCTCTCCTCCAGGTTCAGAAAATTGCCATTAGAAGGATAGATATAGCATTGTCTCTATATTGCCTTGTTTCTCCATTTTTGTGCATCAAAAGTGTAAATTTGTCTTAGTTTAACACACAAACACACACTCAAACACCTTTCTTTTGCTACTAAGGTGCCAAGGGATTGTTTTTGGTGTTCTTGGGTTGCCTTGAGCTTGAAAAACCTGCTGGAGTTGCAGTTATAAAGAGGGTCTTCAAGGGTGAGCTTTTGACCTTTAAATCCCCCTTTCTTGCTTAAGATTTTAGCCTATCTTTCATGCTGTTTTAAGCTTAGCTCATAACTGATAAAAGTTCTTTTTTTGCATGCTTAAAAAGTGTGTTTAAGATCACTTTTGTGTTTGGGGTTGTTTACCCTCTCTTAGGCCTTGTTTGGCCTTGTTTTTGAGCCTTTTTTGTGAGCTTCGGGACCACCTTGTATTGGTCTTCTCACCACTGAATGGTGTTTTAAGGTCCTAAGAAGAGGAGGGCCATCCCCTCTCCTTGCATCTTCTTTACATGCCTTAATATGCCTCATGTTTGAGCACCTCTACTAAGCTTGTGTTAGCTTGTTCTTAGCATGTATTTGTGGTTATTTTGCTGTGGCCTGCCACTGTTTTTGCTTGCTTTGGTCACTCCATGCATGGTTAATGTACTTGTAGTGTAAATCACACAATCTAGTCTTGTATGCCTCATGTTTGAGCATGTGTTTCTAGCTTGTTTTAGGGCCATCTCAATAGGTTTTTGGTGTTATTTTAACATGCCTTAGATCTATTTTGGGTTGGTTTGGTTGGCTCTTGCATGCCTAATACACTTGTAGTGTAAATCACACACACTAGCTTTGTATGCTTCATGAAGTAGCATATATTTCTAGCCTATGTTGTGTCCATTTCAGCATGTTCTTGGGCTTGTTTTACCATGTCATACCTCTGTTTAGGTTTGGTTTGGTTAGCCTTTGCATGCTCCATACACGTGTAGTGTAGTTCCATGAAATAGCCTAACATGCATCATGTTGTGACATGTCATCCTAGCATGCTTTTGGCTTAACTTCATGAAGCTTTTGTCCATGTTTTAACATGCTTTAGCTCTAATTTTGGTTGTCTTGGTCATGCATGACTTGCTTTGTATAGCTATAGTTCAATCTAGCTTGTTAGCTTTGTACACCAAGCCCATTAGCATGCTCTACTTGGCTTATTTGAATGATTTGGCATCACTTGTTATGTGATTTCAACCCACGTTTCATGGCCATGCACTTGCATTTATCGCTCATTCAACGCGTTGGAGGGTTTGCCCCTTTATGCCTTAACATGAACCATTGCGTATGTCTTCATGCCTTTGCTTGCGAGCTCTCATTTCAGTGTTTATTTGGGGTTATTATGCCATGATATAACTCTAATTTTTGTTGCTTAAGTCATTCCATGCTTGGTCTTAATAGGTGTAGTGTAATCCACCTTATTTGCCTTGCATTCACCATGCTTCATGCCCTTCATGCTAGCATATTTTGGTCTACTTCCATGCATATTTTAGACTCATTCTAACATGTACTAGGACTGTTTTGGGTCGCCATAGTCACATGCTTCATGTTTTGTATACTTGTAGTACAAATGCTCTCGCTTGCCTCAAGCTTTGAACACCATTGCATGCTTCATTTATGTTGTGTACATGATTTGGCATCATCTAACATGGCATTTCAGAGCTTATAGCATGCTTTTGTTCTCACTTCATTCATGCTTTGAATGTCTTTAAGTGTTGTGCATTACGACCTTGTTATGGCCTTAGCTTGTATGCTTGCATGCCTAGGTCTTTGAACCTCCATCTTAGCATGTTTTGGTCCATGTTTTGACCTACTTGAGCTCTGTTTGTGGTTGGTTCATGCATATTTTTCGTGTATTGCATGCCTCCCCTGTAGTCCTCTTTATTAGCTTTCATGCTTTAGGACCTTTGCATGCTTCACTTGCTTTGTTTGAATGATTTGGCATCATTTCTTACTTCATTTCAGTGCACTTAGTATTGTTACACTTCCACTTTTGTCACTCATCGAGCACTCTTGAGAGTTGTGCTCTTTGGCCTCTTTGACGGCCAATGCATTGTGCATGCATGCCTTGCTTTATGTGCCTTCATTTCATCACCAATGGCCACTGATTTGGGCATGACTGAGGTTTACCCCTTTTAGTTTAAGTCCATTGAACATGCCATGTATATTGCATTGAGTATGCCACATTGTTCATCGCATTATGTATGCCTTATACTTTGCATTGTGCGTGCTTAGTTCACATCATTGCGTTGTGCATGCTAACTGTTATTTGCATTGAGTATGCATGTCCCTAACATTGCTAAGTTGCCCTTGTAGCATTGCATTGTGCATGCATGCATGCATTAGCATTGTTCGCATGCCATTAGCTTTGTTAAGTTAATCATGTCACATTGCATTGAGTATGCCATGTAGTTTATTCGCATTGTATATGCCATGCTTGCTTGCATTGTGTTTGGAATAGGTGTTCGTCCAAACACGGGAAACGAGGGGCATTTCATACTTACAGTGATGAAACGTGCCTTAATTTTTGGTCACCGGCGCTCTTGATCATACATGATAGAGTTTTAGGCTTTACGTGTTTACTTGTGCATTCATTTTCATATTGAATTGTGCAACTTTGCCTCTCGGCCATCATGTATGAAAATACACGATTGGTGGCCCGAGGGTCGAGAACCACACCCCTTGAGTTCATTACATGATAGGGAGGGTGGTTGTGCACACATATCATGTAAATACATTGCCATGCCCTTTCTTGCTCTCTGTTGTAGAAAACTGGAGTCTGGCAGTAACAACTTGTCGGCCAGCCAGAAAAAGTAGCTGGCCGACCACTTTTCTTGGTTTTCAACAACAAAAAGTGGTCGGCAGGGATCTGGAGAGACCAAAAGAGGTCGGCCACCCTCCCACTGGATTTCCAAGGTGGATTTTCATCTTTCTGGAGTTTGGTGCAAGTTTCTGAGAACAAATGAAAACAAAGGCAAATCGGGGCATCGCATTGGATTTACGAACGAGGCGACTGAGCATGCATCCATCCTTCTCCCTCTGAGGCTCCTTCCTTTTATTACTTTCCTTAGCTGCCATGCTTAGATAGCTAGCTTTTGCTTTGGTTTGTACTTTAATTAGTCAATGCGTTTAGCTATTTCAAATGTTTTGTAATAATTAGTTAACTAGGATTTGTTAATTAATTTGTTGTGTAATAATTAGTTTAATTAGCTTAGATTAGCTAGTTAGCTCCTTATTCGCTCCCTCCTTCGAGAGGGCGCATTGTTGTAATAAGCGTGCGTGTGTGTGATGCATGTCTTCCAATCCCTATTTCTTTCTCCCTTTTACTTAACCATTTATGATGGTTAGTTCTAGGGCATATTTCATTTAGCATACCTTATGCTTTGCATGCGTGCATCCATTCATCTGTTTTGCATGCACCGGGCTTGGCGCATCATGCTAACTCCATTATATTTCAATTCCAATTTGAATACATGCACCAAGTTGCATCTCACATGACATTCCTAGGATAGCCGAGCCTATCTTAATTGCATTTTTGCATGTGTTGCATTAGCCATCTTAACATGAACTAGGATCATGCATGATTTCTAACTAGTTCCTTGTTTTGGCTTAGAGTACACTGTGAGTGTTTACGCTTTAGCATACTACATGTGTGTTAATGTTGCCATGTTAGCATACTTGCCATGAGGCTATTTGCTTATGTGCTTAACTGCCTGAATGCCTGTGGGTGAAGGTTGGATTACTTAAATTGGGACAATTCATCGAAATCCGCATTTTAGCCTACTTACGAGTAGCAAACTTCAAACCATTTTCCAAACTAACGGATATGCAATGCTTTGTTCCAAATTAGGCGATCTAATCTATACTTGTATGCTGTGCGATCACATAGTAATTCTAGCTAATTAACCGGAATAAGAGCACATGTGTTTTCAAAAACAAGATATCATGCTTAGTACAGGCTGATCTTTGATCGGGCGAGCGGGGGTGCTCATTAAATGACCTTCCCCAATCGTACCCAAGTTCCCGAGCTGAGGCAACTTTGGTGATGACGGACACGTGGCCTTAGGCATGAGTCAAGGTTTCCTAAATTTTTCCAAAATAAAATATTTAGGTGGCGACTCTGTATCTGGCAAAGCAGTCCATTTTTGACACTTCTTTACAAAAATTAGTTTTCCAAAAGTATTTGCCGGATTTGGACTCTTTGGTGATTTATCAATCTCGCATCGCACATTGTGAGATCAGATTAAGAACCGTGACATTTGAGTCCGAACAGTAGCAATGAAGCCCAAGGGCGCGCCTACAGTTTCTAGTACATCAATTAATTTAAGCAATTACAAATAACATAATAGTACATCAATTAATTTAAGCAATTACAAATAACATAATAAAGACTTTATTGCAAGATGAATCTCATACTAGCATCGCTTGGACAACCGCATCTTTGGTACTCTTATAGATTTTTCTCTACGACTTCACGCTCTGAAGAGGGCACAACCGTCTAATTTGCAATCCCAACTCATTTGTTGCCGGGGTGGCATTCCCTCATGTGATTGCATTCAACACCTGATTGACATACACATGTAATTTCTCTCCTTTTTTCCTAGCTATTTTTTTCTGAACTCCTTTGCCTAATGTAGGTCCTCGTACACGAGTTGACCTTGTTCGTCCTGGTACAAAAGGGAAAGCAAGTCACAAATTACAAACATTGTTAATAACTAAGGCATAAATGGTGCTGGTTGTGGCTCCTGTTACTAGTGTTGCTGGCTGCTACTGTTTGGCTACGTAAAGTATTAGTAAATTTTGCTACAACGTGAATGTTGCTGCACAATAATGCAGCTGGTGCAACTGTTTGTTGGTTGCTATTACTACAGTGTGAATGTTGTTGCACAATAATGCAGCTGGTGCATCTGCCTGTTGGCTGTTACTGCTACAACGTGAATGTTGCTGCCTATTTGTTTTTTAACCAAAAAAGAAAAAAGCATAATCGATTAAGTACAATGCTCTTACCCACACCAACTGGCTGCGTCTCCTCGACCACTGTTTGTGTATCATTTGGTGGCAGCATCTCATCAGAGAAAGTCAGCGGGGTGCCAATCTCCTGTGGACATGCTTTAGAAGCTGATAAAACGTTGCCACTAGATGCTCTCTTACACCACCCTGTCTTGACTCCGGGAACCATGCTACCTGCATTAAGTAACAAACATACATGAATTATAAACCTCACATACGCCAATCATCGATGTAGAACGCAATATGGATTATTTACAATAGTTAATCCTTGACGATATTAATATATAACACAAAAAATTATTCTGTTCACTTGTCATAGAATTAAGGAAGTACATAAACCAATATTAGGCATGACATTCAAAGTAACAGGTTCATCAATTTAAAAGGTTGAACATTGCACAAAATTAATGAATTTTACATAACATCTAACTACGTAATACAAGAACAAACTCCATATTCTTATTTTCCCCCATTACATCAACAAAACATGAAGGACAAAGAAACAAAGTTATGACCTATCTACTTAGAGAACACATATCGGAATTTTGAACTCGTACGTTAAAACTCTATGTTCGTATCTGTATCAAAATCACTTTCTATCTCATCATCTTCTTCTTCTTCTTCTTCTTCTTCTTCTTCTTCTTCTTCACCCATGAGTGTTAGTTCTTCATTCTCATCACAAATGAAAGCATCATCGATAATACCCTCGGGTTGTACATGCTTATTGGACTGAGGAACTTCCATTGGAACAATTTTAGGTTCAATATCATCGCGACGCAAAACAACATCATCATCAATAGGCTTAATTGGTACAACAGCAGTGGTTTCATCTTGTTGCAACACACACACATCAAATTCTGGCACATCCATCTCTGGCACATCCAAAATTCATCGATGTTGAAACTTTTCTACAACTTGCCAATTTGCCCCTAACTTTGTATCATGAACATACAAAATTCGTTGAACTTGGCTTAAGAACACAAACGAGTCATCTTTATACCATCGACTTCTTACATTAACAGTTGTCACATGTGGTTTGACACGCAAAGTTCGAGTACTACCGGTGTTATACCATTCACATTGGAACAAAACAACCCGATGTCCAAACAAATGTCATTTCCCACACTTTACAAAGGTAGCCGCAGAACTTTATCAATTGGCCTTGGTTGTCCTCCTCCACTACCGATCCACTATTTTGACATTTGCGACGGTTATCACGGTCAATAGTATGGAATCAGATACCATTAGAAATGCATCCCGAATATGTATTAACTAAGGCATTAGGACCATTGGCTAATGACCATATCTCGTCGGTTGCTTCGGGTGACTTTTGATTTCGCAATTGGTTCATCTACACAACAAAGTATGTCATGTTAATTCTAACTTAGAATAATTTAACGTTATCTGCAAACTATACGCTAAGGAATTTTATCTTATGTGATCTTTGAACCATTTAGGAAATTTTTTGCATTGTCGCATTGCAATGTTGCATGAACTTCCATGTTTTTGTTGCAACAAGAGCTTGTGTTTCCTAGTTAACACAATGTAATTCATAAGTAATTGGAATAACGAAGACTTTAAAAAATAAAAAAACATGTAGAAAATGTTAGTGTATATTTTGTGAGGAATCATACTCTAGATATTCGTCCACTTCCAAGCTATTGTGTAGGACAAACTAATGAGTCAATTCGCAGTCAGCTACAGACACATCAATTGCCCTTGGGAGTTGACCAAAATGACGAACATTTTGAGTGAAAATCGCCAACCCCGAGCCATTATCACCCCCATCATAGTTCCTTTTTTCCCGGTTAAACACCGTTTCAACTCCATCCAAATACATTGAACAAAACATCGTACACTCTTTTGATATGTAGCCTTCCGCAATGGAACCTTCTGGCCGAGCTTTGTTGCCCACAAATCCTTTCAAAAGTCTGAGCATCCTAGATGTAAACATTAGCCTGTTCGACAGTATGGTCATATTGAACTATATTTATATGTAAAAAGTTTGAAGGCTTCCTGATTTCAAGAAATAGCCATCAGGATACTTAATCGATTTCAAGAAATCAGCAAACCCTTGTCTCTTTGCTGGGGACAATGTGTAGAATACCCGAGGCTTCTCCAAAGAGCCATTCGCATGCCTTATCATGTGTAACTCCTTTCATATTCTCATGTCCTCCAGATCTAAACGTGCTTTGTCTGTGTCCTTGTTCTTACCATCTAAGCTCAATAGTGTTCCAATCAGATTGTCACATATATTCTTTTCTATGTGCATGATATCAAGGTTGTGTCAAAGTTTCAGTGTTTTCCAATAGGGTAGGTCGAACAAAATGCTTCGTTTTGTCCAGTTCGGGGTTGGATTTTCATTCCTTTGTCTTTTTTGATTGTTTGGATGCTTTCCATACGGCCTGTACGTCCCCAAATTAATTTGCTCCAGTATTTGTTCTCCTGATAACTTCACAAGTTTGGACCGATTCTTAATTTCACTGTTGAAGAGTTTACTTCTTCACTAATTATGGTTCTCAGGTATGAACCGCCGAGCACCCATATGCCCTATCTTACTTCGCAGACTCTAAGATGACGCATCCATCTTCACAAACTCCACAAATTTTAGCATATACGTATTTTAATTGGCTTTGTCGTTACCAGTTTTGGATAAATATTTGCTCTTGTAGTTAATGAATTGAACTTCATATACAAACATTGTGAGTTGGTTATGTAAACTAAAGCTAAGCTTGAGTTTGATTAGTTATTAAAGTGCAGATAATTGTTCGACGCTTAGAATGAAAGCCATTCTCCACACCCCCTAACCCTTTGCATGCTTTGTCCTCCTGCCTTCCAAATTGTGCTAGTATGGGGAAAGTTGGGGGATGAGGAAAGAGGATTTCCCCAGAGGTCAGTGTCAATGCAAGATGAAATATGTCTATGTACATCATGTAATGAAAATTGATGCATAGGAAATTTGATATCTACTTTAACATGAATTAACAACAAAAACAAGCGTTCTTCTTTCTTACTTCATTGAGAGGTCGAATTAACATAAATTTAACAATTTTTTTTTTGTCTTCTGGCAACTTTAGTCTAGAAGTTTCTGGATAATCTAGCGGGGTTGAGGATGGTGTTTCTACTAGCAAATTTTCAAAGAAAACTAAAAACTAAATTATCAAAACCAACATTTTTGAACCTGTAATTTGCTGCACTAATACGCAACTATCTTGGAAAGGTCATATGCCCATCTTTTTTTTTTTTTTTTTTTTTCCAGCTTTCCTTTTTGGCAAGACAAGAAGGCATTTGTCCAAGAAACTAACCAAACGAAACGCACAAACACAGTAATGTTGTGTTTAAACACAATTGATTAATTAACAATTGATTAATCAATAGTTAATTACATAATTAATCAACTGATTTAGCTGCAATAGAGGCACATATGGTCATATAGTGGGCTTTCAGTTTCACTTTCGAATCTACGTGTGTTTTAGGATGGATGGGGGGCCACCCCCAATGCCCAACATAGCTTAACAATTACAGTGGTGATGGGTTATTATGCAGGTGGTGCTGAACAACATCTCATTCAGGATAAACACCCTCAAGTCAGAGGAGTCCATGGGTGCTATAATTTTGCACCCAAAACAGACCAATGAGTGTGGAGAGATAGAGCAAGAAGTTGGAGTCCAACAAGATCTGAAATTTTTGATATTGCAATATATTTTTTTATTTGGGTACCTAGCATTTGTAATCTGTGAAACTTGTTCTTCTCAATTGACTCTGAAAAACCTAACACTCAAAATTGAAATTTCAACAAATACTAAGATCCACAATCCAAAATAAAACCACTTCAACCAAACCCATATACAAAATCAGATAAAGCCCTAAAAAACCATTTACGAAATCAACACAAAATGCAACAAAAACAATCATATCAAAACCCTACAGAAAGTGTGCGAAATGGGGAAGAGAGAGACAGCGAGAAAGAGGGAGAGAGACAAATACCTGTGATTAGTGGTGGTGCTAATTTGCAGTGGTTCTGGTGGTGAGCGCCGGTGGCCAGCGATGGTAATGATCGTCGGTGGTGAGCGGCAGTGAGGTTTGGTATTGACTACTCTCTATGTTGGTGTGTGAGACATAACACTACCCAAAAGTGTTTTTGTGTAACTAGGCGCCAATATTAATGGCTTTCCCTCTAAAATATTTTTCGAATATTTAGCGACCAAATGAGAATTTCTCTGCAAATTGTTATTAAGAGTAACTAAAAATTGGTCGCCAAACCTAATATTTTGGCAACTACTTTGATTTTTGTCGGCAAAAGTTTAATAAATGTGTCATTATTTGGCGACTAAATTTGTTTTTGTCGTCAAAATAACATTATATGGTGACTAAATGAATAATTAGTAGCATAAAATGCCAACTAATAATGACTAAAAATATTATAGTCGCCAATTACGTTCTATTTGCTGACTATTTTTTTTTTTGGTCGCCAATAGGCATTATATGTCGACTAAAAAAATGTAGTAGCTGAAACATTCAATAAATGCCGACGACTAAATTAACTTTTAGTCGCCCAGAGTACTATTTTTGGCGACTAAAATTTTTTTGGTTGCCAAAATTAGTCGCCAAATGTGCAGTTTGTTGTAGTGTAATTGCGAATTCATTTGTTGTTGGTTATGTTCATATATATATATATATATATATCAGCTTGGTTGTTTTTCAGATTTGTATATTCCAACTTGTCAAAGAAATTGACAATTAGACTTGTCAAAGAACTCAAAGGAAAATTGCATAAAAAATACAAATCAAAATTCTTTTAGAACACGATTTTTTAATACTTTGTTTGATGTTTGGAATTGGTAGGGAGAAATGAAAGGAAAAGAAAAGAAGGAATATAAATTTTCATTGGGTTTTCTACTTGCTCGGTGATGGATTGTGTTGTTTGCACAATAATAGCATTTCACATATCTCTAGTTCTGTTTGTGCATGATTTATCTCCTCAATAAGTTATGTAGGTGTGTTATCCCAGTTTCACTAGTCGGTTTAAAAAATTTCCTTGTTCAATAATTCCCTAGCCTTGCCTTCTTTGTTTTGCAGATGTTGCTCAGCGTACCATATTGCAAATATCACCAAGGTTGCCAGTGGAAAAATCTCCTAGTTCCAAGCATGGTGCTATTGTGCTATGTGAAAGAGTTTTAATCCATGGTTTGTCAAGACTTAAAAATCTTAGAAAGTTTGCACATTCAGTAAAAGTGAATGTTTCTAGTGTAAGTTCAAGTGCTCTTCTACAGAATGTTGAGGTCTATTTCCATAGGTGAGTGTTACCCAAAATAATATTTTTTTTAATAATTCTGAAATTACATTAAGCACTAAACTGGGACAAATAGGAGTTTACTTTTGCACTATTTTAACTTTTAAGATGTGATTTTCTGTCCCTGATGAATGTGAATATTATGGCTGTATTTTGGAGAAACTTATTCCTAGACAAACATTGTAAGTAAGAACATTGTACAAATGACATTAAGGATCGTGATGATTTTGTTCATGCTTTCTTAGATTTACTTATTTATTTATGGGTTAAATATACTTTGTGCCCTTGCAACCCATATCACACATTGATTCGTCATTTTGTAGTTGTAAAGTCAACCCCCTACACTTATAGTCAAATTACAATGTCAACTTTAATGATTTTCTGTTACATGTTACCTACGTAGCAATTGAAAAATGTGCCGCGGAAATGCCACATGGGGATTTTGTTGCTAGCCCAAGTAAGGACGCCTCAGAGTAGGTTGAGATTGCAATTGGAGTCCATTAATTGGTCAAATGTGGAAAATCTATGACTGTTTATCTATGTTTTAACAATAAGTGCATTGAAAAAATTACTTCTTTTCATGCAAATTGCAATAATTTGTTAATTTACCGTAACCTGGTTACAAAAAGGTTTTTTGGGCTAAATGTGGAGATAACAAGCATTATGGGTAGCCCTGTGGTTGGGCACTTGAACCCCCACTCATCAAGTTGGGGTTTCAACCCTGACAACACCTCCCGCTCCCCCTCTCCAGAGGTTGTAGGCTATATATTTGAGGTTCTTGGATGTATCAAAAGAAAAAAAAAAAAGAAGTAACATAAATGATTCAAATTCCCTTTATGTCTACAATGAGATTTATTAATGCTCCGCTCCTATGTTAATTGTAAACATCTGTGAGCATTCCCTAATGTTGTGACAAAGAAAAATATCATACTAATGCCATGTTTGAAAAATTATAAGCTCTCTTACAATAGACCTGTTTAGTTAGGTATGATAGCTTAAGAAATTAGGAATGTTTCGGAGTACTTTTCAAACCATACGGTGCAATTTCTAAGTCACTATTTTTCCCATTAATCCTGTGATGTATACTTTGCAGGAACTTCTCTCTCGGGATAGGGATGTGCCCTCAAGGGCAGTGGGAGAAACTTGTTAAGGGTTCATGGGTTCTTTCCATGTCACCTTTTGACCATAAGCTCTTAGATGTACGGATGATTGGTTCTTCCTTAGAAATCCTTTAGGTGTCCCTCACAGAAGGTGAAGTCCATATGGATTAATGAGAGAACACTATTCCCTTGTTTTCTGACATTCGCAATGTTGGAATTAGGAAATAGTAATATTATAATTATGGTAGTGTTGGAATTAGGAAGTAGTGATATTGTAATTATGGTAGTGTATAATTATGGTACTAATATTTAATAACTTTTTTTTATCTTGTAATATCGTTTCCTATTTTGTAATATTGTTTCATTATAAATACAAGGATCTACCTCATTCATAGGTAAGCCAAAATAATTCTTTTCATCATTTTTTGGTATAAGAGCCAAAGATCAGCCACCGACAGCCCTATCCAGACCTTCTAAACCACTTAACAGCCCTACCCATACCTTCTAGACCTCCCAACAACACTTTTTCTTCCCTGTTTTCCCCTCGGTAGTTCTCCTACACTCCTGGCGAGGCTCGATTTGCTGCTGCCAGACTTTGTTCTGGTCCTGTGTGCTTCGACTACCCCTCTAGGGTGGTCCGGGGTCCATTTCCCCCCTTCTCGTGGTGCTGTGCTGATGTTTTAGGCACATTTTTTCTGTCCTCTTGATTCATTGGGCTACCAGATTTATTTGGTAACATTTATTTGCATAAGTCATTGAGTTTTTTTTTTCCCGGCTTTTTGCATTATTTCAGCCATTGTTGTTGTGATTTTGTGTGTATTTCAGCCTCTATTCTTCTACCATGACTGAGCCATCTCTTATTGTCTCTTCTGATGTACCCACCAAACCTATTCCTGTTGATTCTGATTTTTCTCTTTCTCATCACACTCCTGTTCATCGTATTACGAGTGTGGTGTTGAATAAGAAACATTTTGTTGCTTGGAGCCGTTCCCTTAAACTCTATCTTGGGGGAAAGGGAAAGGCCCATTGGCTTTTATCTACTATCACCCCGCCAGCTGCGACAGACCCCACACGTGCTCAGTGGGATATCAATAATTGCACTTTATTGGGAAGGATGTTTAATTCCATGAAAGATCGAATTTATCACATGTTCCTCTATTGCGATATAGTTTTGAGTTTGTGGTAGGCATTATCATAGATGTACGCCTGTAACGCCCTCAAAATAATAACATTAAATCCATTAAATAAGATTCATTAACATATGAAATAACCACATTCTTCCATTTTATCAGAATTCCATTACATAAGTATTACATGTTAACAACAAAAGCAAAATGCCCTACGGGCTTACAGCTTTCCAAGTTAACACTTGGTTACATCAAAAGAGTACTAACTCAAACACATTAAGCCCATGGCTTGAATTTACTTGTAATACATCAAAAAGTAAAACAACAAAAGTATGTCCGCCTCTAGCCTCCCAAGCTATGTCCTTGGAGGTGGCATGCTACCTGTACCTGAAAATGATATTCCCATATAGGGTGAGCCACAGCCCAGTAGAAATACACTAAACCAACCATGAACAATGACTAAAAGATTAGCAATTGATAGATGGTCAACACTGATACATTCACATAAATCACATGTTTATGTCATACGACTTATGAGTCCAAGTTACCTTTCATTTTCCCTTTTTCAACGGATAGGCATATAAGCACTACCCACATTCTCAACAGATATGTATAACAACAATATCCACATTCTCAGATAAGCAAATAAGCTATATCCACATTCTACAACAGATATGTATAACAACAATATCCACAGATAAGCATATAAGCTATATCCACACTTCACAAAGATAAGCATATGAGCTCTATCTCCACTTCTCTAGACAAGCATATGAGCTGTATCTACGGAGTTCATCCCCTATCTTCTCCCAACACTATCCGGTTTAGAGGTACATCCCCTATCTTCCCCTAAACCGCGGAGTACATCCCCCATCTCCTCCTCTACACACAACGTATACAAACACATTGGTTCTATATACAATCACTCAATACATATATTTAATGTATTCTATCAACCGTCAAATTCCATGACACATTCCATTGATTAGTTTCCGTTTGCCTAATCATCATGCATTGTCTACAACAATCACGACTATCCTTCACCAATAGCCCAAAGCAATTATTTCTAAACAGAAAATAAATGCACAATGGATATTCAATCAACATTTCATTTCGGTGTGTGATAAACAATTCAACTACACCCATTAACCCCATACATTCCCAATCTCGACAATTCCATTTCATTTCCTCATTTCTCACAATTAATTATCCCAATTAATCAAACAATGTAATTAGGTCATTATCCATAATTAACATTTCAACCCTTAGGTCCCATTTTCATCAATGATTCAACATTTATACCATTCCTCTATGCCAAACATGCATCTAGGTTTATTATAAATAAAACCCCCAACTTTTGTAAAATTATACAAAAAGCCCAAACTTTCACAAAATTACCCAACCAAACCCAACATCTCAAAATACTAAAATTTAAAGACAAAATCCATAGAGAGGAGTAGGATATCCCTACCTCAAACTCGGAGTCCCAAAGGAGAAGACGACAAAACTCAACGTGCTCCAAAACCTGAGATTTTCAGATTAAAATGAAGCCCTCGACGATCAACAACTTTTTTGTAAAGGCCAAAGGTGAGCAAATCACTCCTACTAGATCAAAACCTAGAGAGAAGGTAGAGTCTAGAGTGAGAGGCTCAACAATGGTGATTTTGGAAAAGTAAGAGAGAGAAGAGAAAGTAAAAAGTGATTTGAAAAGTCACAATTTCGGGACTTAAACCCAGTCTCCCGCTCGAGCGTAAAACACCCCGCTCGAGCGTCACTCACAGACTCCCGCTCGAGCGTCCAAACTTCCGCTCGAGCGCCGGATGCACTCTCCCAGCATTTATACAGAACCAGGCCTCCGCTCGAGCTTCTAACTCCCCGCTCGAGCGGCACTCAGACAACCCCGCTCGAGCGGCCAATCCCACGCTCGAGCGTACAACGCTGCACAGGAAAAAATACTGAATGGGTGTAATCTACGCTCGAGCGCCAAAACCCCCGCTCGAGCGTACAGGCCAAAATCTGGGCAACTAGTTCTGGTTTCTAAACTCAACCAACCTGTAACAGACCTGCCCAACACATCCTATAACTCAATTACGAAGTAAAAAGGATGTAAACAAAATAATAAACGACTACCAACATCCACAGACACATGTCCGGATCACGGTATAACAAGGGTAAACCCGGGATCGCTATAACGCCCATGCTCACAATGATGCACGTATCTTCGAGCTTTACCAAGATATAGCCCGGGCCTCTCAATCCTCTCTTGGCCTTTCTGTAGCTGAATTCTTTGGATATCTTTAGGCTCGTTGGGAGGAACTTGCTCAATATGAGCCTTTGACTAAACTTTCACTAGAAGTCGCCTCCTTTGTGTCAAAAAGGCTTGCCTGACAACACACTTATCAGTTTCTCATGGGTTTAAACACTGAATTTGAATCTCTTCGAATTAAGATTCTCAACACGTCACCCATGCCATCTCTTTATGAGGTTTTTGCCACTATTGACTGTGATGAGCGTCGCCGGCGATTGGTTCAGCCTTGTGGTCCTTCAGTACCTCCAGTGTTAGCAGATCAAATGGCTCTTGCTGCGAATTCTGGTTCTCGAAGTTCCATCGGTTCTATTACTTGTCATCATTGTGGTGCGCCTGGACATGTCAAAGCTCATTGCTTCAAACTTCATCCTGAGTTGAGGCAACGCCTTTCCTGTCGTCATGGTCCTGCTACGCGTAGTTCTAGCTCTGCTCGCACTGCGGCTTTGGTGGAAGTTATTCCTACTTCTTAGCCTCCTAATGTCCCTAATCTACAGCAGTTACAGACTTAAATTTGTCAGCTTCAGGCCCAACTTGGGTCTCTCACCACTGGTTCTCTTGGACTATCATCCTCTACTGCCACCTTTGGTACAGGTACTTCTACTGCTTTCCATGTTCGGCCTGCTAGTCCTTCATGGATCCTAGATTCTGGGGCTAATGATCATATGACTGGTGAGTTTTCTTTTCTTTTCTCTCCTGCACCCACAATTGCTGCCCAATCTGTGTGTCTTGCTGATGGTTCTTGCTCTTCTGTCCAACATAAGGGTGTTGTGTCTTTATCCCCTGATATCACTTTATCTTCTGTATTGCATGTTCCCAAGTTTGCTTATAATCTCTTATCTGTTAGTCGTCTTGCCAAAACCTTTAATTGCGCCATCATCTTTTTACCTTCTTCGTGTCTTTTACAGAACCTGAGTTCGAAGAGGATTTTTGGCATGGGATATGAGCGCGATGGGCTATACTACTTTGGGGATCCACCGGACCTGCTTTCTTTGCCTTTAGCTAGTTTTCAGGCATCTGTTTTGCTTGCTTCTATATCTTGTGTTTTTTTCTGTTCAAACTTTAGAGTTATGGCACGCCCGTATGGGTCATGTTAACTTTTAATATTTATGTCAACTTTTCCTGTTATTAAATAATGCTTGCAAGGATTCTAAATTTCATTGCGTTACTTGTGAGTTGTCTAAACATATCCGTAATAGTTATATACCACATATGACACGTGCCCCTAGTGCTTTTGACCTTATTCATTCTAATGTTTGGGATCCCTCTCCTATTCTTGCTTTTTCGGGTCATCGTTATTGTGTGACTTTTATTGATGATCACACTAGGTGCAATTAGGTCTATTTACTTCGCGGCAAGTCTGATGTGTTTCCCATCTTTGTTCAGTTATTGCAAATGGTTTAGACACAATTTCGTACCATTGTTAGGACTATCCATTCTGATAATGGTGGGGAATACATCTCCAATGCATTTGCGTTCTCACCTTAATCAAACGGGTATTTTTCAACAACTTACATGTCCTCGGACCCCTGAACAAAATGGTGTGGTTGAACGTAAAAACCGTCATATTATGTCTGACGTGCGTTGTCTTCTTCATGGTTTGAGTATGCCCAAGTCTTATTGGCATATGGCTGTTCTTATTACTGTCTATCTCACTAATAGGACTCCTAGTCGTGTGTTACATGGCCTTACTCCCTTCCATATTCTTATGCCTAATACTACCCTTTTTCCTCTTTTGCCTTATGTTTTTGGGTGTACATGTTTTGTTCAAGACCGGCGTCCCACTCGCACTAAGTTAGATGACAAGTCTATTTGTTGTGTTTTTTTGGGGTATTCTTTTATGTCTAAAGGGTATAGATGTTTTAATCCTGTGTCTCGTCAGTTTCACCATACTCTAGATGTTACTTTTTGTGAGGATCTTCCTTTTTTTAGTCTTAAGCCCCCGTTGCAACTTTCCCCTTCAGCTCCTTCAAGTGTTCGCCCGATCCCCATTTTGGATGTGGTTACGGATGAGGTTGGCCCCCCCTCTCATCCTCCGCCTTCGCCTCCTTCCCACCTCCCTTACAGGTATACTCTCGCCGCCCTTATGCTCAGCCCCCTCCTGCCACCTCTTCAGATCTTAGGTCAGGTAATTCTTTCCCTTTACATACCTATCCTTTTCTTCCTCGCCATAATCCTCCTCGGGATCGACATCCCCCTCATCGTTGGGGTTATCTGTGTAGTACTAATCATTCCATTTCCCAGTACCTCTCCTATGACAGGATTTTCGACTCTTATCATTCTTTCCTTGGCAAGCTTGAGTTTGAGTTTATTCCTCAGCTTGTGTTAGAGGCCCTTCAGAATCCAAAATGGGTGGCGGCAATGCAGACTGAAATGGCAGCTTTAGAACAGAATCATACTTGGGATTTGGTTCCTTTACCTTCTGGCGAGAGTACCGTGGGTTGCAAATGGGTCTTTGCTATTAAGTACCTCCCTGATGGCTCTGTTGACCATTATAAGGCCCTCTTAGTAGCCAAGGGCTTCAGTCAAGTTCATGCCAAGGATTTTGGTGCTACCTTTGCACCAATTGCCAAGCTTACCTCTGTTCGTCTACTCATCTCTCTTGCCGCATCCCGTTCTTGGCCCCTTTATCAGCTTGATGTCAAGAATGCCTTTCTGCATGGGGATCTTCTTGAGACAATTTATATGGCACCTCCTCCTGGTTTTTGAGCTGTGGAGGAGTATTCGGGGCAAGTTTGTCGACTGCACAAGTCTTTGTATGGCTTAAAGCAATCTCCACGAGCATGGTTTGGTCGTTTCAACTCAGTCATCATCTCCATTGGCTTTGTTCAGTGCCATTCAGACCATACTTACTTCATCCGTCGTAATTCTGCAGGTCAGTGTATAGTCTTGTTGGTGTATGTGGATGAGATTATTCTCACTGGTGATGACTCTATAGGCATTGATCAAGTAAAACAGGATTTGGGACATACCTTTAGTATTAAGAATTTGGGGAATCGCAAGTATTTTCTAGGGATTGAGGTGGCTCGCTCACAGCAAGGGATTTCCTTATCTCAAAGAAAGTACACTCTTGACTTACTTAAGGATACTGGTATGTTGAGGTGTAAACTTGTTTCTACTCCTATGGATCCTAATGTCAAGCTCACATCAGAGTCCGACGAATTACTACAGGATCCAGGTATGTATCAGCGTCTTGTTAGGCGTCTCATCTATCTGACCAATACTAGACCTGACTTGACATTTGCAGTAAGTGTGGTTAACCAATTCATGCGTGCACCTTGTATAGAACATCTTGATGCGGTTCATCACATCTTGAGATATTTGAAGACCTCTCTTGGCTTAGGATTGTTCTTCACAACTGATCCTCAATCTGGACTCTCTTGTTTTACTAATGCTGACCATGCAGGATTCAGAACGGATAGGCGTTCTACTTCTGGCTTCTGTACTTTCTATGGTGATCATCTTATATCATGGAAAAGTAAGAAGCAAGCAGTTGTTTCTAGATCTTCTGCAGAAGCTGAGTATAGGCCTACGACACAAGGCACTTGTGAGATTCTATGGCTGCGTTCTATTTTGGCAGAGTTAGGATTTGAGGAGACTGCTCTTGCTTCTTTATTTTGTGACAACAAGTCTGCTATTATGTTGTCATCTGATTCTGTCCTACATGAACGTACTAAGCATATAGAGGTTGATATACATTTCATTCGAGAGAAGGTTTGGATTGGTATTGTGAGACTATCATTTGTCTTTTCTTCTCAGCAGTTAGCAGATATGTTCACCGAGTCTATAGGCCCAACATTACACCAGTCGTTTATCAACAAGCTGCGTTTATTGAATATATTCACACCAACTTGAGGGGGAGTGTTGGAATTAGGAAATAGTAATATTATAATTATGGTAGTGTTGGAATTAGGATATAGTAATATTATAATTACGGTAATGTTGAAATTAAGAAATAGTGATATCGTAATTATGGTAGTGTATAATTATAGTAATAATATTTAATATCTTTTTTATCTTTGTTTCCTATTTTGTAATATTGCCTCGTTATAAATAAGAGGCTCTACCTTCAATTCTTTTCATCTTTTTCGCAACTCAGTTATCTTATTTTTTGATTTTACGTGCAGAATTTTTCTCATATCGCATTATATTTTTGGTCTTGGGGATTATTATCACAACATTGGCCTCTTCTCTGAGCAACTCTTTATTCTTCTACTATAGCAGTGCAATGGCCATTGCGATCATCCTTGTGATATTGGTGGTCCTTTTTCAGGTTGATCACTTTTTTTCTCTTTTTTTTTTCTTTTTTTCAAATTTCTATTCATTTATATTATGATTTTCATCTCTATTTCGTAGTCATATTCCCTAACAGTCCATCGTCTATTTAAATTCATGGGAATTTTAATCATCTCTCTTAAGATTTCAAAAAACTGTAGGCATCTCGCCTTGTGCCATCACGGTCTGTTGAGTCCAAACAAAGGTGATGTGACTGGCGACTGACGGATTAGATGAACCGGTGAGCCCTGACTGGCCTTTCTTTGCCTTGCCTCAGCGAAAGAACACTAGTTGCCCTTGAATTGAATTTCTGACCTAACAAAGTCTATCAGCACTAGTCCAATGCACCCGTCGGATATCGGAGCCTTCTGAAGCTATGGTTCCCAGACTACCTAGCAAAAGAGAAAACCGATAGCATCTCAGCTTGATTTCACCGAAACAGATATGAGCACAGCTGAATGACTGCACTCTCTATTGAATTCTGCCCAAAATTCTGCCTCAAATCTGATACCCTCGAGTAAAACTGATTGCCCCAAAATACTGATGCCCGCAAGCCTGATACCCAGACTTGCAAACTGATACATGCATTCCTGTAGAGACATACTCCAAAAGCACATAGCAACAAGTGAGAGCCAAAAACACCCCTATGTTGGGGTAGGGCTTTCCTGTCCTATTTTGTCAAGAGCTAGGGTTACACTACGCATGCAGTGGTTTTAAACAACCTAACATCGGGTAAGCAACCTGTCCTAGTTTGGAATGGTCACTATGGATTTCGATATGCACTAGGTCAAATGGTCAAAAAGGGTGCCCCGGTAAAACCGGGGTTTGTGTTCCCATACTGGCAGAGCCCGTAACCGGTCAGTCTTATGGTCATGCCTTGACAAGACAAGCCTCCGGCAAACCGTTTAGGAATGGCAGATGGCAAACACAGTGTCCTAGGCGCACCAATGCACATGCAATGCAAAGAAACACATAAGTGAAATTAAAACAGGATATCACGAGTTCGAGTCAAGCTCTCTAAATCCCTAGCAGAGTTGCCAGAAACTGTAGACGTCCCCGAACTCCCCGGGAGGATGAGTCCCGTTCTGTTCATATGGGGTTTACTATAGTTCAGGACTCTCAAATTGTCACGGTTCTTAATCTGAACCAAAGAGCCGAAATCCGGCAAATCGTTTTAGAAAATAGATTTTTAGAAAAGAAGTGCCAAACATGGACTGCTTTTCCAGATACAGAGTCGTCAACTAAATATTTTATTTTGGAAAATTTAGAAAACCCTGACTCGGTACCAAAGGCCACGTGTCCGTCATCACCAAAGTTGCCTCGGCTCGGGAACTTGGGTACGATTGGGGAAGGTCAGCGCTCGGCCGATCAAAGAACGGCCTCTACTAACCATGATATCTTAACATGCGCACAACAAACAAGTATAGACCAAATTGCCTAAATTAGAACAAAACATTTCATGTTTGTTCTGAAAATGGTTTGCTACTCGCAAGTAGGCTAAAATGCAGATTTTGCCACCCTCAAGTGTTCTTTAGAAAAGATGGTTTTGCCACTATCTAGTGGGCTTAAAACTCACAGTTTTAGTGCATTATTCCAATTTAGGTAATTCAACCTCCATCCACGGGCACTCAAGCAGTTATATCACATAAGCAGCTAGCCTTATGGTAAGTATGCTGTCATGGCAAACACTCACACTCATGCAAGATGCTAAAGCATAAAAGCTTACCTAGTACTCCGAGCCAAAACAAAAACTAGTTAGTAATCAATGCATGATCCTAGCTCAAGTTAAGATGGCTAATGCAACACATACAAGATGCAACTACGATAGTCTCGGCTATTCTAAGATGGCATGTAATGATACTACAACTAACATGTATTCAACTTTAGAATTGAAATACAAATGCAGTTAGTATGATGTGCCGAGCCCGGTGCATGTAAGACAAATGTATGGATGCACGCATGCATAGCATAAGGTATGCTAATTTTAAATATGCCCTAGTCTAACCATCATAAGCAGGCAAATAAAAGGGAAGAAAGACGTGGGATTGGAAGACATGCACACACTCATGCACACTTATTACAAATACGCCCTCACTCGGAGGGACCGAAAGAATAATACAGTCCGAATAATGAATCAACTATCCTAGCTAATTAATTATTACAGACCCTTAATTAATTAACAAATTAATTGTAAAATAAACTAAATGTGAAGCTTAAAGAGACTGCCGCAGCTCTGCCTCGGAATGCGCGAATGATGCATGCTTGACTCGCCCTGCTCGGAAACTCGCTGCCATAGCACTGTTGCCTCTGTTTACACTTCCTTGCCCCTCTGAGGATCACATAAATTTCCAGAAGTGCTTTGAATCACTCCCTGAGTGCTCTAGAGTGTCACCGGCCACAACAAAATGCCACCGGCCATGGGAATGGGATTATCGGCCAAATCTTATGCTCTCGGCCAAACATGTTTTGCCGGTCAGCACCCAACACTGCCGGCCGGCCAATTCTTCCTGCTAAAACCTGCAGTTGACAGCAGCAGAGGGCAAGCAGTGTATGGCATGGAATTTTCAAAAAAATGTGTGCATGGCCACACCCCCTATCATATAATGAACTCAAAGGAGTGTGGCCCTTGACCCTCAGGCCATCAACCACGCATCTCAATGCATGATGGCCTAAGAGGCCAAGTTTGCAACTTGATGTAAATGCATGCAACAAACAAATGAAAGCTTCACGCCCTATCATGTAGGGATCAAGGGCGTCGGCGACCGAGGATTGAGGCGCGTTACGTCACTTTGAGTACGAACGCACCTCATCCCTCGTGCTTGGTTTGACACCCCAAACCAAGCAAAATGTAATGCATGTATGCAATATGGCTTGAGTGTGCAAAATGACTCAAGCTAGCAAAGCTTGTCAAATGTAAACACCAACCAAACATGCAAATATGCAATGTGCTAAGCATGCAATGCTACAATGCTACCTAGATAGACAACTAGGCAAAATGATAATCATGTAATAATGCATTAACTACAAGGATGCAACAATCATGCAATGTGATGATCGTACTACAAGACACAAATGCATGGACTTACACTAGGATGGAGGAACCTCAGCCACACCCCAAAACAGTGGCCAAAGGTACTAAAATGATGGTTCCAACATGCAAGACAAGCGTGCAAACCAATGGGCCTAAGACTAAGGCATAAAAGCCAGCTTTCAAGCGCACTTAAAAGAAGACAAACATGGACATTAGACCAACAAAATAAGAGCTATTTCATGTTAGAATGAGCCCCAAAACCCACCTAGATGGCATCCCAAATGTCTAAACATGGTGGCAAACACAATGACCAACTCTTGAGGCACAAAACTACAACACTTCAAAGCATTGAAAGAGAGCCAAATGCAAGTGTAAGACCACATTACATGGACTGAAATATGATCTCAAATGATGCCAAATTATGGGAATAATCCAAGTAAAGCATGCTAGTGACCCACACACCCAAGGCTCTCAAGCCAAAATGCATGGTGGCTATATCAAACATGGCAAATATGACCAAATCAGTACCAAAAAGGCCTTAAGCATGGCAAAACATGACCTAAAGCTTCACAAAGCTGAGCCAAAATATGGAAGCATGATGGTCCAAAGGCAATATGCATTTCTAAGCAAAATAGAGGAATACAAGGCAAGTGTATTATGCATGCAAGGGATCAACAAACCAACATGGGACAGAGGTAAAACATGCTAAATAAACACCAAATAACCTCTGAAATAAAGCCAAACAAAGCTAGGCATGCATGCTTCCTTTATAAGCCTTAAACACAAGCTAAAGAGACACAAAGGGAGAGGGGTGTCCCTCCCCTATGCAAGACCTCAAAACCCCTTCACCACAACTAAAAATCCCCTGGATTTTATTGGTGAGAAGGCCAATACACAAAAGTTCCAAGGCTTAACAAAGAAGGCTCAAAATGAGGCCAAACAAGGCCTAAAAGGGGGTGGACGACCCCCAAGACCACAATGACCTTAATGAAACATATTAAGCATGAAAATATGAAACTTTTTTTAGTTTATAGGTAAGCTTAAATCAGCTTGAAAGTATGGCTAAGATATGGATCAAAATAAAGCCTTAAAAGGGGGATGAAGCATACAAGGGTGTAGATAACCTCTAACAGAAAAATTTCCTTAAATAAACTTCAAGAGGAGCTCAAAATAAGACCTTTTACAGTTTGTGACAAAGCTTGAAAATGCCTTCAAGTATGGCTAAGCTATGAAGCAAGATAAGCCTTAAAAAGGGAGATGAGTATGCTACCCTTGTAGCCAAGAACTCCAGCAGCCTTTGGTCCTAAAAACCATTCCCTTAGCCTCTAAAAACAAGCTCCAAGATGCTTGGATGGATGATGGAGAGGTTAGGTTATGAGGTGTAGGGCAATGGAGCCAAGAACCTTACACTTTGAAGCTAGAAGGGAGAGATACAAAGGGAGAGAGTGTGTGTATGCCTCTGGAATTTTAGAACCCTGGAAAAGGAGAGGAGAGCCTTCCTTTATAGAGCCAAGAGAATAAAGCTTCTCTTAGAAGCTTCAAACCAAGAGCAAAGATCCTCCATACACGTGTATGGAGGATCCAGTCTGTGCCTTCCAGCTGGCACAGCTGGCATTCATTCAATCTGTAGAATACACCGGAAGGTCGTTGGCTAGCAAAATTGGCCGGCCGGATACTTTAATTGGTCGGTCGGCCATCTATTTGGTTGGTCGGCTGTCTGTTCTGGTCGGTCGGCAGAAAAAATTTGCTCTGTAGGTCCAACTTCAAACGGGCATAACTCCTTCATGTGAACTCCTTTTCAGGTCATTCTTGTGTCCAAATTGAAGCCCTGGAAGTAAGATTTCCAATGGAACCAGCCTTGCATAAAAATTCCAACTTTGTAAAAATTTATGATTGTTTTGGTGAAGGTTGCTCAGTTTCAGTCCAACCGGGATAATACCCAACTTCAACCAATCATATTTCCCCCATCCGGGCTCAGCTTTAAGAGATTCTTGAGTGCAAAATGAAGCCCCAGAAGTAAGCTTTCCAATGGTGGTGGCGTCATAGCTGAAATACAAGTATGCAAATAAATAGGCCTGATTCAGCGAGGACTGCTCGTCCCTTTCTTAACTGCTCATGCCCATTTTCTCCCCCCAACTGGGTTTCTTCCCCCTTCTCTTCTTTTCTTCAACTCTAAACCCCTAAACAAGGTGTTTTGAAAGATTTTTCAAAGATTTCATCTCTCTTTCATTCATTTCCACTTTGCCCGTGCTCGGTTTATCGAAAAGTGCATCATTTGACAAAATATGAGCCTCGGAACATTGTAGAAACTTTATTTCAAAAATGTTTTGAAAGAGAGGGTTTTAAGGTCTAAAAACCATCCAAAATAGCTTTGGTCCAAAATGGGGCGTGAAGTTGGGATTTGTCTCTCTCCTTGCCGAAGAAACTGAGTCTTTGCCCTGCACACCTTTCTCTACCAAGTAAACCATCAGTGGTGCCCAAGTCTTAAGGGCGGTCAAAAATAGGGTGTCTACAGTTGCCCCTCTTTGACAGAACTCGTGAGTCATGAAATGACGTGAGTGAATGTCAAAGCCCAGAGACGACCCATTTTTGACAAGGCCGAAGACTTGGACAAACAAACAAAATACAAATGTAGTTGGTTGAACCCGCAGGCTGTCTACATATCCCTTTGCAAGGAATCAAACTAGCATAGTTCAGAGGCAGGATGCAAAATGTTATGCAGGAAGATTTTGATAATTGGACTTATACGCTACGCGAAGCCTGTTTGAAAGTTGGACTTATACGTTACGCGAAGCCGGTTTGAAAATTGGACTTATACGCTACGCGAAGCCGGTTTGAAAACTGGGGATTTATGCCATGCAATGCAACACAAAAATGCAATGTAATAGCTAGAAAGCGAAGGTACCTTATAGGGGCAATTGGCAATGACCTGCCTCATGCTGCTGGGGACCTTCTCCTTCTTCTTGGTTAAACTGCAGGTACTACTTTTCTCCCTGGCTGTAGCCGCAGCTTTCCCTATTCTCCAACAGGGTGACAGACTAGGTTCGATAAGTATCCAGAGTTGAGGTGCATACAGATGCTATCTCAATCTATGGGGCTACCATACAGATTTCTAGCCGAGGATATACCCCTGGGTATTTAAACCAGACTTCAGTCTCGGAAATCCCGAACCTTTATGTTCTAGGCATGAGCCATTCGAACTCTAGTTTCCACCGTCTCAGTTGGTCTCCTAGGAACTCACCGCAAACACAAGCAGGTGGCTATACCGACCATCGGAAGTCGTTCGGGCACGACAAAAACCAAAGGAATTGCACCTTTAGAGGATTTAAGGTCTCCTAGACCAGAGAGTGCACAAGAAAGTGCGAGTGAAGAGTGAATGCACAAAACAGTGCTAAGAAGATGCACGAAACAGTGCGATGCAATGTACTAACAAGTACAGGTTAGGTGTGCAAGAAAGCGCGATAAAATGCATGCAAAATGCAAGTAAGGTGCACAAAACAGTGCGATGCGCAAGATAGCGCGATAAGATGCATGCCAAATGCAAGTAAGGTGCACAAAACAGTGCGATGCAATGTACTGACAAGTGCTACAAGCATTTTCTATGCAAGATGAGAGAGAGCATGTAATGAAATGCACAAGATAGTGCAATGCGTAAGAAAGCGCGAGTGTAAATTGCATAAAATAGTGTGATGCGCAAGAGAACGCGAGTGATAAACTACACAAAATAGTGCGATGCGCAAGAAAGCGCGAGTGTAAATTGCACCAAATAGTGCGATGCGCAAGAAAGCGCGAGTGATTTGAAATGCACAAGACAGTGCGATACGCTAAACAGCGCGATTGATTTTGAAATGCACTAAATAGTGCGACACGCTAAACAGCACGAGTGATTTGGAATGCACGAGACAGTGCGATACGCTAAACAGCGCGAGTGATTTTAAATGCACTAAACAGTGCAATACGCTAAACAGCGCGAGTGATTTTGAAATGCACTAAACAGTGTGATACGCTAAACAGCGTGAGTGATTTGAAATGTACAAGAAAGTGCGATACGCTAAACGGCGCGATTGATTTTGAAATGCACAAGACAGTGCGATACGCTGAACAACATGATTGATATGCAATGCACAAAATAGTGCGAGTGAGATACAACCACAAGATGCACAAGACAGTGCTAGTGAGATACAAAGTGTAAGTGCTCACGACAGTGCGAGTGAATGCATGTTCTATGCAAATGAGGTGCATTTTCTATGCAAAAGATACGAGCATTTTCTATGCAAGAAACAGGAGCATATTCTATGCAATATTGAAAGCATATTCTATGCAAAATCGAAAGCAAGCATATTCTATGCATGAATCATAACGATGCGCGGCACGCATGTAACAGAAATGTATATGAAAGAGCACATTCTATGCAATGGAAGGGCATCAAAAATGTACTCTGGTGCCTCCGATTTACCTTTCGGAGGACTTGGCCATTCGCTCAACTCAAAAAGAGACACCCTGTTTATATTGGCGAGAGATAACATCTGCTTATGAAACCCTCGGGTGCTGCTTGGACTGCCATTCTGACTTGAAGCAGGCTTACACTTGGGGTCGAGATACACTCATACTCCAGAGAAATGGCGAGGCCTGAGAAGGTGCACCTGGAGTGCAGTCTCGAAATTTGCTGAAGTTGAAACAGACTAAGATGCTCCAAATTTTCCCTCTTTTCTTTTGCTTTGCAGTCTGGAACCTATATAGCTTCAGATAGGTCCTTGTTTTACTGTTCACACTTATCGGGGGTGGACCCTGCAGCTTTATGAAAGAACAAATGCTGTTTTGCACAAATGTGGAGAATGGCACAACACTCTAAGCATAAAACGATTCATTCATTTTCATTTTTTTGAATTTGAAATGAGTTATCGACTAGGTATTGAGCCTACGACTGAACAGAGCACACCACGACTCAACAACAAAGAGAAAGACAAGGTAAGACAACCTAAACACGTCTATAGACACCTAAAACGACTCAAAACAAGAATCGAGACAAACCAAAAAAAGACTGACACGACACACAAATGTGTTCCAATGGTAAGAGACCTCTCAGTGCACCAGGAGCCAGTTTCTTCAGGTATTATTCCCTACCCTTTCTCATTTGTGATTCTCACATCACTCGGCCCTCAGGCTCTGTTTTTCTGAAAAAAGCCCTTTTCTCACTTTTTCTCTCAGCGCACATCTCTCTATTCTTCAATCTCTCATTTTTTATCCCTCCCCTGGGTGTTTGATGGATAAACAGAAAGTTGTGGGCTCTTGCCCCTAGCATTCCGCTAGATTCTTCTTCTTGTTCACAACAGTGAGTTTCTCCCAGAGAGGGGCTGCACTACAACTGGGCAGGTAGCAAATCTGCAGCTGACATCAGTTGACGATGCTCTGCTGGGGAGTTTGGACGTGATCAGATCTGTCCAGATAAGGGAATGGAATATCTTGTCCCATTCCGGTTCATGCTTCGCACTTGGCTTGATACCTCGTTGTTTGGAGGATATGAGAGAGCTTTCAGCCCTTCTACTATTAACTTCAGTTGTGCCATTTTCTGGCAGGTAGAGTGCCCTTCTTGGCAAATGCATTGACAACGGGGGAAAGACAGGAAGCCTGACTCAACTGTGCCCCTAGTTCATCATTTTGACCATTTTTTGTTTTGGTAAACAATTTTGACCAATATGAGAGTTAGATTAACATGCTTGTTCGATTTTCTGATTTAAAATCATGCAAGTTAGGTCATGAGCACTAAAAATTTTCCTTTTTTGAGTCCAAGAAATGGTTCAGTTTTGGAAAAATAGAACAATTTTTAAGAGATCAGTCAACCTCAGTAAAAATTTTCAAAAATTGTTTTTGCAAACGGCCACTGCTTAACGAGCATGGAACCTACTCTTAAGATGCACAACCTCAGATCCAAAGGAAAACTGCCTCGTGCTTGAAGAGAGCTGTGTGGCAACGAAAAGTTGCCCCTTGTTTGAACGGCACCGCGGTGCATTGAATGGCAACGGAATGTTGCCCCTTGTCTGAATGGCACCGCAGTGCATTGTAGTCAGTCCTCGGAGTGACGATCACAACCGAGCTCTCAAATATAGAGAAGACAAAGATGACCAGAACCATCACATGGACACAGTCGATTTTGAAGTGTTTTACGGCTGGACTTCAGAATGAAGTTGCCTACGTATCCCAAAGATGGGAATCAAGCCTTACGTAGTTCGGGGTTAAGGTACACTCGGGTATTTAACCTCTCCTTTTGTGCTCTAACTTTTGCCAAGGCCGCCCTTTGCGGGTTTTCAACCTTACGAGCTATGTTCTCCAATTCTTTTTCATTTCTTTTCTTCTTTTTTTTTTTATCTTTTTTTTTTTTTTTTTTTTTTGCATTTTCTTCATTTTTTTTGCATTTTTCTCTTTTGTTCTTTTCTTTTCTTTTTTTGTTCGCTCTAACTTTTGCCTGGGTCGCCCTTTCGGGTTTTCGGCCCAGCGAGCCTCTCAAGGGTAAAAGTGTAGCTTGGTCCATGTCAAATGGTTCTGAGATCTCGAATCCGTCTGAATCCAGGAGAGTGACTGTTGTTTGCTGACAATGCAGGAGTCCATCCCATGGGGGCTGGATTTGCCCCTAGTGTTGTGAATAGGAACTCGGTTGTTCTTCAGCAATACTTTCTTCTTTCTTCTCTTCTGGGGTTTAGCATTCTTGCCAGTCTTCATTGATTTGCAGGATGATCCATCTTCGGCTCTTCGAGCACATCTGGCATTTTTGCCCCTAGTTACAGGGATACTTCTGATCTAGCTTTGCAAGCTTCTTTTGATGACATTTGATCTTCTTGATCTGACTTCCTTGCCTCTAGTCCAAGGGCTGCTTCGAACCTGGCCACACAGGCTTCACATTGTGGTTGACCGTTGAACATTCTGAGTCCGAGTTCAAGGTTTGAAATCAAGAGGGGTCGAGTCTCGAGGCTGAAAGCGATCCTAAGCTGCACAATCTCAAGAGCAATTCCACACAAGTCTTCGCAGGACCACGCAAAACATTTTTTTGAAATTTTTTTAAGAAAGCGACAATTGCTCGCGCTGAAGACAGTGTAGAACCAATCTGGATCAAGCCAGGGTCCTTCTCAGTACTCACATTAACAAACATGATCTCATTCATTAAGGGCTTAGCACGCCTCTCTTTCTCTTAATTGAAATTTTTTATTTAAAACCCGAGGAATTCCTTCCTTTTTGTTTTCACCGCAGTGTTAGAAAATGTTTTGAAAAACTTAGGTCAATACAATGATTTCAAGGCACAGAAGAGCAAGTGAAGAGAACTGTCGTTTCATTCAAGTTTCTGGCACAACTGGCACAAGGCAGAAGCAAGCACAAAAGCATGAAAAACCACTGCTATTTCATTCAAATCTTCTGGTGTTACTGGCTCCCCGGCAGAAACAGACTCAAAAGGAAGTGAAAAGACAGACACAAAACAAAATAGTGATGCCCGAGGTAACACCTCCGGAATCACCTGACTCTAACAGAACAGGACTGACTCGATACAACAAGACAGACCCGAAACAAAAAGACTGACTCAAAACAAAGAAATAGACTCAAAACAACACAACAAAACAGACCTAAATACCCAAGTCAGAAACTAGCATTCGCGAATGCTCAAAACAGTGCGTGCCATACACCACATCAGGAGTAAATCGAGCGCCGCTCACAGGTGGTTCATCCCCCGATCGCATCACATTATCCCCCAGGTTCACTGATCCAATGACGATAGGCTTTGCTGAGTTGGTGCGACGATGATCTTTTTTTCAATCAAATCTTGTATTTCGTGACGAAGACGGAAACAACTATCAGTGACATGGCCGACTTGCTGATGAAAGGCACAGAACTTGGCCGGATCATGGGAGGGAGGAAGTTTATCTAGCAGTGGTCGCGGCTCCAGGGGTTTCAGATCCCCCTCTCTAATCAGGACCCTCAAGGCCGCTGATAGAGACATGTACAGTGGTACGAACACCCTCTGGCCTCAAGGTGGGTGTTTTGAAGTTTGTGGAGTTTTGCTAGATGCACCAGCAAAGGGATTGGTAGGCGCTGACTGGGTTTGCTGATCTCTTCCGAGCACGAGATTAGGGCTGAAAGGAACATTCCTGGTACAACGGCTCTTCTCCCGACTTGCCCCTTGATTCAAATTGCTCTCATTCTGAGTGGCGAAAGTGTCGTCTATAGTTTTTGCAACAACTGCGAGTACTTGCGGTTTGTTCAGCCCTTCAGCTTTCAAAGCCTCAATATCCCACTGAAGGTGTTCATGGGGACCAATGTCTGCCCCTACCTTGTTCTTACCACTTGCTTCCATTTTGCCAAGGGATTGGCCTTCTTTAAATGCAACCCGTCCTAAGGTTGGGGAGCCTTTAGATATGAATTCCCTGGTACGTGATGTGGTCGATGATGGGGCCAAAATCCCAAAGGCCAGATCTGCCATAGTTCTCTGAAGGTCTTCAATCATTTTCATCAGCTCAGAAGTAGTAGGTTCGTGCGTTTGAGATGATTGGGATTCAGATGCACCCATCATGCATAAGTCCAAGCTCTTTGGGATAAACACATTAGGCTTGGGTAGATGGACTGGGGTGATGTCTACGCTGGGGTCGTAAGAGACGGCCAGTGTGTGGATTAGATTGAGATGTGGATGAGGTACTTGGTCAGTGGGGTCTGAAGGTGGAGCTATCGTCCGGTTGTCGATGAGATTCTGGATCTCATGACGAAGGCGGTAGCAACGGTCGGTGCCATGACCGCGCTGCTGATGGTACACACAGTACTTGGAGGGGTTATGTTTGGCTGGGAGTGGGTCAGGAAGAAGTTGAGGATCGAGGGGTTTGAGATGCCCTCTTTCCATCAAGACTTTTAGTGCGCCAGTCAGGCTCATATAGAGGGGGGTGAAAGTTCTGCCTTGAGCTCGGGTTGGGCCGGCTGTTTGTAGGCTTGGATTGGCAAAAGGGTCGGTTGTGGCGACTGTATTGATTTCGGTGGGTTTGGGAATAGTGCTACTACCAGCATTGGTGCTTCCTGCAATCGCCCTCCTTATCGGTTCACTTGTTCTGGGAATGATCCTGCTGTTGAACGCATTCTCGACATGAACCCCCAGTTCATGCAAACTTTTGAAAGTGAATAGCGGAGCGACTATCAACTTTTACAACATATCATGCTCAAGGTTTCGCACCATCATTTGCACTTGATCCCTCTCAGAAGGGCGACGATCTGTCATCTGTGCTGCCTTTGCTCTCCATCTTGCAACAAATTCCACAAAAGGCTCTGTTGGGTTCTGGCGGGTTGTTTCAAGCTCTTGCATGGTCATTTCAACTTGGGTATTGTAGGAATACTGATCGACAAAGGCCTCAGCCAGTTCTTCCCAGTTTTGCTTCACTTTATCTCCCAACTTAGCGTACCAAGTGGCTGCTACACCTGACAGGGTCCTTCCATACAGAGAGAGTTTCTGTGGCTTAGTCAGACCCATCGGCTTCAGGACATCCAAGAAAAGTCGGATATGTACCATTGGATCTCCAGACCCATCGAAACGGTCAATATATGGCATTTTGAATCTGTCTGGGAACCGAACGGCAGCCTCGGTGTGCCCATCCTCAATGTCGGGAATGGAGTTAAGGCCCTGTGTCATTTTGAATTGCTTCTCATGGTTCGCAATCTTCACTGCAGTCGGATTGAGCTCATTAACATCAAGGAGATAAAGCCTCTCATTAGGCTGCACCAGGGGTCTAAAAACTCGGGCTTGAGCCAACCCTTCTCGAGGATCTGGACCCTGCAAATCTTCGGCTAGCGGAAGTGGGTCAAAGTTCGGCTGGGGTCCCAAAGCTAGATGTGAGGCAGATGCCCCAGATGGGCGCTGCGTTTCAATACTGGTCTCAACCTGCATGGCAGTTCCCTGATTTAACGCTGTTATCACGGCTACAAATTCTTCCGAATCCTGTGCCATCACGGTCTGCTGAGTCCAAACAAAGGTGATGTGACTGGCGACTGACGGATCAGATGAACCGGTGAGCGCTGACTGGCCTTTCTTTGCCTTGCCTCAACGAAAGAACACTGGTTACGCTTGAATTGAATTTCTGACCTAACAAAGTCTATCAGTACTAGTCCAATGCACCCGGGGGATATCGGAGCCTTCTGAAGCTATGGTTCCCAGACTACCTAGCAAAAGAGAAAACCGATAGCATCTCAGCCTGATTTCACCGAAACAGATATGAGCACAGCTGAATGACTGCACTCTCTATTGAATTCTGCCCAAAATTCTGCCTCAAATCTGATACCCTCGGGTAAAACTGATTGCCCCAAAATACTGATGCCCGTAGGCCTGATACCCAGACTTGCAAACTGATACATGCATTCCTGTAGAGACACACTCCAAAAGCACATAGCAACAAGTGAGAGCCAAAAACACCCCTATGTTGGGGTAGGGTTTCCCTATCCTATTTTGTTAGGAGCTAGGGTTATACTACGCACGCAGCGGTTTCAAACAACCTAACATCGGGTAAGCAACCTGTCCTAGTTTGGAATGGTCACTATGGATTTCGATATGCACTAGGTCAAATGGTCAAAAAGGGTGCCCTGGTAAAACCGGGGTTTGTGTTCCCATACTGGCAGAGCCCGTAACCGGTCAGCCATATGGTCATGCCTTGACAAGACAAACCTCCGGCAAACCGTTCAAGAATGGCAGATGGCAAACACGGTGTCCTAGGTGCACCAATGCACATGCAATACAAAGAAACACATAAGTGAAATCAAAACAGGATATCACGAGCTTGAGTCAAGCTCTCTAAATCCCCAGCAGAGTCGCCAGAAACTGTAGACGTCCCCGAACGCCCCGGAAGGATGAGTCCCGTTCTGTTCATGTTGGGTTCACTACAGTTCAGGACTCTCAAATTGTCACGGTTCTTAATCTGAACCAAAGAGTCCAAATCCGGCAAATCGTTTTGGAAAACAGATTTTTAAAAAAGAAGTACCAAACATAGAATGCTTTGCCAGATACAGAGTCGCCACCTAAATATTTTATTTTGGAAAATTTAGGAAACCCTGACTCGGTGCCAAAGGCCACGTGTCCGTCATCGCCAAAGTTGCCTCGGCTCGGGAACTTGGGTACAATTGGGGAAGGTCAACTATGAGCACCCCCGCTCGCCCTATCAAAGATCGGCCTCTACTAACCATGATATCTTATTTTGAAAACGTTTTATGCTCTTATTCCGGTTATTAGCCTAGAATTACTATGTTATGCGCACAGCAAACAAGTATAGACCAAATTGCCTAAATTGGAACAAAACATTTCATGTTTGTTCTGAAAATGGTTTGCTACTCGCAAGTAGGCTAAAATGCAGATTTTGCCACCCTCAAGTGGGCTTTAGAAAAGATGGTTTTGCCACTATCTAGTGGGCTTAAAACTCACAGTTTTAGTGCATTATTCCAATTTAGGTAATTCAACCTCCATCCACAGGCACTCAAGCAGTTGTATCACATAAGCAACTAGCCTCATGGTAAGTATGCTGTCATGGCAAACACTCACACTCATGCAAGATGCTACAGCATAAAAGCTTACCTAGTACTCCGAGCCAAAACAAAAACTAGTTAGTAATCAATGTATGATCCTAGCTCATGTTAAGAGGGCTAATGCAACACATACAAGATGCAACTACAATAGGCTCGGCTATTCTAAGATGGCATGTGATGATACTACAACTAACATGTATTCAACTTTGGAATTGAAATACAAATGCAGTTAGTATGATGCGCCGAGCCCGGTGCTTGTAAGACAAATGTATGGATGCACGCATGCATAGCACAAGGTATGTTAATTTTAAATATGTGTAGACACCCCATTTTTGACCGTCCTCAAGACTTGGACGTCACCGTTTGAACACTCGGCGATCATCCATGATCGTGTTCGTTCAGAATTCCCGGAGGTCTCGGCTCGCGCGCCCTGCCTCAGGATCTCCGAACTTGACCGTTTAGTGTCTGGTTTTGCACCGAACACTTGTGTTTTGCCTTGAAAGGGCAGGGAATGCCTTATGAGGCATCCCCACACGCCACCGGCAGTGGCTGGAGGCCACCGGATGGTCTTTTTCTTCCATCGGCACTCTTGTTTGCCGGTCGGCACACTTTATTGCCGGTCGGCATAATATGTTGCCGGTCGGCACTGTTTTTTGCCGAAATAGCATTTTTGGGCAGCCGACCACTGTTCATCCACTTTATGGAGATATTTTGTGCCAGCTGTGATAGCTGGCACCAACTCTTCCCCCCTCCATACACGTGTATGGAGGGATTTCCCTCTAGCCAAGCTTGTTGAATAAGCTTTGCAAGAGGGAGCCTTATAAGAGGAGGGTCTTCCTCTTTGATCTAGGTTAGCTTCTTGCAACCAAAAACCAGACCTCTGAGATATAGATATATATTATCTCTATACCTCCCCCTCTCTCCTCCTTTGTGTGTGTTTTTTAGCTCAAAATGTGGTTTTTACCTTACTTTTGCACCATTACACACACCATTACACCTTACTCCGAGATTGAGGGACTTGGGGGGGTTGTTTCTTGAGTTTTGGACTGGTTTTGATCCAAAGAAGGAGGCTAGACCATTTGTTCTTCAAAGGTTCTTCAAGGGTGAGCATCTTGATTTATATTCCCCAAACTTGCAATAGTTTTTTACCTATCTAGCTTGCTGTTTTAGCTCTTGTGTATAACATAAAAAGGGCTTATATTTTCCTACTCTAGCACTTTCATTAAGGTCATTTTGTGGTTTGAGTGCAAACTCACCCTTTTAAGCCTTGTTTGATCCATTTTGGTGCCTCTTTCATAAAGTTTTGTTCACTTCAGTGTTTTGGTCTTTTGACCACTGAAAATCAGTGTATTTTAGTGTCAAAAAAGGATGGTTTGAAGTCTTGCATAGGGGAGGGACACCCCTCTCCCTTCTTGGTTTTGTTTCCTTGAGTTGTGGCTCAAAAGAGTAGCATGTGTGCTTGATGATCCTTGGCCTCATTTCAGAATTTTTTTAGGCATTTTAGGTCATATATAACCTCTGTTTTTGGTCGGATTTGGGCCTCCTTGTATGCTTGTAATACTTGCTTTGTATTGCTCCATTTTGCTTAAGAGTACATCTCATGATTAGGCCATGATCCTTGCGTATGTTGGCTTAGTTCCATGAAGCTTTTAGTATTGTTTTTCCATGCTTAAAGTTTGTTGGTTATCCATTTGATCATGCTTGACATGTGTGTTAGGGTTGCTTTGTATTTTGGCTTAAAAGCTTCGAGCATGTTGACCTCTAGCATGTATGTTTGTGATTACCCTCATGATTTAACATCATCTAAGGACCACATTTTAGTCCAAGAATCATGCTTGTATGTGTGCATGCATGGCCTCTTTAATGCCTTGAGGGTGTGTCCTCTTATGCCTAGGAATGAGCCTTAGTGCATATGTTTCATGGGAGATACTTTAGCTGCCATATTAGGAGTTTTTGGGTTCCCATTTTGCATGTAAAAATTCTGTTTTTACTTTGTTTTAATCATGCCATGAGTGGTCATGTTGATGAGAGTGAAATGTTTCCTTTTTGTGCCTTAACCATAGGACTTTCGGCTTGCATGTTGGCATGAACATTGGTCCATCTATCGGACACTTTTGGCCACTGTTTTGAGGAGGGTGAGGGTCTGCCCCTTTGTCATTTTAAGCCATCTTTGCATGATTGCTTCATGATTGATGCATGGTTGCTTCGCATGTTGTTGTAGCATGATGATTCTATTGCTCAAAGCGTCCATGTTTACACCACATTTGTGCCTTGTATGTCTAATATTGCATGCTTGCCATACTAGTTGCATGATTTTTGGCATACCTTGCATTGTATCATGTTGCATTTTGAGCCACGTTTTGCATAACATGCATTGCATTACTTGGTTTGGGGTGTCAAATCAAGTGTGAGAGTTGAGGGGCGTTCATACCACAAGTGATGTAACGCGTCTTAACTTTCGGTCCCCGAGGCCTTTGACTTCGCCATGATAAGGTTTCGGAGTTCATTGTGTTTGTTGCATACATCCTTACATTAAGTGGCAAATTTGATTCTTTGAGTCATCATGCACCATTGATGGCTCAAAGATCGAAGGTCATGCTTCTTTGAGTTCAAAATATGATAGGAAGTATGACCATGCTTACATGTGTCCAAAAATTCCATGCCATGCACTGTCTGTTCTCTGTTTGCTGTCAAATTGTCTTCTGCAGGAAGTTTCTACCGACCGGCAGAATTTAGTGCCGACCGGCACTATCTGGAGTGCCGAGGAATCCAACAAATGCCGATGGGAACTGTGAAGTGCCGGTGGTAATTCTGTCCGGCCGGTGGCACTCTGCAGGATGCAAGGAACTTGCTCCAGTACTTTGGCAATTTTCAGAAAGACAAGGCAGTACAAACAGAGGCGGCAGGAGTACAGTACGGGTTTTTCGGACGAGACGGATTCGAGCATGCATCATTCGCGCATCCCGAGGCAGAGGCTGCGGCTACCCTTTTCTTTCCTTCGCCACCTTTTCTTTTAAATTAAATTAGAAATTTTTTGTAATAATTTTATTTGTTTATTATTTGGGACTGTAATATTCATTCGGACCCTCCGAGTGAGGGTAAACATGTAATAAGTGTGGGTGAGTGTGTGTATGTCTTCCAATCCCCATTTCTTTCTTCCCATTTATTTATCTGCTTATGATGGTAGATTAGGGCATTTTTGAAATTAGCATACCTTATGATATGCATGCGTGCATTCATGCATTTGTTGACATGCACCGGTCTCGGTACATCATACTAACCGCATTCGTATTTTCAAATTCCAAAATTGAATACATGAATCAGTTGGTTGCATATCGTATGCCATATTTAGGTTAACCGAGCCTAACTAAAATTGCATCTTGTATGTGTTGCATTAGGCAAAATAACATGAACTAGGACATGCACATTTGCTAACTAGTTTTTTGTTTTGGCACGGAGTACAATGTAAGTAGTTATGCTTTAGCATCCAGCATGCGTGTGAACGTTGCCATAACAGTATGCTTGCCATGCGGCTAAGTGCTTACATGAGATAAACTGCTTGAATGCCTGTGGGTGGAGGTCTAATTGCTTAAATTGGGATAATGCGTTAAAACTGAGATTTTTAAGCCCACTAGATAGTGGCAAAACCCTCTTTTCCAAAAGCCCACTTGAGGGTGGCAAAATTTGCATTTTAACCTACTTGCGAGTAGCAAACCATTTTCAAAATAAACATGAAATGTTTTATTCCAATTTGGGCGATTTGTTCTATACTTGTTTGCTGTGCGCATAACATAGTAATTCTAGGCTGATAATCGGAATAAGAACACGTAGAGTTTTCAAAAACGGATATCACGGTTAGTAGAGGCCGGTCTTTGGACCGGGCAAAAGGGGGTGCTCATAGCTGACCTTCCCCGATCGTACCCAAGCTCCCGAGCCGAGACAAACTCCGGTGATGACGGACATGTGGCCTTCGGCACCGAGTCAGGGTTTCCTAGATTTCCCCATTTTAAAAATATTTAGGTGGCGACTCTATATCTGGCAAAGCAGTCCATGTTTGGCACTACTTTTTCAAAAATCTGTTTCTCAAAACGATTTGCCAGATTTGGACTCTTTGGTTCAGATTAAGAACCGTGACACAAGTCGAGTCCGAACTGTAGTGACCCCAAATGAACAGAACGGGACCAACCCTCCCGGGGCGTTCGGGGGACGTCTATAGTTTCTGGCGACTCTGCTGGGGAATTTAGAGAGCTTGACTCAAACTCGTGATATCCTGTTTTGATCTCATTTATGTGTTTCTTTGCATTGCATGTGCATTGGTGCGCCTAGGAACACAGTGTTTGCCATCTGCCATTCCTGAACGGTTTGCCGGAGGCTTGTCTTGTCAAGGCATGTCCATAAGGCTGACCGGCTATGGGCTCTGACAGCATGGGAATGCAAACCCCGGTTTACCGGGGCACCCTTTTTGACCATTCGACCTAGTGCATATTCGGATCCATAGTGACCATTCCAAATTAGGACAGGCTACTTACCCGATATTAGGTTGTTTGAGAACTGCTGTGTGCGTAGTGAAACCCTAGCTCCTGACAAAATAGGATAGGGAAACCCTACCCCAATGTAGGGGTGTTTTGGCTCTCTTTGCTTGCTATGTGCTTTTAGAATGTATTTCTGCAGGGAAATGAACACACCAGTTTGTAAGTCTGGGCATCAGGCCTGAGGGAATCAGTATCAGTTTTAAGAGAATCAGTTATCTGCGGGTATCAGGGTTCAGTGTTGGGAATAGAGATTTTGAGAACAGTGATCAGTATCGAGGAACAGTGTGTTCGGCTTATCAACTATGTGTTTTGAATATCCAACTGTATATTATTTGTTTATTTTATGCCGTTGTGCTGTCCAGTTGTTGGTTTATTTATTGCTTTATTTATCTTTTTGCTAGGTAGTTTAGCATCATTGCGTCTAACCCAGTAGACATTCCCCAAGCACTCTGGGTCAGAGGTCGCCGGCTCCATCGATCTGAGGATCTGATAGAAGGACAACCAGTGTACCATTCTCTACCCCCGGTTACTAAACGGAAGGCAACTAGGCAGAGGACATTGTTCCAACAGTCGATACAGAGGGCTTCATCTACCCCACCTGTGTACAGTAGGGATCAGGATCCCGTTTCACCCACAGAGAGGGAACGCATACCAGCAATTCAACCAGAGCAGAACAGTATGGCTAGCTTAGAGGAGATGGTGCGCCAACTTCAGGAAAGCATGAAAATGATGCAGCAAGATGCTGTCCGACAGGTAGAATTCGCCAGACAACAAGCTACAGTCATGAGTGAGCAAGCGAATTTAATTGGGAGATTGCAACAGCAAACTGGGGCATCACCTTCACAGCAAATCCCTCCTCCGTTAAGGGTTCCAATACCCGAAGAGACACCAAACGCCCGGAATGTCCAAGAAGATACAGACATCCCAACGGGGCCGGCTCCACCCCCGATTCCGCCTCAACAATCCAAGGCACCCACCCCCATCAATCTATCAGATTCTCCCTTTGAGTCCGAGGTAGACCCCATGACGTTAAAAATGCACAAGCTTGAAAAGCTGTTCAAGAAATCTCAAGGTGCGAAGTCTGTTCCGAACATTGGTGACGGATACATCGACACAGCTGTGACGCTGCCAGATCGGTTTAAGATGCCACAAATTGATCGTTTTGACGGATCTGAGGATCCCATGGTACACCTGCGACTATTCTCAGACATCCTAAGGCCAATGGGCCTCACTAGATTGCAGAAGCTATCTTTATTCGGCCGGACCTTGTCGGGTGTGGCGGCCGCATGGTATGCCAAGTTAGAGGATGACGTCAAGAGAAATTGGGACGAGATGGCTGAGGCCTTCATCCTGCAGTACTCGTATAATACGCAAATCGAGATCACGACCCAGGATCTCGAGACAACGAGGCAAGAACCCAAGGAAAGCTTCTCAGAATTTGTAACTAGATGGCGGGCTAAGGCTTCAATGATGACCTTGAGACCCACAGACAAAGACCAGATTCGGATGATTGTGCGCAATCTTCAGCCGAAGCTAATGCAAAAGATGATTGTAGTCCCCTTTCCCACCTTTGCTGATCTGCATGAAATGGGGGTGCAGATCGAGGACGCCTTGAGACAAGGTTGGATTGATAACGACCGGGAGCAACCCCGCAGAAATTTCAATCGTAGTGCTAATACAGGCCCGAGCGGCGCTACAACTGCCAGGACCTCCGAAGTGAGTATGGTCACCACTAACCCTTCCCCGAGAAACACGGCAGCCACACCATTCTCCGGTGCGTCCGGAAGCAACTCACAAACAGCCAAATACCCTCCCAGAAACACCAGAACCTTCGCTCCACTTTATATGCCCCTGTCCAAAGCTTTGGGGGTTTTGGTCAGAAAAGGGCATCTGAAGCCCCTAGAGCCGCGGCCCTTACCTGAAAGACTACCCGCTACCCACAATCCAGCCAAGTATTGTGCGTTCCACCAGCAGCACGGTCATGACACCGACCTATGCTTTCGTTTATGTCATGAAATTCAAGATCTCATTGATAATGGGGTGATTTTACCTCCTGAGAAACCCAATGTTACCACAAATCCTCTCCCCACACATAACCAAGTTCCACCACCCAAAAGAATCAATTTCATCCACACTGGGGTCGCATCCTACAATCCTAGTATCTATATCACACCCTCCTACCTGCCTAAGCCGAAAGTTTTCCTCCCTGGTTGCACCGATTTGTGCATGATGGACGTCTCTATAACCCAACCCAAGCCAGTGGTGGTGACCATCGAGAACAGGATGCAACATAAGCACTGAAAAACATGTTAGGGTGGTGTCAAACCAAGCAACAAGATTGACTAAATATTAACATGCAAAGGGTCCAAGTACTTAAAGCAAACCAATGGAGCATTGAACTACACTTAGCAAGGCCAAACATGGCATGAACTAAATGACTAAAAACAGAATTTTAGCACATGAAATGAAGCCCAAAAGACCACTTAGATGGCATCTAAATGGCTCAAATTTAAAGGCATGCACAAGTGCCAAAACAAGGAGCATTGCTACACAAGCTTACAAAGCATTAAAGATGCATTCAAAGTAAACATATAGGCATGCAAAATAGGACTGAAATGACATGGTGGATGATTCCAAAACACCAAATCAATGCAAAAATGTCATGCTATACACTCACATACTTAAGGCCAACAAGCCGGAATGCAAAAGGGCCATATGATGCATGCCAAATCCGACCCAAACAACCATGGACAGACCTAAAACATGTCAAGATAAGCACAAAATCTTCACAAATGTAAGCCTAAAACATGCTAGAAACAAAGGCACACAACCTAAGACATGTTAAGGGATCACAAGGCATTACATGGAAACTATGCTAAGCATGCATGGAGTACCAAAACCAATTAAAAACAGAGGCATAATATGACATATTAAGCACAAAAAGCAGCCAAGACATGGTCAATACACACTTTAACGTGATGCTCTCTCAAGAGGCCAAAAATGGTCCTTTTCAAGGACAACAAGGAGAGGGGGTGGCCCTCTCCTTTTGGAGACTTCAAGGCACCATCTCCACCACTGAAATCCCTCAAGATTTCAGTGGTGAAGAATCCCAAACACCAAAGTCCCGAAACTAACACAAAATAGCACAAAATGAGGCCTTTCAAGGCCTAAGAGGGGTCAAGTACCCCCAAACCAAAAAACACTCTTAATAAACAATCAAGAGGACTAAAAAACAGAACTTTTTTGTATTATACACCAAGCACAAAAACGAATTTAAGGCAGGTAAAAATACAATGCAAAAATGGGGTAAAAAGGGGTAAAATTCTTACCCTTGAAGATTTCTTCAACAATGGTGCTCCAATGGCCCTCTTTAGCTTGAATCCAACTCCAAAACTTCAAAACCAGTCCCTTAGAACCCCAAGAGCCAAAGGAAGGTGAAACACTATGTGTTTGTGTGCAATAGTATGGACTAAACACACTAAAACACACACAAGAGGGAAAAAGAGAGAGATAATGTGTATCAAACCCTAACCCTAGAACTCAAACCCTAACAATGGTTGTCTAAGCTCTCCAAAATATCTCAAGTGTCTAACCTAAGTGTCTAACCTTGCAACAAGAGAGAAGGCCGCTCTTTATAGAAGCTTATTGTCTTGTAAAGCTTACAAGACAAGCTTCCAAGAGAGAGATCCCTCCATACACGTGTATGGAGGGGAGCCAAAAGCAAGACAGCTGTCTTAAAATATCTGCAAAAGCAGATGCATAGTAATCGGCCGGCCAAAAATGCTATTTTGGCAAAAAAGAGTGCCGACCGGCAGAAAATAGTGCTGACCGGCAACAAATAGTGCCGGCCAGCAACAAATAGTGCCGATGGCAGCAAAAACCAGCCGGTGACCTCTAGCCACTGCCGGTGGTGTGTGGGGATGCCTCACAAGGCATTCTCTGCCCCTCTAAGGCAAAACACAAGTGTTTGGTGTAAAATCAGACACTAAACAGTCGAGTTCGGAGATCCTGAGGCAAGGCGCGCGAGCCGAGACCTCCGGGAACTCCAAACGAACACAAACATGGATAATCACCGAGTGTTCCAAGCGGTGACATCCAAGTCTTGAGGACGGTCAAAAATGGGGTGTCTACACTTCTGGCAACCTCTCGAACCATGTTAAACCCAGGTCGCCTAGGCTAGAAGGAAACATGATACACATTAGATCCTCATTTTGCCAATACACGGCCATAACCTGGCAAAAGTGGCTCAAGTGCATATAGGGGTCCGACTTCCTCTCATAAGTAGTGAATTTGGGCTGGTGGAAACCTGAGGGTAATAGTGCGTTCTCTATCGCCGGAATGAATGGCGAGCTCTACAACCTTGCTAACGCCTTGTCTGCTGGTTCATAGGCAAGGTGTGGCTCTGGCATTCCAACCTCGACACTTCTATGTGTTCTAGGAGCCAACCGTAGTAGTGCGGAGACTCTGCGGGGGTCGTGAGCCTGAGTGTCTTCTCTCCTTCGAGCCCTTTCCTCTAGCACTGTCCGCAAGTCCGCCGACCTAGGCAACTCCGTGGGCCTAGATGTCGTTTGGTACGAATGCAAAAGCCGATAACTGCTTCCCTTCATATATGACCTTTTAGTCCGCGTTCTCAGACCTAGAGTTACGAGTCCTAGAAGTCCTTGATTGTGTATCGCCTGTCTTGAGGCTTCTACTTTCAGCTTGTGACGATGTGACTTGTCTGTCACGATCTTCTGAATGGTAAGAGCGTGTGTTGCCTTTGCGCCCCTCGTCTGTTGCCACCCATTTGCCTCTTATCTGGCGCTTCATTGTCTCTATGTCTGCCGCCATCCTCCGTATCAACTCGTTTTGCTCCTTTACGAGATCTTCCAGGCACTGAGGATCCAACCTTCGCCTCTGCCTTTTAGGGCTTTGGGAGCAACGAGGACTGGAGCCCGTCTTTCTCGTGTGTCCTTCCGCGGATTCCAGCGCTGGGGATCTAATTGTGCCATAGGCGGGATGAAAGGTAAACCTTCGCGCCTCCTGTCCCCTTCTGGGATTTGCCCATCAATAGCAGAATGTGGTAAGTCTTCATTGTGCGCTATAGATTTCAACTAAAGAGGAAACTCAATCAAAAGGTTTGTTCTTTGTGTGTTTTCCCACAGACGGTGCCAATTGTATAACAACGAAATAATCCTCTCGTATAATCCTATTGATCAAGTTTGCACTCCTCCAAACGTCGTCGCTTTACTACTTGAAAACACAAACGTGAGCTAGCCGGTGGGTGTGTGCCGAGAACCTCTCTGATGCCTTAGTCAGCAAATAGATAATAAACATAAAAGCACTGTGTATTTAAGAGTAGAAATTGTGATACCTGTCCATAGGTTCTATCATGAGCTTTTATTAATTCTTCCTGGCACAATCCTAGTAAGATTGTAACTCTCCTCAATAGAGTCCTCCTAGGAGTCTTATGCCCAAGGATAATACTTATCCTTAAAACACCCTCATCACTGCAAGCCAAGTGAGATAGCCATAACTCTTGCCTCGGCTGTTATCAAGCTTAACCGAGATTACACAGCTCGGTGACACCCCACAGAGCTATCCTTAGCTCGGTCCTCCTTCCATTGATACCTCAATCTTCTACAGGATTCAGCCCCGGATAGCCAGGTCAGGCCACTGGCAGCCCACCTCCAACCGGCCTGATGCCTAGATGATCCAGGACTGTGCTACATAACCAACTACTTCGCCCCGTAGTTCGGCCCAAATCCAAAATATGAGATGTCTTCTTGGCCCATAGCACAGCCCATCCTTCAAAGAAGACTCGTCCTAGCTCGGCTCAATTTGGTCACAAATTACCCTCTCATGATGTTACAAGTTAAAGTTTTTGGATAGTTGATAATTAAATGGTTATTATTGGTGATGGATTTAGATTAATTGATAGATGTATTATTCTATATAAATACAGGTTACATGTTGCATTCGTAGTGGAATGCATATAATTTAGAAATTAATGAAAAATATTCAATTTGTGCATTTTAAAAAAAATAATAAATAGAGCTTTTGGCGACTAAATATTTAGCAACCAAAAAATAAAAAGAGAATTTGTTGGTGACTAAACAGTTAGTAGTCAAAAAAAAAAAAAAAGTTTTTTATGACTAAAAAATTAGTAGCTAAAAAAGAGCACCATGATTTTGTCGACTAAATATGATCGCTAAAAAAAAAAGCACATTTATTGAAAACTTTGGGCTATTAAATTTTTAGGCAACTAAAAAATGACTTTTGGATACTAACAAATTAGTTTCCAAAAGTGTAATTTGTTGTAATGTACGAACCTTTGGCGACTAAAAATTAGTCGCCAATTGAAGACTTTCAGTGACTAAATAATTTTTAGTTGTCAATTGAGAACTTTTGGTGACAAAAATTAGTCGCTCATTGAAGACTTTCAGCAACTAAATATGTTTTAGTTGCTAATACCTTTCCCAACAATCATCCAGTGACAAACCCTGGCGACTACAAAGTTTAGTCGATAAAATGTTTTGGTGCCTAAAATATGACTTTTGGTGATTAAAAATTTAGTCGCCAAAAGTTTAATTTGTTGTATTGAACTAATTGAAATGACATAATCTAAAATGACATCGACGACAAAAAGTGATATAATTTATGAGAAATTACCACCTGATGGTATCTTTGTAATTTGGATAACTTTATAAATGTGATATAATTTAGGAGAAATTATAAATGTTACAAGAAATTACCACCTCATGTATCTTTATAATTTGGATAACTTTATAAATGTGATATAATTTAGGAGAAATTACCACCTAATGATATCTTTATAAATGTGATATAATTTAGGACAAATTATAAAAAAATTTAGTTTCATTTATAATTTGCTTTCTGAACTTCAAAGCTCAATACTTAACCAAACTCTAAGCGTTATCTTATTACATTTAAACCTTCCATCAGAATTATGTTATGGATTTAAATTGAATCAGGTCATCCGTGAAGCACATGACACATTTATTAATTTTTTAGGATAATAATACTTTTTTCTTTTTTTTTTGATTACCTAATTTGCATTTTGTCTTTATCTTAATAATAAAATGCAAACAATATCACCAAATAAGTGTATTATTATTCTAAAAATTCAATAAATATGTTATGTCTTTTATACATGATCTAATTTTGTGTAAATTCCTCACAAAATCTTAACGAAAAGAGTTAAGCGTAATAAAATAATACTTTGAGATAATTTTTTTTATATAGATTTTAATACTTTGAGATGAGTAATTATTAAGTTTTGTTTTGAAGTTTAAGGCGACAAAATGCAAATGGGTCATAATTTTTTTTCAAATAGTGAAAATGAATCATAATTTAAGAAGATTTATTATAATTTACCTTAAAGAAATTATCATAAAATAACGACCATTGTTCTTGGAGGGTTGATATGAAAAGTGGCTAACTAATATAAAAAAAAAAAAAGGTAAATTATTCATAGGTCTTAATAGTTAGATTTAATCTTCATCAAGTCCTATTGAAAATAAGTCTTGGTAAAATTATCGCTAAAAATAATTTTTTTTGTGACAATTTTTTATATATATCGCTTAAAATTGATAATTAGTGACTTTTTTGTCATGATTTTTATAAATTGTCGCTAAAATGTACAATTAGTGACGTTTTTTTTTACAAATGTTCTCATAAGATCTATTAGACAATAAATCCACTTATTAAGACTTACACGTAAGTACTCCTATAAAAAACACACCTTTGGCTTGCTATGTATCTGCATTACTGGAGAATTGTTTTTATCAGTTTTTGGCATAATATCTAGAGTCACTTGATATACATACACCAATCATACACTTGTTGTTCAAATTGTGAAATTAAATAAATAAATTTATGAAGAAATCAAATTATATACCAAGAACATATGCTGATAATTACAATTAAATTTCAACAGAAATACACAAAACAATAAAAGGGTAAAGAGACGAAACCGAAGCTTGCACGAAAGCAGTTTCCTTAAAACAGATTTCGCCGCCTCACGGGTCAAGTGCTTGAGGAAACCTGGCATCTGTCTCCCAGGATACGACGGTCAAAACCAGCTACAGCAGAAGCACTTTCTGTCTAGCTTAGCGAACAAGAACAGTGGCAGCACTCTCTCAATGTAGGAACTTTCTGGCAAACTGACTTGTAAAATGGAAGAAAAAAATTTCTATATTGAAACTTGATAGGAAGGTCTCAATTTATACATGTAAAGGGGAGAGAAGAAGTGCCTCCAGCCTTTAAAGCTGGTCATTAAAACACCAAGCATCCATAGCCCCTTTCCAAAATATGAAAGTTTGGATGCCCAAAGGATTCACCCTTTAGCCAAGAAAAATGATTTAAATACTCTTTAAAATCCTATTCATGAATCTAACATCATGAGGCAATTTCTTGGCAATTTCTTATTCAAAATCCAGTGGTTTTTAGCTCACTTGGACCTAACACAATAAAAGGTTGGGACCCACTTTAATATTTAATTAAAGTCACCACACTTTAATATTAAATTAAAGTCACCAAAAATCATTTTTTCCAACAATCCCCCACATGAATAAAAATTGACCGAAAGACTCAACAAACGGACATCGTTCACCAATAATGACTCGAAGAGAGAGCACAACGAACTAACCCCGACATCAGAGAAGGTAGCTTTTGGCTTTGAACCTCTCCCAGTGAAAACCTATCGAGTTTACTGGCTGATCAGTGAATAAGACATCTTGAACTGCTCTGTCATTTATGTAAACTGAGACAATACATCTCACACAGAAATTACTCCTACCACCATTCTGTTCTCACTGGTGTGCCCTGTGTGGCCCTGGACACTAACATGGTTCAACGAGTGGTTTCAAAGAATCTTGGCCTGCCCAATTCTTCTAGAAGCGGCCCCACTTCACACTCACATAGGTGACTCTACTTGAGTATCCTGCAATACTCAGCAAAACAGCTTAACACACTAGAGTCATTAAAAGCTCAGCTTAACCTCTACACTTGCAGGTATCACTGATAGAAGGAATGGCTGGAGGTTTAACCTCCTCAGTGACATACCACCGTTACACACAATTAGGTTGTCCCATTGAACCTAGATCTTGGGATCTCCAGTCAACTAGGTTGGGTTTCCATTCCGGTAACTTCCAAAGGCCTCAACCCCATTCTTTTTGACGACGTTTCAACTAACACTCGACTTAACCATTTGGTTAGCGGATCCGCAATGTTATCCTTAGACTTTACATAGTCTAAAGAGACAACTCCATTCGAGAGTAGTTGTCGTATGGAATTATGTCTACGACGGATATGTCTAGACTTTCCATTATACATATTACTTTGTGCCCTACCAATTGCAGATTGACAATCACAATGAATACAAATAGCTGGCACAGGTTTAGACCAACGTGGAATATCTTCAATGAAATGGCGAAGCCATTCTGCTTCTTCTGTTGCTTTATCCAAAGCAATAAACTCTGATTCCATCGTTGATCTAGATATACACGTTTGCTTGGAAGATTTCCAAGACACAGCTACCCCACCAAGAGTGAACACATAGCCACTAGTGGACTTTGAGTCCTTTATATCTGATATCCAATTCGCGTCACTATATCCTTCAAGCACCGCTGGATATCGAGTATAATGCAGCCCATAATCCCAAGTGTAGCGTAAATACCTTAACACCCGCACAATGCCCTTCCAATGAGAAGCATCGGGATTACTTGTGTATCTACTAAGCCTGCTAACCGAGTAAGCTATATCCGGCCTAGTACAACTCATCAGATACATTAAACTTCCAATTACCCGAGAATATTCTAACTGTGAGACACTTTCATTATTATTCTTGGTAAAATGTAGACTTAAGTCTACAGGTGTCGATGACACACTCGTATCTGATCCACTAAACTTCTCGAGTTTCTTATCAACATAATGAGACTGAGATAGTACAATTCCGCCAGAGATTCTGGTAATCTTAATTCCCAGAATAACATCTGCAATGCCCATATCCTTCATGTCAAACTTAGAGTTTAACAACTTCTTGATAGTTTTGATCATTTCATCGTTACTATCTATAATGAGCATATCATCAACATATAGACACAAAATGACATAACCTCTGTCAGTGTCTTTGACATAAACACACTTGTAACATTCGTTGATTCTAAACCCATTTGACAATATTACGTTGTCAAACTTCTCATGCCATTGTTTAGGCGCTTGCTTCAAACCATACAAAGATTTGACAAGTTTACAGACTTTCTTGCTTTGTCCTGGAGCTGAAAACCCTTCAGGTTGCTCCATGTAGAATTCTTCATTCAAATCCCCATTTAAGAAAGCTGCCTTTACATCCATCTGGTGTATCTCAAGATTGCGCAAAGCTGCTATCACAATCACCATGCGAATGGATGTCATCCTAGTTACAGGTGAGTACGTATCAAAGTAATCCAGGCCTTCTCGTTGCTTGTACCCTTTGATAACGAGCCTCGCCTTATACTTGTCAATTGACCCATCGGCCTTCATCTTTCTTTTAAAAATCCATTTGCAGCCTAAAGGCTTGTAACCTGGAGGCAAATCTACCAACTCCCAGGTGTGGTTCTATAAGGTGGAGTTAATCTCACTTTTGATCGCTTCTTTCCATAAAGGACTCTCAGGAGAAGTCACAGCTTCGTGAAAAGTTTGAGGTTCGTTCTCAACCATATAAGTCAAGAAGTCTGGACCAAAAGATTTGGATATCCTAGCCCTTTTACTCCTTCTGGACTCATTTAAAACCTCAATTTGATCATCACCTGAATCATCAACATGATCATCCTCACTAGCAAGCTCATCAAATTGCTCCAAAGACCTTGGAACCCCTTCATCGGTTCGGCAAGGAAAAATGTCTTCAAAGTAACATGCATTCCTTGACTCCATGATGGTATTCTTGTGTATGTCTGGAATTTCAGACTTATGCACAAGAAACCGATATGCACTACTATTATGTGCATAACCAATGAATATACAATCCACGGATTTCGGGCCTATCCTAACCTGTTTGGGTGTAGGAATTGCCACTTTTGCAAGACACCCCCATATTCGTAAGAATTTATACCAAGGCTTAACGCCTTTCCATAACTCATACGGCGTCTTGTCCACCTTCTTCCGGGGTACTTTATTCAGAATGTAATTTGCAGAGAGAATTGCTTCCCCCCACAAGTTCTGTGGCAATCCAGAACTTATCAACATTGCATTCATCATTTCCTTTAACGTCCTATTCTTCCATTCAGCAATCCCATTAGACTGAGGAGAATAAGGCGCCGTGGTTTGGTGGATAATCCCAGATTGAGCACAAATCTCAATAAACGGAGATTCATACCCACCACCACGATCACTTCTTATAGCCTTAATCTTGCGGCCTACTTGATTCTCAACTTCATTCTTATAAAGAACAAACTTGTCAATCACCTCATCTTTGCTTTTGAGCAAAAAGACATAACAATACTTAGTGCAATCATTAACAAAAGTGATGAAATACTTATTGCCACCACGTGATTATATAAATTTTAAGTCACACACATCACTATGCACTAAATCCAACGGTTCTAAACTTCTTTCAATAGAATGAAACGAAGATCTTGTCAACTTTGCTTCAACACAAGTTTCACAAGATTAATCTTAAAAGATGGTATGTGATCTAACTTGATTAATCTACGTAAAGATTCAAAGTTCACATGTCCTAGTCTACCATGCCACAAATTGGAAGACTCAAGCATGTAAACAGAAGAAGATGTACCTTTATTCATCTTTGGGATAACAGTTATAACATTGAGTTTAAACATACCCCCCAACATATAACCCTTACCCACATACATTCCACTTTTGGTAAGAACGACCTTGTCGGACTCAAAAACCATGCGAAAACCATGTTTACTGAGAAGAGATCCTGAGACAAGATTCCTACGAATGTCTGGAACATACAGGACTTCGTTCAAGGTCAACTCATTTCCTGACGTCAACTTCAGGACCACCTGTCCTTTCCCCTCAACAATTGAGGTAGCAGAGTTTCCCATAAACAACTTCTCACCGTTTGTAACTAGTTCGAAAGTTGTAAACAGCTTCTGCTTGGAGCAGATGTGGCGTGTAGCCCCAGTATCAATCCACCATTCTCTTGGGTTTGAACCCACCAGATTCACCTCAGAGACAACGGCAAACAAATGTATATCATCCTCCTCATGGGAGTGCTCTTGTAAGTCTGCCATATGAGCACGAGGTTTGGTCTTGTATGGCTTCTTCTGCTTGCGGTAGTCACTAGCCCGATGCCCCTCGTTACCACAGTTATAACACTTCCCAAAGAACCGATAACCTGGTTCCTGCAGCTTGTAAGCCGACTTCTTTGCAACACCACCCCTTGGCCCCAACTTAGAGCTCTTGTTCACAGGGGGCTTCTTCCTTATCCCAGAAGATTTGCCATGCTCAACGACATTGGCCTTTACTGAGGAGGTACTCCCTCCTTTCTTTCTATTATCCTCCTCAATCCGGAGTCGGACAACCAGCTCTTCAACTGACATTTCCTTGCGCTTATACTTTAAGTAATTCTTGAAATTCTTCCAACCATTGGGAAGTTTCTCAATGATCACAGCAACTTGGAATGACTCGTTCAAAGGCATCCCCTCAGCATGCATATCATGCAAGATCACTTGGAACTCCTAGACTTGGTTTATCACAGTTTTAGAATCTACCATTTTAAAATCAAGGAACCGGCCAACCACAAATTTCTTTGCCCCGGCATCCTCAGTCCTGTACTTTTTGTCCAGAGATTCCCATAATTCTTTTGCTGAGCTCTTGGAACAAAACACATTATAGAGTGAGTCTGCCAAGCTGTTGAACACATAGTTCCGGCAAAGATAGTCTGTCTGCTTCCATGTGTCAAGCGCCATGACTTTCTGCCTGTCAGGCTCATTCTTTGCCACGGCTGGAGAATCCTCGCTCAGAACCTTGGCAAGGTTAAGCATGGTCAAGTAAAACAGTATCTTTTGCTGCCATCTCTTAAAAATTTTTGCCAGCAAATTTTTCTGGGCGCTCATGGTGACTAAACGGTCCTCCCGGAACAACCGGAGTAACACCAGGGTTGACCACAGAGGTCACAGCAGTAGGGGTTGGTAATCCAGTTGCCCCGGGGTTCAAATCCCCGCCAACATTAACAGTAGTAGCAGCATCAGTGAAATTTGCCATTTTCGAAGCCTGCACGGAAGCAGTTTCCTTAAAACAGATTTCGCCGCCTCATGGGTCGAGTACTTGAGGAAACCCAGCGTCTGTCTCCCAGGATACGATGGTCAAAACCAGCTACGGCAGAAGCACTTTCTGTCTCGCTTAGCGAACAAGAACAGTGGCAGCACTCTCTCAATGTATGAACTTTCTGGCAAACTGACTTGTAAAATGGAAGTAAAAAAATTTCTATATTGAAACTTGATAGGAGGATCTCAATTTATACATGTAAAGGGGAGAGAAAAAGAGCCTCCAGCCTTTAAGGTTGGTCATTAAAACACCAAGCATCCACAGCCCCTTTCCAAAATATGAAAGTTTGGATGCCCAAAGGATTCACACCCTTTAGCCAAGAAAAATGATTTAAATACTCTTTAAAATCCTATTCATGAATCTAACATCATAAAGCAATTTCTTATTCAAAACCCAATGATTTTTGGCTCACTTGGACCTAACACAATAAAAGGTTGGGACCCTCTTTCATATTTAATTAAAGTCACCAAAAATTATTTTTTCCAACAACATTAATATACGGCCCAGCTGGTTTCCAGTTGGAAATCAAGACTAGACTATCCAGTCTGCTTCATGAGTTTATTTTTGGGTCTCGTTTCAATAATATGAACTGTTCACATTTTAGGGTCCGTCAAGTATATTATTTCTGTAAAAAAATAAGTCGATCGGATAACAGTAAGTACGTTTTCAAATCAATTTTGTATATATAAAAAAAATGGACAGTGTAAAAATAATGGTTCATAGAAAATTGATTTGAATACGTAGTTGTCGTTATCCGATCGACTTGATTTTTTATATGAATAATGTACTCGATAAATCTTAAAATATGAATGATTACAATTATCAAAGAGGAACTCAAAAATGAACCCACGGAGCGGACTAGATGGTCCAATCTTGATCTCCAATTGAAGACAAGTTGAACCTTAATATATATCTATAAGATGATCTTACCAAGTCATCTTCTCCAAAAGCATCAAATTGACTACTAAACCCATATCATACCATATGAAACAATTTGACGTTTATTATGAAGCTGATTTGAAGGCCAGTTGGCTTTCCTCAACATGACATTTTGAGCTAGCATATTCTTTCTTGAAATAAATTAAGGATTTGAAACAACACAAACTCTACTATTTGAAACAATTTGATGTGTATTATTATAATGTTGATTTGAAAGCTAGTTTGGTTTCTTCAACAAGAGATTTTGTGCTAGTACTGTATTCTTTTGAAAAATAAATTATAGGTTCATTTGGAAAGAAAAAGCTCGGGATTTTTTGGGTAATTTAGTTACAAAAAATAAAATAAATTTTTTAACTCAATAAGACAAAATATCACATCCAACCTATAATTATTATATTTTTTCTCTCACAAAAGTCAAAAATATCAAAAAACTCATCCCAAACGAAACTTTTTAGTCCCAAGTTAAAATGGCAAAAAAATCAAAAAGTGAAAAACTAACTCACATCCCAAACGAACCCTAAACATTTGTTGTCCAATTAGGTAGCTTTCTTCATTTGTTTTGTTTTCAGATTTTAAATTTTTTTTATTTTCTTTATTTTTTTAGTGAAATTTTATAAAAATTTAAATATTTTTTTTACTTTTAAAAGCAACTAAATTTAGATACATTTAAAAAATATATTTATGAAAAAAATCTTTTAAAAAATCACTAAGTATAAAAAATGCAAAAATACCATTTTTAATATTTATTAATTTTTATAAATATATATATATATATATTTATTTATTTTTTAAACATATATAAAAAGTAAAAAACTATTTTTAAAAAATTTAAAAGCAAACAAAGAATGAGATTTTAATTTGTGATGCGGTGACCCAAAAAAAACACAAGCGTAATGGCAGAACTAGTAAACACAAGTTGGGCAAAAAAAACAGAAAGTGATTGATTGGGACACCCATTACAATAATAGAGTTTTTTTTTTTTTTTTTGTGAAGGAGAATTCTACTTCAATGTAATTTTTTAAAAAAATTATAAATAAATTGTAAATTTTATACACATTAATAATTAAAATTATAAAATTTTTCATTAATCTATAACAATTTTTTAATTGTACCGCTATAATTTTCAATTTATTATTATTATCTTTTTTTTTTTTTTTTTTGTACTTTCATTTTTGGTTTGGAAGCTTTACATGTAAATGTCTCGCTACATGAAAGCAGCAGTACTACTGAAAATATGCCAATGGAATCAAACGTCAACCAAAGCATAATCCTTGTTCTAAAAATACAAAACAAAAAAAAAAAACGGGCAAATTACAAACACTCCCTTCGAGATTTGGAAAAAATACAGATTTCTCCCTAAGGTTTGAGAAATTACATCCTGCCCCCTGAGGTTTATATTTTCGTAACAAATTGCCCCCTGAGATTTTTATTTTCATACAGATTCCCCCTAATTTTTCCTAATTTGTTATGAAAATTTGACTCTGAGAGGATAATTTGTAATTTCTCAAATCTCAGGGGGCGATTTGTATTTTTACTAAACCTCGAGGGGTGTTTGTAATTTGCCCAAAAAAAACAAAGCATAATCATCGCCCCCGTGACAACTTGGTGATGCAGTGCGACCTATGTCTTCCACCATTGCTTTATCCATGGCTTGTGTGGTAGGCTTTATCCCCTCAAAACAAAGGATTTATTATTATTATTATCATTATTATTATTATTATTATTAGGAATATTTATACACAAATTTTAATTTATTGACTTATATTTCATTAACTCTTAACGAAAAAAAAATTGGATCTTTAAGTCTCATTAAATTTTTAATAGTTGGAATTTCCTTTCAAACAATAATTGTTCATCATTTATGATTGTTTATGAAGAAATATAATGATTTGACATTAATTTTGATTTTCAAAACTTTAAAACATCAACTTTTAAATTTAAAAAAAAAATTAAAAAAATTATCTTTGGTTCTAGTTTCAGAAAACAGTTTTCAAAAAATTTTACTTTTTTATTTTCTGTATTTTAATGTTTTCAATGAATTTTTATAATTTTTAAGACACACCTAAACATAAATACACTTAAAAAGTATAATATTTATGAAAAATTATTTAAAAAATACATTAAATATCAAAAAATACGAAAATTCAGTACATTTTTTATATTTTTGTGTATGTAGTAATTTTTTAAAATATTTTTTCACAAATATTTTACTATTTAGGTATACCTAAGTAAAGTGCATCTAAAAAAATAAAAATTGCTTAAAATTTAAAAAATATTCACTAAAAACAACAAAATACAAAAAATAAAAAACTTAATTTTCAGAAAATTGAATTCAGAAAACTAAAATCAAACACACTGTTTTTTTTTTCTAAAAAATTGAATTATTTTTTTGTGCAAAACTAAAAATTTTGTGTCTATCAAGGAGCATGATGATGGAAAATTAATGTGCAAAACTGACCCAAAAAAAAACTTTAAAAATGAAAAAACTGATAATATTCTCAGTTTTGTTAGATAGTTGAATCAAATCAATAAATAGAAGGGCAAAAACGTTTAATCTCATACTCTGTATTTTTTCATCAGTTGATGAAAAAATTATTTGAAATATTATTATACAAAATTAATAATATTCCTAATTTTAAAAATTAAAAAAAAATCAATGTGTTTGGTTTGAGTTTTCTGGATTAATTTTTTTGAAAACTGAATTTTTTGTTTTTCATATTTTTTTTGTTTTTAGTGACTATTTTTAAAATTTTAAGCATTTTTTTTATTTTTTTAAGATGTACCTTACTTAGATATATCTAAAAAGTAAAAAGATTGTGAAAAAATATTTTAAAAAATTAACAAATACATAAAAATACAAAGAACATACTAAATTTTCATATTTTTTTATATTTTTGGTATTTATTGAATTTTTAAAAGATTTTTTCACAAAAATTATACTTTTTATGTGTATTTATGTTAGTCTAAAAATTAAAAAAAAATACTTAAAATATTAAAAAATTCAATAAAAACAAAAAAAATACGAAAAATAAGAAAGTGAAATTTTTTGAAAATTATTTTCAGAAAAACGAAATCAAACAAGCTTAACATTCTGCATCCTCGCCACTTCCCAACCTCCAAGAACCCCATCATCTTCCTCTCATGCCACCAACCAACTCCTTCTCTATCTTGTGGTGGCTTAATACTTTTTGAAACCTCCGGCTAAATGCTAAAATGAGTATTATTCTATTGGGCCTATGTGGAGTATTTGACAATACGAATCTTTTAAGATTTTTTGGGTGGAGCTTAGGGGGACTAACTAAATGATTTAATAATTAAGCCACCTCTATCTTCTCATATTTTTTTCTAATATTTCTTACCTTATTCCTTTTCCATTTTTAGCGACCACAACCCTTCTCTCTACTACCTTCTATCACAATTGCAAAACCCTAGCATTGTTGTCCTTTATCGTGATCTGGAACCCTAGTCATTGGTGTCATGCTCTATCTCGATCACAAAACATAATCCTCAATCCACCAACCTTGCAACTAAGAGAGAGAGAGAGATTATAAAAAAAAAAAAGCAAAAAAGTAGACAGGTTAAGGGGTCACAGTAGTATGAAAGAATGAGAGGAGATATCGTGAGAACAGAGACAATGAGGGTTGGGGAGAGGGTCAAAAGGAGTGTTGCAATAGAAAGGAGGCCATTGAAATGGTTGCAGCAATGCCAGAGATGAAAGTAAGTGGTTGGGGTTGATGAGAGTAGATTAGGGTTATGATTTAGATACTTAGGAGTGGGGATAAAATTGATATTGTAATTTATATGCTCGAGTAAAATTGTAATAATAAAATGAAGAATGTGGGCGTTCTTAGAAAATAGATGGGAACTATTAGCAATACTTTTTTAAAAACTTTTTGGAAGTTAAAAAAATTAATGTGTTTGAAAAATTATTAAATTAATTACTTTTTAATGAGTGAAAAAATTGATGAGATATTTTACCTTTTAAATGAAATAAAGAATAGAGAGTTTGTTGGATAATGCATTTGAAAAGATGGTTACCAAAAATAAAATAAAAAATAGACTTTTAATTAAAATTTAACTAAAAATTTGATTACTTTGATGAAGATACTCTTAGACTACAAGTTTTTTTTTTTAATATTCTAAAATAAAAAATAATTTAGAGAATTGACCCACTTTTCAAACTATTTAGAAAATTAACCTGGTTTTTGAAATCACATTTTAAAAATACAATTTTGAAATTGAAATTGCATGTTAATGCAATTTCATCTTAAAATCGCATATTAAAAATGTAATATATCTTAGTGAAATCTATGTCATCATAAATTGTATTTTTAATATGCGATTTAAAAGTGTATTTTCAAAATGAGATTTTAAAAAGCAGGTTAATTTTTCAAATAGTTTGAAAAGTGGGTCATTTCTCTAAATTATTTTTTTTTAGAATATTTAAAAAAAAAAAAAAAAAAAAAACTCTTTAGACTACTACCAAACATGGAGTTCGGATCATCGGCCGCACATTCCTACGGCCCTCCCTGCCGCACTACAAAACGACGTCGTTTTGTAATTTTTTTTTTTTTTTCTCCTTTGTTTCTTATTCAGCTTTTCCCTTTCCTTTTTTGAACCCTAGACAGACCGACGGAGGCGACGAATCTGGACGAGAGACCGACAGAGACGACAATCTAGACGAGAGTCTGAGCCAATGAGCAAAGAGGTGACGGAGGCGAGGCAAGGCGAGGCGAGGCGAGGCGACGAATGAAGAGGCAACAGAGGCAAAGTGAGGACAGATAGCGGTAAGGCGACTGGAGCGGCGAGAGACTAACAGACAGAGTCGGCGAGAGACGAAAAGAGAGGGTGACGAGGTTCATTTCTCTCCCTTTGGTCTTCATTATAGATTAAGATCCCTACATCTTCGTTGTGAATGTGATCCCTGAGTGGTGAATTTGTGTAAAGAATAGCCATATTCTGAATGTCTGTACAAAAATGATAGAACCCTACATCTGCTTTGTGAATGTGATCCCTACGTGGTAAATTTGTGTGAAGACCAGCCACATTCTGAATTTGTGTACAAGAATGATTCTGAATTTGTGTACAAGAATGATTGTGAATGTACAAAAATGATTCTGAATTTGTGTACAAAAGTGGTTCTGAATGTGATCCTTAATCCCTTTCGTTCTCTTAAATTTAATTCTCAAATATTCTTCTAGTTGAGAATAGAATTACTTTTAGAAAATCTTTGTGATGAGTCAATTGGCTTCAAATAAGTGTAAAATCTGGGTGTATGCCGGATTCCCTTTGTGATGAGTTAATTACCTTTTGAGAATAGAATGCCCATATGTTTGTGATGAGTTAGAATGCCCATATGTTTGTGATGAGAATAGAATCCCCATATGCCCATATGCCCTTTGAGAATAAATCTGGGTGTAAAATCTTTGTGATGAGTTAATGACCTTTGAAAATTTTAGGTTTGAGTTTTCTGGATTAATTTTTTTGAAAACTGAATTTTTTGTTTTTCATATTTTTTTTGTTTTTAGTGACTATTTTTAAAATTTTAAGCATTTTTTTTATTTTTTTAAGATGTACCTTACTTAGATATATCTAAAAAGTAAAAAGATTGTGAAAAAATATTTTAAAAAATTAACAAATACATAAAAATACAAAGAACATACTAAATTTTCATATTTTTTTTTATATTTTTGGTATTTATTGAATTTTTAAAAGATTTTTTCACAAAAATTATACTTTTTATGTGTATTTATGTTAGTCTAAAAATTAAAAAAAAATACTTAAAATATTAAAAAATTCAATAAAAACAAAAAAAATACGAAAAATAAGAAAGTGAAATTTTTTGAAAATTATTTTCAGAAAAACGAAATCAAGCAAGCTTAACAATCTGCATCCTCGCCACTTCCCAACCTCCAAGAACCCCATCATCTTCCTCTCATGCCACCAACCAACTCCTTCTCTATCTTGTGGTGGCTTAATACTTTTTGAAACCTCCGGCTAAATGCTAAAATGAGTATTATTCTATTGGGCCTATGTGGAGTATTTGACAATACGAATCTTTTAAGATTTTTTGGGTGGAGCTTAGGGGGACTAACTAAATGATTTAATAATTAAGCCACCTCTATCTTCTTATATTTTTTTCTAATATTTCTTACCTTATTCCTTTTCCATTTTTAGCGACCACAACCCTTCTCTCTACTACCTTCTATCGCAATTGCAAAACCCTAGCATTGTTGTCCTTTATCGTGATCTGGAACCCTAGTCATTGGTGTCATGCTCTATCTCAATCACAAAACATAATCCTCAATCCACCACCCTTGCAACTAAGAGAGAGAGAGAGATTATAAAAAAAAAAAAGCAAAAAAGTAGACAGGTTAAGGGGTCACAGTAGTATGAAAGAATGAGAGGAGATATCGTGAGAACAGAGACAATGAGGGTTGGGGAGAGGGTCAAAAGGAGTGTTGCAATAGAAAGGAGGCCATTGAAATGGTTGCAGCAATGCCAGAGATGAAAGTAAGTGGTTGGGGTTGATGAGAGTAGATTAGGGTTATGATTTAGATACTTAGGAGTGGGGATAAAATTGATATTGTAATTTATATGCTCGAGTAAAATTGTAATAATAAAATGAAGAATGTGGGCGTTCTTAGAAAATAGATGGGAACTATTAGCAATACTTTTTTAAAAACTTTTTGGAAGTTAAAAAAATTAATGTGTTTGAAAAATTATTAAATTAATTACTTTTTAATGAGTGAAAAAATTGATGAGATATTTTACCTTTTAAATGAAATAAAGAATAGAGAGTTTGTTGGATAATGCATTTGAAAAGATGGTTACCAAAAATAAAATAAAAAAATAGACTTTTAATTAAAATTTAACTAAAAATTTGATTACTTTGATGAAGATACTCTTAGACTACAAGTTTTTTTTTTTAATATTCTAAAATAAAAAATAATTTAGAGAATTGACCCACTTTTCAAACTATTTAGAAAATTAACCTGGTTTTTGAAATCACATTTTAAAAATACAATTTTGAAATTGAAATTGCATGTTAATGCAATTTCATCTTAAAATCGCATATTAAAAATGTAATATATCTTTGTGAAATCTATGTCATCATAAATTGTATTTTTAATATGCGATTTAAAAGTGTATTTTCAAAACGAGATTTTAAAAAGCAGGTTAATTTTTCAAATAGTTTGAAAAGTGGGTCATTTCTCTAAATTATTTTTTTTTAGAATATTAAAAAAAAAAAAAAAAAAAAAAAACTCTTTAGACTACTACCAAACATGGAGTTCGGATCATCGGCCGCACATTCCTACGGCCCTCCCTGCCGCACTACAAAACGACGTCGTTTTGTAATTTTTTTTTTTTTTCTCCTTTGTTTCTTATTCAGCTTTTCCCTTTCCTTTTTTGAACCCTAGACAGACCGACGGAGGCGACGAATCTGGACGAGAGACCGACAGAAACGACAATCTAGACGAGAGTCTGAGCCAATGAGCAGAGAGGTGACGGAGGCGAGGCAAGGCGAGGCGAGGCGAGGCGACGAACGAAGAGGCAACAGAGGCAAAGTGAGGACAGATAGCGGTAAGGCGACTGGAGCGGCGAGAGACTAACAGACAGAGTCGGCGAAAGACGAAAAGAGAGGGTGACGAGGTTCATTTCTCTCCCTTTGGTCTTCATTATAGATTAAGATCCCTACATCTTCGTTGTGAATGTGATCCCTGAGTGGTGAATTTGTGTAAAGAATAGCCATATTCTGAATGTCTGTACAAAAATGATAGAACCCTACATCTGCTTTGTGAATGTGATCCCTACGTGGTAAATTTGTGTGAAGACCAGCCACATTCTGAATTTGTGTACAAGAATGATTCTGAATTTGTGTACAAGAATGATTGTGAATGTACAAAAATGATTCTGAATTTGTGTACAAAAGTGGTTCTGAATGTGATCCTTAATCCCTTTCGTTCTCTTAAATTTAATTCTCAAATATTCTTCTAGTTGAGAATAGAATTACTTTTAGAAAATCTTTGTGATGAGTCAATTGGCTTCAAATAAGTGTAAAATCTGGGTGTATGCCGGATTCCCTTTGTGATGAGTTAATTACCTTTTAAGAATAGAATGCCCATATGTTTGTGATGAGTTAGAATGCCCATATGTTTGTGATGAGAATAGAATGCCCATATGCCCATATGCCCTTTGAGAATAAATCTGGGTGTAAAATCTTTGTGATGAGTTAATGACCTTTGAGAATAGAATTACCTTTGGAAAATCTTTGTAATGAATTACTTGAGAACATAATTTCGTCTGAAAATCTGGGTGTGTGCTGGATTCCAATTAACAGAACTATATAGTTAGTTAGACTAATCTCAATAAAAATAATAATAAACCCACTATATGAACAAATCAGCTACTAAATAGTACTGGATAATTTTGTTGAGTTCATTGAATTTAAATATACATTGTAGACATCTGTCTACAATTCAATTATAGCATCCCACAATGCATATTTTCATACATCTGTATTGATTTAAATTCAGTTCAATTCATTTGTCTACAATGCATATTTAAATTCAAATCAATTCAATAGTACTGGATAATTTTGTTGAGTTGCTCTAGTTGATTTGAATTTAAAGAAACATAACTTTGTAAACAGATGTATGAAAATACAATTTGAGTATGCTTGTCTGATGTTGATGAAAACTGATTGGTAGTAATATGAAGTAATATGAACTGATGGGTAGTAATATGAAAACTGATGTTGATGGAAACTGATGGGTAGTAATATGAAGTAATATGATCTTATGAACTGATGTTGGCTGAAATGAGTATGCTTGTCTGCAACTTATGCTTGTCTGCTAGTTGTTGATGAAGTAATATGAACTTATGAACTGATGTTGGCTGAAGTGAGTAGGATTAACATCAACTTATGAACTGATGTTGACTGGATTGTCTACGTGCTTGTTACCTACATCTCTTAACTTCAACTGTGGTTAGATCTGTGTTGCATTTGAAATTGACTTTTGTGTTTACTTGTAATTAGGATTGACATGTCGACGAGTTCAAACAATAATGCTGGATTCTTTCAAAATAAAATATGCAAATGTGGGGAAAAATAGGGGTATACATATTAGAATCAGAGAAAAATTCAGGGAAGTTGTATTTCAAGTGTACAAACAAGGCTAGTGACTACTTTGCGTGGGGAGTAACTCCTACTGGGAGTGGATCAAATATCCAAACGAGCGGGTATGATTATGATTTTGCGAGAAACAATGAAGTTGTGAATATCTTGGAATGACTTGACGCAAACCAACAAGAACAACTTGAAGCTATCAAATTCATGATGTTGACAACCATAATGATGGTTGGTTTTACCATGCTGGTGGTGCTGCTCAAGTGAACTTGTATTTCTACTGAGTGTAAACCACTACTTGTAGAACTTGTATTTAGTTTTGAAACTTTTATATGTGCATGTAAAATCCAAACAATATTTAATTAATGAAGTTACTATGCTATGTCAATTGTGCTAATTAATGAAATTGGGACAAATTATACTTGGCTTCCAATTCTTTATATCTCTTGTCATAGAGCACCCTCTCAAAATGTGTGAAAAATTCCATCAAGTTATGATCACAATTGAGATAATCCTTCAAAAATGCATTGAATGATTCACTTAGTTGAGTAGTACTCATTCCAGCTGCCCAAGAATTTATAATATATAGCCAGCCCTATTTCTCCTTCACACTAAAAGTTTGCTCCAACCAATGATTGTTGGGTGCATCATACCTACCAAGCATTTGATCCCATTGTATTTTGAATTCTTCTTCATCATCAATTTCATGCATAAATTTTGAAAACACACCCTTCACATCTACATCTCCAAAAAGAGAACTTACATGCTTTACAGCATTTTGCATCAAATGCCATGCACAAAGACAGTAGTTTGTATTAGGCATGACAATTGGAATGGCCTTAGCCATCGCAGCATCTTGATCTGTGAAAATAGTTTTTGGAGCTTTGTTTGACATTGCCTCCAAAAAAATCTGAAACAACCATGTGAATGATTTGGCAGCCTCATCATATATCAACGCTGCACCAAATATAACTGTTTCTCGATGATGATTAAATCCAACAAAGGTTCCAAAAGGTCTATGCTCGTTATTTAATTTGTAAGTAGTGTCAAAGATCACTGCATCACCAAATTGAGCATAGTCCATTATCATTTGAGCATCAGCCCAAAATATATTACTTATCTGCTTTTCACAATCTAATTGGATTGCATAATAAAAAAAAGGATTTTCTACAATTTTCTTACGAAAGTATTGCAACACACTACCCACTTCTCCATATTCCAAATCTTTTTGTCTTTTCGATCTCAAGTAATTTTTTTGGTCCAATTTGGTGAAGCCAAGTGATGTTCTTCCACTAGATTCCCTACCAAATAGCTCATAAGCAGACCTAAAAGGAATTCCAGATTCTGAAGCCAATTCTACTTCAATTGCTTGGGTGGTAGATATTTTTCTTTGGGATGGCAACATATAAATGCACTCTTGAGACACAAGGTCATGATTATGATGTTCAACAAAATCAATTGTAACATATTTTCCTAAATTTCTATCTAACTTGATACTTAATCGGGCACCACAACTACATCTAACCTCTTGTTTCGAAAATTTTACTAGTGGATCTCACTTGTCAATACCCCAAGTTCCCTCTTTGTAACATACAAAAGTCCGTGAAGTTATTTCCTTAGTTTGTTTGTTCTTATGTGCATACGCCCTCCTAATACTAAAGCCCACCTTTCTGCCATAGTTATTGTAAAATTCATACGCAGCTTGTTCGTACTCAAATGACATGCGCAATTTCGGCTTCCAACCACAACTATCCAACTCATCAACAACATTATTTTCTTCCATTACCTGTAATTCAATTTATAGGTGCAATGAAACAATTTATATTACTGTGATTTATTACTTGGATTTTTTTGGACAGGTATGATAATGTTTAATTTTCTACCTTTATGTTTCTAATTTAATAAAGTACCTCTCTGTTTCTAGTTTAATTACATCAACAATCCATCAACATATACCAACTTTCTAGTGCAAAAATAAAAAATAAACAACGTAAACTATACATTTTCGTATAAAAGTGATGGTAATATCATTTTTTCCATCCATATAATTAATAAATTATTAAGGAAGTTAAGTGTTATATCAATTTAAATTTTAAAAAAATTCAATGTAATTATGTTAACATTATAAGATTTATTAAAAAATTTTAAATCTCAAGAGAGTGAATGTAATTTATCCAAAATAAAAATTGGCCAAGCATGCAAATTGCACCCATTTTTTTTTGGTTTGGGAGGGGGGGTGGGCTGTTGTTGATGAATGGTATGATGGTTATGGACCTCTGTTGTCAAATAAAACAGAGATCATTGACTAAGAAAGGTTTCCTAGGCAATCTTCAAACCACCTAATGATAGGAACATATTTAAATTATAGGAACAACCCAGAATGCTTAAATGTTTTATAGCATTCCTAAATGTTTTATATAGGGAAATAAATAGAACTTTGGCTGCAGAAGCAAATCATCATTTATAAATGCCCTGTTTCTTAATTTTCAAGGAAAGATGTTATTTTTTAAGAATGCTCAGAATGCTCTGTTTCGTAAGGGGTAGCTTCTACATTGGCAGTTTACACAACCAAGTGAGCCTGCCTAGACTGAAAACGTATATATGTATAAAATAATGTCGAAATGAAACATAGATTAAATGAAACAAAGATGAAATGGAACACAGATGAAATGGAACAAAAATCCCTGGTATATGTACATATATATATATATACATAAATTATATATACGTGTATAGCGGCCCAGAAATGAAATAGAGATGAAATGGACCTCGTCATCGCTGCAATCAAGGGCGGACCTAGGGCTGGGCATAGGTGGTTGCAGCCCAGCCCAAAATTTAAAAATCTGTAGAAATTTTTTTTCCCATCCCAGCCTAGGCCCGCTCCAAATAAGAGCCAATAGTTTTTTTGTTTCTTTTTCAGATAGGAAACCCAATAGCAACCTAATACTTATCCCAAAAAAATAAATAGGCAGCCCTATAGGTTTGTATTTGTTTAAAGAACAAATCTCCCACAACAATCCTCACATCTTCCAATAGATAGGCAACGACCCTCTCCGTCGTCTCCAGCAGCCTGCAGTAGCTCCACTTCCCTAATATTTTTGGTAAGTGTAATTAACCAATTATTTTATTTCGTTGGTTGAGAATGGATTTGATTAACAATGGTTTTGAAATTTTGTCTTTATGCAACAAATATTATATTGCTCTTTGTTTTTTTATGATGCTGCCTTGTTCAGTGTTCTATATTGCTCTTAGTTTTTAAACTTTGAAAAAGTTTTTTTAGACATATATAAAAATAATGAAAGCTTAAATAAAAATTATTAAGGATATATATAAAAACCTTAATATTTCAAATTATTGCGAATGTACTTTGGTCTAATATTAAATAGGGCTAAATTTTTTTAAAATTTTTTTTTAGGTTATAAATAATGAAACCTCCACACTCAAAAAAGACAAAACCCTTTTCTCATTTTATCAATCAAAACAGATGTCTAGTAGTACAACATCCAATGTTGTTGAAATCTCATTTTCTGATGTGCAACCGCCTTCCATGCCTTAAGCAAATAAACGAAGCAAATTTGATTCAACTGTTACTTAATGGGATCCTAGTTTATGCTTGTAAATTTGTGAATATTTGATTAATCAACAGAATGAGGTTAGACGAGCTTATGTGAACTTGGGGGCTTATCAACCTAAACTTGAGTATCCTAGGTCCTCATTTGGAAAGCAGAATTGTTGATTTTAACATATTTGGTTTAAACAATTTTCTTGGCTAGAGTATTCTTCTTCAAAGGATAAAGCTTATTGTTTTTCATGCTTTTTGAAAATTGATCTAGATTCTGTAGCAGATGAATTCAAATCTTTAAAGATTCATCGAGCACAACTTAGTTAGATTGTTTCTAATCAATAGATTTAGATATTAATCTATATTATATTATTAAATTCTCTTTTTTTCTTATGTGGTTATACTTAAAACATATTGTGTAATTTTACCTTAATATTAGCCCACCCCATCGACGAATCCTGGGTCCGCCCTTGGCTGCAATGTCGACTTGCCACCGTCACGTCGCTGCTGGACTCGCGTCCCTTCGCCATCCTCTGTCTATCACTGTCGCCTCCCTCCACCATCTCTCACAGTTCGTTTCTCTCTCCGTCTTCGCAAATCCTGCAGATCGTCTCTCCGGTCTCCGATCGTCTTGCGGTCTTCGCTGATCGTCTCTCTCTCTCTCTCTCTTTGTCCAGCTCTGTATATCGCAATGGTTAGGGCTAAACACAGAGACAAAGATGAAAGTGAAATAAACAAGCAGGAAAATCAAATTTTGGGGAAAAAAGAACTAAACAAAACGACGTCATTTTGACCAAAACGATGTCGTTTTGGCGAGGGCGGTAGGGAGGGCCGCAGGAAAGTGCAGCTGAGGATCCTTACTCACCAAACATGACATTGTGAAAGCAAATATCTGTTTATAATTTAGAAATTTAGGAGTAATGCCCCTGGATTTTTTAGGGATGTTGCATTTTTTAATGGAGATAACCTAATTCCAAATCTGTTTGTAATTAGGAGTAACGGCCAAGGGAATGGAGAGTATTTTTATAATATAATTTAAATTATTAAAATGGTGTGTATCTTATTTGGAGATCATCATTTTAAATTATTTTTTTAGTTAAAAAATTTGTTTATCCTAATTATATGTAATTAGTGATTTGATATTCAATTAAATTAATTAACTAATAATTAAATTTGATGGAAGATATTTTTATAATTTTACACCATAAAATAATCAAAAGAAAATTTTAATGTGCTTAATAATATTATTTTAATAGATACCCCTACATAAAACTATAGGTCTGTCTGGGCAGCATTACTTTCGTTTGTAGACAGACAGAGTAACAGAATATCAGTGGTCCAAACGAGTTGCAAAAAAAAGGCATTTTGATTTATTTTTTTTTAGATATAAATTAATTTGATAAAAATAAGTACTAAAATGATGTTTTTGCCCCCAAATAAGATAAAAGCATATTAAAATGAGGTATTTTAATTTTTTCACCAAACTAATTTTTTCATTTAAAAAAAACATATTTTAATAACAAAATCAAACATAGTGACCTAGATTTTGAATTTATAGTGTGAAAAATATTCTCCCACAAATTTTTTAATTCATAATTTAAATGAAAATGTTATGCAAATTAACAAATTTTATAAAATTTTCTTATTTACAAAGGACTAATAGAGATTTATAATATAATTTAGAACTCACAATAATATAGTAAGAAAGTTAAGCTTTACAGTTTGACAAACGATGCCATTATCGATCAAATTGGGATAGATTTTTTTTTAATCTTTATTTCTTACTATACAAATCTAAAATTTTTAAATTTAATATGTGAATAAAAGGGACACAGTTCATGCAACCACAACGATAATTTAAAAATGGTAAATTACATTTTGCTCCTTTTATAATTGGTTATATTTTTTATTTTGGTATTTGAATTTTTTTCTCCATTTTGACAGTTTATGTTTTATTTTTTTTAATTTATTCATAAAATTAATTTCTGTTTAAAATTAGGTAAAAAAATATCACTTTAGCTGTCACATGACAAAATATATTTTATTATATTAGGGTTTGGATTTGTATGAGTTATATATAATAAAATATTTATATGTCACATGGCTATCAATGTATTATTTTCTGTTTAATTTTTTTAATATAAATCAACTTTTAGAGTAAATTGAGAAAATCTTAAAACATAAAAGGACAAAGTGAGAAGAAAAAAAAACTATAAAAACTAAAATAAGAAAATAACCAAATATAAAGGGAATAAAATATAATTTATCCCACTTTAAAATTATTATAATTGATCACATTTTAAATATATATATATATATATATGCGATTTTTTTATTTTTTTATTTTGGGCACAAGAAAAGAACATCATTTAGTAAAAAATTATATCATTATTACCCCAATACAAACACAACACTAATATATCTGTGAGCACAAAAAATTATATCATTATTACTCCCATCCAAACACAACACTAATCATTTTGTTTGATTTCAGTTTTCAAAATTCATTTTTTAGAAATTTTAGGTAGCATTTGGTAGAGTTTTTTAAATATGGTTTGAGAATAGGAGTTATATAGAGTTTGTGAGTTTTGAAATTATGATTTGAGTGTAAAAAATTTGTTTGGTGAATGAGTTTTGAAAAGAGTTTGAATTGAGTGGAAAATTTTTGATGTGACATATAATATTTGATACAAAAACTTATAACTCATAACCAAACACACAACTCAAAATTCTATTAAAGTTCATAAAAAAATTTTAAAAATTCAAAAAATATTTTTTGTTGAATATATAAAAATTAACGTGCGTCAATTGCAAAAAAAAATAAAATAAAATTTGCACTGTTCCGGCCAGACGACTGGTGGGACGTCCGTTAGTCCAAATTTTCCCACATTCGACAGAGTTTTTAAAAGTAAACGTGAAATTAATTTTTGAAAACTGTAAACAAACATTACGTGAGAACCAATGAAAGTGGAACTAAAGTTCCATAGCCTTACCAAACAGAGCCTTACTTTTTCATTTTTCGAATTTTTTTTATTTTCATTGATTTTTTTAATTTTTAGACACACCTAATATAAATGCACTTAAAAATTATAATATTTGTGAAACAAATCTTTAAAAAAATCACTAAATATCAAAAATATAAAATAAAAAAAAAATTCAATATATTTTTCGTATTTTTGTGTATTTATTAATTTTTAAAAATATTTTTTCATAAATATTTTACTATTTAGATATATCTAAGTAAAATAAATTCGAAAAAGTAAAAAAATTGTTTAAAATTTCAAAAATATTTAATAAAAACAAAACAAATACAAAAAAATAAAATAAAAATTTTTTAAAAATTAAATTCAAAAAACTAGAGCAAAGACACTGGATATATTCTTTGAAAACACAGAGTAATTCCTCCCTCTCTCTCTCTCTCTGTCTCTCTCTCTCTCTCTCTACATAATGAGAAAAGCTCGAACTATTCCAGAAAGCAGGTTAGATACAAAGCCACCTCTATATATCCCTTACCATGGAAGAGCCATCTGTTGATATAAGAGAACACATGTCACTCAATTGATATTCTTCACTTGGCTGTTGCTCTACTTACCCTCTTCCAAGCTATATATTTATTAAAATACTGTTTTTCTGAGTTGGGTACATATATGTATGTCCAATTGCCATGGCTGTTTCAAAATCAATACCTTTGAATGGCCTGGAAGATCATTGTGGAAGTTTGGGTTTATGGAATTGGGTTTGGGGGGAGAGAATCAGAAGAGTTGATTTTCCGGCGAAGGAAAATGGAAGAAGAGAGAGGAAAAGGGTGTTGCTGCGGTGGTGCAGTGGTGGTGGGAAGGTGTGGAATTCGATAGAGAAGGAGAAGGAAGAAGGAAATGGGAAGTTTGTGAAGATGATGAGAGAAGCTCAGCCTTATTTTGGGGTTCATAGAGGCTCTACGTTTGTTGTGGTTTTATCTTCTAATATTGTTGACAGTCCTTACTTGGACTCCATACTTGAGGTTATAATCTCTCTCTCGTAATCTCTATCTCACTTCCTTTCTCTCTCGACATTTTGTTAATTAAAGGATGGTTAGGAATGATTTAAATAAATTTATTTTTTAATTTTTTATTAAAAAAAATATGTAAAAAAAAAAATGTTACGATTTAAAAGAAAAGAAAAAAAAAAGAAAGATAAATAAGTACTAAAAACCAGCCTTAAGTAAAGTTCTTGGTGTATGAGATGTATTCACCCGCCGGCCACCGTCCGTCTGGCATTTTGCCTACGACTTGAGAGGCATTGCTTCATTTTCGCCATTTTTGCCTCAATAAAAAATTTGTACATTTTTATTGAACAAGCTTTTCAATTATTGGTTTTAAAAAATGGGAATGGCTTCTGTCCCGTTCTTAATCGGACTGGACAGTGCTGTTGGGTCCGTGGAGACTCACCACGGGTCCCTTTTGATAATTTGAACCGTCAATGTGTAGAACTCGTCGAGTACCATATATCTATAAAAAATCACGTTGATCGGATATCAATAGTTATATGATCAAAACAGATTTTTGTTAACCGTTAATTTATTCACCGTCCATTTTTTTTATACAAAACTGATTTGATCACATAGCTATCGATTCCGATTAACGTGATTTTTTACAGACGTATAGTACTCGATGAGTTCTACACATTGAACGGTTAGATTATCAAAACGGGACCCGTGGTAGACCCCCACAAATTCAACAACACAATCCAATCCGATTAAGAACTGGACAGAAGCCATTAGTTCATTTGATAAATTTATTTCTAGACAGAAAGTCAGCTTTAATTATTTTAAAAAGTTTTTGAAACATAAATAAGTTATTTATTGATTTATGCGTAATATTACATCTATTTAAATTTTCATTAACAATTTCATTAAAAATATGCATGTCATCATTCGATATTTAAGTATCATTACTTTTTTAATAATCAATCACATTTGGCCACTTATATATTTTAGTAAAATTATTAATATATGAAAGATTCTTCTTGATTTATTGACTTATTCTAATCACATCACCTCTCTATTTTTTTTATATCTTTTCATAATAAATTAAAAAAAATTAATTTATAAATCTTTCTCCAAAACAACCCTTAAAATGCCAAAAGAACAAAAAAAATGTCAAACAACTATTTTTTAGTAGATAAATTTCAATTTATCCTCTTGATGTTGCTTATGTGGGTGAATACTCCACTATCATTTGAAAATAACTACTTATTTCCTTTTAGAGTTTGTGGATTAAATTGTATAGTTAAATTTTTTTGTCAAAATTAGCATCAAGTTTAAAACACATGCCAGACATAGGCTATGATCCCGTGTGGTAGAACCGTGGGAAAGTGATTATAACTTATAACCTAACAGTTTATAGCTTATAACTGTGAACATAAACTGATTTTTGACTTATAAATTAAGCTTCCTCTCCACACCTCAAAGAATAAGTTGACTTTTGACTTACAAAAAGTTATAAGCTGTTTTATTAAGCTGAACCAAACACATCAAAATAACTTAAATTAAGTTAAAAGCTGAAATAAGTTGGAAATAAGCCCTACCAAACAGGTTTGGCATGAAGGTTTGGGTTGAGTTGGGGTTATTTCAGTCACAAAAAGATAAAATAAGTTTATTAACTCAATAAGACAAAATGTCACATTCAAACCATAATTATATCATTTTTTCTCTCACAAAGTCAAAAAAGTCAAAAAACCTATCACAAACGAAACTTTTTAACTCTATGTTAAAATAACCAAAAAAATTAAAAAACCAACCCACGTACTAAACCAAGGCATAATGGGTTATCTGCTCATTTTAAAATCTTAAGTGGTAAATTGTACCCAGAATAAAATATATGTAAATTTTGTTCTAAAAAAATTAACAAAAGTGTATGAAGTTATTTATGTACAAAAGTGTTGTAGGTCTCGTTTGGAAATTAGTCAAAAAGTTATTATAAGTTATCACATTATTTTTTTTATTTTTCTATACATCTTTTCATAAAAAATAAAAAAATATTAAAATAACATATTGTCAAACATGGCATAGTCTATTTTAAAGCATATTTCACTTCATAAACTATAACTGTGGTGATAATATGAGGGTTTTGGAAAAATGGTTAAAAATTATTTTTTTTTTAAAAAAAAAAACTGTAAAAAATGTGACAGATGATATAATTCAAAATGAGTTTAAAATTAAGAAGTGACTTTTAACTCACTTTCCAAAAGAGACTTAAGAAATAAATTAAAATTTGCCATAATGTTTTTGTAAGTTTATTTTCAGGTTTCGTTTGGCTTAACCTTATTTTGATTAAAAAATTAATAAATTTAGGTCCTTTGACATTTTTTTTACAAATTAAAAATCAACTTTAATAATATTAAAAAATAAACAAATTAATTTATTTAGACAAAATTGTCATTAACAAAGTTTTTTTTTTTTTTTTTTTTGGAACAAAATCATTAACAAAGTTCAAAATCTCAAATTAGCCATCATTTCCTCACTTATCTCTCCTCTCTCCAACGGTGTTGCCCCCACTTGCCACCTTCACCTGATCGTTATACTTTAAAATCTTACCCAATAATTTCTCCATCTTTCTCACCTGGGGAAACATATCATCGTCTTTCCCAACAATTTCGATAAAATTCTTAGGGTAGGACTTCTATTCCGTCTGGGATCGGATTAAATCGTATTGTTGGGCTTGTGAAAGTCCATTATGGGTCTCGTTTTGATAATCTGAACCGATCAATGTGTAGAACTTGTCGCGTACTATATTCCTGTAAAAAATCACGTTGATCGGATATCGATAGCTATATGATCAAATCAGTTTCGTATTAAAAAAATTAGACGGTGAACAAATTAACGGTTGACAAAAACCTGTTTTGATCACGTAGCTATCAATATTCAATAACGTGATTTTTTTCAAGCATATAGTACTTGACGAGTTCTACACATTCAACGGTTCAGATTATCAAAACGGGATCCGTAGTAGACCCCCACAGACTCAACAGCACAGTCCTAAACTAGACAGAAGCCCTACCCAATTCTTAAATCAAATCCAAGGAAACCACCAAACCAATCTTGTTTGAGATGCTTTAAAAAAATTAAAAAGTCACTATCCTATTCAAGTTATCATCTTATTTAAGTCACATCACTTCTCTATCACATCACGTCAAACCTAACTCATACCCAACTCATATTTCACAAAAATTAAAAAGTACACTTATTTAGATTATCTCAAACAAATCCTTATATCACCAATGATTGATTAAATAAATCTTAAAAATCTTCGAATATTGCCAATGATTGATTAATTAAATTTCGACAACAAAATCATCTTTTCCAATGGTTGATTAAATAAAACGTGTGAAAGATCGGCTACCCATTGTGATCATAGGAAAACTAGTATTATATTTTTTATTATTAAAATAATATCATGATAATATTTTTATAATTAATTATTATTTTGATAAGCATTTCGCTTTAAAATGATTACATAAATTTTGATTGATAAAAAATAATAGATTTTATATTTAAAAAGCATATTAACAAATTAAAAAGTGTAAATTTCATTATTTTTATGAATCAAAAAAGTAAATTTCATTAATTTTCACCACTCATCAAGTGTTAATGGTGTGTGAATAAAATCGAGTTCAAAGCATACACTCTTTAGGAATGGCTCTACTTTATACATTTTTATACTTTATATTTTGTAGGTTTTATCCCAAGTTTATAATGTCAGGTTAAATTATTTATCTTATAAGCTTAACAGTTAAGCTAAGTTAGGCAAAAAAATTAATTTCATCAAGATATCGCCAAACATATAAATAAATGATAATTTATTTTTAAATATAAATAATAACCATAAATTTTAAATTTAAACTATAAATTTTATAAAAAAAAATTATTTATTTATTTATTACAAAATTTATAAAATGAACGGTTTTATATGATGATCAAGGGACTCCAACCAAACTATATGAAAGAATATCCCGACACACTCTACGCTGACGCTGTGCTTGGTCATTGATTTCCCAACTCGGATTCGGCCATTGTCTCTTTTCAACACCACGAGAGTGGCTACCATTCAAGGCAACGGCGGTGTTCACCTCCACCTCCTCCGCCGTCTATTTCAAACAATTCCACGCCATGAACCGCCACCGCCACCGCCTCCGCCTCCGCCTCCGCCACCAGCAGATTCCAAACTCTCTTTAGCTCTCAAACTTAGGGCTTTCTTCTCCAATCCATAACTTCCATGGCCGCTTCGCCTTTAAGCCCTTTCCTTTCTCTCCGGAACCTCCACCGACCCCCCTCTCCACCTCCGAACACCGTTTCCTGGCCTCGAAATGGTTTCGGATCGATGAATTCCTTCTCTTCCGTGGTTAATTGGGGGAAGAAAATGTCTGTGACTGTGAGGTGTGATGATTTCAGCGAAACTGAAACTGATAATGCCAGTTTCGATGCCAGTAACTCTGTAAAAGACGAACAGTTCGTTAGGTTTTTTCGCGAGGCTTGGCCCTACTTTCGAGCTCACCGGGGAGGAACCTTTGTTGTCATTATTTCCGCTGAAATTATTGATAGCCCTTACTTGAATCCCATTTTGATGGCACGTTTCTAATCTTCTACTACTACTACTACTACCTCTGTTTTCCCATATCTCTATATTTGTATGCATAATATATGTATATGTAGAATGTATATGTGATGAATAGTTTATTTTGCTTGTAATTGTTGCTTGAGTTGAATTTGTCTTAATTAATTCAATTGTTTAAAAGTTACTATAAATTTATTTTTTTATTTTTATTTTTTTGTCTTCCTTTCTTGGAATTTTATCAATTTTTGTGATGGACATGGATTGTGTGTTCCTTTCAATTTCTCCAAGTTAAGAGACTCTAAACAAACTGTATTATGTGTTAGGCAAAGAGAATATATATTATGTAGAACAGGGATATTCTCGCTTTCTTTGCATGCTTGAACACATCAATAAGGGTTTAAATTAATATTCTGCTTTTGTTTCTTTCTTGGAATTTTATCAATTTTTATGTTTGGACGGTGTGTTCCTTAACTTCCTTTGAATCTCTCCAAGTTATATTTAATGCATGTAATTATGTATACACATAATTTGAGGATGTAAAGAATTTGTTTTCTTTTATACTTCTCTCAATTGGAAGAAGTATATTTACACACACAATGAAGGCTTACAGATATTAGTGTGAATAAATCTCTGTACACAGGATATCTCTCTCCTTCATGGTTTGGGGATCAAATTTGTTCTTGTTTCGGGGACTCATGTACAAATTGACAAGCTTTTGGCTAAGAGAGGTGAGTGAAACCTGGTTGTTTTGCCTTGGGTTTTTTTCTTCCTGTCTTCCTATTCTAGTCTAATATGTGTTTGTGTATATATATCTATATATTCTTATTCCTGAAAGCTAAGACTTTGAATCCCATTTAATATAAATAATGAAAAAATACTGAGGGTAAAGAAAACAGGAGTATTGTGCATAGGGTAAATATAGAAATTTCTAATGCCTTTCACCTCATCATGTGGAATCTTCTCCTGGATAAACTTTATAATATTATTAAACTCTTCCTGCATATGAGGTAACCATCTCACATATTGTAACTGCAACCAGAATAGTATAAAAGATCAGGTGTGTGCACACTTCTAGTTTTAAAGGTCACAACTTACCTGCAAACTCTGTGGGGTAGCGTGAAACTAGGTGTGTTCTTCTTGCAGGAAGTGAGCCCAAGTATGTAGGTCAATACAGAATTACTGATCTGGATTCCCTCCAGGCAGCAATGGACGCGGCGGGTAGAATTCGTATTATGATAGAGGCAAAGCTGTCTCCTGGACCCTCTTTATGCAATATCCGACGACATGGTGACAATAGTCGTTGGCATGATGTTGGTGTCACTGTCGCTAGCGGTAACTTCCTTGCAGCTAAAGTAAGAATACTACTTATGCATGATCATTTTTTGTTATTTTCTATTAACTTTTGGATTTCTTTTCCTTGTTTGGATATGATTTGTAGTGTTGGTAATTCATTAGCTTAATTAGTGGAGTGCTTGTTCTGTAATGTAATATTTCATTAATGGAAGAGAGTTTGACTTGTATCTCTACCTTTTTTGGCAGAAAAGAGGAGTTGTGGAAGGAATTGATTATGGAGCAACAGGTGAAGTAAAGAAAATAGATGTTGCTCGCATTCGTGAGAGGCTTGATAAGGATTATATAGTGATCTTAAGCAATCTTGGCTATTCCAGCTCTGGGGAAGTTTTAAATTGCAAGTATGCTACATAGCTTTTGATAGGTACCTTTTGTTACAGCTTGGCCTGATGTTGATTGCTTACCTGTAACCTTACCCAGATCTAACATGCGAGATTTTGATAGTATTATATCTACCTCTCTAGGTATAGGTACTCTAGCATTCTTTCTGTTCTATTTGAGAGATTTTTCATGTCCAAAAATAGTTATCTCTTCATCCGGGTACCTATCGGTCACTCTTGTTGTTGAGCTTTTTCACAGAATAGCCTAGTACTTGAAGCAGGTACTTCACATGAAAGTTTCTTGCATGGGCTTCCTATTTTGTTCTTAGTACTGTTGTAGGACAGCTCTAGGAAACTTGGGCTAAGGCTCTCTATAATTAAAATTGTGCTGGTTTTGGTAATAGAGAACTTTTAAGGTTAAGGTACTTTTAAGGAGTCTAAAGTTTCTAAGTTTTTTGTAGACAAAAAGGTTGTGAGATTTGGATAGCTTTTCAAAAGGGTAGGTTGCTGGATTTTCAAAATTTTGGTTACTAGAAGTTCTTGATAGCAACTATTTATGGTACTTCATGTTAAATTAAAGTCCCAAAGCTTGGAGAAGGGGTTAGGATTGGCTGGGAATCACTATTTTAGGGTTTGGGGCTGAAAGAACAGCTTTTAAGGAGCTGTGAACAGTACCCCTCTATGACTAGTAAGATTACATAATTATTTATAAGCTGTTGGAATCTCCTAATTCTACTAAGATTATGATTAGCAATTGGGAAATAAATTTGGATTAGTTAGAACATTCTAGACTTAATAAAGACTCCATATAAGACCTACTAATTTAACCCATAACACAACCATGAGGTGACCCTTGCAACCAAAGTTCAAAAAATTAAAAAATTGTGTTGGCTGGTTTACTATTACAATCATTTTGGACACTATAAAAACTTGAACATTACACATTCTTCAAAAAAGTAACATAGGATGGGACTTCTCCCCATGCGACTGCTTGGCTTAAGGTCTCTTTTACATTTTTTGTGTAATTACCTGATATAGTTATATATTTTATCACAAAAATTGTTTGAGAAATATGTGAGCACTTGACACCTATGTCTAATGCTTTTTACTTTATAAATCTCAGCACATATGAAGTTGCTACAGCTTGTGCCTTAGCACTTGGCGCAGAGAAGCTTATTTGCATTATAGATGGGCCAATCCTGGATGAGTGTGGACGCCTTATTCGTTTTTTAACTCTTCAAGATGCAGACATGTTAATTCGTGAACGAGCTAAGCAAAGTGAAATAGCAGCTAATTATGTAAAAGCTGTTAGTGAAAAAGATCTCACATGCCTTGTCCACAGTAAGTCCAATGGAAGTGTTCCCTGTCTGCTGAATGGGAAGGCCGTTAGTGATAAGTATGCTGCAACATTTCAGAACGGTGTTGGATTTGACAATGGCAATGGACTATCTGGTGAACAGGGTTTTGCTATTGGAGGTCAAGAGAGGCTGAGTCGGTTAAATGGCTACCTTTCTGAATTAGCTGCTGCAGCTTTTGTTTGCAGAGTAAGTCTGTAACTTCATAAAAATAAAAAATATAAAGAAGAAGAAGAAGAAGAAAGAAAGAAAGAAAAAGCCTAGTTTCTCAAATCACGAACTTTTGCTAATTCAACTAAAGAAATATGCACTTTTAATGATATTATCAGCGTACAAAACTGCTATCTGATCTCTTCTTGAGAGTTATGTGGGAGTAATTTAATAATCCTTTTTTTTTTTCACTTTCAAACTGCTTTATGTTTGATATTTATAAAATGAAGTTGTATTAAAAAATAAAAATAAATAAATAAAACATTATTGTTTATCAAATGTTTATATATGGATTTTACATACCATTTTTATAATTTTATTTCTAGCAATTTGCAAGACTAAATTAGCAGTGTGTTGATAGAATATTAGATACATCGGTTAGCTATTGGGTGATAACTCTTAATTTCCAGTCAGAGCAGAAGTCTTTTGCTATGCTTTCAAAATTTTACTTAGTGGCATGGCATGATATGTCTTGCTATGAGCTTTCTGGGGTCGAGGTTGGTGCCTCGCCTTGGCCGCCCGCCGGCCCTCTCATCTTCCAACTAATACAACTCCTCCTCTCTCTTTTTCTCTCGGTGTGCAGGGGAGGGAGAACAACCCCACAACACACAAGCACCCTTTACCCATATTCCGTGGGTCAGACCCGCGTTTCCATCACACTACACTTGATCAGCTTCAACAGGTGGCTATTACCACACTGTCATCTTCGGTCTGCCATGTGACCCAAACCTCAAGACCACCATGGAAACCGGTCATCAACTCCGGCTAGACACCCAGAACGCGTCCCATGCACCTAGTCAACTCGAGCCAATCTGCAACGGCGTATAGAGTTGGACTGCCTCTGATGCAGACTACAGTAATGGTGACAGAGGTGGAGAGAGGAAGGTGGTGGACTGGCAGAGAGCTTCGACGGTGGAGGTAGTGAGGTCTTCTTCGATCGCGGCAATAGAACTTCAAGAGGAAAACATCAGGAGACTTGGGGGGCTGCAATTCACCCACTTCTTATCTCTTCCTCGGCTCTCTCGCTCTCCTCTCACTCTCGGTGGTAACAGACATCTGCTCGTTCAAACGCCGCTTCAAACAACTACACTCTTCTTCATCACCACCGCCCATCTCTCCCATCAAAATGTCAACGCAAATCATCGAACACATCGTCCTATTCAAGGTCAAACCCGACACTGACCCATCAAAGATCAACTCCATGATCACCGGACTCAACTCTCTCATCTCCCTCCATCAAGTCCTCCACCTGACCGCCGGTCCACTCCTCCGCACCCGATCCTCTCCCTTCCCCTTCACTCACTTGCTTCACAGCCGATACAACTCCAAGGACGACCTCACCGCCTATTCCGTTTCAACCATTTTGGTGGTGCTGATGCTTCTCCTGGTCACTGAGATGGGTTCGGGTCCCAATGGGATGGTTGCAGAGGCGAGGACATGCGAGTCACACACACTGCTCCACTTCAAGCACTTTCTTTTATTTTAATATATATTTATATATATATATATATTTTTTATAATATTTTACTCAAAGCACCCACGTTACTCCACTGCCATATCTCTTTTTAAAGAATAAAAACACCCACACCCACACCATTGACACATGCATGCCAGACCGCCACCCACAGCTTTCAATCAATCACGTTTAAAAAAAAAAAAAAAAAAAAAAAATGGCCCACCCCACCCAAGTGGTCTCACTTTTTTATTTTTTATTATTAGTATTCTTCTATCCAATAGTCCATACACTTATGTTTTCCGCTGGCACTGTCCACTTTTGAACCTATTCCCACTTCTTTCTTTCTTTTTTAATCAATTTTTACCTTTCACCACAAAAAAAAAAAAAAAAAAAAAAAAAAAAAAACAAACAAACAAACAAACAAACAAACAAACAAAACACAAAAAAAAAAAAAAAAAAAAAACACAACAAACTTGTCATTTTTTTTTCATGCCGGGCTCAACCCCGATCCCAATTTTACATCACAACCGCACAAAAAAAAAAAAAAAAAAAACAAAACAAAACCCAAACAACCACATCCACAGGCGGGATTTTTCTTCTCTACTCTGCGGCCGGTCTCTTCTTTTTGCCTCCGTCTTAGGCGGCCCTTGACGGTGTTGCCTCCGTGTCACCCACTCCACTGGGCATGATCACTACTCCCTGCTCCTCCACTGCAGCATATGGAGGACCTCCAAATCGGAACATCACGGTGGCCTTCCGCTTCAGCTCCTTGTTTTCTGCCCTTAGCACGCTTATCTCTACTCGCGCATCCTTATACATGCGTTGGAGCAGAGCCAGTTGGGCGTTTAATTGCTGCACCTCATTTGTCCTACTCTGCAGCCGGTGCGACAAGTTTGTGACCGCCGTCATGGACTCCACACATGCCTTCAAAGTATACTGATTCGCCTCCACATCCGTTTGCACTGCCATTTTTTGCTCCACCGACTGCATCGGAAAGTTCAACGGAGCAAACCCAGTGGTGTTTGGTTGAGGTTCACGGGACACCGCACCCGTTATCTCTCTTGTTGACTCGTTGAGATCGGGAAAAAGAGTCAGCAGACCACGGGACGACGAAGCCATCTCTCGCAACAGAGTGTTACAGACTCTCTCTCTCAGCACAACAGTGTTACCGCCTCTCTCTCTCAGCACAACGAAGAGTTTTACAGAGGATTTCGCAGGTTTTTTGCTTCTGCCTCGGCCTCAGGCTCTGTCTTGGTTAAATAGCCGAGGCAGCCACGCGCATCGCGCGCCTCTTGATGCCAGACAAACGGGCACGCCAGCCAAGGCCCTCACGTGCCTCGCCATCATATCTGGCACGCCTTTTGATGCATCGGGCACGCCTTTTGATGGCACGCCTTTTGACAGATTGGGCACACCTTTTGAGGGCACGACTTTTGAGGGCTCGATATCTACATCCATGTATATTTTTTGGGCAGCCTATATACACACTCATACAGTGTCTTCTACACCGGTCAGCTTTATCAATCCCTTTGTTTCAACCTCAAATAGGTTTCTATCTTCACACCTATTTGAGTTTGAGGGGGGGTTATACACAGTATCATGTATAAGTCACTCATGGCGCACTCCCTAAGTCGCCCCCTTGGTATTCCACCACAATTCTGCTACAACGGTCCGACATGACCCCATAAACTGTCTTCTAAATCGGTCCGACATGACCCCGTAAACTGTCCTGCTACAACGGTCCGACATGACCCCGTAAACTGTCTTCTACAACGGTCCGACATGACCCCGTAAAATGTCTTCTACATCGGTCCGACATGACCCCATAAACTGTCTTCTACATCGGTCCGACATGACCCCGTAAACTGTCCTGCTACAACGGTCCGACATGACCCCGTAAACTGTCTTCTACAACGGTCCGACATGACCCCGTAAACTGTCTTCTACATCGGTCCGACATGACCCCATAAACTGTCTTCTACATCGGTCTGACACGACCACACAGTGTCTGCTACAACGGTCCGACATGACCCCGTAAACTGTCTGCTACAATGGTCCGACACGACCATACCGTGTCTTCTACAACGGTCTGACACGACCATACCGTGTCTCCTATCCTGTTTTATTTTATTTATCAGTTTATTTTTCTGTTTTGTTACTCTCTCCAAACTCAAGTTGGCTAGTACCTATCCTCCTTGAGTTTGAGGGGGGCTGTTAATGTATATGTAAATTTACCATCACCTACCACACACTTACCATCACCTACCACACACTCACCTACTACACTCACCTACCACCACCTACTCCCTACACCTACATCTATATAAGGAATCAATACAACAATCTTGTATATACACATCAATACATATCAATCAATACAATTTATTTTTCTCCTTCTCTCTCTATCAATTTATCTTACAGTTATCATATTGTGTTATATATGGAGTGGTGAAAGGATGAGATTCAGAAGGCAGTTGTAGACTTTCTCAAGCGGTCTCTTGTGTTAACCTGTATATAGTAAATGATTATTGTTGTAGAAATGATGGCTCGTAAGTGCTGGAATATTTTTCATGAGGGGTAATTTGGTATTAACATGCATGGTTTCCTTTTTCTCTTAGTCAGTTCATTTCCATTTTTTCAAGTCATGACTACAGATTGCAGTCATTCATCTTAAGTGCTCTATTTTTTCAGAAAATTCTTGTTAAATTGTCAAGTCATAGTAAATTTCTTCTAGTGAAGTTAATTTGAATGCCTATGGTGCCTAAGGATTATGTTTCACTACCATAATTTTCAGTTTCCTTTTCCTTTCTTTTTTTCTTCAGGGAGGCGTTCAGCGAGTTCATTTGTTAGATGGCACTATCGGTGGAGTTTTACTAATGGAACTATTTCAAAGAGATGGAGTTGGGACTATGGTGGCTAGGTATGCACTCTTTAACAGGAAACAATTTTCACAAAATCAATTTTCAAGTTATATAACTTGTAACACATGCTCAGTTCCCATTTGGTGATAAAATTGGAGATGCTAATAATTTTGAATAGGGCATTCCATTTGAACTTGCTGAGCTAACTAATGTTTTTTCATTCTCTTATTGTTTGTTACTTGTATATATTCATTTCTATTCTCTCTTTCTTTTCCATTCCTTTTTTCACTAACCAAGGGAACATTTGTCATCATTATTTTTTAAAATTTATAAATATCTTATAGGGTAAGTAGGTTGTAGTTAGATGCCAGTATGGGAAAACCTTCTAATCTCTTTAACAAAATTGGTCCTTTCTTCACCAAATCACACTAGGCGATTTGTTTGTCGCATCATATTTTAATTTTTATATCCAGTTCTAAGTGAGTCAGAATTAAGGTCTACAGGCTGTTATTTTGAATAACGAATATATTTTTAAGGAAGAAAAGAGTAATACCCCTTAGCTATGTTGCCAGCATCAACTTTTTCACGGACTTGTGCTTTAATTGTCCATTTCACTTCTCAGTGATCTGTATGAAGGAACAAGGATGGCTAGGGTGACAGACGTTCGAAGGATAAAACAAATTATACAGCCTCTAGAAGAATCTGGCGCATTGGTCAGAAGGACCGAAGAAGAGGTTTGTTTTCATGCTCTTCTTATGTTTGATGAATTAAATTTTGTTAAATCACAAGGGATCCTAGTGGTTGGAATTATGTTTTTGGAACTGGAACTCAGAACCTATTGTCTTTTTTCTTGTTTTAGCTACTTAAAGCACTGGATTCATTCATTGTTGTGGAGAGAGAGGGTCATATCATTGCGTGTGCTGCTCTTTTTCCTTTCTTTAAAGAAAAGTGTGGAGAAGTTGCTGCTATTGCTGTTTCTCCTGAATGCCGTGGGCAAGGACAAGGAGACAAATTACTTGGTATGATTTGAATATTCTTACATTTACAGTATTTAAGCTGCATTTTATTCATCTATGTCTAATGTTTCTAAAAGTCTGTGAATTTCTTGGACCGTATCACCTTTGTCAACTTTTCTGAATAATCTATTCGCAAGTGAATTTTCCAGATTACATAGAGAAGAAGGCATCTTCCCTTGGATTTGAAATGCTTTTCCTGCTTACAACACGCACTGCAGATTGGTATGCTTTTTGTCTCCCTCCATGTATTAATATGCATGTGCAGTTGTCTGTGTTTTTAAAGTAATATAATGTCTTAGGTTATGATCTTAAGAATTTGTACTTTCTTCTATTGCAGATTCATCGTTGTCAAATTAATATTGTTATCACCAGCACCTTAAAGCAAAGGATTATGACCAAATTGTCAAACCATTTTCTTGCATATTTGTAGTTTGTGTGTTTGGCTGTAGGTATTCCAAGCCGGGTTAAGCAACAAACTAGGATGGTTCTGCCTTGGGCAGCTAAAAATAACCTCGTGTCTGGAACCAAATCCCTTTGGAAATTGGATTTGAATAAAGGGAAAGGAAAGGATCTCTTAGAAATCCTTTATTTTAGTATTTGGAGCTAATCAGAATTTAGAGGAAATAATTTCCCTTAATTTGGCTGGTTTTGATGAAGAATTGGAAAGAAAAATAGCATTTGTAGCCCATTATGTCCCTAATGCATTCAGAGAGTGGGAAACTTATAAAAGGGGAGAGTAATAGAGGAAATTAATTAGTGTATTGTATTTTGTTTTAAGTAATTTCAATTCCGTGGAAATCTAATTATTTTTCAAGGAATTTCAAATGCGTTTAATTCCTTTCCAAATTACTGATCCCATCTTAAATTCCCTTCATTCCAAGCATTAAAAATCCCATTTGAAATATTATTTCCATGAAATCCCCTCACTCCAAGCACACAAGCTACACCATTTTGGACTTACTTTACACAAATGCTACTGTCCTAAAGCCCTATTGTTACGCACTTTGGTGAACTGATAGAGCAATGAAACTACCTCAGCACAGCCCTTTTGCACTTCTTGTCCACAACTTTGGTGAATGTGTAAATCACAAATATTGTAGATGACCTTTTTGAGCTTGTTCACAGCTTTGGTGAATGTGCGGTCACCAAAGTTGTGGACAAGGCAATGTATGTAGCACTGTTGTTGGTAGAGGGTAGTCTTATTATTTGTTTTAAAGTCAATCACCAACTATACTTCTGGAAAATCCGGTATTTGTTCTTTGCTTTCTTGTTGCCCGCTATGAATGAATTAGTACTATAACTTTTCGCCGTTTATTATTGTTTGTATAATTTCAAAGAATCTCTCTTATTATTATTATTATTATTATTATAACTTCATCTTTGCAATGGTGCAATTTATGTATTTCAGTACTTTATATTTACTGATGGATTTGTACATTTAAATGCAACAGAATAGATAATTGAATGTGCTATTTCTATGTGGAATCCAACATTATCTGCAGTGATGAACTATGTTTTGGTGACTTGCTCTGGTTTAATCATCAACACTATCTGTTTGATAGGTTTGTGAGACGTGGTTTTTCGGAATGTTCTATCAAGTCAATACCAGAGGAGAGGAGGAGAAAGATTAATTTGTCCCGTGGCTCCAAGTATTATATGAAGAAGGTTCAACCCGACATGAGTGGAATTAGTATTGATCGATTGTTCACTTGAGGATACAACAATTGATGGTTTCTAACATCCACATAATATAGCTTCGGAGGAAGTTTTGGAGCATTTCGTTTAAATTTATTTCTTAGTTTGTAACATGATTATAACCTTGACTTTATTAAAAGTTGGATTAATAATTTTGTGAGGGAAACAAAAAGCAATATGCATATTAAAATAATAAGATTATTACTTTTTGTTCCTGATCTTATAATGGTTGATATATATTGCTAACTAATCATCAACTAACTGTGTCATTAATTTTGAATTACAGACTACAGGTCTCTGAATTTTGATTTCCATAGAATTAACTGAGATAGATTGTTTAGTTGAAAATGAGGATAACAAATCACTATTTTTATTTATTTATTGTTGGGTAAAATTTATTTTACTCTCTTGTGATTTAAGGCCAGAGTATTACAGACACTCTATAGTTTAAATATAATGAGAAAGTCATTAACCAAGTGTGCAATTATTAATACGGTTAACTATAGATCTAAAATAATTGTAATAGCCTCAAACTCTATACATTTTTTATTGTTCTCTTTGTCATATACATAATTTATAATATTTAACATTAATTCATTTAAATTACAATAAATTATAAATTCTTAATTATTTATTGTAATTCTTAAATTTTTATTTTAGTTTTAATTTAATTATATTTTAGATCACAATTAATCTCAAATATTTAACTATTTATTTTAATTCCTAAACTTTTTAATCTAATTTTAGTTTATTTTAGATCACAATTTATTCTAAATTTTTAATTATTTTTTTTGTAATTCCTAACATGCTAATTTAATTTTAATTATATTATATTAAAATCAATTCTTAATTACATTATATTTCAGATCAATTATTAATTATATAATCATTGTTCGGTTAATTGTGTGTGATAAGGATGAAGCCTCCCTTCTTTAACTTAGATCGGCTATGAAGATTTCGCGCCGTAAAAAATCAATATATTATGTGAATAAAAAATAATTATATTATACTTAATTTTATATTTTTATTTTTATTTTTTTAAAAAAAATCTTTCTAAATTTTCTAACCAAACACGGGGTTAGGATTCTAAGGAGAGAGACAAGGGCAATCCCGTCATTGTACCCTGAATTGCATAAACGACTTCGTATACAGTATTCACTGATACCCACGACGACGTTTTGTTGTCCTAAGGTAATGTAAATCATTTTTTTTTTGTTTACCAGTAGGTTCTTCTTCTATATGGTTCGACCGAGCTTCTTCTCTTCAAAATTTTATTGGAGTCAAATTGCAAGCCTTTTCCCATTCAATTCTCGATTGTTTTTGGGTAGAAACTGAATCTGAATCTGAATTGAGAGAGAGAGAGAGAGAGAGAGAGAGAGAGAGAGGTATTTGAGTAAAAGTAGTAGCAGTAGTAGTGGTAGTAGTAGTAATAGTTGGGAGAGCGAACAAGAATGGTGTTCGGTCAAGTGGTAATTGGTCCGCCGGGCTCTGGTAAGACCACTTACTGCAACGGCATGTCTCAATTCCTCCAACTTCTCGGAAGGTTTGTGTCTCTATTTCTAGATTTTACTTTCTCTCTTTACACATATATGCATGTACACATGGATTGATAGTTGTAGAGCAGAAGCTAGGGTTTTGGTTCTCTGGTATCATCATTGGCAACATGCGACAGATTAAATTCATTATCTTACCTTCCTAGGACCTATGATTCTTGATATTTGACAGTTCGTTTCGATTGAGAAGGGTTTGGTAAGACAAGAAAAGTAAAAGGAAGAAAAATAACTCTCATTGCTTGTTTGGATGATTGTGGACTTACAAATAGTGAGAAAGGGAGACCAATGGTGGGAAAAATAAACCTCTTTTAAAACTCATATTTTTATTCACTAAAAAATTGATGAGTTTCGCTAAAAAAATGGGAGTTGGTATATATGAAGTTTTATAATTTCTAAATTGTTCATCTAAATAGAAAGCCAAAAAATAAAAAATAAAAAAATCTTCTTTTAATTCTTGTTCATCCAAAAGATAAATTTTCAGTTTTCACCTAGGTGAGCTTTTTTTTTTTTTTTGGGGGGGGGGGGGGGGGGTTGGGGGGGTCGCCTAATTTTTACAGATTGGATCACTAGCTAATGACATACATGCACAGTTCTACTCTTTTAACTTATGATATATTACTGTGTGGTAATTACAATTCTAAATTCTAATAATTGTTTTGCAGGAAAGTAGCTGTAATCAACTTGGATCCTGCAAATGATTCATTGCCGTATCCTCCCCATCTATAGATTTATAGTTTTTATTTGTTTATTTATTTTTTTGACTTTGCATGCAAGTCTGTTTTGGAATGCTTTCCTTGACCTATAAATTATAGGTATGAATGCACCATTAACATTGAGGATCTTATTAAACTCAGTGATGTTATGAATGAGCATTCCCTTGGTCCTAATGGAGGTCAGTACTTCTGCTTAAGCATTTTTACGATGAAACTGAATAGCATCCTGATTTAAGTACAAAAAGGCGTATTATAGGTAAACCTAAGCAGGGTGATAAAGCATACGTTGCATACATAGTTGTACTGCCAAGAGAATACCACAATCACTATCATACAGTTTAATGATCATATGTGTTGCCTTTTATTCTCCGAGAAATCTCTAATGTTTGAAAATACTAGTGACTTAAATTCGAACAAAGAATTTCCAGCTAGATGTCCTTACAGCTAATTTTTCTCTACCATGTTCAACTAGGTCTTGTGTATTGTATGGATTACTTAGAGAAAAACGTTGACTGGTTGGAGTCCAAATTAAAGCCTCTTCTCAAAGGTTAGTATTCAAGGCCTACATTGGCATTGACTTGTAACTTTTTGTTTTTTGGAAGTGATTATCAACCATCGTGGACTTCTGGTTCTTGTCATGCTTTCATATTTATCAGCTCCAGAATAAATATTGAATCGTTTTATTATCATTTGCATCTTTCTGTAGGGTGCTGCTCATTATGGTGATGAGCTGTACTTTGTATCAAATAAGATTTCTGTTGTTTCAATCTGATGAATCTGTAAGTTTTGTGATCATCAAGATTAATTGTTTAGTAGATACTAAATGTGGCAGTATTGTTCCATGCAGATCATTATCTTCTCTTTGACTTCCCTGGCCAAGTAGAATTATTTTTCCTCCATTCAAATGCCAAGAAGGTCATCGACACACTCATAAAGAATTTGGATCTCAGGGTATGTGATGCTTCTTCATTTTAACATTCCCAGTTACTCTAACCTAATACCTTGGCCCCATTTTTATTGGAATTCAAATGGGCTTCATTTTATGCAGCTGACGGCTGTGCATTTAGTAGATGCACACCTTTGCAGTGATCCAGGAAAGTATGTGAGTGCATTGATTCTCTCTCTATCAACAATGTTACATCTGGAACTTCCCCACATCAATGTTTTGTCTAAAATTGATCTCATTGAGAGCTATGGAAAACTAGGTACAAATGAGCTTCTATTAAATCATATCTGAAATAGATACAACTCAATTCATTATCCTTTTCTGTTTGATATGCAACGGTTGAACTGAGGTTTTCCTCCCCAACTTGATCTCTCAAATAAAACATTTCTCTGTTGATATTTCACTTATCAAATGAGCCTTATGTTTTGCAGCTTTTAATCTCGAATTCTACACGGATGTTGAAGATTTATCTTACTTACAATATCACCTTGATCAAGACCCTCGCTCTGCTAAATACAGGTGGAATCTTTTGTGCAATATTTTATCATGATTGAGGGCAGAAATCACACTTGAATGAAGAGCTGTATTTACTTCTGTGTTTCCAGGAAACTGACGAAGGAGCTGTGTGAAGTAATAGAAAACTATGGTCTTGTCAACTTTACTACATTGGATATTCAGGCAAGCGGGTACCCTTTTTGTTCTTTATAGGTTTACGTGTTTGTGTTATTAGCATACATTACTAGCTATCTGGCTCCTTTTCAGGACAAAGAGAGTGTGGGGAATCTTGTAAAGCTCATAGACAAGACAAATGGATATATATTTGCTGGCATAGAAGGGAGTGTAGTTGAGTTCAGCAAAATTGCTGCCGCTCCAATTGATTGGGATTATTATAGATATCCTTCTTTGCATTTAAATTTCTTTGCTATGCCTGGTTATCTGTTTAATCCAGTTGACATTAAAATATCTTTCACACATTGTAGATTTCTATGACCAACATATTGATTCCTTTTGGATAACCAGGTATCTGGTGAGCATCATAGTTGATATATTTTTGGGATCCATTAAAGTGGTGTAAATGCATGGAGGTGGCACTAAGCACTGACTGGATCTTAATTGGATGATGCTAAGAAACTACATTCCAAAAGATCTTAAATGATTATATCTAGCTGAATTATTATAGTAAGTTTAGTTATTTGAAGTGCCCCTGCGATTGGAACCTGCTTCAGAGGGGAAAGCACAACACATATAATTCCAATAATTTTCTATAATATCCCATCCTTCACATTTATTAATTCTACTGCCACACATTTTAGAGGTTGGTATGTCAAGTTTACATCCGTTCCTGCAGTTACGATATGGCATCACTGCACATTTTCTTTTATACAAATGAGTATTAATTGTGGGTTTGGTAATGAGTAAATTTATGGTAGTCTAATTATTTTTTCACTTGCATAGGTAAATATCTAGACCATGTCAATGTTAGACTATGGATTTCTCCTAGTGCCTTATGTTTACACATTTGTTGTAACTTATAAATGCCTACTCTGCTTGTGATGTTCTGATTGTATATCTTGATATGCTTTCTCTTACCAATCAAAGGACTTTAATTCCGATTGATAATTTAGTTAATTAAGGTTATTTTCAAGACAGTAATGCTTCTAATTTTGTTTAGAATTGCAATATAGAGTAGTTTTGCTTTAACAAAGCAGTTCCACAACAGCAGCAATACAAGAGAAGTACATGAAGGATGATGAAATTGATTTTGACAACTGATATTGGGAAGGCAGTGTTTACATCGGAGGGTGAGATTTCACCAAATTTTATTGCACCATAAAAATTGAAGTGTCTTCTCTTATTTCTTTTCTGCTTTCTTTCACATATGGCAGTAATTTTCTACCGAAAGTGGTCTCTCGATATTTATAGTTTGCTCATGTTGGTTTTAGAATGTCAGGTTGGTGACTCGTGGTCATCATCAGGTGTACATGAAGGTGAAGATCTGAACTTTGATCTGTAGGCTTCTGGAGATGGACTGCTAAAAGTGGGAACTTTGTCTTGATGATTATCTTTTAGAATGCCTATCAGTTTAAACTAGTCAATTAATTGTCTTTTGTAATACAACAGGAATGTAACATACTAGAATTGCGGCCATTTTTTTTCTAAAATCATTCCGATTCCCATTGTGTTTTAGCGTTGGCTTTGCATATTTACTCTGCAGTTGGATGTATTTCAGGTTTCAATATAGGGCAAGATTAGCTGTGTAGCTGTGTTATGCAGCCCAATAGCAAAATGATGACATCGAGTTAATATTTAAGCATGGTTTAGCTGTTTGAAGTTGTAAGCTCCCATCGAGAGGAGACGACAGAATTGTCAAATTTCATTTGTGGCTACAATGAAAGATCGTTTACTACTAATATGAAGTAACTTGGTTCAAGTCGAGGGCAAGAAGAGGACTATACCAAGATATGGAGAATTAGGGTTTGCATATACTTATGTTTGAACAAAGTAATGTAATCCACCTTAGGCGCCCAATTTTGTTTTATTTTATTTTTTTCATAGTAAAAGTAACTTAATTAATTGTGAGTCTACCACCACAACACGACTAGACAAGCATCGAAATTTCATTATGATTTTGACATGAAAACATAAAACTGAAGGAATCACTTTAAATATTTGAACTAGTTCTCTGGCATTACAGTACATGATTGCACAAAAAGGAACATGTAAAAGCATATCTTTTTCAAGCCCGCATATACAATGAGTTAAAAAGTGTTTCAATTCTACTTTTGAGGCTGCAAATTAGAGATGGTACTCATAACCTTCCTCACCACCAGATTCACTTGCATGTTAGCGCGCGCGCGCACATTCAAAACAGGAAAACTCTGATAAATGCTATCCGATAGACAAATGACTTGATATACAATACACAGCAACTCGGAGAGATGAAGGCAACACTAAGATGACAATTAGCAACCAAGTCAAACAAATCTCACCAACCACAAGCAAAAAAGATCTGCTGTACTGAAATTTTGGCAAAGAGTACAGATCCAAAATACAAGGTAGGAGCCTTCTTTCCCCCTCAGCTCTTTGATTTGGAATGCTTGACAAGCCAATCAATCACTGAGTCGATATTGGTTGAGTTTTTACATGAGATCATCAAGCAGCATACCTCTCTATCAGTGATGGATTTGAGCCCCCTACACAAGATAATTATCATTTTTAATTCCAAATTGAAACAAATTGAAAACCAAAAACTAAAGAATGACACGAGGGTAGTGACACCGTCAACGCTTACATCTGTTCAGTCAAAGCCTCCTTAGACAGAGCTCCCGGCTTGTCAATCTTATTGCCTAACACCAGCAAAGGAATACCGCTCAGCGATGGTTTGCTCAGCAAATCATGGAGTTCACTTCTTGAGATGTTGATGTTGTCATGATCAGCAGCATCAACAACATAACTGCAGATGAGTAAGTTCAAAGAACTAGCTAAATAAGAACGAAAAATAATGAAATTTCTGTCAAAGGAGAGTTAAGCTTCGCTAGTTGCACAAGGAGATTCATCTCAAAAATTAATTCAACTAGACAAAATATATTAGGTTAATTTTTTAGGCCTACTACAAAAGGTACTTCTTTTTTTTTTTAATCTTAGCAAAGAACTTAGTCAAAGAACAACTCTGAATCATTATTGTGAAGCTCATCGCCTAGAAAGAGAGATAGAAGATGGAAAATGAAGATAAAGAAAATAGATGGTTAGGTCTTTATATGAGTTAAAATGTCTTATTTTCCCTAGTTAAAATCTTGCATGGTGTGCAAGATTTTAATTTTCCGTCAAGATTGCTAACGGATTTATATGGAAGGAACATATTAAAACTAGCTTCAAACTACAAACTTTTTTGTTCAAATTAGAACTATAAGGAACAAAGACAAAGTCAACTCAATCTACAGGAACCACTGGTGTGTTACCCCCATTTGAATTATGTCCACCACACAATAATTTATACTTCACAAAAGAACACCCTATGAAAGTGATGGACCACCAGAAGGGCAACTCACAGGCACAAGATCTCTCTGTTTTTCTCAATTTTCTAACATGGGACTCTCCCCCTCTTGCTCTCTCTCGATCATTCTCTAAGAGCCAGCTGAGACTTATCTCCACTCGACTGCAGCTAATTAAAAAGAGTTTCATTATGCAGAACTAGAATACTTGAACTGTTGAATATGTTTTTTGATTTTTACAAACTTCAACAATGTAATTTCACTTAAAATAAAGTCAGCCGAGCAAAAATCCTAATTTTAAACCCTATTATTAAGATCACGTTTTGAATTTAACCTTCTACTCCATGTTTATATGATAGGATATTAGAAAGTTGAAGATTAAACCTACAAAGCACAGACACTTCTAAGAAAGTGAACTTTTAACATTCTAAAAAACAGTTACAAATGGACACAAGTCTTATTCCAAATGATTGACACACGGTATTACAAAATATAATTAAGAGGGGCATCCCCACCCACACAAGATTTGATGAACCTGAAGTTTACAGCCAAAAACAACATGCCTAAAAAAAAATGCAAAATGAAAATTGAATTAAAAATAAGAACAATCAATTTACCAAATGTTTTATAAGCCACACTATGAATGCAAATACGCATAAAAGTTACTAATAATTTCATAAAATTACTAGGTCCAACAAAAAAAATCATCAAAGTGATTTCTCAAGAACAAAAGCCGAAAATTAGCTTGACAGCATGAGGCAAGTTCAATAGCTAATGCATATGAAATATAGCGATCCCGGTTGTCTCTTTACTGTTCTGTTGTATTCCGAACTCGGTTCCGTGGAATTGGTAGTTGTATCTATCTTGTTGCCGTCCTTTAATTCCATTTGTTTGAGTTTTAGGATGTGTTGGGCAAGTTTCGAACAGGTGGGTTGAACCTTGATCTAAAATCTTGTTGCCAGATTTTTGGTCGCTCCGCTCGAGCGGGCCTTGTTGCGCTCGAGCGGAGATTGCACACTCCCAGTATTTCGTGTCCCTGCAAAACTTCTGCAGGCGTGATTTTTACGCTCGAGCGGGTTTCTTTACGCTCGAGCGGTCGCGCTCGAGCGGGTAGTACTTTTTTGTGTAAGTTCTGGGAGGGGGAAATCTACGCTAGAGCGGACTGGTTTTCGCGCTCGAGCGGATGTACTTTATTCTTGTGTCTTGGCGCTCGAGCGGGCCTTCTTGTGCTCGAGCATTCCTAGTTTTTTTGTTCTTGATGCTCGAGCGTTGTGTTCTCCGCTCGAGCGGAAATGTCGTATATCAGTTGGCAGCTGGGCATTTTAAAATCACTTTTTACATTCTCTCTCTCTCTCTTACTTTCTAAAAAGATATTTTGAGAGCTCCTCTCTCTAAAAACTCCCTTCTCTCTAGGGTTTGATCTAGTTAGAGTGTCTCACTATCCTCCGGCCTTTGTAAAAAGTGTATGGATCGTCGAGGGCTCCATTTTGATCCGTGAATCTTTGATTTTGGAGCATTTTGGTTTTCTTCAACTTCCCCGTTTGAGCTCTAATTTCGAGGTAGGGATATCCTACTCCTTCTCATGAGTTTTGTCTTTGAATTTTAGTATTTTGATGAGTTGGGGGTTGTTGGGTAATTTGAAAAAGTTTGGGCCTTTGTGTAATTTTACAAAAGTTGGGATTTTGTTTATATAAACTTATATGCATGTTTGGCATAGAGAAATGAGATCAATATTGGTTTATTGGTGAAAATGGAACCTTAGGGTTGTGATGTTAATTATGGGAAATGCTCTAATTACATTGATAAATTAATTGGTATAATTAATTTGAAGAAAAGAAGAATTAAATTGAGAATGTTAGAATTGGATGTGTATGGGATTAAAGGGTGTAGTTTGATTCGTTCATCGCTCACCTAGTTGAAATGTTGATTATATATCCATTTGGTGCATTTATTTTCAGTATAGAAATAACTGTTTTGGGCTATCGGTGGAGGATAGTCTTGATTGTTGTAAACACTGCATGATTAGGCAAACTAAAACTAATCGATTGAGTATGCTATTGAATATAGCAACTGGAATAATACATTAATTCTACGTATTGATTGATTGTATATGATCTATGTTTATATACATGTGTTGTGTGGGAGGAGATAGGGGATGTACTCCACGGTTTAGGGGAAGATAGGGGATGGACTTCTAAACCGAATTTTGTGTGACATTGATACAGCACTACAATGTGTATCAAGTGTTGATTATGGAAGTGTTTGAATTGATTTGATATAGCACTAAAATGTATATCGTTATCAATTGTAAAGAATAGAAGTGATTCTATGATTGTTGATACAACACCGAAATGTGTATCTTTCGCAAAGTGTGGGAATGGTTTATGTGTTATTGATACAGCATTAAAATGTGTATCCCTCATGAATTTTGAAAGTGTTTTAAAGATGAGTCTAAATCTCATTAAGTTATTTGGCTAGGTGTTGAGCCTTGTTTTCAAACTCAAAGTTGGAAAAGACATGGGAAATGAAATGTAACATGGACTTAATGTCATGAAATCGAAATGTGATTTATGTGGATGCATCTGTGTTGACCATCGATCAACTGCTAATCTTTTAGTCATTGTTCATGGCTGGTTTAGTGTATTTCTACTGGGCTGTGGCTCACCCTTTATGGGATATCATTTTCAGGTACAGGTAGCATGCCACCTCCAAGGACATAGCTTGGGAGGCTAGAGGCAGACAGATTGCTTTGTTATTTGCTTTCTTTTGATGTATTACATGTAAATTCAAGCCAAGGGCTTAATATGTATTGAGTTAGTACTCTTCTTTTTGTAACCAAGTGTTAACTTGGAAAGCTGTAAGCCTGTAGGGCAATTGCTTTTGTTGTTAACATGTAATACTTTTGTAAGAACTACTCAGATTAATAGAAAGATCGGTTGGTTTCTTTGTATCAATGCATGTCTAAAGAAATGGATTTTGTGTTTTTTTTTTTTAGGGCGTTACAACTTGGTATCAGAGCGTACCGGGTTCGAATACTTTGAGTACGTGGGAAGTGATTAGTATCACAATGGGTTTGCCTCGCTTGTTAGAGACTTATGTGTGACATTATGTGTTTATTTGATAACATGTTTATGTGACTACTTGGGTATGGGATTTAGTTTCTAGGATGTTGATTGGATCCTTGGGTTTCTGTGAGTCTTGTTGGAAAAGCACTTGATCAATGCTGTTTCTAACCGGAACTCTAGTAACGCCTCGGGACTATCATTATCCGGAAATGAAATTCGGAAGTGCTTATGTGTTTATGTGCTTACGTGGAGTGAATTACAGTTGTCCATGTATTAAGACGCGAGTGTTTAGTTTTGGCACATTTATGAATGTGCTAACGTTCTTCGTTACCTTTATTAGGATGTCAAGACGAGGACGTGGCAGACGTGGTAGGCAGGAGATGCCTTTACCGGATGATATTCCAGCACAGCAGGAGAGGGTTGGCCAGGCCAATGTGGCCGAGCCAGCAGGTCAGGAGGCTATGGGCGCTTCAGCCCGAGGGATAGCCGATGCTTTGAGGGAGTCTGTGGGTATTTTCCGAGCTGAGAATCCGGTTCAGGCTCCAGTTCAGGCCCAGGTTGTTGAGGCAGAGCCTTCCTTCTTGAAAAGGGAGTTCTTCCGGTCTAACCCGGACGAGTTTATTAGGGATCCGAAGGAGCCACTGAAGGCTGACGAGTGGTTAGAACAAATGAGTAAGACGTTCGAGATGCTTGGCATCGAGGACGGAGCGTTGAAAGTGATCTTGGCATCCTTCCAGCTTAAAGGGGGTGCGGGTCAGTGGTGGAAATACATGAGGGGCCGTATTGCTGGCACGTGGGAGGCTTTTGTGGAGGCTTTTCAGGAGAAGTATTTATCTCCAGCAGTCAGGGAGAAGCTGAGAGACCAGTTCTATCAGCTTTTTCAGTTGAGTTCTTCAGTAGCTGAGTATGAGGCTGCTTTCACTAGCTTGTCCAGGTTCGCACCTGAACTTGTGGCGTCCGAGGAACACCGCTGTATCGAGTTCGAGAAGAGGTTGAGGCGCGGCCTCAAGATGAGGGTTGGAGGTTCGATGATCCGAGATTATGGGCGCTTGGTTGATGCTGCAGCCTATATGGAGATCATGATGCAGGAAGAGGAGGGACAGAGAGGCTCCAAGAGGAGCCAAGATGGTCAGGGTGATGGCAGGAGACAGAGGGGTGCTAACCCTCAGCAGTCTCAGGGTGGTGTTGCTAGGTCGACCTTTCCAGTGCCGAGTGCAAGCTCGGGGAGAGGTAATCAGGGGGAGTTCACCTGTTACAAGTGTGGTCAGTTGGGCCACAAGGCTTCAGTTTGCCCACAGAGGGGAGGAGGTCAGAGAGCTGCTTCATCTTCAGCTAGACCGCAGAGCCAGAGTCAGGGCAGGGGCAGCCCTTGTCTTGTTATCAGTGTGGTCAGCCTGGGCACCTGAAGAGGTTTTGCCCACAGTTGAGTGCCACTTCGAGCGCATCTGGTTCTAGGCAGACGCAGGGTTTTCAGCCAGCTCAGTCTGTGCAGGCCTCGAGGGCCAATCCGGGAGCTTCGTCGTCCCAGTCAGTGCAACAGTCGTTTGCTCCGAGGGGTGAGCAGTTGGATCAGGGGCCTACAGGGCACGTGTATGCTGTTACCGCACAGGACCTAGTACCGGCTCCATCAGTAGTGAGAGGTACCTTTCTGTTTTGCAACTCGGTTGCTAGTGTATTGATTGATACGGGTGCATCTCATTCTTTTGTATCTGCTGCATTTGCATCTGTTTTGGAATTAGAGTTGGCACAGTTAGCATCTCCTATATGTGTAGTATCGCCTGTTGGTGGTGAGTTGATCTTGAAACAAGGTGTTAGGGGTTGTGATATAGAGGTCGCCGACCATAGGCTTCCTTTTCCTTTTGTTGTCATGCCCATGAAGGGTTTTGATGTTATTTTGGGTATGGACTGGCTATCTTCATACCGGGCTGTTATTGATTGCAACCGCCAGAGGGTCACAGTTTGTACCTTGAGCGGGGAGTGTTTCCATTTCTTGGGGGATCGGGTTGGTAGTGTGTTGCCACCGATGTATGATCCGCGAGGGCGGAATGAGCTTGGTGGTCTACTTGTTAGCTTTATGAGTGGTGAGTGTGATGAGACCCAGATTGTATTGCCGAGGGTGGTTTGTGAGTATTCGGATGTTTTTCCCGAGGATCTCGTTAGTTTACCACCTCACCAAGAGATAGAGTTCTCTATTGATTTAGTGCCCGGCACAGCGCCGATTTCTATAGCATCTTATCGTTTTGCCCCAGCCGAGTTGAGTGAGTTGAAGATTCAGCTCCAGGAATTGCTAGATAAGGGTTTTGTTCGCCCTAGTGTTTCGCCGTGGGGAGCACCGGCCTTCTTTGCTAAAAAGAAAGATGGTGCCTTGAGACTGTGTATAGACTACCGGAAGTTGAATCGCCCTAGGTTCAAAAATAAGTACCCTATGCGCCATATAGATGATCTGTTTGACCAGTTGAAGGGTTCCTGTTGTTTCTCTAAGATAGACTTGAGATCGGGTTATCACCAGTTGAGGGTCAGGGAAGAGGATATTCCGAAGACGGCATTCCGTACGCAGTATGGCCATTATAAGTTTCTGGTGATGCCATTCGGGCTTACCAATGCACCGGCAGTCTTTATGGACTTGATGAACCAGATCTTCTCGGAATTCTTGGATCGATTTGTAGTCCTTTTCGTGAACGACATTCTTATCTATTCGCCTTCTGAGGAGGAGCACGAGGAACACTTGAGAGTGGTGCTTGAGTTGCTTAGAGCCCATAGGCTTTATGCCAAGTTTGGGAAGTGTGAGTTCTGGCTAGGAGAGGTCAAATTCTTAGGCCATGTGGTATCCAGGGAAGGGGTGTCTGTTGATACATCCAAGGTAGAGGCAGTGCAAGATTGGACACAACTTAAGAGTGTGTTTGAGATCCGCAGTTTTCTGGGATTAGCTGGGTATTACCCTCGGTTTGTGAAAGATTTCTCCAGGCTAGCTTCGCCGTTGACTAGATTGACGCAAAAAAGAGTCAAGTTTGTGTGGAGTGAGACTTGCGAAAAGTCGTTCCAAGAGTTGAAAGTTAGATTGACCACTGCTCCGGTCTTGATTATTCCGGAGAGAGGGTTGGGTTATGCAGTTTATTGTGATGCCTCACGAGAGGGTTTGGGTTGTGTGTTGATGCAAGAGGGGAAAGTGGTAGCTTATGGCTCACGTCAGTTGAAAATACACGAGAAGAATTACCCTACACACGACCTAGAGTTAGCAGCAGTGATCTTTGCCTTGAAGATTTGGAAGCACTACCTTTGTGGTGAGAGGTTCGAGGTGTTCTCAGACTACAAGAGTTTGAAGTATCTGTTTACACAGAGATACTTGAATTTGAGGCAGAGGAGATGGATGGAGTTCATTGAGGACTATGATTTTGAGTTGCACTATCACCCGAGAAAGGCCAATGTTGTGGCCGATGCCCTTAGTAGGAAATCCATTAGTGATGTAGCTTGTATATCCATCCGGGATTGGGAGATGTTGGGTGCACTTGGCGAGTTTGATTTGCTTTTGGGCGAATCTGTTGAGGTTGCGGCCTTGTTTTCTGTTGTTGCGCAACCTACACTTGTGACACGAGTGTTAGAGGCACAGAGAGTTGACCTTGAGGTAGAGTCCCTCCGAGAGAAGATCTCCAGTGGGAAAGTTGAGAAGGGTTTGACGGTGTATCCCGACCAGAGTGTGAGATACAGAGACCGTTTGTTTGTGCCGGAGTCTTGCCGAGAGGAAGTACTCTGAGAGTTCAATCATTCACGCCTTGCGGTGCATCCAGGAGGCACTAAGATGAATCGGGATTTGGGTCACCAGTTTTGGTGGCGGGGTATGAAGAGAGATGTGGCTGTTTTCGTATCGAAGTGCCTTACTTGCCAGCAAGTGAAGGCCGAGCATCAGAGGCCAGCTGTTTTGTTGCAACCCTTGCCTATTGCCGAGTGGAAATGGGAGCATGTCACTATGGACTTCGTTGTAGGTCTTCCGAAGACTCAGCGGGGTAGTGATGCCATTTGGGTGGTTGTAGACCGGTTGACTAAGTCAGCGCACTTCATTCCTATGCGCGTGAGAGATTCGGTAGATTATCTCGTCGACTTGTATATTCGGGACATAGTGAGATTGTACGGGGTCCCAGTGACGATCGTCTCAGATAGATATCCTCATTTTACTGCTAGGTTGTGGCAGAGTTTGCAGAGTGCCTTGGGCACTAAGTTGACCGTTAGTACGGCTTATCATCCTCAGACTAACGGGCAGTCCGAGCGTATTATTCAGATCCTTGAGGATATGCTTCGAGGTTGTGTCCTTGACTTTAGTGGGACGTGGGAGAGGCACTTGCCCTTGGTGGAGTTTGCCTACAACAACAGTTTTCAGTCTAGCATCGGTATGGCACTGTTTGAGGCCTTGTATGGCCGACCGTGTAGGTCTCCAGTGTGTTGGGCCGAGGTGGGTGATACACCTTTGCTGGGTCCGGAGTTGGTTAGGGTGACGACGGAGAAAGTTGAGCTTATCCGTAGGAGGCTTGTTACAACCCAGAGTCGCCAAAAGAGTTATGCCGACCGTAGGAGGAGGCCTTTGGCGTTTGAGGTAGGTGATCATGTCTTCTTGAAAATATCACCTAGACGAAGTTTGATGAGGTTTGGAAAGAGTGGGAAGTTATCCCCTTGGTTTATCGGTCCCTTTGAGATCCTTGAGAGGATTGGGGAGGTCGCTTATCATTTAGCTTTACCACCGCAGTTGTCCGGAGTGCATAACGTGTTTCATGTGAGTATGCTTCAGAAGTATGAGCCGGATCCGTCCCATGTGTTAGATTGGACCGACTTGGAGGTAGATGAGGATGTCTCGTATGAGGAGAGACCAGTTCGGGTCTTGGATATGCGGGATCAAGTCTTACGAGGCAAGACCATTCCCTTGGTAAAAGTCTTGTGGAAACATCACGGAGTGGAAGAAGCCACTTCGGAACGTGGGTTGGAGGTCCGAGAGAGATATCCGGATCTATTTATGGATGTTTGAGCATGTATTGTATATTTTGTTGTATTGTTGAACCTTAAGAGTATTGAATATATCTTAGGTTGTAAAACATGGTTTATGTTTTGATTTAATGGAAGTATTTTGAAACTTGCCTCAAAATGGAAATTTAATGTAACATTGCATATGTTGGATGTATTGTAGAAATGGAAATATATCATGAATACTGAATATGATATAGAATTGTGGAATGTAGTATTGAAATTTGTGGAATTTCAGGAAATGCATAACTATAATGCATGTTGTGGAAAATGTTGTAAACTGCCTCTTGAAAAGAGATGAGATGACCGGTAATGGGCCGAGTTGTTAAAATTCGCATTGTGATAATGTTGGGAATTGAGAAAATCTTGTTTTTAAAAAACTTATATTTAATTTCGGGGACGAAATTCTTTAAGAGGGGGAGGTTATAGCGATCCCGGTTGTCCCTTTACTGTTCTGTTGTATTCCGGACTCGGTTCCGTGGAGTTGGTAGTTGTATCTATCTTGTTGTCGTCCTTTAATTCCATTTGTTTGAGTTTTAGGATGTGTTGGGCATGTTTCGAACAGGTGGGTTGAACCTTGATCTAAAATCTTGTTGCCAGATTTTTGGTCATTCCGTTCGAGCGGGCCTTGTTGCGCTCAAGCGGAGATTGCACACTCCCAGTATTTCGTGTCCCTGCAAAACTTCTGCAGGTGTGATTTTTACGCTCGAGCGGGTTTCTTTACGCTCGAGCGGTCGCGCTCGAGCAGGTACTCTGGCGCTCGAGCAGGTACTCTGGCGCTCGAGCGGGTAGTACTTTTTGGTGTAAGTTATGGGAGGGAGAAATCTACGCTCGAGCAGACTGGTTTTCGCGCTCGAGCGGATATACTTTATTCTTGTGTCTTGACGCTCGAGCGGGCCTTCTTGCGCTCGAGCGTTCCTAGTTTTTTTGTTCTTGACGCTCGAGCGTTGTGTTCTCCGCTCGAGCAGAAATGTCGTATATCAGTTGGCAGTTGGGCATTTTAAAATCACTTTTTACATTCTCTCTCTCTCTCTTACTTTCTAAAAAGATATTTTGAGAGCTCCTCTCTCTAAAAACTCTCTTCTCTCTAGGGTTTGATCTAGTTAGAGTGTCTCACTATCCTCCGGCCTTTGTAAAAAGTGTGTGGATCGTTGAGGGCTCCATTTTGATCCGTGAATCTTTGATTTTGGAGCATTTTGGTTTTCTTCAACTTCCCCGTTTGAGCTCTAATTTCGAGGTAGGGATATCCTACTCCTTCTCATGAGTTTTGTCTTTGAATTTTAGTATTTTGATGAGTTGGGGGTTGTTGGGTAATTTGAAAAAGTTTGGGCCTTTGTGTAATTTTACAAAAGTTGGGATTTTGTTTATATAAACTTATATACATGTTTGGCATAGAGAAATGAGATCAATATTGGTTTATTGGTGAAAATGGAACCTTAGGGTTGTGATGTTAATTATGGGAAATGCTCTAATTACATTGATAAATTAATTGGTATAATTAATTTGAAGAAAATAAGAATTAAATTGAGAATGTTAGAATTGGATGTGTATGGGATTAAAGGGTGTAGTTTGATTCGTTCATCGCTCACCTAGTTGAAATGTTGATTATATATCCATTTGGTGCATTTATTTTCAGTATAGAAATAACTGCTTTGGGCTATCGGTGGAGGATAGTCTTGATTGTTGTAGACACTGCATGATTAGGCAAACTAAAACTAATCGATTGAGTATGCTATTGAATATAGCAACTGGAATAATACATTAATTCTATGTATTGATTGATTGTATATGATCTATGTTTATATACATGTGTTGTGTGGGAGGAGATAGGGGATGTACTCCACGGTTTAGGGGAAGATAGGGAATGGACCTCTAAACCGGATTTTGTGTGACATTAATACAGCACTACAATATGTATCAAGTGTTGATTATGGAAGTGTTTGAATTGATTTGATATAGCACTAAAATGTATATCGTTATCAATTTTAAGAATAGAAGTGATTCTATGATTGTTGATACAGCACCGAAATGTGTATCTTTCGCAAAGTATGGGAATGGTTTATGTGTTATTGATACAACATTAAAATGTGTATCCCTCATGAATTTTGAAAGTGTTTTAAAGATGAGTCTAAATCTCATTAAGTTATTTGGTTAGGTGTTGAGCCTTGTTTTCAAACTCAAAGTTGGAAAAGACATGGGAAATGAAATGTAACATGGACTTAATGTCATGAAATCGAAATGTGATATATGTGGATGCATCTGTGTTGACCATCAATCAACTGCTAATCTTTTAGTCATTGTTCATGGCTGGTTTAGTGTATTTTTACTGAACTGTGACTCACCCTTTATGGGACATCATTTTCAGGTACAGGTAGCATGCCACCTCCAAGGACATAGCTTGGGAGGCTAGAAGCAGACAGACTGCTTTGTTATTTGCTTTCTTTTGATGTATTACATGTAAATTCAAACCAAGGGCTTAATATGTATTGAGTTAGTACTCTTCTTTTTGTAACCAAGTGTTAACTTGGAAAGCTATAAGCCTGTAGGGCAATTGCTTTTGTTGTTAACATGTAATACTTTTGTAAGAACTACTCAGATTAATAGAAAGATCGGTTGGTTTCTTTGTATCAATGCATGTCTAAAGAGATGGGTTTTATATATTTTTTTTTAGGGCGTTACACGAAAACTGAGAAACTTTCATTCTTGTAAAACTGATACATTAAGCCTCTTATTAAAAAAAAAATCTCATACAATAAAATCAGTTTTGCATTATAAAGTGTACATTACGGACTCAATATCAAAAGAAAATACCCTTACATACCATAACTAAAATGGATCCTTGAAAATGAATAGGACATGCACATGAAATGCCTATTTTAAAATGTTATAATTTTATAAATGCAATCGTGTTGGCAATTTGTAAAGAAATCTACAGTTGTCCCAGAAAATACATTTAAAAATCAATATAAATTCTCTGTCACATGTCAAATCCATTATAAGAGTTTTCATACCGCAGCTACAAGGAAGCATTAAGAGTGAACATAGTGTATTAATTTATATCTGTCAATTTGAAACATTAAATTGTGTTTTATACAACTAAACTTCAAAGGATTTATGTAATGTGTTTATCAGTGTATTTATATGTATGGCTATTTCTTTTCAAATGAGATAGAAAGACAGTGTCATACACAATAGCAGAAACCGCGCGACAGTATCTCTCCCACATACTACGAAATCTGGGTTGACCTCCAAGATCCCACAACTTTATTGTAACATTCCCTTTAGTTACTTTCCTCATATTGAATCCCACCTGAAGAGCAAATGGCATGCAATGTGTTAATATCCATAGAATGACAAAATGAGGCTGACAATTCTCTAACGAAAAAAGAAACAAAGAAAATGTAGGAGATTCTTTTGCCCAAAATAAGAGCTAAGTATGAACCCCTCTAAAGAAGAGAACTCACTGTAGGGATCATGTCTTCACTATATCCACCAGTCTATAAGCAAAAACAAGAAGCCAGTTACCAATGCATCAGAAGTAGGCGCCAAAAGTTGAAGGAAGGGGGAAAAAATAGTCTGATTTACATTTATTAACTTACAGCAATGACATTTACAAGTGAAGTTTTTCCAGCATTCTGAAGCCCTATCAAAGAAAGCTCCATTTCCTGCTTAAAAAAGAGGCTGCAACCATGTAAACAATAACCCAAATGGGACAGTTAGAGCAGTCAGGGAAACAGAAAAAATTTGTGCCAAACAATGATATTGAAACATTCCATGAAAAAATTCTCAACACAAGTTGTTTCACAAGAAAAGTCACCAATATCACCCTGAGGCGAATTCAAACTTACTTATCTGAGGACAGCATGTGCCACTTCTAGAAATTCACTAGTCAACTATGTTTGCATTCCAAATATAACATCTCTTGGAGTTTTAGTGAGAAAGAATTGCAATTTATATGGATTGGAGTTTTACAAATGCATCTCAAACCCAAGTTACCAAGCCACCAGTCTTAGGGAAAGAGTGATACACATCAACTTATTTGTTAATAATGAGGGTAAGCAGATGAGAAACAGAAAGTGTATGACGAAAACTTTGAGAAATGAACACCAAAAACAGCTTACAAGTTACATGTAGGCATACGGCAGATCCATGTCAAAAAGCAGGAAGGCATACCCAATTTATGGTTATAATGAAATGTCCAATGCTCACATGAATTACATCATTCACCCTTCCAAAGTGGTTAAATCCTTACTCCAAACACTTGCTACGCCTCAAATTTACAGGAATCAAGGGTGCAGCTAAATTTTTTTTCCTAATTTTCCAACCTCTCAAATCCTTCATGTAAGAAAGCCCATATTAGTAAAAATATTGGGTTTCCCCTTTTCTTAGTGTTTGCTACTGCTCAACTGAAGTTCAAGAAAATCAAGACATGTTTTACAGAACTTTTAGCACATAAAGTGATTTTCCAAAGGAAAATAGAAAATACCCACATCAAGGAAACACCAAATGATATTTTCAAGACTATTTTTTTGTAATCCAGTCAACAATGCTAAAATGACTGAAAACATCATCTACTGAAACTTTTCACTGTTTTCAGATAAACATGCACTAAAACTTATTTATAAAAACACTCGTGCCCAACAAGCCTAAGGATGAGGTGCGAACATTGTACATGCAAAGTACACAAGCTGTCATTCTTGCTATGAGTGTGGACATTTTAACGAGTTCAACCCAAATGGCATTATTAAAACTTGACATTCTGTTCGGTATCATTCTTGAAAAAAATTATATCTAAAAAAATACATGTTCAAAAGAACTATTTTCTAAAAACATCCTCCTTCTAGGAAAGAGTTTTAAATTGTTTTCTGGGTCAAAATAATAATAAAAATGATTCATACAGTGTCAACAATGAGAAAATATTGTGTTTTCAAACTTGCCATATTTTTTTTTTTCCCCCTAAAAATATGAAAAACGAATAAGACAAGCCCTAATGTTCTACAAACCACATAGGATGGAACCCATCCGTGAAAACTGACCAAGCTCTCATTCTAGCGATGTGGGAGAATTGTTAGGATCGTAACATATCACCATGCTCCACAGTTGATGTCCATGGCAGCCGCACTCAATCGATACTGACCCTAATGGTAGCCCTTTTATCTTCTAATGGCTTCACTTACCAATCAGTATTCCACAACTTGACAAGTATCTTAATCCAACCAGTTGTTGTCAAACACTAACAATTTTATTAAAATAGTGAATTGTGAATCGTAAATGCGCTTTATTTAACACAAAATATATAATTTTATATATGTGCATGCATAAAAAAATACAGTGTCTAAAATAAAATTAATATCAATATAAATAAATTGTATATATGTTTATATACATATAAAATCATGTATATCAATAAAATTAACTAATCTTTTTTTTTCTTTTCTTTTTTTTGAAAATGGCATAGTTTCATAATATTGTGTAAATATAAATGAATCGTAATGAATTGCAATCACTCGCAATGAAAATCATAGTTATTGAATTGTAAAATTCACTCAATTTAAAATTCAACAACACAAATTGAGTTGTTTTAATTGAAACTTGTATCAAATCGTACAAATCCAACCGTGAATTTCAAGATTCTAACGACTATATGATCCAGCCTATTCAACGCCTCCTCCACAACTCGAACCACAAAGCCGCACCCATCTGATCCAATCCCATATTCTACATGGTGGCCAACTCTGACACCAAATGATACAAATCACCTAGATAGAACTCACCTTTGAAAAGCGACTTACAAAAGTAGAGTGCCCAAGATGCACATGGCCAAGCTCAGATTTTAACTATATGTAGGAGAATTGTTAGGACCGTAACAGCGGGATTCTATGATATTCGGTAAATATTGTCACTTCATAGTGAATTGATATCGTAGTAGTTGCTACAAGAGAGACACAACCGAACTAAGACATTATTGTTGCCTGCAGACTGACCTAGGGCTAGCCTAGTTGGGCAAAACACTTGCATGTACACAAAACAATTTTTGAAAAAAGAAAAACCACAACAGATCTCACAACATATGAAGGCCCCTAATAAATCCATTGATCCATTCACAAAACAATCTGTTTCCGAAAAGCAAGACAAACGCAACAATTCACCATAAATTACCTTGTGCAACTTAAAAAACACAAGTTTATTGAAAACAAAGTTTCGTTATAGAATCAAAAATTGATGTTTATGTGAATGAACAGGCATCAAAATCTTTTCAAAATGATTACATACACAACACGGCATCGTCTGTATATATGGAAAATTGGAGGAGTGAGAGAGCTAACCTTCGAAGCCAATTGAGAAAAGCTTCCCAGAGACCCATTGATGGTGAGAGAGAGAGAGAGAGATCTGAGCCTTAGATTGGTCTCTCCGGTGAACTTTTTATTATTTTTTTGGTTGCCTTTTCCGTCGCTATGGATTATTAGTAGTAATTTATACGAATACAAAGGTATGAATGATTACCGGAGAGACAAAATGGACCTCTACAACACAACACACACCACAACGCGAGAGAGGAGAGGACAAAAGAATCCAAGCTGGGACAGTGCTAAATCAGTACGTGGACCAATCAAAGATGAGTTTCCTTGGATGTGATTCTATTCCATACTATTTGTCAATATCCTATTGGAGTTGCAATCAACCCCCCTTATTCTTCAGGGCAACACAAATTTCCACAAAAATAATAATTAATAATTGTTATCATTCATGTAAACACTGACTAATTAATTATCTTATCTTCTATAAATTTTATACGTGTCGAACGAATAAGGAACTAAATAAGTAAATGATGTTAATAATAAGGAGCAGATAAGATAAATTGTAACATTTTATTGATCAGACATATAAATACATGATCTTTCTTACCTATTGAAAATAATTTTGATAAACTACAATTTTGTTTGAGTTTGTTTTTGTTTGTGTATTTTACTAGGTGCTAATCTAGTTGAGATTTGATAGTGTATAATTTTACTTTTGCTCTTGTCTCTTTCTTTATTAATGTATGATTATATATATTTATGTCGATTATCATCAATAATTTTTTTTTTATTGATCAAAATAAAAACCACACAAATGGATTAATAAAATGAAAAATTATTCAAAAAATTTATATACTATGGGTTTATTTTTAAATGACATGGAATAAAGTGTACATGAAATTAAGGCTTTGTTTGGAAATATATTATTTTAATAATTTTTTAACTTTTTATAAAAAGATGTGTAAAAAAAATAAAAATAATTATATGACAATTTATAATAACTTTTTAACTAAAATATTTAATTCCTAAATAAGGCATAACTATAAGGAGCAATAGTAAAAATTACCCCTTTTTATTTCATTAAATTTGAACTCTTTTGTATAAATATGTAAGGATAAATTAAACTTTGCTTCTTTATAAAAGTGTAAAAATAGCCCGTGACTTGAGGTGGGCCAAGTTGGATTAGGCCCGGTTAGGCTCGAGCCAGAGCCTAGCCCGGGACCCTAGGCCATCATTTTGAAGCTTGGGGCAACCCATCAACCTGCTTAAAGTTCGGCCCGCTTGAGGCTCGGTGTCATTTTTGGTGAAAAAAATAGAAAAAAAAAATTTTGTTCAAGCCCTGCCTAAGCTTGAGCCCAGGCCCAGGCCCAGGCCCAGGCCCAAGTCCACCGCTCAGCCCAAAGCCTGAATACCGTTTGTGCCTGGGCCTAATTTTCTAGCCTGTAGGCCGGCTTGACCCAGCCAAAATTTTGGCAGAAGCCCGTGAGGCCCGACATGGGCCAGCCCAGACTGGGCCAAATTTACACCCCTCGGGAGTGTAAAAATGGCCCGAAACTAGTGGACGGGCCGAAGCCTGCTCGCAGCTTAGGGTGGGCCTGGCTTGATTAGACCCGAGCCTAGTCTGGGACCTTGGGCCTAGGCCATCATTTTGAAGCGGGCCAATAGACCCGAGCCTAGTCCGGGACCCTGGGCCTAGGCCATCATTTTGAAGGCGACCTATTGGCCCGCTCAAAGCCCAGTCTAAGGCTCGATCCACCCCAGGCCCAGTATTATTTTTTGTGTAAAAAAAATAGAAAAAAAGATATTCAAACCCTGTCCAAGCTCGAGCCCAAGCCTAGGCCCACCGGACTGCCCAAAGCCCGAATATCCCCTGGGCCTAGGCCTAATTTTCTGACACGTGAGCTAGCCCGATCTGGCCCGAATTTTGGTGAGAGCTTGTAAGACTCGACATAGGTCAGCTTGAGCTCAGGCCGAGCCAAATTTACACCCCTCTCAATTTTTTTACTTTGAACTCTTACGGTGTATTTGATTAGGGTATTTAGAAAGAAAAAAAGAAAAAGTAGATAAAATATGAATAAAATATATTTACATTTTATATAGTTTCACATACTTCTTTTTTTTTAAAAAAAAATTATTTCCAAATCTCTCAATCAAACTTAAGGTTAAATTTTATTTTTTTCATTTTCTCCCTTGAAGTTACAAAATTTTCCCATTACACTGCCGTCCAAATTATTGACGGAATTTGCCACTTAGGTATACCATGTCAGAAGTAAAACCAAGTGTGACTTAAGTTGTTTTTCTCTTTCTAATTTTTTTGTTTTTTTTTTTTAAGTAATTTTATAACTATACAAATAAAGATCTATAATGAAACTCAATACATATTTTTGTAAGAAATACAAAAATAAACAGAACTAGGGAGTGTAAAAATGGCCCGAAATCAGCGGGCGGTCCGAAGCCTACCCACGGCTCGAGGTGGGTCTGGCTTGATTAGACCCAAGCCTAGCCCGGGACCCTGGACCTAGGCCATCATTTTGAAGCCGGCCCATTGGCCCGCTCAAAACCCAGTCCGAGGCCCAGTCCACCTGAGGCCTAGTATTATTTTTTGTGTAAAAAAATAGAAAAAAAAAATACTCTATCTAATCCAAGCCCAAGCTTAAGCCCAAGCCCAAGCCTAAGTCCACCGGACTGCCCAAAGCCCGAATATCTCCTAGGCCTGGGCCTAATTTTCTGACCCGTGGGCTGGCCCGGTCTGGCCTGAATTTTGACGAGACCTCATAAGACCCGACATAGGCCGGCCTGAGCCCGGGCCAGGCCAAATTTACACCCTCTCAAATTTTTTACTTTGAACTCTTACAGTGTATTTAATTGGGGTATTTAGAAATAGATTTAGAAAATAAAAGAGAAAAAGTAAATAAAATGTGAATAAAATATACTTACATTTTATATAATTTAACATTTTTTTTAAAAAAAATTTCTTTCCAAATCTCTCAATCAAACTTAAGGTTAAATTTTATTTTTTTCATTTTCACCCTTAAAGTTACAAAATTTTCCCATTGCACTTCCGTCCAAATTATTGACGAAATTTGCCACTTAGGTATACCATGTCAGAAGTAAAACCGAGTGTGACTTAAGTTTGTTTTTCTCCCCTTCCCCCCTTTTAATTTTTTTTTTTTAAGTAATTTTATAACTAAAAAAATAAGAATCTATAATGATATTTAATACACATCTTTGTAAGAAATATAAAAATAAACAGAACTAAACTATTTTTATAATTAATTTTATAACTAAAAAAATAAGGATCTACAATGAAATTCATTACACATCTTTGTAAGAAGTACAAAAATAAACAGAACTAAACTGCTTTCAGCAAAGGACATAAAACTATGCCTACAAAAGGCATAAAACAACTATCACAATAATGAGGATTCAAAATTTCCTTCTCGCACTTTTCAGGTTATAAAATTTCTCTTTGAATTTGTTGGAAATGGTAGAAAAATTCTGGGTAAAACCAGAATTTTTTCTCAAGTTTGGTCTATTTTTTAGGTGGGCCCTGAGTGTCAGTTTACTCGGGTCAAAGTGGTAACGCATTCTATGCCGCGTTGTGATTCACGTGGTATATTTGGTTGCTCAAAACCATTACCGAGTGAATGGGAAATTGAAGCCAAAATGTGCTCCATGGAAATGGAGTTTTTGTGGAAATTCCTTAAGGTTGTAAATTGGCTTGTCCCACATTGATTTGGTGGGAAGTTTTGAAAGGGTTTATAAGGCTTGGGTGAGATACTTGGGGTGTGCCCCAAGGGGTACCCAAGTGTTTTAAAGGGAGCGGTTATAGGCAAAATGGGCTAGACCCATTGGACCCAAAAATCACCACACACGCGCGCGCGCCGCCGCCGTCCGTCCGGGCTGGCTGGGCTGGGCTTGGGCGCGGGTGCGTGGTGTGTGGTTGGGTTGGGCTTGTTCGGTCCAATACTAAACATTTGGATTTTCTGTACATCCAAACAGGGCCTTCCCGTTTTCAAACAGAAATAAACTAGTTTGGAATTAGTGCACACCCAAACAGGGCCCTTCCCGTTTTTTGCTATATGTTTGTATTATTAACAGATTCAAATCTGTTTGAATTCAAAACCAACAGGTATCATACCTGTTCAATTTAAAACCAAGAGCCACCTTTACATCTATAAATAGGACCACCCTCATTTGATGTTATTCATTCAGAAATTTCGTATTTCACCTCTGCTAATTATATTCTTCATCTTGCTGCATTTTATTTCTGAAAGAAAGAGTGTAAACACTTAGTGTGTTCGTAAGGCAAACAATTTGTAGTGCTGCTATTGTTTGTGGTAAGATCATTTCATCCTGGTGTAGACACCCCATTTTTGACCCTCCTCAAGACTTGGACGTTACCGTTTGAACACTCGGTGATCATCCATGTTTGTGTTCGTTTGGAGTTCCCGGAGGTCTCGGCTACGCGCCCTGCCTCAGGATCTCCGAACTTGACCGTTTTGTGTCTGGTTTTGCACCAAACACTTGTGTTTTGCCTTGGAGGGGCAGGGAATGCCTTGTGAGGCATCCCCACACACCACCGGCAGTGGCTAGAGGTCACCGGCTGGTTTTTGCTTCCATCGGCACTTTTTGTTGCCGGTCGGCACTATTTGTTGCCGGTCGGCACTAAATTTTGTCAAAATGACATTTTTGGGCAGCCGACCACTGTTCATCTACTTTATGTAGATATTTTGTGCCAGCTGTGATAGCTGGCACCAACTCTGCTTCCCTCCATACACGTGTATGGAGGGATTTCCCTCTAAGCAAGCTTGTTCTATAAGCTTTGCAAGAGGGACTTCTATAAGAGGAGGGGTCTTCTCCTTATTCTAGGTTAGAGACTTTGAAGGCAAAACCAGAGCTTACACATATAGATATACCCTATCTCTATATTTCTCTCTCTCTCCTCCCTTATGTGTGTTTCTTGGCCTAAAAGTGTGATTTTACCTTACTTTTGCACCAATACACACACTATTACACCTTGCTCCGAGATTGAGGACTTTGAGGGTTGATTCTTGAGTTTTTGGGCTGTTTTTGATCAAAAGAAGGGGGCTGCCTTGGCTGTTCTTGAAGTGTGCTTCAAGGGTGAGCATTTTACTTTAGTTTCCCCAAACTTGCACTAGTCTTTTACCTATCTTACTTGCTGATTTAGTTTGTGTGCATAACATAAAAAAAGGCTTGTATTTTCATGCTTAAGAACTTTCATTAAGGGTCTTTTATGGTTTGAGTTCAAACTCACCCTCTTAGGTCTTATTTGGCCCTTTTGTTGCCTCTTTGGTGAGGCCTTATTTGCTTAAGTGTTTTGGTCTTCTCACCACTGAAAACCAGTGGATTTTCAGTGGTGAGGAAGGTGGTTTGAAGTCTTGCATAGGGGAGGGACACCCCTCTCCCTTCATTGTCTTGTTTCCTTGCATTTTGGCTTAAAAAGGTAACATGCATGCTTGATCATTTTTGGCCCCATTTCAGAAGTTTTTTGGGTGTTTTGGGTCATATGTGATCTCTGTTTTTGGCCGGATTTGTACCCATTTGCATGCTTAATAAACTTGTTTTGCATTCCTCCATTTGGCCTAGAATTGTATCTTGTGTTTAGGCCATGATTCTTGCATGTGTTGGCTTGGTTCCATGAAGATGTTGGCATTATTTTACCATGTTTAAGGTCTGTTGGCCATTCATTTCAGTCATGCTTGCCTTGTTTGGTGTCATCTCTTTGTGTTTTGGCTTGTAAGCTTTGAGCATATTGACCTCTAGCATGCACAGCTATGACCATCCTCATGATTTGGCATCATTTAGGACCATATTTCAATCCATAAATCATGTTTATATGTGTGGATGTGTGACCTCTTTCATGCTTTGAGGGTGTCCCCTTTTATGCTTAGGAATGAGTTTTGGTGCATACATCTCTTTAGAGCCACCTTAGCTGCCATATTAATGGGTTTTGGAGTCCATTTTTGCATGTTAAATTTCTGTTTTGGCTTGTCCAAGTCATGCCATGAGTGGTCATGTTGGTGGGAGTGAAGTGCCTCATTTTTGTGCCTTAACCTTAGGACCATTGGCTTGCTTGTTGGCATGAGTATTGGTCCACCTTTTAGGCACTTTTGGCCACTGTTTTGGGGTGAATCAAGGCCTGCCCCTTTATGGTATAAGGCTCTCTTGCATGCTTGTCTTATGTCCATTGCATAATTGTCTCATCAAGTGTGGTATTGCGTTGATTCTATTGCTTAAATTGTCCATATTTACATTGCATTTGCATCTTGTATGCCTAACATTGCATGCTTGCCATACTAGTTGCATGACACTTGGTATGCCTTGCATCTTGATATCATGTTGCATTTTGAGCCATGTTTGCATAACATGCATTGCATTGCTTGGTTTGGGGTGTCAAACCTAGTGTGAGGGTAAAGGGGCGTTCATACTATAAGTGATGTAACGTGCCTTAACTCTCGGTCACCGGGGCCTTTGACTTCGACATGATAAGGCCTTGGTCCTCATTTGTGTGTTGCATGTATTTTTTTATCAAATGGCAAGCTCGATCTCTGGGGCTATCATGCACCATTGATGGCTCGAGTATCGAGGGCCATGTTCCCCTAAGTTCAACACATGATGGGAAACATGACCATGCTCACATGTGCCTGAAATCCCATGCCATATGTTGTCTGTTCTCTGTTGCTGTCAAAACTGTCTCCTGCAGGAAGTTTCTGCCGACCGGCAGAATTCAGTGCCGACCGGTCATTGGTGAATGGCCGATAAATCCAGAAGCAGCCGATGGAAATTATGCACTGCCGGTGGGAAGTTCCCCCAGCCGGTGGTACTCTGCAGTATGCAATAAACCTGTCCCAGCACTTTGGAATTTTTCAGAGAGATAGGGCAGTGTAAGTAGAGACAGCCTTGGTATGGTGCGGGTTTTTCGGGCAAGGCGGGTTCGAGCATGCATCATTCGCGCATCTCGAGGCGGAGGCTGTGGCCATCTTTCTCCTTCGTTTTGCATTCTTTCTATTAATTAAGTAGAAATTCTGTAATAATTAATTTATTTGTTATTCGGACTGTAATATTTATTTGTACCCTCCGAGCGAGGGCAAATCTGTAATAAGTGTGTGTGAGTGGGGTGTATGTCTTCCAATCCCACGTCTTTCTTCCCTTTTATTTACCTGCTTATGATGGTAGACTAGGGCATATTTAAAATTAGCATACCTTATGCAATGCATGCGTGCATTCATACATCTGTCCTGCATACACCGGGCTCGGTACATCATGCTAACTGCTTTTGTATTTCAAATTCCAAATTGAATACGTGCATCAATTGGTTGCATTTCACATGCCATGTTTAGGTTAGCCGAGCCTACTCTAATTGCACCTTGCATGTGTTGCATTAGTCAACTTGACATGAACTAGGACATGCATGTTTGCTAACTAGTTTGTTGTTTTGGCACGGAGTACGATGTAAGTATTTTCGCTTTAGCATATTGCATGCGTGTAAATGTTGCCATGATAATGTGCTTACCATATGGCTAAGTGCTTATATGAGATAAACTGTTTGAATGCCCGTGGGTGAAGGTTGGATTGTTTGAGTTGGAAAAACTCGTTGAAATCCGTGTTTTAGCCTACTTGCGAGTAACAAATTCCAAAGCGCTTTTCAAAACAAACGGATATGCAATGCTTGTTTCCAAATTAGGCAATCTAGTCTATACTTGTTTGCTGTGCGCATAACATAGTAATTCTAGGCCAACAAATGGAATAAGAACATATAACGTTTTCAAAAACGGATATCACGGTTAGTAGAGGCCGATCTTCGGATCGGGCGAGAGGGGGTGCTCATAGCTGACCTTCCCCAATCGTACCCTAGCTCCCGAGCCGAGGCAACTCTGGTGATGACGGACATGTGGCCCTCGGCACCGAGTCAGGGTTTCCTAAATTCCCCCATTAAAAATATTTAGGTGGCGACTCAGTATCTGGCAAAGCAGTCCATGTTTGGCACTTCTTTTCAAAAAAATCTGTTTCTCAAAACGATTTGCCGGATTTGGACTCTTTGGTTCAAGATTAAGAACCGTGACACAAATCGAGTCCGAACTGTAGTAGCGGGGTCCCTCGCGGGCGCGTCTATACCTGGGAGATAGACGTCCAAATTCTGAAAGCACCGTGAAGAGGACGAATCTGTCTTAAGGACACAGTGTCAAACACTGGACTTGATCAGAAAATAATTCGAACAAATTAAATCAAGTAAGTTATTTAATTTATTTTCAGTGTTGTTTTTATTTATTAAAATCATATTTAAATTTTGTTTTTGTAACAAAATAAAATCTGTTTTTTTTATTTATTTATTTTTATTTCGAGTTTGATTTTTGTAATCAAACAAATTCTCTCATTTTCTTTATTTCTTTAAATTCTAATTGTTGTTGTGTACACAATAGAATTAAATCTTTTAAATACAGTGAAGATTATCCAACAAAGTTTATCCTTATACCCCTGCATACAACATATGTTGCAGATAGCACTCTCACCATAGGAATGGGTAGGGAACTTTTAATCCCTTGGTGATTTCTGGTGAGCCATGCATAACTTAGTTGTCCCTTTGAACTTAGTTCTTGGGATCTCCAGTCATATAAGTAGGGTTACCATTATGACGACTCTTATGTAATAGGCTTTAATCCCATCCCCTTCGATGAACTATACACTAACTCTTTTGTCAAACCTTTTGTTAACGGATCCGCAATATTCTCTTTAGATTTTATATAATCTATTGAGATTATTCCGTTTGACAACAATTGCCTTACGGTATTATGTCGACGACAAATATGTCGTGACTTACCATTATACATATGATTCTGTGCCCTGCCTATTGCAGATTGACTATCACAATGAATGCAAATAACTGGCACAGGTTTTGGCCACATTGGAATGTCTTCTAAGAAGTGACGAAGCCATTCTGCTTCTTTACCTGCTTTGTCTAAAGCAATGAACTCAGATTCCATTGTGGATCGTGCGATGCAAGTTTGTTTCGTGGACTTCCAAGAAACAGCAGCGCCTCCTAGAGTAAAGACATATCCACTAGTGGATTTTGAATCTTTAGTATCCGATATCCAATTGGCATCACAATAACCTTCGAGTACTGCTGGATATTGAGTAAAGTTCAAACCATGATCACGAGTAAATCTTAGATATCTAAGAACCCGAATGATCGCTTTCCAATGGTCTTCTCCAGGGTTACTAGTGTACCTACTCAATTTACTGATAGTATAAGCTATATCAGTACGAGTACAATTCATTAGGTACATTAGGTTTCCAATGATTTGGGAGTATTTTAACTAAGACACTGCATCACCTTTATTTTTCGATAAATAAAGACTGATGTCTACAGGTGTTCTAGCTAAATTCAAATCATCCTTGATAAATATATCAAGAATTTTCTCAATATAATGAGATTGAGATAATGCATATCCGTCAGATGTTTTAGTAATTTTCATTCCTAATATAACATCTGCGACCCCCATATCTTTCATATCAAATCTTTTGTTAAGTATCTGCTTAGTTGATTTGATCATGTTTTGACTGCTTCCAATGATAAGCATGTCATCCACATAAAGACAAACTATGACATATCCCAACATAGACGCATTTGTCACATTCGTTTATCTTAAACCCATTAGTAAGCATTGCTTGATCAAATTTTTCATGCCATTGCTTAGGTGCTTGTTTTAATCCATAAAGGGATTTTACAAGTCGACAAACTTTCTTTTCTTGCCCTGATACTACAAACCCTTCGGATTGTTCCATATAGATCTCTTCATTTAGATCACCGTTTAAGAAAGTTGTCTTAACATCCATTTGATGTATTTCTAAATTAAACAACGCTGCTATAGAAATAAGCATGCGAATGGATGTTATTCTTGTCACAGGGGAATATGTGTCAAAATAGTCCAGACCTTCCTTTTGTCTGTAACCTTTAACAACAAGTCTTGCTTTATACTTGTCAATTAAACCATCTGCTTTTCATTTTTCTCTTGAATATCCATTTATATCCAAGAGGTTTAGAACCTGGTGGAAGATCCACCAATTCCCAAGTATGATTTTGCATAATGGATTCAATTTCATTATTAACAGCCTCTTTCCACAAAGGTGCTTCAGGACCTGTCATTGCTGCCTTAAAGCTTTGAGGTTCATTTTCTAACAGGTATGTCAGAAAATCTGGACCAAAGGATTTTGAAGTTCTCGCTCTCTTACTTCGTCTTGGTTCATCATCAGTTAAATCCTATTGGTTGAGACTTTTACTAGTCTCTTGTGTTTGATTGTCATTAGTCTCTTGACTTTGTGTACAATCATAAGTTCTTTTCTGTGAACTTAATTCCTGTCCTTTCTTGTAAGGAAAGACATGTTCAAAAAACACAACATTCATTGACTCTATAATAGTGTTCACATCTATATCAGGTATTTCTGATTTATAAGTCAGAAACCGATATGCACTACTATTCTGAGCATAACCAATAAACACACAATCTACTGTTTTGGTTCAATTTTAGTCTTTTTAGGAACAGAAACTTCAACTTTTGCCAAACACCCCCACACTTTTAAGTATTGGTAGGAAGGGGGTTGACCTTTCCACAATTCATAAGGAGTGTTGTTGGTTTGCTTGTGGGGTATTTTATTAAGAACATAATTAGCAGACAATATTGCTTCCTCCCACAAGTTCTGTGGTAAGTCTGAACTTAGTAACATGGCATTCATCATTTCTTTGAGGGTTCTATTCTTCCTTTCAGCAATTCCATTTTGCTGTGGAGAATAAGGGGCTGTAGTTTGGTGAATAATGCCATGTTGTGCACAAAATTCATCTAATGGTGCATCATATTCACCACCCCTATTACTTCTGATATAAATCAATGAATTTTAAAACAAATTCATGAAAAAACCAAAATAATTATAACTACTCAAGTCAGAATTAATGTTTTGACAAAATCATATCCTCATAAAAAATTTTGCCTAAGAATCAAACAATTCAAAACCCATTTGATTGTATACATTCTTGCAACTCAATAACAAATAAATGTCACTATCATAAAAATATTTGTGACAGAAGAAAATTAAATTATCTCAACTAATGCAAGAGATACACCCCCATATTAATAAAATGGTTCATGGTTTAACAAATTCTACTACGCAAGTAAAATAATTATTAATGACATCTCATGTCACATAATTCAATAATCAACATAAAAGATTTCTTAAATTACTTTCCAATTAAACGGACCGATATAATTACATACATCTTCATGTTTAAATTTCTCTGGTGTTTAAACACCCATTCAAAATTGATTAGAAATATTCAAATTAACCTGCTTATGTCCAAAGTCGACATAACAATTTATCATTCCAAATCACTTGAAATTATTGTTAAGAAATAACTTGAGTTGATATCATACATGCATATCAAACGCATCAACTAAAAATAATGAATTAACAAAATAAATTAATCATGCACGATCCCATCACTTGCATCATGAAATAAAAGGATTCTCAACTCATAAATAAAATCCAACGCATTTAAACTTTAAACTTCAAAATGACAAAACATACCTTCATTTAATAAGTTTGATTTGTACATAAATAAACAAATTAAATATGCATTAAAATGTTCTTGTGAATATATATATATTTTCCGACTCAAGTGCAGAAACAATTCAAGACTATGAACCCACATTATAATAAAAATAAAATTAGTTTGTAAAACTAATATTTTACTCTAGAAACAAATTCTTCCATGTATACTCACGATAAACTATAATAAAGTCAAAATAATTAACACCTTTTCGCAAAGGGTTCAAAAATAAGTGGTCTACCAAACGAAACCATAAGTTACTTACAAAATTAACAGATTGTGACCGAGTCACAAAGTTACATGATTGATTAACAAAATTAATTTTCTAGTTACTAAAACTAGAAAATAAATTACAATACAAAATACTTTTATTTTCCTTGTTACTAAAACTAGTAAAATAAAATACCGAAATAATATCCGATTATAAAAATCAGAAAACCAAACCACAAATTAATTTTCTAGTTACTTAAACCAGAAAATAAACTATAACACAAAATCATTTTATTTTTCTTGTTACTAAAACTAGAAAATACTGTAATTTTATTTTCCTTGTTACTGAAACTAGAAAATAAAATACCACAAAACTATCTGATTACAAAAATCAGAACAAACACAAAATAATTTTCTAGTTACCAAAATCAGAAAATAAATTAAAACACAAAATTTGTTACTAAAACTAGAAAATAATATAATTTTATTTTCTTTGTTACTGAAACTAGAAAAATAAAATACCAAAATAATTTTCTGTAACACCAAATAATATTCTGCAATTGTTAATGACACCAGTATATTACTACTAGTTGTCAAAGAAAAGAGACAGTGTATTACTACTATCTGTCAAATAGCATAAATCACTATTTATTTTTCCAACCAGAATATTAGTTTGAAAACACAGAAAATTAAATACAATGAAGATACCAAAAAGGATTCTGTCTTAAGATTGTTGGACAATCTTCACTGTATTTAAAAGATTTAATTCTATTGTGTACACAACAACAATTAGAATTTAAAGAAATAAAGAAAATGAGAGAATTTGTTTGATTACAAAAATCAAACTCGAAATAAAAATAAATAAATAAAAAAAAACAGATTTTATTTTGTTACAAAAATAAAATTTAAATCTGATTTTAATAAATAAAAACAATATTGAAAATAAATTAAATAACTTACTTGATTTAATATGTTCGAATTATTTTCTGATCAAGTCCAGTGTTTGACACTATGTCCTTAAGACAGATTCGTCCTCTCCACGGTGCTTTCAGAATTTGGACGTCTATCTCCCAGGATGAAATGATCTTACCACAAACAATAGCAGCACTACAAATTGTTTGCCTTACGAACACACTAAGTGTTTACACTCTATCTTTCAGAAATAAAATGCAACAAGATGAAGAATATAATTAGCAGAGGTGAAATACGAAATTTCTGAATGAATAACATCAAATGAGGGTGGTCCTATTTATAGATGTAAAGGTGGCTCTTGGTTTTAAATTGAACAGGTATGATACTTGTTGGTTTTGAATTCAAACAGATTTGAATCTGTTAATAATTCAAACAGATAGCAAAAAATGGGAAGGGCCCTGTTTGGGTGTGCACTAATTCCAAACTAGTTTATTTCTGTTTGAAAACGGGAAGGGCCCTGTTTGGATGTACAGAAAATCCAAATGTTTAGTATTGGGCCGAACAAGCCCAATCCAACCACACACCACGCACTCGCGCCCAAGCCTAGCCCAGCCAGCCCGGACGGACGGCGGCGGCGTGCGCGCGTGTGTGGTGATTTTTGGGTCCAATGGGTCTAGTCCATTTTGCCCATAACCTCTCCCTCTAAAACACTTGGGTACCCCTTGGGGCACACCCCAAGTATCTCACCCAAGCCTTATAAACCCTTTCAAAACTTCCCACCAAATCAATGTGGGACAAGCCAATTTACAACCTTAAGGAATTTCCACCAAAACTCCATTTCTATGGAGCACATTTTGGCTTCAATTTCCCATTCAATTGAAGCCAAAGTGTGCTCCATGGAAATGGAGTTTTGGTGGAAATTCCTTAAGGTTGTAAATTGGCTTGTCCCACATTGACTTGGTGGGAAGTTTTGAAAGGGTTTATAAGGCTTGGGTGAGATACTTGGGGTGTGCCCCAAGGGGTACCCAAGTGTTTTAGAGGGAGAGGTTATGGGCAAAATGGGCTAGACCCATTGGACCCAAAAATCACCACACACATGCGCGCGCGCGCCGCCGCCGCAGTCCGTTCGGTCGGGCGGGCTGGGCTGGGCCTGGGCTTGGGCGCGGGTGCGTGGTTGGGTTGGGCTTCTAATCTTTTTGGGCAAAAAATATTTGAATTTAATTTTATTTTTTGGTAAAATAAAATCCAGAATTCAAATTAAACTGATTTGGATTTTCTGTACATCCAAACAGAGCCCTTCCCATTTTCAAACAGAAATAAATTGGTTTGGAATTAGTGCACACCCAAACAGGGCCCTTCCCGTTTTTGCTATCTGTTTGAATTATTAACAGATTCAAATCTGTTTGAATTTAAAACCAAGAGCCACCTTTACATCTATAAATAGGACCACCCTCATTTGATGTTATTCATTCAGAAATTTCGTATTTCACCTCAGCTAATTATATTCTTCATCTTGCTGCATTTTATTTCTGAAAGAAAGAGTGTAAACACTTAGTGTGTTCGTAAGGCAAACAATTTGTAGTGCTGCTATTGTTTGTGGTAAGATCATTTCATCCTGGGAGATAGACGTCCAAATTCTGAAGCACCGTGGAGAGGACGAATCTGTCTTAAGGACACAGTGTCAAACACTGGACTTGACCAAAAAATAATTCGAACAAATTAAATCAAGTAAGTTATTTAATTTATTTTCAGTGTTGTTTTTATTTATTAAAATCAGATTTAAATTTTATTTTTGTAACAAAATAAAATATGTTTTTTTTATTTATTTATTTTTATTTCGAGTTTGATTTTTGTAATCAAACAAATTCTCTCCTTTTCTTTATATCTTTAAATTTTAATTGTTATTGTATACACAATAGAATTAAATCTTTTAAATACAGTGAAGATTGTCCAACAGAATTTTCTTCTATTTGTTTTTTTTTCTCCAGAACTCTCCCCATGAATGGGGTCTCTTGGAGATGGACTTTCTCAATGATTTAGAATATTCACTTAGCACAACACATATTCCTTAAGTTTAAGCCATTTCTCACATTGGCCCTCTAAATTTATAATCTTAATTAAATTATTCCATGTTTAGAGGGAATATCTTTGAAGCCATTTCCTACATAGGCCCTCTAAATTTATAAGCTTATGAAGGTTGGGAATATCTTTGAGACTTAGGACTTGGGGTGTGCTTCGTCCAAGTTTTAGATTCAACTCTTATAAAGTGTTATCTATCGACTCTTTAAGGTTATGTCCGTGAGTTCTATCTGACATTTACCTGATGCACGTGGAGGGGATGCTTTGCGTGAGTCTCGGGATTAATTGAGATGCGCGTAAGCTGGCCCGAACACCAGATCATCAAAAAAAAAAAAAAATCCTTCTCCAGTTGTTCTATCATTAACAATCCTACTAATTAAGCAAACTGATAGACTACACCAATAAATAAATAAAATTATTACTTGCAAAATATTCACATGAAATTAAAAATTAAAAAATAAAGTAGTACATAATTTTTTTTAGGGAGAAATCAAAAAGTACATTCTATAGTAATATTAGATGTAACGGTGATATTACGTGACGATATTACTATTTAATGAGCAATCTTAATTTATAATACAGACCACAATAATGTTGAATAATTTTTATGGACTATGGTGTCACCATTATCATCAATATTCTTTCTCGATGGTGATCATAAGATGTTGTAGTTGAAAACATTGGACATATTACTCTGATGAAGCATATGTATATTGCTAAAGAGGAGAAATGTGTACATATTACTCTGTTGATTTCTAATGCATGTAATGTGACTGCCTTAAATTCCCACTGAGCTGTAATGCTCTATTTCCATCTGATTAGTTATTACCCTTTTTTTTTTTCGGATGAGGCTAACAAAAAATGAGAGAGTGAAAGAGAAAGAGAAAGAGAATGAGTAAATTGAGAGAGATAAGCCCCGTTTGGTAGAGTTGTGTAAAAGTGATTATAAATTATAACTTAACAGATTATGACTTATAGTTATGAACATAAGCTGTTAATCTGTTTAGTGTAACTATAAGATTATGGATTTAAGCAGCAGAGTAGTGTTTGGTTAATAAGCTGTAAAATAACTTTTTACTGTATAATTGTCATTTCTGCCCTTATATGATATAAAAATGATTATTTTGTCATTTTTTTTATTTTTAATTTTAAAAAAATTATTTCATTAATAAAAGTTAATATAATTAGTATTAATTAGTATCAAATAATATAAAAATTGATACATTTGATAAAAATGTAATGGAAGTATTATTGTTACAATTTCTTTCCATTATAAATCAATTAGTATCAATTAATTGCTTAATTAGCATCAATTAATACTAAAATTATTAATTAGTATCAATTAATGGCTTAATTAGTCTCAATTAATACTAAAACTATTAATTAATATAAATTAATATTAATAATTAATTTTTATTAGTATCAATTAATATTAATAATCAACAATTGTTATTAATTAGTATCAATTAATAATTAATTAATTACAAAAGTATACAATGTTAATTTATTAATAATTAATATTAATAATCAACAATTGTTATTAATTAGTATTAATTAATAATTAATTAATTGCAAAAGTATACAATGTTAATTTATTAATAATTAATACCAATTAATATTTATTTTTTAATTAATATTAATTTTTTTCTTTTTCTTCAGAAATATACAATTTTTTATTTTTTAATTAATATAAAAATATACAATATTAATTTATTAATAATTAATACCAATTAATATTTATTTTTTAATTAATATTGATTTTTTTATTTTTCTTCAGAAATATACAATTTTTTCTTTTTTAATTAATATTAATATTAAAATTTGGGTATTGACGGGAGCATTTAAGTAATTTTGGCCCCCCACACCAACTGTGCGCTTAAATCAAAAATTTAAGCATCCCCTGACCAGCTTTTGAGATAAGCTGAGAAATAGCTTAATTTAAGCTATAAGTTGGTTAACTTAAACTGCACCAAACACAACATTTTAGTTTAAATTAAGCTAAAAACTTAAATAAGCAGCTTATAAGCTCTACCAAACAAGCCTAGAGCACTCAATCATTGACAGAGACAGAAGAGAAAAACAAAATGCGGAAGATGAGAGAGATAGATGACTGAGAATGTTAAGAGTAGGAGTCTCTTAATTATAAATAAATAATGAATCTCTTCAATTATAAGCAGAAAAGGTTTATTGGCCCTGTTTGGTAGGACTTATTTCCAGCTTATTCCAGCTTTTAGCTTAATTTAAGCTATTTTGATGTGTTTAGTTTAGCTTAACAATACAGCTTATAGTTTTTTATAAGTCAAAAATTATCATCACCTATTACTTGTCTTCGTAATCATTTATTTCAAAATAAAATATCATCAAAGATACATTTATTAACAATAATAATATTACCACATTATTCTTAAGAAATTTTATGTATTAATAATTTATTTTATTTTATTTTAAGCGTCGGTTTAAAGTCTCAAGTGGAGGACAATATTACATTACTTATTATATCTTTATTTTTATATATAATAAGCATAAAATTAACTACTCCATCTATCTACTTTGTTTGTCCATTTTGGATATTCAAAATTTTTAAGAGGCATGCAATAAATACATTGAAACTCAAATTCAAATGTATTATTTTCAATTATTGTTATTTTATTTTGGGAGAATTACAATGCAGTGGCATGTTAAAATTTTAATTACTTATCAATGAAAAATTTATGATTTTTTAGTTTAATGCATATATAGTTTATGATTAATTTAAAAATAGTTTTACAAATTCACACTGAAAATGATATTTCCTCTTTTATATTTCACTTTCAAATATACTTATAACTTTTTATAAGGAATAGTTTTGAAAAATTATACACTCCATGTTTTGACTATTGAAAACAAACAATATTTTTTTGACATTTCGAAGAAGAAAAATGGCCAAACAAAACAACAGAAAATGAATGAAGTATTAGTCAAATTAATTATCAAAAATCAAAAGGTAATTAAAAAAATCTCTCTAAAATAAATAAATAACGGTCAAATATTAGTTTAATCTCTCAATCAATCTCAAAAGAGGGGAATGGGATGCGCATTGAACGCAGCAGACAATAAAACGATAACGTTTTTGTCTTTTATTGTCTTGGACCTAAGCTTGCACCTGGCAAAAATTATAATAGTATACAACTTGAGTAATGTTGTACATGATTTTCTACATAATATTAAAAATTAATGCTTACATTTATAAATTATATTTTTGTTTGAGAAAAAATATTTTTACAGAAATGAATTACAAAACATTTAATAGTGTTGATTTTATTTACCATATGATGTATCATTTATGCATGAGTAATTATACAAATAATTTGTTTATACAAAAAAATTATAAAGAATTATAAGGACCATTTATAATCCTTCATTGGAAATCAAAAAGGTCATCACTATGAGTCATTATTTGTAATATGTTTTTAATAAAAGTTTTGTATGATTAGCATTTTCTTTATGCATTAGTGAAAAAATTAGTGTTGAGTTTCATTAAGTCAATATAGTGATAACACATAATATAACAAATAAAATTTGGTTCTTAAATATAATTCTAAGGGATTTTTATTGATAAGTCCAATTTAGAAGTGTTTTAACCCAAGAAGTCCATGAAGGAATTTTTTAACCCATTTAGTCCCATGAATGTATAGTTTTATTCCATAAAGTCCATTTTCTTGATTTACACTATTTTCTTGGACACTTATGCCCTTATATTTAATTTTGATATCCTTATAAATATTTTTTCAACGATTAGCAATTTAATGATGTGAACATTCATATTTTAAAATTCACATTTGTAGGAATGTAAATTGGCCCGTGGGCGGCCCGAAACCCGCCCGCGAGCCAGGGCGGGCCCGGCCCATTGACAATGTGAATATTCACATTGACATGTTAAAATTCACATTAATAGGAGTGTAAAATTGGCCCCCAACCCGTGGGGCGCGCGAAACCCGCCCGCGGCCCGGGGCGGGCCCGGCCCGTTGACAATGTGAATATTCACATTGACATGTTAACATTCACATTGATAAGAGTATAAAATTGGGCCGCGGCCCATGGGCAGCCAAAAGCCCGAACGCAGCCCGGGGCGGGCCCGGCACGGCCCGTTGACAATGTGAATATTCACATTGACATATTAACATTCACATTGATAGGAGTGTAAAATTAGCCCGCGCTTCGTAACTGCCCGAAACCTGCCCACGACCCGTGGGCGGGCCCGGCCCGGCCTATTGACCGTGGGCGGGCCCGGCTCGGCCTATTGACAATGTGAATGTTCACATTGACATGTTAACATTCACATTGATAAGAGTATAAACTAGACAGCAGCCCAGGGCGGGCCCGACTCGGCCCGGCCCGGCCCGTTGACAATGTGAATATTCACATTAACATATTAACATTCACATTAATAGGAGTGTAAAATTAGCCCCCGTCCCATGGCGGCGCAAAACCAGCCCACGGCCCATGGGCGGCCCGGGGCGGGCCCGGCCCGTTGACAATGTGAATATTCACATTGACATGTTAACATTCACATTGATAAGAGTATAAAATTGGCCCGCGGCCCATAGACGGCCAAAAGCCCGCCCGCGGCCCGGGGCGGGCCCTGCCCGGCCCGTTGACAATGTGAATATTCACATTGACATGTTAACATTCACATTGATAAGAGTGTAAAATTGGCCCGCAGCCCGTGGGCGGCCCGAAGCCCGACCGCAGCCAGAGGCGGGCTTGGCCCGACCCGTGACAATGTGAATATTCACGTTGACATGTTAACATGCACATTGATAGGAGTGTAAAATTAGCCCGCGCCCCGTGGCTGCCTGAAACCCGTCCACGACCCGTGTGTAGCCGGGGGCGGGCCTGGCCCGACCTGTTGACAATGTGAATATTCACATTGACATGTTAATATTCACATTGATAAGAGTGTACAATTGGCCCGTGACCCGTGGGCAGCCCGAAGCCCGACCTCGGGCCAGGGCGGGCCCGGCTTGTTGGCAATGTGAATATTCACATTGACATGTTAACATTCACATTGATAGGAGTGTAAAATTGGCCCGCAGCCCGTGGGCGGCCCGAAGCCCGATCGCAGCCCGAGGCGGGCTTGGCCCGACCCGTGACAATGTGAATATTCACATTGAGATATTAACATTAACATTGATAGGAGTGTAAAACTTATCCGCTGCCCGAAGCTCGCCCGCGGCCTGGGGTAGGCCCGGACCCAAACCCGGGCCACCCCGGGCCGCCCACGGGCTTCGGGCCGCCCATGGGACGCGAGTCAATTTTACACTCTTATCAATGTGAATGTTAACATGTCAATGTGAATATTCACATTGTCAACAGGCCGGGCCAGGCCCACCTCGGGCGGCCCACGGGCCGTGGACGTGTTTCGAGCAGCCACGGGGCACGGGCTAATGTTACACTCTTATCAATGTGAATGTTAACATGTCAATATGAATATTCACGTTGTCAACGGGTCGGGCTCGCGTCGACCCGGGGCCGGGCTTCAGGCTGCCCACGGGTCACGGGTTAATTTTACACTCTTATCAATGTTAATGTTAATATGTCAATGTGAATATTCACATTGTCAACGAGCCGGGCCGGGCCCGCCCTGGGTAGCGGGCGGGCTTCGGGCCGCCCACGGGCCACGGGTCAATTTTACACTCCTATCAATGTGAATGTTAATATGTCAATGTGAATATTCACATTGTCAACGAGCCGGACCGGGCTCGCCCCGGGCCGTCCATGGGACGCGAGTCAATTTTACACTCTTATCAATGTGAATGTTAATATGTCAATGTGAATATTCACATTGTCAACAGGCCGGGTCGGGCCCGCCCCGGGCCGCCTACGGGCCGTGGGCTAGTTTCGGGCAGCCACGGGGCACGGGCTAATTTTATACTCTTATCAATGTGAATATTTGCATTATCAACGGGTCGGGCCGGGCCCGCCCAGGGCAGCCCACGAGCCGCAGGCGGGTTTCGGGCTGGCCACAGGCCGCGGGCTAATTTTACACTCCTATCAATGTGAATGTTAACATGTCAATGTGAATATTCACATTGTCAACAGGCCGAGCTAGGCCGGGCCCGCCCCCGACCCGGGCCCAGGCTCGGGCTTCGGGCTGCCCACGGGTCATGGGCCAATTTTACACTCTTGTCAATATTAATGTTAATATATCAATGTGAATATTCATATTGTGAACGGGCCGGCCCGAGCCCGCCCCAGGCGATGGACTGGTTTCGGGCCACCCACGGGCCGCAGGTCAATTTTACACTCCTATCAATGTGAATGTTAACTTATCAATGTGAATATTCATATTATCAACGGGCTGGGTCGGGCCTATTTTTTTGGCTTGTGGGCCGGCCCGGCCCGACTCGAATTTTTTCGGACATCTACGAGGATCGACATGAGCCGAGCCCCTACACATTGACGATATAAACATTTATATTGACGATGTGAACATTCACATTAAGGGTATTTTGGTAATTATGTCACCCATAGGATTATTGAAACATAAGAAAATAATGTGAACTAAATAGAACATAAGTAGATGAAAAGGGTATTTTGGTCTTCTTATCTCAAATTGGACCTAATGGAATAGTCAAAAAAAATATGGGTTGGATGGAATAAAACTCTTAGAAAATGGATTTATCAAAAAAGCTCCCTTCTCATAATATTATTATTTTGATTAGACTAGTGCTAGACTTACTATATTTTTCTACGACATTTATTTTACTATCATGTTTATTGTTGTATTTGTTTAAGGGCAAATTATAGAAAATGGTCCCTATAATTTACCCGTGATTTCATTTTAGTCACTGCACTTCTAAATATATCAATTTTGCCCCTGCAATTTGATTTTTGGCTCGAAATGGTCTAATAGTTAACAATCGTTAGACTTTTGGAGAGAAACTCCACACATGCCTTGCACGCATAAGACTTGCACGGCTCTATGTTTCATCATGTTTATCAATCAACAATTTTGACTTTCTTGATTATTTTTGCAACAATTCAATTTGTTCTCTAATATCATCACTCAAATTCAATTCATTTAAAGGGAAAACATTCAAAAGCTTTGAAATTTCTTGATTGAGATCAGGAAAAAGGCTCGAAATAGAATGGTTGTGAAGCAACGACTGAGAATTCTTTCGCTGAAACAGTAAAGCCCTCCCTGATGAGCTCTGCCGAAACCAAAGCTAGGGTTTCGACCAAAGCCACCTTCGTTAGATCCAGCAACACCAAGAACGCCTCCACCGACGGCGACCTCCTCCTCCTCAGCGATTAAACTATTGCCGCCAACGCCATAACCAAATCTCTCTCTCTCTCTCTCTCTCTCTCTCTCTCTATAATATATGTATGTATATCTCTCTATATTGCACTCTGAAAACACTGGATCTCTTGAAATTTGTATCTCCATAAATAGCTCTGCAACAAGTTGAGATTGATTAGCTGAGTTTTAATAGGGGATTCTAAGAAAATATGTGAGTTATTATGGAGAAAAGTTTGATACTAAATCACGCATGATAAGAAGAAGAAGAAAAACTACAGAAGAAGAGAAATGAGTAGGAAGTATCGTACCCTCACTAAAAATAGCTTAAAGAAAATTTTAATAAATAGTATCTAGAGCTGTTTGTCAATCTAATGGCAAAAATTCTGAAGATGAAATTGATAAAAATAAAAAATTAGAGAATTAAAAGTAATATGAAACGCATACTTTAGGTGTGTGTGTATTTTATCTTAGGTGTGTGAATCTCCCGGACTATTTGGTTGGATTGGATATGTATCCCGTATTTATTTTCTCATGGGATTTGATGTCTGAAAATGACTATTTTTAGTGAATCCAATATTTGGTTGAACGGACTGGATAAGGATAAATATTCAAAAGACTATCTTACCCTTGTAATTTATAATTTATATTTTTTATTTAATATATAATTTTAAATTTGTAATCTATAATTTATAATTTAACAACACTAAAAAAAATTAATTTATAAGGCCATAATTTTTAATTTATTATTTTTAATTAAATTAAATTTATAATTTATATTTTTTATTTAATATATAATTTTAAATTAACAACACCAACAAAATAATTTTATTTAATATATAAATTTAATTTTTTAACAACACTAAAAATATTTAATTTATAAGGCCATAATTTTTAATTTATTATTTTTAATTAAATTTAATCTATAATTTATAATTTATATTTTTTATTTAATGTATAGAAAGTACACGTCATCATTTTCTTATCCATTGGTTGTTTGTTTGGTGGTGACACCAGTTAGTGCATGATGAGCCATGTGAAGATGGACAACTGACTATGAATGGCTGATTTCATCCCTTGCAAGGCACGCGTAGGGTTTCCGTCCAAAAGTCTAACGGCTATTAACTATTGGGCCATTTCAAGTCAAAAACCAAATTGTAAGGGCAAAATTGATATATTTAGAAGTGCAGGGACCAAAATGAAATTATGGATAAACTATAGGGATCATTTTTGTAATTTGTCCTTTGTTTAATGAGTCTTATCAATTATGTATGTTAACAATGCCATTGTGACAAAAAAAAATACAACAGATGTAACAGTACTCTTGAGATTTAGATTATTATTACTCTAGTAACCGACATGAAAAATAGATATCATTAAACTAATATTGTTAAGGCTTGGGACATAGGGGTGTGCTCTATTCATAATCTCAGGTTAAAATTTTTTAGATGCAAAGAATTTATTTAGGATGAGTCCATACGGTATTTTGTCTCGATTTTAATTGAAACCTACACTAGTAGATGGTGAGATTAATCCCTAAATTAGTCGGTCTATTGGATTGAATACTAAATTGTTATAAAAAAAAATTATAATGATACATGAAAACAAATTAAATTACATAAATATTTTACTGTGCTATTATTTGGATTATTTGTCTATAATTTCTTTTATATTTATGATGAAAATACCTTGACACCTTACACAGATGAAAAAAGAAAACGCTTCCATTTTCTTGCGCACTAGTTATCGCTATGCTCAGTGCACATCAGCATCCTTGTTCCCTCCCCTCAGAAAGAAAGCAAAACAATATTTTTCATTAAATACAAAAAGATAATATTGACATCGGTGGACCCACAGAAGCTTTTGGCCCACCACTTAGAGCCCAATTCACGGTTCAAACACTAAAGCCCAACACCATTGAGAGCCCAACACCATTGAGAGCCCAACGTTGCACTAGGAACCAATGACATCTAAGCACTTGTTGTCACAACCCAAACCCGCCACTATGGGTTTGACATCGTAACCGGCTAGTAATCCGTGAATTACCGAAGGCCTGCTTAACAGTAATAACAATAATACAGAGTACAGGGGCTAGCGGACTGTCACAGCTCATTGGACATCTTTTATTACTGTTTTGGTTTCCGCCAGCCCTTGTACTCTGTATTACTGTTATTATTGTTAAGCAGGCCTTCGGTAATTCACAGATTACTGCCCGGTTACGGTGCTAAACCCATAGGGGCGGGTTTGGGTCGTGACCGAGTGGTATCAGAGCGATACTAAACCACGAGTTATACCGCACACACGTGTCCAAATGAGCTATAGGATGTCCTAGAAAAGTGAATAGGGTATTGCATGAGCATTGATAAGTGTGTGTGGCCATGACATGAATATATGTGCTAATGTGTTAATATGTTAAGTATGCAACTGTCTATGTTTATAATTGCCATAATTGTCTATAGTGAAATGGATAACGCAAGAAATGCTAATGAACCTGAATCATCTGAGGCCAGAATAACAAGGCTAGAAAGAACAGTGGAACTGCTAACTGAGGCCTTAAGGCAACAACAGAACCAACAGCCCCCACCTCCTTCGGTACAACCGGAACCGAATATGAATGATGATATAATTGCTCTAACGCAGAAGTTTAGTAAAATGAAACCACCGTCATTCCAAGGAGGCCTCGAACCACTAAAGGCCGAAGCATGGGTCTTAGAGACCGAGAAATTGTTTGAAGTCTTTTCGTGTTCTGAAGCACACAAAGTGCTACTGGCTACCTTCACTTTACAAGAAGAGGCCAGAAGGTGGTGGATGCTTGTCCGTGACACCAATACTACCATGAATTGGGCTCAGTTTAAGGGAGCCTTCTTTGAGAAATACTTTCCACAGTGTGTCAGGGACAGCAAAGTGACTGAGTTTGAACAACTGAAACAAGGCACTATGTCCGTAGCAGAGTACGAATCGAAATTCACTGAACTCGCCATATATGCACCACACATGGTGGATACAGATTACAAAAAGGACAGGAAGTTTGAAGGCGGCCTTAATGTTGAAATCCTTAACAGGATAAATGTTCTGAAACTACTAAAATATGTAGATGTTCTTGACCGAGCAATAATAGCTAAGTCGAACATCAAGGCACTGAAGCAGACTGAAACACCAGCGACCGAGTGGCGTGGTAAGAGACGAGGCTTCAAGTTTAAGAAAGGCTGGAACAGTTCATTGAATAAAAAGCAAAATACAGGGTCAACAACCAATTCCAGTCAGGGAAGTGGTTCCATACCGCCCTATTCTGAATGTGGTAAGAAACATAAAGGGGTTTGCTATAAAATTTCAGGTGCTTGTTACAGGTGTGGCAAGGTGGGCCACATGGTCAAAGATTGCCCTTCTGCTCCTCAGGGCAATAGTAAAGCTGCAGCCAGCGCCGCAGCATCAACTGTTGCACCAAAACCTAATCCTAAAGCTACTGGAAAAGAGCCTATGAGGCAGGGCCGAGTGTTCACACTCGTACCGGGAGATATACAAAATACCGAGACCGTTGTGTCAGGTATACTCTCAAATTGTGCTCAAAATGCATATGTTCTGATTGATTCGGGGTCTACACATTCATATGTATCGCATGCTTTTTCGCGAAAATTAAATAGACCACTGGAACCTATGAACTATCTGTTAGCTGTATCTTCACCTGTTGGGGGATCCATGACTTGTGCTTATATGTATCCTACATGTGAGATTATTGTTGGAGATGTGCATTTGTATATTGATTTACTACCATTGAATATTGATCATTTTGATGTAATAGTGGGAATGAACTGGTTAACAAAATATCATGCTACCATAGACTGTGTAACAAAACAAGTTGTTTTCCGTCCACCTGGATTGCCTGAATTTGTGTTTAACGGAGTTGGAGTAGTACCTCCCCTGTATCTGATTTCATCCATGAAAGCTTTTAAACTGATTAAAAAGGGATGTAAAGGATATCTGTGTTGTGTATTGACTGTACCTACTGATGCTAAAACTGATGTGAACAGTATTCCTATAGTCAGAGAATTTCCAGATATTTTTCCAGATGATTTGTCAGGGGATTTGATAGATAGGGAGATTGAATTCACCATTGATGTGATTCCGGGTACACAGCCAGTATCTAAAGCTCCTTATAGAATGACACCGACTGAATTGAAAGAACTGAAAGTTCAGCTACAAGAGTTGTTAGATAAGAAGTTCATCAGGCCCAGTACTTCTCCATGGGGCGCTCCAGTTTTATTTGTAAAGAAGAAAGACGGCTCACTGAGACTTTGCAATGACTACCGTGAACTGAACAAGGTAACAGTGAAAAATAAATATCCATTGCCTCGTATTAATGATTTATTTAACCAGTTGCAGAGTGCCCAAGTGTTCTCCAAAATTGACTTTAGATCTGGATACCACCAGTTAAAAGTCAAGACAGGGGACATTGAAAAGACTGCCTTTCGAACGAGGTATGGACATTATGAATTCTTAGTTATGCCTTTCCGAGTTACTAATGCACCTACTGCATTTATGGACCTTATAAACAGAATTTTCAAACCATACCTTGATGAATTTGTAGTTATTTTCATAGATGACATTTTAATTTATTCCAAAAGCACGGAAGAACATGAACACCATTTGAGAACTGCCCTACAGACCCTAATAGAACAGAAACTGTATGCTAAACTGCCAAAATGTAAATTTTGGCTTGACAATGTTATGTTTTTGGGACATGTAATCAGTAAGGATGGAATTTCAGTTGATCCATAGAAAATTGAAGCAGTAGTGAATTAGCCTAGACCGACAAATGTTACCGAAGTCCGAAGTTTTCTAGGCTTAGCTGGGTATTACAGAAGGTTTGTCAAAGTGTTCTCCAAAATTGCCCTACCACTGACTCAATTGACTCAAAAGAGGATATCATTTGACTGGACCGAACAGAGAGAATCAGCCTTTCAAGAGTTAAAGACTCGACTTGTGACTGCACCAATTCTTACCCTACCTCAGGTACGAATGGTTATACTATATTTAGTGATGCTTCTTATAAGGGTTTGGGATGTGTTTTAATGCAGAATGGTAAAGTGATTGCGTATGCTTCCCGACAACTGAGACCACATGAAAAGAACTACCCGACCCATGATTTGGAACTTGCTGCAGTAGTATTTGCATTGAAAATCTGGCGTCACTACCTTTATGGGTCAACATGTGAGGTGTATACAGACAATAAGAGTTTGAAGTACTTCTTCACACAGAAAGAACTGAACATGAGACAGCGAAGATGGTTAGAACTGATAAAAGATTATGATTTACAAATTTTGTACCATCCGGGGAAAGCTAACACTGTTGCCGATGCATTGAGTCGGAAATTGATTGGAAATTTAGCCTGTTTACTCACCGAACAGAAACAGTTGCTATGTGACCTTGAGAGACTTGAAGTTGAGATTGTTTTGCGCGAACAAGGTGGAACCTTAGCTATTATTTCTACTCAACCAGCACTTATTGAAGAGATTAAAGAGACACAGCAACAGGATGACTTCTTGAATAAGATCATTGATGAACGAGAATCTAAACCGAGGCCGGATTTCAAATTTGAGAACAATGTACTAAAATTTTAGGGAAGGTTATGTGTTCAGAGTGATTCTGAACTGAAAAGAAGAATTCTGCAAGAGGGCCACAATTCGAAACTGTCTATCCATCTAGGAAATACGAAAATATACCAAGACTTGAAACTGAATTTCTGGTGGCGGGGAATGAAGAAAAAGATTGCTGACTTTGTATCGAAATGTCTTCATTGCCAACAAGTTAAAGCTGAATATCAACGACTCGCAGGCTTACTGCAACCCTTACCGATACCGGAGTGGAAATGGGAACATATCACTATGGATTTCATTATTAGTTTACCTCGCTCCAGTAAAGGTATGGATTCAATTTGGGTTATTGTTGATAGACTGACTAAATCTGCTCGCTTCTTACCTGTCAAAACAATTTATAATGCGGACAAATTGGCTATACTCTATATCGATAAGATTGTTAGATTGCATGGAGTGCCTGTGTCCATTGTTTCTGATAGGGACTCGAAGTTTACATCAAGATTCTGGCAAAGCCTACAGACAGCATTGGGTACTGAACTGAGACTGAGTAGTGCATACCATCCTCAGACAGATGGCCAGTCAGAAAGAACCATCTAGACTCTGGAGGATTTACTGAGAATGTGTGTCCTTGATTTTCAGGGAAATTGGGAAAGCCACTTACCGTTGGCTGAATGCGCCTACAACAACAGTTTTCATTCAAGCATTGGTATGGCGCCTTTCGAGGCTTTATATGGCAGGAAATATCGATCTCCTATCTGCTGGGCAGAAGTTGGAGATGGGCCTTTGCTTGGGCCTGAGATTGTATAGGAAACCACAAAAAAGGTGAAACTGATTCAACAAAGATTGAAAACCGCACAAAGTCGACAGAAAAGTTATACGGATGTCCGAAGGCGAGACAGAGAATACGAAGTAGGTGATCATGTTTTTGTTAAAGTGACACCGATGAAAGGCTAGACCCGTTTTAGGGTTAAAGGCAAGTTAGCGCCAAGATATGTCGGACCGTACGAGATTATTGAAAAGATTAATCCGGCGGCGTATCAAGTAGCACTTCCTTCTGAAATAGAGCATATGCATAACGTGTTCCATATTTCAATGTTGAGGGATTACCTCCAAGATCCCTTCCACGCGATTGAGCCTACCCGTATAGTGCTAAGTGACGACTGCACTTATGAGGAACGGCCTATTCAGATTGTAAACAGACGGATCAAGAAGCTGAGGAACAAAGAGATTCCGTTAGTGAAAGTTGATTGGCAAAACCATGGTGGCGTATATGCCACTTGGGAAAGAGAAGACGATATGATCAAAAGATATCCCGAATTGTTCCCTCTGGATCCAATGTTCTTCCAAAATGAAGGTAATTCGAGTTTGGAGGACCAAACTCTTTGTAAGGAGGGGAGACTGTGACAACCCTCACCACTGATTACTACTAAACTGTGACTGAACATGATAATTGCATGAATGTGTTATGTTAAATGCATTTCTATCTGTCTGTTATTGATTTATCTGTTCATGTTTTAAGTTTGAACTGTAAATTGAAGGCCTTATCGGCGGGCGAATCTGAAATTGATTAGTGTTTTATGCTAATTAGAATTTATGTGATTTTATGGCATGTTTAATTGAAATTTGATTTGGTATGATTAAATTGGATTAAATAATGTTAAATTACATTACTTTGAATAAACTACCATTTTGTCACTTAGTGGGCCACTTACTAAGGCACCTTGAGACTTATTCAAACACATTTCCTCAGCCATTTGAGACCCATAACTGAGTGAGAGAGAGAGACTTGAGAGAGAGTTGCTTCATCTAGAGAAACTCTTGAAGAATTGGAAGTTTTGAAGAGAGGATTGCATATTTGAGCTCCTACATCTTGAATTGAGACCTAAGGTAGGAGAATCATCTTCTTGAATTTGTATTTAAGTGGTGTCTTGCATGATTCATGGAAATTTGGAGATTAATGTCAAGAATTGGTTCAAAATGTTGAATTGAGAGCTAGATCATACATGCATGTACATATTCTTGCATTTTGAGATTTTTCTTCATGAATTTCCACATGCATGTCCATATCTTGACTATAGTTCATGAATTCATCATTTTTTGAAGGTTTTGACTCATTTGATTATGTATTGGAAGCTTTGAATTCAATTGAATACATGCATGTTATGTTTGAGCTTGTTCTTGAAGTTTATTTAAAAATGGTGTTCAATTGAACTACCTTTGGGCTTTGATTTTGAAAATTAATCTTTGAAACATGTCATATTATGAGCTTTAAAGTATTTTCCAGAAAATTAGCCCAAAATGATTGAATTTGATGCTTTAAATGTTGAGTTTCATGCTTGGAGACAAATCTGGAAATTCCAGATTTTGGATCTACACTCGAGCGGGGAACTCCACGCTCGAGCGTATACTCTGAGTTCATGCAGTCCGCTCGAGCGGGGAAAGTAACGCCCGAGCGTGAAATGCGTGTATCCAGTATTTTGCATGTGTTTACAGTCCGCTCGAGCGAGGGAATGCACGCTTGAGCGAGGACTTGTGTTTCACCTTTGGGCTTTGATTTTGCAAATTAATCTTTGAAACATGTCATATTATGAGTTTTAAAGTGTTTTCCAGAAAATTAGCCCAAAAGGATCGAATTTGATGCTTTAAATGTTGAGTTTCATGCTTGGAGACAAATCTGGAAATTCCAGATTTTGGATCCACGCTCGAGTGGGGAACTCCACGCTCGAGCGTACACTTTGGGTTCATGCAGTCTGCTCGAGCGGGGAAAGTAACGCTCGAGCGTGAAATGCGTGTATCCAGTACTTTGTATGTGTTTACAGTTCGCGCGAGCGAAGGAATACACGCTCGAGCGAGGACTTGTGTCTCACACTCGAGCAGGGTTCGAGCGCCTGTCGAGTGTGAATTTCATGCATCCAGTACTTTTGCAGTACGCTCGAGCGAGGAAAGTCACGCTCGAGCGGAGCTCTTTTGTCTACATGTCCGCTTGAGCATAGAAAGCCACGCTCAAGCGAGACCCCTATTTTCTGAAAATTCTGAAAAGTGTTTTAAAGTGCATCTTTGCATCCTCATTCCATCCTAGGCATTCCTAGGCCTAGTTTAAGGCATCTTAATGAGGATAATGCTATAGAACCACACCGAGTCAAGATCGGGACTAAGTTATTATTTCCCAAACGTGCAACTTAGTGTGTGTTCATCTTGTAACTGTGTAGGGTTGGCATCTGAGGACGCTCACTAGCCTATCTGTGACCCAGAACTCTGTGAGTAACAATGTTGTAAAGATATATTCAATCATGAATATTTTCTGAATAATCACCGTACTGCTTTCTGAAATGATATTTCTTACTGAATGAATGCTTGTCCTATTTGTGAATTGTATTCGTAGCATCCATAGCAATTTAGTGTTACTGTACCATACTGCTACTGTCACAGAGATCTCTGTCGGTTCCCATGTTTGGAACCACTACTGTTTACTGATATGATGGCCATCAACTGACTGTTCGGTCTGTTAAGACCTACTGTACTGTTTGCTATTGGATGTACCACTTATGACTGCTATGATCGAATAACTGATATACTATCCAAATGACTGTTTTAAATACTGAAAGGACATTTATTCCTAACCTCTTTATGCATATGTTATTCACTGGGCTTTAACTCACTGTTTATATATATATATGTAGGTGTCCAGGCACCGGATCGAAGCTAGGAGCGCTCGGTTTAACTCCCTTTTGTCAAGCCAACCACCATGCCTCACTGTGAGGTTCCAAGTCCTTCAAGCTAAGGATTTTGGGGTGTTTAGATTCATCATTCCTGTCTCTGTTTTTGTATAGACTGACTGTGCCTGTACTGTACTGTTCTAATAGGGATTAGGTCCTTGCCCTGGATGATTGTATATGTATATATATACTGTTTTGGTTCAGAATGTGAATATGTTATGAAAAGTCTTTTGTTGCATACAGACTGTCATAGCTCATTGGACATCTTTTATTATTGTTTTGGTTTCCGCCAGCCCCTGTACTCTGTATTACTGTTATTACTGTTAAGCAGGCCTTCGGTAATTCACGGATTACTGGCCGGTTACGGTGCTAAACCCATAGAGGCGGGTTTGGGTCGTGACACTTGTCAAGAAGGGAACCAGCTACGTAAGCAGATAAAGATCGATCCTGCAGAGTTATTACACCACACATCAGTTATTAATGAGGCCCCTACAACAATAAATGCGATAACCCCTTCATGTCAAAACGGGCAGCCTCACTGTGAACAATGCAAGCTAGAGTATAGACTTTCGGCCAACACGACAGGTCGGAGTGGACAAGGAAATGATGGACAAAAGATATAAGGAGGCTCTTAAGACATATCAAAGGTTAAGTTCTCTATTCTTATTCTCTCCCTCTCTACACACCATCAATCTCCTCTCTTCTAACTTAATCGTTGGAGGGTCTGTTGAGGGACTCCCGTTCCCCGTTGGATATTTTTGCAGGCACACCAGCGAGCTCAGCGACTGGTGAAGGGTGTAGGAAGTGTGGGTCTGCCCGACTCGCCCTTATTTGGATCATCAGTGGCGCCGTCTGTGGGAACGCTGCTTCAGGTAGGAATGGCAACGGAGCGGAACGGGGCGGGACCGAGGATCACCCTCCCTGTCCCCGATCTCCAAAACTACAAAAATCTTCGTCCCCGGCCCCGATCCTCGATGGGAACCCATCACTCCCCCCACCCCCGCCCCCAACGGGGATCGAGTTTCCCCAACCCCGGAAAATCCCCATACTCATCATCATCAACATCATCAAAAAAAAAAAAAATCATCAACAAAGACATCAATGGCAACAACATCATCCATCATCAAGGCAGCAACATCATCAACAAAATACAACTTGAGAATACACTACAATCTCATGTAATGATGAAAGAATGGAACTATACATGGACAGCCATTTTGAGTATGCAATTTCGGGTATCCAAGAAGCATAAACATGTAAAATTTCCCATTGATCCAGCCATGAAACGTGTACCTTCAGATGCATAGACTATTAACTCAAGAAGGCGGTGGTGACAAAAATTGATTCCCGGGAGAAGTCCTAAGAAAGAAAAAAAAAATCCATTAATTGCTTAAACAGCAAAAAATAAAATGAGAGCAAATATGAATGTTCAGTTTTGTGTACTTACTTAAGGTTCAACCCAGCTTTTATAAGGTTGTTTGGCACTTGACCAGTAAGATTATTACCTTGCAAAAAACAAAGATAGAGACAGATCTGGCGGAGGAGGGACGCAATCGATGGTGGCGGAGGAGGGATCTTCTCAGATCTGCCATGGCAGAGAGAGGGGGAGGCAAGAGGCGGCGGAGGAAGAGATTGCAAGAGGCGACGGAGGAGGAGGCCAGCTCGCGAGAGGCGACGGAGGAGGAGGCCGGCCCGCGAAAGGCGACGGAGGAGGACGCTGTGAGTAACAGTAGCGGAGGAGGGAGATCGGCCGGAGGAGAAGGGAGATCGGACGACGTCGTGAGTAGCAGCAGCTGCGCGTAGAGAGAAAGAAAGAGAGAGACTGAGAGAATATTATATGAATATGAATGAGTAGAGAGCAGACTCAAAACATATATATCTGAGGAATATTTGGGGCAATTACTGGGGATAATTCGGGCTGGGGTCGGGATGAGGCCGGGGCTGATAAATCTATCTCCGTCCCCGACCCTATGGGGATCATTTTCAGGAAAAACCCATTCTAATCGGGGTTGGGGGATCGGGTCCTTGTCGGGCCGGTTTCAAATTGCCATCTCTAGCTCCGAGTAACAGTTGTGTTCATTGTTGTCAGAGACCCGTTCCCGATAATTTCTTATCACTTGCCATCGAGGTGGATGGTTATAACGAGATCCGTGACTTCCCAACATAATGTCGTCGACCTCCAAGCCGACCCTCCCAACCCAAATAACTCACCTCAGTTCTTCACAGAGCTCACCAACAGCATCAACAACGTGGCCGAGCAAAACCAGGCCTTGATCAACGCTTTGCTCCAGCGAAATCTCCCTATCCCTCCTCTACCACCACAAGATATCTCTTTCAATCGAGAACGGACCCTGAGCCATCCTTTCCAACAAGCCCACCTCTCTAACTTAGAGGGTCTACAAGCCCCACCTCAAGATATGAACCCGTCACCTCGGGGTTTACATCCATCAATTCAAGCACCTGCCCCTGAAGGAAAGGCTAGTAGTGTTCAGCCCCTACTACACTCTGGAGTGGACAATGTTCCTATTTGGGATGTGGAACTCCAAGCCATGAAACTCCAGCTTCAAGGAGTGATGCATAACATACATAATAAACCCTCCACAACAGCTAACTCCTCACTCGTCGCCTTCATTAGGGACAAACCCCTACCCCCCAAGTTTAAAATGCCCTCGATCGACTCCTTCGACGGCACAACAGATCCAGTTGACCATTTGGAGACCTACAGGACCCTCATGATCCTCCATGTTTTTCTTGACGAGATCATGTGTCGAGCTTTCCCCGTGACGCTTAAGGGGTCGGCTTGACTATGGTTTAGTCAGCTACCGCCGGATTTTGTCTCTACTTTCCAACGCCTAGGTGGTTCCTTCCTGAGCCATTTCATTGGTGCTTAGTGCCAACGGCGCCCGGTAACTTAACTGCTTAATATCCGACTGACGGAAGGGGAGTCCCTACGTAGTTTTGTCACCCATTTCAACACCGAGGCCCTACAGGTGGCGGAAAACGACGACAAGGTCATCCTCACAGCCTTCATGGCCGGCTTACGACCATCTGATTTCCTCTTCTCCCTTTCTAAAAGCCCTCCGACCACTAGGGCCACCCTCATTTCCAAAACCCAAAAATATATGAATGTCGAAGACTTTTTCGCAGCTCGCCAAGATACTGCACCTAAGAATCCAACCCCTAAGGACAAAAGAAAAGAATCCGAAACCAGATCCTCTCAATATACTGACCAACTCGCTCAAGCTGACCAACTGCCCAGTCAGTTCGAGCGATACACTTCCCTCAATTCCCCCATGGAACAAGTCTTGAACCAGATCCAACGAGATTACAACCTGAAATGGCCCCAACCATCACAGTTTTCCTCCAACCGGCAAGATCAATCCAAGTACTACCGTTTCTATCAGGACCACAGCCACAACACGGAGGAATGTGTTAACCTTAAAGACTAGGTAGAGGATTTGATACGCTAGGGGCACCTCAATCGGTTCACTATAGCTCGTCCCAAGCAACGACCAAAGACCGACCCGCTGGGGGACCACCGTCGACATACCGCACAACCTAAGCGAGACAATGATCGGCCCCCACCACAACCCCCGAGCACAAGGCAATCCTGCTCCCCCGGTCGGAGAGATCAGAGTCATCGCTGGCAGGCTCACATACGGAGGTCCATCCTGTTCGCCCTAGCGAGCCAAGCTCAGAAAAATCAGACAAGGCTCCAGCAAAGAAATTACGACATTGGATCGGCCCTTCAAACAACCCAAGCAATGGTCTGAACCCATCACCTTTATGGAGGCTGACTACACAGGCATTTTTTACCCCGACGACGACCCCCTCGTCATCTTCGCTTTCCTATCTAATTACAAAGTCAGACGGGTGCTTGTTGACAATGGCAGCTCTTCAGACATCATCTTCCTGAATGCCTATTGCCAACTTAAGGTCGGAGAAGAAAATTTGTCCCCTCTCCAAACCCCGCTAGTCGGCTTCATTGGCGATCGGGTGACCTCCATAGGCTCCATCAATTTTCCCATCACCATCGGAGAATATCCATGGTAGACCACTAAGCTACTCACTTTCCTCATTGTCGACTGTCCTTTTGCTTATAACATAATCCTCGGACACACGGCTCTCAACGCTTTCCAAGCTGTCACCTCTATATACCATCTAGCCATGAAATTCCCGACTGACCTTGGGATCGGCACCGTGAGGGGTGAGCAGACGATGGCCAGAGAATGCTATGTCGCCTCACTAAATGAGGTCAAGCTAAAAGAGGCTATGATCATCGAAGGTCTCGATGTCAGAGACGAGGAAGATTTAGTTGGAGGGGAACCAGTAGAGGAACTTGTTGAAGTGCCTATCGATCCTACCAACTCAGCCAAAACAACCAGGATTAGAAGACAACTATCCTCTCAGGCCAAGGCCGATCTCACAGCTCTCTTAACTGAGTATAACGATGTCTTTGCCTGGACCCATTCAGACATGACGGGCATCGATCCCTCTTTCATCACTCATCGTCTCAGTATTGAGCCCCACTTTCGACCTTTCCGACAGAGGCAGCGTATCTTTCACCCGGACCGCAATACCCTCATCGCTTTTGAGGTAAACAAACTACGGAAGGCGTAGTTCATAAAAAACGTGGACTATCCCAGGTGGCTGTCTAATGTAGTCTTGGTCTGCAAAAACAATGGTAAATGGTGACTCTGCATCGACTATTCCGACATCAATTGGGCTTGCCCCAAAGATAGTTATCCCCTTTCTCGGATAGATCTGCTAGTCGATGCAACTGCCAGACATCAAATACTTAGCTTTATGGATGCCTTCTCTGGCTACAATCAAATCCTGATGCACCCAGCTGACCAGGAACACACCTCCTTCATCATGGACAAAGAAACTTATCACTATCGTGTTATGTCATTCGGCTTGAAAATGCAAAAGCAACTTACCAATGCCTGGTTAATGTCGTCTTTCAACACCAGATAGGTTAGAACATGGAAGTCTACGTCGATGACATGCTAGTCAAGAGAAAACTCTCCTCCGATCACTTGGCAGACCTGCGAGAGACCTTCGAAACCTTACACAAATATCAGATGAAGCTGAATCCGGAGAAGTACGCTTTCGGCGTAGGATCTGCGAAGTTCTTGGGCTTTATGGTCAGCCAACCGGGCATTGAGGCTAACCTCAAAAAGATCAAGGCCTTGATAGAAATGCCGTCTCCTATAATGGTCAAGGAGGTTCAACGGCTCACGACCAGAGTTACCGCCCTCAATCGCTTTATTTCCCGGGCAACAGACAAGTGTCTTCTATTTTTTAAAGTCCTTTGATAGGCGTTCAAGTGGAGCACCGAATCCGAGGAGGCTTTTTAACAACTTAAGCAATGCATGGCCAACCCTCCCCTCCTCTCTTAAGCGATGCCAGGCGAAACCCTCTTCCTCTACTTAGTTGTGTCAAACACTGCGGTCAGTGCTGTCCTTATCAGGGAAGATGACTCAGTACAACGTCCAGTCTACTACATCAGCCGCACTCTTAGGGAGGCAGAACAGAACTACCCTTTGCTGGAAAAAATGGCCCTTGCCTTGGTCATAACCTCCAGGTGCCTCCGATCTTATTTCCAAGCTCACTCTATAGTGGTTCTCACTGATTAGCCTCTGAAAAAGGTTATACAATAACCAGAATCGTCAAGCAAACTTATACAATGGTCCGTCGAGCTAAGTCAATTTGAAATCTCTTACTAACCTCGAAAAACGATCAAAGGTCAAACTATCGCCGATTTTATCTTGGAATTCACCAATCTTACTCTGAACGTGCCTCCTCCGCTAACACACTTCACCATTGATGCAGAAGACCCCACTCCTAGACCCTTAGTGTTGATGGTCCATCCCGTAAAGAGGGTAGTGGAGCCGGTCTAATCCTCACCACTCTAGAGGGTGAGTATTTCAAGTGTGTCCTCCGTTTCCTGTTCGACGCAAGCAATAATGAGGCCGAATATGAGGCCTTGATAGCAGGTCTTCGAATGGCCAGAGACATTGGTGTAAGCCATATCCAAGTATTCAGTGATTCCCAATTAATTGTTGGACAGATTACTGGGGAGTTCGACGCAAAGGAAGAGACGATGCGGGTATACAGGGACATTGCCCTTCCTCTTGTTCACATCTTTAATACTTTCCAGATCAGACACATCCCTAGGTTAGAAAACTCCAAGGAAGATGAAATGACCCAATTAGCCTCGGCTGACCAGTCAGACTCCAGCCATGGCATCCGTGTTGAATACCTGACCAACTGGTTACTTCGCCAAACCCACAGGAGGTTCACTTCCTCCAAGACGAACCTATCCCATGGGCTCGTTTTTAACACGAGGGAAGTTGTCAGATGATAACACGAGGGGAGTTGCCAGATGATAAACAGCAGGTCACCAAAGTCAGAGCCCGGTCGACTAATTACATCCTGATCAACGGCCTCTTATACAAACGAGGATTCTCGCACCCATACCTTAGGTGTCTCAGTCTTGATCAAGCGACCTATGTGATGAGAGAAGTCCACGAGGGCATTTATGGTAATCATTCGGGTGGAAGATCTCTGACCCATAAAATCCTCCGCATTAGCTACTTCTAGCCTACTCGCAATCAAGATGCCAACGAATTTGTGCTTATGTGTGATAAATGCTAGCGCTTTGCCAACATCCCTCATGCTTCGTTAAGTGGGGCATCGACTTAGTCGGTCCTTTGCCCACTGGTAGGGGCCAAACCAAGTTCGCTGTGGCTGCTTCACCATATGGATGGAAGCAGAACCCCTTGCTACAATCACTGAGCAAAACAGTACCAGGTTCATCTGGCAGTCGATCGTATGCCGATTTGGAATCCCCCAAGCCATCGTTTTGGACAATGGCAAAAAATTCGACAATGCCAAATTTAGAAAATTTTGTGAAGAGCTCAACATTAGACCATGCTTCTCTTCCCTAGGCCATCCCTAAGCTAATGGGCAAGTCGAAGTCACCAATTGCTCTCTTCTGAAGATCATCAAGACCAAGTTAGAAACCGCTAAAGGACTCTAGGCTGAGAAATTACTGAACGTACTCTGGGCTTATCGGACGACTGCTCGAACCCTTATTAAGGAGACCCCCTTTCGCCTAACATACGGTGCCGAGGCAGTCATCCCAGTGGAAATCAACCTACCAACCCCTCGGGTTTTACACCCAAATCCAGAACTAAACGAAGAGTTGCGTCGGGCTGACCTGGACCTAATTGAAGAGCTCCAAGAGGCAACTGCTGTCAGACGGGCATCATATCAACAGAAAATAAAAACACATTATAACCGCAAAGTCCGACCTCGAGAGTTCGCAGTGGGAGACCTAGTCTTGTACGAAGCAACCCTTGCTACTAAAAATCCGATCGAGGGCAAGCTAACAGCCAAATGGGAAGGACCTTATATTGTCAAGGACAGACCCCGCCCGGGGACTTACCATCTCCAATATATGGAAGGCAGAGACCTCCCCCATCCGTCGAATGCCGAGCACTTGAAGCGTTATTACCAGTAAAATGGCGTCTCCTGTTTTTGTATTATTCAAATGTTGTCTGTTCTCTTTTGCCGATCTGCGCACTTGTTCATTTTTGCTTCTTCCATGCACGATGTAAATTTGTAATCGACAGATTATGCCTTAATGACAACAATTTCACATCTTCATTTATCTGTGTTGCGTTTCAATGACAAGTTTTAGACCAAGCCTCAGCCCGACTGAGCCCTCAAAGTCTCAGCCAGACTGAGCATGCAGAGCTCTGCTAAACTGAGTTCACCAAAACCTCAGCCTGACGAAGCTCTCCAAGCCTCAGCCAAACTGAGAATGAAGAGTTTTGCCATACTGAGTTAACCAAAGCCTCAGCCCGACTGAGCTCTCAAAGCCTCAGCCAGATTGAGCATGGAGAGCTCAGCCAGACTGAGTTAACCAAAGCCTCAGCTAAACTAAGCATGAAGAGCTCAGCTAGACTGAGTTAACCAAAGCCTCAGCCCTCAAAGCCCTCAAAGCCTCAGCTAGACTGAGCATGAAGAGCTCAGCCAGACTGAGTTAACCAAAGCCTCAGCTAAACTAAGCATGAAGAGCTCAGCCAGACTGAGTTAACCAAAGCCTCAGCCCTCAAAGCCCTCAAAGCCTCAGCTAGACTGAGCATGAAGAGCTCAGCCAGACTGAGTTAACCAAAGCCTCAGCCTGACTGAGCCCTTCAAATCTTAGCCAGATTGAGCATGAAAAGCTCAGCTAGACTGAGTTAATCAAAGTCTCAACCTGACTGAGCCCTTCAAATCTCAACCAGACTGAGTATGAAGAGCTTAGCCAGACTGAGTCAAAACTAGTCTCATCCAGACAAAGCATGTAGTTACAATTAGTCGCAATTAGTCTCAGCCAGACTTAGTTAAATCTCAGTTCATGCTTATCTATTTTTTCCATTCATACAAGTTAACCTACTTGCCCATTTTTTACCATTTATACAAGTTAGGTTACTTGTCCAATTTCACATTCAAAAACTTTACTTATCTATTTTACTTATCCAATTTTCCTTAGCCATTTTTACTATTCAAACTTTACCATTTAAACAACAACAACAACAACAACAACAACAACAACAACAACAACAACAACAACAATAACAGAACTGGTAGTTTTGTTAACAACTTGCACCATTATATACTTCATTACAGAAATTACATTTACTTCAAAAAAAAAAAAAAAAAAAAAACAAAACACCCTGCCCTTAATCCCTGTCGCTGGATGCGAGATCTTCCTCTTCCATCCCCTCATCCAAGGGAGTTTGGGCAACGTCGTCTTCTCCTACTTTCACCAGACTGAAGTCCACATCTGGAAACAGCTCTTGCGCCTTATACTTGAAGCTCATCCAACCGCTGTCCCAGTACTGGCTCATCTCGTGCTTGTAGAAGTCTAATCGTTGAAAGCTTTGGATCACTTCTTCTTCGCTCCTACCTCCAGTGGCCACTCCTGACGGCCTAGCACCCCCTTCTCCTTCCTTAGCTAAGCTCATGGCGACTATCACGTCAATGGCCATCTAGAATTTGGCAGACCTCTTAAATTACTCCACCGCCGCCACACATAAGTCTGGGTACGCTACCCTCTCAAAGGCCGTTTTGGCCCTCTCTTCCTCAAACGTCTTCTCCAACTCCGCAATGCGCCTATCTGCTTTTTCCTTGTCTTTAAGCATCTGGTCGCGCAGATCTTCATTGTTGGCGAGGGCCTCTTCCCATATTTTCTTGGCAGTGGTGCAGGTTTCTTGGACTTCGCCTACTTTCCTTTGCTCGTTCGCCAACTCAAACTCCAGCGATACTGCCTTGTGGCGCACCACTTCCAGCTGTGATTTGGTCACGGCGAGCTCGGAGGCAGCACGTTCTGCCAAATAGCTGTGCACCACCGCCAGTACTTCCATTTTCTTAGCCCTTTGCGCACAATCCAAGCCCTTTGCATAAGCACTCCGCACGATTTTTCTCTAGCTCGCCGTCTCGACCCTTAGGTTTTACAACTGTGCTTTCACCCCTTCCAGCTGGGCTTTTAGCGACTCTGCCTCTACCTTCGCGCGCATCGCCTTATTCAGCGGGGTTGCCGCTAAGGTCGTAGCTTCCATCTGCACTGAGCAGAACCCCCTCAGGAGGTCGGCCTTTATAAATTGTGCCATCGACTGCATAGCCGCATTCTCCACTACCCTAGGGAGACGAATCGACTGGCCACCGTGCGCACATGATACATGGCAGTCTTCAACATGGCGCTCATCTCTGATCTGCTCGCTCCCTCTTTCCCTTCCCTAGGACTTGGGGACACTTCTGGCACAGACCCAATCTTAGGCGATTGTTCTCCCAACATCTCGCCTCCTGCCAACTGCTTTGGCTCAGCAGCGCTACTCACCCTTTAGGCACTTGGGCCCATGGCTTCCCCTACCCCCCTTGTCTCCCTCACCTCTACTCTAGGGTTGCCCCTACCATCATCTCTTTCACCTTCTTCAAAACTGGCGCCCCCTCACACTCCTCCACTACTGTCCTCTTCTTCTTATTCTTCATCAACACCGCCTCCACCTCCTTTTTGCTTCTCTCCTTCAGCAGATCCACTAGGGGCAACAGCGGTGCAAAATCAGTTAGATCCTTATCACCCAGAGGCTTGGGGCGTGGTCGGACTCGTTCCTTCATGACTAGCTTTGGCGCTCGACCTAACTGTGCCTCTTTATACTTGTCTGCCTTGGCGAATGTCCTTTATCCTCCGTCTCTTGCATTTTTCTTCTCACCTCCAACTTTTTCGGCGCAGGATCCCCTTCGGTCGGCTGTGGCCCCAGGCTTAAGGCAAACAAGCTTGACAGCTGGACAAGGTCATCCCACTTCACCTCCTCCTTGTCCCTCCACTCCTTCACCTGTTTAACCCTATCCTCTACCTCTGCCTCCAGTCTTGGCTCCACTAACTTGATAAGAATCTTCCACATCATGTGCACCCCCCTTCCGCCATTTGCTGATACATAAAACCACCTTGGTCTTCACCCTTTCATCGATGATGGCAAACCCGCCACTAATCCTCTACCTGCCACCGCCTGTAAGGTCACCCATGTTTTTTGTTGACTAGAGGGCTTGTAGCAAGAAAAGAACTCATCCACCGTCATCGCCACCCCACCGGTCGCCTGTGGCCATGCGATTGCGTGGCCCAGTAATATTTTCCACACATTGGGTATGAGCTGACCTGCCGCCACCTCCAACCGATTCAATATGTCCACTACTATTTGTGGGAGCGGCAACCTCAGACCCCCCCGCAACGCCTCCTCGTACAGCGTGAACTCCATCGGATGCGCATCTGACACCCTCTCCTTGGCCGTCGGCAACTTCAACTCTTTCTCCGCAAGAATCTTGTACTTTTTACGCACATCCTCCAACTCCTCTACTGTAAACGTCGATTTATTAGCCTTGGTATGCCAGTGGCCAAGTCCCACTTGGCTAATCAGCCTCGCGACCACGATCATTGTAGGCATACGAGGTCGCACTGCTTGCTCCGCCCTTCTCTCCTCCCGCCTCTCCAACTATATTGCTCTGCCAAATCCACCGCGTCGTCTTCACCCAACGCCTCTAACCTCATGGATGGCGCTTCATCCCGAGCCATCTCTTTTACGTTTCTGTATATTGCTTCGGACGCAGGCACGAAGAAGTTCGCAAACTGTTGGAGGGGAGTATCACACGAAACGAATGAGGTCAGGTCTAGGATGTTTGGTTTCTCGCAATGAGATATGTAAAATGGATAACTCCAAATGCCCACGGTTTGCCTATTTGCCAATGATCAAGGTTAAAATTCATCAGTTTGAAAATTTCAAAAAGTTTACAACCCCCGCCTTTTTTACGTCCTATCCTAGTCCTAACCTTTCGCTTCTTACTAATGTATCACCTCCCTCACCATTGGTTTAGATCTTACCACGTGTACAACCACGATTCCCCCAATTTTCCCTTCCCCATCTATTCCACTTCACATCATCACGTGCCTTATCGCTCCTCGAGCCTCGCGTGCCACCACCACCTCTCACTCGACCCCTCATCGCGGTCGGCTCTCCTTTTGGTTGGTTTCCGCACTCGATCCCCCTTCGCAGTCGGCCCACCTCTCGATCGTTCTCCACACTCGACCCCCCTTCACAGTTGGCACACCTCTCAGTCGGTTTTCGTGCTCGACCTCCCTTCGCAGTCGGCTCTCCTCTTGGTCGGTCACCGTGCTTGACCCCCCTTTGCGATCGGCTCTCCTCTCGGTCGGTCCTCACGCTCGGCCCCAAACACCCTCCATCTTCCTTCTTATTCTCTTCGTTGGACTAAAGCTGTACTTGAGAATGAGGGATTGCTAACATTGGTGGGCCCACAGAAGCTTTTAGCCCACCACTTAGAGCCCAATTCATGGTTCAAACACTAAATCCCAACACCATTGAGAACCCAACGTTGCACCAAGAACCAATAACATCTAAACACTTGTCAAGAAGGGAACCAGCCACATAAATAGATAAAGATCCTACAGAGTTATTACACCACACATCAACCATTAATGAGGCCCCTGCAGCATTAAATACGATAACTCCTTTACATCGAAACAGGAAGTCTCACCGTGAACAATACAAGTTAGAGTATAGACTTTCGGCCAACACGATAGGTCGGAGTAGGCAAGGAAATAATAGACAAAGGATATAAGGAGGCTTCTAAGACACATCAAAGGTAAAGTTCTTTATTCTTTTTCTCTCCCTCTCTACACACCATCAATCTCCTCTCTTCTAACTTGATCGTCGCAGGGTTCGCTGCGGGACTCCTGTTTCCCGTTAGATATTTTGCAGGCACACCAACGAGCTCAATGATTGGTGATGGGTGTAGGAAGTGTGGGTCTGGTTGACCCGCCCTCCTTTGGATCATCAAGTATTATTATGCTTACAATTTTTATTTTCCCAATCAAGAAAAATAATGATTTACTTTCTCCTCACAACCACCCAACCACATAATTATTCGCGTCTAAACAATCATGATACCATTGACAAACACACTGCTGCCAAAATCACACAAAATAATGTGCTAGGAAAGCTAAAAATTAAAGCGCAGCCAACTTAAAAAATAAAACAAATAAACACTAGGGAAATTTTAATATACACATATTTAAAAGGATTTATCATATACATTCTTAATTATATTATTTTTTTTTTAATTATGATATTATTTTAGTTATAATTTATAAATTATTTAGTTATACTTTATGTTATGTTTAGTTATGATATTTTTTTATTTTTTTAATTATGACTCAAAAAATTAAAATTATATCATTTTTTAGTTATAAAGTGCATATAATAGTGTACACCATAGTGCTTTTCTAAACACTATCAGCTTGTTTGATTCTAATTTTCAAAAAATAGTTTTCAGAAAATTTTGTTCTCTAGTTTTTTATTTTCCATATTTTAATGTTTTCAATGAATTTTTTTAATATTTTAAGTAATTTTTTTAATAAAAATTTTAGACACACCTAACATAAATACACTTAAAAAGTATAATATTTGTGAAAAAATCTTTAAAAAATACACTAAATATCAGAAAATACAAAATTTTTTTTTGAAAATTCAATATATTTTTTTATATTTTTGTGTATTTATTAATTTTTTAAAATAAATTTTCACAAATATTTTACTATTTAAATACATCTAAGTAAGGTGCATCTAAAAAAGTAAAAAAATATTTAAAATTTTAAAAATATTCACTAAAAAAAAAAAAAACGAAAAAAAAAAAACTCAGTTTTCAGAAAACTGAAACCAAACACACTAATTGTTTTTAAAAATACTTTATAAATAAATACGTCTCAATATTGGATAATTCTATTATACACATCTCATACCAGAAGCACCCTTAGTTATACTATTTTCTTCTTTAGTTATGATATTATTTTGAAATTTTAATTATGAATTTTTTTTATTTGGTTATATATTTTTTTAGTTTTTTACTTATAAATCAAAAAATATAAAATTATGTCAATTTTTTTTAAATTTTTTTATAATTGTAAAGTGGAAGTGTATCTTTCCTCTCAATAATAATAATAATAAACCAGCTTAACAATGGAGAGTGGAGGAATCTTTGGTCTGAAGACTTCATTTATACGAGCATCTCTAGAGTGGTAAGAAAACGAGCATCTCTAGAGTGGTAAGAAATATACCAAAAAAAATTGATCAAATCAATTGAATTGGAACAAAATAATTATATTTGGTTTATTTTTAATAATAATTGTGTAATTTTTTAATTTTTTTAAAATTTTTAATTCGATATCAGTTCAAAGACTTTGTGTACTGACCTAAATCGAAACTGAACTCTTCAACATATATTATATTTATAATATATATAAAATACAATGTTATTGATAAGTATAATAAATTATTAATCTTAATTAATTAACTTTATCATTTCTATAATCTAAAGTAGTAAACTCTTATATATAATCTTAATTCTAATTCATTATTTTTAGAACTTCAATATTTATTATTATTTTTTGTTTTTATTTTTATTAATTAAAGAATCTAAAAATATTTATCAAATATGAAATAGTGAACAAATAATTAATTTAATATTTTTATATAAATCAATAATTATATAACAAAACGAATCAAATTTAAAATATTTTAAACTTATTAAACTGCACCAAACTAAACTATTTTTTAATCAGTTTAATTCAATTAAATTTGATAAGAAAAACTATTTATATTAATATTCAAAATAATAAATTTGACATTATCAATCCAATAAACAAATTATTTAAATACTAATCATATCAAACCGACTAGTCTAATATCCAACTCGGTTACTCGGACCTAAAAATTCAACAGCCTCTCTCTCTCTCTCTCTCCCTTCCTCCCATTTTCATCTCTCTCCTTCTATTCTCTCGTAGGTCAAAACCAAGCGACCATTTTGGGACCCCTCAAGGTTGGTAAATTATCAGAGATGAATATATAGGACCATTTTCAAAGATAATACACACCCATACAGATTCAGATTACTACTATCCATGTCTGCAAATTTCTCTTCAGTCATGATTCGGACGCTTTCAGGTAAGCTTCTTTTGACTTTCGGCGACTACCCTTTGCACAGCTGATGATGCTACCAATTAGCTCCACCTGGGTCTTTTGTGTCTTCTATCGATTCATTTGTCAATCTGTATTCATGGGTTGATCGTAGTTTTGAGCTATCTGATTTTGATTTTGAGCGGATCAGTTTTTGTTTTGATGCATCGAAGTTTGTATTGAACTGGGTATATACTGGATTTTAGGTCTGTTTTTGAAATTCTGGGTTGTTCAGTTTTTTGGTCAATATAACTGTCAATTAGCGGTTTATTTGTATAGGAGTTGGGCTGTGATTGGTTCAAGGATTTGGAGAGTGATTTGGAAAGGAAATGGGAAAAGAACGTTTCGCTCCCCAAATCATGAACCAAACACAGCCTTAACGAAACTGATGGGCATATATATTTGAATAATCCTAGGCCTCATGAAAGAAATATCATGAAAGGAAGATTTCCATCGTTGATTAGGGTGTGGTGTTTTTATTGTGTATAATCCAAAGCTTGTCATGATGCCTAACATTACTCTGCATATTTAGGAAGGTTTATATGCTACAGTAACTGTTTTTGTGCTTCACATCAATCATCTATTTCTAGTTATTTGTTGTACACCTTGAATAATATATCTTATTTATTAAAATTATTGCATGGAAAGTGAATTTCATTTAAAATAATAATTAAAGTTGACAAACGTATTTACTGACCTAGAATTCATAATTGTCTATTACAATCAAGAAAAATTTTAGCTTCATTAAAGGCACATTCATTATCAACGAATTTTGTTTGCAATTTGTCTTTGATGACCTGTATGTATGTATGTGTATCTGTTCTGTATATGCTTGTAATGGGTGTATTTTTACTAATTTTCCTTATTGTTCTGTTAAATATAATTAATATGTTTATATAATTTTACATTTGGATCTCCATAGGTTGCATTTTCTTAATTGCAGCCGTATGTTGAAGATAAAAAAAAAAGGAACAAATGAGGATGAGGAACAAATACAGGAAACCGACCAATTTACATTGCCATGCAGGAACCAGGTGCTCATTTTCCGTTGTTGTGTGGAGCTTGGTGGGATGCCTCGTTATGCTCCATCTGTACTCCCTTGTTCAACACAAACATGGGCGGGGTGGAGAGATCCAAGTGCACATGAGCCACCACCCTCTATTACGTGAACTTGAAGAGGTGGAGGAGGAGAATATTCAAATTCCCCCACCAAAGGGAAAACGATCCCCACGTGCCGCCAAACGGAGGCCTAGGCCTAAGCGGACAGCTACCATTATGGATGAATTCCTTGATGAGTCTTCCCAACTTAGGCATGTATTCTTCCCTGATTGGAAAACTGCTATAGATCCAGTGAAGGATTCTGGCAATGAAAGCTTCTACTATTTTCCTGGGAGGATTTGGCTGGATACTGATGGAAACCCTATTCAAGCTCATGGAGGTGGTATTCTGTATGATGAGAGATCAATGACATACTATTGGTATGGAGAGTATAAAGATGGGCTCACTTACCATGCCCACAAAAAGGGAGCAGCGCGGGTAATTTTTTTTTAAATCTGAATACACTCTTAGATTATTGATTATCCATGATCCACGAAGAAAGATAATTTTTGCGTATGCTGCATGATTTTATATTATACTTCTTTGAATTTACTTGTCAAAAAAATAAAATTTCATGAGGATCCGTTTTCTATTCCCTATGTACTCTTGTCCATCTTTGCATACACCTGCACGTGTGCCCATGCACAGTGGCTCCAAGCCACTTGGAGGCTAGGAGGGGCACGTGCCCCTTCTAAAATTTATAAAAATTACACTTTTATGGTTTTACCTATAGTTACAATAAAGTTTTTTACTTTTCCCCTTTGAGTTTCATAAATGCCTCTCACATAACTTAGATACAGAAATTTCATATTTTTTCTGAATCCTATTCAATTTCAAGTATATATATTTCTATATAATTTATAACATTTCATCTGAGAATATTATATAATATGCAACATATATGTGTATATGATGTATCCTCGTACCCATATCCAATTTTGGATATATATCCTAAGATTCTAAGATTTAAATTTATGAAGGTCTGACGCTTAGATATGCACCCACACCTGATACTCGTACCCAATCCATGTAACATAGACCACCACAAATCAGGTTCACCACAAATTTGACCACCGCAAAACTCTGTAACCAATCACCAATATGATTTATAACTAAGGTTTTGTTTGGCAACTACATGTTTTAGCCAAAAAATTAAAAAGTCACTATAAGTTGTCATATCACTCTCTCTATTTTTCTGTATATCTTTTCGTAAAAAATCAAAATGTTATTAAAATAGTCTATTCTCAAACAAGGCCTAAGACCATAAATCTTCATAACTAGAATGTATGGTCACTACAACATTTTTGGATTTTATAGACTAAATTTTTTCCCTTAAAAATAAAATTTTTGTTACAAAAACAATTAGGGCACCAATTTCTGCCGTCATGAGATGGCAAGAGTTGTCGCTAAAAGGTTGTCTGGAAAAGTCAAAAATAGGACCTTTAGCGGCAATTTTGAAAATGTCGCTAATAAATGCACTTTTGGGGGCCAAATAATTTGGTGCCAAAAAGGTTTACTTTTTAGATGAAAAAAAAAAAAAAAATTAATCTCAAAAGGATAGTAATTCATTACTAAATATCCAATTTTGTCACTAAAAATATAATAATGATACTTTTAGCAACTAGAATATTTCGTTCCGAAAAAGTGATTGTCCCTAAATTTGTCTCTAAAATCTTAATTGGCTATAATGGCTACACCTTTTAAGGAGGTGTGTATCGTAGAATTTTCCCATACAAAAAGTTTGTATGGTTTGGATGACATATTTATTTATCCAATATCTCAAGTTCGGTTAATGTTTTTAAGTTATGGCCTTTATTGTGTTATCTTATGGTATACTTTGTTAGTGCTAGGGTTATCATAGTTTGGTGATTTCATGACTACATAATGTGCATCTTAGGTAGAGTCCAAGCCACTATCACTTTGGAGACCATATTGGACAAGGCCTGAAGTTTTGAAAGCATAGATGTTATGGGAGTTCTTTATTGGCATGGAAGGTGCTATGGGTTCATTTGGTCATCTTGGTTAATCAGCATCAGAGACTGGTTGACTAGGAGTTTCATGTCACTGGAAACAACCAAATAGGTTGGTTGATCAAGCTAGAATCAGGTTCATAGACTGTTGACAAGACCCACATGTGGACCAGCCATGTGTAAGCATGGGTCAACCCATGATGAGATCCACAGTATGGTAAAACTCTGTAGTGGAGTATGGATTGCTCATTTGTATCTCAAAGCTAAAACTCCATGTGTTTGTGGGCTAACCATGGCAAATGATGCGCCAGCCCATAGAGGCGAGTTTTGAAGAAAACTACCTATTGGACTAGATGTTATTTGGGGTTCTTTAAATACTAACACATCTCTACTTGGTATTACCTTTTAAGAAATAGTTCTACATCTGTTATACACTGTAAATAAAATTTTCTATAGATTTTCTATCTTATGTGAGTGTCAGTTTGAGAGAACTTCATAGCACCTTGGACGTCTTGGGAGTGAGTTGGAAAGCTTGCTTCATTGGAAGTCTTGGGAATTCTCTTTGAAGGTATATTTTTCATCCTAGTGCTAGTGTAATACATCTTTGGTTGTATACACTATAGCCTTTGCACACTCTCTATGCGTGTCCCATAGACTTTTGGAAGTAATTAGCAAGCTTCCTTCCAAGTGTTTGTAGGTTTGTGCGTTGGAAGTTGGTATTGGGTTGATCCAAGAAAACCCCATTGTTTTTGTTTCCTAGATTTTATTAATCTACAAAGGTTTTCAGTTGTCTTAATGAAAAATCTATCTGTGTAAAGGTTTTAGGTTGTCCTAGTGAAAAACTATCAGTGTAAAGGTTTTGGGGATCTACCAAATTAATTTCTATGCGACTATGTTTCAAGGAAAAAAAATTATCATCTTTTTTTAGGAATAGACAATTCCAACGTTCATTTTCTTTTGTGCTATGTTTGGTTTGTAGATTTGAGAAGGTATTTAGAAAGCAAAAAGGAAAAGGTGTGTGAAACACAGATGAAATATGGTTATATTTCATTCACATTTCACCAACATTTTCTCTTTCCCTGTGCAAATCCCTCCCAAAATCTATCAACCAAACAGAGTCTTGAAGTATTTCTCCACGACTATTGTTTTTTAATTAAAATAAAAATCGTCAATCAAAATTACTAATTTTAGCACAAATCAAAATCCCTAATTTTTGCGCACATCACCACAAATAAAAAATCCTAATTTATGAACACCACAATCCCTACTTCTAGCATAAATAACAATAAATCAAAATCCTTAATTTTAGCAAATCAAAACACATCACTTCAAGCACAAATAAACCATAAATCAACATCTCAATTTTATTTGAGGGAAGAAAAAAATAAAAGATTAGAGAGAGTACTTTTAAACAGTGGTGACTATAGGCAGAGACAACCAGAGCCCCAAATTCAACCAAAACGTTTGCCTCCACTCTCCAATGTCTGTCTGCATTTCATTGAATCAAAACAATCAAGTTAAATGCAATGTAAAAAAAGCCCTAATCAGAACAAGAATACTTACCTTGGAGAGAGAAGGACGAGAGTCGTGTCCGTGTTGACGGCGAGTCAGTGTGGAAGTCGAAATCCAAATAGAACTCTGATGAGTTAGCACTTGCCATTTTTTCAGTCATCATAGAGTAGTAGATTGTAAGTCACACCACTATAAGGGCACGGCTTCGTTTGGAAAATGGTTGGTTTTTTTTTGGTTTTTAACCTAAAAAGGCTTATTTTATTTTATTTTATTTTTATTTTTTTATTTAAGAAAGAAATATAATAATTATAGTTTAACTACAATATTTTATCATATTAATTTTTTAATTTATTTTATCTTTTTATAATTATTTTAGTCTTTTAACTTTAAAATTAATATGCCAAACAAGGGCATTGTAAATTTTATTATTTGATAAAATCGGAAATTTTTTTAATAGATTAATGATTTTGTTTGAATTAGTATGAATGAGTTTCTTCCTAGTAAAAATCTCCAAAACAAAAAATTCTTGTCGAGAAAAAATTCATTCGGACTAATTCGACCACAAATTCAATGGATGTAACGGTACTGTTTTTAATATTAAGAGCATTTATAACGTTGAATCAATTTTTTTTAAAAAAATTGATGAAAAGTTTCATTTGATAACGTTCACTCAAATACTAAAATTAAAATTTTTATCAAATTTTTTTCATCTCCAATTGTCTAGAATGATGTATGGGCAGATGTCCTAGAGATCGTATGGAGATTAACAAAAAAAAATATCAAATTGCCTTAGGTGAATGTCCAGTCCAACGATAACCATTTCAATTTAGGGTTTAGCTTGTCTCATGTTTGAGATCAAGACTGGACCGTCTAACCCAGCCCATGGGCCCATTTTTGGTCCCGTTTTGATAATCCGAACCGTTGAATGTATAGAACTCGTCGAGTACTATATCCCTGTAAAAAATCACGTTGACTGGATGTCGATAGTTATTTGATCGGATTATTTTCTGTCAACCGTTTATTTTTTTACCGTCCTTTTTCTTTATATAGAAAACTGATCTGATCAAATAGTCCTCAATATCCGATCAATGTTATTTTTAACAGGGATATAATACTCGACAAGTTCTACACATTGAATAGTTTGGATTATCAAAACGGGTCCCAAAAAATGGGCCCATGGGCTGAACTGGACGGTCCAGTCTTGATATCAAACATGAGACAAGCTGGACCCTAATGAATGATCAAATCTCCCTCCATTTGATTACATATCTACTTCTCTCTATTTGATAGCACTTTAATAAAAATGTTGGAACTCACTTTTAAGACTTTTTCTTGACGATAGAATTTAGGTTGGAGATGGTCTAAGAGATGTTAATCATAATTTCCATGAAAAAAAAGGGGGTTTACTTTAAGAGACTGATATTAAGATTTTACAAGATAAATAATATGAAATAGCTTTATATGTGACCAATTGAAATTTTTTTAATAATATTATTAAGGACTTTAGCTAATAAAAAAAATATTTGATCCCTCATACTACTAAAAGTTGGGGAGGAATATTTTACTAATTTCTCAAAAAAAAGAAGAATATATAATAAATAATTATCTCATTAATTTAATTGGATACTTAATCTTATACTAATTTTATTAATTCTTTCACCAGCCAAATATGGCCTGGGCTGGGGGGTTCCTATGGTCCCCTTTGCTGGTCAGATTATTTTGATGCGATTAAATAGGATACAATTACCTATAAAATTGTGAGGTATAAATTATATTATAGAATTAGATGAGATGAAATATTAGATATATGATAAAATTTTGAAAAGTAAGTTATACTTTTGAATAATAGATGTGAGGAAATCCCATGGTACATACTTCTTCAAGGGTGTGTATCATATGCAATTGATTATAAAATGTGTAATTTTATCATAAAATTTTATAATATCAATTATAAAATGCATAACCTCACTACAAATTTATGTAATAAAATATTCAAAAAAAACTATTAATGTAACAAAAGTGGTGGTGGATGATGTGGGGTGACCGGAAGAGTGTGAGAGAGAGAGAGAAAATGAATGAAAATTTATTTTTTAAATAAGTGAAATAAAATAAAAAATGAAGTATATTAAAATGATATATATATATACATCAAAATATAAATTCTCAGAATTCTATTAATCAAACTTCTCCAAGTTCTATCAATAAAACCTCTTTTACCAATAAATTAGCCCCAGATCGATATTATTATCCTCAACCCACTCCGCAAGACATTCTTTATGAGCAAAAATCTTATCATGGTAAAAGTATTTATTCCTGAAATATTGATGGCAAATCTGAATATCAAATTTTTGAAACCATCCATGAAATGCTTATATAGTGTTCTGACTGTCGTTAGAATAGTAATACTGATAGCCAAATCGCCCGTTTCATTTTCACTGGTTTTATTGCTATTCTCAAAGGATGGTGGAACAACATACTCATCCCTGCTCAACAGCTGGAAATTCTCTAGTCTGTTAAACAAGAAACTAATCCTTTGATGAATACTCCTCAACAGGTTGAGGATGCGGTTTATACCCTTCCCAAACCATCTTAATGCATTTTGTAGGACCTAGTAGAAGTACCTCTAACCATAGTCGTACTCTTCTTCCGAATCTTCGTTGCCCATCTCTTATCCATTTTCGTTGGTATAAAGATGTTTTTCTTATGAAAGTTATGCAATGAGCTGATGCTAATAGTAAGCATTGGAAAGCTAAATTCATTGATGGCTTACCAACTTTTTTTGCTGAAAAAGTTCGTAAAAGATTAAGAGATAAAAATAATGGTATGAATATCCTTTATAATAATTACACTTATGGTCAATTAATTGCCATAATTATTGAAGAAGGTTTATCTCTTTGCAATGACTTAAAATTACAATATCAAATGAAAAGAGATAATCTCACTGGCAAAGAGGAATTAGGAGAATTTTGTGATCAATTTGCTCATGATGTTAAAATCCCCTATCCAAAGAGCCATAAAAAATTAAGAAAAATAAGAGACTATAAATCCAATAAGAAAAAGAAATATTTTCCTAAAAAGAAATCTTCTTATACAGAAAATAAACAATCTGGCAGTTCCTCTAAGACAACTTCTCAGAAGAAAGATAAATCATCCGCAAAATGTGTCAAGTGTGAAAAAATAGGTCATTATGCTAATAAATGTAGAACTAAACAAACAATTAAAGAATTAAATATTGATGAAAAATTAAAAAATCAGCTTTATAAACTTATGATTAATTCTTCTGACTCCGAAGATCATTCCAATAGTGATCCTAATAGTAGTGATGATTTAGCATAATTATATTCTGACTCTAATAGTGACACTTCTTCTGAAGAATTGAATCAAGAAGGTTGTGGTAATGGTTGCTGTAGCCTTAGTTCTGAATCCAACTATTGAAAAGCCATAGTTGAAATGAATGGTCTTTCTGTTGGACCTAGCATTAATGTTCTTACTAATGAACAAAAATCTGCTTTAGAATTAATTGATCAAATTAAAGATCCATAATTAAAAATTAGAATGATTGAAGTTCATTATCAAAAATCTCAAGAACAATCCTCTGAAGATAATCTGCAGCCTAATTACTACAGTCTGAAAAAAGTTGTTCAACGACTTGATAATACAAACCCTCAAATCGAGACACCAGCCAATCTTAATGATCTCTGTAGAGAAGTGAATTTGCTTAAACTAGAAAGGCCGGCAGCTGAAAATGAGTGCAGAGAAAGCCCAATGGCTAGCGAAATGAATTTTCACATATAATTTTTAGATGGGTTTTACACTAGGTAGTGAAATTCGCAAAAAAATTAATCAGGAGTTTCAAGATCCCAAATATCATTGTGAGGTATAAATTATATTATAGAATTAGATGAGATGAAATATTAGATATATGATAAAATTTTGAAAAATAAGTTATACCTTTGAATAATAGATGTGAGGAAATCCCGTGGTACAGACTTCTTCAAGGATGTGTATCATATGCAATTGATTGTAAAATGTGTAATTTTATCATAAAATTTTGTAATATTAATTATAGAATACATAATTTTGCTACAAATTTATGTTATAAAATATTCAAAAAAAACTATTAATGTAACAAAAGTGGTGGTGGACGATGTGGGGTGACCGGAAGAGGGTGAGAGAGAGAAAATGAATGAAAATTTATTTTTTAAATAAGTGAAATCAAATAAAAAATGAAGTATATTATAATGGTATATATATACATCAAAATATAAATTTGTTAAATTATGTGTATGTTTATGTATATAAATAGAAAAATACTATGAATCCACCCTTAGGAATTCATAATTTATCCCGAATGAGTTTGTGTGGTAAAGATTAAATTAATGAAACATGAGGTTTATGTGTAAAATAAATTTGAACCATTAATTTTTTTTTCTTAATAAATTCTGGGTTGATAATGAATTTGTAGTGTTGTTGATACAAATAAATAAAATTATATTAAAATTTAAGTTGCGACATATGCAATATAGGAGAATAATTTTATCTCTAGAAAGTTTAACTTAAATAAATAAATATTATTTTAATTATAAATTTATTTTTAAATTGAATACTCACTTTAATAGTCAATATAATGATTAAATTACTAGGAGAATTAATAAATTAAAATTAAATAATAACTCTAATTATTTATTTATTTTATTTATTTTTCTATTAAAGATATTTATAAATTGAAATTTAAAAGTTTAATTAAATGTGGGTTTCAACATATCTATAATTAAAAAAAATTACACATTATGTTATAGAAAACATAGCTTAAATAAATACTAATGATAACTTTGGGATAAGCTTCCATCCATCTCATCTTTCCATATCTTTTCATACTTTTTTTTTGTAGGTTTCAATCCGAACTCGCATTGATGATCCGGACTGTCTATCTCGTAGGTTTCACAATAAAAGTTATTCATGCAAAAAATTATATATATGAAAATAAATAACATTTTGTTTATAAAATGTAATTAAATTCAAACCATCTATTTATAAAATAAAATGCGATTTGTTCCTATATTTATAGTTCTCCGATAAATTTAATTGTTTGCATGGATGATCTTTATTGCGGAGCTTACGAGATAGATGGTTTGGATCATTAGTACGGGTCCAAATTAAAATCCATAAAAGGAGTATGAAGAGGTATGGAGGGGAGTTTATCCTAATAACTTTATATAATATTAAGGGAGACTTACGTATAGGTCCTAATAAGTAGAGTTATTATTCAATAGTTCCTATGTCCTCGTTTGGGAACAAGTCATTTTAGTAACTTTTTGATTTTTTTTGCTAAAATATGAGGTAAAAAAAAATTAGTATGTTTGATATGAATTTTTAGTTTTAAATGAAAAGATGTGCAAAAAATAGAGAGAAAATAAAATCATTGATTTTTTTATAAAGTTTGTTGGATTTTTAGCTTTTTTAATTACTTTTTGACTTTTAGACAAAAATGTGATGTTGATGACATTTTTCATCATACACTATTAAAAAACGTCACTAATTGTTAATTTTCAGCGATAGTTTAAAAATTTTGTTATAAAAAATGTCACTAATTATAAATTTTGGCGACAGTTTAAAAAAGTCACTAATTTTTAACATTCAGCGAGAATTTAAAAAATGTCACAGAAAAACGTCACTAATTATAAGTCTTAGTGACAATTGATTAAAACCGTAATAAAAAAAGTCACTAATTGTCAATTTTTAGCGACATGTAAAAAATCGTGACAAAAAATTATTTTTATCGACGATTGTAATAAGACTTATTTTCAATAGGACTTAATGAAAAATTAAATCCAACTATTAGGACCTATTGGTAGTTTATCCTAATATTTAAATTATAACGTGCACAATGTTATAAGCACAAAAATAAAGATTTATTAACTTATTTAATTGGTTACTTAATAAAACTAATATTTAAACAAAAAATAATATATAAAGACTTAGGTGTGTATATGGAATCCTATTAATAGAAATTAAAATCAAAATGTAAAATTTGTAGACTAAAATAAATTGTTTTAATTTTGATTAGAAGAAAAATGCAAAATCGATTGATGTAGGATTCTTCAATTTTAGCTATATTTCATAAATTCACTTGTGCCAAGAGAGTTAGGCCTATATTAATGAGGTGTAACAAATTAAAAATTTACTCACATTATTGTAGGTCAAGTTCTGAAAGTTTTTGTGAGTCTTAAACATTTTCCTTCTATAAATATAACACTTAATTTCATAATAAATAAGTAAATTGAGTGAGTCAACCTAATATTCTTATGATGTACTATTTCAAAAATTTATAATTATATACAGGGCTAAGTAGATGTTGCATAAAAGAAGAAAGAGCTAAGCACTACACCATAACTCGTGTATAATTTATTTTTTTTTTTGTGACAAACTCATGTATGATTAAAATTACAAAAATCACATTATATTATGCTTTTGTTTCCAAGCCAATGAAATCATGAAGAAATTTTGGCAACATCCCCAAAAAACAACATTTAATACTTAAAATTAAAGAGGAAAATAAAGAAGAAGAGTAACATATGTACTAAAACAAAAATTCATGAGGAAATATGATAATACAACACTTTATCCTACTTAAGTAGGATAATTTACCTTCCAAGTTAGAAAACTAAGATGCGTTGTAAGAATAATCTAAACACAAATGATAATAAGTTACAACAAAATAAAATAAAATAATTAAAATTTGAACAAAACTCACATGAAAACCGTCATATCGAAATCTTGATAATCACTGTATAATCAAATAGATAACGCTATTGCAAAATTGAAATAAAACCTGCAAAAGTAGAGTGTATAATGTTGTCCTTTTCAAAGAATACAACATTGCTAATGATAGGCATGCCTACATTCTTGTTTTAAAAATAAATAAATAAATAAAACCTAAATTAAGTTCTCAAAATACTCACAAAAGCACAGACCAAAAAAGGAGAAGAAAAAAAAGGAACTTGAAATCTCACACAATCTAAGTGGCACATGGGGAAAAGAAAAAGAAGAAAAAATAGTGGTCTTCACTTGTTGCCAAAAAAAAAAAAAAAAAAAAAAAAAAAGAGATCTGTTTTTTATGGGGGAATGGAAATATGTGATAGAGAAGAGAACCCTAAAAAGGAAGAAGCAATAAGAAAAAGACGACAGGAAGAGTGATGGGAAGTGTTTGGCTAATTAAAGGGAAAAAATGTAAATTATGAGGTGAAGGTAAGGAAAGAGAATGGAAGAATTGTAGGAAAAGAGTAACGACTTTTTTTAGAGAAAAGTTATATAAATGAATGGTGCATCAACTTGAAATCATGCAGACAAGTTCTTGCACAATTAGAGTGATATAAGTGAGGGGGAAAAATAAAAAAATAAAGAAGAGAAGAAGAGTTGTCTTAACTTGTTGCAAAAAAAAAAAATAATAATAATAACAATAATAAATAAAAAAAAAAAATAATAACAATAATAAATAAATAACTTCTTCTCATGGATTGGACATTTCTTATGAAGAGAAAACCCAAAGAAACAACTAGCAATAGATGAGAAGGAGGTGTGAATGACAAGAAAGTGTAAATTATGAGGTGAATGAAAGGAAAGAGAATGGAAGTTAACAATGAGTAAAATGTAGTGACTTTTCATCCTCTTGTTTGAGAAAATAATTTTATATTGTGCTTGTTAGGCATTTTATGTGGTTAAGTCATAATTTTAATACTTCAACAGGTTAGACAATACAATGTGTTTTAGAGTATGAATTTTGGTAGAGATTTAAAAAGAAAAAGAAAAAGAAAAAAAAAAGTGTGAAATGTAATTATACTTCATTCACATTTTACTTATCTTTTAATTGGCTAAATATTTTCTTCAAAATCATTGCAATTTACCCCTTCAAATGTTTATTTTGCTAAAAAAATTCATTTTGTATACTATTTTCTCAATTTAGGCTTCTCTCTCATTTATTTGTGGAGTAGATGTAGCATATTTTAATGTTTTCTGATACTCATATATCTGGGGATGTAATAATCGGTTCGGTACAGCCAATATTTAGGTAAAAATTTTCACCCAACCGATAATGTTGGTTTTATTATTTTGAGTACTGACATAGATCGCTTCTCCTATCAAACCACACCGAATCGAACCGATTGAAACTTTTTGGTTCGGTGCGGTTTAATTGATTTAAGACCTTTCAAACTTTAGACCTTTTTAGTATAGCCACTAATCTATGTAAACATATTGAATTAGTTATTTGTCCACTATTTGAAATATATCCAATCCATTCATTTAACAAATATTTTTCAATTCTTAGATTAACAAAAATACAAAACAGAAAATAATAATAAATACTAAGGCTTTAAAAATATTAAGTTAGAGTTAAGATTATATATAATAAAATTTTACTATCTTAAGTTATATAGATGATAAGATTAATTAATTGAGTTGAGGTTAATAATTTATTATTCTTATTAGTACCATTATATTATTGGATTATATAAATTATATATGCAATATATATTGAAGCAGTTGGCTTCAGTCTAGTTTGATGCATGAGGTGCGTAAACTGATATTGAATCGAAAATCGAAAAAAATCAAATTAAAAATCCGCACAAACCGAGTATTGTTAAAAAACAGACCAAATATGACTGATTCAGTCCGGTTCAATCTGTTTGGTCAGTTTTTTATTTTTATTTTTCTTACATCCCTACATATATCTAGTAAATTTACATGCTTAGCTTTAGCTATCAGTCCATAGATGGGGTTATAATTTGAATTTCAAGTTGTTTTGTCTATCTTTGAATTGTGTGTTTTAGTGATGGATTTTGGTTACAACCAGAATGCTATACGTGTACTGCTTCTGTATGTTGCACAAATTGTAGTCCTGCTAAGCATGAGGTTAAATTGTCGTCCTTTTTTGCTGTCATGAGCTGATATCAAATTTGACAAGGATTGTTGCTTCTTTGAACCACGTTTGGGATGATCTAAATAAGTGCATTTTTTGACTTTTTATGAAATATGGGTTGGGTATGGGTTAGGTTTGAAGTGATGTGGTAGAGAGGTGAAGTGACTTAAATAAGATGATGTGACTTAAATAGGATAGTGACCTTTTGACTTTTTTGCTTTTTTAGTGTACCCCAAACCAAGCCTTATCTCAGCCACTGCCTATGCATGCTTTAGGATTATTTAGCTGATGCTGGCTTCTATTGCTGATTTTATGTGTGATTTATTCTGTATGTGTGATTTAGATTTAAACTCATGTTCTCATCTATGATTTGTTGGGTTAACTAAGCATATTGCACATCTTATAATGTAAGTTGTGTATTATAAGGCTACTCCTGGTACACAATTACGGATGGCTAGGGAGAGCTCTGTTAAATGACATAAGAAACAACACTCTGAAAGTGAAACCGCTCATTCATCAAATTCATTGCCTTTGGCTGCTACCGCCAGGGTGGGGCAATGACTCCCACAAACTTAACCAAACACATGCCTCCTAAGCCAAACCCAGCATCATTACTCTTTGCTGCTGAAAATCATCGCCATGATCATCATTGTAATTTATTTAAGCACGCCTCATAAAGCCAAACCATCACTATAACCATTGTCGCTGGTAGTCACTTCACTGCCATCATCACGGACACAACCATCACCCTCTCTAAACAATTCTCTTTCCTTTCCTTTCTCTCTCTCAAATGTTCTCATCTTTGTACTTTTCTTTCTCAAAAATGCCTTTTTGGTGGCACTTACCCCTATTCTTTCTCTCTCTCTAAAACTGTCATCTGATTGCACTTTTAACCAAACCCCTCTTCTCCCTCTCTAGAAATAATCACTATTGCACAATGTAAACAGTGTTTACAAGGTGGCATAGAGCATTTCAAGAAAAATATTGGAGTTTTATGTGTAGTTTTTGGTTATTTTAAATCAATAAATATGCTTGCTTAGTGAATGTTAAGCATCTGACATGGGTATGACATATATTTAGAAGGGTCCATGTAATATAGGTTGTGTCACATGCAAACTTTTATGCGGACATGCTTTCGCCACCTGGATTGTCAAGCTGAGGCTTGGAAGTTTATTACAAGATTTAAAAATAACTGCTAACCCGGTGGGGAACTCGATTATTTATTAATTAATTGATAACCTGCCCCGCCTCACTTTTACTTGGAATTGGGACTGGGTCGGGGTAAGGTTTCTATTGAATAAATGGGGGCCAAGAAGGGTAACTTGTACTGAGCCCGTGCCTTTGCCATCCCTGCATAAAACTGATGGTTGCAGACATTATGTGCTCTGTACAGATTCAGATGCTTGACAGCATGAGATTTAGGATTTAAGACTGCTCAATCAGTTGGGCTTTTTTGTGAACACCAATTAAGTGACCTAGAATACAATTTTATCAGATAAGCAAAAAAAATGGCAATTGAAAACTAAGAATCTGCTGAACGTGTCTTGCCAATTCATTGAAAGTTTGTGTGAATAGCAGCACTACTTTTTTTAATGTTTTATGCCATGTTTGGTTTACTATGTAGCTTATTTGTGCGTGAAAGTATTATTAAATACCTTTCTCTACGTAGGTTGACATTATTGGCGTGGGTTGCTATTCTTCCAAGGATTTGTGGACTTGGAAAAACGAGGGCATTGTTTTGGCTGCAGAAGAAACAGACAAGACCCATGATCTACACAAATCCAACGTGCTTGAGAGGCCCAAAGTAATTTACAATGAAAAAACCGGTAAATATGTCATGTGGATGCATATTGATGATGCCAACTACACCAAAGCCTCGGTGGGCGTTGCCGTGAGTGATTCCCCCACCGGTCCTTTCAATTATCTCTACAGAAAACGGCCCCACGGGTTCGATAGCCGGGACATGACGATCTTCAAAGATGACGACGGTGTAGCCTATCTCATCTACTCCACAGAGGACAATAGTGAACTTCATATCGGTCCACTCGATCAAGATTACCTCAACGTGACATGTGTCATGAGAAGGATTCTTGTGGGTCAACACCGAGAAGCCCCGGCTCTGTTCAAGTATCAGGGGACTTACTACATGATCACATCAGGCTGCTCTGGTTGGGCCCCTAATCAGGCACTGGCTCACGCAGCCGAATCAATCTTGGGGCTGTGGGAGACAATGGGGAACCCGTGCATTGGGGGTAACAAAATTTTTCGACACACAACATTCTTTTCTCAGAGCACGTTTGTACTTCCTTTGCCAAGCCTTCCTGGTTCTTTTATATTCATGGCAGATCGGTGGAACCCAGTTGACTTGAGGGACTCAAGATATGTATGGTTGCCTTTGACGGTGAGGGGCGCAGCGGACCGGCCTCTTGACTACAATTTTGGGTTCCCATTGTGGTCAAGAGTGTCGATATATTGGCATAAAAAATGGAGGCTTCCTTATAGGTGGAGTGTGAAGAAATGATGTATGTGAATCAAGCTCTATTGTTGGCCGTGAAGATCTCTTTTTGTAGGTCATGTTAATATTTGTTCTTGAGGAAGGTTAAGTGTATATGGAGAAGGATTACATATTTGCTTGAAGAATTACACTGTTTTCGCAAAATGTTTTCTTTGATGGATTATGCGGATAAATGGCTATGATGTGCAACCGATGCTCCAACCCCTCACCCAGAAAGCATGAAAGAGATCACAAATGTTGTGAGTTGGAGAAACCATTGGTTCATGGTGGCCACGCCTTGACTGAGTTTGTTTGGAGTTGGGAGATGGCATGACTAACACGCTTGGTTATTACATTCGAATTGGTCTATTGAATTTGAATCTGATTTGAGGTATGTTTTCTGTGAATCTGAAGCAAATTATTGTGCATAGGAGTTTTGTGTGTTTATAGGTGTAATTTATATGGAAGAATTTGTAATTTCATTAGATAACAAAGAACATTTAGCGTTTGGTAACGTTTACGTTTTTTTTTGTTTATGTTTACAAAAATTTTATAAATTGATTTTTGTTTATTTTTAGAAAAACATAAACTACAAATGCATTTGGTTTGAACAAAATATTTGAAATTTTTTAAAAACATAAATTAAAAAATATGTTTGTTTAGGCTTAAAATATTTATATTTATTATTTATGACAATGGGATCATACACATTATAATTGAAAAAAAAATTAATTAAAAAAATTAATTGAAAAAAAAATTATTTAAAAGGAAAATTATTTGAAAAAAAAAATTATTTGGAAAAAAAAATTTTGTTAGTCAAATTTTTAAATTTTTGTTTAAAAACCAACGTAATGAGTTTACATTTTTTTTCTTAAATTTATAAACTGAGACAATCATTTATAAACCAAAAAATTATCAAACAAGTTTTTATGACTGTTTTTTAAAATTTTTGCAAATATAAACTGAAAACGAAATGTTACCAAACAGACCTTATCTTTTTAAGATCATTTCAGACAAATATGAAGGAATAGGAATGTGGTTAAATCACTAAAAAAAAATTGTAATCTTTTTTTATTTTTTATTTTTTATTTTTGTAGAATTCAAAGTGGAATTTTCTGTCTGTTTGGGTTTGTAGAATAAACATAAATTTAAACTTTGGTAAATGATGATTGAAATTGATCTAATGCCTTGTATCTCATCTGGTCCCAGAATCATTCGTTTATCTGTGACAGAATAAGACAGTGAACCAATCATAATTCTAAAGGAGTGGTTAAGTAAGAAAATATTATATCTAGGTCCGTTTAGGTTTTTGCAATACAAAATTGGATATTATACAACTAAATAATGATTGTGGAAATGAATAAATTGATCAACTAGTCAAACCCTCATTGTTTATTTGTATTATTATGTTTGGCATAAGTGATGAAATCAATGGATTTGGAAGCATTTTTTGTGGGTTTAGAATGTAGGTAGGTGGCTGTGGGGCAGGTTTGATCTAGTTTCTACACTGAATTTTAGTTCAAGCAGCCCAGCTTCATTAGGCATATATCTAAAAACATCTAATTCCTATATTCTCTGGAATTGTTTGATATCATTTATGTTTATACTTTTTTGTTTATATTTATAAATAACAACGCCCAATTAGTACACATTAATATATATTTGAAGAACGTAAACAAAATATCATTTGGTGTTTATTTTTATTTTTTCAAAAATTTGTGACGAGTTTACAAAATTTACTAAATTTTTATAATAACAAAAAAAGAAAAAAGAAAAAAAACTTTTTTTTCTTCTACCACTCCTTTGACTATCACCCATTACCACCCACTATCACGGATGACCACTTTCGGTCACCATCTCCCGATTGGCAAATATCTCTCACCAGCAATAATCACTTTTGGCTATCACTTCTTGTCAGAAATTACATTTGGTCATAACATCTGACAATTGACAACCACCTTTGATTACCATCTCCGACTACTGGTAGTCACCTTCGAACACCTCAACTACCTCCCACTGACAAGAACTATCTCTTGTTGGAAACCATCTTTAGCCACCGACAGCCACCTTGAGTCATCTCTCTATCTTCAAAATAAGTTTTTAAAGTACATACCAAACATTTTTTTGCATTTAGTTTTGCCAAAAATAAATACTATATAAACATGTTTGGTATTTTATGTAAACAAAAAATTATAAAATTATAAATGTTTTGAAAATCCATCATAATAATTTATTTAATGTATATATATGTCATTTTTCCCCTCAATTGTAAGTAAATAGTGCATTATACACTCTGATATATATAGTTTTTTAAATTAAAAAATAAAAAATCATAATATAATTCTCATAAAACTACACCAAACCAAACCAAACCGGTCGTCTAACGCTAGACTATAGGACAGCTGGGCCAGGGTTAACTTGGAAGACACTGTGTGTCAATATATATATATATTTTTTGTTTTTTGTTTTAATCTTTTTGAATGAAATGTCAAGATGCTGCTAAAGTAAGATGTTTACAGGGAAGTCTATTTATTTCTAGTCAACTGTCCAAAAAACTAAAGTTATTTTGGACTCTAAATAAAAGGAATAATTTTATTTATTTTCAACTATGACCTTATTTAAAAGGTTAAAAGAAAAAGAAAGGCCTTTTAATTATTTTAGATTAGTCACTAACTGTGAATTGAATAATTTTACATCTTTACGATGTGGCCCGTGTTTCACGAGTCATTTTGCTAGCTTGTTTGATATATTATTTTTGTTTCTAAAAAGTGAAATTGATTTTAAAATTCTTTTAAAAAAAAAAAAAGAAAAAAAAGTGTTTTACCCTCTCCTCCGATTACCACCCACGGTGGCCGATCACCATCTCCCATGACCCCGACCACCTTTCGATACAAGATTCGTCTTACATAAAAGATCATTTCCCATATTAAAATTTAAATCATGTCCCATATCATATTTTGGGTCCACCAAAAATACAACAAGGTGACATCCCATTGATATATTGCTTTTGAGTTTCAAGCTCATTTGTATTATACACAAAAAAAAAAAAAAAAAAAAAAAAAATCCCCTTTTTATAACATAGAACCCATACTGTGAAATCAAAAAAAATTATTAGATACTTTTGAACTAATTTATAATATTGATCATGTAAAATTCTCGATTAATAAAATATTATAATACATATTAAGTGGTCTTTCGAGAACATACCAAAAGAGTCAGTTTTTTAACTTTTTTAACCAAAAAAGCTAGTTTTTTTTACTCAAAAGAACCTAGTTTTTTTGTCAAAAAAGTCACCAAAAAATTTAAAAATTCAAAAAGTTAATTTTTTTATCAATTTCTCAAAACACTCTTAAGTAAATCATTATTTATCTCTTTATTTAATAAATGTGAGTCAGCATGTGTAAAAAAATTTATCATGTGATTGACTTGAATCACCATATAAACAGTCTTGCGTGGATTTCTCCAAAATTATTTATTAGCTATGAAACAAAACTTGGACATTAAATTAATCAATCTCTTAAAAAAAAAAAAAAAAACAAAAAAGCAAAAAATCAAAAGATTCATGAGATAAACTAGAAAAGCAAACGAAATGTACCGGAGAGGTTGGCCATCAAAATGATCAATTCCAACTCCACTTATTGGCAACTTGCATTATATAGGTCCCATGTGAATGTTTGAAGAGAGGACCAGTCATCATCCTCAACATTTGCTCAAATAAAATTCAAAGCTTTAAATTAATCAAAAGTCATGGGCCAACCCTCCCTCCCCCCCTCTCTCTCTCTCTCTCTCTCTCTCTCTCTCTCTCTCTCTCTCTCTCTCTCGCTGTGTGTAAAAACCCATTTTGAAAGCCCACGTAAAGGAGGGAGAGACAGAGAGAGACTGGAAAGGGAGTGGGCAGTATGGTTAACGTGGAGGGGGCAAGTCTCATCAAATATGAAACCCTAAAAAGAAGTTCCCACTACCAACACTCTTTCATTTTTATTTTATTTTTTTCTTTTCTTTCTTTTCCTTTAGGTGGACCAAAACCAAAAAGTACCACTTTATTGGCCTTACAACACCACTACTATCACCACGAAAGAGGTTTTTTTTTTTTGTTGTTTTAAAAGCAAGGATTCTCGTTCTGGTGTTTTTATTGAATTAGGATCCTTTCCGTGATCTCTCCTTAACTTCTTATTTGTAGGACTATTGGATCTATTTTTAGATCTAATTTCGATAATTTAAATTGTACATATTTTAAGATTTATTAAATGTATTATACTTGTAAAAAATCAAATTAATTGAATATCAGAAAGTATGTGTTCAGAAAACTATTTATTAAATTTAAAAAAAAAATGATTTGCAATTCGATAATTCGAACATGTAGTTTTTTATATCCGATTAACTTAATTTTTTACAGGTATAATATACTCAACAATTCTTAAAATGTAACGGTTCAGATTATCGAAATTGGGCCCAAAAGTGGGCCCAATAACCCTGTAAGTAAGAAATTAAGGAAAGAGATCAATGAGAGAATCCTAATTCGTTTTTATTAGCCTCCTTTCTCGTAACGATTAAGATTGACTTTAAGAGAATTTAACAACTTAAATGACTTTATTAAAAAAATTAAGTGATTGAACCCATAAATTCTCTTAAAGTTTGCAAAGAGGTGGCCAAATAAAGAAAGTAAGAAGAAAATCCATATTCGTTTTATTTGAGGTGGTTGTGGGGCCATACAGAATGCTCCGGACGTCCCTCTCTCTCCATCCAATGATCAAACAACACAATAAATTTGAATTTATAAACTTAAAATTTATCCCCAAAAATAAATTATTGGTACAAATTTATTTTATTTATGAATTTTATATTTTATTAATTTAATTTTTATCACACAAATATATTTAAGATAAATTATGAATTGATAAGGATGGACTCATAATATTTTTGCTCTCCATCAAGACAAAAACAAGAGCTTTGAAACATATGTTGTATTATTTATATGGTGTTTCCAATCAATAGCGTAGTAACTTTTCATGTTAGATTATTATTGAATATTTTTAAGTTTTATGTGCAAATGGGATTATTTAGTGTAATTTATATCAGTTGTTTAATTATTTTTAGTATTTATATCATATTGTTTGGTATAATTTTTACTTATATTTTACGATAAAATTACACATTGCCCTTTTATGTTTGGCCATTTTTTCACATGGCTATTAATGTGTCATTTTTAGTCTAATTTTAGACATGAGTAAGCTTTTGGAGTAAATTGAGGAAAAACTTGAAATATGAACAACTAAGTGGGGAAAAAAAACTTTAAAGACCAAAGTGTGAAAAAGATTAAACATAAATAAAGCAAAGTGTAATTTATCCTACATTTATAAGGTAAAAATAATTTAAATAAGTTAAAAAAAAATTAATTATCTTGAAACGGAAAAAAAAGTGTTTTTTAATTTCTATTTTTTAATTATCAAGTTTTAGCATACAAAAAATTATACCAAACAAGCCCGTTATTGACATAGTATAAGCCTTACAGGTGAGATAATGTTGTTTCACCTGTGTTAAGTAGTTGAGAGACACTAAATAATCCACTTAATATATTTTGTAATTTTTATTTGTCTAAACGTGATGTGATATTTAATAATTACTTAATAATTTTCTTCATTTGTGTTTCTGGGAAAATGATGAAGGGATGAAATTATTTAGTAATCTCGAAATATTATTATTTTATATTATTTACTTGATGCTTTAAATCAATTGAAAATTTTTACAAGGGAATATATTAACTCACCTTTATATGTATTCCATTTGTTTATTAATTAAAAATATCAAATAAATAATATTATATAAGAGCATCTCTAACGGTAAACTAAATTTTTCATTAAATTTGAGTAAAAAAAAGTTAATTTTCTCAATCTGATATGACTTGCTTCAACCGTGCATCAAAAGGGAAGGGTGGACTGGTTGGTCGACCGGTAAGGCCAATTTTTTTTTTTTTTTTTTACCTGTTGAACCTTTTTTGGCCAGTTTGAACCTACCTATTTGAAAGGAACCGGTCGACCGGTGGGTCAACCGGCCGGACAACCAGTTGGTTGACCGGTTGGCCCACCCCAATGGTAACGCATAGTGATATGGTAAAATTTGGAGTCTATTCTCACTTTGATAAATTTTTTGTTCCATTATTCTCATTTTGATACTAATTTGGTGAAACCATTGGAGCTCTAAAATGTAACTTTTTTTTATCAAATTTCAAATCTGATGCAAAGTTTGACGAACCGTTGAAGATGGTCTAATACTTTAAGAATATTTAAAAAAAATTCAAATAAAAGTAAGAAAAAAGAGCATATGCTCTACACAAGATGTGCAGGCCACTAAGCCCATAATACCCACTAATGACTAAACACCTTTCCATGAGATTCCCCGAACCCAACCCGACTCAGTGGCCGTCCTAAGATTCGATGGTCCCAACCCAGACAACGACCTTCTTAATCAACTCTTAATTAACACTACTTACTTTTGAGCTGATAATGATATTTCATCTCTCAAACACACCTAATTAATACCAACTCCATCTAAGATTTGGACCCATTAATTTAAAATTATAATTTTAAAATTGAGTAAACAAACAGGTATAAATATGTACCTAAGAAAAAGACCAGTTCATCAACCTTGAACGATCTGAAATGGATTTGTGTTCATTTTTGTATACTGCTTAGACAAAGATGGATCACCTGCACAAGTCATAAAAAAATTATGGAAGTGACACTAATATCGTGCCGGCTTAAAGTTGTGTAACACTTTTTTAGGTAATAAAAAGTTGTGTAACACTGAAGCTAAGAATAGTTAGTCTTGTATGATAATAAAGTAGAGAGATGTTTAAGTCCTCTGTTAGGGTATTTGATAAGAATAATGCTATATATACTAATGAATAATGTTATATGTACTAATTAATGTATATATTAGTGTACTAACAAATGATATGAAATCATTTGTACAGTTTTGAGTATTTGTAATTTGTATAATAAATGTGGTCAATAATAATATCATAACACTAGTTGGTACACTAGTGTGTAGGGGTGTGCATAATACCGCCGAAACCGCCAAAACCGTACCGAACCGCACCGCCAAGGCAAATTCGTTATTATTTGCCAATCGAACTGCCGGTTTTTGGTAAGAAAAATGGCAAATTCTAGTGACACTTTTATCAATCCGCCGGTTTTTATTTTTCTTCCAAACCGCACCGACCCGCACCGCTATTAAATCATGTTTTATAAGATTCTAAAAATTCTTTTTTACTTAAGTTTGCTTGTTGTTCTATACCTTAGAATATAGTATTACATTACTGCTCGAGGGGAATTCAAGATGTCAGTAATCTAAAATAAAGTTGAATTCCAATTCACTTTTCAATCTTTTTTTTTTTTGGCCATGTTGCAAATTTGCATCAGCTCACTTTTCAATCTAAATACTTTTCAACAGTAAACATTTTCAATATATTGTAAACTCTGAATGATATTAATTTTATGTATTGTATTTGATTATTACTTTTCCACAGATGCTTGTAATGAATTGATGGCATAGTCGTTGATATTATCATGTTGTTGCTACACTTGCTGCATCAGAAGAAAGCTTCACAAGATGCTTAACATCACGGTATCTCTTGTCTTTTTTTTACTCTTTGATTTACGTTTTGTAATTTGAATTATATTTTTTATAAACCGCCAATCTGCCCGAACCGCCAAGGCAAATCTGTCATTATTTGCCAACCGAACCGCCGATTTTTGATAAGAAAAATGACAAATTCTAGTGACACTTTTATCAATCTGTTACCCGCCATACGGTTTCTATTTTTCTCTCAAACCGCACCGACCCGCACCGCGCACACCCTTACTAGTGTGTACACTAATTGGTGCATGTAGCACCACTGTATACTAATTAATGTACACACTAGTGTACTTACAGATACTGTGACATCATTTGTATGATTTTGGGTATTTGTAACTTATATAATTAATGTGATCAATAATGATATCATAATACTAGTCGGTACACTAATGTATACACTAATTGGTGCATGTAGCACCACCGATTTGATAATATGATTCAATACTTAAAATTGAATGTATTAAGTGATAATTAATTAAGTCCGTTTGATAATCATAATTGATATCACTTAAAAATTTAAGTGCCTCTTAAAATATAGATTAAAACTTAAGAAAATTTTATATCATGTGAAACTTACTTAATTCTAATTGAATTTATAAATTTTAAATATAAACATTAGTATACACTATTACAAACTCACTACCACCACCATCATCATGCCGCCACCACCACCGCCACCACTACCACTGTCACCGCCACCACCGCTACCACACTCACTACCTCTACCACCATGACCACCACTACCATGCCCGCCACCACCACCACCACCACCACCATCATACCATCACCACCACCATTACTACCACTATCACAATATAAAAACTGAAATATATAATTTTAAATAATGAATTTTAAATTTAATCTTATACATATCAAATAATTTATTTTTATTCAGTATTTAAATTTTTATCAAACAACTTTTTAATTTAAAAAATTAAGTATTCAGTTTTCAATATTTAATTTTCAATCTTCAGTTTTCAATTTTTAACTTTATCAAATAGCACCTTAGAGTATCTCCACAATATTTTCTATTTATTTATTTATTATTATTAATTTTTTAACAATAAAAAGAAATTTTCATTTCTCAAAATGGAGAGTTAATTTTTTTTTTTTTCCATTAAGAACTCCAACAATGCTTCTTTGTTCCCTAAATGTAGAGAGCCAGAATAAAATAATTTATAATAGAAAGTGGGATAGAGAGGGTTTTTTTTTTTTTTTTTTTAAAAAAAAAAAAAAAAAAACTAAAAGTGGGATAGAGAGTTTGTTGAGTGTATTTTGAATATTTGCTAGTCTATTGAAGTTAAGGAAAGAAAATACAAATACTATGGAAGGTGATCTTACATGATGGTTTTTGACATATTTATATAGGAGTCATGAGTTATGAATATTTTTAGTTATTAGTTAATTGTATAATAACATAATGCTCAACACAATTATAGAGTGATTTGGAAAAAGTAAATTGTTTACGTTTCAAGTTAATTCTTTTTAGTAAATTCAACCAATTTATTTTGATAAACTTATCGGCTCAGCTAAGCTAACCTGATAAAACACTCTACTCTAATCGTATTTATCTTGTGTTGATGGGCTCGACTTCTCTCCACATAATAGTCTCTCCAATTGAATTTCGTTTTAGTGAAAATATCTCTATCAAATTACAAGTGTCAGCTAAAAGGGTCATGTTTTTAGTGTTTGAAATAGTCTAACAAACAAAGACACGACACGACACCACACTTGTAAAAAGAATTTAACAAAATTCAAAATCAAACCAATCTTTTTTTTTTTTTTTTTTTTTTTTTACCATAATAAAACGAAAATAATCACAAATGAGAATATATTACTTCACTTTCCAATATCTAAAACCATTCCAACAAATCCACCCACAAAACTCCACCACCCCACGCACGTGCCAAGAAAATCCACACACGTGTGACCCACCACCATTTGTGGCGGTCACAATCAAGAAGGCCTCCATGCGCTAGCCCACACCACCGGCTGATCCCTCCACACCAAGAACATTCCGGCGATCTCATCGGAACACTGTGTCATTGCCCAACCCTCCTTATACCTCCTCAAGAGAGCCCTCACATCATCACACACTTCATCACTCAACAAAACTGGCCTAAACCCACCACCATGCAGCCTCCTCGACCACCTCGCCGCCGTCTCCCTCCGCTCTATCGACTCCTCCGCCCGACACGCCACCAGGTCCACCACCGCCCTCCCCGCCACCCTTTCCAAAATCAACTTCTCGTTGCTTGTCTTAGGAAAGCTGTCTTCGAGGGACTCCAAGTAAACCCTAAACCATCTCAAACATTGTTGAAATCCATTAACAAAGTCTAATCCATCCACACCCACATCGAGATCGGCTTCTTCTTCGACCACAGTCATAATTCTGGGTTGCAGACTTCGAAACAAAGATATCAAGACGTCACGGCGGTTAACGGAGCGTAGAGCGCCGATACAATTCACGGCGAGAGCTTCGTCATCTTTGATATTCAATTGACCTAAACTCAACTCGGATAGATCGCCGGAGTGGTGTACTACGTTGAACTTAAAAGGAACACCCATGAGTCTAGCGAACTTTTCCATTCTAGTTCCGATCTCTTTCATCACTTTTTGCACCGCCGCCGAGCCGCCGCCGCTGAGCACGGTGGTGAGACGAAGGTGCGGTGTTTCGTCGTTTCGTGTCGCCAACGCTTCGAGCAGAGTGGGCCATTGCGTGCAATAAGTGTTGCTAATATCAATTATATGAAGCTTTGTTTCGCCTTCGAAAGCGTCCATGATCGCAGCATTGCAAGCGACATGGCCGAAGGTAGTCCAAGGGCTCACTTCTTGAAATTTGAGTACTGTTTTTCTTGTCGAATCGAAAGAGCAAGTTTTTTCCGAAGCGGAGATCAGAGTCCGGTGGCACTTCTCGCCGGAGTCAGTCATGCGGCTGAACAAGGCTTGGAGGAAGTAATAAGCTAGCTTTTGATCCGTGTCACCGTAAGGCGATCCGAGCTCGTTGAGCATCCACATAAGTTGTTGGACTCGAACACTGTTCTTATTAGCAATAGCTCTTGCAGTTTCAAGAAGAATATCGGATGCCCATTTGTTGGTGCCGGAGATGGAAGAAGCAAATTCGAGGTTTAGGTCTCGGGCGGGGGAGAAAGAGAAATCGGCTGATTCGAAGGGGTGGTGGTGTGGTGGTGGTGGAGTGGTTGTGGTGGTGGTGGTGGAGAGTTGTTGGTGGTGGTGGTAAGGGTAGTAGTGCTTAGAAGAAGAAGAAGAGAAGCCATCTTCATCCATGAAATTGTTGAAGCATTCTTCTTCTTCTTGATGATGGTGGTTTTGTTGTCTAGAAGATCTAGAACTGCTTGACGTTCTGCTGGAGTTGAAGGACTGATCAGATTGAAGACTGACTAGTCTAAACAAAGTATCCATTTAACCCACATAAGCACTGTAAGCTCTTTGGACACAAAGTGATGGGTTATGTTGTCTGTGTTTTTAAGGGTGAATTGGGATAGAGAAAATGATTAAAAGGAGTGAGGATCTCCAAGTTGGATTTTAGCTAAACATAATTAATTAGAGAGAGAGAAGGGATTAAGTGAGTGAGGATTAAGTTTTCTTTTGATGTAATCGATGAGAGGAATTATATATGGCGGTGAAGGGAATTGTTTGCTTTCTTGTTCTTTGAGGCTGTCTTTTTAAAGTTGGGAGGGATTGATTGAAGCTTTTTCTCTTAAAACTTGGAAGGCGGAATGGACTAGGGGTGCGTAGAAATGGAATTCCGTCTGACAAAGGATGTAAAGAATGAGATAAAGAGGCCATGTAGATCGGGAGGTTATTTTGGTATATACCATTCAATTTGGCCCCCTTTATAAATACTCTATTTTAGTAGTTTTTTTAATTTTTTGCTTACTTTAATTTGATTAAAAAATCATGTTTAGAATGATAGTTGATCTTTTTTTTAGTAATTGATTTGATAATTGTAAGAAAAAAAAGTAAAATAATTATAATTTTAATGTGATATTTTATTTTATTAACTATTTTAACTATTTTTATTTTTATTAACTATTTTAACACAAATCAAATTACCTAAACAGGGGAAATGATTCAATGTTCTCGGAGTACCACGTGTCTGTACTCTTTAACCAATCATCATTCAATATGCCCCTTCATGTTCCTCATTTACCAAGCACAATACCCCCATCTACCATTCTCTCTACCAATCATAATATTATAGAACACCACGTGTCTATATTGTGAAATTATTAAATAATTACCTCTAAACAGAGACAATGTCCTCTTATTTCACAATGTCCTCTTATTTCTCATACATTAATATAAAAAGTGATGAATCATATTATTTCAATCAATAAAAAGTATAAAAATTATAGGAAAGTCCATTTTCTAGACTCTATATGTATAAGAGACAATTGACCAATAAAAATATATGAAATAGAAAGTTACCTTAGATATTTTAATAAATTGTCATATTATTGGATTTAAAAATGACTTTTGAATTTAAATAACACTACACTAAAAAATAAGTTGAGGCACCAAATATATTTGTTCCGAAGAAATTAAGTAATTTGGGTAATAGTAAGGTTTTAAAAAGTCGCCGTAACCGTTACGTAACGATTTTGATAGTTACCGCCACTCGTTACGGCTGTTTTTGCAGTGTGATTGAGATTCACAGGTGTGTCGGCCGTAGTGGCTGCCGTAGCGGTCATAACGGTGTTGTAATAGCCGTAACAGCCTATTACGCGCCGTTACATAACGGTTCCGAACTACTTCTTTCGAAAAAACACACACACACAAAAAAAAAAAACTGAAAATGGAGGAAGAGGGATAGAGAGAAGAGGGAAGATAAAGAGAGAATATGGAGGAGCAAGAGATAAAGAGAGAGAAGAGGACAGATGAAGAACATGTTATTGATTTGTTGAAACTGTAAGACCTATGCTATTCTATTCAGTTTCTATCACTCAACTATTTTGTTTGTGTGTGTCTATCTATATATTGTTTGATAATAATAATAATAATAATAATAATAATAATAATAATAATAATAATAATAATAATAATAAATAATGTAGTCATTATCTATTTGGCTTGATTAAAATATGTATATATATATATATATATATATATTTAGACTCTTATTTATTCTCTTACTTTTGTCATTATTTATCTTATATATAATAGTTAGTGATTGATTTTTTATATAATATAAAGTTATTAACTATTAAAATAAAATGTAAAAACTCAGTTTATAGTGATTTAAAAATGTGAAATATATTGAATTATACTTAAAAATTTATAAAAATTGATCAATATTTATTTTAAACCCAATAAATATGATCATGAAAAAAAAATATGCGTATCGGTAAATTTTTTTTAAATTATGCGAAAAATAAAAAAATTCACGGTTCCGGTTACCGCAACCGTTACGCTACGGCATTTGCACCCCGCAACCGCAACCGCAACCGCAACCGTTACGGCGACCGCAACCGCTTCTCAGAACCTTAGATAATAGTATTTAATAGTTTCAGAATATCATAAGATATTGGTTTCGTTTGGGAAGCCAAGTTTGAGGTTTTTTTGGCTATTTTAGTCACAAAAAATAAAATAAGTTTTTTAACCTAATAAAACAAAATATCACATCTAATCCATAATCATTACATTATTCCTATCACTAAAATGCCAAAAAAACTAAAAACTCTTTCCAAACAAAATTTTTTAACTCTAAATTAAAATAATTCAAAAATTCAAAAATTCAATCCCTTCCCAAACGAACCCATTGTTTGTGGGGGTTTCAACTAATGACGTAGTAGACACATTTTATGAGTGGGTTAATATAATAATAGTAACCCACTTTTTTTTAGAAAATTGGGAGACAAAAATGACACTAGTTTGTTTTGCAATTTTTCATTAATTGTGAACACCTTGTAAGTAATGTCACAAAATACTTTAGGAGTAATTAATTTTTTTTTTCTTATTTTCTTAAATATTTTTGGCTATATCCTAAAACACTTACTCTTACTAAATTATGAAAATTTTGAGATACAAAAATTTTAAGGCATAATCATCGACTATAAGTATTTGAGAACAAAAGAATATTGAAATTTAACACAGAAGATCCCATCTTAAAACACTTATAACAATTAGAATTTTTTTTTTTTATAAAAAAACCGAGTATCTCGGCTAGCGTTTTTAACAAACACCTCGTCTAATCTCAGGATCTTGAGCTGATTGACCAAGGAAAGATGCAGTGACCTGCTAATAATCTAGCTGGGAGTGGGAATCGAACTCAAGACGTCCGGGGTTTAAGGCTCGTCCCAAAATTTACTTCCCTCAACCAACTGGCCTACGCTTGCGGGTTACTTATAACTATTAGATAATATCAAAATTTTGAGATAAAAAATCAAGGCATAATTCGATGATTATAAGTGTTTTAAAACAAAAAATAAAACAATAGAGATTTGACTGAGAAGATCCTGTCCGAAAACACTCACAATTATGAGTTTTTTTCATATACAGAAACATTTAAGGCATAAGTCAACAACTACATGTGTATAAAATAAAAAAAATAAATTAAAAAAAAAAACCGTTTTATTAAGATTTGAGACAACAAGTTTTCGGTACATAAAAAATTAGCGAACAAGGATCAACAAATGTATTAGTAGATTCAATAATGATATTCATAATTTTTACTCAAAATTTTATTGAAAAAATGAATGCATAATTCAAATTTCTTTTAGGTATACACTCTACTTTATCATAGTTGAACTTGGACCACGTATGATCATTTTAAGTAAAATTTTGAGTACAAATTGTTCTACAACACAAAGAAATCCATATAAATAGATAAAATTTTGTTAATAGAATCTAATTTTAATTTTTTTTATTCATTTATATATATTATGTATCCGATTATGCAATCACTTCCTTCACTCAAAACTTATCAATAATACTAGGAACTCATAAAAAGTACTAAAAAAATTACTTAGGAAAAATACTTCTATGAAATACAAGTAGTCTAAGTGTGACTTACATCCCACTAATTTCAAGAAAAATTGCAAATTAGTGATTTTTTCACAAAATATTTACAAAGTCATGAATAAGTTTATAACTTTAATTATTAAAATTGAAAATTTTAATAATTAATTTGTAATTTTTTTTTAAACTTATAATAAACTACAATTTTGTCCTAATTTTAAATCTATACCATTCACTTCATTATCAAAATAAAATTCAAGACATAATTTCATAATATATAGGGGTGCTTTGACAACTAAATAAAAAGTTAATTTTTAACTTTTTATTCATTTTGAGTCATATCCTTTCTAATAATTTTTACCTACAAAAAAATAAAATAAATTTTAAAAATTAATTATTTACCAACTTTTTAAAACGCCACATAATTTTTTTGCGAACTTATTATTTAGTTAGTAGATTAGGCTTTATCTGCGAGAAAGAGGTGTTATGCGTGGGAGCAGGCGTGACAAATGGGTTTTGGGGAGAGTGGAGAGAGGAAGAGAGAGCAGAGTCAGAAAAGCTGCCGGCGTGAATGAAGATGATGATCAAACCCACCACCACCACTTTCCCAACACAACACACAAACCCATTCATTATTCATCACATTCTTTGCCTCCTAATAGCTCTCCAAACTCTGCCAAAAAAATTCCCCCACTTTTTGCCTTTTCTACACTAGCCTCCAAAAACCCCTTATATGTATGTGACATAGATAATAATGTTCTTCCGTAAGTGCTAAAGTGGACCCTTTCTCCAACATCTTGGGCCATGCTCATAGCCTCCTCATGTACACTATGGATTAGTTTGGGAAGTAGGTTGATTTTTTAATTATTTTGACTATTTTAATTTAGGTTAAAAAAATTTGGTTTGAGAATGATTTTTTGATTTTTTTTGTGAGAGAAGAGTGTAATGATTATTAATTGGATATAATGTTTTGTTTGTTGTGACTAAAATAACATATTTTATCTTTTGTGACTATTTTAGTCACAAACCATCTTCCCAAACGGACACATAAATATAAACGCACATAACCACCACCATGCTATATATTGGCCATTTCTCTAGAGTTTGTTTTAAGGATTTGAGGAGAGATCTAGAAAAAGAAAAAAAAAAAAAGTTAAGTAAAATATAAATAAAATATATCTACATTTGACCTATTTTACACATATTTTCTTTTTCTTTTCTCAAATTCCTTCTCAAATTTTCTAAACAAACACAACGTAAGAAAGACCGTTTTCAAAGACTCCATATGTTACATGTATGTATTATATGTCTCTCAAACCTTAATCCTATCATCCCAGTAATATCACTTTATAGTGATTGTTTAATTTATAATTTTTATTTTTATTTTGAGAGTTTATACCAAACTGTTTAGTATAGTTTTTGTTTATAATTTATTAAGTGAAAATAACTTAAATAAAGCTAAAAAAATTAATTATCTTAAAACTAAGAATGAGTGTTTTTAACTTTCACTTTTTAATTATTAATTATTAATTTATAATAAATTACACCAAGCAAGATCAAACCAGCCCTGTGTATACCTTCCTAGCTAAGTTGGTTCATACCAAAAACCATGTTTGATTTTTATGTGCATCTTTGGACGTGTACGGTATAGTCTCTTAGAGTTAGTTATAATATTTTATAAAACAGAAATAATTTGAATTAGTTAAAAATTAATTATTATTAAAAAATTAAAGAAAAAAGTGCTTTTGATTTCTATTTGTTAATTATCAAGTTTTGTGATTTGAAGTCGTGACCTAGATCGTATACTTGCTTGATCTTATTTCTTCTATTTGGGAGCCTCGATTCTAACTGTTGATATTGAGGTTTATTAGGTCAATAATTCTGCTGGAATTGACTATTTACTAGGACCAGATTGTCTCTAGTAGACTAGATCTGTTTAGTATGAGTTTGTTGTGGCCTTACCACGGCCACCACTATAATAATTTGAAATGTTAACTTTTGAGTTCTAGTATGTAAATTATTCATTAAAGAAAATAGGATGAGATTTCGTAGTTATATAATTTTAACATATTTTTCTTTAAATTTATGTTTGTAATTTATATTTTTAAAAATAAATATAATAAAATTATATGATTATAATTATAAAATTAATCCGATTTTTCTTTTATGTATGATCTAGATACAAAACTTATAAAATAAATGAATTAAATCAACATAATAGGACATGAAGTGAGCCCAAACTAAATTGATCTGGTCTTAGATTGGAGATTTTTTTTTTTTTTTTTTTTAAAGTTAATTTTCTAGAAGAAGTTACATTTCAATTGGACAATGAGAAAATAGTTTTTGTATAATAATTTGAAATGCAAGGTCTGTTTTCTAGAAATTCCACTATTTTAATAGTGTAATATATGGGATTTGGGGAGACTGTTGTGTGGGGTGCACAACAGTCACCGTTGGGCAGCCAAATGGGCTCATTTCGGGCAGGGTCAGCTTTGAGATTCAGGGGGCTTAAGGCGAATTTCGGAAATATAGGCCCCTCTTAACATTGAAAAAAAAAAATTTATGAATAAAACGATAAGTTACAACTTTTTTATTTGTTTGTAGCCACACAAAAAAATTTACTTGCACATATAATCATTAAAATTATAAACAAAACAATTTAATGAAACAAAATTAGGGTAAAAAAAAAGGAAAAAATTATTTAATTAAAACTGATAAAGATTTAGGTAAAAAAATTAAGGCAAAATTATTTATTCCACTAAAATCTAATAGATAAAGAGGGCAAAAAAAAAATTAGGGCCCATATATGATATGTATTATTCTTCTTGGGCCCAAACACATAATTTTTTTAATATATATTTTCATTTTAATAAATATGGGCCAAACTACACTTATAATAAATATAGGTTAAACCATACATGATCCAATAAAATAGTTTGGGGCCTTTTAAATTGATCCTAAAAAAAAAAAAACTTTAGACCTATAACATTTTACTAAATTTGGAGCCTTATTTTTGGGCAAAAATTTTGGGACTTAAGGCGTAGGCCTTACTGGCCTTAGGCCAAGGCCGGCCATGATTTCGGGACTCATTTCGATAATATGAACCGTTCATATTTTAGAACAAATAGGACATACATGTAAAAAAAAAGTTAATCGGATATCGTTTACTTTTTCATCCACTCATATTTATATTCATTTTAATACTTTAAATCACAATTGTTATTAATTTTTATAGATACAAATGTGAGTGGATGAATGGGTAAACAATATCCGATTAACTTAATTTTTTGCAGGTATATTCTACTTGATGTATTCTAAAATGTGAACGATTCAAATTATCAAAATGGGCTCATCTGCTGTGCAGTTTGACAGCACAACAGTGACTACTGTGCATCCTATACAACAGCCGCCCCAAATCCTAATATATGACACTATTTTTTACCAATTACACATATATGTCTCTTATTATTTTCTAAATACCTAACATAAATGTAATAAATGTTACGGTCAAAATTAATCACAATAATAAAATGTATTCCATGACAAGAAGGCATAATTGCCATTCTGGGTTTTCTTCTTTAATCATTGTGGAAAACTCCATGTTTGGGCTCTTTGCTTCAGTTCTTGATGCGTAATGGGTGTTTGGTGGGATCCGTTTAGTTTATATAATTTGAATGTGGAATTATAATTTAAATGTAAAATTGTGAATGAAGTTTTGAAAAGAGAAAATTTATTTAATTATGAGTTTTGAAATGAGTTTTTGCATTTTGAGTTTTGAAATGAGTTTTGAATTACATTTGAAGTTTTGAGTTTTTAAATTTTGAGTTGTATTTTGAAATTTTTTAGATTTATTTTTTTAAAATATTAAAAAAAATTAAGAAAATTTTAATTTTTTATTTCAAATATATAAATTTTATTTTTAATATTTTAAACTCAAAATATAATTTCACACTCAAATCGTAACTAAATACATAACTCAAAACTCAATTCAAAAACTATTTTCAAAACTCATAATCAAACACATAACTCGAAACTCTACACTGACTTTCAAAATTCTACACTCAAATCGTAATCAAACACATAACAAAAAAATTAAAATATTTAAAAATATATTTATAAAATAAAATAAAATATTTAAAATAAAAATTATATATTTAAAAAAAATACTGCAAACAAATGTATGAAATATAGTACACATTAAAATAAATAAATAAATATTTAAATATAAAATATTTATCTTAAAAAATAAAATTAAGAAATTTTTTTAAATATTTTAAAAAAATCAAAAAAAAAATCAAAATACAACTTAAAACTCTTTTCAAAACTTATAATCAAACAAACTTTCTGTTTTTAAAACTCAACTCAAAATTCATAATTCATAATTCAAAACATGACTCCACACTTAAATCATGATTTTAAAAACAAAATAAAAAAAATATTTTTTTTGAATTTTTTTTTTAATGAAGTTTTGAAAAGAGTTTGATTTTAAGTTTTGAAAATAGTTTTAATTGAGTTTTGAGTTATATATTTAGTTATGAGTTTTGAAAATAATTTTTAAATTAAATTTTGAATTTTGAGTTTTGCATTTTAAGTTTTGAAAAAATTTGTTTAATTATAAATTTTAAAAATAATTTTAATTTTTTTTAACTAGAATCCTAATTCCAAAACACAAACAAACGCTATGGTAGTTTTTCTTGGAAGCATTCATTACAAACAGTAGCTCAGAGAAATTGCATTGCGCAATCCCACAATCGAACTTATGCCAATAGCCAACTTCCACCTACCCTGTTAAGGGGATAAATCAAAGTTATTAAAATCGGAATATTAAGTGGGATGGTTGAGAGGGACTCATGGATTGAAGCATGGAATTGGATTAATAATGGTAAGATTTTACTTTTAATTTAAAATAAAATGAAAAATTATGAATAATGATGATGTATGTTACACAATTTTAAAAAGATTAAAAAAAATGATAAATTTGATATAATGCACTTTTTATGTTAATATAAATTGGAAGAGATGATTTAAAATAAAGTTTGTAGTAAATTTTTTTTATATAGATATAAATATATACATATATATAATAAATAAATAATAAAAAAATGTAGGATCAGAATCGGAATAGAATCGAAATCGTATGCAATTCTATACGATTTAATGAATAGGATCGTAATCACTTTAAGATCCTATTAAATTTAAATTTTAGTGTAATTCAGATCATTTAGCCCAACTAAGATCGTAGGATTATAACATCTTACCATCCGAATTAAGATCCTGATAACCATGGTATAGGTTGGTTACTCACTTTTCCAAAAATTTGTAAAAACAACAGATGTTCTAAATAAGCCTCAATAATTTGGTTGGGCATCTCATTTCTTTAGATATCTCAATTAAAATTTTGAGAAGAAGATAGAGGAGTTGGAGGCAGTAACCATGGAAGGAGGTGTAAGTAGCAGCAATGGGATGATGAGGTGGTAGTAGCAACAAGAAAATGTAGAAACGACGACGGGCCCGACCCTGGCCATAGGCTCACAAGGCCATGGCTTAGGACCTCTCAAAATAGGCCCAAAAAAGGGATACTCTCTTATTATAATTTAGTATAATATATTATGTATGTTTTAAGTCCAAAAAAAAATTTAAAAAGATCTAAACTAACTTAAAATAAATTGACCTATTAAAAAATTGAAAAGCTCAATAATTTGACAGCAGCAGCCCAACAAAGTAGTAGTTTGAAAGGCCCAACAATTAATCAAATTCCTAAGTCCTAACAATTAAGGGCCAACAGTTAAGGCCCAGCCCAACAATTTGAAAGGCCCTTTTTTTATAATTCATAACATGGTTTTAAAAACCGGACCGGACCGACCGGTTCAACCGGTGACCGGATGGGGTTCCGGTCCGGTCGACCCTCTTAAACCGGCCATTTTTTTTCTTGTGTTTTTATTTTCTTTCTTTCTTTCTTATTTTATATATTATATATTATATATATAATAAAAATTTAATTAGAAACTCTCTTTTAAGGGTCTCCTCTTGTGAGGAATCCCATTGAGAGCTTGAAATTATTGTGAAAGCTTCTATCTATTTATAAGAAAAAAATTCTTCCAAAAAACTCAAGAAATCTATGTGGGATTCAATCAAATTCATTGGAGGGAAACTTAAAATTTGATATCCCTCCAAAAATTTTTCTCTTCTTTCAATCAAAGTGTTTGAATTAAAATCATATGGAAGAAATATTAATGTTATCCCAGATAGGCAACCCAAGAGGGGGGGTGAATTGAGTTATTAAAAATTTCACAATATTAAAAATAACACAATATTCAGAATTTTAATAAATAAAAAAAACAGAATAATAATTATCAATATAAAAAGTAGAAGAGATAGAGAGAGAAAATCAAACACTGCGATTTATAGTGGTTCGGCACGCCAGGCCTACGTCCACTCCCCAAGGAACCTCCTTGAGAATTTCTTTACTATCAATTGAATAAATACACCACCAAGCTTGTGGATTTGGCACAGGACTTACTCTTATCTATTGAGCCTCACTCAACAATAAATGCCTTACCCTTACAAAATCTCTCACAAAAATAAGGAATAAGAATAAGTGGTAATTGAACCCACTTTTACAATAATTCTCTCACAAAGAGTAGATATGAAAGTGTAAGAACAAAAGCTAGACTTAGATCTGAAAGTGAAAGAGCAGAATACTCAGAATTTTGGAGCTCACAGAAATATTTTCTCTTCAAGTTCTTGGTTTTTTCTCCACATCCAACACCTCTATTTATACACAAAAATATACCCGTTGGTCGCTCCTTGCTGACGTCATGGCTTACATAAACACGCTCCTGACGTCATCGCTTACATAAGCACGCTCCTGATGTCATCGCTTACATAAGCACACTCCTTAAATTTAAATAGTCAGCAAATGATAAGAATTAAAAAGATAAAAATAAGATTGATTTTTTCTTCTTGTTTTTTTCAAACATGGAGCCACCGTTTTTGTAGACAATTTAATACAAAGTTCACAACTTTCAAACAAACAAATAATTTTCTCCATCTAGTTTATAATATATATATATATATATACATATATACATAACTCCATCTTTTTCTTCTTATTTGATTATAATATAATATAATCAATGTAGTGTAAAAAATTTAATAGCGCACGTGATGTATTCTGCATATAATGTTATATAAGTTCTAATCAAAATTTTGCATACAGAAAAATCTCTATAAATAATATTTATGATGGATCTGAAAATATATGTCCTCTTTAAAATATTGTATATGTTGTAAAGATTTTATACTAAATATTTTACCACTCCATATTAATTTTGTCAAAATAAGACAACCCATAAATATCAAATTTGTCAAAATAATACAACCAATCAATCATTTTTGTCAAAATAATATAATTAATCGATTTGTCAAAAGATGAATAGTAATTAACCCTATTTTTCAAAAAGTGAATAGTAAAGTTTTTGAAAATATTTAAAATAATCATTTTTGTCAAAATAATATAATTAATCGATTTGTCAAAAGATGAATAGTAATTAACCCTATTTTTCAAAAAGTTAATAGTAAAGTTTTTGAAAATATTTAAAATAATATTTAACATATATATTTTAAAAAGATAATATTATTTTATTTAAATAATATTTAACAAATATATATATTTTAAAAAGATAATAATTTGTGTCAAATAATATGTATATTAACTAATATATTTTAGACATCATCAAAATTAAATAATATGATTAACAATCTCCCCCTTTTTGATGATGACAATATTTGTATGGATTTGACACAAAATAAATTTGACAAAATATTTGACAACCCTGCGACATATAATTTTCAAAATCATATTTTTTCTCCCCCTTTGACATCATCAAAATAAAGATGAAGATAAGAAACAAACACAGTGGATACAATAATCTGGGGGGGCGAAAAATAAAATAAGGGGCCGGCTGTCTTGTCGGAATCATTGTGGGGATTTTGTAGCATCTCGAGCGCAGGAAGTATGGACAAACAAAAGATTTGAGCAGATATAGCAGATATGCATCGAGGAATGGAGCAATGGAGTGTATAAAAAGTGACACAGATCAGAAGCAAAGATACGAAATCATCAAGTGTTTGAGAGAAAAATTTGTTTTAGCTCATTTTGTAATCATGTCATTCCTTACCTTGTCTATCAATGAGTCGGACCTGCATGAGGTGCCTGTAATGCAGGCAAATGAGAGAGTACCAGTGACGCAGGCACATGCTATGCCTGTAAATGAGGGTTCTAGTGGTATTGGCAATCGAAATGATTTCGATGCTATTAATCACACTATGGCTCTTAGTACACAGGCCATGACTGCAGTTTCCAATATGGCACGACGATTACAAGCAAGAGTACAAGAAAATCAGCAATGGAGAGATGAAGTGTGCTTGTTAAAACAACAAGTAGTGAATATGTGTAAGGAGAAGAAAGAGCTAAAAAGAAAAAATGCACAGTTGGAGAATGCAGTGCAGTATTATGCAACGGTGATAATGCCAAGACTCACAGAAATCGAAAATAGAGAGAGGCATGTAACAGAGGCTCATGAAAAATTGTTGAGAGAAGTGAAAAAGAAAAAATCTGTGAAACCTTCTGAAAATTTACCTGTAATCGAGTAATATTTTCTTTTTCTGAAATAAAATTGTGAGCATTTCTTCCTTTATTTATTATTATTATTATTATTATTATTTTTTTTTTTTTAAATTTTGACTTTGCACAAAAAAATTGTTTGTTGGTGCAGATAAGGAGTATGGCAGATAAGAAAAAAAATGTATATATATACTCCCCCTAAAATTATGCACAGAATATACACATGCCCTTTTATATATATATATATATATATATATTTATAATGATTGTTAATCTCAAAATATGAGTCTCCCCCTGAGTTAATGCACTAGAAATTTCATAAAATTGAAGAAATAAATTACCAATCTATGACACCAAAGGCCCTTAAGATCTGGCCATAAACAACTACACCAAGTGCACTAACAAAAAAGGAGAAAATAAAAATAAAAACAAATACTTCAATCAAGGTAGAAGCAACCAATATTAAATCCAAGAAAATTTGGAGCACATATAACAAGTAAAAAAAATACAACACAGTGCAACAAAAATTTTAACATGTTGATCGGTGATAACCTTGATGAACGGAAGAAATTGAGACGATTGGGTAGATTGGTGACGAATTTTTGTAGATCGGCAATGGATCTTGATGGATCAGTCACGGATCTTGATGGATCGGTGATGGAACTTGATGAATCGGTGAAGATGGTGATGCAGATTTCGGGTGGAGAAGTGATGGAGTTTGGAAGATTAGTGAGGGATTTGGATGGATGGTGATAGTGATGAAAGTGATCGATGATTTTGTGGATGGTGGAGTTGGTTGTAGGCTATGGTGAGGGTGGAGATGGAGTCGGCTAAGGGTAGAGGAAGAAGGGGAGAGCGAGACAGCAAGAGAAGGAGAAAAAGAGAGAGTAAGGGAGAGAGTGGGTGAGAGATAGAGACGGAACGGAAGAGAGAGAGAGAGAAAAATTATATATATAAATATATGTATATTATTATTATGGTTATTATTTTTTATAATAATAATTATTATTACAATATTTATTTTATTTAATTATTAAAAAATTATTTTTTAATATAAACATTATATTAGAGTATTCATCATACCAAGTTCTGTTCTAATATAACAAAATTGTTCTTCATTTAGAGGCTTGGTAAATATGTCAGCTAATTGACAATTTGTAGGCACAAATTCGAGTTCAATGTCACCTTTGAGTACATGATCTCTCAGAAAATGATGCCTTATTTCAATGTGTTTAGTGCGTGAGTGCTGAATAGGATTTTTTGAAAGGTTAATGCCACTTGTGTTGTCACATTTTATAGGAATATGATCATAGTGAAGTCCAAAATCTTGAAGTTGTTGTTTCATCCAAAGCAATTGTGCACAACACCCAGCGGCGGCAATGTATTCTGCTTCAGCAGTTGACAAAGCCACTGAGTTTTGTTTTTTGCAAAACCAAGAGGTGAGTGAGTGTCCAAGAAAATGACAAGTGCCACTAGTGCTTTTTCGGTCAAGTCTACATCCCGCAAAGTCGGCATCTGAGTAACCAAAAAGTTCAAAGGTGGTTCCCTTAGGATACCATAATCCCAAATTTTGAGTGCCGACAAGATATCTGAAAATGCGTTTGACTGCGATGATGTGTGACTCTTTCGGTGCAGATTGAAAACGTGCACACATACAAACACTAAACATTATGTCGGGCCTACTTGCAGTAAGATAAAGTAAAGAACCAATCATACCTCGATATTTCTTCTTATCTACGGGTTTACCTTGCTCATCTTTGTCGATTTTTATCGATGTGCTCATTGGAGTTGCTGCAGGCTTTGATGATTCCATTTCAAACCTTTTGAGTAGATCTTTGATATATTTCGTTTGATTTAAATGGATTCCATCATTAGTTTGTTTAATTTGTAGACCAAGGAAGTAATTTAATTCCCCCATCATACTCATTTCAAACTCACCCTACATGTCTTTAGCAAACTCTTTGCACAAATTTTCATTAGTAGCACCAAAAATGATATCATCAACATAAATTTGAACGATTAGCATATCTTCCTTTTTGATTTTTATAAAAAGTGTTGTATCAATTTTTCCTCTACAAAAACTTTTGTCAAGTAGAAAATTACTCAATCTTTCATACCATGCTCTAGGAGCTTGTTTCAAGCCATATAAGGCTTTTGAAAGTTTGAAAACATGATCCGGGTATTTATGATTTTCAAAACCGGGAGGTTGTTCAACATAGACTTCCTCCGAAATGTACCCATTTAAAAAAGCACTTTTAACATCCATTTGATATAATTTAAAATCTTTAAAACACGCAAAAGCAAGTAACATTCTAATAGCTTCAAGTCTAGTAACTGGTGCAAAAGTTTCATCAAAATTAATTCCCTCTTCTTGATTATAGCCTTGAGCTACTAATCTAGCTTTATTTCTAGTAACAACTCCAGATTCGTCCATTTTATTTCGAAAAACCCATTTTGTACCAATAACGGGATGATCCTTAGGTCGAGGGGTCAAAAACCAAACTTCATTTCTTTCAAATTGATTTAATTCTTCTTGCATTGCTAAAATCCAGTTTTCATCATTTTCAGCTTCTAAAAATGATTTTGGTTCAATTTGTGAAACAAATGCCAAGTTACCACAAATATTTCTAACAGAGGAACGAGTTTTTATACCTTCCGCCGCATCACCTATGATGAGGTCTTTGGGGTGGCCATGAGCATACTTCCATTCTTTTGGTAGATTTGAGTCATTTTCTGGAAGAGCATATATTTCTTGAAGATTCTCCATTGTCATTTCTTCGTCATGTTTGCGTAATGGATTTTCTTCATTTTCCTTTTTATAAATACTCTCCATGCTTGGTTGATTTTCTACAATATCATTACTTAAAAGATTCTTGGAAATAATATCGTTAGATTCATCAAAAACAACATGCACAGATTCTTCAACAAGTAGAGTTCTTTTATTAAATACTCTATAAGCTTTACTAGACATAGAATAACCAAGAAATATAGCTTCATCTGATTTAGCATCAAATTTTCCTAAATTATCTTTATTGTTATTTAATACAAAGCATTTACAACCAAAAGCACGCAAGTGACTAATATTAGGTTTTCTACCTTTCCAAAGTTCGTAAGGAGTTTTCTTAAGAATAGGTCTAATCATGGCACGGTTTATAACATAGCATGCAGTGTTTACAGCTTCCGCCCAAAAATATTTAGGCAAATTATTTTCACAAAGCATAGTACGAGCCATTTCTTCAAGAGTTCTATTTTTTCTTTCAACCACACCGTTTTGTTGAGGAGTCCTAGGGGCTGAGAAATTATGATCTATTCCTAAGTCATCACAAAACATAATAAAATCCTCATTTTCAAATTCTCTACCATGGTCACTTCTAATACTACAAATATTAAGATTTTTCTCATTTTGAATTCTTTTACAAAGTTTTGAGAAATTATAAAAAGCTTCATTTTTGTGTGCTAAAAATAATACCCATGTATATCTAGTGTAATCATCAACACAAACAAGGGCATAAGATTTTCCTCCTAAACTTAATGTTCTAGATGGTTCGAATAGATCAATATGCAAGAGTTGAAGCGGTCTAGTAGTTGAAACGATATTTTTGGATTTAAAAGAAATTCTAGTTTGTTTTCCAAATTGACATGCATCACAAAGTTTATCTTTTTCAAAAACAATTTTTGGTAAACCTATGACTAACTCATTTTTTGAAAGCTTGGAAATTAAATCAAAATGAGCATGTCCTAATCTTCTATGCCAAAGCCAACCATTATCATTTATAGCAGATAAACATTTAATGTTAAAATGAGAAGATAAATCATGTAAATCAAACACATATACATTCTCATGTCTATAACCTACAAATAAAGTTTTGTTTTCTAAGGTATTTTCAATAGTGCAATGAGTTTTCTCAAAAATAACTCTATAACCTTTATCACATAATTGACTAATACTAAGCAAGTTATGTTTTAAACCTTCAACAAATAAAACATTTTCAATAATAGGAGAAGGATTTTTACCAATACTTCCTACACCAATGATTTTACCCTTGCTATTGTCGCCAAAAGTCACATATCCGCCATCCTTTGGTTGGAGTGTGGCGAACATAGCTTTATTTCCAGTCATGTGTCTCGAACATGCACTGTCGAGATACCATCTATCGTTACTGGATTTTGTCTTGAAACATACCTACAAAAATTTGATTTCTCTATTGGTACCCATTTTTTCTTGGGTCCATAAAAGTTAGAATTTGATACCCTTGAGATATCCTTAGGAACCCACATCTTTTTTATTTTAGCAACAGGATTTCTTTTAATAGGACATGAAGGTGAAATATGACCTTTTGTTCCACAAAAATGACATGTGAGATGAGAGTGATTAGAAGATGCATATACAAAACCATTTTTGGCAGTTTTTACTTTTGAAAAAGGTTTATATCCAATTCCGGCTCTACCAAAAGTACGGTTTTGATTTTTAAGAATTTTATCTAAAGTCTCTCTACCTTGAGTGAACTTTGAAAGAGTAGTTTTCAAGTCTTCAATATTTTCTTTTAAAATAATTTGCTCATTTTTTAAAGACTCGTTTTCTTTTTGCAATACAACTAAATGTTTTTCAGAAATTGAACACTCTTTTTGAGTTAAAATCTCATTTTCCTTTTTCATTTTCATGGCTTCATTTTCTAAAACATTTATCTTGGAAGTCAATGATTCATTTTCTTTTGATAAACTTGAAATTACTTTCTTTTGACAATTATTTTTCAAACTAAGTTTCTTAAATTCTGCATGTAATTCATCAAAAGCTAATTGTAATTCATCAAATGTAAAGGATTCGTCATTTACCTCATTTTCATTTCCAAGTGCCATTAAACATAGGTTAGCAACCTCGTTTTTGCAAACTTCGGTTTCTGTGTCGCTTTCATCACTATCTTCTCCCCATGCTGCAATCATAGCTTTCTTTTTGTCCTTCTTGAATTTTTTCTTAAGTTCTGGACATTCTGATTTGTAGTGTCCAGGTTTGTTGCATTCATAGCAGGTTACTTCAAATTTTTTGTGATTTTCTCCTCTTTGAAAATCCCTGTTGTTGAAGTCTTTTCTGAAAAAATTTCGTACACCTTGTTTCTTTCTCACAAACCTTTGGAACTTTCTAGTGATGAATGCCATTTCCTCATCCTCATCTGAATCATCTTCCTTATCCTCTTGATGTTTCGAGGTGGATTTGAAAGCTATTCCTTTCTTCTTGTTGTTGTCCTTCTCTTCATTTCCTTCTTGCATTATGAGCTCATGAGTTAAGAGAGATCCCATTAACTCATCTAGACTTAGCTTTGATAAATCCTTGGCTTCGGTAATAGCAATGACTTTTGTCTCCCAACTTTTTGGTAATGACCTAAGCACTTTTCTTACAATTTCAGCATTAGTATATATTTTGCCAAGAGAAGTTAAACCATTAATAATATCAGTAAAACGAGTAAACATTTGAGGAATAGTTTCATCAGGCTTCATTTTAAAAAGTTCATAATTATGGACTAGCAAACTGACTCTAGATTCTTTAACTTGTTCGGTTCCCTCATGAGTCACTATAAGCTTGTCCCAAATTTCTTTAGCGGTTTTACATGTGGAAATTCTATTGAACTCGTTGGCATCTAAAGCACAGTACAACATGTTTGTAGCTTTGACATTAATTTGGGCCATTCTAGTATCTGATTCATCCCACTCATCTTCAGGTTTTGGTACCCTAAGTCCATCTATAGTTTTGGTAGGAATTTTTGGACCATTACAAATAATTTTCCAACATTCATAATCATTAGATTGAATATGTATGGTCATCCTAGTTTTCCAATAGCTAAAATTTGTGCCGCTAAATAGAGGTGGCCTATTAGATGCTTGTCCCTCGGGTAAGGAATAACTAGGGGTTGCCATGATCTACTCTAAGACGGTTAAGTCACAAAAACTAGAGTCTAGGCTCTGATACCAATTGTTATCCCAGATAGGCAACCCAAGAGGGGGGGTGAATTGGGTTATTAAAAATTTCACAATATTAAAAATAACACAATATTCAGAATTTTAATAAATAAAAAAAACAGAATAATAATTATCAATATAAAAAGTAGAAGAGATAGAGAGAGAAAATCAAACACTGCGATTTATAGTGGTTCGGCACGCCAGGCCTACGTCCACTCCCCAAGGAACCTCCTTGAGAATTTCTTTACTATCAATTGAATAAATACACCACCAAGCTTGTGGATTTGGCACAGGACTTACTCTTATCTATTGAGCCTCACTCAACAATAAATGCCTTACCCTTACAAAATCTCTCACAAAAATAAGGAATAAGAATAAGTGGTAATTGAACCCACTTTTACAATAATTCTCTCACAAAGAGTAGATATGAAAGTGTAAGAACAAAAGCTAGACTTAGATCTGAAAGTGAAAGAGCAGAATACTCAGAATTTTGGAGCTCACAGAAATATTTTCTCTTCAAGTTCTTGGTTTTTTCTCCACATCCAACACCTCTATTTATATACAAAAATATACCCGTTGGTCGCTCCTTGCTGACGTCATGGCTTACATAAACACGCTCCTGACGTCATCGCTTACATAAGCACGCTCCTGATGTCATCGCTTACATAAGCACACTCCTTAAATTTAAATAGTCAGCAAATGATAAGAATTAAAAAGATAAAAATAAGATTGATTTTTTCTTCTTGTTTTTTTCAAACATGGAGCCACCGTTTTTGTAGACAATTTAATACAAAGTTCACAACTTTCAAACAAACAAATAATTTTCTCCATCTAGTTTATAATATATATATATATATACATATATACATAACTCCATCTTTTTCTTCTTATTTGATTATAATATAATATAATCAATGTAGTGTAAAAAATTTAATAGCGCACGTGATGTATTCTGCATATAATGTTATATAAGTTCTAATCAAAATTTTGCATACAGAAAAATCTCTATAAATAATATTTATGATGGATCTGAAAATATATGTCCTCTTTAAAATATTGTATATGTTGTAAAGATTTTATACTAAATATTTTACCACTCCATATTAATTTTGTCAAAATAAGACAACCCATAAATATCAAATTTGTCAAAATAATACAACCAATCAATCATTTTTGTCAAAATAATATAATTAATCGATTTGTCAAAAGATGAATAGTAATTAACCCTATTTTTCAAAAAGTGAATAGTAAAGTTTTTGAAAATATTTAAAATAATCATTTTTGTCAAAATAATATAATTAATCGATTTGTCAAAAGATGAATAGTAATTAACCCTATTTTTCAAAAAGTTAATAGTAAAGTTTTTGAAAATATTTAAAATAATATTTAACATATATATTTTAAAAAGATAATATTATTTTATTTAAATAATATTTAACAAATATATATATTTTAAAAAGATAATAATTTGTGTCAAATAATATGTATATTAACTAATATATTTTAGACATCATCAAAATTAAATAATATGATTAACAATTAAATATTTAAATTCTTCTTCCAAAATGAAAATTAATAATATTTTTAAATATATTTTTATATTTTTTAATAAAAAAAGTATTAAGAGAAATATTTAAGATTATTAAAATTTTTAATTTATAATTTTATTACTTATATTTTTATTTAAATATAATTTTAATATATTTATGACGTCACGGTTCGATTCCGGTTCAACCCGACGGTTGAACCGGTGACCCGTCCACCCGATCATTTTTCCGGTTCATTCACCGGTCCGGTTTTTAAAACATTGATTCATAACCTTACCTTCTCTTAATCCAACCTTCCCTACAGTTTGTTTGATAGCACACTAGCAGCCTAAGCCAAAAGCAACGAAGCAACAACAGCAGCACACGGATGATGCAGCAGCACACGGACGGAGCAGCAACAAGCATAGGTAATTTTTTTTTATTCAATTAATTAAATACTTGTCTTGTCTTTTGCACAATTAATTGCTATTATAATATTAGTATTTACATCATCAAGAAGAATTTGTTTAAGTTTAATAGTTCACATCACATAATTTAAAAAATTTGTGTTTTGTTAAGTAGTGGTGGTGCTCTTATTTTGAATTTTGATCTAAAAAAATATTTTGATCTCAGCTCATCATGACTCTTAAAGAAATTATCCGTCTGGATTCGCAAAAAGGAAAAAGAAGCAAAGAGTCGAAAAATTAGTTGAGTGTCAAAGAGAAACTATTGATAAGTTCTTTACGAGTGACAAACAAACAGAACAATCAGTTAAAGACTTGAATAATGAAGAATTCGAAACTTTGGTGAATAATGAGAATGAAAATTTGGTGGATAATAAGAATAAAAATTTGGTGGATGAAAAAGGAAATAAGGAATTTGGGAGTGCAGAAGCCAATCAAGATGATGAGATGAATACGGAATGTGAGCATTCAAATATAGATGATTTGGGGACTTGGAAAATAATTGACCAGAATTTACGAGATTTTTTAGTCGAAAGAGGTCCTGTGAGAAGAAATTGGGAGTTCAGCTTCCCCAATGATGATTCTTCTAGGCATAGGCATTTCTCACCTGTTCATTACATTTGGTATTTACCAAATGGAGAAAAATTTGATAGGACATGGCTGATATACTCGGAACTTTTGGATAGAGTATTTTGCTTTTGTTGTAAGTTGTTTAAGCAAGAGGGAAATAAGACTTAATTGGTTACCGAAGGATTTAAAGACTGGAGAAATTGTGACGACCCCGACCTTCGAACTAGTATATTATGTTATTTTAATAAGCCTAATTGCATGGTTGTGTGTTTACTTATGTGATTGCATGTTTAATTACGTAATTATCTATTATTACAAGGAATATCTGTTCGAATTGACCACTTAAAGACAAAAATTGAGAACCTACATGGCTTCAGAAGCTGAAATTGAATAGTGTAATAGGCTAATTTGAATATTTAGAATTTTATGGCAACTTTAATTGAAAATTTATTTGGATCAAAATAATTAGATTAAACTGATTGAATTAATTAAGATTGAGCCTAAATTACTTAACCTTAATCATACTTGATTAGGCTAAGCTAATCACACCATATAAATAGCTCTAAATAAGCTTATGAGCTCATATACACACACACTTGGCTGAGATTTTGTGAGAGGAGGGAATTAACTCAACACTTGGAGAGAGAGAAGAAGAATTGTGGAGAATTGGAGAATTAAGCTATACAACACTTAAATTCAAGCCTTAGGTATGATCTTCAACCCTAATCTTTGTAAATAAAACATGTAGAAGTTGAATTCATCTAAGTTTTGAGTTCATTTGCATGAAATTGTTAAATAGAAGCTTCAACCACCTTGAATTTGGAAGTTAAGAGTTAAACATGTACGTGCATGTATAATTTGAATTAGAATTCATGAAATTCCTACATGTATGGCACATTTACACCTCATTTTGGAGAATCCTTCATGTTTTCATGCTTCTCATGTCACTTGATTATGTTTTGAATATGTTTTGATGAAAAATATACTCAATTTGAATTAAACTTGTTTTATAACTTGAAATTGAAGTCCTCAGTTGAGAATTTGCCATGGTTTTGAGCAATTGGTTCCAAATTAACTATGTTTCCATGTTTTATAAAGTTTTCCCATGTTTTTGAACCTAAAACACGAGTTTGGGACTTTTGAATATCATGTTTGAACTTCAAACACAGTTCTGAAAATTCCAGAATTTGGCTTGTCCGCTCGAGTGAGGAAAGTTCCGCTCGAGCGTGAAAATCGAGCTCCCAGAAGTTTTGCAAAATTGTACAAGCCGCTGCAGCGACCAAAGTGACGCTCGAGCGAGGACCCTTTTTACTTAGTCTTCCGCTCGAGCGATCGTCAAGCGGGAATTTCATGCAACCAGTACTTTTGCCAAGTTTACAGACTGCTCGAGCGTCAGAAGTTGTGCTCGAGCGACCACCTTTGTTTTTGAATCCCCGCTCAAGTGAAGAAAGTTATGCTCGAGCGGAGACCCTGTTTTCAGCAAATTTTACTAACTCTTTTAAGGCTCCGTTTGGCAAGAGCTAAACGGGAATTTTTTGGCTATTTTAGCCACAAAAGACAAAATAGGCTATTTTAGCCACAAAAAATAAAATATCACATCCAACCCATAATCATTACATTCTTCCCTCACAAAAAAAGCCAAAAAAACCAAAAAGCCCTTCCCAAACCAAACTTTTTAGCTCAGGCTAAAATAGCCAAAAAAGCCAAAAAGCCAACCCACTTCCCAAACGGAGGCTAAGTGCATTTTTGCATCCTCATGCCACTCCCAGTATTCTTAGACACCATTTGGACTCATATAATCATAAAATGAGTTAGAAGCACATGAGTAGAATTGAAGTTAAATGAATTGGTGCTTCAACTGTGCTACTTTTATGTGTTTTGTTTAAATGGACGTCCGAGGCTTAGTGACAACTCAAACCACTGCGAGTAGTAACTGTGGGGATATATTTTCTGAGTACCAACACTTGGCCAAGGTGACGTCGATGTGTCAGCTGGGGTGCCACGTGTCCTGGTTGTGACGTCGAGGTTATCTCCGAAGATATCAGAGTCCGGGATAAGCAGATAAGGGACAAGAGTCCTAGAATGAGGAAGGACTTCAGCTTGGATAAGGATAAAACTCTTAGGAAGTTTATCTTTATCTATTGGAGAGTCCAAGCTAAGCACTGAGCAGAAGTCCATTAAAGCTAGGGTTCTATTTGGACTAGGATTGTGTTGACTATAAAAGAAAGGCACCTCCATGGGTCTAAGGTACGCAATTTATATTTTGAATAGTGAGTTAAGCACTATTGATTATCTTTGAGAAATAACTGACTTGATCGTCGGAGTGCCCCTGGGTAGACGAACCACCGCCGAAATCTCTTCTTTCTGTTACAGGTCATTCAGGCGCCATCTATTCCGCCAGTGTTCTCCAGCTGAGTGCTTGATTGGCAGTGTGGTCGGAAATTGACACACACAGTAACTTTATAAAGATATGTTCAAGTAATATTATTTTCGAAATTGTTATTGCTTTGGAATCAATATATGACTGATTGAATGGTTTATCAGAAAGTTATTTTGTAATGACGAATGAAGTTCATTTTCAAAATGTATTTGTGTCATCCATTGAACATTGACCCTTGCCTAGGGGAGATTAATACCATGGCCCATTGACCCTTGTCTGGGGGAAATTAATACCATGGCCCATTGACCCTTGCTTGGGGGAGATTAATACTATGACCCATTGGCCCTCGCCCGGGAGAAATAATACCGTGGCTCATTAGATAATTGAAATATAGAAATCTTTGATGTTAGACCTTAATGGTTGCATTGGCTATGATATATTGACTGACCCTTGAGGTCCTATTGTTATAACAACATTGTTACTTTATCGAACGTACTACATGTTTGTTTGAAATGGTTATTGACGTTAAGATTGACATTGTAATGTTATCGAACTTCATCCATAAAACCTCTTTATTCTGTTATTACTCATTGGGCTGTAGCTCACTATTTATTTATATATATATGTAGGTGGGCAAGCCGAACAATAGAGTTAGGAAAGCCTCGAGTCTACCCAGGTCAGCCTTTTGTGGAGTTTCCAAGTGAAGTATCCAGGCTCAGGTGGAGCCATACTTGTTGAACCCCTTTTTGTGTGTTTCAATAAATTTTTATTTCTATATAGTTGGGGTTGTATTTTTGTCAGACATGAATTCTGTACGACTGCGATGGAGGTACTTTTGGAACAAAACTTTGCTTATTATACTAGTTCTCTACTTATACGTATAGCTCAATGGATAATTTCTATGTCATTTTTAAACTTCCGTTAAGCCCCGTACTTTATATTAAGAGATTCTTTTGTATGAATGCCGTAGGTAACCTATGATTACTGGCCGGTCATGACGCTAAACTTATAGGGGCGAGCTTGGATCTTGACAGATATATTGGTGAGAGACTTAAAGGCCATGAAAGTGGCAACGAGCACATTACTTGCATGAGCAAATGGATTGAGTTGTAGGAAAGATTGGGAAAGCATAAAACAATAGATAAAAGTATACAAGAACAAGTTAACAAAGAAAGAAAGCACTTGAGACGGGTTTTATTGATGATAATTGCAGTTGTGAAAACACTTGCCAAGAATAATTTGCCTTTTCGTGGAAACCATGAGAAGATTTATGAAGAGAGCAATGGACTTTTTTTAAGAATAATTGAAATGATTGGTGAGTTTGATCCAACGATGGAATAGCACTTGTGGCGGATAGAAAAGGGTGAGACTCATTATTTTTAGGACCCTACTTATTGTCAATTCTGTGAACAAACTTGGGATTCATTGAATTGTAATTTTCTTCTGATTTTGGTCTTTCCGCTTGAGCAGGGAACGTGGTGATTGAGCGAAGTTTCTACCATTGCAGTACTTTGGCTTGTCTGTAAAAAATACTGTGTGGTGTGATTTTACGCTCGAGCCTAAGTTCTTACGCGCGAGTGTAAATCCTGGTTTGGAACACACATTTTGGCGTTCCCGCTTGAGCATCCATTCTTACGCTCGAGCGGATTTTGCGATTTCTGCAAATATAAAACTGCAGGTTACTCTAAATCTAGGGTATGTTTTTGAGATCTTCTTTAAGGGTTTTAGGGTTTTCTTTTGGGGTTGTTTTGCTAGTTTTTCTTGATGTTTGATTGAGTATTAAACTCATGTTTTGATAAGCACACATCCAAGAGTTTGATTGTTTATCTTTAAGAGTGTTCTTCTTCGGTGAAATCCAAAGATTCAAGCACAGAGGAGTCGAAGGAGTTTGATGTTGTGCACCGTCGTTGATTCGACAATGGATGTTATGGATTCAACATCAATCTGATCACTTCCGAAACGAAGGTTGCGGTGAAAGATATACAGATAGTTGAAGACAAATTGACAGCGTTTGGGTAATTTGTTTGGTATATTTGTAATCTTTCTTTCTTCAGTAGTGGATTGATTTGTGGCGTTTCGCCCATAGTTTTTTAATCACAATTGGAGGTGCTCCAATAGTGATTTTTCAAGGTAAAAATCGTTTGTGTCTGTTTATTGTTTCTAAAACAACAATCTAAATCACTTTCGTATGTGCTTGATGATTAAGATTGTTAGTTTTAATTGGTTGGGAATTGATACAATTAAATCTTGATCTAATCATGAATCGCTTAGGTTCTTCAATTGGTATCAAAGCGGGTCACTTTTTGTTTTTATCAAAACTATAGGAGTGTGATTTTGTGTGATTGGTGATATGGATTCAATTCGCCAAGGTAACTCGACCCATAGACCTCTGTTACTTGATGATACAAACTATTCTTATTGGAAAGCTCATATGAGAGCGTTTTTAAAATCTATCGATAAGAAAGTTTGGCACTGTGTGATCTATAGGTAGAGTGAACTTGTTATCATCATTGATGGTGTAGATATTCCCAAACCTTTTGATAAATGGGACGCATTTGACTATCAAAACTCAAGTTGGAACAGTAAGACTCTCAATTCTCTCTTTTGCTTCGTCACACCTAAAGAGTTTCGTTGTATCTGCACGTGTGAGGTAGCAAAAGAGGCTTAGGACATTCTTGAAATAATTCACGAGGTACTACTTCTGTTAAAAGGTCAAAACTTCAACGTCTCACCCCCACCTTTGAAACTCTTTTTATGCGTGATGATGAAACGTTTGATGGTTTTTAAACTAAACTTAGTGACATCATGAATTCCTGTTTCACACTTGGTGAAAAACTCATTGAAACTAAGGTTGTTGGAAAAATTTTGAGGTCTTTACCCGAGACGTTCCAATCAAAAGTGACAGCTATTGAGGAGGCTCAGGATGTTGATACTCTCAAGCTTGATTAGTTGGTTAGAAACTTGCAGACTTATGAAGCTTACCAGATTTCTAAGAAAAAAACAAAATAATAGTGTGGCTTTCACCCGTGCTCATGAGACTGCAAAAACTTTTGAGATTGAGCTTGATCTAGAGTCCAAGATGACGGCTATGTTTACTAAACAGTTCAAAACAAAATTAAAGAAAAAGAAACCTAATTTCAAGGACCCTATTTCAAAAGATAAGAGTAATGAAAAACCCAAAACTTTTTCAACAAAAATTGCTCCAAAAACTGAAAAGAAGATTGTAAAGGGGCAAGGGGTCAAGTGTTATGAATGTCAAGGGTTTGGATATATTGTTCTTGAATGTCCTTCGAAAAAGAACCGAAAGAAAGTCCATACAGTGACTTGGGATGATGAAAGCGGGCCAGAGCAAGAAGCCGATGAAACTGAATCTGGTGAAGACAGAGATAGTACTTACATGGCATTCTGGTCTACTGTCACTCAACCTCTTCCAAAACCAGTTGAATTTGCTCGTGGTCACAATTTGCATTGTGTTTCTACCTTTGATAAGAGTAATCACTTGTTCTAGAAGATCAGAATGAAGATGTTCTTGAGAGCTTACAACCCTGAGGGCTGGTAAGCCATTGAAGAGGATGTTAAAAGCACTAACAATCCGAGTAATCAAAGAGTTCTGACTACCATTCGTGAAATAATTTCTGACAAAGAACAGCAACGGGTTGCTCACTGCACAAAGGCCAAAGATGCATGGGACATTCTGAGTCAATTTCATGAAAAAGGATAATCATCTTCACCACCATCTATTAATTTTCATGCCTTAGTTTTCGACGGGAAGAGGTCCAAAAGAAAGTTGAGCAAAAAGAAGATGATGAGACCTCGGAAGACAATGATGAGATTGATGGTGATGACTTACAACAAGCTTATGAAAAATTTTACGATGAATCTCTAAATTTGTCCAAGATAAATGAAAAACTCACTCTCAAGCTCAAAGCATGTGAAAACGAGAATGTCAAGCTAAAGGGAGAAATTGCAATAGCAAAGCAGAATGTCATCAAGATCTCTAATGACAGGCAAGACCGATGTGGGAAACTTCTATCTTGTGAGATCGAAATGAATGAACTTCAGATAATATATGCCACATATAAAAAGAAGATTAAAAACATTTAGATGTCACAAGCTACATTGGAAGAGATGGTTGGTCAAAAAGATGAAGAACTCAGAGATACTAGAGCCACAATTGCCATGTAGAACAAAGGTTCCAAGACATTAGAAGATATCCTCGAGTCTCAACAAATGGGTTGTGACAAAAGTGGTCTAGGCTATTGTCACGACCCAAACCCGCCCCTATGGGTTTAGCACCGTAACCGACCAGTAATCCGAGATTACCGAAGGCCTGCTTAACAGTAATACAGTAAAACAGAGTACAAGGGCATGGCGGAAGCCAATACAGTAAATAAACAATGTCCAATGAGCTGCGACAATCTATATACAAAAAGACTTTTCATTCAAATATATACAGTCAGACAAAACAGTATGTACAATATATATAGTCATTCAGAACAGGGACTTAATCCCTATTAAACAGTACAGTACAGTAAATAAAACAGTTACAGAGACAAAAGGGGGAACTAAAACACCCCTAAGCCAAGGCTTGGCAGGCTCGGAACCTCGCAGTGAGGCACAGTAGTTGGCTTGACAAAAAGGGGGGTCTAACCCACGCTCCTAGCTCCGGTCTGGTGCCTGAACACCTATATATATATAAACAGTGAGCTAAAGCCCAGTGAATAACATCGTGCGTAAAGAGGTTAAGAATGAAATGTCCTTACAGTAATGAAAATAGTTCATTGATTCAGTATATCAGTCGTTCAGTCATATGTGGTACACCCATTAGCATAACAGTACAATAAACAATAGGTCTTAAAAGACCGAACAGTAAATGATGGCCATCAATCAGTAAACAGTAGTGGTTCCAACGAGGGAACCGACAGAGATCTCTATAACAGTAATGGTAAACAGTGGTTGCTAAGGATGCCACAATACAGTTCGGAATATAGGACATTCATTCATTCAGTTAACAGTAATCAATTCAGAAACAGTACAGTTCAATTGTTCAGAAGATAATTATTTTGAACATATCTTTACACAGTTATTACTCACAGAGTTCTGGGTTATAAGTAGCTAGAGCGCGTCCTCGAAAGCCAACCCTAAACAGTTAACAGATTGAACACACACTAAGGCCTCGTTTGGCAAGAGGCTATTTTAGCCAATTAGTCAAAAAGTTACTAAATTAGCCAAAAAGCCAACAACCCATACCAAAAAGTCAAAGATTTTCTTTTCTCTCTACTTTTTGCACATCTTTTCGTAATTAGCCAAAAAGTCATCCCAAACATACAAGTTTTTTTTACTTACCTTTTTAGCCAAATAGCCAAAAAGTTACTAAATTAGCCTGTTCCCAAACAAGGCCTAAGTTACATAGTTGGGAAAGATAATAACTTAATCCCTAATTTGTCTCGGTGTGTTCTACATCTATATCCTCATTAAGATGCCTTAAACTAGGCCTAATAATACCTAGGATGAGATGAGGATGCAAAGATGCACTTTAAAAGCATTTTCAAAATTTTCAGAAAACAAGGGTCACGCTCGAGCGTAGGTTACTCCGCTCGAGCGGAAATGCAGACAAAGGTTTCCGCTCGAGCGCATACTCAACCGCTCGAGCGTACCTCAAAACAATCAAAAGTGCTGGATAGGTGAAATTCACGCTCGATTGGGCGCTTGACACCTGCTCGAGCGTAAGACACAAGGTCCGGCTTGAGCGTAAATTACCCCGCTCGTGCTTAAAAACAAAACAAAATGCTGAGAGCACGATTTCCACGCTCGAGCGCCAGTCACCCCGCTCGAGCGTGAGTTCAAAATCTGAAATTTCCATATTTGCCTCCCAAGCTCAAACTAAGCATTCTACAGCTCAAAACTCAACCTCTTGGGCCCAATTTCTGGAAAACACATCCAAACTCAATATAAAACAAGTTCCACAGCTCAATTTGAAAAACCAAAGCCCAAGGGTGAGTCAATTAATTCCAAATTCAAACCAATTTTTCATGAACATGCTACAACCAAGACATGCATGAAATCCAAATCATTTCAAAGCTTCAATTTGATGCTCTAGTGAGCCAATTGTTCCAAAAACAAGATGAAATCATGGACTTAAGCTTAATTATGAACATGCATGTGACAATTTGCCATGAAAACAACTTAAAATTCATCAATACAACCATGCATGCATGAATTAAGTTATAATTCAACATGTGAAGCTATTTCATGACTTAATCCACTAAATTTGACATGAATCATGTAAGAACAAGTTCAATTCACAAACAAGAGGGTAATTACACTACCTTAGGTCTTGTATTCAAGGTCTAGGAGCTCAATTTGACAATTCTCTAACAATTCCTTCAAGTTTTCTAGCCAAACCCTCAAGATCAAGTCAATTCTCTCACTCTCTCTCTATAAAGTCGGTTGTAGACAACAAATGGTTGATGAAGTGTGTTGTGTCAAAAGTATGCAAGCCTCTAAATGTGTGAGATAGTGGCCACTAAGTGGCATTTTGGCACTTAAGTCCACCTAATGCAATTTAGCTTAATTTAACCTAGTTTAATCATGCCTAATCAGTTTTTAGATAATTACACCATTAAATCACATAAATTCTATTGATCATGGAGCACTAATCAATTTCCAGTTCGACCGCCGATAAGGCCTTCAATTCGCAATTTAAACACAAAAATATGAACAGATAATTGAACGACAAACAGATAGATATACAATTAAACAGATATACTCAGTCAATTCAGTTCTAGATTTCAGTCAGTCTATTCAGTATTTCAGTTGATTCAATTACTTATCAAAATCAGTTTCAGTTTGACAGTAATCGGTGGTTAATCAGTAATCAGTGATGAGGGTTGTTACAGTCTCCCCTCCTTAAAAAGAGTTTAGTCATCTAAACTCGAATTACCTTCATTCTGGAAGAAAACTGGATTCAATGGAAACAGTTCAGGATATCTTTTAGCCATGTCATCTTCCCTTTCCCAAGTGACATATACGCCACCATGGTTTTGCCAGTCAACTTTCACTAATGGGATCTATTTGTTTCTCAACTTCTTGATCCGTCTGTTTACAATCTGAATAGGCCGTTCCTCGTAAGTGTAGTCATCACTCAGCACTACACGAGTTGGCTCTATCACATGAAAAGGATCCCGGAGGTAGTCCCTCAACATAGAGATGTGGAAGACGTTGTGCATATGCTCCATTTCAGGAGGAAACGCAACTTGATACACCACCAGATTGATTTTCTCGATAATCTCATATGGTCCGACGTATCTCGGCGCTAACTTGCCTTTGACTCCAAAACGAGTCTGGCCTTTCATCGGTGTCACTTTCACAAACACGTGATCACCCACTTTATATTCTCTGTCCCGTCTTCTGACATCGGCATAACTTTTCTGTCTGCTCTGTGCGGTTTTCAGTCTCTGTTGTATCAGTTTCACTTTCTCAGTCGTTTCGTATACAATCTCGGGCCCAAGCAAAGGCCCATCTCCAACTTCTGCCCAACAAATCAGAGATCTACATTTTCTGCCATACAATGCCTCGAAAGGCGTCATACCAATACTTGAATGATAACTGTTGTTGTAGGCGAATTCAGCCAATGGCAAATGGCTTTCCCAGTTTTCCTGAAAATCAAGGACACACATTCTCAGTAAATCCTCCAGAGTCTGGATGGTCCTTTCTGACTGGCTATCTGTCTGAGGATGATAAGCACTACTCAGTCTCAATTCAGTACCCAATGCAGTCTGTAGGCTTTGCCAAAAACTTGATGTAAACTTAGAATCCCTGTCAGAAACAATGGACATAGGCACTCCATGCAGTCTAACAATTTCATCAATATAGAGTATAGCCAATTTGTCCGCATTATAAATTGTCTTAACAGGTAAGAAGTGAGCAGATTTAGTCAGTCTATCAACGATAACCCAAATTGAGTCCATACCTTTACTGGAGCGAGGCAATCCCACAATAAAATCCATGGTGATATGTTCCCATTTCCACTCTGGTATGGGTAAGGGCTGCAATAAGCCTGCGGGTCCTTGATGTTCGGCTTTAACTTGTTAGCAATGAAGACATTTCGATACAAAATCAGCAATTTCTTTCTTCATTCCCGGCCACCAGAAATTCAGTTTCAGATCTTGATACATTTTTGTATTCCCTGGATGGATAGAAAATTTTGAATTGTGGCCCTCTTGCAGAACTCTTCTTTTCAATTCAGAATCATTTGGTAAACACAGTCTTTCTTGAAATTTCAGTACATTATTTTCAAATATGAAACCCGGTCTTGGTTTAGTTTTCCTTTCTTCGATGATCTTCTTTAAGAAGTCATCCAGTTACTGTTTCTCTTTAATCTCTTCAATCAGTGCTGGTTGAGCAGAAATAGCAGCTATTGTTCCATCTTGTTCTCGTAAAACAATTTCAATTTCAGATTTTTCAAGGTTGCAAAGCAATTCCTTCTGCCCGGTAAGCAAACAGGCTAAATTTCCAATCGATTTCTGACTTAGTGCATCGGCAATGGTGTTGGCTTTTCCTGGATGGTACAAAATCTGTAGGTCATAATCTTTAATCAGTTCTAGCCATCTCCGCTGTCTCATGTTCAGTTCTTTCTGTGTGAAGAAATATTTCAGACTCTGGTGATCGGTATATACTTCACATGTCGCCCTATACAGATAGTGACGCCAGATTTTCAGTGCAAATACTACTGCAGCAAGTTCCAGATCATGGGTCGGGTAGTTCTTTTCATGCGGTCTCAGTTGTCGGGAAGCATAAGCAATAACTCTCCCATTCTACATTAAAACACACGCCAAACCCTTATGAGAAGCATCACTAAATACAATATAACCATCCGTACCTGAAGGTAGGGTAAGAACCGGTGCAGTCACAAGTCGAGTTTTCAATTCTTAGAATGCTGATTCCCTTTGGTCAGTCCAGTCAAATGATATCCCCTTTTGAGTTAACTGGGTCAACGGTAAGGCAATTTTGGAGAAATCTTTGACAAATCTTCTGTAATACCCTGCTAGTCCCAAAAAGCTTTGGACTTCTGTCACATTTGTTGGTCTAGGCCAGTTTACTACAGCTTCAATTTTCTGTGGATCAACAGAAATTTCATCTTTGCTAACAACATGCCCCAAAAACATAACATGATCGAGCCAAAATTCACATTTAGACAGTTTAGCATAAAGTTTCTGTTCTCTTAGGGTCTGTAGGGCAAGTCTCAAATGATGTTCATGTTCTTCTATACTTTTGGAGTAAATTAGTATGTCATCAATGAATACTACAATAAAGTCATCAAGGTATGGTTTAAAGATTCTGTTCATGAGGTCCATAAATGCAGCAGATGCATTGGTAACTCCGAAAGGCATAACTAAAAATTCGTAATGTCCATACCTCGTTCGAAAAGTAGTTTTGTCAATGTCTTCTGGTTTAACTTTCAACTGATGGTAGCCTGATCTAAGGTCGATCTTAGAGAACACTTGAGCACCCTATAACTGATCAAATAAGTCATCAATACGTGGCAATGGGTATTTATTTTTCACAGTTACCTTGTTCAGTTCACGGTAATCAATATACAGTCTCAGTGAGCCATCTTTTTCTTCACAAATAAAACAGAAGCGCCCCATGGCGAAGTGCTAGGCCTGATGAACTTCTTATCTAGCAGTTCTTGCAGTTGCACTTTCAATTCTTTCAGTTCAGTTGGAGCCATTCGGTAAGGAGCTTTAGATACTGGCTGCGTTTCCGGAACCACATCAACGGTAAATTCAATCTCCCTGTCAGTCAAATCCCCTGGCAGATTATCTGGAAAAACATTTGGGAATTCTCTGACTATAGGAATACTGTTTACGTTAGCATTATCATCAGTAGATACAGTCAATACAGAACACAGATATCCCTTACACCCCTTTCTAATCAATTTAACAACTTTCACAGATGAAATCAAGTACGGAGGAGGTACTACTCCAACCCCATTAAACACAAATTCGGGTAAACCCGATGGGCGGAAAACTACTTGTTTCATTACACAGTCTATGGTAGCATGGTATTTCGTTAACCAGTCCATTCCCAATATTACATCAAAATGATCAATGTTCAGGGGCAATAAATCAATAAACAAATGTGCATCTCCAACAATAATTTCACAAGCAGGGTACATATATGCACAGGTCATAGATCCCCCAATGGGTGATGATACAACTAACAGATAATTCATGGGTTCTAATGGTCTATTCAATTTTTGCGAAAAAGTATGCGACACATATGAATGCGTGACCCCGAATCAATCAGTACATAAGCATTTTGAGTACAAATAGAGAGAATACCTTACACAACGGTCTCGGTATTCTGCATGTCTCCCGGTACTAGGGCGAACACTCGGCCCTACCTCATGGGCTCTTTCCCGGTAGCTTTGGGATTCAGTTTTGGTGCGACAGTTGATGCTGCCACGCTTGGTGCAGTTTTACTACTGGCTTGTGGAGCAGAGGGGCAGTCTTTAACCATGTGGCCCACCTTGCCACACCTGTAACAGGCTCTAGATATTTTGTAACAGACCCTTTTGTGCTTCTTGCCACACTCAGAACAGGGTGGTATGAAACCATTCCCTTGGCTGGGGCTAGTTGCTGACCCCATATTCTGTTTCTTATTCAATGGGTTATGCTTGCCTTTCTTGAATTTATAACCCTGCCTTTTACCATGCCATTCAGACGCTGGTGTTTCAGTTTTCAGTGCTTCGATGTTCGATTCAGCCATCAAGGCTCGGTCAAGAACATTTACGTAATTCGGTAATTTCAGAACATTTATTCTGTCGAGTATTGCAACATTAAGGCCGCCTTCAAACTTTCTGGCCTTCCTGTAGTCAGTGTCAACCATATGTGGTGCATAACGGGCAAGTTCAGTAAATTTTGTCTCATATTCAGCAACGGACACGGTGCCCTGTTTCAGCTGTTCGAATTCAGTTACTTTTCTGTCCCTAACACACTGAGAAAAGTACTTTTCAAAGAAGACTCCTTTGAATTAAGCCCAAGTCATAATAGTATTGTCATCACGGATAAGCATCCACCACCTTCTAGCTTCTTCTTGCAGAGTAAAGGTGGCCAATAGCACTTTATGTGCTTTGGAGCACGGAAAAACCTCAAACAATTTTTCTGTCTCGAGAACCCACGCTTCAGCTTTTAACGGTTCAAGGCCTCCTTGGAAGGATGGCGGTTTCATTTTGCTGAACTTATGGGTGAGAGAAATTATGTCCTCATCATTAACATTCACATTCTGCTCTGGCTGTACCGGAGGAGGACGTGGGGGCTGTTGATTCTGTTGTTGATCTAGTCTTTCAGCTATTAGTTCCATCATTCATTCCAGTCTTGCCATTCTTGCCTCAGAGGATGAGGATTCAGATTCATTTGTAGTTCTCGCATTATCCATTTCACTATAGGCAGTTATAACAGTTATCAACATAGGCAGTCATTTGTTTAAACAGATTAACACATTAGCATATATTCAGTCATGTCATAGCCACACACTTATCATGCTCATGTAATGCCTTATTACTTTTCTAGGACACCCTATAGCTCATTTGGGCACGTCTGTGCGGTATAACTCGTGGTAAGTATCGTTCTGATACCACTCTGTCACGACCCAAACCCGCCCCTATGGGTTTAGCACCGTATTACTGAAGGCCTGCTTAACAGTAATACAGTAAAACAGAGTATAGGGGCCTGGCAGAAACCAATACAGTAAATAAACAATGTCCAATGAGCTGTGACAGTCTGTATGCAAAAAGACTTTTCATTCAAATATATACAGTCAGACAAAACAGTATGTACAATATATACAGTCATTCAGAACAGGGACTTAATCCCTATTAAATAGTACAGTACAGTAAATAAAACAGTTACAGAGACAGAAGGGGGAACTAAAACACCCCTAAGCGAAGGCTTGGCAGGCTCGGAACCTCGCAGTGAGGCACAGCAGTTGGCTTGACAAAAAGAGGGGGTCTAACCCACGCTCCTAGCTTTGGTCTGGTGCATGAACACCTACATATATATATAAACAGTGAGCTAAAGCCCAGTGAATAACATCGTGCGTAAAGAGGTTAAGAATGAAATGTCCTTACAGTAATGAAAACAATTCATTGATTTAGTATATCAGTCGTTCAGTCATATGTGGTACACCCATTAGCATAACAGTACAATAAACAGTAGGTCTTAAAAGACCGAACAGTAAATGATGGCCATCAATCAGTAAACAGTAGTGGTTCCAACGAGGGAACCGATAGAGATCTCTGTAACAGTAACGGTAAACAGTAGTTGCTAAGGATGCCACAATACAGTTCGGAATATAGGACATTCATTCATTCAGTTAATAGTAATCAATTCAGAAACAGTACAGTTCAATTGTTCAGAAGATAATCATTTTGAACATATCTTTACACAGTTGTTACTCACAGAGTTCTGGGTTATAAGCAGCTAGAGCGCATCCCCGAAAGCCAACCCTAAATAGTTAATAGATTGAACACACACTAAGTTACACAGTTGGGAAAGATAATAACTTAATTCCTAATTTGCCTCGGTGTGTTCTACATCTATATCCTCATTAAGATGCCTTAAACTAGGCCTAATAATGCTTAGGATGAGATGAGAATGCAAATATGCACTTTAAAAACATTTTCAGAATTTTTAGAAAACAGGGGTCACGCTCGAGCGTAGGTTACTCCGCTCGAGCGGAAATGCAGACAAAGGTTTCCGCTCGAGCGTATACTCAACCGCTCGAGCGTACCTCAAAACAATCAAAAGTGTTGGATAGGTGAAATTCACGCTCGATTGGGCGCTCGACACCCGCTCGAGCGTAAGACACAAGGTCCGGCTCGAGCGTAAATTACCCCGCTCGAGCTGGCTTAAAAACAGAACAAAATGCTGGGAGCACGATTTCCACGCTCGAGTGCCAGTCACCCCGCTCGAGCGTGAGTTCAAAATCTGAAATTTCCAGATTTGCCTCCCAAGGTCAAACCAAGCATTCTACAGCTCAAAACTTGACCTCTTGGGCCCAATTTCTGGAAAACACATCCAAACTCAATATAAAACAAGTTCCAAAGCTCAATTTGAAAAACCAAAGCCCAAGGGTGAGTCAATTAATTCCAAATTCAAACCAATTTTTCATGAACATGCTACAACCAAGACATGCATGAAATCCAAATCATTTCAAAGCTTCAATTTGATGCTCTAGTGAGCCAATTGTTCCAAAAACAAGATGAAATCATGGACTTAAGCTTAATTATGAACATGCCTGTGACAATTTGCCATGAAAACAACTTAAAATTCATCAATACAACCATGCATGCATGAATTAAGTTATAATTCAACATGTAAAGCTATTTCATGACTTAATCCACTAAATTTGACATGAATCATGTAAGAACAAGTTCAATTCACAAACAAGAGGGTAATTACACTACCTTAGGTCTTGTATTCAAGGTCTAGGAGCTCAATTTGACAATTCTCTAACAATTCCTTCAAGTTTTCTAGCCAAACCCTCAAGATCAAGTCAATTCTCTCACTCTCTCTCTATAAAGTCGGTTGTAGACAACAAATGGTTGATGAAGTGTGTTGTGTCAAAAGTATGCAAGCCTCTAAATGTGTGAGATAGTGGCCACTAAGTGGCATTTTGGCACTTAAGTCCACCTAATGCAATTTAGCTTAATTTAACCTAGTTTAATCATGCCTAATCAGTTTTCAGAAAATTACACCATTAAATCACATAAATTCTACTGATCATGGAACACTAATCAATTTCCGGTTCGGCCGCCGATAAGGCCTTCAATTCACAATTTAAACACAAAAACATGAACAGATAATTGAATGACAAACAGATAGTTATACAATTAAATAGATATACTCAGTCAATTCAGTTCTAGATTTCAGTCAGTCTGTTCAATATTTTAGTTGATTCAATTACTTATCAAAATCAGTTTCAGTTTAACAGTAATCGGTGGTTAATCAGTAATCAGTGACGAGGGTTGTTACAGCTATCGTAATGCAACAGTTCACAAGGGACAGGCCTCTACATCACATGACCTGAAGACTCAAATAAAGGGAAAGCTGAAGGTGTAACAGGGTGGTCTCTCTCTTCATCTGCCGAACGAGGGTAAGATCAACAAAAGGGAGGTAAAACCTGTTTTTGTTTGTCATTATTGTAGTAGGTATGGCCACATTCGTCCTTATTGCTTTGAGTTGTTTGGTAAAGTGACTCAAAGGGGTAGAAATTCTAATACTTTTTGAGTTAGGAGACAACCTTAGATGTCTAGGCAGAACACCAAGATTCATGAGGGTGTTCACAACACTAAGACATTTACCAAGACTGCCAGTCTTGATTTTGTTAAGACCAAAAAGTTATGGGTGAGAAAGGGTGACTTGGCTTGTTTTGTTGTTCACACTGCTCTAAAAACACGTGACTCACACATGTGGTACCTTGATAGTTGGTGCTCTCGTCACATGTCAGGTGACAAATCCTACTTCACCTTCCTTGAAAAATATGAAGAAGAAATTGTTACCTTTGGAGATGGTGGCACTTCTAGAGTCATTGGTAAGGGCTCTATAAGTGTGGCTGGTCTTCTTAGCTCAAAAATGCATTACTTGTTGATGGGCTTAAAGCAAATCTTTTGAGCATCAGTCAAATGTGTGATTTTCACCATGAAGTATTATTTTCAAAAAATAAATGTGAAATTTTAGATAAAAAGAGAAATACTGTCATGCATGGGGTTCGCACATCTGACAACTGTTATGGGATTGTTATCACTAATGATCTCACTTGCCACTCAGCCATCATAAGTAATATTGATTTGTGGCATCAAAGATTAGGTCACATATATTTCAAAGACCTAACTAAGATAGCCAACAAAGAGCTTGTGAGAGGAGTACCTAAATTGGGTAAGAATATGAACCGTGTGTGGACCATGTCAACTTGGGAAGCAAACCCGTGCCCCTTATAAAAAGGTGAACAACTTCATAACCAAACATCCTCTTAAATTGGTTCATATGGATCTTATGGGACCCACTCGCACTGAAAGCATTGGAGGTAAAAGATACATTTTTTTAACCATTGATGATTTTACTCGTTTTTCATGGGTAAATTTTTTAAGAGAAAAATCTGATACATTTAATGCTTTTCAGGCCTTAGTCCTTAAAATCCAAAATGAACAGGGTGTTTCTATTGGGCGTATCATAAGAATCTGAACTGATCATGGTCGTGAGTTTGAAAATAGTTCATTTTCGGATTTTTGTGATATACATGGAATTAAGCATGAATTTTCTGCTCCGATTACTCCACAACAAAATGGAGTTGTTGAGAGGAAGAATAGGGTTGTTCAAGAGATGGCTAGGATCATACTCCTGAGTAAGAAAGTTTCTCCAAAGTTTTGGGCTGAAGCCTTAAATACCGCCGTTTATGTTGTGAACCGTGTATATTTAAGGCTCGGCACTTTACAAACTCCATATGAATTGTGGAAGGAATTGAAACCTAATGTAAAATACTTCAAAACTTTTGGAAGTAAATGTTACATTTTCAAAGATAGAGAGCCTTTGAGCAAATTTGACTCCCGAAGTGATGAAGGTATTCAACCATTAGAAGAGCTTTTCGTGTCTATAACCTGCGAACTTTATCTTTAATGGAATCGATCAATGTGGTTATAGATGACACAGGTTCTCTTACTTCAGCCATAAATCAGGAAAAAAATGGTGAGTCTCCAATCCTGGATACTGAACCACAAAGTCAAAGAGAAGTTGAGGTCCAAGCACAAGAAGGTGAGCCAGCACCAACTTCTAAGGTAAGTCAGAGTCTAAAGAGTGTACAGAGAGACACCACTTCTGATGCCTCTGTTAGCACAAGTCTAAAGTTCAAACCATCAGCAAGGGTGAAACTGAATCATCCGGCTCAACAGATGATTGGAAGTGTCTCAAATCGAATGAAAACCTGAAGACAAATTCAGGAGGAGGTATCTCATATGTGTTGTGTTTCATTAATTGAAACTAAGAATATAAAAGAGGCCTTATTAGATGATAGTTGGGTCAATGCTATGCATGAAAAATTAGGTCAATTTGAATGTAACAATATTTGGACTCTTGTCCCCAGACCTAGAGACATAAATGTGATAGGTACCGAGTGGATCTTTAAGAATAAATCTGATGAGAATGGTACTGTAGTTAGAAATAAAGCTAGGTTGGTTGCTCAAGGCTATACTCAAGTAAAGGGTGTTGACTATGATGAGATGTTTGCCCCAGTTGCACGTCTCGAATCTATTTATATTTTACTTGGTGTTGCATGTTTTCTTGGTTTCAAATTGTTTCAAATGGATGTGAAAAGTGCTTTTTTGAATGGGTACTTGAAAGAAAAGGCTTATGTTCAGCAACCAAAAGGCTTTGAGGACCCTAAATGTCTAAACTATGTCTACAAGTTAGACAATGCTTTGTATGGGTTTAAACAAGCCCCTTAGGCTTAGTATGATAAACAAGCCCCTTAGCCTGTCCTAAGGAGTCTCATCTTCTTGCAGTCAAACGCATCATTAAGTATATTAATGGGACTTTGGGTTATGGGATTTGGTTCTCGACCGACACTACAGCTAAAATCACTAATTTTTCTGATGCTGACTGGGCAGGATGTGCTGATAATCGTAAGAGCACATCTGGGGGTGTTTTTACATTGGGAATAATTTGGTTGCCTGGCATAGCAAAAAGCAAAATGCCATTTCTTTTTCGATCGATAAGGCTGAGTACATTGCTGCAGGGAGTTGTTGTGCCCAAGTGTTGTGGATGAAGCAAATGTTTTATGATTATGGTATAGACCAGAACACTCTCACCCCTTTTTTGTGATAACACAAGTGCCATTAACATTTCTAAAAATCCTCTCCAACAATCTCGCACCAAACATATTGACATTCGTCATAATTTCATTCGAGAGTTAGTGGAAGAGGGCCTTGTTGTTCTTGAACATGTACCCACTGAGTATAAAAAAACAGATATTTTTACAAAACCCCTTGATCTTCTTAGGTTTGAGTTCCTTAGAAAGACCTTAGGTGTAGTTCTCGGTCACTAGGGTGTTGTTACCTGTTACTTGAGTAGGTGTGAGTGATTGGCTTTATGTGTGCTTGGATGCTATAATCTCATTGTCATTGATTCCTGTCATCTCTGCATTTTGATTCATATGAACACTTCTTATGCTGCTTGCAAGATTTCATTTTTTCTTGTTCATAGCTCATTCTGAATGCCCATGCTCATTGACTTCATGATCTCATTATGTACACATCCTTGAGCTAAACTGTTGCAGGGGTTTCTGCACAAGTGATCAAAGTTCTCTATGGGCCGCTAACAGTGTTTCTTATACATTTTCAGAGGAATTGACCTATACTGGCATATCATGGGTGATATTGAGTCTCTTAACCATCTATCATCATTTTTCACTTTCACGGTTCCTCTCTCAATTCATTGAAGTCCAGGCATTAGGAAAATGCTACCTCAAAGGCACCAACCAGGCCATCCTTACTGAGTTTATGTTTCTCTAATTTGGTCTCCATACTCTTGAGCGTGCATGCCACCAATGAGTGCCCATAAGAAAGAAAAGTCAAAAAAAAAAAAAAAAAAAAACAACTCTTTGATTGAGGGGGAGCCTCCGCGTTTACTCAACAAATACCTCTTGATTTCTAGTGGTTTGACTTTTCTTTGTGATGTTTAGTTACTCTTGCCGGATGTCCAGCCATCCAATCACTACGAGGATTAACTCTAGTTTTGTGGCCTCTCAAGGATTACACACACACACACATTCATTTTGTGAGCTCTCATGACTGCATTTGAGTTGTGTATTCTCATGTAGCTTACGATCAGTAATTAATTTTTATTTGATTTGCTCATGATTTTTTGCTTCATAATGTCAGCTTTGCAAGTTTGCGGGTTTCATGGTTTGTGGATTATTCTATTTTAGTGTCACATTCTTGCTATTCTACTGGATATTTGTTATTTGTCTTTAGTCACTCATGTTTTTCTGGTTACTAATTCTGTTTGTTTCTTTTTGTGACTAGTGGTTGTGGTTGTAATGGGGTTGTCCTTTGGTTTGGCCATATCCTCCATCAAACGTCGGAAGTCCACTGTCACTCTTCCCCTCTTATAACACCGACCAGTTTCCCTCGGTAGAAAAAGCCAAGTTCTTTAGAGAGTCTTACCCCTTTAGGACAGTTCATTTAGAGCGTAATGTACAGCCAAACACCTTTGAGTCCATCCACATTCGCCCTTTATTTGATCCTTTGGGAGGAGATTTGATCCTTTCTTTCTCTGGCCATCAAAATCTTGACTGGGTGCGGGAATTTTATTGTAATATTAAGGGGATTGACGATGTTGGCCCTACTTTCAAGACCTGGGTTGGGTCTAAGTCTATCACCATCACACCTGACCTTATTCATGAGCTATTGGGTATTGGTCAACTCTTTCCTTATTACTATCTTTTCCCTGTTCGACCCACCTGTGATTTCAACGAGGTTGCCACTGCTTTTTGTGGTACGCCTCGTTCTTGGATCTAGGGCACTTTGATCAAACAGAATAAGTTTCTTCCCCAGTTTCGTTTACTCAACCTTATTGTTTGTGCTAACATCATAATCACCAATCATAGCTTCGAAATAAATCAAGAACAAGGTTTTGTCCTTTTTTTGTATTGCTCACCACCGTTCTATTGACCTTGCCATCTTGATTATTCAAAAAATGGTCGCTGCTTTTGAGCTAAATAACTTAGGTCTTCCTTACGGTTGCCTCATTAACCGGTTTCTCAGCAAATTTAAGGTTCTTTCTTTTGATGAGGATGACTTTGCTTTTTCTACCCGCCCATTCACCAAAAAGATTGTCTCTTAAAGTCAGTCTCATGTCAAGGGGGTCTCTTCTGGAGTGGGTAGTTCTGGTGCAGGTGCAGGGGATACTCCTTTGGCCGAGGAGGTCGAGTATGATGCTGTTGCTGCAGGCGAGGTTGCTGGTGAGGGGAAACAGCTTCCTTCTGCTCGTTCTATTAGAGGCTAGCTGCGTCAATTCAAGCAGTCCATGGTTTCACATTTTGATCGCTTAAAGGGCCGGATGGATATCTTTGAGGCTCGACTTACTGATCTTAAGACTACCACCGATGCCTGGCTCACTGTATTGGAGGCCTCTTCTAGTCGCATTGAGGAGTTAGTTGTTCAATCCTCCTTTCATCTTTCCCAGATCTTGTCCCTCCTTCAAATGCAGCCACCTCCACAGCCACCAGCTCAGTGATGCTTGTTTTTCTTGGCTTGTATATTTATTTGCACAGTTTTTTTTCTTCTTATTTTTCTGGTTCTTTATTGTGTTTTCCTCTCGAACAAAACGAGGGAGTAGATTTGGAAATATATATTTTTTTGGCATATCTTTTGGGCTTTGTAGTTATTTGGGATTTGCAGGCTTTGTTGGGTTTTGGGTATGGATAAGTTTTGATGCATGGATATTGGGATATGTTTGCAATAGATGCATGGATATCGAGATATGTTTGCAATAGATGCATGGATATTGGGATATGTTTGCAATAGATGACGTTAGATATATGTTTGGATATTGTGCTTATTTTGATCTATTTGTCTTATCTAGTTCCACAATTTTGATTTGTATGGTTGTTTCCACAGGTGGATTGTTTACAATGTTCCTAAGTGTTTCATATTCGAATTCGGCTCTTGTGGTTTTGCAGTGTTTTTGCTGTTTTTTATTTTTGAGGCTTTTGATTGTGTTAGCTAGTGTGTTTAGTGGGTTTGTTTAATATGAAAAATTGTTAGAAAAGTTTTGTCTGGGAATTGACAAAGGGGGAGATTGTTAGGACCCTACTTATTGTCAATTCCGTGAACAAACTTGGGATTCATTGAGTTGTAATTTTCTTATGATTTTGGTCTTCCCCTCGAGCAGGAAAGGTGGCGCTCAAGCGGAGTTTCTACCATCGGAATACTTTGGTTTGTCTGCAAAAAATACTACGTGGTGTGATTTTACGCTCGAGCGTAAGTTCTTACGCTCGAGCGTGAATCTTGGTTTGGAACGCGCGTTTTGGCGTTCCCACTCGAGCGTCCATTCCTACGCTTGAGCGGATTTTGCAATTTCCGCAGATATAAAACTACAGGTTGCTCCAAATCTAGGGTATGTTTTTGAGATCTTCTTTAAGGGTTTTAGGATTTTCTTTTGGGGCTATTTTGCTAGTTTTTCTTGATGTTTGATTAAGTATTAAACTTATGTTTTGATAAGCATACATCAAGGAGTTTGATTGTTCATCTTTAAGAGTGTTCTTCTTCGGTGAAATTCGAAGATTCAAGCGCAGAGGAGTCGAAGGAGTTTGATGTTGTGCGCAGTCGTTGATTCAACAATGGATGTTGTGGATTCAACATCAATCTGATCAATTCCGAGACAAAGGTTGCGGTGAAAGATATACAAATAGTGGAAGACAAATTGACAACGTTTGGGTAATTTGTTTGGTATATTTGTATTCTTTCTTTCTTCAGTAGTGGATTAATTTGTGGCGTTTCACCCGTAGTTTTTTAATCACAATTGAAGGTGCTCTAAAAGTGATTTTTTCCACGTAAAAATCGTTTATGTTCATTTATTATTTCTAAAACAACAATCTAAATCACTTTCGTATGTGTTTGATGATTTAGATTGTTAGTTTTTATTGGTTGGGAATTGATACAATTAAATCTTGATTTAATCACGAATCACTTAGGTTCTTCAATTACCATTATTTGAGTCACAAAATTCAAAATGAGGTGATACAAATGTTGACCAGGAAAGCCAAAAGTGCAATTTTGTTGATAATCAAACTGGCAAAATACTTTTCGGTCATACTTGATTGTACTCCGGATATAAGCCATCAAGAACAAATGTCTCTTGTTGTACGATGCGTGGATGTTTCGACAAGTCCAATTAAAGTGAAAGAGTTTTTTTTTTTAGAATTCTTGAATGTGGATGATACATCGAGGATGGGACTTTTTGATAAACTTCAAGAAGCATTAGTTAACCTTCAACTTGATATTGGTGACTTAAAAGGGCAAGGATATGACAATGGCTCTAACATGAAAGGCAAAAACAAAGGTGTTCAAGCAAGAGTATTTCAAGTAAATCCTAGAGCATTCTATATGCCGTGTGGTTGTCATAGTCTTAACCTTGTGCTTTGTGATATGACCAACTCTTGCTCTAAAGCAAAAACTTTTTTTGGTGTGGTACAACGCATATATGTATTGTTTTCATCTTCTATTCAACATTGGGCAATTTTAAAAGATAATCTAAAGGAAGGCCTCATGGCTAAGTCGTTGTCGCAAACACATTGGAAAAGTCGTATTAAAAGTGTTAAACCACTAAGATACCATGCTTCAAAAATAAGAGATGCTTTAGTTGACTTGTACAACAATCCTACCACAGATTCGATTGCAAAAAGTGAAGCTAAATCCCTGGTAACTCATGAACTTGAGACTTTTGAGTTCTTGTTTAGTATTGTAATTTGGTACAATTTGTTGTTTCATGTGAACTCTGCTAGCAAGCTTTTTCAAAGTGGAGATATGGATATAACAGTTGTTGTAAAGCAGCTAGATGGGCTTGTTAAGTATGTTGCAATGTATAGAGAAGTTGGTTTCATGGAGGCTATGGTTGAAACTAAAGAAATGGCAAGTGAATTGGGAATTGAACCTACATTTGTTGAAAAGCGCATCATTTCTAGAAAGAAACAATTTGATGAGAATGTTAGCAGAGAGGTGACCCAGTCGGCTGAAGAATCGTTTAGAGTTGATTACTTCTTTTATATTGTTGATCAAGCCCTTTGTTCACTCAAAAATAGGTTCGAACAATTCAAAGTGTATGAGACAAGCTTTGGCTTTTTGTTTGACTTGAAAAGGTGCAGCGATGAGTCGTTGAAGGCAAGGTGTGTGACCCTTGAAGAATTTTTAAAACATGGTGAGATTTTCGATATTGATGGAAGAGATTTATTAATGGAGCTAAAAGTCTTGAAAGAGAGATTGTCAAAAAAAATCAATAAACCAATTGAAGTGCTCAATCATCTACAATTGATGACAAATTGTTTCCCAAATTCATGGGTTGCTTATAGGATATTTTTGGCTATTCCGGTTACAGTTGCATAGGGGGAAAGAAGCTTTTCAAAGTTTAAAATTATCAAAAATTACTTTTGATCAACTATGTCACAAGAAAGATTGAATGAATTAGCATGGTTATCCATTGAAAATGATTTTGCAAAAAAAAATAGATTATGCAAGTATGATTGATTTATTTGCTTCTAAAAATGCAAGTAGAGCGAGGAGCAAGTGATACTTATTAGTTGTTATAATGTAATGCTAAGTATTTTTTTACAAATCTTTTGTCCTTTACCTTCAAAAAAAAATTTCATTCAATAAAAAAAAATGTGAAGGGTCCCAGAAATTTAATAGTTGATTATCAAATTTGAGCCAGAACGGTGATAATGAGAGGAGGATGAGATTAAAGGGGGATGATAAGAGGAGCTGGTAGTGACGATTTGGGAAGAGTGGCCAGAAGGGTTGGCCGAAGTTGGTTGTGTATGACAAGTAGAATTGTGGTTGGGCAAAGCTACCCAATTACAGGTTTTTGAATACAAAATGTTTATGTACACAGGAGGAATCGAACACATAGATGTGAGATAAAAAATTTACAATTATTATTAATACAAACATATTCATAATTAGAAATAAAAATATTTTTTATCTTGTAGGAGAGGGTTCAAGAAAGGAGTTGGAAAATTCGAAGATCGAATTCTCTAGAATATGATGAGAGGCTTAGATTCTTCAATAATCTCAACTTAGGAACACAACAACAAAAGAGATGATGGAGATAAGAGATTGGGTGAAGAAGAAGGCAAAATGGCTAGAGAGAGAATAATGGCAAGGCTCTCCCATTGATCTCCCACTTTCACTCTCAAGGTTGATAATGGAGAAGGGAAATTAGTTCTTTCCCAAGAGTTAAAAATCTCCAAAAATCCATCCCTTGTAAAGCTATGGGTGGGTGCTATTTATAGGCACCTCATGATGTAGGATGAAGCCCATGTGCAAGGCACATGGGGGATATTCTCTCTAACCACCTTGTCCGAGGAGGTGACCTCTCCGAGGAGGTGACTTCTCCGAGGATGAGAAAACCCCGAAGAGGAGATCACTCCCTCGGCGAACCCTTCTTCTTAGCCACACCTAACCAATGATCCCCAATCATCCCAAAGGGTCAGGGGTAGTCCCAGAGGACGTCCTGCCGCAAAAATATTGCCGAGTCTCATGGACCCCCCCGGGGTCGTGCCACCTCGACCCGGGTATAGGCTAGTTTAACCGAAGAGTGAATTTATCTCCACTCACCGTCCTCGGGATCGGGTCCTTTGTTCGAACTCCATTACGCCCATGGTTCTGGTGCGTAGATCCCGGAAAGCTCCGAGCCCGCAAGTGTTCTGGGACTCATTAACGGAGCGGCTTCTAGATTGCATCTGAATCTGTTCGAAGCCAAGTGCTTCGGATCTCTAGATTCGTAGGTCCGAATCCTTTCGAGTCCGAGTGCCTCGGATCTCTAGGCTTGTTCAACACCCTTTCGAGTCCGGGCCCGAGTAAGTCTCTAAGTCTCTAAGTTCGTGGATCCGAACCCCTTCGAGGCTTAGAGCGATTCAGCCCGTTTGATGGCGATAAATCTGGGCCCACCGATCTTGGACTTGCGATAAATTCGGGCCCACTAATCTTGGGCTATTGGGCCTAAATAATTTAGTGGGCTTAAATTAGCTCCTCTTACATTTGCCCCTTGCGTGTGCGAGAAATTGTAATTTTCTCGGACATGCATACTGTCATTTCTTCGACCCTGCTTCGCATCACGTTTCCCAAAAAAAAACATGTCACGACAGAGCCTATGGATAAAGTTGATGACGCACTTCGATTTACAAAAAAAAATTGACAAGCAAAAATTTTATTTTTTTGTACTTTTTTTTTTTTTTTTTAGGAAAGGCTCAAAAAACCCTAATCCTTACAAACTTTGCACAGCCGCCGCATCCATTCCGACTTCGTCTCTCAGCCTACTCTCTCTCTAGATTGAGAGACCATCTTTCTTCTTCAACAAACCAGCACCGCTGCCATTTGCACAGCCCTCCATCACAGCTTCCATCAACGCCGCCGAAGACCCAGCCACTGTCACGGCAGGCCAGCACCAGCACCGACTTGCCATCACCTTGCCCCAGCTCCGACGACCGTGCGTATCGCGACCCAAGCCGCTGCTCACCATGGGTGCTTTACTTCGGCTCATCGACGTAGCTTCTCAGAAATCCAAATATTCCGGAGCAAGGTTCACCAACTAGCACCGACACTGACTTCTCTTGTGACGACACTGCTGCTTCCGGCTTTTGAGAGCCATTGTGACGCCGACTCCTCTACCTCACCATCGGTGTTTTACTATTGTCGACTTATCTCTGCTGTAATCTTTGCTACCGGCATCGGCTATCCAGCGCTACCCACATGCGTTGCTACTTCTGTCCTTAACTGCCCAACACCGGCCACACATGCCGCCGACTCAACGTGGCGTGCGTGGTCTCACCAAGCACCGTTCAGCTTGTTGTTGGTATTATTTCTTAGCTTAACAATATTTATCGGGGCTCCGAACTCACGAATTTCGGCCCTACTTTCATACCCATTGTAATCCATCGCCATTGGTTCCGGCTATGATTAATCAACGCCAACCACACCGCCGACTCAGCGCGGTGTTGGTTTGCCTAGCTGCCCGCTGTTTCGTGCACCATTCTCAGCCTACACCGCCTTTGGTCTTCATCCTCTTCGTTACTTCTCTAAGTCTGTGGGTAAGTATTATTATTATTTTTTTTAAAAAAAAAAAATTTGGTGGAAGCCTTCTTTGTGGTAAACCCAATTTCAGAATCTCTACATCTGATATATATATTTTGTGAATCTTGATGTGTCGATTGCTGCTCATTGCTAAAGAAAATAAAACTTGAATAGCCCTCCGTTGATTTTTTCCTTGAAATGGAGGCCAGTCTTGAGGCATTTTTGTTGACTCAAAATCTGATGTTGCTAAAATCACAATATTGAATGTTTGAATATTGTAATTCCTGAATTTGAAACTTTACTCAGAAGCTTGGTTTGAATGTAGACAAAAATGACACTTTGTTCTGTTGAAAAGAAAGAAACAAACATGTTGTTGTCGATGATACACACATTGCTATTGCTATTTGTTGAACCCCTCCGACTGGATCTTGAACTCATGATGAAATGTAGCCCTGAAATTCATATTTTGAAGCTTGACTTTGCGTCGATAAATATTGACATAGATGGGGTATTAATGTTGGTGTAGAGAGAGAAATAATTTGAATCTTTTGAGTTTTGTTGGTGCTGCTACTGAAAATTTTGTTAGACTTGTCTTGAAATTTGTAGAGCAGAATACAATAAATGTTGTTGCAAGCGAAACCCGAGGGAATGAGCCCCTCATATTGTATATAAGTCATGTTGTTGAATAATTAATTATTGTCTTGTCGATCTTGTAGATGCTCGGAAGATAAATAGTGGATGCCCGATGCTTTGCCTTCGTCTTCGGCTGTTCAACGCGAACCACACGTCGCCCACTCAACGCGATGTGTGGTTTTGCCTAACACCATCCAGCTCGTTAGTCTCACCACCCGGCGCTATTTTTTTTTTCGGAGTTTGAATCTCGATTTTTGCATACTCACTGGATTCGGCCGTGATTAATCAACGTGGACCACGTCGCCCTTTCAACGCGTCGTTGGTTCGTCTAGCACCCCTCTCACTTACTGTTTATCCAAGCTACACTCACTGCTGCCGCCCTGTCTCAACTTGTCCAACGCCGACCACGCACGTTCGCCCACTCAACGCAACGTGCGTGGTCTTGCCCAGCCTAGCTCAGTCCTGTTGATTACAGTCTATAAAACCTCTCTGATTTCAACTTAATTTCCAACATTGGCTTCGGACTTCACCCCTCTAACAGTCCCAAATTTGTGAGTATGAAATTCGGCTCCCTCTTCCTCTCGTTGAATAATAAAGATGATATATTGTTGTTTGTTTAACTTGTGGATGCTTGGGAAATACATAGCTGATGCCAAAATTTTGTGTGACCGTTGTAGCTTTACGTCGGCTTGAGAGGAGCCGGCCCGAAGAGACAAAAACTTGATTGTTGCATTTTTCACGAACTCGCTCAAAGGAGTAGAATTGTTGTAGCTTAAATAGATCATTATTATTTGTTGATGTTGCCCCATTCTGATAATGTCTGAATCAGGATATGAAATTGATATTGCTCATCTCATTTGTCGGTTTTACTATTTCAGGCAAATAAATTTTTGTGCGAAATCCATGACCTCGGGGCCCTTAGAACCTGCACTAATGAGAGCAAGGGCTCTTCCTCAGAAGTTTGAACAGAAGCAAGACTGTCCCTCGGGAGTCCGAAAGTAGCACACACCCTATTTTGACAAGAAAGATTCCTCTGGAAGATAACCGAGTCTACCAAACTTGCACCAATAGAAGTAAAGATTGTCTCCCAGAAGTCCGAGCAGAAGCAAGGCTGTCCCTCAGAAGTTCGAGCAAAAACAAGGCTGTCCCTCTGAAGTTCGAGCAGAAACAAGGCTCTCCCTCAGAAGTCCGAGCAGAAACAAGGCTGTCCCTCGGAAGTCCGAGTAAGAGCCCACTCTACTTTGAAAAGAAAGATCCTCGGAGCTCGTATTGATGAAATCAAGGGTTGTTCTTCGGACCCGCACTAATGAGAGCAAGAGTTGTCCCTTGGAAGGCTCTCCCTCAGAAGTCCGAGCAGAAACAAGGCTGTCTCTCGGAAGTCCGAGTGAATGTGCACTTCTACTTCGGCAGCTAATGGAAGCAAAGGCTATCCCTTGAAGCTCGCACTGATGGAAGCAAGATCTGTTCTTCGAAAGTCTGAGGCGGAGAACACACTCTACTTCAGCAAGAGAGACCCTCAAAGCTTGCATTGATGGAAGCCATGGCTGCTCTTCAGGGGTCCGAGTGGAAGTATACTTCTACTGTGTCAAGAAAACTCCCTTCAGGTTGGTAATTGAGTCTACCATTCCTTTTTCTTCTTTGAGGGGCAACAAAATTGAAAACTGTTTCAAGCAAAATAACACAATGAAGATATACAATGTAGAGAAAATAACTTTTAATAGAGATACATAATATGGAGGAAATAAATTTCTTCATAACATAAGAAAGATAGAACTTCATGGACAATGCAGTAAATGCAAACTGTAAATGTCATAGATAGACTTCTTCCGTGGAATGTTGACATTTGCTCCTAGAGTTGCAAGATCATTTGGAAAGCTTTCACCAGCTGCTCGGGTTGTGGCCATCATGCACCATCATAGCCATGCCTTTGGATCTTTTTGTACAGACTGATATCCTCATCCTCGCAAGACTTTTCATGGATCTGTTGTAGCCGGAAGCTTGCTTCTTGTTGGCCAACACACCGGGCTAGGAATCCGGTACCTCCTCGGAAGTAAAGTTCACCTTGAATAATTGTGAATTGGGCAAGCTTGGCCATAGTCAGTTTTCCAACTTTGCTTCTGAGTTGTTCGAGGACTTCTCCTCTCCAGTCCTCCGGAAGGCCTTTGTCTTCGGGTATTATTGAAGGTTCTGTTCTCTTCTTGATAACAATTGTTGCCTCTTCCTCTGGAATGTCAACTCTTGCCCCTAATGTTGTGAGGGCATCTGAAAACTTGTTGTCGGAGCGAGGCACATGCCCTATTTCGACCTTCTGAAATTTGTCAAGAAGCCTTTGGACTGTTGTTCGATATGTGGCCAAGGCAGGCTCCTTTAAGACGAACTGTCCTGAAACTTGCTTCACTATCAGCTTTGAGTCCCCCCGGATCCGAATCTTCTTGATACTGTGCTTCTCAGCTGCTATCAAGCCTAAAATAAGAGCCTCATACTCGGCTTCGTTATTCGAACAATGGAAATCCAGTTTATAAGACAAATATAACTTTTCCCCACTTTTGCTTGTAAGGACTATCCCGGTTCCTCCTTTACCTCTGGCTACTGCTCCGTCAAAGCTCAATGTCCAAAAGCTTTCCTCGGAAGCCATAGCTGCATGCACCTCTCCTCTTACTTCTTCATTCACTGGTTCATAGTCACCACTTGGAATTTGAGCAAGAAGGTCAGTTAAGGCTTGGCTTTTAATCGCCTTGGGGGCTACACATGTGATCTCGAATTCACCCAGTGCTAACAACCATCTTGCCACCTTCCCGGTTATAGTAGGCCTGCTGATGAGGTATCGGATTGGATCACTCCTAGTAACAATCTGAATCTGATGTGCTAAGAAGTAATGTTTGAGCTTTTGGGCGGTAAATACCAAAGCTAAGCAATGTCTCTCTATCGGAGTATATCGGACTTCTGCTCTTCGAATCTTCTGGCTAATGTAATACACTGGGCGTTTTGCTCCATCTACATCTTGGACCAATAATGCCCCTATGGACATGGGGGTTGAAGTTAAGTGCAACATTAGAGGCACCCCGGGCTGCGGGGCTATCATGGTCTGAGGCGAGGTCAAAGCCGCCTTGATTCTCTCGAAGGCCTTTTGGTGCTCCTGGTTCCACTCGAACTTGGCATCTCCTTTTAACAATGATCCGAAAGGGGCAGAGATCTCTGCAAGTGCTGGGATAAACCTCCGAATATAAGACACCTTCCCGAGGAACTTCTTTAACTCCTTCTGAGAATGCGGGGGAGGCATTGCTCTGATAGATTTGACCTTGTCTTCATCTGCCTCGATACCATGCCTATGTACAAGAAACCCGAGGAACTTCCCGGCCGTCACCCCGAAAGCACATTTGAGAGGATTCATCCTCATTTTGAATTTCTGGCACCTCTTGAATACCTTCTCAAGGTCTCGGAGATGGTCTTCTTCTTTCTTGGATTTCACCACTAGATCATCAACATAATCTTCCACCTCATGATGGATCATGTCATGAAAGATTGCAGTCATAGCCCTTTGGTAAGTTGCACCGGCATTCTTGAGTCCGAAAGGCATGACTGTATAGAAGAAGTTTCCGAGAGGTGTTCTAAAAGCAGTCTTTTCTGCGTCCTCTTCAGCCATCTTAATCTGATTGTATCCACTGAATCCATCCATGAATGAGAACATCTGGTGTCCCGAGGTAGTATCCACGAGGGTGTCGATGTGAGGAAGAGGGAATTCATCATTCGGGCAAGATTTGTTCAAATCTCGAAAGTCTACACATACTCTGATTTGGCCATTCTTCTTCTTTACTGGCACGATGTTTGCTAACCACGTGGGGTACTGTATTGGCCGGATGAAACCAGCCTGTTGAAGTTTTTCAATCTCCTCCTTAATCTTCTCTTCGAGATCTGGATGATATTTTCGAGCAGCTTGCTTAATTGGCTTGGAGTTTGGGAACACATCAAGATAGTGGGAGACTAGGTCAGGATCTAGTCCGGGCATTTCCTTATATGACCAAGCAAACACATCTGAGTATCGGCTTATCAACTTTAACAACTGTTCCCGCTTTTCTGGGCTAAGGCTCGAACTTACGAATACCGGCCTCGGTGCATCTTGTCCATCACTCAGATCTATTTCGATAAGTTGTTCAGGCTGAGGCTTCGGCCCATCTTGCATACATTCTGGAGCCACTTCAGGCTTTATTACTATATCATTGTCAGGAGGCTCTTCTTTTGACTCGGAGTCGGTGACTGAAGAAACCGACTCCCCGCACCTTCATAAATAATACACCATCTTGCCTCCTTCTCGAACTTTCATCACCTTCCGAGGAATAGGCGGACTTTCTGGTCTAGACATCGCCCGCTTACTTGATTCTGTCATCGGCTCCTTGTCATCTTTGATATCCTCCCAACGAGGAATTTTGACCCCTCGAGGCTTAGAGGTGGTGGGAACTTCTTCGACAGCCAGTTCGGTGAAGTAGATGGCATCAGAATAATGAGCTTCATGGATCTCGAACGGCCTTTCTGTAGCCTGAATTGTCACCGTCTTCTTTCCCCATTTAGCCTTAACACACTGATGATAACTTGATGGTACAGCCCCATATCTATGCATCCAGGTCCTCCCTAGAATGATGTGATAATTTGCCTCAGAATCGATAATATGGAACTTGGTGGCCGAGCGAATCTCTCCAACGGCTAAATCAACTGTTACGCATCCGATAGTAACTCTCCTTTCTCCACCGAAGCCAGTGATGACTATCGGCTGCTTCACAATGCGTTCTTCAGAGATTCCGGCTTTTTCTAGAGTAGCGCAAGTCATAATGTTGATAGAGGCTCCACTATCTAGAAAGGCCCTTTTGAACTCAACCCCGTTAATAAAAACAGTCACATAAAGCGGGCGATTGTGAGAAAAAGGATACTTTCGATCAGCCTCGGAGAAAGTAATGGCACTAGATTGCTCTTTTGCCTTCCTCGGGATAGACCCCTCAGTCGACATGCATTCCTCATGGTGTGCCTCGGCTATATTAATGATAGACTTGGTGATTTCCGTTCTTGCCTCCCTGGAAAGTCCAAGCTGGTCAAAGAACTGCTTGAACTTTACACAGTCTTGCAGGGTTTTGGCATAGTGATCCGGATCTTTTTCCACTCTTGGAGGCTCGTAGTTAACCATCTCCTCGGTCTCCTCAAAATAAGATGCCACATAAACATGGTGTCCTCCTCTTCCATAGTATTCTTCTCCTCCTTCTGGATCAAAGGGATCTTCGCCATGAGTCATAAATGTTCTGCCCTCTGGATCGAGAGCACTTCCATAGTAAACTTGTTCACCCTCTGGCTCGAGGATGTCGTCCAGATAACAGTCATCGTCATCGAGATTAGCGATAGCCTCGATCATTGGGCCTTCATAAGCTATCATAGCAACATTCTTTCCCTTGTCTCGGTGTTGAGGATACGGTTGTTCTCGGATGTCTTGAGTCCCTCGCTTTTTGAACCTCAATTCGTCTGCCTCGACTTTATCTCTGAAGATTTTCCTGAGAGTCCAACACTTCTCTGTCGGATGTTTCAATGTACGATGGTAGACACAAAATTCAGGGCTCTCACGGTCCTTTTTTGATGGCATTTCTTCAACATAAGGCAATTTTAGCTCTCCGTCAGCCACCCATTCCTTAACTAGAGCTTTCACTTCCTCGATTCCACATGGATAAGAAACATTCCCCTTTTCACCATTATATTGCTTTCTTTTCTGGCCTCTATGACCTCCTCCTTGTGAATTTCGGGTATCCGGGGCAGAGGCAGCAGCAACGGTAGGTCCACGAGATGACTTGAAACTAGTCTTGTAACTGGCTTTAAATCCGGACTCCTGAGCCTGAGGAATGCTAATGTTCCGAGCTGCTTCTATTAATGCCGAGAAGGTGGGTAGCTTGCGGTTAACTAGAAACATTTTGTACCTGCTCAATGCCCCTTCTAGACAAATTTGAACCAGATAACTCTCCTCGACTGCTTCATGACAATCTACGGCCTTGTCCTGAAACCTTTTGACGTAGTCAAGGATGTCTTCACTTTCTTGTTGCTTCTCTTTACACAATGTAAGTGTGGTCACCTTCTCCGCCACTTGAAAGAACTTGGAGTGGAATTTGTTAACCATTTCCTCCCAACTTCGGACAGAGTTTGGGGCCAAATTAACATACCAACTATATGCTCGGTCGGTGAGGGACTTAGAGAATTCTCTCAGTCGGAGGACGTGGTTTGAACCATGAATACCCAGAGTCTCGATGAATCGCACAACATGTTCTCGGGCATTTCCTTGTTTGCCGTCGAACTTGATGAACTTCGGCACTGTATACCCCTCAGGGTATGGATAGCTCAGCATCTCAATGGGGTAAGGCGGCTTGATGTCTGGATCAGGCAAAGAGGGTAAGGTCCTCTTGCCCCGTTCGAGATCGAACATGGCCTGCACATCGGCGAGAGTGAGAAACTGTTGAGGGAGAGAGTTTGATGGTGGTATTCCCGGGACTTGGCTTATGTACCCGAAGACTGAGCTAGGGGCATCTTGGCCATTCTGGTGCTGCGAATTCATCATTGGTGAGGACATTTGACGATACTGGCCATCAGCGCCTATAGACAAGCCAGTTGGTGATGGGATATTGAATTGAGGCCCATAGAGTCCACCGCACGGCGCCGCTATACCGGGTTGTGCTTGCAGATTTGTTGTCGGCACCAAAGGAGGCCCGCTTGGTGCTTGGGTAACATTTATTGGTGGCGTAACAAGATTAGGTACGGGCAGAGCTCCCTTTTGCGCCATCATGCTCCTTATGTTTTCCTGGACACCAACAGTCGTCGGAACGCCATTCATTACACCAGAAACTCCCCTAGTCACCATTGGATCTTGGCTCGGCACGCCATGGAGCCCGGGCATAGGCAAACTGCTGCCGCCTACTGTGGTTTGAGCATGTGTTACTGTGGCTGTGTTGCCATGAGCCACAGGTTGATTGGGGCCTACTTCTTCTTGGATTTGATTTTGCGCTCCGGCGGAAATAACTCCACCACCAGTTTGATTTCCGTTTGGCGCCGGTGCAAAGTTAGAACTCATCACCAACATGGTGTGAGTGAGATTCTGAAGAGTGGTAAGAATCTCTTGTTGAGTATTTTGAAGTCCTTGAATGGCTTCAAGCAAAAATGGTTGATCTGGAGCCATGGTTCTGTCATCACCACCATTAGAGGATCCTTGTTGGTGAACTTCATCTTCTCCCGCCATCCTTGTTGGAGTTGTGTGGATTCCAGATCTTGTTGAGACCATTAACCAATCCGCCTCCCCAGCAGAGTCGCCAAAATGTAGGAGAGGGTTCAAGAAAGGAGTTGGAAAATTCGAAGATCGAATTCTCTAGAATATGATGAGAGGCTTAGATTCTTCAATAATCTCAACTTAGGAACACAACAACAAAGGAGATGATGGAGATAAGAGATTGGGTGAAGAAGAAGGCAAAATGGCTAGAGAATAGAATAATGGCAAGGCTCTCCCATTGATCTCCCACTTTCGCTCTCAAGGTTGATAATGGAGAAGGGAAATTAGTTCTTTCCCAAGAGTTAAAAATCTCCAAAATCCATCCCCTGTAAAGCTATGGGTGGGTGCTATTTATAGGCACCTCATGATGTAGGATGAAGCCCATGTGCAAGGCACATGGGGGATATTCTCTCTAACCACCTTGTCCGAGGAGGTGACCTCTCCGAGGAGGTGACTTCTCCGAGGATGAGAAAACCCCGAAGAGGAGATCACTCCCTCGGCGAACCCTTCTTCTTAGCCACACCTAACCAATGATCCCCAATCATCCCAAAGGGTCAGGGGTAGTCCCAGAGGACGTCCTGCCGCAAAAATATTGCCGAGTCTCATGGACCCCCCCGGGGTCGTGCCACCTCGACCCGGGTATAGGCTAGTTTAACCGAAGAGTGAATTTATCTCCACTCACCGTCCTCGGGATCGGGTCCTTTGTTCGAACTCCATTACGCCCATGGTTCTGGTGCGTAGATCCCGGAAAGCTCCGAGCCCGCAAGTGTTCTGGGACTCATTAACGGAGCGGCTTCTAGATTGCATCTGAATCTGTTCGAAGCCAAGTGCTTCGGATCTCTAGATTCGTAGGTCCGAATCCTTTCGAGTCCGAGTGCCTCGGATCTCTAGGCTTGTTCAACACCCTTTCGAGTCCGGGCCCGAGTAAGTCTCTAAGTCTCTAAGTTCGTGGATCCGAACCCCTTCGAGGCTTAGAGCGATTCAGCCCGTTTGATGGCGATAAATCTGGGCCCACCGATCTTGGACTTGCGATAAATTCGGGCCCACTAATCTTGGGCTATTGGGCCTAAATAATTTAGTGGGCTTAAATTAGCTCCTCTTACATATCTTATATCTGTATATTTCGTATCTAATACTTTTTATAAATGTAACACAACTGTTTTGAATAAGCTTATAAAGGAGCTATTATAAATCAAATGTGCTGCAAATGATTAAGCACAGATTTGCTGCCGTTACCAAGTTTCGCTGCCAATTTATTTATTTATTTATTTATTTATTTACTAGATTACTTGCAAAGCATAAATTTGTTGCGGTTTGGAAATCACCTTATCTAATTTTTAGACATGTATAACACTACTTTTATAATTATTAATTTGTGTGCATGCAAAACGTGTTATCTTGAATGGTTCGGTTGCAACTGGGCCCAAAGGAAAACTGACTAGAGAACATTGTATAAATGTGGGCTCTTCAATGGTATCCTGCAAATCTTGTTAGCTTGAATTTGAAGAATCATAATAAATAAATATATATAATAAATAAATAAAAAAGTAAGTTGAGTGAATTCTTTGGTCTATGATTGAATCTTGTATTTATGGAGAGAACAAAAATAAAGTAGAAAACTATTCTTTTCTTTATTTTTTTTCCCATAAATTTAAGAAAAATATTAGACACCCAAATGTTTTACCAAATGTTTTAGCAAATATTTTACATGGGTATGGGACCCTAGAGCTTTGCACTGTGTTTGGTTGGGAGATTTGAAGCTGAATTTGGATAGGAAAAGGGAAAGGTAAAGGTCTGTGAAACTAGGTAAAATTTAAACATATTTTATTTATATTTCACCTACATTTTCTATTTTCCTTTCTAAATTCCTTCTCAAATTCCCAACCAAACACAGCATTAATGTGAACTTTGTGAGACATATCTATACCCTATACTTCCAAGTTGTATTATAGGAGGAAAAGTTGCATGTATATGAACAGGCAAGCATCAGCAACCCACCAAAAAATAAATAAATCAATACATTCAAGAATCCTACCTGCAGGTCCAAACTGCATTATTGTATTTGCAAAACCAATACAGATAGATAGATATATACACTTAGATATTAAAAAAAAATTAAAAATAAAATACATATAAGGTGCCAACATCTCCGGACCAAACTTTTGTTCCACGACGAGAAGCCCATTTATAACAGACAGAATATTCAATGACACTTGCCACATTTCTCATTTATTACAATCCAGATTACAACAGATATAAATTAATTAATCAATCGATTAATTAACTAGATATCAAACAAGCATGGATCATTATTCAAGCATGGAAACAGGAAACGAGTAGTTTCCCTCAAGCAGAAAATCAGACATTTGCAATTTCGCAGCATATTTATTGTCCAGGCAGACACAAGTTCCACGGCCAGGGACTCTACTCTGCATTGTTCACAAATTAAGCACTGAGATAGCCTTCTTCCTCCAAGTAAGACATCACTGTTTCAGCCATGTCTCTCGGGGAAGAACAGACACCTCCTTTCGGTTGTAATACTATCTGCAGATGGTGAATTCAAACATAAACCAATAAACAAGGAAGACGTAAAAAAAGAAGAGGAGCATATTCTCTATCAGGAATGCTAGAATTACTTGTTTCTCCAGATAATTTCCGGGTTGCCAATTGAAACCAGAAACTTACCCCTTAACTTCTTCATTTCAGTTATTCATTTGGTGGCTCCCAAACAGGAATACCTTCTCATTACATATTGGCTCGCTAAAATAGAATATGCTTGATACATATTTTAAACTAGCAGTGGGTGCAAATTCACTGCATTTGTAATTTTACATTTGAATTTTGTGATAATTTCATGGGTGAGGGGCGGCCTGATGAATTAAGAAAACCGTTTAGCAAGTTTAGTTAGTCTAAGTGATGGACACAGTTCACACCAAATGGGATGTACAAAATAGATTAGTGTATCCTCAACTTATCAAATCTATTATGTGCGTCAATGTTTGAAAGAGCACATGCAAGTAAAAACATATCCTCTTTCGCTAAAGGGCATATATATACCTCAGCATTCAATGGTGGCTCATACGGATCATCAATCCCCGTAAAACCTGCAAGGTACAACAACAAGGAAACAATTAAACTGAGGACTAATGACCTCAAAGGCAGATGAAAAGAAGAAAATAGTAGTATATGATGAATTTATCAACTACTAAATTAAGTGTGGAAGAAAGAGAAAAGAGGATATTGAAGAGAAATTGGTACAAAAAAGAGTTTTCCAACTATCTGGATAAGAAATTGATTTGAAGAGACATTGAACAGCCCCTAAGCTCTTTTAAATGACATGCTTTTAATTAATATCATGCTCATCAACATTAGATTTAGAACAATGAAATACCAGATCAAATAAAGAAAAGACGAAATGGAAACAAGTATCATTTAGATACCAGAATTTCATTCTTCTGTGAGACTGCAAGAAGATACCTTTAATTTTTCCAGCTCGAGCAAGCTTGTACAGGCCCTTAGGGTCCCTTGCTTCACAAACTGGGAGAGGCATATCCATAAACACCTGTGAATAATAATATACTTGGTCAATTACAGGCAATGAAGAAGCTTTAATTCATGCCCATTTTTTTTGTCTACCACTGATTACCAACACTAAAAACTTTATGCAACCAAATGCTCCAATCCTCACAGAGCACAAACCTCAATGAATTCTCCATCTGGCAATAGTGCACGGCAGGCATCTCGATCCCTTCTATAGGGAGATATTAAACTAGCAATGCAAATAACTCCAGCATCAGCAAAGAGCTTCGCGACCTCCCCTAAGAACCATAAATTTATTAAAACCGAACAATTTTGGACAAGAATAAGAGGACTAATTTTGGCAATGAAGTCTAAAAGAAACCCACCAGTTCTTCGTATGTTTTCTGCACGATCCTCTGCTTTGAAACTAAGATCACGGTTTAGACCATGACGAACATTGTCACCATCAAGGATGTAGGTGAGCTTTCCTCTGGAGTGTAAGCATCGGCTTAAAGCGCACGCCAAAGTGCTCTTTCCTAAAATAAAAAGGTTTAAATTTATTTATTTTTTAAATGAAAAAGTGGGATACTGGGTCATGACATTGACTTGAAAATAGAGAGTAATGGAAGGAAAATGCAAGATGCAAGGGTAAGATATACTATTAACAAACTGGTGTCAAAGAAAGTAAAGAACTATTGCTAGAACTCACATAAGCTTCATAAAATATTCCTTACAGCTGTTATCAGAATTTTTTGTAGTATTGTATTTTCTGTAGTATAAATAAAAAATTGAGGTACTGGGACGGTCTGATTGATCTTGGAGTTGACAAATATAAGAGCCCTTTTAGAATAACCATAGTGTCCATCTAAATAAAGTGACAAAATTTTTGTAACCGTAGTGTCCATCTATAAATATCGATGTCTGTACATCAGTGACAAAAATCATCACAACCGAAGGATGTTAACTTAAATATCAAAGTCATTCATTGGAGTTTTACGCTACAAGTTAAATTTAAATCTAAACAGAAAAATTTGCAGAAAAAGCATCAAAAGTTGTATAGCAGAGATGGTCCTAATGACCAAGGAATGATTACATCGAGTAGCTAATCCTGATTAGAAGTAACTTAGGTACACAAACCTGAACCACTGAGACCTGTGATCCAAATGACAGAACCCTTTTGCTGAAGTAACTCCTGCCTGTCAATTTTCTCAACCGAGCACTTATGCCAAACAATGTTTGTCGAATTTCCAATCGTAGACATCTGGCGGATACTTTTACCTAGTTGGATAATCAGTTAATAAAATTAGAAACTTAATGAATTTGAGTAACAACTAACAACAACTATATGTCGAATCTATAATTAATTTGCAACCACATTTCGGAGTCAGTTTTTGCAGAGCATAAGCAATGACAAATTAGTAATCATCTGCAAGAGTTCAGAGTATGCAATGCAACAAAACAGAAATCAAAATAATAATAATAATAATAATAACAATTAAAGGTAAATTACATTGATCACCCTGAGGTTTAGAAAAAAATACAATAAACTCCATGAGTGTGATATTTACACCAACCACTCTTTTAAAAAACTGCACTGATCGGAATTAATGCAAATGTTGGGTAGACATAAGGCTAAACAAGGTCATGCTTTTTTTTTTTTTTTTTTTTTACTCATATGACTAACAAATTTACGATAAATGAGAGCTGTGAATTAAAATTATAAGGGAGTTTAATGTAATAATGTTAAACTTGTGAAACTATATGTATTTTCTCTAAATTATGAGGGAGGTTATTGTGATTTACCGAAAAATTAAACATAACAAAGTAATTAGCAGGACAAAATTTTCACAGTTTGCAATAGAGAAATAAGGAAAAAATAGGAATTAGAATAAACCATCATAATCATTGATCAATGAGCTATCGTGCAATTCTGGAACGAAATCGGCTTTGTTATTGACGTACGACGTTTTAGAATTCTTCATTGCCTTAACTGGAGCGAAAAAACCAGATCTCGCGAGTCCCAAACTCTTGCCACTCCGATCAGACACCGGCAACTTCAAAAACCCTAACGTCGACGACGCAGAGTCACCGAGGCCGAACTCCGGCGACGGACAGCAAATCAACTGTCGTTTTCCGGCCGAAATCATCGAGAGACGAAAATGATGCCAGAAGAAGTGAGACGTTCTCAATTGACAGTTACAGCTGGTTTTGTGTGTGCTTACATGGTGGTTGCTGCTTGAAACTCTGTTTTCGAGCGGAGTATATATGTATATATACTAGACGACTAGTGCGTGGCGCACGCCTGTGCAATTTAAATAAATTAATATAAAAATAAATAATAAAGTAATTAATATTATAATATTTATATTATTTAAATAATAAAAATATTTTTAACGAAATATAAAGTCTTCAATTTAAATTTTACTTAATTTTTAATAATATTTTTTTATTTTATGATATCAAATTTGTCACGTAACAAAAATTGAAATTATCACATTATTAAACACCAAATTATATACTCACATATATAATAATGTGTGTATATATCTATATATATATATATATATATATAACAAAAACAACTTTTTTATTACCTTGATGGGCTTTTGTCGGTTGTCAAAATATGAACAATTAAATAGAGAGAGACGAGAGGGAGAGGGAGAGGGAGAGGGAGGAGGGTGATTCGTAATTTGTGTGTCACGGTCAGTCAGGCTGCCATTACAAGTGTTTTGGGAATGGCTCTGTTTTTGGTTTTCTTTTCTTTCTTTTTTTTTTTACTTATTTTTGTTTTTAATAAATTTTGGATAAATTACATATACACTCTCGAGATTTAACAAAATTATAGATACTCCATGAAGTTTGAGAAATTACAGATATCTCCTAAAGGTACTATTTGCATAACAAATTAGGGAACAAATTGTTATGAAAATATAAACCTCAAGGGACAATTTGTTATGAAAATATAAACTCAGGGGGTATCTGTAATTTTCGAAACCTCAAGAGAGTATCTGTAAATTAACTAAACGTCGAGGGAGGTATATGTAATTTGCCCATAAATTTTTTTTTTAAAATTTAAATTTTTAGATTCAATTTGACAAGAAGAATAGAAAAGTTATAATTTTTTTAAAAATATTCAAAAAAAATGAAAATAAACTAAAATAAATAAATTTTTTGATTTATTTTGATTTATAATATTTTTTTTGAAATTTTTCAAAAATATATTTTTTAGATTCCTCTCGGATCGAAAAAGTAAAATTTCTTAATATAATTTAAAAAAATTATTAAAGACAAAAATTCAAGAAAATAAGTAAAAAAAAATTCCCCCAAAATGGGCCGTATTTATGTATGGACAATTGTTTCACTAATATAGGCTGGTGGCTGATGGTGAAGGATGAGTTCTACACGCTGCTTCTAGAGCGTGGTTTTTTAACGATCACACATGCGTTTGGTGGTGCGTCTCCATCTTTAGAAATTACACAAATGCGTTTTAATGCTGCGTTTCGTTAAAAAATTTAGAAAAAAATTTAAAAGTAAAAAAAAAAATATGTGTAAAATTAAATAAAATATAAATATATTTTATTTATATTTATCTTTTAATAAAACGTTAAGTGAAATATAAATATTATTTTAATTTGAGCAATGTTACTGGGAGGTGTCTAGCATTTTTCTTTTATTTTAATTTTGTCTTATCTTTTAAATAAAGTAGTTAATCTATCCTTAATGATTGAATTATAAAATAGTTAATCTATCCTCAATGATTGGGCTGTGTCACGTGTTAAAGATTAACCTATCTTCGGATATACTTATCCTTTTGGTGTGTTTGTGGGGCCAAAGTTTTTATTTTTTTTTGGGCAAATTATACTGACTCTTGAGAGTTGTTTTAATACAAGTAATACCTTCAATTTTTAGAAATTATCCTTTTTAAGGTTTAAAATTTTATTACAATTTAATTTTTTCGTTAATTACCCATTAAATTAACTAACAAAAAAATTAATTTTTTAAAATACTTATTTTACTCTTATTAAAAATATCTATTTTAAAAAAAATTTACTAGATGAGTAAAGAAAATCTATAAGGAATTAAAAAAATTCATTTAATATTAATACATATGTTATGATACCATTAAAATTTAGGTTATGTTATGGTACACAAGCTTTTGTGGTGTTAATTATCACAAATATTATAATTAGATCATTTTCAATCATAACTTAAAAAAAATAGTTATAATAAAACACTACATAAGGTATAACTAAATACCTTTTAAATCATAAACAAAATAATGTTATAATCAATAGTATATAACTAACACTATAATAGGTCATAAAACCAAAAACCATCACTGTGGCATATGAAATTTTCTCAAACGGTAAATGGTTTGTAAATTTTATATATGCCAATAAGGGTAAAATAGAAATTTTAAAAATTAATTTCTTTTATCAGTTTTTTTTATTAGTTGACCTAACGATTAATTAACGAAATGATTAAATTGTAATAGAAGTTTAAATCTTAGGGAGGGGTTGTAATTTTTAGAACGTGAGAGAATACTTGTATTAAAGACAAATCTTAAGGAGTGTCAATGTAATTTATCTTTTTAAAAAAAAAAATTTAAAAATAATTTTAAAAAAATTAAAAACATGAAAACTCAATGTGAGAAAAATAACTGAAGGGTAAAGTGAAATTTACTCAAATAAGGTCCAAAAGATTTTAAGATATGATTCTACCTATGCTCGTATTATAAATTGCAATATAGAAAATGTTAGAGGCCACTAAATTTTTATCAAATGTTTCACATGAATCTAAACTCTACATGCATGTGAGACTCATCTTCATGTGAGGTATTTAGTAAAATATTTGATAGAAATTTTGATATCACAAGCATTAGTCATTGCAATGCTCTATGAGGTATTTGTTGGAAATGGTAGGAAAAATTCTGGGTAAAACCAGAATTTTTTCTCAAGTTTGGTCTATTTTTTAGGTGGGCCCCAAGGGTCGATTTACTCGGGTCAAAGTGGTAACGCGTTCTATGCCGCGTTGTGATTCACGTGGTATATTTGGTTGCTCAAAACCATTACCGAGTGAATGGGAAATTGAAGCCAAAGTGTGCTCCATGGAAATGGAGTTTTGGTGGAAATTCCTTAAGGTGGTAAATTGGCTTGTCCCACATTGATTTGGTAGGAAGTTTTGAAAGGGTTTATAAGGCTTAGGGTGAGATACTTGGGGTGTGCCCCAAGGGGTACCCAAGTGTTTTAGAGGGAGAGGTTATGGGCAAAATAGGGTAGACCCATTGGATCCAAAAATCACCACACGCGCGCGCCGCCGCCCGTCCGATCAGGCGGGTGTGTGGTTGGGCTTCTAATCTTTTTGGGCAAAAAACATTTGAATTTAATTTTATTTTTTATTAAAATAAAATCCAGAATTCAAATTAAACTGGTTTGGATTTATTGTTCATCCAAACAGGGCCCTTCCCGTTTTCAAACAGAATTAAACTGTTTTGGATTTATTGCAGAGCCAAACAGAGCCCTTCCCGTTTCTATCTGTTTGAATAAACAGATTCAAATCTGTTTAAATTTGAATCTAATAGGTTTCATACCTGTTCAATTCAAAACTAAAAGCCACATTTACATCTATAAATAGACTAGCCTCCCATTTGGATTTAATTCCAATTTTCGTACTCCATCATCTGCAAATTATATTCTTCATCTTGCTGCATATTATTTCCGAAAGAAAGAGTGTAAACACTTAGATCCATTGGATCCAAATGTTTTAGAGGGAGAGGTTATGGGCAAAATGGGCTAGACCCATTGGATCCAAAAATCACCACGCGCGCGCGCCGCCGCCCGTCCGGTCGGGCGGGTGTGTTGTTGGGCTTCTAATCTTTTTGGGAAAAAAACATTTGAATTTAATTTTATTTTTTATTAAAATAAAATACAGAATTCAAATTAAACTGGTTTGGATTTATTGTTCATCCAAACAGGGCCCTTCCCGTTTTCAAACAGAATTAAACTATTTTGGATTTATTGCAGAGCCCTTCCCATTTTCAAACAGAATTAAACTGTTTTAGATTTATTGCTCATCCAAACAGAGCCCTTCACGTTTCTATCTGTTTGAATAAACAGATTCAAATCTGTTTAAATTTGAATCTAATAGGTTTCATACCTGTTCAATTCAAAACCAAAAGCCACCTTTACATCTATAAATAGACTAGCCTCCCATTTGGATTTAATTCCAATTTTCGTACTCCATCCTCTGCAAATTATATTCTTCATCTTGCTGCATATTATTTCCGAAAGAAAGAGTGTAAACACTTAGTGTGTTCGTAAGGCAAACAATTAGTAGTGCTGCTATTGTTTGTGGTAAGATCATTTCATCCTGGGAGATAGACGTCCAAATTCTGAAAGCACCGTGGAGAGGACGAATCTGTCTTAAGGACACAGTGTTAAACACTGGACTTGATCAGAAAAGTTATTCAAATAAATTAACCAAGTAAGTTGTTTAATTTTAATCTGTGGTTTTATTTATTTTTTTTTTATTTCGAGTTTGATTTTTGTAATCAAACAAATTCTCTCCTTTTCTCTTTTTCTTTTATTCTTGTTGTTGTTTTGTACACAACAGAATTTAATCTTTTTAAATACAGTGAAGATTGTTCAACAGTATTTGGGTTCAAAACTGTTCTCTCATTTTTTTAAAATATATTGTGTAAAATATTTTATACTATTAAAAATGATGTAAAATGATGTATCATGATGTTATTGGTCTAATTTTTTTTTTTTTATAATTTACCAAGAATATAGGACTTTTTAAATTAAACTTAATTTACTTACCATAAGTAAATGAATTAAGAAATGGGACTTTGGTCCTGACTTTAATTGAGAATCCCCTCAAATGGATGGTGGGATTGGCCCTCTGAATTAATCAGTCCAACAGGTCAAATTAATTTTCCTGGGTAGGATACTAATAGAAGAAAAAAAAAGAAGAAATTTTGCGTTAATTAGCTTTAAAAGTTTCTTTTAAATTAAATTGAAGCAGTTACCATATAAATTAATTAATTAACATTAGTTTTATTTCTAAAATCTTCCATTTTGAAGTTCTCTCCTTCAAATCTAAAATTTAGAAACAAAAAATAAATAAAATTTACTGAAAAAATAAAAAAATATCCAATGACAATATAGACTCTTTGTATTTAAGGAAATTTACCAATAACTCTAATCCCAAAAAAATATATACGGTAAGGTCACATGAATTTTGTAGGCTATTTGAATTTGAAAAAGTATATCATGAGATTTTTTTTCATTATATTTTTTGGAGATTCTAAATATGGGTATACTTTATTTTCACACTATTTTATATTAAATTTTTATCAAATGTGTTATTCTTAAAATGTGATAATGTCATATCATTCTATTGTATGCATTATTTGTGCACTATTGTCTAATTAAACTTTTGTCAAATATATCATTCTTGTCATTTTTAAAATGTAGCAATGTAACATTATTCTGATGTGTGTGTTATTATTTTATTAAACCTTTACCGAATGTATGATTCTTCTTAAAATTTAACAATGAGATATTCGTGCACTATTATTTTATTAAAATTTTGCCAAATGTATGATTCTTAATATATAATAATGGAACATATGTCACTACAAAAAAATTGACTTTTTGCGACGGTAAAATACCGTCGCTAATACTCCTAATGCCGTCGCTAATACTTTTTGCGACGGCAAAATGACTTTTTGCGACGGCAAGAGGGGGTCGCAACTGCAAGGGTTGCAAAAGAGTTTTTGCGACGGTAAATGCCGTCGCTAATGTTTTGCGACGGCATTTTTTACCTTTTTACGACGGCACCGTGCAGTCGCTAATAACGTTTGAAATTTCTTGACTTTTTTGCGACGGCCCTATTTTACCGTCGCTAAAAATGTTATTTGAGACGGCAAAAAATACCGTCACTAATAGTCTTTTTTTTTAAAAAAAAACACTATTTTTTGCGACGGTGTGGTGCCGTCGCAGAAAGTATAAAAAATATAAAATTTTCTATTTTTTGCGACTGTTAATGCCGTCGCAAAAAATATTAAAAAATAATAAAATTTTTAATTTAAATAATAAAATTTCTATTTTTTGTGACAGTATAATGTCGTCGCAAAAAGTAAAACCTATAACAAAATTAATAAAAATACTAAAATTTTTTATTTTTTCCGACGATGGTGCCGTCTCTCACTCTCTAAGAGCTGATTATTTACATTCCATTCACAAAAACATCATAACATAAAATAAAAATAAAAATTGATCAAACCATCAAATTCAATATTTTACAAAAAATAATTAAACTGTACATGTTCATAAAAGCATATTTAAATTATAAAATTCACCCAAATCCATGATCCCATTGATTTGCAATACTTGATATCAATTTCCCTTGTAATTATTCAGATGTGCTTGTATATAGCCTCTCTAAGTCTTATAGTTTTATTCCCTGATATCAAGCATACTGTGATGGAACACATGATGCACTCAAACCTCGTGACTATAAAATGACTATGGACAAACTGAACGATAACAGTCTTGTAGCGTGCACTGTTTTAGAAATTGTAATACTAAAATGATATTATAGTTCATGGACTGTTATTGTGCACAATGAAAGTCAGGAAACCTCTGAAATTAAAAACGTAAGTGTGCTATATGACAAAGGACACCAAGTACAAGTTAAAGGAGATCTCTTTTACAGTGTCCGGCTCCATTTCAGATGGTGACAGTAATAGATCAAAGCAGTGCCCAGATATTGTACAAACCAAAAGCACATTTGTAGGGTCCAAAACAGCTTCTCTGCATGTATCATCACAAACTGCATGAACAAAGAACATAAACCAATAAACTTCAATCAAGTTATGTATAAAAATCTATGCAATTGTACCAAATTTACAAACAAGCAAGGTTGCTATATTCAATAACCACAACTAGTGATGCATACCATGGACCTGTCCGGTCTTCTCACAAACGAATACATCTCCAATTTGATAATAAGAACATGTTTCTCCAGAGCAATCATGATTGGGGACCACCTTATCAGTTAGGCCTCTGCTGCTTTTCCATATAGATACTTGATCAGCAACAGTCTTATCAAGAATAATCTGGTCATCATTCACCTTTAGATACACAAGAAAAATAAATGATAAATGAAGGAAATGCCTTTGTCTTATTGTTATGAGCCTCATTTAAAGAGAGATCAGTAAATTTATCCCTATTTGTTCTGGAGTAAACAATCAAGTTTCAAGAGAGATTAGTAAATTTATCGACAAATATGATGTCACTCTCGATGTCTGCTCATCATCCGTTGGTTCACAAGCACAGGTTCTTAATCAATTGGTAGGCCTAGATCTCCAGCTCTCCTATACTTGTTTGTTTCTTTATCTTTAGGAAACTCTTGTTTTCCTCTTCTTTTACTGTGTTAATCAGTCTTGGCTCCATCTATATCAATCTTCATTTACAGCAAGATACAAAGAACATAGATGTCTGTGTAGAAGATGAAACGGTTACTTACTTGAACCGGGAAGATGTACAGAAAGCTTCCCATGCGTGGCTTGTTGGAGTCACTGCATGGAGTGTTTACAGCACGTAATAATCCTCATCTTGTTGCAGAAAATGAAAAAAAGAAAGAAGAAAGAAAAAAATAATTGATTAGAGTTCAAACCTTTTCTCTTGGACCTCAGTCTTCTCACATTCCAACTCATTATTTTCATTTAGAATTCTCTCTACCTTTCACTTCCCTAGAACAACTATCACAATGAACCTCACAAACCAAATTTACTCAAGTGGGTAATGTTCAGGTGTGCAACGTATGCAACTCTTACCACAAAATTACTCAAGTTTTTACAAATTTACATAAGTAATCTCACCAAAATGAGTAAATTGAATATAAATTTGCATAAGTTCACCTTTATTAATAGAATTACACGAATTTATATTCAGTTTACGTATTTTTGTGAAATCATTTATGTAAATTCATGAAAACTTATATAATTTTGTGGAATGGTTGCATACAATGTGTATGGCACACCGGGAGATTTTTCATTATTATTTGTGTGTTGAGTTGAGTAGGTGTTGAGAAATGTCTTAGTACAATTAAGTTTCAATTACTTACTCGTAGCCCTTTTTTGTGATCAAGACCTAATGATTTGGTAAAGCAAAAAAGACCATACAAAATGAAGCAGAGAAACATCTTGAACCTTCTGGTAAGCATGATATGTCACTTCTGCCTAATCCAAGACTCATATTTTCCTAACTTTAGCTTTCTCAAAAGCCACTTTCAACTTTGCACCATCAAGAATCTTGAAGTGGAACAAATATCAGTAAAACACTTGTTAACAAAAATCCTTAAACTAATTATGACCACAAAGTTTGCAATCACTACCTAGATGCCAATACAAAACTTGTGAACTAGCAACATAATCTTGAACTAGCAACATAATCTTGAAACAGATCTGATTGCATAACAGAAATGAACAGATTTAGTTCTAATCACAGATTTAATTCCAAACAGAAATCAACAGATTCAATTCCAAACAGTTGATATCTCAATGGATCAGGATGATGGCAGAAGAGCGAGTTTCACCAGTGATGAGTATTACAGCATCAATTGGGGGGGGGGGTTGGTGGGTGTTTAATGACAAGATGATTAGCTACTTTTACTCACCGATGTGAAATAAAGGCGTGTCCGCACATGTCGTTCTGGTGTTTTTACATTGGCGTACCTAACAGACACAAACCAAGAAATAGAGGTATAATTAATAAGACAAGTGTATTCCATAGAATGTGTATAAGAATTCCTTTCAGTTTCTTTATTTCATATAATATGTATCCTATATTCTAATTTCTAAAGAAAAATTAATCTATCAACTGTGTGTGTGTCTACTTGGGTATAATGAATCAAAAGGTTCAAATATTCACTTTGGATCCAAGCGGTATTTGGTTTCTTTCTCATCGTCATCATCCTGATCCATTGAGATATCACTGGTGAAACTCGCTCTTCTGCCATCTTCATTCTTACAGTTCTAATCACAGATTTAATTCGAAACAGAGAGAGACTGATGAGATGAGAGAGAGAGAGAGAGAGAGAGAGAAGCTTACCTATGAGATCGATCGGTGCAATGAGAGAGTGAGGTCGATCGGTGAGGAGTCGATCTTGCGAGTTTGATCGGTGTGGAGTCGATTTGTGCAGATGAAAATGAGAGTGAGAAAGAGACTGATGGGATGAGATGAAATGAGAGGAATGAGAGAGCTGTGTGCATATTAGGGTTTTTTTTTGGGATTTTTGGTTGAGGGGGGAAAAACGAGCGGGAATGGAAAAGGGGGAAGGGATTAGGGATTTTTGACATTGGGGATTTTGGGTTTGGGGTAGGGAACGAGTGGGAATGGAAAAAGGGGGTGGAAATTTTTTTGGAATTTTTTTTTTATTTTTACTATAAATGAATATTTAAATAATAAAATGATTTTTTTTTTTTTTGCAACGGAAGATTTGTTAAAAAAATTATTTTTTATTAAAATAATTTTTTTTTTATAGTTGATGAATTTTATTTTTTACATTTAGTAAGGTTGAAAATTTATTTGTTTCATATTTATTTTAATGAATAAAAAATTATTTTTTTTTATTTGGTAGAAGTAGGGATAATATTTTCCATTAAAATAAAGTTAATTTTTTGTGGTCAATGAAAATAATTTTTTTGTGACTCATTTTTTTTTTTTATACTAAAAATCAAGAACTAATTTTTTGTGATAGAGGATAGAAATGGCAGTAGTGGTGAAAGTGGTGGATAAGAGGTGATAGTGGTGGTGGTAGTGCTGGTGAATGAGATAAGTGGTGAAGTTGTGGTAGTGGTAGAGGAGATAGAATAGCGGTGGTAGATGAGAGGTAATTGTAGTAGTAGTGGTGGTAGTGGAGTGGTAGCGATGATGGTAGTAATGATAGTTGTAGAGGTAGAGTGACAACAGTGGTAGTAGTGGAATGGCATTTGCAGTAGTGGTGAATATGGTAGAGAAGATGGGTGGTGAGAGAGAGATAAGTGAGAGACAGATAGAGAAGAGAGATAAAGAGAGAGAGAGAGAGAGAGAGAGAGAGAGAGAGAGAAACAGACAGAGACAAAGTGATGAGCGAGAGAGAGACAAAGTGGTCGCTAAAAGTGCATTTTCTTATAGTGGATCGATAAATCGAAAGGGAGCTCAGTAAATAGAGAAGACGGGAGTGAGAGAGTGAGCAATGCAAACAGAGAAAAAGATAGAGAGTAAGAGACAGAAAAAGTGATAGAGAGAGAAGAGAGATGAACGAGAGAGATAGAGAGAAGAGAGATGAACGAAAGAGACAGAGAGAGAAAAGAGATGAGAGAAGAGATAGATAAATAGAGAATATGAGAAGGAAAGAGTGAGCAAGGCGAACATAATGAGGGAGAAATAGACAAATAGACAAGCATACAGAGAGAGAGATGAGTGATGAGTGTGAGAGAGTGAGAGTGAGAGTGAGAGAGAGATCAAAGAGAGAGAGATAGACAGAAAAAGAGACAGAGAGAGAGAGATAGAAGGAGGGATAGAAAAAGAGAGAAAAAAAATAAATGAGAGAGATAGAGAGAAGAAAGATGAGCGAGAGAGATAAAGAGAGAAGACATAAGAGATAGAGAGAAGAAAGATATGCGAGAGACACAGAGAGAAAATGAGAGAGATACACAGACAGACAGAGAAAGAAGAGTGATGAGTGAAAGAGATAAAGAGAACAGAGAGAGATAAATACAGAGAGACAGGAAGATGAAAAAATGAATGAAAAGAGATGTTATATTAAAAGAGTAAGACGACATCGTTTTTTTTTATTTTTTTTGTGACAGAAAAATACCGTTGAATTTATTCAAACTATTTTGTGACTGTATATATATGAAGTTGTCTCAAAACCACAATCACTATGTTAGGTTAGAGTTTTCCAAAAACTCTTTTGAGAAAATTACACTTTCTTGTTTTCCGTGTTATATTATTTTTACTGAATTTTTTTAATATTTAATTTTTAAAATTTTTAGACACACCTAACATAAATACACCTAAAAAGTAAAAAAATCTTTTAAAAATTCACTAAATACCAAAAATACAAAAGAAATACAATAATTCAATACATTTTTTTTTTTATATTTGTATGTATTTATTAATTTTTAAAAATATTTTTTCATAATTTTTTTTTAGATACATTTAAGTAAAGTGCATCTAAAAAAAATATTTAAAAATTTAAAAATATTCACTTTAAAAAAAAAAACCACAAAAGTGACTTTTTGCGACGGTAAAAAATACCGTCTCAAAAAATCAGAGTATTTGCGACGGTAAAAAATACCGTCTCAAAAAACAGAGTATTTGCGACGGTAGAAAAATACCGTCTCAAAAAAGAAGAGTACTTGCGACGGCAGAAAATACCGTCGCAAATACTCTCCTTTTTTGCGACGGTATTTTTCTACCGTCGCAAATACTCTGTTTTTTGAGACGGTATTTTTTACCGTCGCAAATACTCTGATTTTTTGAGACGGTATTTTTTACCGTCGCAAAAAGTCACTTTTTGCGACGGCAAGTGTACCGTCGCAAATAGTTCCGTCTTTTAAGCCCCATTTTCTTGTAGTGTGTGCACTATTATTTATTAAACTTTTGCCAAATGTGTTGTTCTTAGAATGTGATAATGAGATATCATTCTACTATGTGCGTTATTGTCTTATTACGTTTTCAAATATAGGTTTGCTGCATTTGTAAGATTTTAATGTAAGACAAGTCTTATGGATTTATAATAATATTTATGAGACTAAATGGTCTATGGATATAGAATTTAGGGTCTAGCTTGTCTCCAGTTTGAGATCAAGACTGGACCCTCCAGTTCGCTCCATGGGCCCACGTTTGAGCCCCGTTTCGACGATCCAAACCGTTCATATTTTAGAATTTGACGAGTACAATATCCCTGTAAAAATCAAGTCAATCAGATAATGGCAACTATGTGTTTGAATTAGTTTTATATGAATCATTTATTTTTTCACTGTCTATTTTTTTTATACAAAACTAATTTGAACACGTAATTGCCGTTATTCGATCAATTTATATTATTGAAACGGAACCAAAAAATAAGCTCACTGAGGGGACTAGAGGGTCCAGTCTTGATCTCCAAGTGGAGACAAGTTGAACTCTAAAATATTTGTTACTAAATGTCCTTTTATTTTTATTTTTATTTTTTTGCTGGGGCTCCTTTTATTTATTTATTGTGAATATAATGGCACAATGATTTAAATGCGTGAGAGGAATCCAAATTTAGATAAGTAAAAGCTCAAGAAAATTAAAATAAATAATAAAAATTGGGCAACACGTATTGTTATTATTATTATTGTTATCATTATGTATTTAAGTTTGTTGTTGGATCATAAATTTAGATAGAAATTTATTTATATTTATATATATATATATATATATAAAGAGTATAAAATGTGTGAATAAAATATAAATTAAATTTATTTATTTATTTTATCTCTTTTTTTAATTTTTAATTTAAATTTATAATCTAAATACTGTGTGAATGTAAAAGTGTTTTATTTGTTTAACCAAAACTCTTAAAAGCAAATCCAATGAAAAATGACCTCTCTTGTGATAAATTTTTAATTCAAGTTTTGCATGAGACAATTACAAATATGGAATAGTGGGCATATGGGTGTTTTGGGAATGGCCTTTTTTTTGCTCCTTTTTTTTTAAAACTTTTTTTAATGATTTTATAAAAAAATTAAAAACTTTAAGTTTCTAAATTCAGCTCGACAAGATGAATTAGAAAATGATAATTTTATTAAAAAAATCTAAAAAAAATTAGAAATGACAAAAAAAAAATCAAAATAAGCAATAATTTTCAACTTGTATTCGTCTTTTGTGATTTTTTTATCAATTTTTTTTAAAAAAAATATATACTTATTAGATTCATCTAGTTAAGGGAGACCGGAAAAGTAAAAAAAATTGATATAATTTTTAAAAAATTTACTAAAAACAAAAATTCATAAATTCCCCCCCCCCAAATGGGCCATAGCTGTCAGACTTGTGCATAATTTTAAAGGCCACGAGGAACATGAGTGAACAATTAATCAACTTGTCCGGTTTGGTTTGAATTTTTAGGATTTATTTTTTAAAAAGATTATTATTATTTTTTTTTTGCTAAATTTTTTAAATATTCTCAGTAATTTTTTAATTTTTAGATATACTTAATATAAATACACTTAAAAAGTATTATATTTATAAAAAAAATCTTTAGAAAATTCACTAAATATAAAAAATATAAAAAAAAAATTATTAGAATTTAGGACATTTTTCATATTCTTATGTATTTATTAATTTTTTAAAATATTTTACTCTTTAGATATATCTAAGTAAGATGTATATAAAAAAATAAAAAAATTACTTAAAATTTTAAAAATATTCACTGAAAGTAAGAAAATATGAAAAAATAAAAAATTTAATTTTTAAAAAATTAATTTCAAAAAATTAAAATCAAATACATTGAATAAGATTTCAAAAATAAAGATTTCACATTTAAAGAATCCTAAAATCACGATTTCATTATGTTAAAGCATTCAATATTTTAATATTTTATATTAAGAATCATAAAATCAAGATTTGACCATATTAAGGGGGAATTTTAAAAATATGATTAAAAATTAATCTTTTAAATTTTTTTACGATTTTATGTAAAAAATAATATAACTCAAAATAGGTTAAAAACACGCTTTCAACTTTTTAATCCAAGTTTCCGAATGGCCCCACGAGAATCCGATGTTTTATATCGGAAATGAGCCGTAGCTCAAATTGGTTGGCTCGAATTGGCTAGAAAGAGGGAGAGAAGAGAGGAGAAAGAGACAGAGGAGAAAGAGGGAGAGAAGAGAGGAAGAAGAGAGGAGAAGAGAAAGAGGAGAAGAGCCAGCACCACCGCCGCCGCCGAGGATCGTCGCTGCTCGTCGCCTCGTCGCCCGCCGTCGCTGCTCGTCGGCTCCGCCTCGCCTCCGCCCCCTGCCCCCCGCCTCCAGCCCCATTTGTTGGGCCCCTTCCAGTCCCTCCTCCTCCTCCCCCTCCCCCTCCAGTCCCTCCTCCTCCTCCTCCTCCTCCTCCTCCTTTCTTCTCTTCTCCTTCTCTGCTTCTGATTCGATCCAATTTCGAGCTCCACCTTTCGAGCTACGTAGCACTACTGGTTTTATATTTATGTTTTGTACTTGGCGCGTGAATTTAATGCAGAAGAGGTCAATCAAGGGTTGCACCATGCATCCAACCAAAGCACTGGGACCGGATGGTAAAATTCGCGCCGAAAATGCTATATAAATAAAAAAAAAATTATAAATTTTTTTTATAAATTGATATAACATAGAGTGATACAACTTTAGAATGTGAAATAAGGCCCAACTTATTAATATTTTAGGTGACACATTAGTTTGTAAAGAAAATTTGTTTGAAAAATTTCTTCGTATAGCACTACTCAATTCGCTCGCAAGATGTCAGAGTATCGACCCACCAGTTTATGGGGTTGATTGGAGTGATTAAATAAATATATTTTTTAAATTTTTATAAAAGATATGTAAAAAAATAAAGAGATGATATATAACTTAAAAAAGATAAAAAAAATATACTTATATAGTGTATCTCAAATAGTGCCTATACATTGTGATTTATAAGTTGACGAGTAAGGTGCTGACTAATCAACTCAAGAAGGTATTGCCATCCGTAAAACTACAAATGAATAGAGTTCGTGAATAAATTTCAGTTCGACTTTGTACGGGGGCGAAATATCCTCTACTTTCCGTACTCCTTGGACATCAAGCTTCTCGTGACGGCGTCTATCTCTGCAACACAAAAATGGTGAGCTGCCCGGCGATGGTGTGCCGGATAGACCCTCCGACGATCAAGTCAAACCACTGGAGGAAGAAGAAGGCTATCAGAGAGAGAGAGAGTGTTAGTGATAGAGTGAATTTTGCATACCTCTAACGTTCCTCTTTCCTTCTATTTCTAGGCTGGCCATGCAGCCTCAAGATTGTGCGCGCACTACCTCTGTTATCCTTCCCTGGACAGGTGACAGTGCTCGCCTCTCGCCACCTTACGCGTGTAAAGGCTTAGTCCTCCCACCAGTACACGCAGAACTGTCCAACGGTATTGATGCGTGCGTGGAGCAGATGTCCTCTCCCTCACGCCATTGGCCCAAGTGGCACACCTAACCGGAGTACCACGACCGGCCTATCCCTTGTGGAGAACTGTCACCACATGCACGCAACCGAGCTATGTGTCGCCGGCCTGCCCCTTTGGCAAAGGGGCCAAGGGGTGATGTTCATGACCGGGCTGATATTGACCGGTTTATTGTGGCTTACCAGTTCCGAGGCATGCCAGCCTCCATCCGTTCTACCTTCATCCGAGGTTATCTGGAATTTATCCATCTCGGCTAACCGTTCAAAGGCATGCCGGCCTTCGCCTCGTCCTCGGTTTAGCCCAAGATACCCGTAGCCCGGTCTCGCCACTCGACAGCGTGCCCTGCCAAATGTCTACAAGTCACAGCTCGGCCGGGCGTAGTTCACGCCTGGTCTGCCGATCTCCTTGACCGAGCAAAACAGATCCACCGGCCGTCTCAGTAGAGGAAATAGCGCGGCGCCGTGAAGTTTGTCACGACCGGCACTATCGTAGCTCGGCCGTACTAACAATGCAAATCTCCCCTCTCAATTGCCCCTTAATCCCATCCGAGCTAATCGTGATTGGGGTTACCCCAGTGACCGAGCTAACGGTCCGTGATTTGCACTATTTCTGAGCTGAGCATGACGGCATCACTTCCAAGCCGAGCATGATTGCATCATTTCCAAACCGAGCAAGCCGAGCATGATTGAATCATTTCCGAACCGAGCATGGTTGCATCATTTGTGAACCGAGCATGATTGGGGTCAAATGGCGTTGCCGAGCAATCCCATTTGATCGGTAATTACTTCAGCAGTCTTATCAATGGTCGTACAGCCGTACTGACAGCCGCGTTCTCAGTGCCACGTGGCCTCACGCCATTGGACCGTACGACCAGCTGTCTTGCACGCATTGGAATTCAAACGGCGCAGCCGTTTTGGCCTTTTTCCCCCCTCTTTATGCACAACCCAAGAGTCATTCGAACTCTTCACTGTCCTTCTTCTTGAGCCGAAAGCCCTAGCTCCCAGAATCCTCTAACCTCTTCTGCCATTATTGTCTTTGTGCTTCACCCTCCGTTTCAGTTCCTTCTGCAGGCTACAATCAGGCTCTCGAGGTTGCATCCACGCTCGCATCTGCCACTGGTAAGTTCCATTACCCTTCCTCGCATTTTCTATTTTCATTTCTCAAATTTGTTGTACCTGTTCTTCATTTTCGTGCCACTGTGCTCCGTGTCCTCTGCTTGGGACCTTTAAGGCTCTTCCTTTTTAGTCCCAATAATGCCACACCTTAGAAAAACTGGAACTGGTGGAGTGGAGGGGGCCTTCGTGCCCCTTGATTCGCCAAGCCTCAAAGCCAAACCTCTGAACTTGATATGAACAGTTTGGATCTGGACTGAACCGAGCTAAATGCTCATTTAGATCCGTAGGTAGAGCTATAGCTGAGCAAAAACTGTTTGTGGCCTCTCGCTGAGGTCGCAACCAAGCCGAACACAATTAGGTCAGTAAATAGACTGAACCGGGCTGAAAGCTTGAAATCTTTACTTGGTGCCTTGACCGAGCTAAAAGCTCGATTAGATCCGTCAATAGATTTGAACCGAGCTAAAACCTACCTTGACCGAGCCGAAACGAGAACCAAATCAGGAAGGCTAAATCAGCCATGTCGTTTAGCCGAGGTAGGAGTTAGACCGGCCAGATACCCAAAAATCCTTTCACTGAGCAATTTCCAATAGGAGCCGTGCAATTTATGTCGTGCTAACCCTTGGGATTATTTCTTAACAATGCAGAACAAACTAGGACCGACCAGGAGAGCACTATCACTAGTGGAGCTCAAAGACCGAGCAAAAACACCAACATTTTTGACCGAGATACAAAACCCAATAAGACCGAGATAGATGGGGAAGTACCGATTTATGGTTAGCTCGCCCGGCGCGATGGCGAAGTTTCGTAGGGAGTACAATATTCCTGACGACGTCGTCTTAGAGCTCGCCAAAAAGGGAGACACCCCTTGGGGAGATCTAGACCAGTGCCCGTTCACGGTAGTTTCAATAGTTGAAGGTGGACTTCGCTTCCCGGTCCAACCCTTGATCTGCGAATTTTTTAGGCAGACAAGGCTTTGCCCGACCCAAGTCTCCAACAATACGTACAAGATAATAAATGGGGTCGCCGAGCTAAACTGGAGGCTTGGTCTCAATCTCGGTCTGGCTGAAATTTTCTATCAATATAGCCTCAGTAAGAATAAAGGTGGGTTTTGTTGGTACCTCAAAGTGAAGAAGGGCCGAGCAAAAATCATCGAGGGTAACCCGGACAAAGAGGCCAATGACGATGACTTTTTGTGGGTGTCCGGTCGATATAAAGACACCGAGGCACCCGTACCGGGATGGTATATTAGGAAAGATTTTGGCAGTGCTGGTGAGTAGTCCGGCTGACCGCACTATATTCTTTCTGTATTTTTTTTTTTATTTTTCATCGGTCTAACACTCGTCTTCTTTTGCAGATAAGCACTTAGCAGCAAATCACTACCGTGCTAATCAGGAGGCCATCGGAACCTTGTTGTGCCATCCGGCCGAGGAACGGGAGTCATCGAAACTTCTCGACTTCGAACAGACCTACCACTACACTGCACCGCGCAAGAGCCGGGTTACCGACTTTCTACGTGCGCCATCCCCAGAACCAGATCCAAACCTACCACCGATTAGACTTGTTCCTCTCACCGCCGAGCAAGAAATGGCGAAGATCCGGGTAATCAAGTCCATGATCACCGGAGAGGAAGGCGAGTCCCAATCACTAGAGGCAACCGGGGAACATCCTCCACCCCAACCGGGCAAACAGAAGGAGCTGTGCTGGCATTGGCCAGCGAGCAGGCGGCTGGCCGGTCAAAGAAGAGGCAGAGGAAGAACCGATTAGGCCAACAATTGGTTGATGAAGACTCGGCCGAACACGCCTCAACCGAGCTGGGTGATCAGACCGATCAACAACTACAGGGCCATCCCAGAGCCCAGCTACCCCCCCGGTCTGGGCACCCGAGTACAAATACCAGGGCCGGGCTGTCACTGCCGCCGACTCGGTCTACGCCAACCTAAAGGTCCTTCGCTCGGCGGCAAAATCCATAGTTTTGGTAAGTCGTCAGTCTCTTTTTTTTCAAGTTATTGTTCGGTTATTGCTCGGTTGCCGGGATACTGACAATCTTGCATTTGCTTGCAGGCCGCGCAGAAGAACTATCTCGCCCACGAGTGCATAATCGCCGTGCAGCAGAGTCTGCGCGACGCCATTGCGGAGAACAAGGCCCAAAAGGCCGAGATAGACAAACTCAAGGCCGCGCAAGAGGCAATTGCGGCGGAGCGAGATATCCTGAGTCAAAAAGTCGACCGAGCTAACGCGGACAAACAACGGGCCGTGAAGTCGACAAAGGCCAGGTACCTCGCCGAGCTGAGGAAACTGCGCGATGCGCACAAAGCAGAGAAAGACAAGGCTGTGGATGATACTGAGGACAGAGGCTACGCTCAAGGCGAAAAAACATATGAACGACAAGTGCAAGCGACCAAGGACATCTTTTTCCAGTGCGGTTGGAAAGCTGCCGTGGAGAAAGTTGGCCTTGGTCAGGATGCTGACATGTTCATAAATCCACCTGCTGCCTTCATACCGCACTATATGTAGGCATATGCCAGTGCCACTCAGAACCGGCTCATTGCAGAGGCAAGAAAAGAGGCCGAGGAAGAAGCCGCCGCCGCGCAACAAGCCGAGCAAAATCCTCCCGAAGCATCTCAAGATGCAGAAGATGAAGTGGCTGATCGGGATGTTACCGTGGTGGAAGGTGCTGACAATGAAGCCGAGGAAAACTTGCCTAAGCACGATGTGGAGGAGGCCGAGCAGACTGCGCAAGTCGTTGAACAAACAGTCGAATTAGAGTTGGATTAAACCGTGTCTCTTTCTATTTTTTTTGCTTTTTTTTTGGAATGTAACCGGGCTATGTCCTCCCTTATATACTGCAATTTTCTCAATGAATGAAATTTTTGAACTTTTTGCCCGTTTAACTTCTATTGCTTTTTGGCTTCGACGTGTAAAATTTCCTTAAACGTGTTCAAACTTCAACTAGCAGCTCGGCTCCTTTGAAATTTCAAATGCACCTTTTAATTTGCCGAGCAAAATCTGCTCGGCTCTAAATTGAGGGCTCATGTATGGGGCCGAGCAAAATCAGCTCGGCCTTGACGGGTTTGCAAACTTTATAAAATTCCAGTACTTCAATGTGACCGAGCAAAAACCAGCTCGCCCTTTCAGTTGGGTAGATTGCCAACATTTCACTTCTGCCGAGCAATGTCAGCTCGACTTCTCATTAGTTGGACAAAACACTAACATGCCAAATTGGGCCGAGCAAAGTTAGCCCGGCCGCTACATTGGGCAAAACACCAATGTTTCATTTAAGTTGGTCATGTCGCCAACGTTCCAGTTAGCCGAGCAAAACCCAGCTCGACCCTTATGCGGTCTGTTTCCATTCCGGCGAGAGGAGATTAGTCCGGTCCCATTCAGGTCGGTCTCCTTGCCCCTGGCACCCATAATTGTCTTGTATCCTTGCGATGTCATTGTACAGAGATGTAATACCAGACAACGAGAGGGCTATTTTTCATTACAAAATACCGTGCTATCTCTTACATCAAAATGCCAAGAGGCTCAAAGTTACATAAATCTAAACAACAAAAGCGATTACATCTTAAAAGTAAAAGACCTTAAGATTGGCTGCGTTCCAAGATCGGGGGACAGCCTTGCCATCCGAATTTTCCAAATGGTATGCCCCTTTGCCGGCAAGACCAATCACCTTGTATGGTCCTTCCCAATTTGCACCGAGCTTTCCTTCGCCAGGGACCACCGTGTTGCCAAGCACCTTTCTTAATACCCAGTCCTCAATCTTGAATAGCCTGGGGTGCACAGCCTTGTTATACTTTTTGGAGAGTTCTTGTTGATAAGCCGCTATGTGGATCAATGCTCGCTCCCTCCTTTCTTCAACAAGGTCCAGCTCCAATGCCACCGCTTCATTATTCAGATCTAGCTGGAAACTTTCAGAGCGGATGATTGGCATGCCAATTTCCAACGGAATGATGGCCTCCATGCCATAGGCCAAAGCAAATGGTGTTTCCCCGGTCGACCGCCTTGGTGTAGTGCGGTATGCCCAGAGCACATTAGGGAGTTCTTCAGCCCACTTGCCCTTGGCCTTCTCAAGCCGCTTCTTCAGCCCGTCCAGGATGGTCTTGTTTGAGGCTTCTGCTTGACCATTTGACTGAGGATAGGCCGGCGTTGAATTGTAAAACTCGATCTTTAACTCTTCGCAAAATCTGCGAAAGAGTTTTCCATCGAATTGAGTGCTGTTATCCGAGATGAGGGCCTTGGGTATACCGAAACGGGTGATGACACTTTGCCATACAAACTTCTTCACATCCTTTTCCTTTATGGTCGCCAATGGCTCGGCCTCAACCCACTTCGTGAAGTAGTCAGTGGTGGCGATGAAGAACTTGCGATTGCCCGGGACCGCTGGGAGTGGCCCCACTATGTCCAATCCCCAGAGTGCGAATGGCCAAGGACTTGTAAGGGGGAGCAGTTCTCTTGCTGGCTGATGGATCTGATGAGCGAACTTCTGACATTTTTCACACCGGCGAACATACTTCTGCGCGTCCACCTGCATGCATGGCCACCAGTAGCCCTGAGAAATCGCTCGATAGGCCAAAGATCTGCCCCCAGTATGGCTGCCACAGATGCCTTCATGGATCTCATAGAGGAAGGCTTCCACCTTAGAGGGGTGAACACACTTCAAGTACGGCCCGACGAAAGACTTCTTATACAAGGCTCCGGAAGGGGAGAGCCAAAACTGCTCTGACTTGGCTCGGACCTTGTTGGCCATCTTTTTTTCTTCCGACAGAACTCTATCTCTCAGGAAGGCAATGATGGGATCCATCCAGGAAGGACCCAAGTCGGTGCAGAGTACCTTGGCTGATTTTGGTTCCTCAATGCTTGGCTGGGGTAAAAATTCTATCATTAAGGGGTTAGGAAAAGCTGTCTGAGTGGAAGCGAGTCCAGCCAATTCGTCAGCCGTGTTGTTTTCTTCGCGGTTGATTTGTTCTATCCTTATGGTGGCGAACTTCTTGATCTCTGCGCGTACCAGCGCCTGATACTTGGCCATTCTTTCATCCCTTGCTTCATACTCCCCTGAGACCTGATTGACCACCAACTTGGAATCACTGAATGCCATAAGGGTTGTGGCTTTCATTCTCAGCGCGCTTCTTAGTCCGGCAAGGAGGGCTTCATACTCAGCCTCGTTGTTAGATGCTGGGAAGCCGAGTGTAATTTCCTGCTCGATGATCAGCCCGTCCGGTGAGGTCAGCACGATGCCCAGCCCGGCCCCATGCCTGTTAGATGCCCTATCGACGAAGAGCTTCCACATCTCGCCAATGAACAGCTTCCAGCAATCAGACGGGTTTTGGGAGGTTCTCAGTTCCAAGTCTCTGGTCGGCCCATTCTGGTCTTTTTCCTTGTCTCAGTTGGGTTCATCTTCGCCGGGCTTTATTAGTTCAGTCGTGCTTTGCCCTTCTCCTACTTGCGAGCCAACACTTGTTTTTGTTGCCAGAACCATGGGTTGTGCTAAATCCGCACCAACCAAATCAATCAGGCAGACTGGATGCATCCTAGGGGCAAATTCCGCCACAAAATCAGTAAGTGCTTGAGCCTTGATTGCGGTGCACAGTCGGAACTTGATGTCATATTGCCCTAATTCCACGGCCCATTTCAAAATTCTCCCAGTGAAGTCTGCCTTTTCAAAAAGCACCTTGAGCGGGAACTCGGTTAACACAACTATTGTATGGGCATGAAAATAGTGTGCCAGCTTTCTTGACGCCATCATTAGGGCCAGCGCCAATTTTTCCAAGGGAAGATATCTCGTTTCGGCTAGGAGCAGAGTCTTGCTTACATAGAAGATCGGTAGGTGCTGGATGCCTTCAGCACGGACTAATATCGCGCTGACTGCGTGTTGAGAGACAGCCAAGTAGAGTAACAACTCTTCGCCCGACTGAGGTGTGACCAAAATAGGGGCTGAGGAGAGATATGCTTTCAGGTCTGCTAGTGCGCGGTCGCACTCATCATTCCAGAAGAACTTGGACTTCAAAGTTTTAAAGAAGGGCCTGCAACGATCCGAAGACCGGCTGATAAATCTGTTCAACGCGGCTGCCATCCCGGCAAGATGTTGCACGTCCTTCGTGGAGTTAGGACGCTCCAGCTCTTGTATTGCCTTGATTTGTGATGGGTCGGCTTCGATTCCCCGGTTTGTAACCAGAAAACCCAAGAACTTCCCAGTGCCAACTCCGAAGGCACATTTAGAGGCGTTCAGACGAAGCTTGTGATGCTTTAGGATGGCAAACATTTCTGCTAGGTCGGCGAGGTGTTGAGACTTCTCCCTACTCTTCACCACCATGTCGTCGATATAGGCCTCCATTGTTCAGCCCAAAAGAGGAGTGAACATCTTTGTTACCATCCTCTGAATAGTCGCCCCGGCGTTCTTCAGTCCGAACGGCATGACTTTGTAACGATATAAGCCCCTGGGAGTGGTGAACAATGTGATCTCTCGGTCCGGTCTATACATAGCTATTTGGTGGTAGCCGCGATATGTGTCCAGGAAGCTAAACCTCTGATGGCCAGCGGTTAAGTCCACCAGTTGGTCAATTCGAGGGAGGGGAAAGCTATCCTTTGGGCAAGCATGATTGACAGTCTTGTAGTCAACGCAGACTCGCCACTTGCCGTTCTTCTTTGGAACCATCACCGTGTTGGATATCCATCGAGGGTATTGCACTTCTTCTATGGCCCCAACTTCCAATAGGTTCTTCACTTCTTTCGCTACCACCTCAGCATGGTGCAAGGCTGAGTGGCGTATCCTTTGGATAACGGGCCGTGCATCAGGGAAGACATTCAACTGATGACAAATGAAGCTTGGGTCAACGCCAGGCATATCGTAAGGCGTCCACGCAAAGGCCTCCAAATTAGAAGTCAAGAATTTGACGTAATCTAACCGCTCGGCGCTCGACAAAGATGATCCCAAGAGGAAGAACTTAGTCGGGTCGTCCGCATCGATGCACACTTCAACCAAATCCTCTACCGATTTTTCCTCGGCCTTCCTTCCTACGTCTTCAAGGACCTCCTTCCCCTCGGGCCCCTCAATCATCTGGATGAAACCTTTGGCTGCTCGGCTGCCATTTACCGCAACGAAGCATTGTTTTGCCATCACCTGGTCTCCCCAAACCTCTTTGATTTGCCCAGTGGGCGCCGAAAAGCGCATAACTTGATGGAAGGTAGACGCAACTGCTTGCATGGGGTGTAACCAACCCCTGCCCAAAATTAATTTGCATGTGGATGAAATTTTCAGCACCCAGAATTCCACCTGCTTTACTACAGAACCCGCTCTGACCGGAAAAATTCCGATCGGCCACTCTAGTTGAGAGTTGAAACCAACCAAGGGGGACGTCGCGGGAGCCAAGTCTTTGTCCTCTAGCTTCATTTGCTTGAAAGCATCATAATACATAATCTCGACCGAACTCCCCTGGTCGATCAAAATTCTTTTAATGTCAAAGCCTTTGACGCGAAGAGTTATCACTAAGGCATCATTGCGGGGTATCTGGATCCTTTCTAATCCTTGCTTGTAAAGGTAAGCACGTCTTTTGGCTCTACTTTCCCCCTCTTCACAGTGGGCTGAACAAAGAGCACTTCCCTCATATGCTCGGCCTTCTTGATCATCCCTCTCAGCTCGCAGACCCTGGCTGGTTCAATGATACCATGGATAACGTTGATTACACCTTGCGGGGCTGCATCCAGGGCGACTAGGCCGTTTGGCTCGGCTTGCCCTGATGGTGCGGCCTTCATTCCCCCATCTATGTATTGGTCAAGATGTCCAGCCGCCATCAACTCCTCCAAGTGTTGTTTGAGCGGCAAACAGTCCTCCGTTCAGTGGCCCCGTTCTTCATGGAAGGTGCAGCGATATTTCGAATTGAAGCCCCTCTGCGCACTCCCCAACTTGGCCGGCCAACGGACGAAAGGTTCACCTCGAATCTCGTTCAAAATGCGGTAGATGGGGATTTTAAAGATCGTGGTGATTCCATACCGTGCCTTCAATTTTCTTTTGGCATCCTCCGCTGCATCACGGGAAGTGTCAGCCCGGTCGTTTCGGCGGCCCTTGTTTCTGTCATCACGGTTTGAACCATGGCGCTGATCTTTTGACCGGTTGTTTGGGCGGTTATCCTCCTGTCCAACTGAGTGAACTTTTCCCGCCACCCTTCTGTCCGCCGCGACCAGATTAGCCTTCTCGGTCGCGGAGGCGGCATCATCCTCCACGCGAATGTGCTCATTGATCCGCTGTATCAATGACTCCATGGTTGGTGGAATCCGTCTTGCCGTCTTGTACGGATCCGTCTTGCCGTCATACAAAGTGAACTTTGGCTGATGGAATCCGGCAGGGAGTGGTGTACTCTCAATCTCTGGAGACAGCGGCGTGGCTGTAAGTCGCGCCAGCTCTTTGTCCACCAGCTCAGGTGCTATCGCTTTGGGGGCTGGCATCCCCACTTCCTCACTACAACGAACTGGAACGCTCAACCTCTGCAATGCCGGCACTCTTTGAGCCTCCCGACGGTGCGCCCTCTCCTCCAATACATCCCTCAAGTCCCTGGAACGTGTGGAGAAAGAGGATCGCGACGTTAGCGTCGGGCGTGAGGGGCGGCAAGTGCTGTCGCAAGAGAGGGACCTGCCCTCTCTTTGGTCAGAATCTCCAACCCCATAGTTCCTGGTGATGGAGAGAGAGTGAGTCCTCCCCTGGCGGCGACTGCTACAACGAGGGGACGGGGTGCGCTCACTGAGGTTGCCCTCTCCAGCAACACCCTTCCCTTTAATCTGGCGTTTCAGCAACTCTATCTCCGCCGCCATCCTGCGAATGAGGGCGTCTTGGTCCTTGAGTTTGTGCTCCAGGCGCTGCGCATGGGACTCCCCCCGGCGTCGACGGCCCTCTGGACTCCGCGAGCGATCAGTACTCCTCCCGCGTTTGTCTCGCGCACCTCGCGAAGAAGTCTCTAGGCCCGCCATGGTTGGAATATTCGGGGGGCCTTCTCTCAGGCGGACATACTCAGGTGTGACGCCATCGACGACGGACAGTGGGGCTTCGTCGTTGTTGGCCATGGAAATGGTCGAAGAAGCTCAAAGAACAAGGGTTGAGTACCAAAGAATTCCCACAGATGACGCCAATTGTACGGGGGTGAAATATCCTCTGCTTTTCGTACTCCTTGGACATCAAGTTTCTCGAGACGGCGTCTATCTCTGCAACACAGAAATGGTGAGCTGCCCGGCGGTGGTGTGCCGGATAGACCCTCCGACGATCAAGTTAGACCACTGGAGGAAGAAGAAGGCTATCAGAGAGAGAGAGAGAGTGTTAGTGATAGAGTGAATTTTGCATACCTCTAACGTTCCTCTTTCCTTCTATTTCTAGGCTGGCCATGCAGCCTCAAGATTGTGCGCGCACTACCATTACTGTCCTTCCCTAGACAGGTGACAGTGCTCGCCTCTCACCACCTTATGCGTATAAAGGCTTAGTCCTCCCACCAGTACACGCAGAACTATCCAACAGTATTGATGCGTGCATGGAGCAGATGTCCTCTCCCTCACGCCATTGGCCCAGGTGGCACACCTAACCGGAGTACCACGACCGGCCTATCCCTTGTGGAGAACTGTCACCACATGCATGCAACCGAGCTGTGTCGCCGGCCTGCCCCTTTGGCAAAAGGGCCAAGGGGTGATGCTCATGACCGGGCTGATATTGACCGGTTTATTGTGGCTTACTAGTTCCGAGGCATGCCAGCCTCCATCCGTTCTACCTTCATCCGAGGTTATCTGGAATCTGTCCATCTCAGCTAACCGTTCAAAGGCATGCCGGCCTTCGCCTCGTCTTCGGTTTATCGCCACTCGACTGCGTGCCCTGCCAAATGTCTACAAGTCACAGCTCGGCCGGGCGTAGTTCACGCCTGGTCTGCCGATCTCCTTGACCGAGCAAAACAGATCCACCGGCCGTCTCAGTAGAGGAAATAGCGCGATGCCGTGAAGTTTGTCACGACCAGCACTATCGTAGCTCGACCGTACTAACGGTGCAAATCTCCCCTCTCAGGCTTGTATTGACACCATATTTTATTTTCTATCGATTATGACCTATCAATAGACCAAATCTAATTTAATTAGTCGTGATCTGTCAATTATGGCCAAATTCAATTTTACTGATTGTGACTTGTTGATTTTTATCTGTCGATTTAGACTATGAACCATCTTTTTATAAATAAATTATGACCATATTATTATTGTTATTATTATTATTATTATTATTATTATTGTCGTCGTTGTTGTTGTTGTTGTTGTTGTTGTTATTTGTTTTTTGCAGGACATATGGCATCAATATGTTTCTTGCAAGTTAGTTGCCCACTTTATTGGCATCAAAGGGTGGCACCACATCCAGCAAAAGTTGAGGCAGCCACCATCTTCTTTTACGTGGCAATCGTGGCAGTGTGCATGAAGAGAACAAAAACTGCTTTAGGCAATTTATTGAAACCGACGGTGGAGTCTATAAATAGGCAAAGAGAAGATGAGCAGAAACCTTCAATCAAATTCATAATTTATGTGAAATCGAGGAGTAGTATATAACTTATCTAGGAGTAGTCTATTTTAACTTAGGAGTAGTTCATATGTAATTCAGCTTTTGTACTCAGTTTAACCTTGTCGATTGTAATTATTTTTAAGCTTGTAATTTGATTTTTTACAATTAAGTGACAAGTTTAAGTGTTATTTAATCGAATTTCAGTTTGTTTGCACTTATTTCTTCACATTATAACCTCTAAAGAAATCCTTGAATATGTCAAGGTATAGGACACTAACCACATTGCTTGATTAGTTAATTTGTTTGTGAAAATTGGTTTTCCTATTGACTCTTCCCTATCAATTTTACCCAAATCAGATTTTTATTAACATATTTTGGCATGTCCAGTGGGACCTGTCTAATTTGGATTTATGGCGATGAAGAAGCAAACTAATAGCTATGGAATCATGCCTTCAAGTGGTATGTCTACGCCTTATACACCCATGGATGCAAACCGCTAATGATGTAACAGTATTCCCATGGGTATAAATTATCAATGAAATGTCTCATCTTCTATGTCTAAATATTGCCAATATTATAACCATGATATAAATGATTTGATTTGCCATTGTAAAGATAAAATTTATTAGCGCAGTAGTGAAAGTTTGGCCATAAGAAGATAAATTAATTCTCTTTATTGACAAAGATTTCAAATAATTTCATCATCTCCATATTATTTGATGCAAAGAGATTTAAATTATTTTGATGAAAAATTCATCAACTAGAAGGCCAAATTTACTTAATTGATGAAGAAATTCGATATTTGGAGCATATATAATTTAGAAGGCTTAATGGCCAAGAAAAAAATTAAGGTATGAAAATAATGTGGCTTGGGAGGCAATTATTCATGAAAAGTTGAGGTATGTGGCTCAAAGAGTTAGTACGCCAAGTTATGAAAATAACAAGATTTTGGAGAATTTTCATAGGCCAATAGTAGTTAAAATAGAAAATAGTGCATTCTCTCAAAAGATGTTAAAAATTCATTACAAAATGATGGTGAAAATACACTTGAGAGGTATGATTTTTTGCCAAACATGACAAAGAGTGACAAGCTATTAATGACTAAAAAAGAAACACAGTCCCTTTTGGTAAAAAATGATGAAAATCCATCACAAAATGATGGTAAAGATTTACTTGGGAGGCATAATTTTAAGCTAAATATGGCTAAAAATTATGAACCGGGGGGGGGGGGGGGCACAATTTTAAGCCAAATATGGTTGAAAATTATGAACAAAAAAGACAAAAAAAAAAATGGCGAATAACAGTCCCTTTTGACAAAAGACAATAAAAATCATTTGGGAGAAAAACAAGTTGTTGAGCCAAATATGACTAAAATTGATAAACAACTAACTGTTCATAGATTCAACATTTTTTTTTATCATTAAAAGTGATGAAATATATGAGTTCTTAAAGCCAATTTATACTATGACTTTTATTGTTCAAAATACTTTGAATTTGTGGGTCACACCAAAGTATGAATTTGATGGAGTGGCTAACAAAATAGCAATACAATATATTTCTTTCTTTGAATATTTTTTAGTGAAAGGTAATTGACCAAAAATTGGCCCTCACTATTTTCAATTGCCTATTGAATACCACACCAAGATGATAACATTAGTGGCCTTGGAAAAAATAATTGGATAATGATCAATATCGTCTAGATGGTTTGACTTTGGCTTTATTCTTCAAGATCATGGTGAATATAAGCAGCAATTATTCTTGAGTGGCCATATTATCAAATGTAGAAAGGAAGTCTTACATGAATTGATATTGTATGAAGTGTGTTTAACACAGTAAACAAAGTCTACAACATAGTAAACAAAGTTTGCTACACATTTGACGGTAGAATGTGTACCATCGACTGTCAAAAATATTAAGAATATTCGATATTGTTGTTTATCCTGATTGGGTGTGGTTTTGTAAATTTGCCAGTTAATTGGCATTTTGTGTTTAACACAATAAACAAAGTTTGCTACACATTCAACAATAGGCTAAATCTAATTTAATTAGTCGTGGTCTGTCAATTATGGCCAAATTCAATTTTACTGATTGTGACTTGTTGATTTTTATCTGTCTATTTAGACCATGAATCATCTTTTATAAATAAATTATGGCCATATTATTATTATTGTTGTTATTTGTTTTTTGCAGAAAATATGGCAGCAATATGTTTCTTGCAAGTTAGTTGCCCACTTTATAGGCATCCAAGGGTGCCACCACATCCAACAAAAGGTGAGGCAACTACCATCTTCTTTTACATTGAAATCGTGGCAGTGTGCATGAAGAGAACAAAAATTGCTCTAAGTAGTTTATTGAAACCGACGGTGCAGTTTATAAATAAGCAAAGAGAACATGAGCAGAGATCTTCAATCAAATTCACAATTCATGTGAAATCTAGGTGTAGTGTAACCTATTTAGGAGTAGTCTATCTTAACTTAGGAATAGTTCATCTGTAATTCAACTTTTGTACTCAGTTTGGCTTTGTCGATTGTAATCATTTTTAAGCTTGTAATTTGATTTTTTGAAACTAAGTGACAAGTTTAAGTGTTCGTTTAATCGCATTTCAGTTTGTTTGCACTTGTTTCTTCACATTACAATCTCCAAAGAAGTCCTTGAATCTGTCAAGGCATAGGACACTAGCCACATTACTTGATCAGTTTGTTTGTTTGTGAAAATTGATTTTCCTGTCGACCTTTCCCTATCGATTTTATCCAAATCAGATTTTTGCTAACAACTTGGTAAAGGGTTGGATCATTGAAGACCGACCTTAGCTATAGATAAAGAACCATTTTTTTTTTAAACTAAGATACAGAAGAACTTTGAAAGATAAAATAATGCACACATACATTGTAAAAATGGCTACTTCACTATGAATAGAAAGATATAGAGACAAGTAAAATAATAATGGGTAATTTTGAAAACAATTTTCATTGGTAAAACTAATGTTTTAAAATTTTGGAAAAATATTCAGTAAAATTTGGGAGAAATAATTGTATATTAGTGGAAAACTTTAAAACATTAAAAAGTAAATCTATAAGTTTTTTCATCAAAATGAGATTATTTTATGAAATTTCTATTTAAATGCAATTTTTCTTAAAATTTTTGATGGAGACAATTTTGGAAAGTATTTTTAAAGAGGTAAGTTCTCGTCCATATTTTACCCATCTATACTTCTCTTATGAGTCTCAATTTGGACTCACTTAGATGATCCAAACTGTCTACTTCATAGGCTTCACAGTAAAAGTTATCCACAGAAAAAATTAGATTTATCAAATAATTATAAACACAAAAACAAATCACATTTTATTTTACAAAATGAATGGTTTAAGTTTATAATCCTATTTGTTATTCATTTTATAAAATAAAATATGATTTGTTCTTATGTGTATAGATATTCAGTAAAATTGATTTTTTATACGAATGACCTTTATTACGGAACTTATAAAATAAACGATTCGAATTATCAATATGACTTTGAGCCCATAAAAAGAATATGAATGAATACAAGGAGATACAATATAGAGGGGTGTTTATCTTATTTTTAAAATGGACTGGCTTCCCTCTAGTCTTAGATTGGATTGGATAGTGCTGTTGGGTCTGTGGAGGCCCACCACAGGATCCGTGTTGATAATCCGAATTGTTTAATATGTAGACCTCGTCGAGTACTATATGCTTGTAAAAAGTCACGTTGATTGGATATCGATAGTTACGTGATCAAATCAGTTTTGTATAATAAAAAAAATGGACGGTGAAAAAATAAACGATTGATAGAAAATTGATCTGATGAGATAGCTATCGATATCCGTTCAACGTGATTTTTTTACAGGCATATAATACTTGACGAGTTCTACACATTGAAAAGTTCAAATTATCGAAATGAGACCTGTGGTGGGCCTCCATGGCCCAACAACACCCTTCAGTCAGTGCCTTTTAAAATATAGGTAAAATTAAAAAATAAATAAATATAGGGTAGAACTAGGGATGGCAATTTGAAACCGACCCGATGGGGACTTGCTCCCCCGACCCTGATTTGAGTGATTTTTCCCAAAAAACACCCTCGACGGGGCAGGGATGGTATTTGAAAATCAATCCCCGATTAGTTTCGGGTCGGAAACGGTGATAAGAGTCCAAGCCCCAGCCCAAGCCTCGTTCTCGTCCTTGTTTTTCCCTGAAGTAAAATTACTATTTTACCCATATATATATATATATATATGTTTCTCTGTTTTGTTGACTTATTTTAGGGTTGTTGTCTCTCACTCACACACACACACTCTCTCTCTCTCTCTCTCTCGATTTCCATGGGTGAATTGCACAGATTTACACTGATAACCATTGTATCACCAGTTCCTCACTGCCAATCCCCTTCATCTCTCTCTTTGTCGCAGTCTGCTCATCTCCGATCTGCCTCACGTGGCTTGGATCTCACTCCTTATGCCTATCATGTCGCCAAATCCTCGATCTCCTTCATCTCTCTCTGATCTTTTTAATCTCCTTGGATCTTTCTGATCCCCTTCATATCTCTTTGATCTACATAATACTAGTCGTAGAAGTTAACTGATTTTGTGTTTGGTTGCTTATAGAAATTGAAAGAAATGAATCTCTCTCTCTTTTAGATACTGTATTTTTTGGGGGAGGGAGATCTGGCTTCTTGTATGTTTTTTTTTTTTTTTGTGATGATTGTTGTTGTTGCTTTATACCTCGATTTATCTCTGTAACTATGATGAGATGGGTTTTGTTAGCCATATTGTGTTTTGACGATTATTTTGATTTTGTTCTTGATAAATTAAATTGATCAATATATTATGTTTTATCCATATCAATTTAATCTATCTCTTTAGAGGTTCATATGATTTTAAACCGGTGTTAATTTCAGCCCAAAACAGAGTCTAAGACAACAAAAAATCAACACAAAAACAGCAGCAAAACAGCCCAAAAACAATAGCAACACAACATAAGCAGCATCAAAAGAAAAAAAGAGGCTGAAAATACACTAGGCAGACATCTGGGGGGACGACCAGCTAGGCCAAAATCAGACCATATCACTCTAGTTCAGTCCTATAACGCCCCACTCTCGGGTCGTTAAATACACTAAAATAGCCAAAAAATATACAAGTTTTGCTTTAAAAAATAATAACTACAAAATTGTTTCCAAATTGTACTGTATTCTCCAAAATATTTTATAGTACATTTATCTCCGAAATAAACAATATTACAACTATCTCCGAATTTAATAATTACAGTGGTGGGTCCCAAATCTCTATATTAATAAATCTTTCTAATCTCAATTTTGATCTTCGCTAAAATCTGCTTCGCACCTGAAAAATAAATGAATTCGGGAAGTATACAATACAACAGGAATACAAGGCTCGAATACAGAATAAATTAACAGGAATCCAACAATTTATGACATTAAATCAACGGTACGATAATCAAGCAATTTACCAAATTACACAACAAATCAACCATAATTTATCTAGGACCAAATACCCGATCCTACTTAGTACATGACCAGTGAATAAATTTATTTATTCACCTAACTCACCCAAGCTCCACGCTTATCCGGGCATATTGGTGTAAACAATTAATAAAATTCACTCGATCCATGTACGGAGTATTTCCATGTCATTCAGTCAGACAAATCACCATTTTAACACAAAAATATTTGTAGAGAATTTTACTAAATGATCAGAATATCAACGATTCGACAACAAATGATTTTACAAAATCTATTAATAACCACAATAATCAAGTGGATTACAAATTGAGGATAACTAAAAATAGAGAACTCTTTGCAAAGAGATTTAAATATAGCATATTGTATACAACCCGAATTTACCTCAAAATAATTAATTCCATCACCATAAATCTGAAATTGCTCCATGGATCTCCAAAAATAGCTTTGATCAATCTTTTAAGACATAAAGTATGCATAATTTAAAAAATATACAACTCTCAATTTATTTATTTATTTTATAAAATACTCATTTTCACTTTAAACACTCTCATATCTAAATTTAATATTTCTACTCTACACAATTTATGAGAAGAGAAGAGAAGATGCAGAGAATGAATGAAGAAGAAGAAAGGAATGTGAGGAGCCCCCTCACTCTGTTCGTTTATAGAGGAAATAAAGGGGAGAGAGAAGATTAAAAAATTAAAGTAAATGAAAAGATGAAACATGGAATGGTGGGTTGGGTGTGGCAGATCAAGAAACTGTGGGTTGCCCACGGTTTGTTTGTTTTTTTTTAATATAATTATTTATTTTCTCCACGTGATGGGGAAATTTAGAAAAAAAATTTGATAAATTCATTATTAAATAAGAATAAATAACAATGAGATAGATATAAAAGAGATGTGATAAACACAAATAAATAATTTTATTTTTAGATTTCTATCTAAAAATCTCACCACTAAATTATTATAATAAACCACCAATACCACTCACTAAATATTAATACCTCAAAATACGGGATGTTACAAGTCCAGCTTCACCTCGGTCGTCAAACCAGCAGTATGCTCGATGACTGCGGTAGTCATCCTTGTCGATTAGGACTTCAATGGACATCCGGGTGGACGTTCCATAAGAACAAAGCTTGGCTTTGGACATCTGGGTGGACAACCACTCTGTACTGCAACCGTTCTTTTTTTTTCAAATTTACTTGTCTTCAATTAGACCCATCTTCAACTCTTTCAAGATCTAATCATGCATGGGGAATACAAATTGGAGTAAAGTAGATTTAACCAAAATCTTACTCAATCTTCTCAACACACACAATAGACAACGATCGATGTTTTTCTTCTTAATAAATAGAAGTACTCCTACTGAAGAAAAAGATATAGAGACAACAAGCAAAACATTTCTATATCATTTATTACTCACTTATTTCATCTTCTCTAAGTTCCGGAAGTGTTCTTCATTTGAATTAATCACTCATCCTTCAGAAAATCAAACACTAAACCATAGCCTTAAGCCTATCTACCTGTGAGAGGTCATCAGAAATTCAAGAGATTTGAGCCAAGAAAAGCTATGTGATTTTATCATCAGTCTCATCTCTCTATTCTCTGAAGAGCAAATCTGTTGTATTTTCTTTTCCTTTAGAAAACACACAGAGCTTAGCTTTAAGCATATTTACCTTTGAGAGGTTTTTTACACAAAATCAGTGAGCTTCATTTTGTATATCTATCTGGGAGAGATATTTATTGTAAGCTTTCTTTGAAAGTAAAAATACCATTTCATTTTGTAAAAGTGTTGCAAACACTGTGTTCTTGAAATCTTAAGAATGATTGTGAATCACCTAAGATTTGCAAGGGTTTGGGCTTATGAAGTCTGTGTAAAATCTGTGGAGGATTTCTCCACGTTTATGAAGTTGTTAGCACCCCTGTGAAGGGAGAAGATAGTGGAAAATCTCAAGTGAAGCTTGAGGAGTGGATGTAGGCTTAGTTGAAGCCGAACCACTATAAATCTGTTTATCTCCTCTTCTCTAATCTCTTTATTTTCCTACTACTGCTATAACTATCTGATATTCATGTGTTAATTATTTGATTTACCCTGTATGTTAGCTATACTTCATTGTTATTTTGCTTGATCACTTACTGCTAAGTTCATCATTATGTTTGTCAATAATTTGTTGTACTAGTAGTTAATTTTATTGAGGTATTATTAATTTTAATTTGTAAAAATCTAATTCACCCCCCTCTTAGATTGTTTTTTGGGTAACAATTGGTATCAGAGCCTGGGGCTCTTGTTTAGATTTAACAATCTTAGAGTTTTAATCCATAGCAACCATGTATAGTACATACTCTGTTGTAGAACAAGTTAGCAATAGGCCATCTCTTTTTTATGGTAGTAATTATAATCATTGAAAAGAAAAAATGACTTTGTATTTTCAAGCCACCAATTATGCTTTATGGCTTATTATCACAAAAGGTCATAAAATCTCTACAAAGGTAGTTGAAAATATCTGTGTCCTAAACTTAAAGACGAATTTGATAAGCATGAGTATAAACTCCTTCAAGCGAATGCTAAGGCCAAGCTTATTTTTGTATATGGACTAGATGCAAATGCGTACAATAGAATTTCTGGGTGTATGTTAAAGAGATTTGGGATAAACTTGAAATCACCTATGAAGGAACTAACCAAATAAAATAGTCTTAAATTGACATACTTATTCATGATTATAAACTCTTTACTATGGAATCATTTGAATCTATTTCTAAGATGTTTTGTAGATATACCAATATTATTAATACTCTAAAATCTCTTGGTAAATCTTATACTAATTGTGAGCTTGTGAGAAAAATTCTTAGGTCTTTGCCAAAGCAATGAGAAGCCAAGGTTACGGCTATCCAAGAAGCAAAAGACCTAACAAAATTGGACATTAAAGAATTCCTAGGCTCACTCATGGCTTATGAACTTTCGATGACGGATGACAGCAAAAAGGAAGTCATTTGGGGAGAAAATGATGGAGTAGCCAATTTGTGTCTAATGGCTCTTGGAGAAGAAGAATTCACTCAAGATGAGGTAATTTCTAATTATATAGAACTTGAAAGTGCTTTCAATGAATTACATGACATATTTAGAAATGTTTGTGCTAAGAATTCTAAATTAAATAAATTAATTATTTCTCTTTCAAATGATGTTGATCTTTTAAAAATGAAAAATGCTACTTTGAAAAATGACTTTACATCTATTGCCAATGAGAAAAACAATTTGAAAAACAATTTTGATGACTTAAACAAAACTTGAAAATTTTGTAAAAGGAAAAGAAAATCTCAACAAACTTCTTAGAAATAAAAGATGTGTTTTTGACAAAGAAGACATTGATTTTGATCCTCCTATACCTTTTATGAGAGATATTCTTGAGACTAATCCCCATGGACCTAAGAAAGTATGGGTACCAAGATATTTTGTAGGTGAAATGTCAAAGAACACCAATAGCTTGGAGAGGAAATGTACAACAAGAGTGTTTAATATAAAGAGCAAAATCAGCCACTACAAGAAGAAGAATGATGAAATGAAAATCACCAAGATGAACAAAAAAGGTAATGTATGGGTAAAGATTCCAAAGAGGTAAATGAAGGTATAACTTCTAACACACCTTTAAGCTTAAAGTTCTATATTCTTTAAGGTATGGTTTGTGTACAATAGGTTGTGTCTAATCATTACTTTCATGTAACCTAATTGTGGGGATTAGTCATATTCTGTTTCAAACCATCATTGAACTCATATTTGAGATTTATATTATCTTTGATGATTGCCTATTAGATTATGAATGATTCTTGTATACATTGATTATCCTACATCTTGTCATCCATTGCCATGAAAAATAAAAATAAAATGATTTTTCATTTGTGAGCATACCAGCATATTCTCACACTTTTCACATCATTCATATGACTTCATACTAATATTTTAATTCTTTTTTGAGTCATATCTTTGTAAAATCAATTTTGATGTCATAGCATGTTTTGAGATGTATACTATTTATATTTTGAAAATTGTATATTTGTGATCTCAAGAATATGCTCAAAATGAAAATTCCATGCTTATATGCTATACATTGGAATATTTGAATGAGTTATGAAATTCATTGATGATGATCCATTAACAATGTCTAAATGAAATAAAGTATCATATGTTTGTAAAGACATTGCATCTATCCTATTGAATATCTTCTGAATATGGATTATATTGGCATATATCTCATGCAATGCTTTTGAGTGATAAATTGTTGAATTAATTGTTTATAGCATTCATATTGTGTTCCATATTGAGTAAAATATTTTATCACACTTGAGCATGTGGATTGAATTGATAAAAATATGCCTCTTGATGATGTTATGTGATTAAATAAAATTGTTGCATCATTTCTTAATAAAACAAAGAACATAAAACTATTTTCTTATGCATATCATATTATGCGCTACAACTTGAAAATTCTAAAAAATAGCATTCCAAACTCTTGTTTGATCATTGAATTATTTTTCACCTTTTTAGTTTGTGATAAGAAGTGATTTGTGCTGTATTTTTATTGAGTAATAGTGATTATTCTATGAATGTTATATTTACACAAAATCACAATAGAAAAGGATAGCACCAACTTAGGGGAAGAAATCATTTTGCTAACATACTTGTTAAACCCTTTTTTAGATGAACTCCTCATGAAAGAAAATTAAATATTAAAAAGCTTTTATCTCTTGAACCTAATGTATGTCTCATATACTCTCTTAAGCTTTTGAGGTAAAAATTCTATCTTATTGTAGACGTCCCTGAACGCCCCGGGAGGGTTAAGTCCCGTTCTGTTTATTTTGGGGTCACTACAGCTCGGACTCTTGAATGTCACGGTTCCTAATCTGAACCAAAGAGTCCAAATCCGGCAAAACGTTTTGAGAAACTGATTTTTTGAAAAAGTAGTGCCAAACATGGACTGCTTTGCCAGATACAGAGTCGCCACCTAAATATTTTATTTTGGGAAATTTAGGAAACCCTGACTCGGTGCCCAGAGGCCACGTGTCCGTCATCACCAAAGTTGCCTCGGCTCGGGAACTTGGGTACGATTGGGGAAGGTCACTTCGTGAGCACCCCCGCTCGCCCGGTCATAGACCGGCCTCTACTAACCATGATATCAATTTTTGAAAGACATTGTGAGTTCTTATTCCGGTTTATTAGCCTAGGTTACTATGTGATGCGCACAGCATACAAATATAGACCGGGTCGCCTGAATTGGAACGAAACATTTCATGCTTGTTTTTTAAAGTGGTTTGCTACCCGCAGGTAGGCTTTAAAACATTTGATGATTTATTCCAATTCAGATAACCCAACCTTCACCCACAGGCATCCAGGCAGATATATCAGATAAGCACATAGCCTCATGGTAAGCATGCTATCATGGCATTCACTCACACGCATGCAAGGATGCTAAAGCATAAAGCTTACCGAGTACTTCAAGCCAAAATAGAAACTTCATTAGAAATCATGCATGATCCTAACTATACAGAAATGCCTAATGTAACACATGCAAAATGCAATTATAGCAGGCCCGGCTATTCTAAGATGGTATATGAAATGCTACAACTATCATGTATTCAATTTGGAATTGAAGGTACAATGCAGTTAGTATGATGCGCCGAGCCCGGTGCATGCAATACAGATGAATGATGCAAACATGCTGTCATACTGTATGCTAATTTAAACATGCCCTAATCTAACCATCAAAAGCGGATAAATAAAAGGGAGAAAGACGTGGGGTTGGAAGACATACAACACACTCACGCACACTTATTACAGTTGTGCCCTCGCTCGGAGGGTCCGAATAAATAATACAGTCCAAATATTACAGTACCGAATAAAAGAATATTACAGTCCAAAATATTACAAAATCCTAATTAATTAATGAATTAACTAAGAAAGCAAATAAAACTGGCGTGCAAGCCAGGGGCTGCCTTGCTTCTGATGGATGATGCATGTCCGGGTTGTCTTGCGCGGAAATCCACCGGAATGCCCCAATTAGCCTCTGTTTACACCTGTTCTTGAAATGCGTGCCAAGCCCCAAAAGGTTGCTGATTCCTAGTTTTGCTGCAACAGAGAGCAGGAAAGGGGCATAGCAATGTATTTGCACAGATATATGCATGTCTCGATCCTCGTGCCACCAATCACGCATACCGAGGCATGATGGTCGAGGAGTCGAAATGCACAACTCAATATAGGATGAATGCACATGAAACTACAGCTAAAACCTAACTCCATCATGGATAATCCGGAGTGTCGGTGACTGGGGAATTGAGACACATTCCGTCACTCAGAGTACAAAATGTACCTCGTTTCCCGTGCCCGGGCTAACTCCTATTCCGGACATGGTGCAATATGCATGATATGCGTGAAATGCAACTAAGATACAATCCTAACATATACAATGCTATGGAAATGAAATGCCTCGAAATGCGTGCACACGGGCACGCAAATCGAGAAAATACAAGAATGCAATGAAAATGAGATGCCTCGAAATGCGTGCACACGGGCACGCGAACCGAGGCAATGGTAAATGCAATAAAAATGAAATGCCTCAAAATGCGTGCACACGGGCACGCAAATCGAGGCAATGGTAAATGTAATGAAAATGAGATGCCTCGAAATGCGTGCACACGGGCACGCAAACCGAGGCAATGGTAAATGCAATGAAAATGAGATGCCTCGAAATGCGTGCACACGGGCACGCAAACCGAGGCAATGGTAAATGCAATGAAAATGACTAAAATGGCATGGAAAACATAACATGGACTTATACTAACATGAGGGAACCTCAGCCACACTCACATAAGAGGCCGATTGATGAAAATGAAGTGCCTCGAAATGCGTGCACATGGGCACGCAAACCGAGGCAATGGCATACGCAATGCAAATGATATGGAAACATGATATGGGCTTATACCAACATGAGTGAGCCTCATCCACACTCACATAGGATGTCGGTGGATGAAAATGAAGTGCCTCGAAATGCGTGCACACGGGCACGCAAACCGAGGCAATGGCATACGCAATGCAAATGACATGGAAACATGATATGGGCTTATACCAACATGGGTGAGCCTCAGCCACACTCACATAGGATGCCGGTGGATGAAAATGAAGTGCCTCGAAATGCGTGCACACGGGCACGCAAACCGAGGCAATGACATACGCAATGCAAATGACATGGAAACTTGATATGGGCTTATACCAACATGGGTGAGCCTCAGCCACACTCACATAGGATGCCGGCGGATGAAAATGAAGTGCCTCGAAATGCGTGCACACGGGCACGCAAACCGAGGCAATGCAAAAATGCGAACTATGGCATGGGAAATGATATGCAAACATGGTAATGGGATTTCAGCACTAAAAAGTGGGGGAAAACAGTCCCGAAATGAGGCGAAATGACATGAAATGAGGCGAAATGACATGAAATGCATGGAATTGTCCCGAAATGTGAATTTAGGTACCCGAAGTGACCTATAGCTATGCCAAACATGCACAATATGGATATGCAATGCAAAGACAGAAGCTAGATAGTCCCAAAAAATGCACTTTCACAGTTATAAACATGGCCAAACAGCAAGCATAGGTATGGCAAAAATAGCATGCAAGAATAGGGGCCAAAAGAGGGGTAATGAAGCAAGTGATACAAGAAAAACCCAAACTGAAAAATTTCCTTCTACAACATTGAAGAGGGACCAAAAATATGAATATTTACAGTATATGGAAGACCTCAAATCAGTATACAAACATGATAGAAATGTGATGCAAAATTAGGCTCAAAAGTGGCTACAACATGAAGTATACAAAATAATCACCAAACAGCCAAAGACCCTTAATAAAACATGTATAATGGACCAAAATAAGCACTTTTCCAGAACTGTAAAATGGCCAAAAACAAAAGCATGGTAGGCTAACTAAACATGCAAGAATGGGGAATAAAAGAGGGATATAACATGAAGTGACCTATGGAAGCCCCAAACCATGAAAGGACCTAAATGAAACATGAAGTATGGACTAAAATAAGAACTTTTTCAGAACTGTAAAATGGCCAAAAACAAAAGCATGGTAGGCTGCCATTGCATGCAAGAATGGGGAAGAAAAGGGGAGTATAAAGGTAGGTACAACATGGAAGTCCCAAATGGTGTTGAGCCCTTCTTCAATGTTGAAGAGGGGCTCAAAATAAGCCTAATATCAGTTTACAACATGCTCGAAAATAAATTTCTCATGGGTCAAAAATAGCATGCAAAACTATGACATACAAGAGGATCAATGAAGCAAGTGTATCATGGAGGGCTCAAACAGGGTTGAGCCCTTAATGAAAAGTGAAGATGAGCTCAAAAGAGGGCCCTTTTCAGTTAGGGCCGGAGCTTGAAACAAAAATAAAGTGGGGCTTAGAAATAGATCAAGAAAAAGGGTCAAAAGGGTAAAAGTATTACTTACCCTTGAAGACTCAAACTTTTGTTGCTTCTTGGATGAATTTGCAGCTTCTTTGGCCTTTGAGAAACCTTCCTTGTTGCTGGAAATGAGGTGGTGGTGGTAGAGCTTGGTGGTGTAGAAGGAATGATGGTTAGGGACTTAGGGTTTTTCAAAGAATTGAGAAGGATGAAGATGGAGTTGTGTATGGAGGGTTGAAGGAGAATTTTTCTAACCCCAAAATACTACAAGGCTTGCTTGCTATATAGGCCAAAGAAGGGGTGTAAAGGTGGGGGAAAAGGAGAGCAAAATTCCCCCACGAAATATCCCCCAGATAAAGATCTTGTCTGGGGGAAACAGCTCCACAGCTGTAAAGTGTACAGTGTAAGGAAGCAGGCCGACCTGGTACTTTTGTTGCAGGTGGCTGGTCGGCCACACCCCCTAGCCGGCCGGCTAGGGGTCAAAAGGTTCAATCATATTTTCTGGCCGGCCACCAACTGGTGAGGTACTCCTATGTGTGTACAACACAACCATGTGGTTAAAAGTCCAAGAAAGTGGGTCTAAGGGGTTCAACATTAGCTCGGAAGGAGGGGGTCAAAAGGGTCAAGTTGAATTAATGGCCGGCCATGAACTTTTAGGGTCCTCTCATGTGTGTACATCACAAAAATGTGGTTCAAAGTTCAAGAAAATGGCCCCAAGGTATTCAACATTAGCCCGGAAGTACGAAAAACGGGCGCCGGAGGGCGTCGGAGGATGTATAACTGATTGCTGCAACAATTGCTAGCCTCCCACCCTTCAGTGACCTCCCCAGTGATAAAACAGAGGTACCTGCCAAAAATGAACGAAAACCGTTGCAAAACGAATGCTCGGGGACCAAAACACGCAGTTCGGGGTCCCGAAAATGGGCTGTTAAACACCGAAAGTGGTGTTCGGCCACGAAGTGGGTTTCTCAGACCCCAGTGTCCCTCAAAAGGGATTAAATAAGATGTATGCCAAAAACCGGAGCAAAAGGAGATGGTTAAGCGGTCCCGAACCGAGGCACACGGCCAACGGTCCCGAAAACCGGGAACTGGACTCCGAAATGGGCAAAATGGCCTACGGCCACCAAATGTAGCCTATGGACATTGAGAGATGGTCTACGGGACCTCTCCCTCCCCTTAGGAAAAGAAACAGAGAAAACCGAGTCTGGTTCGCAAACCGAGACAAGGCACAGAAGAAAGTTCGGAAGTCTAGAGGCAGGGCTCACGGCCGCGACTCTGAAACTTCTGAACGAGCACATTATGCAACATCACCAAGCACTCAATCGGTGACGTCTGAGTCTTAAGGTCGGTCAAAAATGGGGTGTCTACAGTTGTCCCTCTTTGACAGAACTCGGAAGTCACAAGTGACGGGAGTGAATGTCAAAGCCCAGAGACGACCCATTTTTGACAAGGCCGAAGACTTAGACAAACATACAAGATAAACAGAGATGTGCCCGCAGGCATGCTCGCAGGCAGGGGGCAAAATGCAAATGATATGCAAGAAGCCGAAGGTAACCCAATGATCGTGCAAATGCAGTAAGCTGTAATGAAGCAAGTATTCGCAAATAGATGCAACAGTTTTAAGCGAGAATGCAAAGCAACAACTACATTTCATGCAGTTAAGAATGCGGAGGATCATTCAATCCCCGCCACGTCTCACACGGAGAAGATACGATACCTGCGCGATTCGTCTGGTTGCACTAGCCTCAATTGAACCGTACATACAATATCGTGCCTGTAAAAGAGAGAAATTGCAACAAATACAATGTGCTGACAACATGTATTTAATGTGATTTCGAAAGTTCGACACACGCAGTGCCGGTGAGTGAATGCATCGCAATGCAAGAATGGAACATGCGTGACAAAGCATGCTCAAACATGGAGGTATGCCAATATCAAGAAATGTACATGACAAGGCAAGTATGCTCATAGAATGCAAGTTATGTGCAGGATAGTATAAAACTAGCATAAATCAGGGTGCTCATTTGTCATGAAACAATGAGTACGGAAACGCGTGTTTCGGCGAAGGTAACTCGATCACGGCCTCCGATCCGCTTCCCTGAAAGGTTACAACTCATTCAAAAAGGATGCACTTGGATTTCGATGAATGATGATGATACACATGTCAGAACTTGAAGCCGAAGTTCCGGCGGATCATTTTCGCGACCGGAAGTGTACTTTTCTTGAACTTTTTCAGGTCCCGGGAACTCTGATCTTCCTCAAAATTTGCAGAGAGCTAGGTGAGCATGTGGGGAGCATGGCCGGCCGTTTATCTTCCCAAGGGGAGGTGGCCAACCGGTTTCTAATAAAGCTAATGGCTGGCCGGCCATTTCTGCAAAAAGCAGATAGCTGGCCGGCTAGAAATAGGGGCCGGCCGGCCATGTGCTTTATCCGGGGGTATTTTGGTCTTTTTCACTCCCTTTTTGCATGCTTCTTCAACCAAGACCTTGAGCCTATAAAAGGCAGCCGAGGCCCCCTTCCTTTCTTGCCTTCTACAACACTTTCTTCTCCAGATCTGAGTTTCACGCGCGTTTTCCAACGCCCCGTGCAAATTGTTTTCGCAAAAACACTCAGTTTCAAGCACTTTGAAGCGATTAAATTCCGGCTTTGGAGCTTCTTTTTGCATTTTCGCCACTTGAGGTAAGTTTGTCTCAATATTTGGAATATTTTCTCGGGAGTTGACTTTTGTTGACTTTTCATTTCCCGAGAGTTGACTTTTGTTGACTTTTTCCAATTTTGGCTCATTTTGCTCATTTCTGCTCCCTTTTACAGATTCTTTGAAAATGGCGGGCAATTCTCCCCACGGCGGAGGTTTTCTAGGTGCCGGAGATGATTTCGATCCTATGACTCTACCCCCGTGGACCCGACCTTTCATTCCCGGGAGGTACCGTTCGCCAGCACACGTCCTCCCTCGTGCTGTCTTCCGTCACTTTACCAGTTTTGACGAGCGAGCACCCGGGGATCTGCTTCTCAGAGAGCCGGAGCAGCATCTCTCTCACGAGGCCCGAGAGGTATTTACCTCATCTTCTGTATTTTACATTTCGCACCTTTGCCATGCTTGAACATGCAGTTTAGCTTATGACATAGTACTTTGCTTACATCTTGAACATGTAGTTTCAACACTTGAATTTTTGAACACTTGGCTCACCAATTAATTGTGAACGCACTGTACACATTAGTTAAGAGGCGAACACACGGTTCAAACACTGATTTGTCGAACACACAGCTCGAATTCGAAAGTGGACACACAGCCCAGATTAGATAGTGAACACGCAGCCCACAATTTAACTGAAAGTTGAACACGCAGCCCAAACTTCAAATTCTCTGAACACGCAGCCCAGATAGATAGTGAACACGCAGCCCACAATTTAACTAAAAGTTGAACACGCAGCCCAAATTTCAAATTTTCTGAACACGCAGCCCAGATAGATAGTGAACACGCAGCCCACAATTTAACTGAAAGTTGAACACGCAGCCCAAATTTCAAATTTTCTGAACACGCAGCCCAGGTAGATAGTGAACACGCAGCCCACAATTTAACTGAAAGTTGAACACGCAGCCCAAACTTCAAATTTTCTGAACACGCAGCCCAGATAGATAGTGAACACGCAGCCCACAATTTAACTGAAAGTTGAACACGCAGCCCAAACTTCAAATTTTCTGAACACGCAGCCCAGGTAGATAGTGAACACGCAGCCCACAATTTAACTGAAAGTTGAACACGCAGCCCAAACTTCAAATTTTCTGAACACGCAGCCCAGATAGATAGTGAACACGCAGCCCACAATTTAACTGAAAGTTGAACACGCAGCCCAAACTTCAAATTTTCTGAACACGCAGCCCAGATAGATAGTGAACACGTAGCCCACAATTTAACTGAAAGTTGAACACGCAGCCCAAACTTCAAATTTTCTGAACACGCAGCCCAGGTAGATAGTGAACACGCAGCCCACAATTTAACTAAAAGTTGAACACGCAACCCAAACTTCAAATTCTCTGAACACGCAGCCCAGATAGATAGTGAACACGCAGCCCACAATTTAACTGAAAGTTGAACACGCAGCCCAAACTTCAAATTTTCTGAACACGCAGCCCAGATAAATAGTGAACACGCAGCCCACAATTTAACTGAAAGTTGAACACGCAGCCCAAACTTCAAATTTTCTGAACACGCAGCCTAGATAGATAGTGAACACGCAGCCCACAGTTTAACTGAATTTGCATGTAGCTTATTCCACTTCATTGGCATACAGCCCATTTCATCCCATTGGCACACAACCCATTTGATTTCATTGGCACACAGCCCATTCATTCCATTACTGACATATGTATTCATTCTGAATGCAGGTTGGTTCCCGCAGTGTGCGGGGGTATGGTTCCACCATTGCGCGGGACTGGTATGCCGAGCTCCCGGAGGGTGTTCGAGACTTAGTCGACTTGGCAGGGTTCGGGCCCTTCTGCGTCGGGTTGTCACGTTGTCCTGCCAGGAGGACACTGATGGCGGCCTTGGTAGAGAGATGGTGGGATACCACCAATTCCTTTCATTTCTCTGTTACCGGGGACATGACCATGACCCCTTTTGACTTCGCTGTATTGACCGGCCTTGACGTTGGAGGTTGGTCCATCCCCTACGATGAGGATATGGGCGAGTGGGAGGGCGCCTGGATGTATCTGTTGGGGGCTCGCCCGCCTGTTGATAGGGTTTCAGGGAGAGTCCGATACACTTGGTTCTCTTCCCATTTCCGGCGGGCGGAGATGGTGCCTGAGACTCCCGAGGAGACGGAGCAGTATGCCCGTGGTTTCCTGATGTTCCTCTTTGGGACTACCCTGTTCGCCGACAGAGGGAACACCGTTGGGCTATACCTGCTGAGTGCTCTAGTCGACCTATCACAGGTCCATCGATATGACTGGGGTGGCGCCGTCCTGGCTACCCTTTACTTTTATATGAGCGCGACCTCCAGCGGGCGGGGCGACTTACTTGGCGGCTACTGGAGAGCCTGGGAGGTACTTTTCTGTCCCCTTTGATTTACATTTCTGCTTTTCATTACTTGTACATTGCACACACGGCGCACTTTTACAGTCTGTATTTTGCTCTCAGCATTTCGTACTTACATTCTGCACTGTTTTTCTCAGCTATGGGTCTATGTATACTTCCCATCATTAGCCCCAGAGCTGGAGGTGGTAGGGATTCCCATGACCCCATATTCATTGGTGTTCGAGGGCCCACACCGGCCGAGGCCTCGAGAGACCCTTCTTCGCCTGCGACAGTACTTTGACACTGTGCGACATTCAGAGGTACCTCGGAACTTTCAATTCCTTTCATTCTCATCTTTGATTTGCTCTGTATATTCTCGATTTCTGATTGGTTTATGCATTTATCATCCGCAGATTACATGGCAGCCCTGGGTGTCCCTGGGTGACGGCCTCCGACTTCAGTATACCGGAGCGTCGGGCATTTCCCAGTATAGGGTCCTGCTCGAAGGGCCGGTTGGCAGGGTATGGTTCCTGGGGAAGCACTTTCTGCGCCAGGTATGGGGGTATCTTTCTCAGGATATTCCCGCAGTACCCCCAGCCAGTATGCGGACTGCTGACAGGCTCTCTTACTCAGAGGTAGTCGGCGCCATGCTGGGCAGTGATGCTTTACTATACATTGAGGAGGGGGACTACGCCACTTACCGTCACATATATTTGATGCCTCAATTGACGGGAGCTCATATCCCGATGATGAGGCCTGCCGGTATGTCATCCTCGGACCAGGCTCGGGCTCGGGCTACAGACGCCCATTCTACTAGCAGGGCCGGTACATCTAGAGGTGGGAGTAGACCGGTTCCTCCGGCTCCGTCGGTTCATCCTCATCCCGGATGGCCAGATATGCCTACTGAGTTGATGGCGTGGCAGTATGGGGCTAGCTCTCCGACTCCGATTCCACTAGAGCCTCCGATGCCCAGTGATCGATACGCCATTGATCCGGACTCACCACCGGTATGCTCCACTTCTTTTCATTCATCATTCATATGTTTAGACACTCTTCTGTTCACTGATGATTATGAGCCCATTTTTGCAGCCATCGCGAGGGTACATGGAGGAGGTGGTTGGACTGGTGGCCACACTCGAGGGCATGGTCCTGCGTAGGGAGGCACAGTTGTCTGTCGCGGGCATCCAGGTACCCTTCAGTTTTCTGGCATTTATCATACTTCTGATGACATGCTGATTTCTACTGCATCGATAGACTACTTGTGTAGAGCACATCTGACACACACCCCACTTGTACACTGTATTTACATGCACCCACTTCACGTAGCCTTTGCTTGTATCTGCATCTGATGTATATATTTGGACTGATGCAGTTGAATTGAACTTTTTGTTTTCAGATGCCTTCATGGTCCGGTCAGCCGCAGGCCAGGCCACCCGGGCCTCATTGGGGAGCTGGGCCATCTGGGCCTTTTCAGGGGGCGGGGCCATCTCGGCCTTCCCGAGGATCCGGGCCATCTAGGCCTTTTCGAGGAGCTCGAGGAGGGCCTGTCCGCAGACGCAGGGCTCACGTTGTGGAGGTGGAGCCTGATGAGGAGGAGGAGGATGCTGAGGAGGAGGAGGAGGCTACCGATCGTCAGTCAGAGACATCTGCTGAGGAGAGGGGCTCCGGTTTTGGTTCGGGGAATAGAGGCGAGGCTGAGGGGGATCCTGAGGATGACAGCTCCGACTCAGATGGTGATGATGGTGGGGAGATTGTCCCGCAGAAGAGGATGAGGAGTGCTTCTCGTTCCCGCTCCCGAGGACTTTGATGTTGTTATTTCCTGCTTTATTTTTCTTTTTGCTAGTAGTTTGTAGCACTTTGCACATTGTTAGGCAGTTTTATTTTTTTGTAAAACTTGTACCTTTGTTTGTTGTAAAGCATGATGAAATGAAATAGCTTTTGAAAAGATGTTTGTATTTTAAACTTTTAGCATCGTATCGCATCATTTATTTTGCACAAAGATGGAATTGAATGGAAATGCGCATTGTGTAATCACCAAGTCAGGTAGTGAACCGACGCAACAAACTAAGCAACTCAATCTACTAAGATACAACAGAATCTTTAGCAAGTTTACAACTCGATAAGCAAAAATGCAACAACGCAAATAAACAAGACTTTAACAAAAATTGCTTAAACAGAGAGCAATGATTCAAAAACACAAAACACGTCCGCTCGACAAACAACTCGATAAGCAAAACAACAACTCGATAAGCAAAATTCAACAACAACAAAGTGTACTTCTGACGATCTGGGCATCGGAACGCATCCGGAATGAAGGCCTTTGACTTTCCCGTTGCATGGAAATGCTTGGAACTTTCCCTCGAAGAGTAAAACAGGGCCAAGGAGATACACTGCAACATTGCTGGCCATCCCTGGGAGCCGGCCGGCCATTTTTGTGGAGAGAGACAGCTGGCCGGCCATTTCTGCAAAAAGTAAATGGCTGGCCAGCCAGAAAAGGTGGCTGGCCGGCCATTCAGTCCTGCAGCCTCCAGATTTTTGACATGTGTCCCCGTGAATAGTGTTTTTCCTTCTATAAAAGCCTCAACTTCGGGAACATTCATTTCATCTTAGTTTTAGACAAAGATGGAGGCGTTTCTCGCAGAAAATCTCATATCTTGGATCTCTTCTCTAGATGGCTCGGAAAAGCTGAATTTCCGGGGTTTCGGCCTGAATGCACTATTCACGCTGAGCCGTACTTCGCTACAGCTTCCTTTTCTCCATGCCGCGGCAAGGTTCTGGAATCCAGTGACGCATGTTTTCAGCTTTGGCGGCCAAGAGATGTGTCCCACTTTCGAAGATTTTCAGGTTTTGATGGAGTCTGAACGCTCTGAAGTGATCTTGCCCCAGCTCCGTTTTAGCCACGCTCAGGTTTTAGGGCGGATGTGTGGGCTCACGGCGCATGATGCTCGATCTCTGATCTGCAGTGGGGAACTGGACATCCTTGGCTTGATCCATCGTTTTTCCGACGCTGGTGACCGCAGCAACCATTATTGGCAGGGTTTTCGGCAACACGCCCTCTGCTTATGTTTGTTGTCTCACTTTCTGCTTTCCTCGGGCTTCGGCGGGGCTAGCATTCGCCTGATTGAAGTCGCCCAAGGTTTGAGAGAAGGAAAGAGCTGTATTGCTATGACCTTGGCCGAGACACTGATGGGCTTAGATTCTGTCTATCGCCGGGAGGCGACTAGGTTCGCTGGGAGTCCACTGCTGCTGCAGGTAATGTTTCCCACCCAACCTCACATATATATTTGCTCACATCACTCGACCCTCAGGCTTGGTTTTTCTCACAAAACCCTTGTCTTACTTTTCTCTCATCGTACATCTCTCTGTTCTTTATTCTCTCATTTTCCATCCCTCCCCTAGGTATGGTTAATGGATAAGTTGCAGGTTGTGGACTCTTGCCCAGCCTATTCAGCTCGAGGCTACTTCTTTCGGTAGCGCCTAGTTAATGCTCTTGACGAAAGGTGGTGGTTCGATTGGATGTGCAACTTGTCTGCAGACAGCGTTGTTTGGCGTTGTCCTTGGCTCAACCTCCCGGCAATGAGCTATAGTATGTCTCGGCTGATTGGGATCCAATTGATTGGTCTAACCCACTGCGTATTCTATTTTCCGTTCCGGTTCCTGCGTCAGTTTGGTCATGATCAGACCTGCCCACCGGAGGGGATTGAGTACCCAACCGCTTTCCCAATCCGGGGTGCACACCTTGCCCGATATGCCACAGCATGGAGGACTAGAGAGCTCCTGGCCCCTGCTTCAACTTTCAGTTGCACTTTGTCCGATGAGTGCTTGGATTGGCTTAATGAGGAGGCACAGGTTGGGCCTAGCTTGGCATCAGATGCTCCGTCCAGCTCTGGGAGGGGACGCAGAGATACTTGATTCAACTATGCTCCAAATTTATTGCTTATTTAGCATTTTCAAGTTTTCTTTATGAATGTACTAAAAAGCAACCTCGATTGTAATGCAAGAGCAGGAGAACTCTATTTTGAAATCAATGAAATTGAAAGTTGCGGTACTGAAAATTTTCCACTTTTGGTCCAAAAATGGTCTTAGTCGTAAAAAGATTAATTTGAACAAAGTCAACTTTTATTAAAACTTTTCAAAACTATTTTCGATGTGGATCAAAACTGGACACGCCGAAAATCTGTCACTGAGATGTACAATCCCAGATCCCTGCAACTGGAAAGTTGCCCCTAGTCTGAAGAACAATGCGGCACTTCAAAGCAACGGAAAGTTGCCCCTAGTCTGAAGAACAACGCGGCACTGCAAAGCAACGGAAAGTTGCCCCTAGTCTGAACAGCACTGTACCGGAGATCACGATAAATGCTGATGGATAAAGATGACTGAGACGATCAAAATGGACAGAGTTGATCGGGGAAAAGTTTATGGCTGAACTTCAAGGTGAAGTTGCCTACGTATCCCAAAGATGGGAATCAAGCCTTACGTAGTTCAGGCTAAGGTTCACTCGAGTATTTTCACTCTCCTTTTGCGCTCTAACTTTTGCCAAGGCCGCCCTTTGCGGGTTTTCAACCTTGCGAGCTCAGTTTTTATATTTTCTAATTTTTTGTGCTCTGACTTTTGCCTAGGTCGCCCTTTCGGGTTTTCGGCCTAGCGAGCCTCTCAAGGATAGTATTTCTTCAACTTGTCCATATTGATCGGTTGTGAGAACTCCAAGCCATCTAGATCCATCAGAACCACAGCTCCACCTGACCAGATAGCTTTGATAATGTAAGGACCAGTCCAATTAGGTTTGAACTTGCCCCTTGGGTCGTGGATGGGAGCTCGGTTGTCTTTGAGCACCAAATCTCCTTCTTTCAGATTCCTGGACTTAACCTTCTTGTTGAAAGCCCGGGCAATTCTTCGTTGATAGCCTTGGATGTGGTACAGTGCTTTCAGTCTTCTTTCATCAAAGAGCATGAGTTCTTCGAATCTGCTTTGCTGCCAATCTGCTTCGGCTATCTGGCATCCAGCCAACACTCGTAACGACGGAACCTCAATCTCAATGGGTAGAACAGCCTCCATTCCATAGACCAATGAATATGGAGTTGCTCCAGTAGAAGTTCTGACTGAAGTCCTGTAGCCCCACAGAGCAAATGGCAGCTTGTCTGGCCAATCCCGATAGGTTTCCACCATCTTCTGTAGTATATGCTTGATATTCTTGTTGGCGGCCTCAACCGCTCCGTTGGTCTGCGGCCGATATGTAGATGACTTATGGAAAGCCACATTGTATTTTTCCAACAAGTCTATTACTTCTTTCTTGAAATGGGAACCATTATCTGAAATTATTTCGTTTGGCACCCCGTAGCGACAGATGATGTTGTTTCTGATGAACTTTGCGACATGCAACGCCTTCAACACCGCGTATGATCGGGCCTCGACCCACTTTGTGAAATAATCTATCGCTACTAGGATAAACTCATGCCCGTTTGACCCCTTAGGGGTAACAGCTCCGATCACATCAATTCCCCAGACTGAAAAAGGCCATGGCGAAGTCATGTTGTACAGTTTTGACGGCGGGATGTTCATGCGATTTGCATGGATTTGACACTTGTGGCATCGCCGAACAAAGCTAATACAATCCTCCTCCATGGTTGACCAGTAGTAGCCCTGTCTGAGGATCTTTCTGGCCAGCATTACTCCATTCACGTGTGCACCACACTCCCCCCCATGGATGGCTTCCATCAGGCGTTTTGACTCTTCAGCTTCTACACAGAGCTTATGCATTCCCAGATGACCCATTTTGTACAGCTTTCCCCCGCAGATAATGAACTGAGCAGCCATTCTTCTGACAGCCCTCTTATCTTTGGCATTTGCCCCTAGTGGATATGTCTCCTTTTCCAAGAAGTTCTAGATGTCGTAATACCAGGGGTTGCCGTCTTGAACCTCATCTATGGCGGAAATTGATTCGTATGCCGGCACGAACTTCTGATCAATAATGACTGGACGCATCCGGACTCCGGACGGGATGTCTATCATAGAAGATAGAGTTGCTAGTGAATCTGCAAACCTGTTGTTCTCTCTTACGAGGTGGGTGAAATTTAGCTTCTCAAACCGAGGAATTAGTAGATCCAAGGTTTGGTGGTAGATTATCATCCTTTCCTCCTTGGCCTTCCAATCTCCTTTTGCTTGAGACACAACAAGGTTCGAGTCCCCAATGACGTCCAACCGTCTTGCCCCTAGTTCTAGGGCTGCTTCCAGGCCAGCAATACATGCCTCATACTCTGTTTCATTGTTGGAAACTTTGAACCGGAGCTTGAATGCTAAAGGGATACGGGAATCGTCAGGCGCTATCAGCAACACCCCTATCCCATACCCATATTGGTTTGATGCTCCGTCAAAGTACATCGTCCAAGTTTCATCTTCGACGTGCAGAATGGCTTCATCTGGGAATAGATACTCAACCGCTTCATCCCCCTCAACCGGGTGGTCGGCAAGGAACTCCGCTACCGCTCTCCCTTTTACTGACTTGCGCGTTACATACTTCAAATCAAATTCAGAGAGCAACAGCAGCCATCGAGCTAGCCTACCCGTAAGTGCTGGTTTCTCGAAAAGATATTTGATGGGATCCAAACGCGAAACCAATATTACAGAGTGGGCTAACAGGTAGTGCCGCAGCTTCCTGGTTGCCCATACCAAGGCCAAACAAGCCTTCTCCAGCGGTGTATAGCGGGTCTCGTAATCCAGCATCTTTTTGCTCAGATAGTATATGGCCCTTTCCACTTTGTCTTCTGACTCCTGCGCGAGCATGCAGCCCATGGTAGTCTCAGTTACTGAAAGGTACAGTATCAACGGTCTCCCCGGCTCTGGCGGTGACAACACGGGTGGGTTCTGTAGATACTCTTTGATCTGCTCAAAAGCTGCTTGACATCGGCCGTCCCACTGGAATTTCTTTCCTTTCTTCAGGAGGCCAAAAAGTGGTTCACAAGTCAAGGTTAATTTAGAAATAAACCGTCTTATGAATTGCACTTTACCCAGAAAGCCTCGCACCTCCTTTTCAGTCCTTGGTGGTGGCATTTCTAAGATGGCCTTGATTTTGGAAGGGTCGACCTCGATGCCCCTTTGTGTGATCAGAAACCCTAGCATCTTCCCTGCTGTAACACCAAACGTGCATTTCTGGGGATTCAGTCGCAGCCGAAACTCTTTGATCCTTTGAAAGAATTTTTGTAAGGCGGTGTAGTGGCCCTCTCTATCTTTGGACTTGACAATCATGTCGTCCACATACACCTCGACCTCTTTATGGATCATATCATGCAATATTGTAGTCGCTGCCCGTTGATACGTAGCTCCAGCATTTTTCAACCCGAATGGCATCACTCTATAACAATATGTCCCCCACGGGGTAGTGAACGCAGTCTTCTCCCGGTCTTCGGGTGCCATTACTATCTGATTATAGCCTGAGAAACCATCCATAAACGAAAGCAAGGCGTGTCCTGCCGTGAAATCCACCAATTCATCGATGTGCGGCAAGGAGAAGTCATCCTTCGGACTGGCCCTGTTCAAATCTCTGAAGTCTACACAGACCCGAATTCTGCCATCCTTCTTTGGCACCGGAACTATGTTGGCCAACCAAGTTGGATATTCAGATACCAGCAGGAACCCTGCGTCAATTTGCTTGGTGACCTCTTCCTTAATTTTGAGAGCCCAGTCCGGGCGAATCCTTCTGAGTTTCTGTTTGACAGGGCGGGCCTCGGGATCAAGAGGGATCCGGTGCTGTACAATCTCAGGATCGATTCCAGGCATGTCTTCGTAGGATCACGCGAAAACATCTTTGAAATCTTTTAATAAAGCGACTAAGCGCTCGCGCTCCTCTGAAGACAACGTGGACCCGATCTGGACCAGCCGCGGGTCCTTCTCAGTACCAACATTCACAGTAGTGATTTCATCCATTAAAGATTTAACAAATTTTTCCTGCTCTTGATCAATTAATCGTTGCAAAACTGGGGGAATTTCTTCCTCGCTGTTTTCATCAAAATTTTGAAAATCCTGATTTAAGCAATAAATCAAAGGCACAGAAAAATACTCGGAAACCACATCCACATCATTCTCATTAAATATTTCCAAGCCGTCAGATTCCTCTGTTACAACAGACTCAAAAGAAAATGAAAATGACGACCTAGACAGGACTGTGGCATCCGGGTTATCACCCCCAGGAATACCGGACTCAGACTCAGTCGAGCTGGAATCTGATTCCGACGTACAAGATTCGGTAGAATCAGATTCCGGCTCACTACCTGACCCGGAACTGCTAGATAAAAAGCCTTCTTCATATTGCCAGATGAGAGAAGGTGCGATAGATGCATCCAAGATCGGCGCTGGAAAGCCCGCAGCTATTTCATCTCCAATCACAAAAACCGAAGAGTTATCCCCCAAGCACTCTTGGCCGATCGGAGGATCTGATAGTAGACTCGCCAGTGCTACCCCCATTTCAAGCTCTGTGCTCTCAGGATCCACTGCTTCACATTGCTCAACCTCAGTTGGTGGGTCTGTCTGCGCTTCGGCAACGTCATCCCCAGATAATTGTATGTCGAAGAAGATTTCAAAGCCAGGCACGCGTTTCCCCTCCGCGTTTCGCCATGGCTCCGGGAAGCCGCAGAAAGGAAAATCTTCCCCCTCCCGGACGAAGCGTCCGTTTAGGGTACCCCAGATGGGCCTGTGCATTAACTCAAATGGCTTCCCGGCCTTCTTTGCTCTGGCCCTTCCGACCATTTCTTTTCCTTTCCTCACCCAATCTTCCTTAGTGGGCAGATAACCCAGTCCAAAAGCGTGAGGGTTGTGTGGCACTTCGGCCAACACTGAGACGCCCTTCCGGCCGCTTCTCCCTAATCCCATCCCGGGGGTATGTTTTAGCTTGTTCATGAGGTAGATAGATTGTGCACTAACATACATGCCCTCATTCACAACCATGACATTCTGAACCACTTGAGCCTCGGCCAAAGTGAACCCCGACAAAAACACATCCTCCGTGCCGTGCTCAATCTCCAAGACAGGTGTAGACACCTCCGGCGGCGGATGGATTGATGAATTCCCGAAAACTATCGCTACCCCTTTCCCGTGGGGGTACTTTAGCATCTGATGTAGAGTGGAAGAGACTGCTTTGACCTGGTGCAACCATGGTCGCCCCAAAAGTAAGTTAAATGTTGCGGGAACGTCCAAGATATGAAATTCGATGTTGTGTTGTCCTGGACCAACCTTGGTTTGAATTTTAACAGTCCCCATCACTTCTCTGCTGGTATTGTCGTATGCTCTGATCACTTGGGTGGTTGGGACGAAGTCCGCGGGTTTTAACCCGATTGCATATGCCGTTCTGGTCGGGCAGACATTAATCGCAGACCCGGTATCAACAAGTACCACCGGTATCCACTTATCTCTACATTCCACAGAAATATAGAGAGGTTTGTTATGACTTGTGCCCTCAGGCGGTAGCTCCTTGTCCGAAAAGGTTAATGCCGGGGAACCTCCTCCCGGAAAAACCAGCCCAACCAGCTGTTCAGGCGTGGTGTCTATGGAGAGTTTGTACTTGTCCATAGCAGATAGGACAGCTTCTCTGTGTACTCGTGATGCCATTAGCAGTCCCCAGATGGAGATGTCCGCTTGTATTTTCTTTAACTGTTTCAGCACAGCTTCATCTTCAATCTGCTTCTCCTTCTGTCTCTCCGCTTCTCTATCTTTCCCGGATGCCTCGGGTTGGTCCAGGTGTGGGGGTTTGAAGTACCGCCCACTTCTTGTCATATGGTCAACCTCATCGAGGTACCAAGTATCATCCGGCTGGTTATTCCCCCAGTCTTCATCGGTGTGGGCAAGACACAAATCGTCATCTTCCCACCACATTCCGCTGGCAGCCAACAGACACCTGTCTGGCTCCGGTCCACTCGCACTCTCAGTGCTCTCTGTCCATATGCTCGCAGCATTGTCTGTCTTCGTGCACACAGCACTTTCGGTCCCCTCAGGGCCTTTTGCCTTCCTGGCTCTCTCAGTAGCCTCAAACTTTTCTTGTTCCAGCTGCGTCAGTACAACTGTTTGTTCAACAGTTTCCATCTCCATAATGCCCATGTCCCGAGCGGAATTCTTAACACCGGCGCTCTCCGGCGATACAACTTGATTTTCGGCCGTTTCGGCCACAACTGATATTTCCGCCCCTGCCGGGCTCTGTTCTGGTTGGGCTTCCCCCACTGCATCCGGTTGATCTTCGAGCCATCCCGTGGCCTCCTCTGATCCCTCATAATCATACCAGTTAATCGACGCATCCCCCAGTTCCTGGTCCTCGAGAAATTGCAAGTTAGCAAAGTCCTCCTCTACGGCTGTCAGCTCATCTGCCCATAGCCCAGATCCATCCCCCCGGATCATGCATAGTTCTCCTGTCTCTGGCAATTCTGCACTTAGCCCAATTCGGCTCGTTGATAGGATGTACTTGCTTGGATCATAGGCTCCCCCAACAAAATTCTGCCCAGTTTCAGATTCAACAATCTCATTTCCTCCCAAAACCTGCCCTGCTCCGTCTTCGACGGTCACCACCACCGGTTCTGGTTGGGTTTTGGAGATGTCCACCATGCACAAGAAATCAGTGCAATCGGGGAGGAACACCTCCGGCTTGGGTAGGTGGGTGGGCGTAATATAGATGCTAGGATCGTAAGATGCGACCCTAGTCTGGATAAAGTTAATTCTTTTGGGAGGAGGAGCTTGGTTATGTGGTGGGAGAGGGTTGGTTGTGACATTGGGTTTATCAGGAGGTGCGATCACTTGTTTGTCAATAAGATCTTGGATCTCATGACGCAATCTGTAACAACGGTCGGTGTCATGACCGTGTTGTTGGTGATATGCGCAGTACTTTGACGGGTCATATGAGGGGGGGAGTGGATTCGGTAATGGCTTTGGCTCCAGGGGTTTTAAATGATTTTTTCTGATCAATATTCCCAGAACCTTGGTCAGAGGCATATATAGTGGGGTAAAGGTTCTTTGGCCTCGCGGTTGGAATCTGTTGGCTTGTGTGTTGCTTCCGGACGCACCGGAGAAGGGTGTGGCAGTCATGGGCCTTGAAGGGGGAGGGGGAGTGATGGTGACCACACTAACTTCCGAGGCTCTCGTATTTGCAGCGCCACTCGAGCCCGCATTGTTGTTACGGTTGAACGTCCTCCTCGGTTGTTCTCTGTCGTGGTCAAACAGACCTTGTCTCATTGCGTCTTCGATTTGCACCCCCATATCATGTAAATCTGCGAAAGTAGGGAAGGGGACTACAATCATTCTCTGCATCAACTTCGGGTGGAGATTGCGCACAATCATTCGGATTTGATCTTTGTCAGTGGGCCTTAAAGTCATCATTGACGCCTTTGCCCTCCATCGGATCACAAAGTCTGAGAAAGATTCCTTGGGCTCTTGCCTTGTCGTTTCAAGATCACGGGTTGTGATCTCGATCTGAGTGTTGTACGAATATTGCGCGACAAAGGCCTCAGCCATTTCATCCCAATTCTTTTTCACTTCATCTTGTAATCTTGCGTACCAATGGGAGGCCACACCCGACAGGGTCCGGCCGAATAATGAGAGCTTCTGTGGTCGTGTTAGGCCCATTGGCCGCAGGACGTCTGCGAACAGTCGGATATGGACCATGGGGTCGCCGGACCCATCAAAACGGTCGATTTGTGGCATTTTGAACCTATCGGGGAGTGTTACGGCCTCCTCGGTATATCCATCTTCGATATCCGGCATAGCCTTGACCCCTTGGGATTTCTTGAAGAGCTTCTCCAGTTTGCTCAATTTCAGAGCTGTATGATCAACCTCGACCTCGAATGGAGAGTCCGGGTGATTGGGTGTATGGACCTTGGACAGTTGTGGTGGAAGCGGGGGCGGAGCTGGCCCCGTTGGAAGATTTGTGTCTTCTTGCAGATTTTGGATAGTCGGTACAGTATTCTGGGTGTTCGGAGGAGCGTTCTGAACAGCAGGTGCCTGCTCAGGTAATGGGGCTCCTGCCGGAGGAGGAATTTGGTGTGAAGCAGATGCTGTACTCTGTTGTTGCAGTCTGGTAATCAGCTCAGCCTGCTAGGTCATAATCTCAGCTTGTTGCTTAGCGAGTTCATCCCGGTGAACGGCATCCTGTTGCATGGCCCGCATGGTTTCTTGCATTTGGCGCATCATTTCCTCAACTCCTGTTGGTGCCGTCATACTGTTTTGATTTGTCTGAACTACTGGCAGATCTGTCTCAATGGGGATCTCAATCCAATTATCCACTGATGGGGGATACCACTGTTCTGGTGCTCTTTGTTCAGATACACTGCGCTTTTTCTGCTTCCTTCTTGTAACAGGGGGTAGAGAATGGAACACTGGCTGTCCGTCGATTAGATCCTCAGATCGATGGAGTCGACGACCTCGTGTCCAAAGTGCTTGGGGAATGCCTGCTGGGTTGGAAGCAATCGTGCTAAAACTGACCTAGCAAAAGATAAATAAAGCGAAAAGGAAATAAATAAACAGATAAACGGACAACATAACAGCTTAAAATAAAATGCATGACACACAGTCGGGCATAATCAACACACAGTCAATAAGCTGAATAACACACTGTCCTCAAACACTGATTATTATCCCTGTATCACTGTCCCCTAAAACAGAATCTGATACCCGCAGATAGCTGATTCTCAAATACTGGCTGATGCCCGCAGGCCTGATACCCATAATACTGAACGGATGCCCGCAGGCCTGATGCTGACAATACCGAACTGATGCCCGCAGGCTTGATACTGACGATCCTGAACTGATGCCCGCAGGCCTGATACTGACAATACTGAACTGAAGCCCGCAGGCTTGATGCCCAAACTCATATACTGGTACATGCATTCCTGTAGAGACGCACTCTAAAGCACATAACAGATAAGTGAGAGCCAAAACACCCCTATGTTGGGGTAGGGTTTCCCTGTCCTATTGTGTCAGGAGCTAGGGTTTCACTACGCACGCAGCGGTTTCAAACAACCAATAAACGGGTAAGCAACCTGTCCTAATTTGGAATAGTCACTATGGATCCGAATATGCACTAGGTCGAATGGTCAAAAAGGGTGCCCCGGTAAAACCGGGGTTTGTGTTCCCATACTGGCAGAGCCCACAACCGGTCAGCCTTATGGTCATGCCTTGACAAGACAAGCCTCCGGCAAACCGTTCAGGAATAGCAGATGGCAAACACGGTGTCCTAGGCGCACCAATGCAAATGCAATGCAAAGAAACACACAAGTGTAGTCAAAAACAGATATCACGAGTTCAAGTCAAGTTCTCTAAATCCCCAGCAGAGTCGCCAGAAACTGTAGACGTCCCCGAACGCCCCGGGAGGGTTAAGTCCCGTTCTGTTCATTTTGGGGTCACTACAGCTCGGACTCTTGAATGTCACGGTTCCTAATCTGAACCAAAGAGTCGAAATCCGGCAAAACGTTTTGAGAAACTGATTTTTTGAAAAAGTAGTGCCAAACATGGACTGCTTTGCCAGATACAGAGTCGCCACCTAAATATTTTATTTTGGGAAATTTAGGAAACCCTGACTCGGTGCCCAGAGGCCACGTGTCCGTCATCACCAAAGTTGCCTCGGCTCGGGAACTTGGGTACGATTGGGGAAAGTCACTTCGTGAGCACCCCTGCTCGCCCGGTCATAGACCGGCCTCTACTAACCATGATATCAATTTTTGAAAGACATTGTGAGTTCTTATTCCGGTTTATTAGCCTAGGTTACTATGTGATGCGCACAACATACAAATATAGAACGAAACATTTCATGCTTGTTTTTTAAAGTGGTTTGCTACTCGCAGGTAGGCTTTAAAACATTTGATGATTTATTCCAATTCAGATAACCCAACCTTCACCCACAGGCATCCAGGCAGATATATCAGATAAGCACATAGCCTCATGGTAAGCATGCTATCATGGCATTCACTCACACGCATGCAAGGATGCTAAAGCATAAAGCTTACCGAGTACTCCAAGCCAAAATAGAAACTTCATTAGAAATCATGCATGATCCTAACTATACAGAAATGCCTAATGTAACACATGCAAAATGCAATTATAGCAGGCTCGGCTATTCTAAGATGGTATATGAAATGCTACAACTATCATGTATTCAATTTGGAATTGAAGGTACAATGCAGTTAGTATGATGCGCCGAGCCCGGTGCATGCAATACAGATGAATGATGCAAACATGCTGTCATACTGTATGCTAATTTAAACATGCTCTAATCTAACCATCAAAAGCGGATAAATAAAAGGGAGAAAGACGTGGGGTTGGAAGACATACAACACACTCACGCACACTTATTACAGTTGTGCCCTCGCTCGGAGGGTCCGAATAAATAATACAGTCCAAATATTACAATCCCGAATAAAAGAATATTACAGTCCAAAATATTACAAAATCCTAATTAATTAATGAATTAACTAAGAAAGCAAATAAAACTGGCGTGCAAGCCAGGGGCTGCCTTGCTTCTGATGGATGATGCATGTCCGGGTTGTCTTGCGCGGAAATCCACCGGAATGCCCCAATTAGCCTCTGTTTACACCTGTTCTTGAAATGCGTGCCAAGCCCCAAAAGGTTGCCGATTCCTGGTTTTACTGCAACAGAGAGCAGGAAAGGGGCATAGCAATGTATTTGCACAGATATATGCATGTCTCGATCCTCGTGCCACCAATCACGCATACCGAGGCATGATGGTCGAGGAGTCGAAATGCACAACTCAATATAGGATGAATGCACATGAAACTACAGCTAAAACCTAACTCCATCATGGATAATCCGGAGTGTCGGTGACTGGGGAATTGAGACACATTCCGTCACTCGGAGTACGAAATGTACCTCGTTTCCCGTGCCCGAGCTAACTCCTATTCCGGACATGGTGCAATATGCATGATATGCGTGAAATGCAACTAAGATACAATCCTAACATATACAATGCTATGGAAATGAAATGCCTCGAAATGCGTGCACACGGGCACGCAAACCGAGAAAATACATGAATGCAATGAAAATGAGATGCCTCGAAATGCGTGCACACGGGCACGTGAACTGAGGCAATGGTAAATGCAATGAAAATGAGATGCCTCGAAATGCGTGCACATGGGCACGCAAACCGAGACAATGGTAAATGCAATGAAAATGAGATGCCTCGAAATGCGTGCACACGGGCATGCAAACCGAGGCAATGGTAAATGCAATGAAAATGAGATGTCTCGAAATGCGTGCACACGGGCACGCAAACCGAGGCAATGGTAAATGCAATGAAAATGAGATGCCTCGAAATGCGTGCACACGGGCACGCAAACCGAGGCAATGGTAAATGCAATGAAAATGACTAAAATGGCATGGAAAACATAACATGGACTTATACTAACATGAGGGAACCTCAGCCACACTCACATAAGAGGCCGGTTGATGAAAATGAAGTGCCTCGAAATGCGTGCACATGGGCACGCAAACCGAGGCAATGGCATACGCAATGCAAATGACATGGAAACATGATATGGGCTTATACCAACATGAGTGAGCCTCAGCCACACTCACATAGGATGCCGGTGGATGAAAATGAAGTGCCTCGAAATGCGTGCACACGGGCACGCAAACCGAGGCAATGGCATACGCAATGCAAATGACATGGAAACATGATATGGGCTTATACCAACATGGGTGAGCCTCAGCCACACTCACATAGGATGCCGGTGGATGAAAATGAAGTGCCTCGAAATGCGTGCACACGGGCACGCAAACCGAGGCAATGGCATACGCAATGCAAATGACATGGAAACATGATATGGGCTTATACCAACATGGGTGAGCCTCAGCCACACTCACATAGGATGCCGGCGGATGAAAATGAAGTGCCTCGAAATGCGTGCACACGGGCACGCAAACCGAGGCAATGCAAAAATGCGAACTATGGCATGGGAAATGATATGCAAACATGGTAATGGGATTTCAGCACTAAAAAGTGGGGGAAAACAGTCCCGAAATGAGGCGAAATGACATGAAATGCATGGAATTGTCCCGAAATGTGAATTTAGGTACCCGAAGTGACCTATAGCTATGCCAAACATGCACAATATGGATATGCAATGCAAAGACAGAAGCTAGATAGTCCCAAAAAATGCACTTTCACAGTTATAAACATGGCCAAACAGCAAGCATAGGTATGGCAAAAATAGCATGCAAGAATAGGGGCCAAAAGAGGGGTAATGAAGCAAGTGATACAAGAAAAACCCAAACTGAAAAATTTCCTTCTACAACATTGAAGAGGGACCAAAAATATGAATATTTACAGTATATGGCAGACCTCAAATCAGTATAAAAACATGATAGAAATGTGATGCAAAATTAGGCTCAAAAGTGGCTACAACATGAAGTATACAAAATAATCACCAAACAGTCAAAGACCCTTAATAAAACATGTATAATGGACCAAAATAAGCACTTTTCCAGAACTGTAAAATGGCCAAAAACAAAAGCATGGTAGGCTAACTAAACATGCAAGAATGGGGAATAAAAGAGGGATATAACATGAAGTGACCTATGGAAGCCCCAAACCATGAAAGGACCTAAATGAAACATGAAGTATGGACTAAAATAAGAACTTTTTCAGAACTGTAAAATGGCCAAAAACAAAAGCATGGTAGGCTGCCATTGCATGCAAGAATGGAGAAGAAAAGGGGAGTATAAAGGTAGGTACAACATGGAAGTCCCAAATGGTGTTGAGACCTTCTTCAATGTTGAAGAGGGGCTCAAAATAAGCCTAATATCAGTTTACAACATGCTCGAAAATAAATTTCTCATGGGTCAAAAATAGCATGCAAAACTATGACATACAAGAGGATCAATGAAGCAAGTGTATCATGGAGGGCTCAAACAGGGTTGAGCCCTTAATGAAAAGTGAAGATGAGCTCAAAAGAGGGCCCTTTTCAGTTAGGGCCGGAGCTTGAAACAAAAAGCAAGTGGGGCTTAGAAATAGATCAAGAAAAAGGGTCAAAAGGGTAAAAGTATTACTTACCCTTGAAGACTCAAACTTTTGTTGCTTCTTGGATGAATTTGCAGCTTCTTTGGCCTTTGAGAAACCTTCCTTGTTGCTGGAAATGAGGTGGTGGTGGTAGAGCTTGGTGGTGTAGAAGGAATGATGGTTAGGGACTTAGGGTTTTTCAAAGAATTGAGAAGGATGAAGATGGAGTTGTGTATGGAGGGTTGAAGGAGAATTTTTCTAACCCCAAAATACTACAAGGCTTGCTTGCTATATAGGCCAAAGAAGGGGTGTAAAGGTGGGGGAAAAGGAGAGCAAAATTCCCCCACGAAATATCCCCCAGATAAAGATCTTGTCTGGGGGAAACAGCTCCACAGCTGTAAAGTGTACAGTGTAAGGAAGCAGGCCGGCCTGGTACTTTTGTTGCAGGTGGCTGGCCGGCCACACCCCCTAGCCGGCCGGCTAGGGGTCAAAAGGTTCAATCATATTTTCTGGCCGGCCACCAACTGGTGAGGTACTCCTATGTGTGTACAACACAACCATGTGGTTAAAAGTCCAAGAAAGTGGGTCTAAGGGGTTCAACATTAGCTCGGAAGGAGGGGGTCAAAAGGGTCAAGTTGAATTAATGGCCGGCCATGAACTTTTAGGGCCCTCTCATGTGTGTACATCACAAATATGTGGTTCAAAGTTCAAGAAAATGGCCCCAAGGTATTCAACATTAGCCCGGAAGTACGAAAAACGGGCGTCGGAGGGCGTCGGAGGATGTATAACTGGTTGCTGCAACAATTGCTGGCCTCCCACCCTTCAGTGACCTCCCCAGTGATAAAACAGAGGTACCTGCCAAAAATGAACGAAAACCGTTGCAAAACGAATGCTCGGGGACCAAAACACGCAGTTCGGGGTCCCGAAAATGGGCTGTTAAACACCGAAAGTGGTGTTCGGCCACGAAGTGGGTTTCTCAGACCCCAGTGTCCCTCAAAAGGGATTAAATCAGATGTATGCCAAAAACCGGAGCAAAAGGAGATGGTTAAGCGGTCCCGAACCGAGGCACACGGCCAACGGTCCCGAAAACCGGGAACTGGACTCCGAAATGGGCAAAATGGCCTACGGCCACCAAATGTAGCCTACGGACATTGAGAGATGGTCTACGGGACCTCTCCCTCCCCTCAGGAAAAGAAACAGAGAAAACCGAGTCTGATTCGCAAACCGAGACAAGGCACAGAAGAAGGTTCGGAAGTCCGGAGGCAGGGCTCACGGCCGCGACTCTGAAACTTCTGAACGAGCACATTATGCAACATCACCAAGCACTCAATCGGTGACGTCTGAGTCTTAAGGTCGGTCAAAAATGGGGTGTCTACACTTATATCCTTTGAGCTAATACTGTTATTACTTTGATATGAAAAAGATTGATTATGCTTCATATGATTTGTAATGTATACTCTTTGATGATGCTCTTGCCTAAAAATCATGCCTATGCTTAAATGTGTACTATATATTGACATTCATGATTTTTCTTGACATCTGGATTGCTATACCTTGAACATGCTTCATTTTTTTAGAATTACATTAGCTCCATGAGATTATATTGAGTTTAACCTATTATGAGCAATATTTGGTATTTTACATAATGCTTGAGCTATGATTGTTAAATCTTCTAAATTACATATTGGTATCCTTGGTAGATTGCATGTTTGTATCATTTTAGCATCTTTATTGGTAACATTTGGCATCTTATTTGATATTATTGAGGAGAACATTTCAGCTATAAGCTTTCATTTATCATATCTCCTATTAATTTTGCCAAATGCAATAAGAGGAAGAATTTAAACTTGATTATTTTTTTAAAAAAAATAAATCCCCTCAATTTTTATTCTGTTTTTGATATCAAACTTATGAGCTTGCACCTTTACATGTTACTATCTTTTTTTTTTTTTGCCCATTATTGTCAAATGGTATGAGCTTCAATTGTATGATCATTATGTGCTATCATTTTTTTTTTTTGTATCATAGAGCTACCTTGATATGGATGATTATTTGTACTATAATGAGACTTACATTCTTTCATCTTATATGTTGTACCATACTCCCTACTTGTGCTTGATTTGTTAAAAATGTCACTGGGGGAGAAAAAGGAGTTGATTGTTTTGGTATCATGCTCAAATGCTTCACATATACTTATTAACAATTTGGTATCTCCTTGGCTCTTGCTTGAAAATATAATGAAATATCATGAATTCTTCATTGACTCATTGTTGCCATATTTTCTTGCAAAACAAAACAGAATGTGTGCCTCATTCTTGACCTTTTGAACTTCTCCTTATTGCACTCATGACATTTATGTTTTGTGATATCTTTTATGTGTTTTTGATAATGTTACAAGGGGAGAAATTGTGATGTTTTGAGCTTAAATGTTTTGGATTGAGATTATGTTATCAATCATGCTATGATTATACTGTTATATATTGCTAATGTGCTAAACATGTTTATATCTATAAGAAGCAAACGTTCAGGGGGAGCATGACTTGAGGGGGAGTTTTTCTTACTTCCAAACAAATCAAAACATCATGGTGTGCCATCATTAAAATGGGGAGATTGTTAGTCATATTGTGTTTTGATGATTATTTTGATTATGTTTTGATTTTGTTCTTAATAAATTAAATTGATCAATATATTATGTTTTATCCATGTCAATTTAATCTATCTCTTTAGAGGTTCAAATGATCTTAAACATGTGTTAATTTCAGCCTAAAATAGAGTCTAAAATAGTAGAAAATCAGCACAAAAATAACAGCAAAACCTGTAGCAAAAAAAATCTAAAAATAGCCCCAAAACCATCAGCAAAAACAGCTGCAAAACAGCCCAAAAATAGCAGCAAATCAACCCAAAAACATCAGCAAAACAGCAACAAAAACAACAACAAAACAGACCAAAAATTGTAGCAACACAACACAAGCAGCAGCAGCAGAAGAAGAAAAGAGGCTAAAAATACACTAGGTGGACGTTCGGGTGAACGTCTGGCAGACGGGGGGACGATCGGCTAGGCCAAAATCATCTTGTTTCACTCCAGTTCAGTCTAGCTTCGCTCCGGCTGTCAGACCAGCAATATGCTCGATGACCGCGACAGTCATCCTTGTCGGCCGGGACTTCACCGGACATCCAGGTAGGCATCCGGGTGGACGTCCGGGCAGACGTCCCATAAGAACAAAGCTTGGCTTTGGACATCTAGGTGGACGACCACTCTATACTACAACAGCTCTTTTTTTTCAAATTTACTTGTCTTCAATCAGACCCATCTTCAACTCTTTCAAGATCTAATCATGCATGGGGAATGCAAATTGGAGTAAAGTAGAGTTAACCAAAATCTTACTCAATCTTCTCAACACACGCAACAGGCAACGATCAATGTTTTTCTTCTTAATAAATAAAAGTACTCCTGCTGAAGATAGGGATATAGAGACAACAAGCAAAACATTTCTATATCATTCATCACTCACTTATTTCATCTTCTCGGAGTTCCTGGAGTGTTCTTCATTTGAGTTAATCACTCATCCTTCATAAAATCAAACACTGAGCCATAACCTTAAGCCCATCTACCTATGAAAGGTCATCAGAAATTCAAGAGATTTGAGCCAAGAAAAGCTATGTGATTTTATCATCAATTTCATCTCTCTATTTTCTGAAGATCAAATCTTTTGTATTTTCTTTTCCTTTCCTTTAGAAAACACACACAACTTAGCCTTAAGCATATTTACTTTTGAGAGGTTTTTTACACAAAATAAGTGAGCTTCATTTTGTATATCCATCTAGGAGAGATATTTATTGTAAACTTTCTTTGAAAGCAAAAATACCATTTCATCTTGTAAAAATGTTGCAAATACTGTGTTCTTGAAATCTTAAGAGTGATTGTGAATCACCTAAGATTTGCAAGGGTTTGGGCTTGTGAAGTCTGTGTAAAATCTGTGGAGGATTGCTCCATGTTTATGAGGTTGCTAGCACCCTTGTAAAGGTAGAAGGTAGTGGAAAATCTCAAATGAAGCTTAAGAAGTGGATGTAGGCTTAGTTGAAGTCGAACCACTATAAATCTGTTTGCCTCCTGTTCCCTAATCTCTTTATTTTCCTACTACTGCTATAACTATTTGATATTCATGTGTTAATCATTTGATTTACCTTGTATGTTAGCTATACTTCATTGTTATTTTGCTTGATCATATATTGCTAAGTTCATCATTGTGCTTGTTAATAATTTGTTGTACTAATAGTTAATTTTATTAGGGTATTATTAATTTTAATTTATAGAAACCTAATTCACCTCCCTCTTAGGTTGCTTTTTGGATAACAAGTTTCTTGTATGTTTTTGTTTCCATTATTGTTGGGTTTCTTATAGATGAAATATGGGTGGGCAATTTGAGGATATAGGTAAAAATGTATATATATTTTAATTTTATTTGTATATATATCATGCTTCAAATTGGTGTTGTTGATGATGATGAAACATAAAATAGATTTTTTTTTTTTGTTCTTGTGTTGAACAAAATTCAAAAAAGAGAAGAAAAAAAAAAGTCGGGGATATTTCGGGGTCAAGCAAACCCGATACCTGTTAGGGGGCGGAGGCGAGGGGTAATGGTTTCCCCGCCGGGGATTGGGCTGGAGACGGAGATTTTTTGCCTTCAGGGATCAGGGACGGGGAGTGTAATCCCCAGCCCCGGCCCCGGTCCTGGCCTAGCCCGGCCCACTCATTGGGACAATTGGCCCACGCATCCCAATATAGCCCCTATTTAGATAACTCACATAATTACTATACTACTGCGAGAGAGAAAAAATAAATAAATAAACAAAATTTTTCAAAATTAACGGGTGAAAAGTGTATTTCTTGAGTCATATATCATTTAATTAAAATTTTAGATAGCGTTTGGTAGAGTTTTTTAAATATGATTTGAGAATAGAATTGTATTTTGAGTTTGTGAGTTTTAGAATTATGATTTGAATGTGAAAAATTTGTTTAGTTATGAGTTTTGAAAAGAGTTTTAAATTGAGTTTGAAATAAATGATGTGACATAGGATATTTAATTCAAAAACTTACAACTAATAACCAAACACATAATCCAAAATCCTAATCAAAACTCATAAATTTTTTTTAAAAATTCTGAAAATATTTTTTTATTTAAAATATAAAAATAGCAGGTGCTAAAAAAAAAATTGAATACTGTTCCAGTCAACTGGCCGGACGTCCGGGCGGATGTCCAGGAAGACGACCAGGTTAGCTAAATTTTTCCGCCTGGAAATGAGTTTTCAAAAGTGGATATGGAATTATAATTTGAAAACTCAAAACAAATACCACACTGAAATCAATGAGTGGAAATGTGTTTGGAGAGCTTCTCTAAACACAAAATTTTCTTAGTGATAAAAACATTCGTTGAAAAAGCATCAGAAAAGTTATTAATGCCAAAAATTCGAAAAAGTCGCTAGTATATTCAACAGCAACAACCGTACGTGACAATGAGTTAGACATATAAATGATATTAAATAGATAAATGAATAGATATAAAATACGTGTATACATTTAAATAGATAATTAGACATCTGAACAAATAGGTCATATAAGAGTACGTCTAGAGTACTATGGGATAAACAAGTACCCATTACACTAAAAGGAAAATTCTATAAAATGGCTATTAGACCAGCGATATTGTATGGATTGAGCAACTAAGAAACAACATGTGGAGAATATGAGTGTTGTTGAGATGATGATACTAAGGTGAATGTGTGACAAGACTAAAAAAGACAGAGTTAGGAATGAGTATATTCGAGAATAGGTAAGAATAACACCGATACAAGATAAGTTGAGAGAGAATAGATTAAGATGATTTGGTCATTTACAACGGAGACCAACAAAGACGGTAGTAAAGAGATGCGATACAGTGTCGCTAGATGGTAATGTTAAGGGAAGGGGTAGACCTAAATTGACGTGAACTAGTGTGGTAAATATAGATATGAATCTTTTAATTTGACTAAAGAAATGACCTTGAATAGAATCGAGTGGAGAAGAATGATTCATGTAACCAGCCTTATTTGATGAGACTTAATGCTTAATTTGGTTTGGTTTGGTTTAGTTTAGGTCATAACAAATAGATACGTTTGAACAAATAGATATAAAATTAAACTTTTAAACAGATAATTAAGCTTTCGGCCCAAAAAAATTTAACAGTTTTAGAAATGAATTTCCAATTTAAAAACTAAGTTATGATTTTGAAACGTAATTCCACACCTTAATTTGAATGTTGTGTTTGGTTAGAATTTTCAAAAATCGATTCCACACCCACTTTTGAAAATATGTTTACCCGGTCATCCTCTCGAATGTCTCCCCGCACGTCCGGCCGGTTGACCAAAACAGTTTTTTTTTTTTTTTTGACACATGTTATTTTTATATTTTAAATAAAAAATAGTTTCAGAATTTTTTAAAAAATTATTTATGAATTTTGAATAGAATTTTGAGTTATGTGTTTGATTATGAATTGTAAGTTTTTAAATCAAATATCATATGTTACATCAAAAATTTCAAACTCAATTCAAAACTTATAATCAAATAAAATTTTCACACTTAAATCATAATTTCAAAACTCACAAATTCAAAATATAACTCTATTCTCAAATCATAATTCTAAAATTATATCAAACACTAGCTAACTGTATCAACCACATATTGCCAGGAAAATGGAGAGCAAATAAAAAAAATTAAAAAAAATAAAATAAATAAGAATAAGAAGAAAAAAAAGCATCAACCTAAAGAGCGAGAACGCTGGTGAAAAGGTGCATCTTTTTTAATCACAGTAACATCCCCATTCCCAAACTCTTCTCCTCCATCTCCAACCACTTTAACCACTTTGCTCGGAGCTCCGCTTTCCGAATTCTTTTTCGACGAACGAAACGCATTCTTCAATCTACTAATCAATTTTCGCCCAAATTTCTTCTCAACCCTCTCACTAATTCCATCACCCGACCCGCCCGACGAAGACGATGCTCCTCCGATTCTCTCTCTCCTCGGAAAAGTGCGAAACCCGCCAAAAGAAACAGACCCTTTGTCATCTCTCTCGATCTTATTCTCGGAGCTGAATCGAAAGCTCGCAGATCGGTCGGATTGCAAATCGATTCCCGCATTCGCAGACTCGTGGAGGAGCTTCTTCATTCCGTCCAGCTCTTTCTCTAAAGTTTGGATGCGGGAGGTGGTGGCGTCCATCGACGCCTTGAGTTGCGCCGCCTCGCGGAGCGCGGCGTCGCGTTGGAGAATTGCGCCTAAAGTGGTGGTGGTGGTGGTGCGGTGGCGGTGGCGAGGGCGGTGGTGGTCGGAGGCGGGGATGAGGGAGTGACGAGTGTTGAGCTGATCGATGAACATGGCTTGGACGACGAATCGGAGAGGCATGGTAGGGTTTTGGACAGCGTGCATGAGGAGATGAGAGGAGAGCTTGGTGCAGTCTATGGAATTGCATATTCGGGTTTTCTGTTCGTTTGTCAGCTCCCCACCATGTTCCTGTACAATCATTACAAGAAAAATATTTTACTAACAAAACTCGCTAATTTTTTGTTTAATTCTTTGACATGAATTTTTCTTTTTAAAATTGTCAATACCACATAAAAGGGGATGAATTTTATAATTAAAGAAAAAAATTGTACAATTTTATATTTTTTAAGTTGTAATTTAAAAAATTAGGATAAATTATATATACATCTCCTGAGTTTGTTTAAAATACAAATTGTTTTTGTGATTTGAAAAGTTATAAATATTCATTTGTTAAAATTTTTTATTTAATAAAATTAACTAAAAAAAATTCATAATTACTTTTCTATACAATAATAAAATTATTTAAATTATTAATTAAAATATATTTCCAATATAATTAAAAAAATGTTAATAAAATGGACGATATGTTATGAAATTATAAATCTTAGGGGATGAAATGTAATTTTCAAAATTATAGGGGGCAATTAGGGTGTAAATTTGGGCCGGCTCAACCCACCTGGGCACGAGCTTTGGCCAGCCCATGTCGGGCCTTGCGAGTTCCCGCCAAAATTTGGGGTCGTGCCGACTGGGCCCATTGGCCAGAAAATTAGGACTAGGCCCAGGGTTATTCGGGTCTTGGGCGGGCCAACCCGATGGGCCTGGGCTCAGGCTTGGATAGGGTTTGAACATTTTTTTCAAAAAAAATTTTTTTTTTCACCAAAATTTTATGTTTTTTCAACAAAAAATGATACTGGATCTCAGTAGGGGTGTAAATTTGGCCTAACCCAGCCAATGTCAAGTAAGAATGTAAAAATGGCCTACGGCCTGTGGGTGGTCCGAGATAGGCCAGGCTCGTTTAGGCCCGCTTGGGCCCAGGCTTGAGCCATCATTTTGAAGCTCGGCCCTACCCATGGGCCCAACCCGTTTAGCCCGGCTCGTGTCCCAGCCCATCGGCCCGCTTAAGGCCTACTTACGGCCCAGCCCGCCCGCCCGAGACCTAGTGTATTTTTTAATGAAAACTAATAAAATTTTGGTATAAAAAATTTAAAAAAACAAAAAAAAATGGTCAGGCCCGTCCAAACTCAGCCTAAGTCCTAGGCCAGGCCCAAGCCCATTGAGCCGGCCTGAGGCCCGGCCCACCAGTTTGTCCAAGGTCAGAATACCTCTAAGCTTGGGCTTGGGCTTGGGCTTGAGCCTGGGTTTAATTTTTTGGCCCGTGGGTCGGCCTGGACTGACTCGAATTTTGGTGGGAGCTCGGAGGCCCGACATAGGCCAAGCTGAGCCAGATTTACACCCCTAAGGGTAGGCATTGCGGGCTCCTGCCAAAATTCGGGTTGGTCCAGGCTGGCCTGCAAGCCAGAAAACTAGGTCCAAACCAGAGGATATTCGGGCCTTGGGCAAGCTAGTGGGCCTAGGCTCGGGCTTTGGCAAGCTTGAACAAATTTTTTGTTTTTCCTTATTTTTTCAACCAAATGTTTATTAATTTTCACTAAAAAAGATACTGGGCGTCAGGCAGGCCAAGACTCGGGTCGGACCTTGAGTGGGCCTTAAGCGGACCGATGGGCCGGGTCAAGAGTCGGGGCTTCAAAATAATAGTCCAGGCCTAGGGTCTCGGGTTGAACTCAAGCCAAAGCCCAAACGGGTCACGAGCCATCTTTACACTCCTAGGCCTCGGGCCAGGCCTTAAGTGAATCTTAAGTGAGCCGATGGGCCAAACGAATCAAAACTAAGATGTTGAGTTTAAGAAAAAAATTTCTTACTACTTAAATAATAAATGTATTATGATATTAATTTATTTATTATTTATTTTTACATATTAAAATTGTATCCCTATTATTTTGCCGATAGAACCTTAAAAGATAGGTAAGCAATTAAATATTATAATTAAAAATAATAATATATCACATCAAGTTACCCAGCAAATGCTATGTGGGTGGTTGGGAATTGGGTTTTTATGTAGATTTTTTTAATTGTAAGATATTATTGGATAAAAAATTTTTAGTGTTTGGGAAGATAGTTGAGTTTTTTTGTGGTTGGATGTGATGTTTGTGAGAGAAAAAGTGAAATGATTATGGGGTTGAATGTTATACTCCCTCCGTCCCAAAATAATGGTCTTTTTTGGGGAATCCAACTTTTTTTGGTAGTACAATTATTGCATTTGAAAAAAGTTATTTTTCCAAAATTATCCTTTTGATAGTACATTTTTTAGAAATATCAATGTCATAATTGTACTTTTTGTATTGTTTATTAATTTAAAACAAGGGCAAAATAGGAAATTTATATTATTTTTGTATTTGATTTTTGAAGAGGGACTAATATTTTGGGACAATGAAAAATGGAATAAGGGACTAATATTTTGGGACGGAGGGAGCATTTTGTTTGGATTTGTTTTTTTTTTGGCTTTGCAAAACTTTTGTCTTTTAGTGAAAAAAATGAGAAAAAATTTGTGAACCAAGTTCCCAAACACCACCATATTTATTAAATGCTCAATATGTCACATGAATATTTAATATTTTAATAATGTTTATGTGAGGTTATTATTCTTGGCAATCTCGTTTGACAAAACTCCTTTCAGTTGTGATTTTATTCGTTCTTGTATTTCAGTGAGGATATGAGTTTGCGAATCCAATCCGAATTGTGCCTTACAGAGAAGTTTGTGATGTTAATACTTTCAAGATTGCCACTTCGCTGATTATAACGGGGATCGAGCTGCCCGGTTAGCTCGTGGGGGTCCAGGGGGCAGCGCCCCTTGGTGGGTCCGGGGCAACGCCCAGGCGGGCTCCCAAAGCAAAATGCAAAATTGCATTCAAAGTTGCCTATCCGCCCTTGCTCGCTCGAGCAAAGGAGTTCTCGCTCGAGCGAAGGCTGCGTCTGTGTAAAAACCTAAAAGAGATGAATGCACGCTCGACCGAAGGGTGCGTGGCTCGAGCGAAACCACTTATGGAAAACACGCGTTTTTGGTTCCTAGCTCGAGCGAGAGAAGCTTCGCTCGAGCGAGCCTCGCAGTTTCAAATTTCTATAAATATGGGTTTCTGTCAGAATTTAGGATTGCTTCTCTAGATTTTCTTTTTGGATATTAAGGTTTATATCTGGGGATATTTTACTAGTTTTCTTTGATGTTTAATTGAGTATTCAACTCATGGGTTAAGTAGAATACATCAAAGGTTTGTTTGTTCATTCTATACAAAAGAGAGAGTTGTTCTTCGGTGGATTCTGAAGAATTTGAGCCTAAAGCTTTGGTGAATTCTGGAGTGGCTCGTCGTCAAGACAATTCCGAGGTGAAGACGGGGTTGGAAGAGGCATATAGGGGTTGGTTCAATTCGGGCGTGGATTCGCTAGGTAATTGAGAGTATACCTGTGTAATTCCTTTATGTCTTTTTAGTGGATTGTTTTGTGGCTTTTGCCTGTGATTTTTTTTATCACAATTGGAGGTGTCCAATTGTGGTTTTTTCACGTAAAATCATTGTGTCGATTTGTCTTGTTTGTTTTATTGGGATTGTTATATATTGCTTAAAATTGATACATATTAACAAATCAACATCTAGGGGATTTCTAGATTTTTCAATTGGTATCAGAGCCGGTAGTTCTATTTTTTTAAAAAAAAAAACATTCTTTTAGAACGAGATCTTATTTGATTTGTGATAATGGATTCAATACGTGAGGGAAATTCTATGGTTCGACCACCCCTACTTGACGGATCCAATTATTCGTTTTGAAAAGCTCGGATGAGATCGTTTTTAAAATCTATTAATGAAAAATTTTGGCAATCTGTCATGTATGGGTGGACTGAACCAACGATTACCGTTGATGGAATAACTTTCCCTAAACTAATTAATAAGTGGGACACAATCGATTACCAAAATAGTAGCTGGAATAGTAAAGCTATCAATTCTCTCTTTTGCGCTGTCACACCTGAAGAGTTTAGTCGTATTTGCAATTGTGAAGTCGCAAAAGAGGCTTGAGATATCTTACAAACTATTCATGAGGGCACTCCTTTTGTTAAACGCTCAAAACTTCAAAGGCTCATGTCTAGTTTCGAAAACCTTTCAATGAAAGATAGTGAGATCTTTGATGAATTTTATGCGAAGTTGAGTGACATTGTAAATTCCAGCTTTAATTAGGTGAAAAAATACCAGAATCCAAAGTTGTGGGAAAAATTTTGAGATCCTTGCCCGATCGGTTCCAACCAAAAGTTACGGCTATTGAGGCAGCTCAAGATGTTGATAACCTCAAGTTAGATCATTTGGTTGGAAATCTCCAAACTTATGAAGCACATAGAAATTTCAAAAAGAAACAAAAAGATACTATTGCTTATAGTAGTGCTTGTAGAGTTGGAGAAGATTCTGATGAGGACTGTGAGATAGATTCCAAAATTACAGATGCTTTTGTAAAACAATTTAAAAAATCTTTTTTGAAAAAGAATCCTAATCTTTTGGACTCTACTCATACTCATAAATTCAAAGGCAAAGATAAACTTAAAATTAATTCTATAGCCAAGAAGGAGAAAGAAAAGATACAAGGGAACTCTGAAAGAGTCTAATGCTATGAATGCCAAGGATTTGGCCACTTTGCTTCAGAATGCCCCACTCGTTTGAAGAAGAAGAAAGCCCTCACCATCACTTGGGATGATGCATCAGAATCTGATGAAGATGAAAGTGACAATGAAGATCAAGGCGAAGAGGGACATAAACAATTCATTGTTTTCATGGCGGTTTTCGAAACTAAATGATGAATAGAGTATCCGAAGAGCCCGGCTGAGAATGCCACTGATGATGAATCCTCGGGAAGTAATAATGAAGAGCTTGAGCAAGCTTATGAAAAGTTGTATAAGGAATCTCTTAAGTTATCCAAATTAAATGACAAACTCACTATGAAACTCAAAGCATGTGAAAGTGAGAATGTCAAACTAAAGGAGGAGATTTCCGAGGCTAGGATTGATGCCGTCAAGATAGCTAATGATCGATAAGCTCTTTGTGCAAAACTCTTGACTTGTGAGACAGAGAGGAATGAGCTACAGCAAATCTATGCAACATATGAAGAAAAAATTGAAACTCTCGAGATGTCTCAAGTTGTTTTAAAAGAACTAATAATCAAGAAAGAGGAAGAACTCAAGTGTGCTATGGCTACCATTGGTCTTTGGAACAGAGGATCAAAGACTTTGGACAATATCATTGGGTCTCAACAAATTTGTTTTCACAAGAGTGGCATTGGCTTTGGTGATAACAAAGAGCAAAAACAGAATGCATCTACATCTCATGATACAAGAACTCAAGGAAAGGGAGAACAAAAAATTCAACATAAGGATGGACTTCTCAAACTTCCTAGAGTTGGTAAGGTAAAAGAAAAGAAGGTACACCCTGTTTTTATTTGTCATCATTGTGGTATGCATGGTCATATTCGCCCTTATTGTTATAAGTTGCATGTGAGAGTGTCTCAAAGAGATGGAAGAAATTCTAACATCTCGTGGGGTAAGAGACACTTCATTGGTGGTAATAAGGTTGAGAGTCATATTAGACCTCGTTATTTTGATTTGCTTAAGACCAAATGTGAACAGAGGTTTTGTTTGTCTAAAGCTAGGAATAGGAAGTTGGACACCAAGTCTAGACGGGTTCCCATTGAAGGGAAAGGGAACCGTAACGTCAAGACACCATCAAAGAACCGCAATTTGCATAACTTTCTTCATACTAAAGCGGTTTGGGTACAAAAACTTGACTTGTGTTAATTTGTTTATTTGTTTTTGTTTTAGGGTCTCTGTGTGTTTTTTTTTTAATGAAAAAAATTGTGTGCTTGTTTGTTTTCTGACATGTTTTGTTTTAAAAAAAAATGTGTGCATGTTCGTTTTATGTATTGTTTTGTTTAGAAAAAAAAATGAAAAAAAAAATCCAAAAAGATTTTTTTGATATGGTTTTGCAAGCTTGAAATTTTTGAGTGGTCCTTGGTGCATATTGGAATTGATGAGAATATCCATTACATGTTAATATGTATGTGCTTTCTGTGGTCATTACTCATTTTGGAGTGTGTGTTTTTTGATTAGTATATCTCATTCTGTACACACTCTTGGATTAGCAAATATCGGAGTCTTCCGCCTTAGTGATCTTTTTTCTTTATGGACTTCTGGCATGGTATCTTTTGTTTTTCTAGAGGAATTGACCTATACTAGCATATCATAGGTGATGTTGAGTCGCTTAACCAGCTTCCATCTTTTTGCTTCTCCACGGCTTTCCTTTCTATTCTTTGTAGTCTAGGCATGAGGAAAAGGCTACCTTAGAGTCACCAAGCAGGCCATCCTTATTATATCCATGCTTCTCTGGTTCGGTTTCTATACTCTTGAGCGTGTCAGCCGCCAATGAGTGTGCAAAAGAAAGAAACAAAAAAAAAAATGTACAAAAGAAAGAAAAGAAAAAGATGTGAAAAAAAAAATAAAGGAAAAAAATAAAGGATTCATTGATTGAGGGGGAGCCTCCGCCTTTACTCACCAAATACCCCTTGATTCCTAGTGGTTTGACTTTCCTATAGTTGTGCTTAGATTCTCTTGTCGGAGGTCCAGTTTTTAGATTACTGCTAGGATTTAAATCTTGTGTTTGTCGAACTCTAAGAGTCACACACACACTTTTATCATGGGATCTATGCTTTTCACATAATGCATCACTTTCTTTCATGAGGAATCTGTTATAGACTGTGCACATTGTGTTTTTAAGTAATTGTGTTTTTTGAGTAATCTTGTGTGTTCTAAGGTACATATCTGAGATTTCTTACTTGCTCCACCATATTATTTTTATCAGTTTCTTCTTGTTCATTGTTTTCTGTACAGTGTTTGTGGTTGCTTTGAGTGAAAGGGAGATTGGCTTTAGTTGGTTTGCATGTTGCTATGCACTGCTTCTTTATTATTTCCTTCTTGTATGCTTTTGATATTTACATAATCTTATCATTGCTTGTGTGGTTTCTGATCTTGTTTTAGTTGTTTGAGCCTCCTTTGTCAATTTGTGCCAAAAGGGGGAGTAATGTTGTCGGGTGCATATGTCTTAGTTTTCAGGTTTTCATGCTACATGTTTTTAAAATCTCCAAGTTGCATCTATTCATGTTTTCAATCTCATGCTTCAAGATAATCTAGCTATATGTTTATTGTTTTTTTTTTCATATACTCTTGTGGGACTAATAGTTGTTTTGGAAATTGTGGCATTAATAGTTGTTTTGCAGATCCTGACCGTCAGAAAGAAATTTGTTTTTGTTGGCTGTAATGAGTTGGGGTGTTTAGATTTTCTTTGTTAGAGGTGTTTTGTCACGGCATTGCCAAAAGGGGAGATTGTTAGGTTTTTATTCTTGGCAATCCCATTTGACAAAACTCCTTTCAGTTGTGATTTTATTCGCTCTTGTATTTCAGTGAGGAAATGAGTTTTAGATGCGAATCCAACCCGAATTGTGCCTTGCAGAGAAATTTGTGATGTTAATACTTTCAAGATTGCCACTTCGTTGATTATGACAGAGATTGAGCTGCCCGGTCAGCTCGCGGAAGTCCAGGGGCAGCACCCCTTGGCGGGTCCAGGGCAGTGCCCAGGCGGGGTCGAGAGGCAGCGCCCCCGAAGCAAAATGCAAAATTCTATTCAAAGTTGCCTGTCCACCCTTGCTCGCTCGAGCAAAGGAGTTCTTGCTCAAGCGAAGGCTGCGTCTGTATAAAAACCTGAAAGAGATGAATGTACGCTCAAGCGAAGCCACTAATGGAAAACACGCGTTTTTGGTTCCTCGCTCGAGCGAGAGAAGCTTCGCTCGAGCGAGCCTCGCAATTCCAAATTTCTATAAGTATGGGTTTCTGTCAGAATTTAGGATTACTTCTCCAGATATTCTTTTTGGATATTAAGGTTTATATCGAACATGCGTTTTTGGATATTAAGGTTTGCCTGAGTATTCAACACACGTTTTTGGTTCCTCGCTCGAGCGAGAGAAGCTTCGCTCGAGCGAGCCTCGCAGTTCCAGATTTCTATAAGTACGTGTTTCTATCAGAATTTAGGATTACTTTTCCAGATCTTCTTTTTGGATATTAAAGTTTATATTTGGGGATATTTTGCTAGTTTTTTTTTATGTTTAATTGAGTATTCAACTCATGGGTTAAGAAGAATACATCAAAGGTTTGTTTGTTCATTCTATACAAAAGAGAGAGTTGTTCTTTGGTGAATTCTGAAGAATTTGAGCCTGAAGCTTTGGTGGATTCTGGAGTGGCTCATCGTCAAGACAATTCCGAGGTGATGACGAGGTTGGAAGAGGCACATAGGGGTTGGTTCAATTCGGACGTGGATTCGCTAGGTAATTGAGAGTATACATGTGTAATACCTTTTATGTCTTTTTAGTGGATTGTTTTGTGGCTTTTGCCCGTGATTTTTTTATCACAATTGGAGGTGTCCAATTGTGATTTTTTCACGTAAAATCGTTATGTCGATTTGTCTTGTTTGTTTGATTGGGATTGTTATATATTACTTAAAATTGATACATAATTACAAATCAACATCTTGGGAATGTCTAGATTTTTCAATTTATTAGCTCTCTAATGTTTTTTAATGGTATGTTTAGATCAGTAATGTAAAAAATTTATGAAAGAAAAAAATGGAACGAGAAAGTTGAAAAAAAAAAAAAAAAATTCATCCATTTCTTTTTCTTTTCATAAATTTTTTTTCAAATTTTTTTATCCAAAAGCAATTTAAAAATAATATCTTCATGAATTTAGGCCAACATTTTCACATTTAACACATAAAATGCGAATACGAAACTCGAAGTATATTTATCCAAAAATACAAAAAATAATGAAAAAATAATTCTTACCTTGACATAAAGGTCAACGATTCTGTAAAGGAGGTCGTGATTTGCAGTCAACCGACAATGCATGGACTCGATGACTATTTGAAAATCCTCAGCTCGCACCCTTTTCAAATCTTCGGTACAACTCATAACGCTGTCACCGTCATCCAACAAACTCAACGCTTCAACACATCTGCTGGCGAGAGCCGCCGTCGTCTCCGCCTCCGGCAGCAGCGACAGGCACGATCGGAACACGATCAAAACGTACTCACGGCTGAGCGCCACCGCCCAACAAAAGTACTCCTCCGTCTTCTGCCTCAAGTTCTCGCCGTCGGCGGCGGCGCAGCCTTTAGTCTCCGTCATTTCGAGCAACTCCGCCGCTACTCTGAGAGCAGCGACGTTAAAGGGCGTTATGACGACGTGGAGACCGTAACAGAAGTCGGCTACGAGAGTGAATGTTTCGGCCGTTATGTTTAACAGCGGAGATAGGGTTATTTCGGACAATTTGTCGAGTTGCCGTTTGAGGTAGCCACTCCTCGCTGCTAGAGGATCCTGAATATATATATATATATATATAAATGGCCACTATTTTATATTAATTACAGAAGTTTATCAGTGACCAAACTTTATTTTCATCTTATTCCCTCTGATTTTAGGTTTAAAAAAGCAAATTTGATTACAATAAATCCAATTTATATTGAGATACCTTTATGCTGTGTTTGGTTGGGGGATTTGGGGAGAGATTTGGAAAGGGAAAGAGAAAAGGTGTGTGAAATTAGGTAAAATGTAAGTATATTTTATTCACATTTCACCTAATTTTTCCATTTCCCTTTCTAATTTCCTCCTCAAATCCCCTAACCAAACACAGCGTTAGTGAACAATAAGTACTAAAATGAATATTGAAATATAAATATTTTGTATGTAAGATCATATAGAATTTAATTACTCTTACATTACATAAGTTTTACAAAAATATTTTCCTGATTTTATTGTGCATATTAGCCTATTGTAATAAGAATAGGGAGTTTTTTTTTTTTTATGAACTAGTTAGATAATTAAGCATATATAGTTTGTAAATAATTTTCACATAATATGACACAGAAGTGAGACAAATGATGAATCTCACATATGATGTCTGTGATTATGTTCATGAAATTATTGTATAACCAATTGCATTATTAGGTAACTATATATGTAAACCTAATGAAATTACATCCAAATCCTTGCCCCATTTACTAGAAAAATGTTTTACTCATTGGTCAAAAACATTGTACTATTCATAAGTCATATTACAACTTCTAAAAAACATATTACATGAAATTCTAAGTGATTACGGAGCACTACTCTCTATTGTGTGAACTTGTGAATTCAACTCCTTAAAAAAGAAAAAGAAAAAAAGAAGTTGATGCCCTTTGTTATTTTCATTTTCCAACTAACATCTAAATTCTATTTAACTCCCATGGATGTATACAAAAAATAAAATAAAGTGAAAATAGTTGAGAAATTTTATATTTTTATTTTTAAACGTTGGAGGTTGTAGCTTACTTGTGGCAAAACTTCAGGATATATTTGAATAGTAGGAATCAAAATGAATATCTTATTACTGGGAATCTCATTCCTAATAATTTGATAGTTGATAATCTCATTGAAGTGTTTAGATAATTTAAGTATCTTATATGGGGAAAAAAATTATATCATTTAAATGTTTATTTTAACATTTTCAAAATTAAAATCTGAATGTGAGATTACTTAGGAAAGTAGGGTTGAGGGAAATAATTCCTTGGATTGATAAATTAGGAATTACATTCTCAAAAATTTAGCCAAAATCATTCTATTGAACTCTTGTTTGGTGAAAATGGAACTTGATTTATTTTGCGTCATAAATCTCTTAAGGAGAAAACACATAATTGAACAAAGACAAAATAAAATATATATTTTTTTCCTTAGACAATATTGTCAAAGTAACATATTACTGTCAAACAGAATAACTGTCAAACAAAGTAACATGTTACTATGAGATAGAATAACATGCTACTATTACTATTTACATCAATTTCAACTGTAATATATATATATATATATATATATATAAGAATTTCATAATTACCATGGATTTTATTTGATAGATCTTGATGAGAGGATTTTAAAACTACTACTTTTATTAAAAATCGACATTTACATCAAAAGTTATATTGTTTTAAAATTTAATATTTTGATAATAGTAATATGTGTTGCACTTTTCAAAGAAAATTTTTATACTTGTCATTCATACATTAAAATTTTATGAGTAATGCTAGGTTTCCCACACATTCTACCAAATATTCTACCAAACCTCTCATATGGGGTGAGACTCACACAAGTCCACATGTGTGTAGGTCTCACATCTATGTGAGAGATTTGGTAAAATATTTGGAATTCCTAACATAACTCAAATTTTATTATGAGAGGTTTTTGAAATCTCCCATACATTTTCATTTCAACCGCATTTTAACAACTGAATCACAGAATTGAGAACCACATTCCCATTAACATAACCTTAAATATTTGATTTTCTAGTAAGTACTATAATCAAAATGAAAAGTTTTTTTTTTTTTTTTAATATTAAAAACTTTCATTTGATATGCATATGCATACCTTTTTTTCTGTCAAATTTTGACCCTCAATTTATATTTATAGAAAAGCAAGTCATTTTGATAATTGCTATCTCCCTAGCATAACTCAAATTTTATTATGAGATGTTTTTGACTAAATCTCCCATACATTTTCATTTCAACCGCATTTTAACAACTGAATCACAGAATTGAGAATCACATTCCCATTCTCTCAAAATTATTGTTTTTCAATCATAACCTTAAATATTTGATTTTATAGTAAGTTACTATAATCAAAATGAAAAGTTTTTTTTTTTTATATTAAAAACTTTCATTTGATATGCATATGCATACCTTTGATCTGTCTAATTTTGACCCTCAATTTATATTTATAGAAAAGCAAGTCATTTTGATAATTGTTATCTCAGGCATAAAAAGAGTTATAAAACCAGCAATTTGCTCACAAATTAATTTTTGTACCCATTAATGAAAAAGATAATTTTTAAATTAAAAAAAAAAACTAAAACTATTTTTTTTTTTTAGTTAAACAAAATTTAATTGTACCTCGGGATTAATATTCATTGATTAAGGAAAAAATATGCGAGTAAAAAAAAATCTGTAACCTACATAGTTGCCCCTAACCAACAATGTTACCATCTCAGAATGAAAAACTCAGAAAAGACCTTGAATTTCACATCAATGGTCTGGATTCACCTAAAGTGTAACTTTCAATATACACATTGATAAACAATTTATGATAATTTTCTGGACATTTTTATGGGGTCACAGCTTTTCTGATAAATAAGCAGCAGGGGAGGAATAAAAAAATATAAATCTAGAGACAAATGTTTTTATAATCAATTCAACCAATTTAAGATTTAATTTTACAGGAAACCCAACAAAAATTTAGATCACTTACCTTGTGAAGGTAGAAACTTGAGCCGTCAATGTGTATCAAGACATCAGTTTCACATCCCCTGGCCAGCGACCTTATGTCACATTTTTTATAAATAAAAAATATAAAAAATACAAAAAAAAAAAAATAAATAAATAAATAAATAAAGAAGAAGAAAAGAAAATCAATAGACATAGACTGATATGCAAATAAATAAATAAAATAAAACAAAAAGAAGAGAAGAGAGAGAGATTGGGAAAAAAATTACCATGCTCGTACAGTAGAATGGAGGGGAGTGGGAGGGATAGAGAGGGGAGGAGAGAGAGAAGGGGAGGCGGAGAAGTCCTCAAGATCTTCCTCATAGATGGTGTCCACCACTCCTAAATCTTTCCAACCCCTCAATTTTTCCATGGAATTCTGATTCTGTTTCCCCTGAGAGAACTAGGGTTTTGGAATTGGGTTGAGAAATTCTCTGACTGCTGCTGCTACTGTTAAGCTTTGGTTAATTGTTATTTGTGATTTTAGGTTGGGGTGCATTAATTGCTTGATTGTCAGGAATCATAAATGCTCTTTTCCCTTAAATATCTTTGGAAACCTTTTTGTTGTTAATTTGATAACTGTTATGCAATATATTGAATATGATTTCTTACCCTACTATCCCTTGGATTATTTGGAAAATCTGGTTTAGGATTCTGTCCCTCAAATCAAATTATGGTTTATTAGATTGTATTAAACCCAAATGCTTCGGAGTTCGAGGGTGGAGGCAATTAGATAGCAATTGTTCTTATATCCATTAGAGTGAAGTGTAGACAGGTTACAAAATTAGAGATTCATCGGCACTCTCTTAAGATGAGTTAAAAACCGTTCTAAGTTCTAGTGGCACGGGAACGAGTGACTCATAACTAATGAGAATGAGTTTTGCGATCGTTAGTGCAACTTGAACGATTGATACTTAGTGTGCAAACATTTTCTTAAAACTAACGTATATTGTATGTCAAAGAATTTTAAGAGTGCATAAGATAGTTTCTCTTCATAATAATTGTGCGTAGATTAGAGATAGAAAGTAGTTAATCGATAGATGAAAATAATTGATTTGTTACGTGATTGTTCGATTGTAATAAGGAAGGGTCGTTATTGCCCAATATATCTTGATCAAATTTCGGTCCATAAAGTAGTGCTCTTAATATTGGTGTTAAAGCAAAAAGGCATATTTTGTCTTATCGATAAAAGACTTTCCTTATTTCTACTGGCATAAAATATATAGTAAGTAAATTGACACGCTTTAAAAATTCCAAAATAGCAAAAAAAATGCCCTCTCTCTATCTCAAAATATGTGAACCACGTATTCCAAGGATCTTGGTGTCAGATAAGTACTTGCCTTTGCCCGTGCTACAGTGGAGTATGATGAAAATTATTTGAGGGCTCAAAATCGTTGATTCGAAACCCAAAACGACGTCGTTTTTTTTTTTTTTTTTTCTCTTTTTCTTCCTTTTCTTGCTTTTTTTTCTTCTTGTTTTTGAACACAGACAGACAGAGGCGAGAGAGAGAAAGGAGAGAAGAGAAGAGAAGAGGAAGAGAGAAGAAGGAGAAAAGATGGGGAGAATGAGGAGGAAGAGAAGAAGACGGTGATGGCGGAGAAGGAAGATCGACGGTGATGGTGGTGATAAGAGATTCGGATCTGAATATATATATATATATATATATATTTTTTTTTGGTGATGATGATGTGTTGATAATGATGATGATGAAGAAGATGTTGTTGATATATATATATATTTTTTTTAGTGTATCTGATTTGAAGATGTTGATGATGTGTTGATGATGTTGATGAAAATGTTGGCTGTTGATGAAAATGTTGATGTTCTTCTTCTTCTTCCTCTTCTCTTTTCTTCTACTTCTACTTCTGCTTCCTCTTCTCTTTTCATCTTCAAAACAATGAGAAAGAAAAAAAAGAAGAGAAAAAAAAAAATCCAAAATGACGTCGTTTTGGATTCTGAGCAAATTCGAACTTGAAAATTTCGGGCCCTGTAACAGCTTTGGAAGTATGATTTGGTACTAGCCTAACCCGTGCTACAGTAGAGAATGACTTGGTACTAACCGATATTTAATATTAGGTATTTGATATTGTTGGCTATTTCTTTTTGGGAGCTGTTAAGATGTGCACCTCAATAAGATGTGCACATCATATACACATATATTTTAAGCCATTAGATTTTCACAAATAAATCTCAGCCAATGAAGAATTTGATTTGGAATATTGGCAACCCCTTCAACCGGTTACTTTTTTTTTCAAATTGTTTCAGTTTTTTCCCCAAACCCCTCTGTTTTGGAGACAGCACGCAGACCCTCCGTCTTCGCCCTCGAAGACCATCACTCGAAGGCCATCCCTGCGAAGACGACCCACCATCGACTTCGCCTGAAGGGAGACAGCACGCAGACCCTCCCTCTTCGCCCTCGAAGACCATCACTCGAAGGCCATCCCTGCGAAGACGACCCACCATCGACTTCGCCTGAAGGTATGTCTCTCTCTCTCTCTCTCTCTCTGTAATTTTTTTCTCTCCCCCTTTCTCCATGTCCATTGTATGAAACCCTAGACCGCCGCAATCCCTTTCTTTGAAACTGTGAGTCCACGTTTGTGAACTCACTGGGTTTGTTTATAAAAATAGGAAAATATTAGGTTTAGGTTTTTTATGTTTGTTTGCTTTGATAGTTGTTTTGATTCCCTTCTTCGAAATCCCCTTTTGTTAACCCCCATTTCCTGTATCGATTGTTGCTGACACAACCTTATCAGTATTTTGGAGAGGTTAGCTAAAAGGTTAAATATATTGTTATTTGATTTTCTATAACTTTTTATTTATTTATTATGTATTATGAATCGTTTGTCATAATACATTATTTTTGAAAAATTTGATTTTATGTCAATCAGGCTTGACTTTGAACTTTGCATTTAGGGCCTAGGAGGTATTTGTGCTTAAGTGTGCCTCACACTTTTACTAACATTGATTTGAACTCGTAGTAGATTCACTAGTAGCCTTGCTCCTCAAATTAATTATGTCTTGTTACTCATGCAACAAATCATAAAAAGTTGGTGAACTCTCTCAATTTCCCTTGCATCATTGTCTCCAATCAAAATAGAACTCCAATACACTAATTTTTTTACCTTGAATCAAGTACAACAACATTTCTTGTAATATCATGTATATTGCCCGATATTTTTTTGACCACCATTTTTTATGCCATTGATTTAACTGGCTCAATAGAACAAGAGAGCCATTGAGACAATTCCATCCTAATCTCATATATATTTGGAAAACAAACATTGGTTATGGGTTTTTTATGTTTGTTTGCTTTGATAGTTGTTTTGATTCCCTTCTTCGAAATCCCCTTTTGTTAACCCCCATTTCCTGTATCGATTCTTGCTTCCCATTCTTCAAAGTGCCCCTTTCACGTTTGTATATATAGTAGAAGGATTGCGAAGCTCATATCGTGAGAAGGATTAGCTATGGTTTTTGCTGCAAAGAGAGAACCTGAAGAACATAGACAACATGACCACAATATGAAGAGAGATTGAACACAAAATACTTAAAACCTTTGAGCCAAGAAAGGTGAAGTGTTGTAAGAGTTATCCAATTTTGGGTATTTATAAGATTTATGAGAATGTTGTATTGGTTCAAGGAATCTTCATAGTCAGATTACTTGGTATGACAACTATGAATGATTATGTGAAAATCATTTATGCACTTGGATTTACTTTTTGATATCCTTAAAAGCTAGGAATGTTCGTGGAAAAGTCTACTTTTAGAGAGATTTTGTATATTTCATGACAAGAATAACATGCGCGACAATGAAATTTTTGAAAATTTAAGCCTTAAATAGAAGCCCACAACACAAATTAGGCTAAGGACATAGTAGCAGTCCTTGAATTCAAAAAACTATGGATGTATTCAAAGTTGTTGTCTTCTCATTTATTTATTTATTTACTTTCCTTTTGTATGTAACTTAGCCTCTTTTTCTTTTTCTTTTTTAATTGTTTTCTAGTGGTAATCTGCTTTGCAAGTTGTCAAAAAGGTAGACCTACTTGGATTTTTCAGAGGAATGACACATTGACTTCTTGAGAATTTAGTTTAACCATAAAATGAACATACATGAACCTTTTATCTCAAGTTGGTGATAAGTATCTTATTCAAAAGTAGTACTATAACTGTTTCTAGAAACATAATTTAACACTTCAAATACTTTCTACCCACAATTGTGCCCTCCATTTAACATCGCATGTTTGTGTTTGCTTTTTGATTATTTGTATCGATTGTCAATGTAAAGAGTGTTTTTTTAGTTGTTTGCACATATTATATGCATAGTAGAGCCAAAGGCGACATTAATTTTCATGATGATGATCACATCATAATGAAAATTTTATGTTAGCTATGAAATTTGGATTTATCAAGGAAAGGGAAATATTGAAACAAATAAATATTTTTGACTTTATTTTCGTCTTTTCCTTTTCTTTTCCTTTGTTGGCCTCCACATATAATCAATGATCCGAACATAATCTTAAAGTTTTCGTATTTGTATTTGCATATCCTGCATTAAACTGTTTTAGGAAGTAAACTTGTTTTTGCCTGAGAAGATGGTTATACTTGTATATTTTTTTTACATCTTCTTGAATATACAAGTTATGAAATTCTTAAGTTCTATTTACAATAAAGTACCCAAAACAGTGTGTCAAATCTGTTACAGAAAAAAAAAACACCAGATTAAGAAGGGCCTGCCATTATTTTATTTTATAGTAGGTAGAAGGGCCTACTGCTAATATACATATAATTTACAAATATGTGTTTTGTGTCTAGATGCATCACCATATTTGTTGCAAATTAGTTTTCTTTCTTCATGTGTTAGTTCAGCATTGGTTCACTGTTAAGTTATTAAGATTAGGACTCTAAACCAACCGAGTTGACCTAATAGTTGACTTGAGAACCTAACGAATTTTAAATTGTATTTAATTTAATAAGTTGGTCACAACCCATTGTGATATTCAGTTATAACCCAATGTGGTGTTCATCACGATTCATTATAGTGACTTTCTTTTTAATAAAAATGGTATTTGGAGGATTTTGACCATTGTGATATTTATTTTTTCATGCACATTCACAATTATTGACCAGTACCACATGTTGTTAATTCTTTGAAGGATCTCATCATGCTTCATCCTTAGACAACATAACTCCTCCTGCAAGAGTTTTGCTGAGGTTCTTGATTTGGCATTTGAAAAACAAGACAAAAGAGAATTAGGAGATGAAGAAAATAATAATGCTGCACTATGAGAAGGAAACTCATAAGTTTGCCATAATTCACAAGGAAATTCACTGTGCTCCCTTAAAATTTTAATTCATATAAAATTTTGTCTCATTTTTCATCTCTTTTACACTAAATATAAAATTTAGCATTGATAATCGATATGTCTATACAGTATCTATCAGCTCCGATTGCTTTCGCCTTAATAAAAAGGATGTCAAAATATGAATTGAATCGGTTTAGGTTTTTGATGTTTGTTTGCTTTGGTAGTTGTTTTGATTTCATATATATATACATATATACACTTCAAATTTGGCTTAAGTGTGTGAAATCTGATTTGTGGGTGATTGAATTTTGTACTCATGTAACTGATATGAGACTGTAATTTTTTATTTGTTTATTGAAATCTGTTATGTTTGTAACAATTACTCTTGTGCTGGCTTGTTTTTCCTATTAGAAAGAAAATTACAGTGGTTTGGGATGTATTACCTTTAGCAATTGTTTGGGAATTGTGGAAAGTGAGAAACGAATGGATTTTTTGATGTTATTGTGACTTAGTTGAATATCCATTTAGTTATTTTTGTTTTTTTTTTCATCAAAAGCGTTAAAAAATTATCTGAAATTATTTCATTAAATCTCATGAAGGGAGAGTTATTTCTTTTAGCAAATTGAGAACCAATACAGTAAATCAAAATTTCATGGGAAAAAAAAAAAGAAGAAGCATTGGAGATGGGCCTGATCAAATTTGATGAAAAGGGGAATTTTGGATAAGAGGAAGGTGTTTAAAAAGATTTTACTGAAAGGATTTGAGTAGTTCATATAAAATCAAGTTTTTTTTACTCAAATTTGAAATCAAATTAGTTGAAAGAATTGGTGAAAGGTTGGAGATGCTCTAAAATGGTTTATGAGTTACCTTGGAGGCGATGAAATGCCAAAATTTGATAGGACTAAGGCCTACATTAGAAAATCTACAAGGTATTAACAATATAATAAAAGTTATGAAATGATGAGATTTTTAACAGTGTATGAGGACACCAATGTCTTACAACTATTTTTGGGATTCTATGTTTGAGGAGCAAATTATTTGTGCAAAGTTCATAGAAATTTAATTTAGCTACCAAGTTGTTATGATTTGAACTTGTAATTGACCGTGCAAAAGTAAAAATAGGGATATCTATAACTAGTGGTGTGATTTGTAGAACGTGTGTATCTTAATGTGTTGAAATAAAGTAGCAAGACGGATAGTTAAAAAGTAAGTTTGTGATGATCGGTATAGGTTGCTTGCATTAGGCTAGGTAGACAAGCATGCATTGTAGGCATAAGATCAGTCTAAGTGTGATGCTTGTCTTTTATACGAGCCTTGCTTCTTGGGCTCGAGCCTTTGTTTTTTTAAGCTGCAAGGTTTTCTTGTAAGCTGCATTCCTTGATCTTCGAAGTGAGTCTTAATCCATAAGCCTCAACAGCCTTTTAAATTGATTGTGACATTGTTTGAAAATAGGAAAATATGTATTAACAGTGAACATGGAGGTAATGCATCTTTTGATGATATGGCTAGCAAGGTAGGCAATAGAAAGCGCGCTTGCCTAGTAACATCATAATCATATGAGCATTTTTTTTATGGGATCATCCACTTCTTTGTTCCACCATTTAGTGTTGTAAAAAAATGGCATGAATTAAAAATTGTCTAATTTCGTCTATTTTCGTTTCTATTCACAATTCCTATTCAAATTCAATATTCAAGCATAACCTATCAGTACTTATTGTTTAATTGACTCGCATTACATGGTGTACTAAACTATTAAATTTTGTCATTTTTCCCTTGTTTTTCCTTTTTGCCCATAAATGCAAGATTCAAATACAATCTAAAGGTATTTTTGTTTAATTGACTCACATGGCATGGGGTTCTAAAATCTGTTAAATATTTTTCGTATATAGATTCTTTCTTTTCTCGCCATAATCATTACTTTCCTTAACTATTGTCTTCTTTACTAACTCAATTTCGATGTTTTGTTTTTGTTTGTCATAGGTCCTCAATTACTCCATCTTAACGTCAAAATAAACCTATACCTCCGACATCCCTTCCTTCGTAGCGGTTGGATTAGCAGGTATGCTTTTTAATTTATTTGGTTTTAATTAATAGCAGGGCACTGGCGGGTGTGCTATTTTATTTATTTGCTTTTAATGAATAGCAGGGCACTGGCGGGTGTGCTATTTTATTTATTTGCTTTTAATGAATAGCAGGGCACTGGCGGGTGTGCTATTTTATTTATTTGTTTCATTTTAATTGATATTAGGGTACTTGATTCTGTGTTTTTGAAATTTTTTGCTTTGAATTGGTAGCAGGGCACTGGCTGGTGTGCTTATTTATTTGTTTGTTTTAATGAATAGCAGGGCACTGGCAGGTGTGCTATTATATTTATTTGTTTCATTCTAATTGATTGTAGGGTACTTGATTCTGTGTTTTTGAATTTATAGCAGGGCACTGGCTGGTGTGCTTATTTACTTCTTTGATTTTAATGAATAGCAGGGCACTGGCGGGTGTGCTACTTTAGTTATTTGTTTCATTTTAATTAATAGTAGGGTAATTGCTTTTGTGTTTTTTAATTTATTTGTTTTGAATTGATAGCAGTGCACTGGCTGGTGTGCTTATTTATTTATTTGATTTTAACGAATAGCAGGGCACGGGCGGGTGTGCTATTTTATTTATTTGTTTGATTTTAATTTATAACAGAACACTGGCAGGTGTGTTTGTAATTAATTAATTTTATTTTAATTTATAGTAGGGTACTTACAGGTGCTTTTTTATTATTGGCATATAATTGATAGCATAGCACGGACTGGTGTGCTTATTTGTTCATTTTCTATAAAGAAGTAATAATTGGTAGCACAATATTGGCGGGTGTGGTTTTTTTGGTTTTTTGTTTGGTTTTAGTTGTTAGTAGGGTGCTTGCAGACATGTTTGAATTTTTTTTTAAATTGATTGCAAGGCACTGGCAGGTGTGCTATTATATTTATTTGTCCTGGAGATGTAAATTATAGCAGCGCAATGGCATGTGTGTTTTTTAGTTGACTTGTTTCGTTTTAATTGCTAATAGGGTACTTAGAAGTGTATATACAATGGATGAACCTGAAAGTAGTAGGCCTGAAGAGGTCAATACTGAAATTGATGATCAATTTGCTCTAGATGGCAAGGATGATGTTGTTGATGTGAAAGAAGGGTTAGCTTCCCAAACCTATGATAGTTTACGAATGCTTACTAAGGAAGATGTGTTGCAAATGAAATTCAATTCAGAGGATGATGCTTATACTTTCTACAATGCATACGCTAAGGTCATCGGTTTTAGCGTACGAAGAAGTAGAAAAAGAATTACTGGAGACAACAAATTTGTAGAGAGTAGGAAATGGGTTTGTTCAAGGGAAGGTGTAAGAGAAAAGAAATACTTGCAACGTGTGGAACGGGTAAGAACTCCTAGGGCAGAAACTAGACTTTTTTGTAATGCCACATTTCGTGTGCGTTATGACAAGACAGCTAGGAAATATGTTGTGACCCACTTTGTAGGGGAACACAACCATCCGTTGGCAGCACCACACTGCGTCCCTTTTCTTTGGTCGCATAGGTTTGTAACAAGTGCAGACCAAGCTCAAGCAAAGGCCATGCGCAATGTGGGTATGAAAACGAGTCAGATCATGGATTTTATGGTCCATCAGTCAGGGGGTTATGAGAAGGTGGGCTTCATTCATAGAGATTTGCACAATCAATTCCAAGCTGAGCGCAAAGTACAACTCGCAGAAGGGGATGCAGAGGGTGCGTTAGGATACTTGTCAGCTAAATTAGATGCAGATCCATTATTTTTTTTCAAATACAACGTCGATAAGGACAACCGGTTGGACAAGATTTTCTGGGCAGATTGTAGGTCTCGAATGGATTATGCTGCATTTGGTGATGTATTGGTATTTGATACAACTTATCGTACAAATGCATATAAGAAGCCATTTGTAATTCTAGCTGGCGTGAGTAACCATTTCATGACAACTATATTCGGATGTGCTTTGTTGCCTGATGAGACAATGGAGACATACACGTGGGTGCTGGAAATGTTAATGGAGGCCATGGATGGTAAAAGACCCATCTCCGTTGTAACAGATGGTGATAGGGCAATGCGTCAGGCAATCAAAAGAGTTATTCCAAACTGCAGACATCGTTTATGTTCTTGGCATCTGGAGAAAAATGCCTCAACAAATGTCCACATACCAGAATTTACAACTGATTTTGCACAGTTGATGTTGAAGAAATGTAAAATTGAAGAGTTTGACAATGCCTGGGCTGCTATGGTGAAACAGTACAAGTTGGAGAACAATAACTGGGTGTCGGATATTCATCTGAAGCGTGATAATTGGGCTGAGGCATATCTCCGTGGTCACATGTTTGCTGGAATGAGGAGCACTCAATGTGTCGAGGGTATAAATGCATATTTCAATATATTCCTAAACCAAAAGGTTAGGCTGTATGAATTTGTAGCGCAGTATGATAGGGCTCTTGCTAGAATGCGTGTTAATGAGGCAGAAACAGAATCTAAAACAGAGAATAGTTTCCCGGTTTTGACTACGCCATTGAGGAGTTTGGAGAAACATGCAGCTGAACTCTTTACTCGGAAGATTTTCTCATTGTTTCAACATGAAATCAGGAAAGAGGGTAAATTGTTTGTGATGGAAAGAGTTCAGCTTGAGGATCATCGCACCTACCGTTTTGGTGAGTACAAGTCACCAACATGCACGTGGACGGTTGAGTATTTTCCAGCTAATATCACAATGAAATGTTGTTGCTTGAAGTTTGAGTCGTTTGGCATCCCTTGCTGCCACATGATTGCTGTTATGAAATCTGAACAATTAATGTGTATTCCACCGAGTTGTGTCTTGCAGAGATGGACAAGACGTGGTAGGTCAAAGTGTCAACAACCAAGTCTTACCCAAATTTGTAGCACCCTAACACAGACAGCTCGGTTTGGTATACTCAGCTCCTGTTTTAGTGAAATGTCATATTATGCCTCACACGCGGACAAAGATTTTGAAGAGGCAAGGGAAATAGCTTTCCAGCTGACATCGCAGATGAAAAAACGTTGGGCAATGAGAAAAGAATGTAACGCCGAGGCTGGGGACAAAAATATTGCACCCAAACTATATGGCGTTGGTGATCCGAATGTAGTGAAGACCAAAGGGAACCCCGGAGGGACATCTTCTATGGGTAAACCTCCAAAACCAAGGCGGTGTGGGTATTGTAGGTATGGTACTTTCATTGTATGACCTTTTAATATCCTGTTACATGCATATGATTATTAAAATCGTTTATGCATTATTTGCTACTGTAGGAGCATCGGACACACGAAGCGGACGTGTAAAAAATTGGCTTCAAGTAGCCACAGAGAGGGTAGCAACTCAGACAGTGAACCATTCATGAACACAAAGTTGGATCCCCACACGGATGATATCGATGAATTGCCAATTTATCCAAATGATCCAGTGTAGTTGACTTTCATGATGAGGCTTACAGTGATCGAAACATTGTTTTTACAAGGAGACATTAGTGGCTAGTAGTTATGTTTTGTTAATGTCTTAGTTGTTTTAATCTTAGGCATTCTTAATAAATTTCGTAGTTTGGAGAATAATTTTGAAAATAAAGGTGAAAACATTCAAAATTTGTTTGATTGCTGATAAAATAGGGAGTTGCTCATGCCATTACTTTACAAACAATCACTGTTAATAATACCGAACTGTCTCTATTTCTCTTTTGTAGATTTTTTTAATTGTCTGTTTGCTTGGTAAGCAATGGTGGACATTGCTGTTAGGTGACACATAACTATGCTTATAGTGGAATGGTATGGTATCGATGTATAGGTATAATAAGAGATGATGGAGATGTGCATTGTCAAAATATAAACAACTTCATCACCCAACAAAAAATTTAGTAACATGAACCCAACTTGTCATTCAAACAATAGCGTACCATTAAACCAACTTTGCAAATGTACTTCCTTAAAACTAAAAGCATCTAAGAAAATTTTGGACTTGAGGCTGTTGATGCAGTCAAATTAGGACTTGAGCTTATTTGGCTATTTGCTCACACAAGAGATCCGAATCATGGAATAATCTTCATTTTAAAATTTTATTTATATTTTATTTAATTTCATTATTTAAATTTAATATATATATTATTTAATTTCATTGTTTGATTATTATTATTTTTAAAAACAAATTTATTTAAAATTTTAATTAAAAAAATAATGTATATTTCTATTGATATTTTATTTATTTAATTTCTTAAAAATAAATTTATTTAATTGTGTAAAAAATAAAATAAAATAAATTTTTATTTAATCTAATTAAAAATAATTAAAATATTAAAGATATATTTAATATTGCTATTACTTAGTAAATAATTAAAAAAAAATAAAATAGTGTTTTATTTATTTATTCTATCCATTCCATCTAACCAAACGTTAAATTTACTAAAAAAAATTATTTTCAAATATGTAATCTCATAAAAAAATAAATGCAAGATATATATTCAACGCAACCAAATAATCTGGAGATTCACTCAAGTCCTATGATTCTAATACCTGTATCTCTTGCTGCCATTGGTGGCACTACCTCAGTCTGCCATCCTCCCACCGGTGTCGCCCTACTCCGACGCCGTCATCGTCCCACTGACGATCATTCGAGTAGAAGGTGCAGCAAATCCCGATCAGAGCTATATGAGGGTCTCTCTCTCTCTCTCCCCCCTCTCTATTTATGAAAAGCTCATACTTTCTACTTGTCTTGGCAATGCCAAGAGATGATGAGAGACTTCCTAGTTTATGCTTGAAAATTTCAACTTTTCTAGAGTAGACTTGATCAATCTGTCTATATCTCAAATGTAAACTGAGAATATATTATATTTAAACTTTCTGAGAACAATAACTCTTGCCTATTCACTTTCTGAGAAAATATCTCTTGCCTATTCCATAAGTCTGATATAGACCTATAAAATGGTTACCCACATCAACCAATTGTACGCAACACATGGCGTGAGACTTGTCTGGTTACCAGTACTTCTAGTGCTCATTCTATGTGCAGCTACTTATGTGGCACTTCTAAATTTCTCTGTGACATTATATCACAAAATTCTCGGATTTTCATGTAGTCGTCTTTTCATGTTTTTGGTGTTTCATGCTATATGCGTCGTTATTGTCAAAAGTTACAGCCCATCATCTACTGATGTACTTGATCCATTCTTGCCTGTCCTCCACTTTCGTTATGGAGTAGAGGAAGAGCACACCGAATACACAGACAGTACCTATGAGGAGCAGAGCAGCCAACACGGCAGCAAGTACAACGACAATTACAATGATGACGATGACAAAAATATATAAGCCATTTATCATGGTTCGGATGGTTACGATGAAGAAAATGATGACAATGGTAGCGATGGTGTTGTTGGTTAGGATGATGATAAAGACGAATTTAACAATGATTTGGAGAGCAGAATTGAGGGATTCATCGACAAGGTCATAAAAGGATGGAAGGAAGAATTGTTAAGAGAGAATCTTCACAACGGTTATGGGATTAACAGATTTGGAATGAAATACTGTACATTAATGTTCTATAGTATAGCAAGTTTCACTTTTGTGTTTTGTAACTGGTTTTCTATACCTATTTCATTTCTTCTTTTCAAATCTAAACTTCACCTTTTTTGGTTGGGAATTTAGGGTCTACAATTGTTATCTTTTTCATTTTCCTAGATGTGTTCACTTTTAGGGACGATTAAACGTGCACCATTGCTTTGCACCACACAAAAGAACTGTTGTAATTTTTTGTTTTCTAATAAATATATAATAGTTTCTTGTGTTACTTGACCCATCTTAAAGAGTAAATTTTCTGTAAATAAAACGCTCGCCAAACCAGAAACAATCTTTTCAGTTGTTGATAATGTTCCAGCTGAAGTTTCTATTTTTCCCCAAATATGGACGAAAAATGTCCTAACAGTACAGTTAAAGTGACTATATAAGGCATGTGAACACTCCTAAAGTGACTCAGTTCCTTCTGCTGCTTCTGAGGTATGTGAACACAAAATGGCATTATATTTGTTTTTTATATAGGTGTCTTCTAAGAAGTTTCTATATAAGGGTGCAATTGAGGTTAGTAGTTGAACACACAAACTTAGAAGCTCTTAATTGTATTGGAACACTATTGGATTAAATTTAAATTTGATTGTACTATTGTATGGTATCAATCCACTCCTAGCCGTTAGTGCAATTTGAATGAGATGAACTCTCTTTCAATTTCTGACTGTGCTTTTGAATGAGATGAACTCTCTTTCAATTTCTGACTGTGCTTTTATTACGCATTAATAAAAAGAACTTAATTTCAGAAATAGGAGCCAGCTGGTATTGTTGTTCTGCCAATTTTTTTTTCCCCTGAAGCATGTGCTCTTTCTTGTTAGTTCTTATAGCAAGTTCCCATGTTAGATTTTTTGTTTTACTTTCTTATATCTTGTAGTTAGTTTTTGCACAATAACTATTGCTTATCTACTATTTTTTGTGTTAGGCTTCTACTCGGGAATCTGTGGAAGTTGTCCGTGATTATTGGGTAATATTCCTTGATTCAGAGCAGCAACTAATCAAACTTGAAGATGCCACGGAAAAAGACAACAAAAAAACCGAGTAAAGGAAAAGCGGAAGCTCCTCACGTTGACCTTGGTATTTTTGCTAAACGGGCTATTACGGTAGAGCGGGCTGTCAAGTTGAAGGAGTTAACTCATACTGATATTCCAGCAATTGTGGGCCACCTGCATATCCAAAACCTAATCGAACGGGAAGGGAAGGCTAATGTCAACCTGGTACGGGAATTCTTTGGTAGCATACAAAAGCCAACTGATACAGAGAACTTGATTCTGAAAACAAAACTGAGGGGGAAAGATGTGGTGTTTTCTGCGGATTGCATATCAAAATTCTTAGACATTCAGCGACCAACACATGATGACAAAACACAATATCCATACCTTCCTGGTGTTGACCTTCCTAATGAAGCCCAAATTGTTGATGATTTGTACATTGAAGGAGTCATACCACAAGACAAGTATCATGTAAAGTTCCTGAAGCCTGACGTTGCCGTTCTTCATCTTATCTTGTGGTACAATCTTGACCCAAGGGGGGTGAAATCCACTTTTGACCATGAACGAGCACTCATGTTGTATGCTGTCCATAATTTCAGCCCTCTAGATGTTCCGAAGATAATTTGGCAAGTTGTGGATTCTGTCGCAAAAGCTAACAATCCACATGCAGCATTACCATTCGGCCTCCTTGTGACTGATATGCTACTTGGGCTTTGTGTACTGACTCGACCAGATGATGAATGGAAGGGGCAGATGAGCCACATAGGTCGTGGAACGTATGGGAAAACACAAGGGCAAAGTCGAAAGCACCGTGAAAGACAAGATCCTACTTCATTGGAGAGCATATCAACTCGTTTGTACGAGGCTGTGTCCATGTTGAACCGGATGGAGTTGCAGCACAAGAAAGACATGAGGAAGGTCAAGTTAGAGCTAAAAAAAATGCGGAAAGCCTTTTGTGGTGAAGATTTTGAGAATTCAACTAGTTCTAATGATAGTGAGCAGGAATCTAATGGGTCCAACCATGATGACAGCCAACAAATGGACACAGACAATGATGGTTGAACAAAGTTTGCAAGGCCAATGATTTAGCTGACACTGTTACTTTTTTTTGCAAACAGTGTTACTTTTTGTCCCATACTTTTGCGAACAGTGTTACTTTTTGTCCCATACTTTTGCGAACAGTGTTACTTTTTGTCCCATGTATTTTGAAAAAAAAATTGAAACAATGTTAGGATTCATGGATGGCTTATGTGATGGACAACATTTGGATGGTTTATGTCAACAATATTATTTAGTATGATGCTTCGACATTTTTGATAGACATGTCCAATTATAAATTTTTTTTTTTGGTTCAAATCCAACGATGTATGTATAGCTTGCTGAAATTTATGGATACCAATTGACTACACAGTTGATACATCGATTCCAAAACTTAGTATGATATTTATGCACGGAATGTGATTAACAACTATAATTCCTTAGATTTCTTAGACGTTCTTTCTTTCTAAGTCGTTGAAGGGTACATTAGGTGTTGCTTACTAGCAAGAAAATGCAGGTCCTCTGTTGCTTTTTTGTAGCAAATACTGTCATTGTTCTTGGTGTTTTTAAAATTTGCAAAGAACTACCTTTGCGCGCCTTCTAAGTGGGGAGATGAAATGAATTATCACTTTCTCTGTATTAACAATATATTTTTTATTTAATTTTTTTTTGTATTGTTCATTTTATGTGTTTTCTTAAACGTAAAATTTAGAAAATTTATTAGTTATTTTGTTACTCTGCCAAGGACTAGTCCTATTACACTCTTGTCATTTGAAATGTGTACATGATAGTATTCACTAATGGCACAATTTTAGTTGGACATGAACTGATTAAGCAACAAAAATTATTTTGTACTATATATGTAGCAATGCATGGACTCGTTCTCCAGTTTTTAAAACAGTTTCCCCACTAACATTTGGTACATGTGTGTAATTTTTGATGGATTGTAAATGTAACAACCAAGATTAATGTGGTACAGTTAAATATCACAAATAGTGTCATCACCCCAATCTTGAGCAACAATATAAATTCCATACAAATTGAAACCCAAAAAATAATATGTTTTTTCAATCGTCCACAAAATACTACCAAACTGGGTTACTTTAGTCATCCATGTTTCTTCAACCATCTAATATGTTCATAATTGTGAATAAGCATAGTGGCAAAAGTACGGTAAGGCGAATCAATCTCTTTCAAACAGCCATGTTTACAATCAAACTTTTTTTTTCGTTGTAACCTTCCGGAGCCTAGAGTACCTGTTACAAAAGAAATTGCATTCAGTAAGTAATCAGCTGAGTTTATGAAGGGCATAAGTTGTTCATGGTTTGGGGACGCACCTCTCTTTGTATTGTTCAAGCCTATTCATAACCTCAATGTAAATACGGTTGGACGAATCGTTCACTAGGTCAACTAGTAGCCTAAACCTTTCCAGTTTATCAAACTAAGGAAACAAAACAAAAAAATTTCCATCAACAATACCATCATATGACATTGTAATTGCAATAGTGTAATTATGTGGTTAACATTGAACAGTCACCTTGTGTACGCCGGTCGGCATAACAACACCTTGCATGTACTTCATGACAAACATACCACAGTCGTAGCTTCATGACAACATACATATGAATGTCAAACTTGTGTGTAATGTTAATAAGAAAGCCAAAAATGAATAGCGAATGAAAAAATTTTAGAATACCTATCGGTTTTATGTTGGAGACAAGCGTCTTTCAACCTCTCTAATTCGAACTCCTTCACATTTGCAACATAAAGGTCTCCAAAATATTGTTGCAATAACAAATGCATTGTTTGAACCTATGCATGAATGTTGTAAGATAGATGCAGCTGATTGTTTTTTTTCTTTAAAAAAATAAAATAAAATAAACGACTTACCAATTTCCTTGCCATTAATTCACGACGTTTGTCATTTGTGAGGCTGGGACTCGAGTCAAATATATAAGCCATGCGATGTGCCATATCTATGTTGACACAAAACCAATGTTCTTCATGGTCGTTCACCGGAATATATATCTGAGTGACAATAATAAAAAAAGGGTCATGCAACGTTGCCCAACCAGTTTAGAAAATTTATAAAAAAAAAATAGTGACGACGTTGATACCCTAAAAAACTTAATAAATAATAAAAATATTAGTAAAATGGAGGGGATATTTAAAATAATCCTGTAAAATGGAAGAATGCTTGACACATTACTTCTTGACAGGCATGAAGCTTCCCAGTGTATCGAGACTCCCCAAAAAATTCGTCACATAGCTTTGCATGGTCCGCCCCATTGATAATATGTTGCTACAATTGATAATGCACAAGTATACATCAATAAGTATACATGAATAACCAAACATAAACATGACACACTAGACTACTCACCGATACATATGTGGGAAAGTACCACGTCCTATGACACTTATCGGGGAAGAGCCTCCTTTGTGCGTTTGTCAATTGTGCTACAACTAAATTAATAATCTGAAATACATGCATCAAATAATAATTTGAAACCTATATCCTTAAAAATGACTTCACATAGCAATATTGATGCATGAAATGAACACTTACGGAACCACAAATCCATGTTTTTGGTTGTAATGAGCACAAATCGAATCGGGTGGCAAATTCAACCGGCGTGTAAAACAACTCCATGACCACAATATCCTCACTGCATCATGTACAATTGAAGAGTTTCACTTATTGGTGATAGAGAGGAACATACAAACGCAATAAAATTACCTGCTTTCCAAATCCTTATCGAAACAATAAGCCTTAACAATTTGCTCCTCAGCAGATAAAGGACATGGCCTCACAATTTGTGTAGTCGATGACTTGTGAATTTAACCGAACACATAAACAATAAATTGTCATACTTCTTGCAGTGCATTAAAATAAGGGGATTGGAGATCAAGAACAATAATGAAATTAGTAATAACCTCAATGGCAGTAGCAGATGCTTCAAAATTGAGGCCAAGTAGTTTTCCAAGTAAGTTCAAACTCTAAAACAAATTACAACGAACAATAAATAATAAATAATGAAAAATCCTAAAATATATTTATAGGAATAGCAACATTGTATAACACATATATTATGTACATGACTTACTTGATCAAACTTATCCTCCTTTGTATCGAGAGATGAATCTGATTCATCTAAATGAAGCTTTGTCTTGGTTGGTACTTTCTGAGTGGCTTTCCTTTTCTTACCAGCAATGGCTGTAAAAGGTGAATGTATGTCCACCCGCGCATCCGAATGTTGAGTGCAAGGTCCGCCATATGGACCAATGGATGAACTAGATTCATCAATAAGTTGGAGTTTTGGGATTTTCTTTCTTCGATTGTTGTTCAATCTTACCTTGATTTTGTTCTTCGCTTGTTTGGTTTGCTCATGAAGATGGGCATCCAATTGCAAGTTGGATGGTGTGAGCGGGATTCTATTTTCCTCCATGTTCTCTAATGCTACCACAACATTAGGTTTTGGCGGGAGTGTATTGTTCTCATGTTCAACTGTAGGTACAACCGTAGATTCAACCACAACATTAGGTTTTGGCACGAGTATAGGGCTGACATGTTCCACTATAGGTACAACTGTAGATTCTACCACAACTCCAGGTGCAACTATGCCAGGTTCACATTTACAATGGCTGTGCCCCGCTTCCTGTTGTTTTGACATTTGCAGTGGCTCACATTTTTCCATGACCTTTGGAATGGAAGAATTAGTTATTCCACTTTTAACAATAACAACTAGTTCTTCCAAAACACTTTTCATGTCACAAACAGTCGTCTCAATTTTTGAAATCCGAATATCATTCATATTTTTCATTTCCTCACTTTGTACAAATGGTTGCATTGGCTCGTCAACAACAAAATTAACATCAACCTATTTATAGACACATCGTAAACAATTTAGTTTTCCATTTCAACATGAAAAATAACAAACAAAAACCAAACATAAAAGAAGGGCTACGCTAAGGATGACCTCCTCATTCTGGTAACCTCCTGATTTTTGGAATAGTTTCAGTGTCGCCTTTATTTCTGCATCACCCCAATAAGCCAAGGAGGGGATCGAACGAGCACGACCAGCATCACAACCACTAGGAGCAACACGATCAAAGTAAAACAACTGCATCAAAAAAATGTATTAATTTAACATGTACTATGTAATGAAAAAGGCATTGAAGTCAAGTATTTCTAACAAAACAATTTGTAATTGGTTAGGAGCATACCATTATAAGAAATAAGCATCCATTTGGTTGTGAGTGACTTTTCGAATTGTACTTGCATAAACCACGAACAAAGAATTGAAGAGTGAACTTTGACCAATTATAATCCTTCATGCCATCCACATTCTGAATGAGGTGAATGAATGATTGTTTAACAACATCCTTTGTGGTTGGGCATAAGAAGGCACCTAACATGTATAGGGCAAATATCCTCATAAATTCCTCTCCAGCTCCCTCTGTTTTGGTCAAATACTCTCTCAAAGCATTCAGTTTGATAGGTCCTTGGACAACTCCAAGTTCTTTAAATAGCTTGGGAAATGCTTGTGAGGAATTTTTTAGTTCTATTGTTTTGCCTTCGGCAGGAATGCCCAATAACTTGTGAACGTCTAGTTCAGTAAGGAGGAGTCGGCGCCCATGAACATTCAACGAACAAGTTTTCGGATCAAATTTCTGAACCAACCATTCGCAGAGGTCATGATCAAGCTTGGTACATCTGAGATTCAAGAGCCCTCCTAACCCACTACTAGTAACTGCTTCACGTTGTTCCATGCTCAATCTTCTTATTATTTTAACAATTGATCTCAAGGCAATTCGTGTTTGGAAATGCCACTGACAAAGAATATAGTGGGTATTAGAATAATTTAAGAAAGACACTTTAAATAACTTCATAATAGTGTGTGAATCAATTTCTGTGAGAAATATGAAAATACAAACATGTTATTACAATGTGTGAAATATGTCATAATAAAACAATAAATTGTTGTTCTCTTTGTATTTCACCTTTCTTGGTTTTGTGGGAAGGGGACCTTCGCACTTGGCTTGCTTATCAACAGTCCACATGTCCATCTCTTTGTACTCCTTGTCTTGCTTCTGCCGGGTTCTCCATTCATGTCCTATGTCCTTCTTCATATACATTGCCTCAAAAGTAAATATAAGTGATGCAAGTAGAACATAAAAGACAAAGATAATATAAAATATGTAAACAGTATGTGGTAGGTAGGCAATGTGCAAACCGTGTCGGTAACTGTTATTTGTGCTTCTTGCATGCTTTTGTTTTCATCTTTGCTACAGGTTCAACCAAATGTATAATAAGGGCTAATATTTAAACCGAACATAAAACATGTATTTAAAATCATACATTGAATAGTGTGAAGAAATAATACTTGTAGAAGAAGAAAGCTGGTGTAAATCGTTTGTGTATGCAAGGTTTGTTGCTTCCTTCGCTCATTGTGTATTGTTATATATTATCTACATAAGCAAAGGTGAAATAATCATATGAGACAAAATCAAGTTAGTAAATGCAAGAAAAGTATACACACCAAAAGACAAATAATAATAAACACAACCCCTTCCTTTTTTGAGAGATATATACTATGAATACAAGAAAAGCAATGTACTGATTAGTTGTATTTAGTTGACGCAATAATACAAGCACACACTAGTTGTAGCTGATGACTTGATGGGGACTGTTACTACCGTCTCATGTTTTCTCTAATTTCATGTATTGAAGAACATCTAGTCCTTAAAATGTAGCAGACTGATGACTTAATAACAGTAAATCCAAGCACAAGCACACTGAGAGTTAAAATGTTGCACGTCATGTTCTGTGGCACCAAATGCCAAAATTCTATATTCTATTTTCTATTTCATCTCAAAAAGGGAAAGAGAAGGATGAGGAGGAAAGAGAGAGAAAAGAATAGGATTTTAAATTCCATTCTCCAAGTACAACATTTTGGAATGCATCTTCAAAGTGATCTTTCCCATCCCTCTCCATTTTTTAAGGGAAAATTAGTGAAAATCCCATGGCATTAACTTGTTCCCATGACTTCTTTGTTAATCTGTAAAGTCCCATTTTACAAATCGTTTGGAAGCTTAAATAGGTCCCATTTTATAAATTTCTGGAAGTTAGAATCACTTTATTTGTTTGTTAGGTATAACAAATTCATCATGGTACAATTGGACACCCAGAAAAAATAACAAAAAAAAAAAATTTGTTAAAGATTGGACTATTTACATCATCACATGGCGACCAACGAGGGACGCAGTGGATACCCTTTTTGCCTTGCTGACTTCGGTGAGTTGATTATGGTGAGAGTGGCATTTTGGATCAATGCTCATTTTAAGGGGTGTTCTTATTCAGTCCAGGATCTGCAACTTGCAGCAAATCAGGTCAAATAATGTTTAAAGTACAGGTGGTGTTGCTGCTGGTTCAAGTTGCTGTGGCTAGATGCTGCTGTTGCTTCTCTGTTTTGGGCCATTTTGCTGCTGCTAGTTGATACCAATTATATGTAGCTTAGGGGATTGTTGTGGGTACCTTAGGGGACTGCTACGGCTGAGTTGTTTTGAGTCTCGGATGGGTATATTTAGCTTATTTAGGTCCTCTGTTGCGCTCATTTTTTAACTCCAAATCATTCTCTTCCAAGGATTGTACAAATTAATGACTATCATAAATAAAATTTTAAAAATAACTATTCCAGTGACAATGAGGTCTCAATTTCTGGTTTTGTTGTGCTATAAACTAGTCTCTCCCTTTGTACTTTTTTTTTGGTTTTTGTGGTTTCACTATTTCTTGAGTTGAGAGTTTGTAGTTATACTATGATAGATTTGACAATATGGGGTAACACTATAATCAATGAATATCCTAGCAGAAATTAGGCTTAGTTTGATTCCTCTGTTTTCCCCTGTTTTTTTACTGCACAATCTGAAATTCCTTTCACTTTTCAATGACAAAGAAATTTAAAACTCTAACCTACCTATTATGGAGAAAAGTAAGAAAGGGATAGTAGAAGATTTTGAAGTTCAGAATTTTCTTATTCGAATGGGTATTGTATATGCAATATGAACAAAAACATGAGTATTTCATCATATATAACTCATCAAAAACAACTAAGTCTCCAAAAAACACAGCAAACCCTGGACTTAAACAATATCAACAATAAAAAAAAAGAACATACCGTAGGTCTCCACAGCATGAAGGTGTTGGCTAATAGTTGTGGTGGCAGCAGCAACAACTCTATTGTGGGATCAAACAGTGGCTGATACAGACAATATCAGACTGGCGGGTTGAGGGAAATTGAGACCACCAACGTGAGAGAGAAGAATGATATGCCAAAACCCCAAAACATATGTTTCTGTGGGAGCTTTTGGGTGGCCAAATTAAGCATGTTTTGATTTTGTAGGAAGTTTCAATTTGTTTTTTTTGGAAACACGCACAGACTGTGTGGACTTTTAAGAAGTCTTCTATTATTTTTTTGGAAACAAAATATAACTATTTTAATGGAGGTGGAGTGCCTACAGTCCACAATCTGGACTGGACCGTATTGTTTGGACTTTTTGAGGCCCAATTCATCCCGTTTTGATAATCAGAAATAAATAATTTAGGTGTATTTTAATTTTTTAAAAAAAATTAGGTCCCTAAAATGATCATAATCTTTTCAAATTATCGCAAATGTCATTACAAAAAGTGATGATTTAATTTTAAATACACCAAGTTTATACATTTTTTTAGTGACCACCACGGATTGCTCTATGTTTTTGTGTTAATGAAATACACAAAATTAATGGTTTGGATTCAAATTTAGAAACCGTGATGGGCCTCACGGGCCCAAACAGTACCCTCAGATCCAAATTATGGGGGGTTGAGGTAATCAACCTTTTTAAATTTGGTGAGGTCAAATAATTATGCAAATTTATTAATATTTTTTTATTTTCTATTTTCCACGGACTATTTTTTTTACAATTTCTTTTTTTATTGAAATTTCACTTTTACAAAATATCATTTTTCTCTCAAACTATAACTCAAATAAAATATTACTCCACCATCAATTACAGTCTATAATAAAATAAAGGGAAAATTGGTCTACGGTCCCTCGCCCACTTTTCGTAATGGAAGAGATCCACGATATTATTTTTTGATGTCTAAGGTCCCTCCCATCTATCACAGAGAAATTCAGCCCCCTTCATTTTCTCTACTCTCACTCATCACCACGATCAAATACGCACACACACAGAGTTCACTGTTCGTGATTGGAAACGCAATCATCATCACTCTGTTTCTGAAATACAGATCGATCATGGAGAGCTGAGATGATCATCGGAACCCGGCCTGCCTTTCCTTCTTCAATGGCGCACTCTAGCAACCACCCCTGCGACGAAGACGGCATTTGCATGATCTGCAAGAAGAAGTCGGCGGAGGACGAGACCATCACCGAGAGAGTGAGGGAGCTTGTGTGTTGCTGTGTGTGTATCTCTTTTTTTTTTTTTTTTTTTACACCAACAACCAGCAGCACAATCTTGAACCCCGAAAGATGTGAAGAAGAGAGAAGATGCGCACTCTAATGCTGCTTCGTTTTCTTCTTGCTTGGCTCACTCTCGTTTCATCTAGCTCTAGCTCTGGTAATTAAATTCTCAGCTTTCTGCATTGTTTGGTTGTTAGAGTCAAAGGTATATATTATGGAAGGCAACATCTCTGGGTTCAACTCTCTGGGTTGATCCAGAGAATTTCTCTGGTTTCAAGCATGGATCTTTTGGCATGTTTAACATTAAAGAAATTTTCCTTAGGTTCCACACATCCAGTAACATTAACGAAATCTTTTGGCAGAATTGAAGAATTTGTAATTCATAATCATATAACCAGGATGCTGCTAGAAAATTCAGTCCAACCCAGACAAATTCTGGGAATTTCCCAGAGAAATTCTTTGCCCAGAGAAATTTTCCGGAGAAATCCTTCAGAGAATTTCTCTGTCAATTTCCCAGAGAAATTCTGGGTTCAAACCAGAGAGAATTGAAATTTCTCTGAGTACCAAAGAAATCCAGAGAAAATCCAGTCTGAGGAAACTAGAGAATGAATCTGAATCCAGTGTGAGCTATGAAACTTATGTATAGTTGGTATAGATCTTTGATAATTGCAAGCTCATCACTGCCTGGTAAGCCCATACAACTTTGTTGTCTTCAATTTTTAGTCTTAGTCCATACAACCTCCTCTTCTTCTTCTTGCTCAATTCTCTATCTCTTATACAAATCCACAGAAGTATATAGAAAGCAGCTAGCACACCAATAGAGATACCTTTGACCCCAATCTATGTGCTTGCAGTGCTATACTGGGTATATAACTTACAAATTGATCCAACCAAAATTAGCTAACATGGAGATTACCAAATATACTAAAATGCTTAGAAAGTCAACCCCGATCTTCCTCTTGGTAGAAAATATACATTCTATAATGACGTCTTTAATTTTACATTGTTTACAAAATAACAGAGAATACCTTACCGAAGCAGTTATTGGCAATAGAGAGATTTTCTCTGCTTAAAGATAATAGATCAATCATCGGGGGATAACCCTCAAGCAGACAAGAATCAACTTAAGAGTATAGTTGGCTTATTAAATAGAACTACAAATAGTAGGTTAGTCTCTCTACTTCACTATAAAAGTGGATTTGACCTTAATGTTTGAGGGAGATGCTGATTTTAGTGACTCACATTGGCAGCAAATTGTGTAGAGAAAATTTGTGTAGTTTTGTGTGGTTTTATCAAAGAAGATTATGCTAGAGAAAATTTGTGTGGCTTTGTGTGACTCTATTCAGAGAAAATTGTGTTAGAGAAAATTTGTGTGACTTTGTGTGGCTCTATCCAAAGAAAATTGTGTAGAGAAAATTTGTGTGGTCTTATGTGGCTCTATCTAGAGAAAATTGTATAGAGAAAATTTGTGGTTTTGATCAAACCAGACAAAATTGATCAAAAGACAAAAAAAAAAAAAAAAAAAAAAAAAAAACAGATATGAAGCTATGTAGAGAAATTTGTGTGGCTCTATCCAGTAACTTCACCAAAAGTCACCAACCAAAAGTCTTTATGTATAAAAGTCCAAAGACCAAACAATTGCAGATATAGACTTTTGGCAGAATTAACAATAACGAAATCTTTTGGCAGAATTGAAGAATTTGTAATTCATAATCATATAACCAGGATGCTGCTAGTAGAGGATCAAACCCACGGCAGATAAATTTGAATTTTCTCTGAAGTCCATGAAAGGCTAAGGAAATTTCTCTGGCAGTGTCCATGAAAGGCTAAGGAGGTCAGAGAAATTCAAAATTTCTCTGGACCAATTTTCTCTGACTTGAATTTTCTCTAACTTGAATTTTCTCTGGACCAATTTTCTCTGGATTGTTGTTGAGGGACCTTAGACATCATGCAAATATTTGATGTTCTTTATACTATAAAATCATAATATCAGGGACCTTAAAAAAAATACCCGTAAAATAAAAGTTGCTCATGTGGCACCCAAAATATCAATTAGTTCTCTGAATAAAATGAAGTTTGGAGGTCTAATTGATATTTTATAGATAGTTTGGACAGTAAAATGAAATTTCAAATGTTATTTCCATGTCAGTAACTTTCATTGGATTACAAACATAACCTAACAGCGGGGGTAAAATTAATCCAAAATTAAATAAACTAAGTGTACAATTAATTTTACTAAAATAATACAGGTTAACTTAATTTTCAGCGATAGTATGAGAGGCGAAATGATATTTTTTTTTTTACCTTTATTGAAATTATTAAATCTTCATATTAAATTATGTTAGCATATTTTGTAATAATAAATATTAATTATTATGATATTAATTACATCAACAATTTCTTCACAGATTAAGTCATGGTTTACATTTTGTAAAATGGTAAATTACACCGTCACCTTGCTTACCTATGAATACTTTCTCACTTTGGACTTCAAGCTATTATATTCTTTTCACTTTGGTCCAAATTGTAAGAGATGTTATACTTTTGTGACGGAAAATGCGGCATGGGTAAAGTTGACCTACATTTGTTTTTGAAATGACCAAACTATTATATTCTTTTCAGTTTGGTCCAAATTGTAACACATGTTATACTTTGGTGACGGAAAATGCGGGATGGGTCAAGTTGACCTTCATTTGTACGAAGACCTCCGCTGTAGACCACCTGAACATGCAATCCTCCATCGTACAACACTTCCATTTACCGTTTGCCATGACCTATCTATTTTGAAGTGGGAGAACAAAGTTTTCCAAGTTCTAAGAATGCTTAAGAACATTACCGTGGTCATATCAATAATTAAGATTACTCTATCATAGTCCAAGAGTAATGACTACTTAGAATTCATTGATACCATGAGAATAAGAACCAATGACTTTCTTCTATTGAAATTGAAAATTTGATGATTGGTTAATAAAGTTTATGAATGTTTCGAGTTTGAATTGTTCTTGTGACAATTGACCCGGGATCCTTGACGGGAATGCGAATATTGTATGTGTGTTTTGTCAAAGTGAGGTTAAAACAGTGGAACATATTCTTCTTTCTTGCCCTTTTGTTTGGAGGCCTTGGTCTATCATTGTAAAATGGTGGGGTCTTCAGTGGGTTATTCCTGGTTCCGTCAATGGAGTGCTACAGTGGTGGTCTGGGTGTAGAATGAAAACGTTGGAAAAGAAAATTTGGACAGTTATTCCTCTACCCATTCTCTGGTCCATCTGGACACACAGAAATGAGAGTGTGTTCCAGGGCATCCAACCGAATTCGGACGAGTTGTGTGATATTGTGAAGGTGAGAGTAGCAATGTGGATAAAGTCTTCTGAAATGGCTGTGGTGTTCTGTGTTACTGATCTTGTGTATAATATGCAACAAATGCAGTACTGCATCAGGAATGGAGGCTGAATCTGCTACTATCTGTGCTCTGCTGTTAGACTGCAATGTTGTGCTACTGCTGGTCTGGTTTAGCTACTGCTGGTCTGGTTGTGCTACTGCAATGGTGATCTGTGTCAAGTACTGGCTGCAAGTGGGCTGTGTAAGATAGAATCTGGCTGCAACCACTGGGCTGGGCTGGTGGTTTGCTAAGGTGAGCTTGCTGGTAGGCTACAAGTCAAGTCCTGTGTGTCATCTGATCCAATCTGCTGTGGTTCTGCCTGTGGGGTGTTTTGTGTGTTTGAATCTGTTGGTCTGATGGTGGATGGCTGGTGATCTGCTGGGTAGATGATCTGTTACAATGCGAAGGTAGAATCTGGCTGCAAGTTCTGGGCTGGGATGCTGGTATGATAAGGTGAGCTTGCTGTTAGGCTGCAAGTCCAGTCCTGTGTGTGATCTGATCCAATCTGCTGGGGTTCTGCTGGTATGGTTGTGTTAAGATTGTGGGTGCAATTGGTGCTTTGATGTCTGTTATGCTGCTTCCAGTTATGCTTAGGCTAATCTGCTAGTCTGATGGTGGATGGCTGGTGGTCTGCTGGGCAGAATCTGGCTGCAAGTTCTGGGATTGGGATGCTACTATGGTAAGGTGAGCTTGCTGTTAGGCTGTTAGTCAAGTCCTGTGGGTGATTGAATCTGTTGGTCTGATGGTGAAGGGCTGGTGGACTGCTGGGTAAAATCTGGCTGCAAGTTTCTGGGTTGGGCTGCCAGTTTTGCTAAGGTGAGCTTGCTGCTAGGCTGCCAGTATGGGTAGAATCTGTTAGTACTGCTTCTGGCTGAGACCCAGATGAAGCTGGTATGGCCGTGTATTGATGATCTGCTCTGTCTTGCTGATCAAGGCCACAACTGATCTGTTCTGTCTGGCTGAGAAGCTCTGAAAAGGGCTTTTTGGAAAAGTAAGAGAGAGAAAAGATCTTGCAGTGGACAATTGTGACCCAGGTACAAATTCCTCAGCATTTTTTGTGTATAATTTGTTCAGCAGTATTAATTGACAAAGAAATATGTTTTTTTGAAATAATGAAGTTGATTAACTAGTTTTGTTCCCAAATATTAAGGAAAGCTTTAATATGCAAATTAAACAGGACCCATATTTTTCATATAAAGTACAACTTATTCATCATCCAGTCTGAAAGTGGAGTATCCAAAATCTTGGTTCATAGCTACCCACCCCAAGTGTCCCTAGCTAAACTAACTGCTTTGGTAACAAATTAATCTAAATTTTCACTTCAATAAATAGTGAATCCTTGCAATAGCTTTCCAAGGAGGAGGTGGAAGCCAAAGATAATTGCTCCTCAAAACTATATCTTTCATGCAAGTCTAGTGAAATAACAAAACCAAAACACATGAAAAGTAAATTCTTGTTTTTATCTAGTTTAACTGCTTGTTTATTTGCAAAGGAAAAAGTTGCTGTTTTGGGGGAAACTTTCCACTTGTGACCTGCTGATGCCTGTTGAAGTGCATTACTTCCAAATCCAGAAGTCTATTAGTTGATTTATTCAGCCTTTTATAATTTTTTTATGCATTAGAAGATATTTTGTTGCCATTATATGGAGATCTAGACGGCGTAGATGAGCAAATAGTTGTGTTCTCTAATTTATCAAAAAAAAAAAAAAGTTGTGTTCTCTAGCTGTCTTTCCCACTTTGTTTTTTACATCGTGTTCAACTCTAGGTACTATAATTAAGTTAATATCTTATGCATCTCTACAAGCTGTCTTCTCTTTTTCTATTTCTTCTTCTTCCTCTTTAACTAGAATCTAACCTAGCTATCCTATAGTAGTGTGAAAACTTTTATTATTCAAGTTTTAATGGTATTGCATTTTTGAGCTTTTGGTGTTGCTGTCCCAAATCACCAAGAAATACAGATTTGGATCATTGTTATTCTTTAACCTGACTATGTATCCCATTGCTTTTTAGTTTTTATGGTGTTGTGAAGTCAAGTTACAGCCTAAGCAGTCTAAGCATTCACCTTCGGCCCTATAATTTTGCCCATAGGTGTATTAAAGCAAGAGGACCATTACTGGATGGTAAAATTTCTAAATGACTGCTGATCCTAAAACTGTAACCCCTGGTGAAAAGTTTTACGTATGCTTAATCATGTGGTCATGATGAAGAGTATGCAACTTATCAGGGTGAAACATATAAAGAATATGCCAAACTGATTTGCTGATGGGTTCAGCACAGTTTTTCTATAGATGTCATTGGCTAGGAAAAGAACTCAATTGTTACTAAAGAAAATATCAAACAAGAAACTATACCTCAATTCTAGGCCCTCTTGATGGTAGAAGTTGCAGTTGATTCTAAGTCAGATGCTTCAGAACCAGTCATATGCTTGAAACTGTCATTTACACTGCCAGCAGATGATACAAAAATCTATGATGCTTGAAACTGTCATGTTGGGCATTGGGGTGATTGCTGTTGCAATGATTTGGGACTGATTTGGGACACTTGATCAAAGCAGAGTGAAAACAGAAAACAAAAAAGGGAAAACAAAACAAAAACAGAGTGATTAAATATAGCAGTGAATGTTGAGCAGAGCAGTATATAGAACACATTAGGAGATCAATATTGCTATGGATGATCATTGTATGTAAATGTTTCCTTCATTGACTGCCCAATTTTTGTTATGAAATAGTTGTAGAACACATTTGTGATTTTATTGCCTTGCTCTTGATCCCTCTATTCTTGTATTAGTTTCCTAGAAAAATTTATTGAAGGTTATTATGGCTCTCTAAAGAACATGAAGTTCTGCTTTGTGAATAATTATGATGAAAAACTCTAATTTAAGACCTCCAATACACCTTTACTGACATGGACAGAGCCACTTGAATGTCACCCTCTCGCGACGACAATGAATAATTTATCGATGATGTGATGTTTTGTTGACAATTACATTAATTTCCTTGGCAATTTTGTGACTGGAACCCAAGTATCTTATCAATTTTTATCATTCTTTCTAGTATCTTCTAACTTGATATTGATATTTGGATGAGTAGGTCATAGTTCGAGAAGCCCAACACTCATGCATGGTATTGATTGGAACCCAAGTGGTGGCATTTTACATATTGTGCCTAATGAGTTGAACCAACTGGTTGACGGGTATACACCCTTGGCTTCTCGTTTGGGAGTTGTAGCATTGCCAATTATTCATTTACTTCTAAGTTTTAGTGATTTGAAACTGTCATTTTCTTATTTTACTTCTAAGTTTTAGTGATTTGAATCTATGAACTGCGCTTTTAGGAAATGCAAAATCAGCTTCTTTTATAATATCAATGTAACATGGTACATGGCCAAAATAAGAAAGAATAGGAACTGATCTGTGGAACTTGTAGTGAAGTAGGGAATTGTTCTGTGATACGTTTGTTTAATGCAAATGTTCGGTAAATGGGTTTAAAGTTCTTGGACTTGTCTCCAACATGAGCATCTGTGGTTTGATACTGAAGAGTGGTGTTAGCATTGCCAATTATTCATTTATTTACTTTTTCTTCATTGATGCAGGCTTATATCACGAGCTTGGGAGATAGCTGGCACACGATATGAGGCACATGGACACCCGAGCTAAAAGACATCTCAATACCCCTTTTAGGACAACAGCACTACAACACTAAGATCGAGACCAAATGCACTTGGTGTTTGTGTGGGTCAAAATCACCTAATGAGAGTCCTCCTGATGAGGCACTTCTTGATTGTCCTTTGGGAGTCAATTACTAAGTAACACTGGGATAGTCCTTTGTGGCTACAGCTAGGTTCTGTGAGGTACTTCACCCCCTTGCAGCTTTCATAAGCAAGGGGGAGATTTATCCATCTTATTCTTGAAATTTTGATCATTTGGGTTGCAAGGCATGTTTTCACCAAGGGGAGCACATTGGATCCTAATGATCTCTTAAGATTGTGTAGACGCCATCACATTGCTCCCCCATCACAAACAAGAACAGAGCTCTAAATCATTCTATGCCTCTCTTTCTCTTAGGCTACCTTGTCTCTCACTTAGCCTGCTCCAAAACTCCTGCATGCCATTTCACAAGTTTTACCACCTTCCATTTGAACTCACCCACACTGAACAAAGGGCATACCCCAATTTGTTAATGTAATAAAAGCAGATTTGTAAACTCCAAAGGATATGATACAAAAATCTTTGATAAGTGGATGGAACAAAGAATAAAATTAAGGCATGGGTTGACCTATACTATGTTATTGCCCTCAAATAAGAATTACTTATTCTTATCTCAAATTAGTGTTTGATATGCATGCTTCATGTTGTTGATCACTTTCTTCACGTTGTATGCATCATCTGATTCATATCCTGTATCTTAGTAGTTCCCATTCACCTATACATTGATTGATGGATTGACTGATTTAAATTTGAGATTACTAGAAGTATTTTGTAGTTCTTTCTTTAATATCTTTGTTATGATTAACATCTTAGAACTTCTTGAAATTTTGTGACATTTGAATATTTGTAAACTAGGGCCAATTCCTATTGCTTGGATAAATTTCTTCAAGAAGGTGAACTCTCTCTCTCTCTGTCTCTCTCTCTCTCTCTCTCATAAGGACCTTTTTTGAGCCATAGTTACTATCTTTTCATTCATTTGAGTTTTCTTTTTCTTTTTTTTTCTTCTTCTCTTCTTTCTAATCATTGAGCAACGAACTTAGGGTCATTGTTTCTTTTTATTCTCGTATATGTCAAGCTATATTTCATGTCAAGGATGGGATGACATATGGACGACTCATTGGTATTTTTTTTTACTTCAAATATATATTTTGCTCTACTGCCCAAGACTCAAAAAATCTTTACAACAGTCTATACTAAACTGCTAGAATTTAGCTGCTTTTTTAGTGTTGATATTATTGGATTGATCCATGATGTGGATCAAATAGTGATGTCCATGGCAGCTAAATAGGTCTTCTAGCACTTTCAATCGGACTTTCATTTACTCATACATAAAATGGGCATACTTTCTTCTAGCTTTCATTTTCCCTTAGTGGAGTTCCATTTTTGTAATGTTGTAGTAGCTGAATAGATCATGCAGAGCATAAATGCTAGCTGATGGTACTGGTTAAACAATTTGTTCCAAGTTGTTGTTTTATGATTTTTCAACTTTTGCCCCAGTACATACATATTTTAATCGAGAAAAAAAAATGCTGTCGTGCGCATGTACTCATTGTCATGTTTTTTTTTACTCCTTTTGATTGTTCTTATGCTAAATGATTTTTCTTCTGCATTTTACACTTTATTTGCTTATGACTTAATTTATGGGTAATCATTGGTTTTTGTAACAAACACTTGAAACATGTCAGGTAGAATTTGGATACATGTTGCATACAAATAAAAGATTGTTACATTAGCTTTATATTAGTAATGACAGATTTAGTAATGATTGTTCTGCATTTAACAATGTTCCTTATAACAAAAGACTTTAGAAAGACTGATAATTGATTCATCATGGAAGGTTGCTTCTTTGATATGTTATTTGTAACTTGTTCCCAAATTCATTGATGAAGTTGGGCATTTTTGGGTCCAATTCTAACATTTTTTTGTTTTTTTTGTTTTTTGTAGATGACTTTGTTGCGTGGACTTTCAGAGTAATATTTTGGTGTATGGAGAAGAAATTTCACTTTTGTATAGAACTAATGTAATACTTTTGTTATCCCCGGCGTTTGTGCAGTTCACTATTACTGATACAAAAAACTTTTGGCAGCCAACAGATAATTACAGGCATGGTACATGGATCACCTTTTGTCATCGTACATATATATGATTTTTTGTCGTGGTACATAGATGTACTTTTGTCTTGGTACATACATCACCTTTTGTCGTGGTACAGATTACGTTGTAATTTGTACCATGCCAAATAGTCATTTCACATGGTACTAAATATATTTTTTGTATATGGAAGGCTTTACTTTTTGTATGATTCTATATTTTGTATGACATTATTATTTTAACTTGGACAATAGTTGGTTTGTGTGTACTTTGACAGTTAAAGTTATTTATTTTTTGTATACAAAAATTGACTTTTGGCGACTAAAAATTTAGTCGCCAAAAGTGAAAATTCTTGTAGTGTGTGTCAAAGTCATTTATACCTGACGTCATCATTTGGACATAATGACAACATGACACTAGTAGTGGCAACAATGCTATTATAATGGGCTAAGTCGATGATGATGGTTGTGTTTCAGTGGATCAAAGGGCATGATTAATTGAAGTTGGTAACAATAACATTGCTGTTTAATTCACTAATAATGACAACGAAAGAAAGAGTGAGAGTGAGAGAGAGAGAATTAAAAACGAGAAACGTAGTTGGAGTGTCATGCGTTTTTGTTAGTGATAATGTTTGAGGTAATGAAAACACAACAACAAAATTACATATAAATGGCAACCGATAAACCGATCAATTACTATTCGAATATTGACTAAATTGATATTAATGATTAGGCTTTTACTAATTCATTGGGAACTATGAATAAGTTGGGAATTAATTGGTTTAGTGCGGTTTATGAAAACTAATTGATTATTGAATCAATTAGGTTTATTATATTAAGGATCCCTACAATCAATTGTCCAATCAATTGTCATATTTCAATCTCCCTTATATTCTAATGGATTGTACAATCAATTGTGAAAGTTCAAAACTCTAGCCACTAATCGATTGTATAATCAATTGTGGTCTTTCAATCCAATCGATTTTGCAATCAATTATGATTTTCCATTCACTCCAATATGCTATACCAATTGATTACACAATCAATTGTGTTTGAAAATTTAAAAGTTATGATGTTTTGTTGATGTTGTTACGATTTTTGGGACAAAATTATAATCAACATGCCATGTTATGATTCATTGATAAAAGTTATGATAGTTTGTTAATGTCGTTATGATTGTGTAAAAAAAAGTTATACTCAATGTGTTATGTTATGAATCGTCACTAAAAGTTATGATTTGTACCACAAAAAGTTATGATTTGCCATGGTGAATCATAATAAAAAATGTTACGATTCAAATGTTATGATAATTAATTACAAATAACTATATTTGTTATGAGTTGTTATCATATTGTTATGATTTATAGTGTCTTTGTTATGACACTTTGGTGAATATTATGACATTGTTATGATTCATTATAATATTGTTATGATATTACAATGAATGTTATGATTCTTTCTGTAACCTGTTACATGACCGGTTTAGCAGGTCATTGTTTATGATGTGGCACGATATGGGCCATACAATAAGTGCATATCATATACCTTTTTATAAGGTGCACATTGTAGACTTTTCCTTTCTTTTTTTATGTTTTCCGTTGATTATTCTTGTTGGTGCTTCCTTCTTTGTTCTTTTTCTTTTCTTAATAATGAGTACAAAATAAAAGATATTTGTTTTTTGCTTTTAGGGTTTATTATTTATCCTAAATTTAAATTCTGAGTGCGGTTTCAAATTCATTTTGATGCAAGTGAAAATTTATTTTGTTGCTTTGTAGTTATGATTTGTGATTGCTTTTACCTCCACTATTATTATTTAGCTTCACATTTGAATGCATTGTAAATTAAGGTATAAAAAATATAACTATAATTTATATTATTAGTCTAAATTACTATGCATAATTAAAAATCATTCTTGTCATCCAAATAAAAAAGGATAAATTACACTTTGCTCTATTTATGTTTGGCCATTTTTTTAATTTTGGCCTTTTGGAAGTATTCTTATTCAAAATTAGATACAAAATATCATGTTAACTGTCACATGATAGAAAAAATATATTATTATATTAGAATTTGAATTTGTGTCATAGGAATGAGTTATATATAATAAAGTATTATTATATTACGTGGTTGTTAAAGTGTTAATTTCTATCTAATTTTGAATATAAGTTAGTTTCAGGAGTAAATTGAAAAAAAAAAAACATAAAACATGAATAAAAATGTTAGAGATCTCAAAAGATTTATCAAAATTTATACCAAATACCTCATACACAATTTACTGCAAAAGCTAACGTATAAAAGGCCAAAGTAAGGGAAAAAATTAAAGAGTTAAAGTGAGAAAATAACTAAACATAAAGAGTAAGGAAAAAAATTAAAGAGTTAAAGTAAGAAAATAACTAAACATAAAGAGAGTAAAGTATAATTTGTCCAATAAAAAAATACAATTGCCAACCTGTCACTATTAATTAGTAATACTACAAACTTACCCTTATCAACTCAGAAATTATTCAGAATTTTCATCTTGTGATTCAAATTTATTTTAGACATAAATTTCACACTACACAAATTAATCTCCACCACACAATTACCCACCCTAAATTTTCCGAGTAGATTATTGACTGACTATTAAATCCTGTAATTGGGCCCACTTTTGATTTGTGTGTTGTCAAGTCCAACTAATGTGGCCCAAAAATAGCATGTGGGCCGAAACCAATGTGAACTCCTATCATGTTGGGCCAAGACCAACACACAGAAACCCTAGGCAACATAGTTTGTTGAGACGATGCCGTTTGTTGGGAATCCACACTGAAACCAAAAAAAAAAAAAAAAAACCACTATAAATACTCCCCAAAAAACCCTAGCTTCGTCCCCTTCCTTCGCTTGCCGTCATCTGAGTTGCAGAGACAGAGAGAGAAGAGAGAGAAGATGAAGTACAATCCTAGGGTTTCGAGCTCCCGCCGCAAGAACAGGAAGGCGCACTTCACAGCCCCGTCGAGCGTCCGCCGCGTCCTGATGAGCTCACCTCTGGCGGCCGATCTCCGATCCAAGTACAACGTCCGATCGATGCCGGTTCGCAAGGACGACGAAGTTCAGGTGGTCAGAGGAACCTACAAGGGCCGCGAAGGCAAGGTCGTGCAGGTCTACCGTAAGAAATGGGTGATTCACATCGAACGCATCACTCGCGAGAAGGTCAATGGATCCACCGTCAACGTTGGAGTCAACCCCTCCAAGGTGGTTATCACCAAGCTCCGCCTCGACAAGGATCGCAAGTCGCTGCTCGATCGCAAGGCCAAGGGCCGCGCCGCCGCCGATAAGGACAAGGGCACCAAGTTCACCGCCGAGGATATCATGCAGAGCGTCGATTGATTTGGATATCTATTTGGTATTTGCTTTTATTGGGTTCGAGTTTCATTATAGATGTCTAGATGATTTTGTTGGAAGTTCGCTATGTTTTGAGTATTTGGATTTCTGAGACTTTGGTTTTTTTTTTTTTGCTCGGCGTTAATGTCGATAGTTATGGAATTGATTTCATACTTAAATCTTGATGCTTTATATTTAAATTCGATATCTATGTCATGTGATTTTGATATTATTATTGTTTTTGCTAAATTTCAGTGAATCTTTATATAGGATTGATAGATGGAAATGCCCTTGTGTTCATGAGCTCAGATTTATGATTATAATCTGTAGTTATGAGAGCAAGACATATGATTTCTGAACATTACTCTGATGGTAGTAGTGATTCCATGACCATGTATGGTTTCTGATATGAAGACTCTGTTATACTTATACATAGAGAAACTATTTCAAGATCCCTTTATGACAGTTTGAATATCAGAAATGGTTGTAGTAGTTCTTATTGAGGTGTTTTGGAAATGGTTGAAGTAGATAAATAAGAGGTTACTATGACTATAGCCCTTGGTAAACTTACCAAGAGGAAAATGATTTATTTGATATTATGGATGACTTGGTTATGGAGTGACCGGTTCATCTTCCTAGGTTAGTATGGTTTAGTGCTCTTTTGTTGTGCCTATTTCGCTCTGTTGGTTTACATGTACGACCTTTATAGGGGGCTGACCGGTTCCTATTTTGAAGTATTCAATTGCTTAACGGCATTGTAGTTGTGAGAAGAGTCTTAAGATTCCTAAGTAATAACTCCATTTATTGCAAGCTAAATTTTTTTACTAGGATGAGTTAGCGTTTTTAAGTTTTGAGATTATTGTTTCATGGTTATTGGCTCTAGTCTTAAAGGGCCTTATTATTAGCTCAAGTTAGGTTTTGATTCATATTTCAACTCCTCGTGTTGCAATTGTTGGGTTTTGATTTTGATGTTCTTGAGTTTTCTGCAGAATTTGTATTGTTTTATATCAAATTTTTGGTATTAACTTCTTTTGTTATTTTCATCCTTTTGTTTGTAGTTTGTGAGTGTTTCAGTCCTGATTTTTTTTTGTCATCATCTCCAAACGAGCCCATTTTTGGCACCCCAAAGTCTGAATTCTCCACCACGCCCCTAGTGGGGGTTGAATCCCTGCCCTGCCATGGGAGAGACCGGGTGATGGCAGCTGCCCAAACAGGTGGTGTGGTTGTCTTGAATTTGAGTGAGATTGTGTGGTAGATGAAATTTCTCTTTTAGGTTATATCCTGCTGCATAAATTGCATGTGCGAGTGATTGCCTTATGGTTGTTCCGTAATTGTTATCACTAAGCAGAGCTGATTTGTGTCTTGTCTAGGTTTTCTTTGAGGCTTACCATTGCTGTTAGACTGTTTTCCCCTTCTGATAATGCTATATGGATTCAGATTCTGATGATACATGTACCATCTTCTATCATGTTTTAATTTGACATGTAGCTCAGGAGCTGATTTGTGTATTGTTATTATTTTCTAGGAACAAGTATATGAATCATTTTTGTCAAAACTGTGTTCTCTCAAAATAAATTGGATGTTGCAGTTCTCTATTCTCTACCTTGGCACCCAATGAATCTCCATCATGGGAAGAGGAAGTGTCAGTTTCTTATATTTTGATGGAGATGTGCTGTAGCAGTTCATATGTTATTGTTAGCATGATCAGCGTACGGTTTTATTTTAATCATATGATCCGATTGTGTTATATATATATATATATTGTGTTTTCAAATTATATTTTTTGACTCAATCTATTAAAAAAATAATAATAATAAAATAAAATGTTATATTTTTGGGTACTTCACTTCATTAATTTAATTTAAAATTATATTAAATAAATAACATAATCATGGGGAAGGAGGAATGAAAACATATAATAACTAGAATTTGTTGAATGCCTCAGTTATCTAGCATAAATCTTATTTTTCTTTGATTTGTAATAAGTTTCTGATCATAAAGTTCACTACATAATTACATCATTTTCTCTCTCTCCTTCGTTTGAGTAAATTACATTTTCCCCCTTTTATGTGTGGTCATTTTTCTATTTTGGTCTTTAAAATTTATTTATTTTTATTTTGACCTTTTAAGTTTTTTCAATTTATTTTTGTTCAAAATTATATAGAAAATGTTACGATAGTTGTCACATAATATAATAAAATATATTATTATATTAAGATTTGAGTGTGTTAAAGATGTGAGTTATATATATAATGAAATATTTTTATATCATGTGACTTTTTTTTTTTTTTTTTTTTTTAAATTTTTGTATAAAACACTATTAAATTCCAAAATTAGATCTTTTAAACTATGTAGTCTTGTCTTTTTTTTTTTTTTTTTTAATAGACTCAAAAGTCCCATTTCAATGGTAATGACCTTGAAGTCCATGAATTCAGTGCGTGGCTGGCATTTGTTAGGGGATAAATGTGGGTTTTAGGTGATGTTGTATTTACCAAATTAACCAAAAGCGTACTATAGTCTTTTTTGGTTTCCTTCAACGCGATCAAAATGGACGAGTCAAAGACGGAAAGTTCTCAATTTGCAATGCTACAATGATGATCCTCACTTCATTTCTTTGCATAGTCGGATTTAGCAATGTTAAATCTTCAATCAATCTTTTGTAATTAACATTTGACATCCCCTTAAATCCTAAAAAAGCGAAAACCCCCTTCCGGTTATACATTGTCATTGTCGATTCGGGCACTGAGTCATTTTGTCCTGCGATTGACGGTAAAGATGTGTCGCCGACGATAGCACATCATCCGTTCGTTCGCGTCGGTGTTCGTGTTGTTGTCCTATGGCGTTAGGTACGTGGGTTTTGATGTTATTATGTATATATGTTTACATTGGAAAAATATTTGGTTAATCCTAATGATTGTTTGATTAACATTATATTTCTCTACGTAATTGGCTTTGATTGTATTATTCGTAATGGTGAAATCTCAATTTCATATTGTTAAGTGTTCGTGGGTTCGAATTTTTCTGAGGGTATGGTCGTGTAGTGTCCATTTTTGTGTGATGTTAGTCTTGTTGCCACCGGAGGTGTCGAGGTGCGTCATCCATTTAAGATACTCTATATTTGGGGTGGTATTGACAAGGATATTTGTGGTGTTTGTCATGATGTTGGTAAGTTTGTGGCAGGGTTTCAAGGTTATTGTGCTTTATTGACATGGTCGTGCCGTTGTGTTGTAATGTGGTTTGGGGTCCCTAGATTTTGAGTGTATTTTGGGTGGTTTTCATTTTCAATGTTAGTGAGATTTGTGGTAGTTAATGTGTGCTGCTGAATAACGTACACATTAAGTAATGTTACCCTAATGTTATGCACACGGTCGGACATTGTTTGTGGTGATTGTTCATATGGTGGTGTGTGTTTGGCATTCCATGCAATGTTGTTAATAGATAATGAGTTTGCTGTGTCGGTGTGATGTAATGTGCTTGTGCTCCCCTTAATTTTTGGGTGTGTGTAGGTTGGGGTAGGTACGTGTGATGTTAATGACAGTAATGTTAGGTGATATGTAATGATTGTGACATCCATGTTTGCAAGTGGTCGACGTAATGGTATGTCGAATGTCTTGGCGTAATTTCTTGAACTATGGTACGTGTGTTTCACTACGGGCGGGGAAGGGGGGGGGGGGGAGTGCATGCGTGTTTACGAATTGTGGGTTGCGCACCTCATAGTGGTGTTAGCGTCTAATTTCGTAATTCCCCGAATGTGACATGTTTATTTTTGGGTAAAGTGTTCTTTCGTTATGATTTGATCATGAATGGTTGACGAATAAACCTCTCGAACACCACGTCTACATGGGAATGTTGGCTTGACATACCATACATGTTTTGGAATTTGTGTCATTTACATACTTATTTATGGTTATATGTGGCACATTGTTGAGTAAATGTTACGAGTTCTATCTCTTTACGATGTTGATACTAGTTGTCATGTATCTATGGTTTTGTATATGGGTGGGAGAAGTGTACTAGTTTTGTATTTAGGATGCTGATTGTGACTAATGTTGTTGTCGTTCAAAATTGGAACACATACATAGCGTGTTATTGTATTAAGGGTGTTTGTGTGCTGTTATACTTGTTTTTTTTTTGTTGGTTGATAAGTGTCTTTGTGGACGTGTGTTTTATATTCCCTGTATCTTAACATGACTAATGTGGTCTAAATGTAGGTCTAGTGGAAGAACACCACGCTCGCAATTATCCGTACAAACGTCCACTAGATTGGCCATGAGAAAAAATGAAAAAATATTTATACGCTTCCACACCCCAAGGACAATAAAATAACATCACTATCACAACCCAAACCTGCCCTTGTAGGTTTAGCGTCGTAACCGGCCAGTAATCCTTGAATTACCCAAGGCCTTTGAATAAAATGACATATGTTAGGGGCTGCGGAAGCAAATATACAAAAATATACATAGTCCATCGAGTTGTGCAGACATATATGGGACAGATAATCTTACATTATACGCATACATATGATGTTATAAAGGTATAGTAGTCATACATCATCCCATGTATATATAAACAGACTTTTTGTTCGTGAGCCAAAAGAAACAAAGTCTTAAATATTTACAAAACATAACCACAAGACTTGACCAATCCGGAACCTTCTCGGAAGATGCAATAGGTGGCTAACAAACACAAAATTCTTCAGGTATTACTTAAGCCTGATCACGAGCCTGCTCACCTACATACATAATAAATAAATAATGAGCGAAAGCCTAGTGAATAATAACAGAGTAAAGGGTTACATGAATGATGTCCCAAAACTAATTCAGAAACCAAAGTTCATATTGAAGACAAATTCGCATTTGTGTTCTTGTTCATAGCATATATAGAAATCAGGGTTTATGCTTAATTGTCCTTAGTACATCCGTTAGTGTTAATAGATCATTTACAGAGCATCATAGATCATACTTGTCAGTTCCATAGAGGAACCTCTAGTTGGGTACGGATAACTTGTCAGTTCCATAAAGGAATCTCCGGACTGAGAACGGATAACTTGTTAGTTCCATAAAGGAACCTCCGAACTGAGAACAGATAACTTTTCAGTTCCATAAAGGAACTTTCGGACTAGGAACGGATAACTTGTCAGTTCCATAAATGAATCTCCAGCCGGGTACAGATAACTTGTCAATTCTATAAGAAAACCTCCAATCCGGGAACAGATAGCATACTTGAATCATAGCATAAATGCTACAAACATTTGTCAGAGTTGGACAATCATTCATAGTATAAAACATGGCATTTCATAGAATAGATCTTATTCCATATACAGAAAATAATTTAACTTGAACATAACTCTATTAAGTTATTACTCACAAATAACAGATGGCTCCAAGTAGACGAACAAAGTAGACAATTCAAATATCTTGTGGTGCGTGACCTTAGGTGCTCCATTATGGCCTAGATATGTAGATGTTTTGAGTTCCCAAGTCAAATGCTCTAAGTTCTTCCTAATCCAAACTCCCTTTCTCTTGAGCTCAAGCTTTTTACACTTAACTCTCTCTCTCTCTCTCTCTCTCTCTCTCTCTCTCTCCTATGTTTGATGGCAAAAGATGATGGAGTGTGTGTGTATAGTGGTGGTATGAGGCAACATATGGCTTATATAGGTACCATTAGTGAGATTAATTAGTTTTTGATTAAAGTAAACTATTACACTAATTTTATTCTAATTATTTGGTTTTGAATCGAATTTCAAATAAATCTATCATAAAAATCTAAAAATCTCAAATAATACATAAATCAAGTTAATTTCTGAATCAGATGCGGATAAGGCCTTCAATTCGCAAACCGAAACGGAAACATGAAAAGATCTTTCTACGTTAAACAGATATAAGCACAAATAAGGCAACATATGATGGAAAATTTCACTTTAATTACTTATTAGGCATAATTAAACATGGATTAATGTTAATCATGGGCCGGGATTGTTACAGTCTTTCTCCCTTAAAGAGTTTGGTCCTCCAAACTCGAGTTACCTTCATTTTGAAAGAATACTGGATTTAAAGGAAACAATTCAGGGTATTTTCTCATCATGTCTTCCTCCGTTTCCCAAGTTGCATAGGCCCCTCTGTGGTTTTGCCAATCAACTTTACCAACGGTACTTCCTTGTTCCTTAGCTTTTTAATTCGGCGGTTTATAATCCGTATTGGCCTTTCTTTGTACGTGTAGTCATCCTTTAAAAGCACATGTGTCGGCTCGATAACATGGTGTGGATCTTGTAAGTAATCCCATAACATTGAGACATGAAAGACATTATGTATATGCTTCATAACTGACGGTAAGGCTACCCGATACGTCACTAGGTTGATTTTCTCCAGAACCTCATATGGCCCAACGTATCTCAGTGCTAACTTGCCCTTAACACCAAACCGCGTTTGTCCTTTCATTGGAGTCATCTTGAGAAACACGTGATCCCCGACTTCATACTCCCTATCTCTTCTTCGGACATCTGCATAATTCTTTTGGCGACTTTGTGCAGTTTTCAAGCGTTGTTGGATCAATTTCACATTTTCCGTTGTTTCTTGCACAAGTTCTGATCCCAACAATGGTCTATCACCTACTTCAGCCCAACAGATAGGAGAATGGCATTTTCTTCCATACAAAGCTTCATAAGGAGCCATCCCAACTTAAATGATAGCTGTTATTGTACACAAACTCGGCTAAAAGAAGGTAAGTCTCCCAATTCCCTTGGAAGTCCAACACACACATCCGTAGCATATCTTCCAAAGTCTTATTAGTTCTTTCGGATTAACCGTCTGTCTGTGGATGGTAAGCACTACTCATCCCCAGTTCAGTTCCCAAAGCCTGTTGCAATCTTTGCCAAAACCTTGACGTAAACTTTGAATCTCTGTTAGATACAATGGATACTGGCATACCATGTAATCTCATAATCTCATTCACATAAATGTTAGCTAACTTATCCGCATTATAGAAAGTTTTGATAGGCAGAAAATGGGCAGACTTAGTTAAACGATCAATAATGACCCAAATAGAATCCATACCTCGAGGGGAGCGAGGCAACCCCAAATGAAGTCCATAGTAATATGTTTCCACTTCCATTCTAGTATTGGAAGCGACTGTAGCAAACCAGCGAGTTATTGATGTTCGGCTTTAACGTATTGGCATTGTAGACATCTTGCCACAAAATCTGCGATATACTTTTTCATCCCAGGCCACCAGAAATTTTGTTTCAAGTCATGATACATCTTTGTATTCCCCAGATGCAAGGCAAATTTAGAGTTGTGAGCTTCAATCATGATGCGTTTTCTTAAATCAGAACCATCCAGCACACAAAGGCGATTATGAAATTTCAACACATTGTTCTCAAGTACAAATCCTGGTCTCGATTTTGAGTCAAGTTCATTTACAATCTTTTTTAGGACCTCGTCTTCAAGTTGCTTCTCTTTGATTTCTTCAATGATTACAGGTTGAGTGGAAATGACAACTAAGATTCTGCCATGTTCACGTATCACAATCTCAATCTCATTCTTCTCCAGGTCACATAACAATTCCTTCTGGCCGGTGAGCAGACATGACAAGTTCCCAATGGATTTTCGGCTCAATGCATCTGCAACGGTATTTGCCTTTCCTGGATGATATAGAATCTGTAGATCATAGTCTTTGATCAACTCTAACCATCTCCTCTGTCTCATGTTCAATTCTTTTTGGGTGAAGAAATATTTGAGGCTTTTATGGTCTGTGTACACTTCACAAGTCACGCCATACAGATAATGTCGCCAAATCTTCAAAGCAAAAACCACCGCGGCGAGTTCAAGGTCATGGGTTGGATAATTCCTTTCATGACGACAAAGTTGCCAAGAGGCATAAGCAATTACTTTTCCATTTTGCATCAAGACACATCCCAAGCCTTTATAGGAAGCATCACTGTAAATCTGGAACTCATCTGTTCCGTTTGGTAAAGTTAGGATTGGTGTAGTTACCAGTCTAGTTTTCAATTCTTGGAAGGCTGACTCCCGTTGATCGTTCTAGTCAAATGGTATATTTTTCTGCGTCAACTGTGTCAATAGCATAACAAGTTTTGAGAAATCTTTCACAAATCTTCTATAGTAACTTGCAAGTCCCAGAAAACTTCTAACTTCTGAAACATTAGTTGGTCTTGGCCAATCCACAATGGCTTTAATTTTTTGAGGGTCAACAGAGATACCGTCCCTGTTAATTACATGGCCCAAAAATGCTACATTGTCAAGCCATAATTCACATTTGGACAATTTTGCATACAACTTCTTTTCTCTTAAAATCTGTAAAGCACTTTGCAAGTGGTTCTCATGTTCTTCTTTGCTTTTGGAGTAAATCAAAATATCATCAATAAACAGAACAACAAACTCATCTAGATATGATTTAAATACGCTGTTCATAAGGTCCATGAAGGCAGCAGGTGCATTAGTCACCCCAAACGGCATTATCAAAAATTTATAGTGCCCATGCCTAATTCTGAATGTAGTCTTCTCTACATCTTCTGTCTTAACCTTCAATTGGTAGTACCCAGATCTAAGGTCAATTTTAGAAAATACTTAGGCTCCCTGGAGTTGATCAAACAGGTCATCTATTCGGGGTAATGGGTATTCATTCTTTACGGTTACTTTATTCAATTCATGATAGTCTATACATAATCTCAAGAACCCATCATTCTTCTTTGCAAATAAGATTGGAGCACCCTAAGGTGATGTGCTTAGGTGGATAAAGTTCCTGTCTAAGAGTTCTTGGAATTGAACTTTTAACTCTTTGAGTTCAGAAGTTAACATTCTATAGGGAGTCTTCGAAATAGGTTGTGTTCCAGGTACTACATCAACCGTAAATTCAATCTCCCTATCATTTAAGTCCCTGAGTAGGTCATTAGGAAACACATCAGGAAAGTCACAAACCACAGGAATAGTTTCCACACTGGTACTATCCGAAGACACAGTCAATACACAGCATAAGTAGCCCCAACAACCTTTTTTCAATAATTTTTTGGCTTTTATAAATGAAATCAAGTATGGTGGGAGAACTACCCCATTTCCAGTAAAAATAAATTCAGGCATGCCAGGTGGTCTAAACACAATAGATTTACTTGCACAGTCAATGGTGGCACAGTATTTAGTCAACCAGTTCATACCCATAATACAATCAAAATGATCAATGCTTAAAGGTAACAAATCAACATACAATGTTATATCACCAATCACAATATCACATACCGGATAAATATAAGCATATATCATAGAACTTCCAGATGGTGTAGACACAGATACTATGCAATTCAAAGGTTCTAACGGTCTAGTTAATTTCCGAGAGAAAGCATGCGATACAAATGAATGCATAGAACTAGAATCAATCAGTACATAGGAATTTTGAGCACAGATAGGGATTATACTTGACACGACTAACTTAATATTCTGTATATCCCCAGGCACTAGTGCAAACACTCTTCCTTGCCTTAGTGTTTCATTTCCAGTATTACCCCTGACATTTGTTTTTGCATTAGTCCTCGTTATAGGAGCGGATCCGGTTGAACTTGCTACCGGAAGGTTAGCATTGTCGAACCTCATTAGACAATCTCTAATCATGTGACCGGTCTTGCCACACCAGAAACACGCACCTGATGCACAATGACACATGCCTTTATGCCTCATTCTACACTCTGAACAGGTTGGCGTAGACCCACTGCTTTGACTTGAGCTGCTTAAAGATCTGGTATTTTGCTTTTTGTTCGAAAAGAATGAACAGCCCTTCCGAAAATTGGGTCTAGACCTTTTGCTTCTCTATTCTGTTGTTGGTGTCTTGGCTTGTCTCATTTCTGCCAAGATGGCTTCTGCCATTATTGCTCTGTCTAAAACATCCACATAAGTAGGCAATTTCAAGACGCCTACTCTGTCAAACACTTCCAAATCCAATCCGCCTTCAAATTTCCATGCCTTCTTGTAATCAGTATCCACCATATGTAAAGCAAATCGAGTCAGTTCAGTAAACTTGGCCTCATACTCGGCCACTGACATCTTGCCTTGTTTAAGTTCTTGGAATTCAAAAACTTTTCGATTTCAGAAGCACTGAGGAAAGTACTTATCGTAAAAGATCTCATTGAAACGAGCTCGTGTCATAGTCCCATTATTCCTTCGGATTAGCAACCACCATCTACGAGCTTTATCTTTTATGGTATAGGTGGCCAAAAGAACATTTTGAGTCTCAGAGCAGGGAAAGACCTCGAATAATTTTTCCAACTCAAGCAACCATGTTGCTACCTTCAACGGCTCAATACCACCTAAGAAAGTCGGTGGTTTCATTTTCATGAACTTCTGGGTCAAGTTGATAATATCATTGTTATCTGGTTCAGCTTGTATCGGTGGAGGTAGGGAATGTAAGGGTTGTTGCCTCTGTTGTTGATTCATTGCCTCAGTTAAAGCTGCAAGCATTTGTTCTATGCAGCTCATTCAAGCCTCAGATGATTCAGCTGACCCATCACTTCTTGTATTTTCCATTTGCCATAGGTAAACAGAACACTATAAACATAGACAAATAGTCTCTTTCACAGTATTCAGATCATTTGTTTCAATGTCATATGATCATGGTTAGATTCAATTTTCACTTTTAATGTACACACACTCACACATGCAGATAGAATGCCTCTACTTCTTACTAGGACATCCTAAGCTCGTATGGACTCATGTGTGCGGTAGAACACGTGTTCTGATACCACTCTGTCACGACCCAAACCCGCCCCTGTAGATTTAGCATTATAACCAGCCAGTAATCCTTAGATTACCTAAGGCCTCTGAATAGAATCATATGTTAGGGGCTGCGGAAGCAAATATATAAAAATATACATAGTCCATGGAGTTGTGCAGACATACATAGGACAGATAATCTTACATTATACGCATACATATGACGTCATAAAGGTATAGTAGTCATACATCATCCCATGTATATATAAACAGACTTTTTGTTCGTGAGCCAAAAGAAACAAAGTCTTAAATACTCACAAAACATGGCCATAAGACTTGACCAATCCGGAACCTCCTCGAGAGGCACAATAGGTGGCTGACAAACACAAAATTCTTCAAGCATCATCTTAAGCCTGGTCACGAGCCTGCTCACCTACATACATAATAAATAAATAATGAGCGAGAGCCCAATGAATAATAACAGAGTAAAGGGATACATGAATGATGTCCTAAAACTAATTTAGAAACCAGAGTTCATATTGAAGACAGATTCACATTCGTATTCTTGTTCATAGCATATATAGAAATCAGGGTTCATGCTTAATTGTCCTTAATACATCCGTTAGCGCTAACAAATAATTTACAAAGCATCATAGATCATACTTGTCAATTCCATAGAGGAACCTCCAGCCGGGAACGGATAACTTGTCAGTTCCATAAAGGAATCTCCAGAATGGGAACGGATAACTTGTCAATTCTATAAAGGAACCTCCGGACTGGGAACGGATAACTTGTCAATTCCACAAAGAAACCTCCAACCGGGTACATATAACTTGTTCGTTCCATAAGGAACCTTCAGTTCGGGTATAGATAACAGATAACATACTTGAATCATAGCATAAATGCCACAAACATTTGTGAGAGTTAGACAATCATTCATAGTATAAAACATGACATTTCATAAAATAGATCTTATTCCATATACAGAAAATAATTTAACTTGAACATAACTTTACTAAGTTATTACTCACAAATAACAGATGGCTCCAAGTAGATGAACAAAGTAGACAATTCAAATATCTTGCGGTGCGTGACCTTAGGTGCTCAATTATGGCCTAGATGTGTAGATGTTTTGAGTTCCCAAGTCAAATGCTCTAAGTTCTTTCCAATCCAAACTCCCTTTCTCTTGAGCTCAAGCTTTCTATACTTAACTCTCTCTCTCTCTCCCTCTTACGTTTGATGGCAAAAGATGATGGAGTGTGTGTGTATAGTGGTGGTATGAGGCAACATATGGCTTATATAGGTACCATTAGTGAGATTAATTAGTTTTTGATTAAAGTAAACTATTACACTAATTTTATTTTAATTATTTGGTTCTAAATCAAATTTCAATTAAATCTATCATAAAATTTTAAAAATCTCAAATAACACATAAATCAAGTCAATTTTTGAATCGGATGCCGATAAGGCCTTCAATTCGCAAACCGAAATGGAAACATAAATAAAATTTTCTATGTTAAACAGATATAAACACAAATAAGGCAACATATGATGAAAAATTTAACTTTAATTACTTATTAGGTATAATTAAGTATGGATTAACGTTAATCATGAGTCGGGATTGTTACAATCACAAAAAATTAATCCAACCACTAACACCATAAAAAACGGAGTCCACATTGACACCACATCGAACCACTAACAACACACGATAAAGCAGCACTAGGAAAAAAATGTTTACCAACCTAACAACCATCACGTCCTGTCTTTAATTTTTAGTAATGTCGGTAATGTTTACCTACATCAGTAATATTTACCAGAAGAATTAAATTTGGGATTTAATTGTCTGAAAAATGTTTGCCAACATCAGTAAAACCACATGATGAACAAGCTATCAATCCCACTCCAAGCTATCAAGCTTCTTACATACACTATCAACCAACTATGCAAACGTCAAAGCTTGATGGAGGCGAACAACCGTACTAGTCTGTCCATACGTACATAACAACGTCACAACAACACCACTGCACCTTTTATACCTGCAATAGATTAAACCAACACCACATAACATTACGAATCAATACAGAATAGAATGAATCAAACTATACCCCTGAACAATCCAGAGCAAAAATAAATCAACATACAACCCTGAACAATCCAGTACAAAAAATAAAAATAAAAAATTACACCCCTAAAATAGCAACGTAACATTTGCACCTTAATTCCATACTTCAAGACACACCCACACACATTGACCCAACAACAAAACAACATACGAAACTAACCTACAAAAATGTCGCCCAACACGTCACCAACACAACAATGAAACAGACCTACAAATTCCCGCACAGACGGTCAACAACATAGCACCTGAAACAGCAATTGAACCAAAAAAAAAAAAAAAAAGAAACCAAACCCCCTAAATCAATGACCCACACTTCCACATCATAAAACTACGTGAAATGGCAACAGCATCAGCCCCAAAAATCATTCTACGCAACCCTAACAATAAAAATTAGACACATAACATTATACCTTAATATGCCCACCCAAATATCAGTCACAAAATCAAAAAAATAAAATAAAATAAAATAACAACCAACAACAACACCACCATGATTCTACATCAACTCCACCACATCAAATGGCTAAACATCACTAACCCCACAAATCACTCCACATAATCCTCCACAAAAATTTGAAAAATAAACACCATACCATAACCAACTCATCCAAACATTAGGAAAAAATCACAACCAAAATCACACTCAAGGATAAACAAGTAAACTCCAAAATATACCATAAATAAAAAGATTAATTGGTTTGAAAAAAAACTTCTAGGACTAAATGGAGCAACATTTTTCCAAATGAGATTTTTGAGTAATTTTTCTTAATTTTTAACAGAAATTAACTTTAGAAGTAAATTAAAAAAAATTTGAAATATGAAAGATTAAAGTGAAAAAAAATAAATTTTAAAATCCAAAATAAGAAAGTAGCCAAAATGTAAAAGAGATAAAATGTAATTTACCCTTTATTTATCTTGTCCAATACTTCTATTTTAACTTTTCTTACTTTTGTTTCAACCTTCACTTGAGTGTCACGTGGTCGATTAAATTCATTACTCATGTGATTTGATCTTTTGAACTCCGTTGTACTTTTCTTGAACTTTTTTATCTCGTTCAAAAAAAAAAAAAAAAAAAAAAAAAAACAAACAAATGCCTTTAAATTTGTTTTTGAATTAAAATTATGTTGATATAATTGTTTGCAGTTTTATAGCAGTTGTATAAAATAAGAAATTTATTAATATTATTTTTTTATATTAGCCTATTATTTTATTTTTGGTTGAATTTTTATAAAACGAAAAATAGACAATGTGGCATATTTGAGCTATCAATGTAAGTATAATTAATGAAGATAACAGCAAAACATTGATCGTGTTAAAATTGGGCAGAACACTGAACACATTATTATGGTGAGTTTTGAGTCCATTGTGTTAAAATTTTATAAACACCAAGATAGATGAGAGACTACTATAGTAATTGAAAGGCTATAAATATGGTGAATAGTAAATTATTTAAAATTTTGTTTAAAAGTTAAAAAGATATTCAATTTGCATGGTAGCTATGAATAGAGGATTAATTGAATTAGTGGGAAGTTGCCACTACTTAAAAGCCAAATCACTTTCATCTCGAAAGTCGCAACATAAACAGCCTCCTAGAACTTCATTCGTAACAATCAAAGACTTCAATACTACTCGCCCATGTTACTACTAAAAAAATGTTTGGAAGCTCTACTTAAGCACTCCAACCCACTTCCAATGACATAGAATAGGCCATGTAAAAAAGAACCCACACTCCTCTCTCTATCTCTCTACTCTCCTCCTCTCTCTCTCTTTCACCTCATTGGAGGTCAAAATGGGGATAATGTATTAGGGAATGTAACAATACTCATTAATAGTGTCTTCAAGAATTGTAGCAATAAGTAGAATGAAAAAATGTACTGAGTTCCAAATCCTATGGCCCCCCCTAAAGTACAAAACAATTACGAATTTATCAAAAAACACGAACACCAATTTCATCAGAGCTGCATTCATTGCTTAGCCTACTAATGGGCAGAGCAGATTCTTGCTTAGCCTACTAATGCAATCAATTTAACCAACTTCTGCACCGTATAAACTGTAAAAGAACAGAAAATAATAATACCAAAGTGAAAGTAAGAAGACAGCATGAGCAAAAACTGTTTTCCATCAGTGGTATATTCCAATGACATCCAAAATCCCAAAACATACTTTCATAAGAAAGCCGATAAGAAATTTTTTGCCAATCCCAACAAAAAGCTCCTCCAAATCAAGAGAATAAATATGCAAGTATGTCAAGATGCTTGGAAGAGAAAAATAGAAGAAAATACAGAGAGAGAGAGAGAGAGAGAGAGAGAGAATGACAGTGGAAGGGCCTAAGTATCTATCCAGAGTCATTAATTAATATCCTAAAACAAATATCTCTGTGGAACTACTTATTGAGAGCTCCTTTTTTCAAATGTGACCAAAACAAAAACTTCAAAAGCATGATATCATCATCAAGGCTTGAGAGCAAGGGCCAAACCAAACCTGGGTGTTTTGTCCAAGGCCTTGGTGTCAAACTCACTAGAGATGGTCAGAAGTGATTTTGGTACAAGTTGGTGCTGCAAGACAGCCCCAAGCCTCCCGTGATTGTTGAGCTTTGCTTTGACCACTGTCAGGTTATCAACTGCATATGATCCACCGACTGTAAATGTGTTCTCATTTGTCGAAAACTTTCTAGTGATCTCTCCCACAACAGCACTCTGCTTTATTTGATCCATATAGTGCACATAAGATGCCCTTATAGAGTCTCCTTTATCACCCCTGAGAGAATACCATGGCAACTAAACATCAGAATTTATGAACAATTTCACTGCTTATATTGTGGCAAACTAGTACCACCACTACTTACAGAATTATTGAAGCACAAGAGTCTGGTTTTGTCACACTAATGCCAGCAGTATACTTCGTAAATTTACTGGAATTGGTCTCATAACCAGCCTCAGCACCAAAAGCGATAGTTGGGTTACCAATGGTTGCAGAAAGATCAACGGTAGGAGATTGGCTCAGAGTAACAGCTGTAGTGAAGTTTGCATGGTGATGGAAGTACTGAACCTCCAGCTGCATAAGAAAACACACAAAAAGTTTCAGAAATTGAAAAGATACCAACACCTCATATTTCCTATAGGAGTTTGTTAGATACATACCTTGCCAGAGTTATAATCAGGCAGTTTGAATGAAGCAATGGTCTTTGTTGAGGGAACAAAATCAGTGAAAGTTAAAGTAGTTGAGATCTGCCAAAACAGTCATAAGAGGATATGGTCACCGAAAACAAGTGTATTGAACTTTTAGAAGACTGAGGTATTAAGAAACCCACACTTGATGCCGCATCAAATTTGACATCAATTAGAATGTTCTTGTATTTGTATTGTGCTGCTACATCCCCAGTAGATAGTCCTCCTTTCTTTACCGCAGTTGATGTGATGGCCTGAGAGAGAGGGAGAGGACAAAAAAAAAAAAAAAGAGCAGTTGAATTGAGTTCTTGCTCCCCATTAATATGAAAATTAAACAACTCAAATTAAGATGGGGAAAAGAATTAAAAAAAATTCAAGTGATATTTGACAAGGATACATATCAGCCATCAACGAACAATTATCCAGGAATTGGGAGCCATTTAAGAGAAGAATACAGACAAGACTTTCAACTGGTAGAAGGATAGAATACTTAATTTAATTAAAAGCATTATAAAAAACCAGATACTTTATTTATCCTGTGACTTCCAAATAAAAATACAAGGTTTCTAGGTCACCATTCACCAATATAGAAAACTAAAATTCATCATTAATAAAAACCAATCACTGCGAAAAGACCCTGCAAAATACAAAGAAGACAACGTTGCATCAACCTATTCTATCACTAGCAAATATTAAGATGCCCCCAAGATATACTGTTTCATGGAACATTCCAAGAGAAAAACATAACAACAAGAATAACAGTAATAGTTCCCTGTATATATCTATATAATAAGGTAAGAGGTTTTTTGAAAATGTATAGAAATGTCTCAGAGATACATTTAATTGGACCGCTGAGATCAATCTTCAGTATATATCAACGGCTTTGAATTATTTATTTCCCGCCCAAACACTTCTCTTCCTTAACCTTCTCACCTACCCACGTCTCTCTCTCCCTCTCTGCTCTCACCCACGTCTCTTCCTTCCTTCTTTATCTCTCTCTCCCTCTCTCCCTCTCTGTTTATTCTTCAACAGGAACCCTCTCAACCACCGCCATCGCGACCACCTCTCTTCTCCCTCGCAGGACCCTCGCTGTTTCTCCTTCTTCAACAGATCCCTCGACCACCGCCATCATGACAGCCTCTTCCTCATCCCCCTTTATCACTTCAGTCCTCTCCTCCTCTTAGCAGATCTCGCCGAAACCCTCTTTGCCTCTTTGCTACCGATGCTTGGCAAGGTACGATTTTTGTTTGTTTTGATTTCGATTTTTCTGAATTTGGAGTTTATTTGGGTTACTTATTTTCCTCCACCGTTGTTGTTTGTTGAGTTAAGGTCTGTTGTGTTCAGAGGTTTTTGGATTGTGAGTTTAAAATTTGTGGTTATTGTGTTGTGTTTGTGTTTTTTTCCCAGATCTGGTGTGTAATTTTTGCTAATTTAAAATTTTTTTTTTTTTGGGGCTAGGATTGTGATTCTAATCGGACTGTTTTTTATTTATTTAAAGTCTCGACAAAGCATGGTTTTTGAAGATTGAGTGTTTTGATTACGAAGATGAAGAGGGCTAGAGATGATATGTACATGGCTTCTCAACTCAAACGCCCCATCGTCTCCTCTCGCGCCGAACCGAGAGTCCTTTCTCTATCTCTCTCTTAGTTTGTTTTTTTTTTAACTCTCATTTTTCTAATATTGTGATATTGGAAGCTGTGATTATGAGTGCTTCTTTATTGTATAAAAAATTATAAGCAAGTAAAATTTCTGAAAATTTGGTGAATCATGTTTGAAATTGTTGAGTGCGAGTCTGTTAGTTATTTACTGATTAGGTATTTTGTTTGGCTTCGGATTTTAAACTTCAGTATTTTTGTTTTTCATTCTTTTACTCAGTATGTTGTTCCTTCAAGGAGAACAAAGATCTGATTTTTGTTGAATTTTTCTTTATAAAATCTGTCTGAAGTTTGATTATATATCTAGGGTTGAAGCTAAAAATAGGAATTAAGACCTACCTTTGTTGAAAGAATATATTTTGACCTAAGTTTAATGATAAAATTAGTATATTGATTTATTTTATTTTTTTATTTGGTGTGGGTAATGAAGCTCTGGGCCCAGATGATGGGTGGAGCGAGCACACAGAAACTAACTACCAATGATGCATTGGCATATCTCAAGGCAGTTAAGGACATATTTCAAGATAAAAGGGATAAATATGATGAGTTTCTTAAAGTTATGAAAGGTTTCAAGGCTCAAAGGTTTGGTCATTTATTCCTTCTTTTACTTCCAGAATCTAAATAAAGTTCTCATTTATTGATCCCAACGTTACATTGTTTGAGACAAAGTTGGGAGAGATTTGCTTTTCAAAGTTGGGAGAGAGGCTCAAGTTACACAGATTTGCTTTTCTCTTATCCCCACACCCCAATTTGCTTATTTCCTCCCTCAGATTTTAATCTTATCCCCACACAGATTTTAATCTTAATATTTTCTCTTTCTCTTGAACTAATTTATAATTTATGGACTTATTGAAGATACAATATTGATAGAAATAGTGAAAAAAATATATATATTACATTCAATAGAACATGAAGAGAAAATGTTCTTATTCTGCCAAATGTTGGTTGGTGCTTATAACTTTTTTTATTTGGAAATTAATATCAAAGTATTTGGTATAAGACAGATAAAATTTAAATAAATTAAAAAGTTGGGAGAGAGAGAGAGAGAGAGAGTTCATTGGTTTCAGTCCAGGTAACTCCCTTGGTTTCTCTGTGTATTTGACAGTGCTTTGTGTTTTATGTCTTTTATTACAAGGGAAAGAAGAAAGAGAAGAGAGTTCATCATCTGGGCTGAAAATGAGGAATTCTTGGGGTTTCTTGGCTGCTCCAAAGCCTAACATTTCAACTGGAATACACAGATTGGTGAAGACTTTCAAAAACTTCTCTCAATTATTTGGTAAGTGGATTATTAGATAACCAAACTCTCTCCTTTTCTTTCTCTTGAACTAATTTATAATTTATGAACTTATTGAAGATACAATATTGATAGAAATAGTGAAAAAATATATATATATATTACATTCAATAGAGTCCTTGGGTGCGTGATGTGATAGAAGATACAATATTGTGCCTTTGGGTTGAATACCTGCGTTGTTTATCGAGATTTCTTGGGTGCGTGACATGCTATGGATTCTTCTTTGTTTAGTTGCTAATGGGTTGAGATTAATTTTATGGGATTTAGAGTCCTTTGCTGTAGTATCATCGCTCTGATGATGCAGTGTCAATGTATCATTTGAAGAAGATGAACTGGTCACTTGGGGTTGTAAATTAAATTATAACTTGACAGAGCAGGATGGAAAAAACGAAATCGATTCACGTAGTCAATCCCAATTGATTGTAACATAAGACTTAGTTTGGTTTGATTAGGCTTCTGGGTAGATGATTAATTTGGCTAAGCGAAGATAATTATTGCTCATGTTTATCTTCTTTACTCGACTTTTAGTATAAAATTCTATAACTTTTTTTTAATCAATGTTAATTTTTTTTTTTTTTTTTTGGGGGGTGGGGGAATGGTGCCATATCAAATGGTGGATTTTGCCAGGTGCATTAGGCTGTTGTACCTTGCTTTGCTTCAGAAAAAGCAAGCATTGCCTGTGTGCAGGAGTTGTGAAAATATCCTAATTAGAGATGGAGGGTCAAAATAATATGACTGTGAGTTTACTGAATGCGCTTCAGCAGAGAAGTATGCACTTTTATTTCCTTAATATATAGGAAGCATGCAATTAATTACATTGGCCTATGAAATTGGTGAAACTATGATTCCCTTTACGCAATAGAGTCCAATCAAGTTATGAGGAGCAACTTTTAATTATTTGAAACGTTCATATTGTAAGGTCCGTTTAGTAAATCATCTATAAAAATAAAAATAAAAATAAAAAAATTAATTGGATATCTTTAGTCCCATGATTAGTTTTTAATTATTTGATATTTAATTTTTTTTTTTATATTAGATTTGTTTGGAATTGTAGAATGTAGTCTATTAAATATATTTTTATAATTACATTTTAATCTTAAATTTAAATAGTTTTGCGAGTACAATTATATCATAATCCTAATATTATTTACACCGTGCCTAGTATATATATATATAGAGAGAGAGAGAGAGAGACTTGGGTAGGTTAGATTTTTTTTTTATTTTTATAAAGCCAACATAAAATGCCTGTTTATATGGTCATTGCATTACTATTTCAGAGATATCAACCACCGTCACTTAATCTTTGCTGTTGACCTTCAATTGATTTTTATTTTCATTTTGTTCAGAAGCTTCATTTACCAAAACCCAAATTTAATAAATTTCAGCTCAAAGATTTTGTGATTAAAAGACATGTCAACGAAATAAAAAATCGTGGTGAAAGACATTTCAATAATAAAATAAGTTACCAAATACTACCTTCACCACAAATTTCTATTTTGCCATTCCAGCTTATCAGTCACATATTGTGGGATAAATGCACCAGCTTTCAAGTAGTGGTGGGTTCAGTCTTATTATTGGCCATCCAGTCCTCTTTTTTTTTCTTGTAATTTTTTTGTGAACAATTATGTCTTTTCAAAATATTCTATTCCAGCTAATATTTTTTCAATAAAGTAGTCATTACTTAAACTTGAATTTAAGACCACACCCATAACCTTTTCAGATCTGGTCTCAGAATATCAATAACCTATTACATTTAAAATCCTAATACTACTAATATGTCTTGTCATGCCACCAATTCATTTTTGTAACCCAAATCAAAAAATTAGTCCCAAACCTTCAATTTGTTATGTATAGAACAAATCACAAAACATGTCAAACTAAAATTTGGACTCATTCATCTCACTCCAATCCCACAGCAACACCTTCAAGCTTCCTTTTCTTTACAACTGATCTCCAAGAAAAATGACACTTCAGATAATCTTGCAGCCATGAACCGTAAATGTCGATTTGGGAACTCTTATACTGTTTATTTTTACCATACTTTCATCAACTATCAGTATATCACCATTAAACAACATACACCAAGAAGCCTCATTCAGTCTTACTCCAATGCAGACCAAGCAACGGAGATATGCAAGGGGCTTGGAGGGATGCAGGAAGAGAGGGTGGGGGAATTACCAAAAAGAGAGATGGAAGAGGGTGCTAAAAGCTAAACTTTCAAATCAAGCCAATTTTTATGGAGCATGCTTGTCTCTCTTACAATTTTCTACACTCAGTTCACAGTTCCACCATACATTTATAGCAACTGCAATGTATCTAGCTTTTGCTTCTTCCCCAATCATATCCCTCGAGTCATTGAAACTATATCAACGAGTTTGTTTAGAGACTACAACAAGGGCTTTCTCTCCAAAACTTCCTATCAATCACAAAGCAGAGAAGCATCTGTACCTCAAACCTAGGATCCAGTTACATTATTTTCCTGAAAGGTTGCTTTTCAGTTTTCACAATAGTAAAGGTTGCTTTTCAAAGGATTGAAGTTGGCTCTGGGGAAAGGAGGTATCAAGATTGCTTAATTACATTATCCTCTTGGGGTGCGAGGACATTTAATTTTGGTCTAAGCTCTCTGGTTGTGAGAGTTCAATTAGTGCCTAGGTCTTTTTATTTTTTTGTTTGCTATCTCCGGGAGCATGTGGCCATGGTTTTTGTGCTTGTTGTCCCAAGGGCATTGTATTGAGCTCCATTGTGTATCTCTTCTTTTTTGGTAATGAAATGCTCACTTACCAAGTAAATAAAAAAGGAAAAACACAAAAACAAACATGTAAAAGAAGACTCATAGTTGAAACCATGAGGTCCAGCATAATTTTGCATCTGTTTTTATACTCAAACTTTGAGTCAACACCTATTGAAAGAGGGGGGAAATGGAAAGACAAGACAATTCACAATATCCTAAATCCATTAGTATTTAATTGTCAATATCCCAATTCTCTTTATCTTTTTTTCATTTCATAAATGAATACTAGTAATTTTCCTCCTTTCCGTTCTACCATCTAGATCCTGGCAAGTAGTGTTTCGTATCTTACATGATGACTTAATAATAAAGACATACCAAGAACACCTACCACTGGTATGTTCTTATAATGGTTCGATGGTTCTCTCAACCAATTTATTAGAGCTTCTTTAATTCTCTTATTTAGAATAATCCTTGTCACAGAAAAACTGAAAGCTCAATTTCACTTTTGTCAACCCCATACGAATAGATTTTTATTAAGTTGCTGATAAATTTGGTTAATGAAGCCTTGGAAACAGGCAACACAAGAATATTTATCTACCAAATATGTGAAAGCAACTGAAAGGCCTACATCATTGGAACAAGCCATTTGAGGATTAGAGAAGGCACAAGGATCAGCTCTCTCCTAATCCAAAAAGAATGCCACTTCTCCTTTTTTAAAAGGAGGTCCAAAAGGAATAACACATTAGCAGCATACCACTGCTATAGTCCTCTCAAATTTTAGACCACTGACACAACCAAAAGGAAAAGTTGAAAAAGAATATTAACACACCAAGTTCACAAATCTATAATTTACAACTTGGTCCTTCTCTCTGCTTCAAGAAAATGACTTCGGGCTGAACAATTAGGCATTAGCTCTCATATGTTGACCACGCCCTTTGTAAAACCTTATTTTTGGTAATAAAATAACTTACCAAGAAAAAGGAAGTCCAAGTGGTAAACACCAGAAACAGGGAAACACTAGTTCAGTGGTCGGCTTACAAACCTTGAGGTTGAGGGCTTTGTACATAAGGACAATCACCAATCACTTGGTACAAATATATATATATATATATATATACACATTGATCTAGGAGTAATGGTCAAGATAAGGATTCTTGTTCCTAATGTTTCAATAAATATCTTAATAAGCACATTGATTACAAACTCTTCTAAAAACAAGTCTAGTGTAAAAGCAAAGCAAATACTAGCGGTGCCTTCATTATACAGAACACCAGCATAATTCACACAGATAATTCATAATAATGGAGATTCGATCACAAATTGGTAAAAAAAAAAAAAAAAAAAACCTATTGCAAATAGATTATTCACGTAAAACTCACTTAAAACTGTGGCACAATCTCTGAAAACCCTAATTTATGATCTGGAAGAAGAAGAATCCGAGAGAGAGAGAGAGAGAGAGAAATGAATTCATACCACTCCGGTGTCACTGTAAGTGGAGACGGAGAATTTCTGATCGGAGACATAGTCCTTTGTCAGCAGATCTACATTCAAGCAATACATTAGAATTCCGTAAATACAACGCAAACACACACACACACACACACTGGTACACAACAATGGCGAATCTGAGAGAGAGAGAGAGAGAGTAAAGTATGAGTGATTTACCTTTGGCTTTCTTGCTGATATCAGAGAAAAGTCCAGGTCCCTTGCTCATGTTTGCACAGAGAGAGAGAGAGAGCTGTGAGAGTGTGAATCGCAAGGAGGAGAGGCCGTGATGAAGAGAAAATTGGGGTTCACTTTCGTAGTCACCACGAATGTGGGGATGAATCGTAGGGGAAACTGGGGTCCGAGGGGGTGTGGGGTTCACATGAAGCGATATGGTGTGAGTCCCATACATAAGGTACAACATTTGATATAAAAAAAATAATAATAAAAAAAGGAAAAATTATTATGTACTGGGACTAGTGGGAGTGACCCCAGCACCTCTACCTCCACGGGGGCTATGAAGCAAGACAGAAAAAAAAAAAAATTCAACCAATGAAAAACCAGTGGGGTTGCTGGGGGTCATCCCCACTGGGAGTTCCAACCATTTTCTTATTTTTAATAGACTAATAGGTCCACAATTTTTTAAGTTTTGTATCTAGAGGTCTCATTTTATATTTTCTTATTTTTTAAATGACTGTATTATCCCTTGATTTGATATATATATATATATATATATACATGTGAAAAATCAAATATTCGCCTATGCGAGGTTGTCTGCGATCTCGATCTCTCTCCATGATGCCGATCTCTTTGTGCTGTGAGGTCGATCTCGTTGTGCGATCTAAATCTCTGTGTATAGGCGATCTCTGCATACGTTCTCTCTCTCTCTCTCTCTCTCTCTGTGTTTGTGTCTCACTCTGTCTCTGTCTCTCTCTCTCTCTCTGTGTTTGTGTGATCTCTGGTTTGTGTTTGGCAATGTTGTTATAGTTTTTTGTTTTGTGATAAACTTTGTTTGTTTGATACTTATTTTGTGATTTTTGTATGTGATATAGTGTAATAATTTTGATTTTGTTGATTTTGTTTGTTGTTTAGTGTAATGTGTTTTGAAGTTATAGTTTGGAATTGTAAATTCTGAAGTTTTGATACTGATATGTTGTAACTGTATAATTTTACAGTTTGGAATTGTGCATTGTGAAGTGTTAATACTGATATGTTATAACTGTATAATTTTGCAGTTTAAAATCTGTAAATAATTGTTTGCTGGTTTGTGATTTTGTAGTATGGAGGGGTGTTTCATGTTAATGTGCAAATACAGTAACTCTTTTGCTGCTATTAAGATTAGTGAGAGATGTAGTTATCATGCAGTTGTTGAGAAAATATCTGCGCAGTTCAAGGAGTTGAGTGTTGGTAACTTTTGTTTATTTTTCTCTTTTCTTAGATATTCTAATTGTATTGTTGAATATAATGATGATTTGGGAAATATGATGTCAATGGTAGGTTGCAGTGGTTCTCATGTTATTGATATTGTTGTAGGTGATAGGAGAATTGTGAAGGTTAATGATAATTCTTCTAGGATTTATTTTGTAATTTGTGAGAGTTCTTTGGTTAATGATTATGATGATCTTGGTGGTTTGTTGCCTAGTTTTTATCCAGAATCAGAAAGAGTCTTGTTGTCTTCTAGTTGGAAGGGGATTATACACAGTGTTGGTCAAGAATTTGAAGATGGAGTGCTGGCGTTCTGTATTGCATCGGCTAAGTATGCAGTTGAGTATAGTTTTGCAGTGAATTATTTGAAGAACGATGCAACAAGAGTAACTGCTGAATGTATGATGAAGTTGTCTACGAGTTGTAAATGGTTTGTGTATGGAAAGGTGTTGATGAATTATGGTATTTTTTTAATTATAAAGTTGGAAAATGTACATACTTGTGGGGTTGTTGCTCGTAGATCTTGTAGCAAAATGGTTGGTTCTAGACTTGTGTCTGATATTAAGCATAATGATATTAGTGATAATCCGTTGAATCGTCCTATTGAAGTTAAAAAAAAAAGTTGAAAAAGCAATATGGTATAGATGTTTCTTATCGGGTTGCATGGTTAGGAGTTGATAAGGCAAGAGGTGGGTTGTTTGGTGATTTTGCAACTTCTTTTAACCAACTTCGATGGTACCTTGAGACGGGTATGAGAACAAATCCTGGAAGTGTGTTTGAATTAGATGTGGATGAAAGTAGTAGGTGTTTTCGGAGGTTAATTATGGCATTTCATGGATGTTTGTATGGCTTTCAATTTTGTCATCCATTGTTGTTTGTTGATGGTACATTCTTGAAGGGGATTTACAAGGGGGCATTTACTTGCAGCAACATCAAATGATGGTAATAAAGGTATGTATTTATTTGCAGTTAGTATAGTTTTGGTTTTGTGAGTGTGTTTTGGTAGTTGGTGGATTTTGGTTTCTGTTATTGTATTGTGAGTCTGCTAATTTTTGTAGTTTCATGTTATTTTGTTTTCAGGCTTGTTTCTTTTGGCTTTTACGATTGTTGATGCTGAAAATCAAGATAATTGGATGTGATTTTTAAGTCAGTTGTTAAAAACTGTTGGTTCAGGCTGGAGATTGTCCTTTGTGTCGAACCATCAACATAGATTGCTAGATGCTCTTTCAGTGGTTTTTCCCAATGCACATAATGCATATTGCTTGAACTTTTTGAAGATAAATTTGATTGACAAATTGGTGGAATTTCCTACTAACTATAAGCTGACTTTGATGAAATATTAGTTAAATGTGCTTATGCACCAACTGTTGCTTCATTCCAACATTATATGGAAAAATTGAGACGTATTACTAGGAATGGTAGAGTTGATAGTATGTTGGATGGTTTGCAAAATGATAAGTGGGTCAATGCATTTTTTAGAGGGAAACGATATGGTGAGATGTCATCTAATGCTGCCGAGTTTTACAATAATTAGATTGGTGGGACCCGTGAGTTGCCTATTACTTGTATGATTGATATGATTAGGGTTCAAATCATGACTCAATTGTCTAATAGAAGAGTTGAATCTAAAAGATGGACTACCAAATTGTGTCCAGTTATGGAAAATAAGTTGGTGGATTATTTGAAGTCAACTAAGTCTTGGGATGTGATTGTTGCTAGTGATATTGTGCTTGAGGTTCATTCTTCTATTTCTTTTTATGTTGATATTGGTAGACGAACTTGTTCTTGCCATGAATGGAAATTGAATGATTTTCCTTGTCATGCTGTGCATGTTTTGCGTAGTAGTAGTAGAGATGTGTATGATTTCATTGATTCTTTTTTTCATGTGGATTGTTTTAGAGAGTCGTACAAGGAATCTGTTTATCCAGTGCCTTCAAGTGAGAGATTTGACTTTAATGGTACCAGTAGTTCGATTATCAAACCTCTTATAACGAAGAAGTAGCCCCGGCAGAAAAAGAAGAAGATGATACCTTCTAAGGATGAGAATGTGAAATAAATCAAGTGTGGGAGGTGCTTGAAATATGGGAATCACAATAAGAAGACGTGCAAGGCTGCTATTTGAGGTCTTAGTCTATTCTTTTGGATTTCTATTTGAAGTTGAGGAATTGTGATAATAAAATGTGATACTTGGTATTATGGAAGTAATGAATAAAGTTGGTTGCATTTTTTTTTTTTAGATGTGTTCTTTAGTTATTGAAATTGTTTTATTACAATTTTATTTTATTTTATTTTTTTGTAGATTTGGTTGGTTTTATTTTTGTGGAATGCTGAGAAGGTTGTTGAAAATTTCTTATAGAAATTGTATAATCTTGCAGTTTTACTACATAATATATTTATTTAATATTTTGTAGTAACAAAACTGTAGAATTTTGTAGTTTTATTTTTAATTTTGAAATGCAGTTCATCTATTTGTTTGAGTGATGAAATTGGATAATTTTGCAGTTTTAAAAATTATGTAGGAAATACATATTATAATGCGTGAAAGGCACTCACGATCATAAAACTACATAATTGTGTAGTATAATTTTTGTTTGAGTGATGAAACTGCATAAATTTGCAGTTGTAAGAATTATGAGAACCAGCCTGATGAAATTGCATAATTTTACAGTTTTAAGAATTATTAAAAACAACTTGATGAAACTGAATAATTTTGCAGTTTTAAGAATTATTAAAAACAACATTTCCTCTATGAATTTATATGCAACCACAAATGTGATGACAATAATAAGCACAAGAACACAAACAAGAATATTAAGCACAAGAATAACAACAACTAGAATAATAACAACAACAAAAGCAACAACGACATCAATGACAACAATCTTTTCACCATGATAACCACAAGAAGATCAATCACCAAAAGCATAAAAAGTACTTGTTACATGTAAAAAAAAAAAAGAAAAAAAAAGTACAAAAATATGTTCACATGAGTATTTGTATTGTAAAGAAGTTTTTTCATTATTTCTATGGTTTGGTATGTTTTATCAACATTTGGTAGTGCTCGAGTTTCCAAGATCGGTTCTTATCGTTGAGGAATTGACTGATGATTTCTGCTCAAAATTTGACCCACTCAGTTGGTCGAAGTGATTTCTGCACAGGTTGCCAGTTGATAAATTGGTTGATAACATTGTAGACGGCGATTGCACAATCATTCTTGCAAAGTTTTAGATGAAGTTAATTAGTTAGGTAAAACTGTAAAATTTAGCATATTGAAACATTAGTTATTGACTTTATATTTTATGAGTGTGGGTTTGTTGTGGCATTCCTCAATTGATGCAATTACTGTCTCGCACTCTTGAGATGATAACATGTTTCCTTGATTACTGAATAATGCTTTGTTTTATCTCAGTTGATATTGTTGCTACAAAATAGTTAGTGTGTGTTTTTGTTAATTATAGTGATGTGCTGAGATGTTTTGAAAGGAATAGAATTAAGTAGGAAATTTTATTTAACTTACAATTTCCTTTGCAATTTCAAAATGCTTGTTGTGACAATCTTTTGCTGGCCTCAAAGAATCATAGTGCCTTCATATCCCATTAGCATTGTCAAAGACCACAATTGTCCAATGGTTGTCGTGGTTAATTGAGAAATGGATATATTTGTTTTTCATTGCTTCTGGAAAATGGTTGTCCATCATTTTTTCTCTCAATGCCTGATCTTGGTTTTGTAGTAGAGTCTGTAATTTATATATGTTTGAAATATGTTATAAAAGTCTGTAGTAAGACATGTTAAGAAAGTAGAAATTTTGCAATTTGAATAATTTTGAAAGGCATGTTAATAGTTTTGCTTACATTGATGAGTGTTGAGAAAACATAAGATTTACTTAGGTATGGATTTCTTGCAAATACTAGATCATGTTTCTCAAATTCTTCAATTGATAGTTGGAGTGCCAATTTCATTTCTATGAAGACATCAATGACCTAAAACATATTATATATGAGAATGTATTAGGTTTGTGTAATATGTTATTGAATATGAACAAAAACTGTAAAATTGTGTAGTTGGAGACCTGCATTCCTATATAAGGCTTCCCTGTTGGTCAATCTGCATATATCTGAAAAGTATATGCAATTTTCATCTTCGCTGCCAGACCAGACACAAGCAGTTGATTGTGTATTGTTGATGAGTTGAATTTGGTCTTGGTCTTTTTTGAATAGGCTATGCCAAACCTTGTTTGTTTTGCAACATAAAATGACAAATGGCTTGTTGTGGATTGATTCTTCCTTTAAATCATGATTACTTTTCAATACTTGAATTTGTGTCTTCCCTTGATTGGCATCCTCTTTTGGCTTGGTTTCAACAACACTTTCTTTCTTTTAGCCGATATTTTCTTTCATCTTTTCTTTCCCCTGATCTTTTGCTTTATGAGCACCCTCTTTTGGCTCGGGTTCAGTAGCAGGTTCTTTCTCTGTTTCGATTTCATTTCTTTTTTTTTTTTCATTCTTCTTCTCTTTTTCTTCATCGGTACCCTCTGTTGGTTTAGGTACATCAACAGTAGCTTCTGTCTTGTTCCTCATATCTTCTTTGGCTTTTGTCATTGGTTGGTATTCAAAATCTGGCTTATGTGCTTGTTTTCTTGCCTTTTGTTTGATTCTCTTGACCATTGATCTTTGTTGGAGACTTCTAGTTTTTTTGGCAGACATTTCCTTCAGCTGGTCTTCCTTTCTACGCAATTCAGCTATGAATTTTTGTTCCATTTTTTACATTTGTGCTCTTATGGCTGCTATGAGTTTATCATTTTCGTCCTCTTTGGTTGATGTTTGTGCTTGGCCATCACCTATAAAAATGTTGGATTTTGTTTTGGTTAGTTTAATTAAATTTTGCAGTTTGGTTCAGTATTAGACAAGAGTTTACCTTGTGCATGAAATGTGTCAAATTTCTCTTGGAGTTCTCCTTGTTGTTCTGTCCTTTTTGTTTCTTGTTGTTTTGCTTGTTCTTTTTTTTTTTTTCCATGTTGTTGTTGTTGTTGATCTGTCAATTCTTGTTCATTGACTTCTTGTTGTTGGTTTGTTTGTTGTTCTTCTTGTTCATGTTGTTGGCCCTCTTCTCTATCAGTGTCTTCTTGTTCTTGTTCTTCTTCAGTCTCTTGTTTTTTTTCTTCATCACTCTTTTCTTTTTATTTATCACTTTCTGCTTCTTCTTGTGGTTCTTGCTTTTTCTTTTTTTGTTCTTTCTTTTTTGTTGTTGTTCTTCTTCTGATTCTGATTGGTGTTCTTCTTCAAGAAAGTCATCCTCATCACTGTCTTGAATTTTTTTTTTTTCGCTTATTATCTTTTTTGTGGTCATGTTTCTTTGCTAAAGAGTCTGTTTATGTGCTTTGATTGATATGCATAACTATATTTCTTATTCAGTTGGGGTTAAAGCACTTTGGTCAACCTGCATTGGAATAATGTGATATATATTAGTAATACTGTAAAATTGGTTAGTTTCATAACATGATTTGTACTGTGAGTAATGTAAGTTAAGTATTGAAAATATGTTGTTTAAAACTGCAAATTTTTACAGTTTCATAACATGATTGTTAATGTAATGAATATGAAAGGATTGTTGAATAGATTTGTGTATTGAAACTGCAAACTTTTGCAGTTTCATAACATGAGTGATAGGAGTGTTAAATAGGTGTGTGCTTTGAAACTGCAAACTTTTACAGTTTCATAACATGATTTGTACTGTGAGTAATGTGAGTTAAGTGTTGAAAATATATTATTTGAAACTGCAAACATTTACAGTTTCATAACATGATTGTTACGACAATGACTGTGAAAGGAGTGTTGAATAGATTTGTGCTATGAGAGTATAGAAGAGTTTGAATACCTTTTCAAAGTCAGCAAGGCTGATGTGTTTCCACTTGGAGTACATTTTGCCAAGGTTCCACTTCATAAACCTTGGAAAGCCTTCTTTATTGGATGGTCGGAGGAGTTTACTGTGCTCACAGTACCAGTACTATAAAAAAAAATTGAAATATGTTAGATAGTTTGAAATAGTTGGATGTTTAATTTTTTTGTGTGAAGTAATTGAGTAATGTGTTTTCCAAGAGTAACATGACGCATCCAGTGACATGCTTTGGGTTGTTGTCTGCATTTGCCATTGAATTTATCAGTGTGTCTTTTATTACCTCAGCCCAATTATACTTTTTGATGTTGTTGAGATTGTCAACATAGTTGAGGAAACTTCAACTGAGTGTATGGCCTCTTGTAGGCATGAGAAGTTTCAGGCACAAGTAAAGGGTGATGACCCTTGCAAGATCTTGACGATCATTGGTTGATTTTTCTTCTTTGTTTGTTGAAACATTTTGGTCAATGACTTGGCATCCAATCTCTTTATTGATTTGCATCTTTGTTTGTAAAATGCGAGCTCAAAATCCTTTGGTCTTGCATAGGAATTGGTGGTGATGTTGTCTTCTCTACAGTCGATAGCAAAAATGAGCCTCACATCACTGTTTCCAAGTTTCATTTCCTTTTTGTCAAGTATAAATGCTTTTTTTTTTTTTTTTTTTTTTTTTTTTTTTTGTAGAGTGTTGTCATTTCTATTACAATGGAATTATAGCATTTGCACCAAGAGGTCTTCAGTTGTGTTGAGGAGAGAGCATTTATAAAGGGCCAAAAAGGGGTTTTTTACATCTTTGTCTGTTGGGCTGTTGTGAATTTGACCCCTTTCAACAGTTTGATTGCTGTTCCGATGTTGGAACGGTAATTAAACTGTTGGACTCTCTTTGCGGGGACTACTGGTTTTTTCCCTTTTGATGCCTTAGTTTTTGTTTCGGGAGTTGATTGGCTTTCTTGGAGCTTTCTTTTTTTAGTTGGAGGAGCTTCTTATTTTTTTGTTAGCTTTCTTTTGTTTGTTTTTGTTATGGTTGGAGGTGTGGTTGATGTTTGTTGTGTGGGTGTGGTCTGTTGTGATACCCCTGTTCTGTATTATGTTAATTGGTCCCTAATACGTATGTGAATATATGTTTTGATATGATTTTGTGTGCCATTATGTGAATATATGTGATTTTGGAATTCTATCTGTCCACTGTAGGAATATCTGTTTGAGTAAACTGCTTTGGGAATTAAATTGAGGGCCCTATCGGCCACAGAACCCGAAATTGATTACGTCATTGTGATTGACATAATTTTTAGAGCCTACGGTGAAATTTAATTGAAAATTGATTCGGGTTAGATTAAACCGATTAAATTGATGAATTAGAGCCTAACTATTTTATTATTATAATATTGGCCTTAGTGGGTTTTGTTGTCAAGGCTTTAGGCACTCAATCTCTCTTTCCCTAGCCTCATTTTGACTGATAATAAACTCAAAGAAGAGAAGAGAGGGTCGGTTGGAAGAAGAGAGAATAGGAGATTGAGGGTTGGCTTAAAGCTTGGAAATTTTGAAGGTTAAGCTCAAGAATTGCCATAGATTGTGAAGATTAAACTCCTTGGTAAGTAATTCATGCATTTTTAGTCATCATCTTGTGAATTCAAGTTTAATAGATGGCCAAGAGCATGAATTAGTTTGAATGTGAAGGGATTGAGTTGTATATGTTGAATTTCAAGCTAATAGAAGCATGCATGTAAAGAATTGTTATAGATTTCCATGTTTGAGTTTACTTTGTGTAATCTATATTGAAGTTTGAATCAAATCCATGGGTATGACCACTTCTTCACCAAATAAGTTGTGAATAATGTGTATTTCTTACATGCAAGAGTAGATCATGAAAGAGCAAGCTTTGCATGTTGAAACTTGATATGTTGGTCATGAATTTGGATTAATTTGAGGCATGCATGTAAATGACATAAGAAATTGAGCTTCCTAATGTTGTAATTTTGTATTGGTAGCATGTTAGCATGAGTAAATGTGAATTTTGAGCCATAACATGCATAAATTGTGGGTTGAAAGTCGAGGTGAAGCTCAAGAACTCAATCTGGAATTTCTAGAATTTTGACTTCCGCTCGAGCGGGGGAAAGGCCGCTCGAGCGGAGAAATCGTGCTCCCAGCACTTTTTGCAGAGTTGGATGTACGCTCAAGCGGGATATCTCACGCTCGAGCGGGGAGTTTTGCAGACAGGCCTTCCGCTCCAGCGTGCTATTTCACGCCCGAGCATATTTTTCATGCAATCAGTACTTTTGCAGGCCTTAACGGTCCGCTCGAGCGGGGAAGTTGACGCTCGAGCGGGGACCCTGTTCTCTGAAATTTTATATGCTCGTTCTGTGTTTTGTTTTCCGTTCTCTTTCCTTGAAAGCACTCTTAGGCATGTGTTAAGCATTGTAAATGAGTTAATGAGATAAGAATAAAGCCTAAAGAGGAATATGTGAATTAAAGAATGGGTTGAATTGATAATGACCCTTTTTTGTGTTCATGGAATGTGTAAGGTCAAGCTCCAAGGCGAATCCGCAAGCCAATCACTGTGAGTAATATCGATATTCAAATAATTGTGAATGTCCAATTGTTTATTCCCTTATAAGCTTTATGATTTGCTGATTGGATTGTGGACAAAAGTTTGACATGAAAATAATTAGACCTAAGGTCGTTTTGATAGAAACGAATGGACCTAAAGTCGTTTTGATAGAAATGAATGGACCAGAGGTCGTTTTGATAGAGATGAATGGACCAAAGGTCATCGTTTTGATAGTAATGAATGGACCGGAGGTCGTTTTGATAGAAATGAATGGACCAAAGGTCGTTTTGATAAAAATGACTGGACCGAAGGTCGTTTTGATGTATATGAACAGACCGAAGGCTATTTTGACATATATGGATGGACCGAAGGTCGTTTTGACATGAATGAGTGGGCCGAAGGCCGTTTTGCCACAAATATATGGGCCGAAGGCCGTTATGACATAAATGAATGGGCCAAAGACCAGTATGTTTGGGACTACAGTCACTTGATCTAAACCTTGTATAAATGTACATATGTTATGTAGGAATATGAATTAGGCCCAAGGTCGTTTGGAGTATGTTGTCCTACATATTGTTTATATGACTTCTGTATTTGATATTATTCACTGGGCTATCGCTCACGCTCATTCATGTGTTTGTAGGTGAGCCGAGGGAAGTCCAAACCCAGCCCCAGTGAAGTCTGCCAGGAACAACATGAGTTTTGAGAAAGTCAGCCTTGTGTCTCACGCACGAGACCTATCCTTGCCATTTTGTTATGTAACTATATTTTGTCTTACTGACAAGGACTTTATGTATAGTTGTAAATAGTCTGTCATGGGTTGACTTAGTTGGATGATCCTGTCTGTAAAGAATTTTATGGTATTGTACTTTTGACGTGGGTTATTAACGTATATGAGTATGGTTTGTTTTGTAGTGCATATAAGCACGACTCTATGGACAAAGTTTTTGATTATTGCTTCCGTTTGGCCCCTTTACTCTGTCGAGCTATGTCTATTTTGGTTTGAGGCCGTAGGTAATCTCAGGATTACTGGCCGGTTACGTCCTTAACCCATAGGGGCGGGTTCGGGTCGTGACAGAGTGGTATCAGAGCACGAGTTAATAACTCACACACTTGTCCAAAAAGAGCGATAAGCGTCTAGATAAGATCTAGGATGCATTCATGTGATAAATATGAATTTGGAAGCATTGATTATATGCCTAAATGTTTTGATATGAACAATTGGATGTTGTAAGTTGTGAACTACTTGCATTGCAAATCACCTGGAAATATGTTCTTCTTAGTATATGCATACTTGTGTACCTTTTATGTGAAATATAATGTAAGTTTAATCAGATGGTGAGGACCAGAGGTGATGAGATAGAGGAATCTTCTACTGCCAGACTGGACAGAATGGAAAGACTGATTCAGGAAATGACAGAGGCTTTGAGACAGCAACAGGAGTGGCAACAACAGTGGCAGCAACCACACCCGCCACCTCCACCTCCGGCACCACCCGTGCTAGATAATCAAAATGATGACCGGATAATAGCTCTCACCAAGGAATTCAAGAAAATGACACCACCACAGTTCCACGGGGGATTAGATCCGTTGAAAGCCGAAGCGTGGGTCCTTGGCATTGAGAAATTATTTGAAGTGTTCCCCTGTTCAAAGACTCAGAAGGTGCTTCTAGCCACTTTTATGCTAGAAGACGAAGCAAGAAGATGGTGGATATTGATGCGAGAAAATCATAGGGATGTTGACTGGGTAAAGTTTCTAGAAATATTCTATGACAAGTACTTCCCGTAGCGTGTCCGGGATAGGAAAGTGGCAGAATTCATGGAACTCAAGCAAGATAGCATGACTGTAGCTGAGTATGAGGCCAAATTCACTGAATTGGCCAGGTTTGCCCCACATGTAATTGATACAGACTATAAGAAGGCAAGACATTTTGAAGGTGGACTCTGCAGTGACATCCTAGAAAGGGTGAATGTCCTAAAGCTGGAGATCTACATTGGGGTGCTAGACAGGGCCATCATATCAGAGGCTAACATAGCTAGACAAGCTAAGCCAACAACAGAATAGAAGGGCAATAAAAGGCAAGGCTTCTTTTCGAAGAAGAAATTTCTGAAAAAGCAAAACACGGGCTCCTCAAATACTTCGAGTTCTTTCCGAGACACAGCTCCCATGTGCAACATTTGTAGCAAAAGGCACCGTGGAGTCTGTTACCGTGCATCGGGAGCCTGTTTCAAATGTGGGAAGCAAGGGCACATAGCTCGAGAATGTAATCAGAACAGTGGGAAACTAGCAGCTAGTTCCACTGTATCGATCCCGAAGCCAGGGAACACCTTGAAATCTACTACTACTGGGGATACAGTGAGACAGGGGAGAGTTTTTGCACTTGTTTCGGGCGATACACGGAACGCCAATGCCGTTGTCTCAGGTACTATTTCAATATGTAATCAGGATGCCTTTGTATTAATTGGTTCTGGATCAACGCACTCATTTGTGACACATATATTTGCATCTAGACTGAATAGACCCCTAGAGTTATTGCCATATTTGTTATGTGTGTCTGCTCCATCGGGGGAATCTGTGTTATGTGATTATATATATCGGTTTTGTGACATGCATATCGAGGATGCTACCCTATATGTAGATTTGTTGCCCTTGAACTTTAGACATTTCGATGTAATTTTGGACATGGATTGGTTGACCAAGTATTGTGCCACCATAGACTGTGTGACAAAAATGGTTGTATTTAACCTACCAAAACAGAAAGATATTGTGTTTGTGGGTAATGGGGTAGTGCCTCCACCTTATTTGATATCTGCAATGAAAGCATGTAAGCTGATCAGGAAAGGGTGCCAGGGTTATCTGTGCTATGTGTTGTCTGAACAATCTGAGAATGTTGAATTGAATAATATTCCTATTGTTAGAGAATTTCCGAATGTGTTTCCGAATGAATTACCAGGGGAATTGGTAGACAGGGAGATCGAGTTTACCATTGAAACTGTGCCAGGCACCCAGCCTATTTCTAAAACTTCCTACAGAATGGCTACTGTCGAAATGAAAGAATTAAAGGAACAGTTGCAAGACCTTCTTGATAAAGTGTTTATCTGGCCTAGCACTTCGCCTTGGGGTGCGCCAGTGTTATTTGTAAAGAAGAAGGATGGTACTTTACGCCTGTGTATTGATTACCGGGAATTGAACAAGGTAACGATAAAAAACAAATATCCCTTACCCCGTATTGATGACTTATTTGACCAGTTGCAGGGATTACAGGTGTTTTCTAAGATTGATTTGAGATTCGGGTATCATTAGCTGAAAGTTAAGGCAGAGGATGTTGAGAAAACCGCATTCAGAACGAGGTATGGTCATTTTGAGTTTCTTGTTATGCCGTTTGGAGTGACTAATGCTCCGGCAGCATTTATGGACTTAATGAATAGAATTTTTAAAACCTACCTTGATGAGTTTGTTGTAGTCTTCATCGATGATATTTTGATATACTCTAAAGATAGACTTGAACATGAGCATCACTTGAGGACTGTTTTACAAATACTTCGCGAAAGGAAATTGTTTGCTAAACTAAAGAAATGTGAGTTTTGGTTGGATGAGATTGTTTTCTTAGGGCATGTGATCAACAAGGAAGGAATTTCAGTAGACTCGCAGAAAATAGAGGCAATTGTGAATTGGCCTACACCGACTAATGTGACAGAAGTTCGCAGCTTCATGGGCTTGGCTGGATATTACAGGAGGTTTGTGAAGGACTTTTCGAAATTAGCAGTGCCTCTTACCCAACTGACATGCAAGGGGCAACCTTTTGAGTGGAACGAAGAAAGGGAATCAGCCTTTCATGAATTGAAGACAAGATTGACTACTGCACCAATTTTGACATTACCTTCAGGTACGAAAAATTTCGTAATCTTTAGTGATGCATCTTATAAGGGTTTGGGTTGTGTGTTAATGCAGAACGGAAAGGTTATTGCTTACGCCTCCTGACAGTTGAGGCCACATGAGAAGAATTATCCAACACATGACCTAGAATTGGCCGCAGTTGTTTTTGCTTTGAAAATTTGGCGGCACTATTTATATGGGGCAAGGTGTGAAGTCTATACGGATCATAAGAGCCTGAAATACTTCTTCACGCAGAAAGAACTGAATATGCGTCAGAGAAGACAGCTGGAACTGATAAAAGATTACGATCTGGAGATTCAGTATCACCCCGGGAAAGCTAATACAGTGGCTGATGCCTTGAGCAGAAAATCAACAGGGGGTATGGCTTGTTTGCTTACTAAACAAAGGGAGATTTTACAAGACTTTGAGAAGTCTGAAATCGAAGTGGTAGTGTGTGAACAGGGTGGATTGATAGCCGCTATTACAGTCGAGCTGGCGATCATTGATGAAATCAAACAGAAACAAAAAGAGGACGAGTTTTTCAAGAAAGTAATTAGGGAATTTGAGGCAAGTCTGAAAGCAGAGTTTAGCATCGAAAATCAAGTGTTGAGATTTTGGAACAGAATGTGTGTCCCAGATATTCCGAAACTAAAGAAGAGGATCTTAGATGAAGCCCATAGATCCGTGTTTGCTATGCATTCGAGCAACAATAAGATGTATCGAGATTTGAAACAAACCTATTGGTGGCCTAAAATGAAGAGAGAGATTGCAGAATATGTGTCCAAGTGCCTTCAGTGTCAGCAAGTTAAGGCTAAACATCAGAAACTAGGCGACCTACTTCAACATCTCCCTATTCCTGAATAGAAGTGGGAACATATGACTATGGATTTTGTTGTTGGCCTACCTCGGACTTCTCGAGGTATGGATTTTGTTTGGGTTGTAGTTGATAGACTGACTAAGTCTGCACATTTTCTGCCTGTCAAAACTACATTTACTGCTTATAGATTGGCTACTATTTACGTTGATGAGATTGTCCGTTTACACGGAGTTCCAATATCTATTGTATCGAATAGAGATCCGAAATTTGTGTCTAGATTGTGGAAGAGTTTGCAGGAAGCTATGGGAACAGAACTAAGGTTCAGTACTGCATTCCACCCACAGACAGATGGGCAGTCAGAACGAACGATACAGACATTGGAAGATATGCTTCGCATGTGTGCTTTGGATTTTCAAGGGAGCTGGGAAGATTATTTGCCACTTGCAGAATTTGCTTATAATGACAGCTTCCACTCCAGCATCGGTATGGCACCATACGAGGCTTTGTATGGTAGGAGGTGTAGATCACCTATCTGTTGGACAGAGGTCGGGGATAGAGCTTTGCTTGGGCCAGAAATTGTGCAAGACACATCTGAGAAAATCAAGACTATTCGTTAAAGGCTCAAAACAGCTCAGGACCGACAAAAGAATTATGCAGATGTTCGGAGAAGACCTCTTGAGTATGAGGTTGGTGACCATGTGTTCATCCGTATTTCTCCGATGAAAGGCTAAGTCAGATTTGGAAAAAAGAGCAAGTTGTCACCCCGTTACATTGGGCCGTTCCAGATTTTGGAGAGACTCGGTCCAGTTGCTTATAGAGTTGCCTTGCCACCGGGATTCGAGCAAATCCATAATTTGTTTCATGTTTCAATGTTGAGCGGTTACCTCCGAGACCCATTACATGTGATTGATTATCACTGGGTTGCTATTGATGAAAATATAGAATATGCTGAATGGCCGGAAAGAATTGTTGACCGACAAGTGAAAGAATTGAGAAACAAAGCCATCCCAATGGTGAAAGTGGAATGGAAGGAACACTATGGGACAGATGCTACATGGGAAAAAGATGAGGAAATGCGTCTACGCTATCCACATTTGTTTCTCGACGAAAGTAACTTAAGTTTGGAGGACCAAACTTCCTAAAGGGGGGGCAGACTGTGATACCCCTGTTCTGTATTATGTTAATTGGTCCCTAATACGTATGTGAATATATGTTTTGATATGATTTTGTGTGCTATTATGTGAATATATGTGATTTTGGAATTCTATCTGTCCACTGTAGGAATATCTGTTTGAGTAAACTGCTTTGGGAATTAAATTGAGGGCCCTATCGGCCACAGAACCTGAAATTGATTACGCCATTGTGATTGGCATAATTTTTAGAGCCTACGGTGAAATTTAATTGAAAATTGATTCGGGTTAGATTAAACCGATTAAATTGATGAATTAGAGCCCAACTACTTTATTATTATAATATTAGCCTTAGTGGGTTTTGTTGTCAAGGCTTTAAGCACTCAATCTCTGTTTCCCTAGCCTCATTTTGACTGATAATAAACTCAAAGAAGAGAAGAGAGGGTCGGTTGGAAGAAGAGAGAATAGGAGATTGAGGGTTGGCTTAAAGCTTGGAAATTTTGAAGGTTAAGCTCAAGAATTGCCATAGATTGTGAAGATTAAACTCCTTGGTGAGTAATTCATGCATTTTTAGTCATCAACTTGTGAATTCAAGTTTAATAGATGGCCAAGAGCATGAATTAGTTTGAATGTGAAGGGATTGAGTTGTATATGTTGAATTTTAAGCTAATAGAAGCATGCATGTAAAGAATTGTTATAGATTTCCATGTTTGAACTTACTTTGTGTAATCTATATTGAAGTTTGAATGAAATCCATGGGTATGACCACTTCTTCACCAAATAAGTTATGAATAATGTGTATTTCTTACATGCAAGAGTAGATCATGAAAGAGCAAGCTTTGCATGTTGAAACTTGATATGTTGGTCATGAATTTGGATTAATTTGAGGCATGCATGTAAATGACATAAGAAATTGAGCTTCCTAATGTTGTAATTTTGTATTGGTAGCATGTTAGCATGAGTAAATGTGAATTTTGAGCCATAACATGCATAAATTGTGGGTTGAAAGTCGAGGTGAAGCTCAAGAGCTCAATCTGGAATTTCTAGAATTTTGACTTCCGCTCGAGCAGGGGATGGGCCGCTCGAGCGGAGAAATCGTGCTCCCAGCACTTTTTGCAGAGTTGGATGTACGCTCAAGCGGGATATCTCACTCTCGAGCGGGGAGTTTTGCAGACAAGCCTTCCGCTCGAGCGCTCTATTCCACGCCCGAGCGTATTTTTCATGCAACCAGTACTTTTGCAAGCCTTAACGATCCGCTCGAGCGGGGAAGTTGACGCTCGAGCGGGGACCCTGTTCTCTGAAATTTTATATGCTCGTTCTGTGTTTTGTTTTCCGTTCTCTTTCACTTGTAATCACTCTTAGGCATGTGTCAAGCATTGTAAATGAGTTAATGAGATAAGAATAAAGCCTAAAGAGGAATATGTGAATTAAAGAACGGGTTGAATTGATAATGACCCTTTTTTGTGTTCATGGAATGTGTAGGGTCAAGCTCCAGGGCGAATCCGCAAGCCGATCACTGTGAGTAATATCGATATTTGAATAATTGTGAATGTCCAATTGTTTATTCCCTTATAAGCTTTATGATTTGCTGATTGGATTGTGGACAAAAGTCTGACATGAAAATAATTAGACCTAAGGTCGTTTTGATAGAAACGAATGGACCTAAAGTCGTTTTGATAGAAATGAATGGACCAGAGGTCATTTTGATAGAGATGAATGGACCAAAGGTCGTTTTGATAGTAATGAATGGACCGGAGGTCGTTTTGATAGAAATGAATGGACCAAAGGTCGTTTTGATAGAAATGATTAGACCGAAGGTCGTTTTGATGTACATGAACGGACCGAAGGCCGTTTTGACATATATGGATGGACTGAAGGTCATTTTGACATGAATGAGTGGGTCGAAGGCCGTTTTGACATGAATTAGTGGGCCAAAGGCCGTTTTGCCACAAATATACGGGCCGAAGGCCGTTATGACATAAAAGAATGGGCCAAAGGCCAGTATGTTTGGGACTACAGTCACTTGATCTAAACCTTGTATAAATGTACATATGTTATGTAGGAATATGAATTAGGCCCAAGGTCGTTTGGAGTATGTTGTCCTACATATTGTTTATATGACTTCTGTATTTGATATTATTCACTGGGCTATCGCTCACGCTCATTCATGTGTTTGTAGGTGAGCCGAGGGAAGTCCAAACCCAGCCCCAGTGAAGTCTGCCAGGAACAACATGAGTTTTGAGAAAGTCAGCCTTGTGTCTCACGCACGAGACCTATCCTTGCCATTTTGTTATGTAACTATAGTTTGTCTTGCTGGCAAGGACTTTATGTATATTTGTAAATAGTCTGTCATGGGTTGACTTAGTTGGATGATCCTGTCTGTAAAGAATTTTATGGTATTGTACTTTTGACGTGGGTTATTAACGTATATGAGTATGGTTTGTTTTGTAGTGCATATAAGCACGGCTCTATGGACAAAGTTTTTGATTATTGCTTCCGTTTGGCCCCTTTACTCTGTCGAGCTATGTCTATTTTGGTTTGAGGCCATATGTAATATCAGGATTACTGGCCGGTTACGTCCTTAACCCATAGGGGCGGGTTCGGGTCGTGACATCTATGGTGTAGTTCTTGGGTTTTTTCTTGTAGGTAGTGTGATTGATTTGTGGGTTTTTTTGGTTGTTTTTTGTTGTGATGGATGGGTTTTTTGTAGATGGGGAGATGGTGGCATTTCAGTGGATACAGGTGAAGGACTTTCAAAAAGGGAGATACTTAAATGCCTGATTAGATTTTTAGGCATATTGGTTTGTTTCTTCCAATATCTTCCAATAGCTATTTCTGAAAAAATGAAAGCAACAGCAGGGCATTAGTAATATAATGACAAAGCTGTGAGTTTAATATGAAGTTATATCATTTGTTGTTGATAGTTACAAAATTGTATAATTTGACAGTTTTATTTGGACTTTATAATAAGTTACCTATTTATTTTGAATAGTGATTAAACAGTGTAATTTTACAATTTCATTTGGAGTTTGAATAAATTTAGATATGTTACTTGTAGAGTGATGAAACTGTCTAATGTTTCAATTTTATAACACTATCAATAATAAGAACATCCCATTGTATTTTGTAAACAACAACAATAACAACAAGAAGATTAAGTATTCAACAAAATGTAGCAACAATACGAAGAAGAAAAACCAATATTTAACAACAAGAAAAAGCAACAACAACAACAAGAATGAGAACAAGAGTTGAATGTGTAAAAACAGGGGTTAGAATGTTTAAAAACAAGGGACTAGAATGTTTTAAAATAGGGGATTATATATAAATATAGGGTTTATACATTTTGAAGTACGTAAAATGTGTTTTACAAGGTTTTTTTTTTTATGAAAGTGTTATTGAAACGGTATGATATATGTGAATCGAAAGTTAGGAACTATGAAATTTCTTTAGAGTCGTGATGGTTTTTCATGTTGTTGGGAGTCGCCGATTGGAGAAGATGAACGACTTCGTTGTGTTGGTGAGAGTCGACGATTAGAGATGATGAACGGCTTCGTTTTGTGGTTAGGGTAGGTATAGACACCCCATTTTTGACCGACCTTAAGACTCAGACGTCATCGATTGAGTGCTCGATGATTGTGTATGCTTGTGCTCGTTTTGAGTTTCCGGAGCCTTCAGCCAAGCGCCTTGTCTCGGGACCTCTTAACTTTCTCCTCTTGGCCTAGTTTTTGGACCATGCCTTACTGCCTTGGACTAAAAGGAAACAGAGGCCTGTAGGCCACTTTTTGTACCCGTAGACTACCTTTCCCTCTCGTAGGCCACTTTTTGTACCCGTAAACTAGTTTTCGAGGCTTCCGGCTGAGTGCCTCGCCTTGCAGACTCTTGTCTTGCTTCCTTTTTGGTTCGTTTTTGAACCAAACCTTGCTACCCTTTGCCTGGAGAGTGGAACAGGGGTGTAGACCAGTTTCTCCCCCTGTAGACCACTTTTCTTCCCTGCCAGCCACTTTTTCTGGTCAGCCAGCTAGGGTGTGTGGTCTGTGGACCACCTAAGGTGGTCGGCACCCTGCCACCACCTTCTTCTCTTTGTGTAGACCACCTTTCCCCCCCTGCCGACCAGTTGTTCTCCCTGTAGACCACTTTTTGTGGTCGGTCGACTAGTGGGAGTGGTTGGTTGACCACTACAACTGGTCGGCAGCTTTTCTACCTTTTTTGAAGATATTTTTCTTACCAGCTGTGCCAGCAGTTGGGCACAAAAAGCATCCTCCATACACGTGTATAGAGGGATTGAACCATGTTTCTAGCTTGTTCAACAAGCTTGAAGCTTGGAATTCTATATAAGGGAGCCTTCTCCCTCTTGCTTTAGGTTCAGAAATTTCGCTGAGGGCTATACATATCTTTCTATCTCTATATTGTTGTAGACACCCCATTTTTGACCGCCCTCAAGACTTGGGCGTTACTGATGGTGTACTTGGTGGTAAAAGGTATGCAGGGCAAAGGTTCAGTTTCTTCGGTGAGGAGAGAGACAAATCTCAACTTCACACCCCATTTTGGGCCAAAGTTATTTTGGATGGTTTTTAGACCTTAAAACCCTCTCTTTCAAAACATTTTTGAAATAAAGTTTCTACAATGTTCCGAGGCTCACATTTTGTCAAATGATGTGTTTTTCGATAAAGCGAGCAAGGACAAAGTGGAAATGAATGAAAGAGAGATAAAATCTTTGAAAAATCTTTCAAAACACTTTGTTTAAGGGTTTGGAGTTGAAGAAAAGAGGAAAGGAGAGAAGAAAACTAGTTCGGGAGAAGTTCAGCATGAATCCGGGTAGAAGAGGGTCGAGCAGCCCTCGCTGAATCGGGCCTATTCATCTACATACTTGGATTTTAGCTATGAGGCCACCACCGTTGGAAAGCTTACTTCTGGGGCTTCATTTTTTACTCAAGAATCTCCTAGAGCCAAGTCCGGGGGGGGGGGGGGGGGAGGAATGATTGGTTGAAGTTGGGTATCATCCCGGTTGGATCGAATCTGCGCGGCTTCACCAAAATGGGCATAACTTTTTTCATAGGAGGAATTTTAATGCAAGGTTTGCGCCATTGGAAAGCTAACTTTCGGGGCTTCAATCTGGACACCCACCGGCCACTTTTTGACCTTGGCAGCCACCTATCGGCCATCTATTTAGCCGAACGGCCAGAACAAATAGTAGGCCGGCCATTTTTTGTGCCGACCGGCCATTTATTTGGCTGATGACCTCCTTTCATGGCCGATATGACCCTTTTGCACCCCTCAAGCATGGTGCATGCCAGCTGTGCCAGCTGGAGTGCACAGACCCGTCCCCTCATGCACGGGTTGGCTATTTTGCATCTTTGACCACCTTTGACCCCTCTTTTTGCAACCTTTGCTCAAGGCTTCTTGAGGAAGCTTTGACCCCTTGTCTTGGCTTCCTCAAGAATCTTGCACCCTTGTATAGACACCCCATTTTTGACCGCCCTTAAGACTTGGGCACCACTGATGTTTTGCTTGGCGGAGAAAGGTGTGCAGGGCAAATGTTCAGTTTCTTCGGCAAGGAGAGAGGCAAATCCTTCAAAGCACTTTGTTTAGGGGTTTGGAGTTGAAGAAGAGAGGAAAGGAGAGGAGAAAACCAGTTTGGGAGAAGTTCGGCATGAATCCGGGTAGAAGCGAGTCGAGGAGCCCTCGTTGAATCGGGCTTATCTATCTGTACACTTGGAGTTTAGTTATGAGGTCACCACCGTTGGAAATAAGACTTCCGGGGCTTCATTTTTCACTCAAGAATCTCTTAAATCCGAGACCGGAGGGGGGGATATGATTGGTTGAAGTTGGGCATCATCCCGGTTGGACCGAAACTGAGCAGCCTTCACTAAAACAAGCATAACTTTTTGCACAGTTGGGATTTTGATGCAAGGCTGGTGCCATTGGAAATATTACTTCCGGGGCTTCAATTTTGACACAAGAATGACCTGAAAAGGAGATCATATGAAGAAGTTATGCCCGTTTGAAGTTGGACCTGCAGAGCAGATTTTTCCTGCCGACCGGCCAAAACAAATGGCCGATCGACCAAATAGATGGCCGACCGGCCAAATAGATTGCCGACCGGCCAGAAAAGATGGCTGACCGACCAAGTTTGCTAGCCGATGACCTTCCAGAGTATTCTACAGATTGAATGGATGCCAGCTGTGGCAGCTGGAATGCACAGACCCTACTCCCCATGCACGTGTGTGGCTGTTTTGCACCCTTTGCACACCCTTTGACCCATTTTCTTGCACCCTTTGCTCAAGGCTTCTTGAGGAAGCCTTGACCCCTTGTCTTGGCTTCCCCAAGAAGCTTACCAGCTGTCCTAGCTTCTCCAATAAGCCTTGACCTCCCCTTAGACCCCTTTGACCCTTTGTAGCTTGTCTTAGAAGCTTAGTCTTGCCTATATAAGGGGCCTCTCCTCCTCCTCCATTGTTTTGGTTGGATGTTTGGAACAAAAAACCAGAGATATATAGATATATCTGATATATACATACATATATCCCTTCATCTCTCACTATATCTCTCCCATTCAACCATCAAATACCCTTGTTCTTGGCCCATTTCTTCATCAACTCATAGCACAAGGAATCCTTACTCTATTGCAGCAACTTGAGGCTGTTCTTCAGAGCTTATGAGCACCTAAACTTAGTCCAAGAGGTGCTGGTTTGCTAGTCTTCAAGGGTGAGTCCTCCTCTTCCCTTTTCTAGTCTTTTCTTGCTTCATATCTAAGCCATAGTTGCTTGCATTTTTGGGCTCCAACCCAAACTGTAACTCATCATATTTTGAGGTCCTCTTCATGTTTGATTGAGGACCTCTTGCTGTTTGAGGACAGTAGCTAGCACTTCCTTCATTAGCCCTCTTTATGCCATAATTTTGCATAATATTTTTTGGCCTACGTGTGATCTGTTTTGGAGCATGATGTAAACTGTAAGTGAGCTTATTTTGAGCCCCTCTTCAACATTGAAGAAGGGCTCATCACTGTTTGGGACCTCCATGTGCCACTTGTCATTATATCCCTCTTTGGTCCCCATTTTTGCATGATTTATTAGCCCATCATGTTTCTGTTTTTGGTCTTTTTACAGAACTGAAAACAGTCTTATTTTGACCCATTCTTCATGTTTCATTAAGGGTCTTTGGCTGTTTGATGAATGTTTTGTATACTTTGTGTTTTGACCTCTTTTGGGCCCTACCTTGCATAGCATGTTGAGCATACTTGTATATTGTTTTGAGGGTTAACATAAACTGTAAGTAGTCATATTTTTGGTCCCTCTTCAGTGTTGTAGAAGAGCGTTTTTCTGTTTGGGCTTTGCATCTACCACTTGCTTCATTACCTCATGTTTAGGGCCATTTTTGCATGCTAATTTAGTCCCACTTGTGCTTACTGTTTGGCCATGCTTTGAACTGTAAAAATGCTTATTTTGGGGCTGCCTTACTTCTGTCTTTTCATTCCATGTACCAATTATGCATGCTTTGTATAGCTGTAAGCCATTTCATGTACTTAGTTTTGCATTTCGGGAGAAATTCCATGCATCGGGTGTCATTTCGCCTCGTTTCGGGGCTGTTTTGCTCCTCATTTTGCTACTGATTTTTGCATGTTTGCATATCATATTCCATGTCTTTGCCATGTCTCATTAGAGTGGCATTTTAGTGCCTGAGGGTCGGTACTCGGTTTGCGTGCAAGCGTGCACGCATTTCGAGTTGTCTTGTTTTCATCTGATGGCCTCCTATGTGAGTGTGGCTGAGGCTCTCTCATGTTGGTGTAAGCCCATTCTTGCATTGTGTATGCCATGTTTCAATGCGTTGTGCATGTTATGTTGTTAGCATTGTGTGTGCCATGTAGTTGTATTGCATGTTTGTATGTTTGCTTGCATGCTTAGGTCGCATGTGCATTGTTGTGCATTGCCTCGCCTCTTGACCAATCATGATTGAGGTTGGGTCCCTTGTATGTTTTGTGTGCATTGCATTTGACATTGAAATGCATACTTGACTCTTTGGCCTTCATGCATCGAAATGCGTGATTGGTGGCCCGAGGGTCGAGGGCCATGCTCCCTTGAGTCCATTACATGATAGGGAGTGTGTCCATGCATACATTTGCCTAAAAATTCCATGCCATACACTGCTTGCCCTCTGTTGCTGTCAAAACTGTCTTCTGCAGGAAGTTTATGCCGACCGGCATATTTAAGTGCCGACCGGCCATTTGTGAATGGCCGATGATTCAATCAGCTGCCGATGGAAGTTTTGCACTGCCGGTGGGAACTTCCTCCAGCCGGTGGTATTCTTTAGCATGCAAGGAACCTGTCCTGGAGTCTTGGCAATTTTCAGAGAGACAGGGCAGTATAAACAGAGGTGGCAGTGTTATGGTACGGGCTTTCCGGGCGAGACGGATCCGAGCATGCATCACTCACGCATCCCAAGGTAGGGCTGCGGCCACCTTCTTGCTGCATTTATTTTGTTAATTAATTAAGGGTTTGTAATAATTAATTAGCTAGGATAGTTGATTTATCATTCGGATTGTATTATTCTTTCGGTCCCTCCGAGCGAGGGCAAACTTGTAATAAGCGTGGGTGCGTGTGTACATGTCTTCCAACCCCCACTCCTTTCTCCCTTTTATTTACCTGCTTATGATGGTAGACTAGGGCATATTTAAATTAGCATAACAGTATGATAGCATGCGTGCATCCATACATTTGTCTTACATGCACCGGGCTCGGCACATCATGCTAACTGCACTTGTATTTCAATTCCAAGTTGAGAACTTGTTAGTTGCAGCGTTTCACATGCCATCTTTAGGATAGCCGAGCCTGTTTAGATTGCATCTTTGCATGTGTTGCATTAGCCATTTTTAACATGAACTAGGATCATGCATATAATTACTAACTAGTTTCTGTTTTGACTCGGAGTACTGGGTAAGCTTTTATGCTTTAGCATATCGCATGCGTGTGAATGTTGCCATGATAGCATGATTACCATGAGGCTAGCTGCTTATGTGATATAACTGCTTGAATGCCTGTGGATGAAGGTCGAATTGCTTAAATTGGGATAATTCATTAAAACTGTGAGTTTTAAGCCCACTAGATAGTGGCAAAACCATCTTTTCTAAAAGCCCACTCGAGGGTGGCAAAACCTACATTTTAGCCTACTTGCGAGTAGCAAACCATTTTCAAAACAAGCATGAAATATTTTGTTCCAATTTAGGCGATTTGGTCTATACTTGTTTGCTGTGCGCACAACATAGTAATTCTAGGCTAATAACCAGAATAAGAACATGTAAAGTTTTCAAAAATGGATATCACGGTTAGTAGAGGCCGATCTTAGGATCGGGCGAGAGGGGGTGCTCATAGCTGACCTTCCCCGATCGTACCCTAGCTCCCGAGCCGAGACAACTCCGGTGATGACGGACATGTGGCCTTCGGCACTGTACGGGGAAGAAATAATTCTCCTCGTATAATCCTGTTGACTAAGTCCACGCTCCTCCGTACGACGTTGCTTTGTCACCTGAAAACACAAACGTGAGCTAGCCGGCGGGTGTGTGCCGGAAACCTCTCCGATGCCTAAGTCAGAAAACTTGACAAATAGACAAAGCTCAATGTGTTCAGAAAACAAAATTGTATGTGGTGTTATGTTACCTCCTCCAAGGTGATGCTTGTGAGCTTTTATAGGTTTCGAGTGGCATAATCCTAGTAGGACTTTTATTTCTCCATGCAGAGTCCTCCTAGGATTCATATTCCTAAAGGATAATGCTTATCCTTTTACACCCCCCACTGCTTAAACCAAGTGGGATGGTTTTTACTTTGGCCGAATTACTATATGACCGAAATAATACTGGCTATACCGAGCCACGGAGTAGGCCGTACTAACAGTAGTTCGGTTCTTCTTCTTTCTACATCATATTTTGGCTCTCTTTTTGCACGAACCATGGTGTGGTTGGACCGGTCTACCGAGTAGCAACATTCCGACCGACCTACCCAGAATACATCATGGCCAGACTATCTCCGAGACCGACCTTACTAGAAAAGTTGTACGGACCGGAGTAACTTAACATCTCTTCTGGGCCAAAGTAACTTTACCATTCTTCAACCGGAGTAACTTTCTTACTCTTGGACCGGAGTAACTTTTACATTTCCATTGGGCCGGAGTAACTTTTACATTTCCATTGGGCCTTTTTATCTAGTCCTTCGTACTTTGGGTCATAAAGTCCATCTCTGTAGCTCGGCCCAATTTTTACCAAAAATTACCCTCTCAATTGCCCCTTAATTCCATCTGCACAGCATGATTGGGATTACCAGTCTACTAGCCGAACTACAGTTTTTTAAGCTTTTCCAGCCGGGCTAAAAACCCTTTAGCTTCTCCAGCCGAGCTAAAAACTCCAAGCTTTTTAAGCCGAGCTAATTCTTACTCCGGGCATTGTTTTGTCCGGTCAAAACGTCTCTTCAATCATGACTGTAATGCTTCCCTTTCCAATAACACGTGGCAGATTCTGATAGGCTGGGGGCAGCTGTCACGCCACCCTCGTACTACGAAATTTTTTGAACAGTTCCCGCCCTTTCCCTTTCTCTTTCCACAAAACAAACATTTCTATTCTTGAATCATTCACTCGTACTTCTTACCTTCTTCTCTCTCCGTGCTTCTGCCTTTCCAACCTGTGTTTGTGTTCTTCATTTGCAGCTACTGTCTCCATCTCTAGTTCCTTCTTCTTCAATCTGGTAAGCCAATCCATTTTTCCTCCTTTGTCTTGCTTTCGTATTTTGCTTTTAATTTATGCGAAACATTTTTGCCCATTTTCTGGTTTGCTTCAGTACTTTTATGAAAAAACATTAGCAGAACCCATACGTGTATGAACTTCTGTAGAAAACTAGTCTTAGATCCAAAATTAGGTAGCAACCGAACTAGGATACTGTTTGTCCTATATAGGTATATCACTTTAGTCAATAACCGAACTAGAACTTGAATAAATAACAAAAGTTTCAATGAGTCACCAACTCCTGATTCACTTTAGCCGAAATAAGATCACCGAGGTTTGAACATATTAAACTAGGAACCTCGGTTTTCAACCAAACTAAGCTTTTGGGGCTAAGCTAGCTTTCTTAGTTTCTAAACCGAACTCAGAAAGCTGCCCCTAGAGGCTCAACCGAAGTAACTTTATTCATACTTCAACCGATTTAGGCCTTTGAGGCTAAACCAGCTTTCTTAGTTTTTTAGACCGAACTCAGAAAGCTACCCCTAGATGATGAACCGGTCTAACGAGCAACCTGCTCAAACCGAGCTACCAAACCTTTTGACGAACCGAGGTAGAACCAGTTCATGAGGCCGAAGTAGGGCTCTTATACCTTGCTTTTAAATTGTAGCACGGTCCAATGATCAGTGTTTAACCCCTTTGTTTTTTACTTTGCAGACTTAGGTTACCCAGGCACTCCTGCGTGCGCTCAACCGAGCTACTGAGCACGATTTTTGCACCGATATAATTTATTCGTAAATTATACATCAGATGGGTAAGTATAGGTATTTGGTAGAGACCCCCGGTGGCATGGCCGAATTCCGAAGGGATTATGGCATTCCAGACGATGTACACCTTACCCTAGCCAAGAAGGATATCATACCCTGGGGTGAGGCAAGCTTTGTACCCTTTACCTTGCTTTCAATAATAGAGACTGGACTAAGGTTCCCAGTCCAGCCTTTAATTTGTGAATTTCTTAGGCAAACCAGACTATGCCCAACCCAGCTATCCACCAATACATACTGGATAATAATGGGTATAGCCGAGCTAAACCGCCAAGCAGGCCTGAACCTTGGTTTAGCCGAAATCTTCCACCAGTACTCCATAGGTTCCAAAGAAGATGGCTGGGTTTATTACCTTAGGATACGCCGCCGTAGAGAAAAGATAATACAAGACACGCCGGATAAGGACGTTAATGATGATGACTTTTTCTGGGTATCGGGCAATTTTGAAGATCAGCAAGCCCAAATCCCAGGCCGAAGTATAAACTGGAAGAAAGGAAAACCTGGTAGAGTTCACTTCGGTTTTATGTATGTTTTTTCTTGTACTTGGGTTTCAGATGTCATAACCGATCTAACAGTTGTATCCTTTTTGCAGACTCAGCTCATCTTGCTTCCCATTATAGTTACCCAAATCTGAACACACTCCGAGCCACATTACGTGTTAAAGAAAGGAGTTGGGCTAAGCTTCTAAACTTTGAGCCGACCTACAGATATAGCGGTCGCCGAAAAGCCCGAGTGACCGATTTCCTTTTTTAAGACGCACCTGAACCGGACCCAACCTTGCCCGAAATACGACTTGTCCCACTAAGCGCTGAAGAAGAGATGGCAAAGAAAAGCAGAGTTAGGGCCCTTCTGACCACAACAGCCAGGGCCGAAGTACCACCATTAATCCAAACGCAGCCTGCCGTTGTGGCCCTCCCTTCTCAACAGCCTTCTTCATCTCGCCCTTCTAAACGCGCCCGATCTACATCGACCGAACAGCAACTTATCGATGAGGTTGAATCCATCCCCCAAAGTCCTCGACCAACCTTTCAACCGGAGCAAACTGACCGAGCAAAATCTTCCAAATGGGCTCCGAAGCTAACCTTCAATGACCGAGATATCAAAGATTCTGATTCGGTTGTTGCTGAAAAAGATCATCAATTGGCCTTCAACTTGGCCAAGAGTGTGTGCCTCCCCAAAGATATGGAGCACCACCTAAAGCAATTAAACACCGAATTGAAGTCCATTTGGTCTTCGTCGGAGTCAATGATTTTGGTAAGTAGCTCTGTCCGTTTTTCTGTCTAATTTTTCCAACTTTTACTTCGGCTCAAGGAAAGTCTTCGTTTTGTCAGGCCTTGCAGAAAAACAACATTACTTACAAGAAAGTTCAAGAGCTTAGAAAAGCCACAAGACAAGCAATAGCGGAAGCCGAAGCAAAGGTGGCCGAGCTAGAAAAAGCCGAAAAGAAAATGGCCGAGCTACAAGCTGAGAACGGCCGACTTGCCGGTCTGGTTAGTTCGGCTGAAGCAGAGAAGCAGAAAGCCGCCATCGCTATGAAAGACAAGTATCTGCGCGAGTTGGTAAAACTTGAAAAGAGAAAAGATACCGAAATAACCCAACTAAAAAAGAGCGCGAAGGGAGCCGAAAAGCAGGGCTACAAGAAGGCAGAGGATGCTTATGTCAAACAGTGCGACGCTGCCAAGGAGCTATTCTTCAAGTGTGGCTGGAGGGCAGCTGTTGAGAAGCTCGGTCACGAACCGCAGACCGAGGTTTTCAACCCTCCAGCCTACTTCATACCGAGCTCCCTTGGGGAGTATGCCAATGCCCTGCAGCAGCAGTTTCTAGAAGACTCAGATTCCGATGACTCCTCTGCTTCTGAAGATACTCCGGTTGTTAGTGCAGACCCATCACTTCGGTTGGAGCCCATGGTAGAGGACCTACCTATTGAACAGCCAAGTGAAACCGTGGTTCCAACCGAAACCATCCTGGCAACCGAGAGCGAACTTCCTCTTGAAATCGGTCTTCAAGTTGATGGTGATGCAGCTTTTGACGCCGAAATTGAAGAACTTTTTTCTTGATTATGTACTTTTTCCTTTCGTTATTTTTTGTTCTTGTAACCGGGCTATGCCCCTTCTTTGTAATGGGTTTTCAATGAATGAAAAATTTTACTTCAACTCTTATTCCGGTTTTAATTCATATGCTTGCGCTTGTAATGTCTTCTATTACTCCAACTGTTATTTCGGTTTGAGCTGGTTAAACTATACTTACAAGCCAACCACTCCTTAGCCGACATATTTACTTCGGCTGAGGAGTACACAGTTGGTTTAATCCAGCCGATCCAATTTCAGCCATACCCTTACTTCGGCTGAAGAGTAACAAGAGTTGGTGTATTCCAGCCAACCACTCTTCAGCCATACCCTTACTTCGGCTGAAGAGCAACAAGAGTTGGTTTATTCCAGCCAACCATTCTTCAGCCATACCCTTACTTCGCCTGAAGAGTACAAAGAGTTGGTTTATTCCAGCCAACCACTCTTCAGCCATACCCTTACTTCGGCTGAAGAGTACAAAGAGTTGGTTTATTCCAGCCAACCACTCTTCAGCCATACCCTTGCTTCGGCTGAAGAGCACAAAGAGTTGGTTTATTCCAGCCAACCACTCTTCAGCCATACCCTTGCTTCGGCTGAAGAGCAACAAGAGTTGGTTTATTCCAGCCAACCACTCTTCAGCCATACTCTTACTTCGGCTGAAGAGTACAGAGAGTTGGTTTATTCCAGCCAACCACTCTTCAGCCATACCCTTGCTTCGGCTGAAGAGCACAAAGAGTTGGTTTATTCCAGCCAACCATTCTTCAGCCATACCCTTACTTCGGCTGAAGAGTACAAAGAGTTGGTTTATTCCAGCCAACCACTCTTCAGCCATACCCTTACTTCGGTTGAAGAGCAACAAGAGTTGGTTTATTCCAGCCAACTTCTAAGTTAGTTTTTCCAGCCAACTTAGAATAGTGTTTGGTTAATCCGACCAAACGTCCTGCAGCCTGGATCCTTATCCTGGGCTTAGGAGGGGTGTTGGTTTATTCCAGCCAACCTCTAAGTTAGTTTTTTCCAGCTAACTTAGAACAATGTTTACAATATTCCTATCTTTACTAAAGCTAACTTTTACAAAGAACAATTTATGCTGAAAAGAATTGCTTGTTTTATTGAAGAAAGAAAAAATTACATGTTTGAAAAAGAAAAGCTAAAAGTAAAATAACTTGAGATTGGCCGTGTTCCATGGCCTAGGGATTGCTTTGCCGTCCTTGTCTTCTAGGTGGTATGCCCCTTTGCCTGCTAACCCAACCACTTTGTAAGGACCTTCCCAGTTTGGCCCTAACTTGCCATCTCCTGGTACCAAGGTGTTTCCCATTACCTTGCGCAGTACCCAATCGCCGATCTTGAATTGTCTTGGATGTACCTTTTTGCTGTATTTTTTGATTAACTCTTGTTGGTATGAAGCAATGTGAACCAGTGCTTTTTCTCTTCTTTCTTCCGCAAGGTCAAGTTCCAATGTTATGGCTTCTCCATTTAAGTCTGGATCAAAATTTTCGCTTCGAATTGTGGGGAGGCCAACTTCTAGTGGGATTACTGCTTCCATTCCATAGGCTAAGGAGAATGGTGTCTCTCCTGTTGATCGTCGAGGTGTGGTGCGGTAAGCCCATAAAACATGAGGAAGTTCGTCCGCCCATTTGCCTTTTGCCTTCTCTAGTCTTTTCTTAAGTCCATCCAAGACGACTTTATTTGATGCTTCTGCTTGGCCATTTGCTTGAGGATATGCTGGTGTAGAATTGTAGAACTCTATCTTGTATTCTTCGCAAAAGCTTCTGAAGATTCTGCCGTCGAACTGAGTGCCATTGTCTGAGATTAGGGCTTTTGGTATGCCAAACCGAGTGATGATATTTTGCCAAATGAACTTTTTCACATCTTTTTCCTTGATTGATGTCAATGCTTCTGCTTCAACCCACTTTGTGAAGTAGTCTGTTGCCGCGAGAAAGAACTTCCTGCTGTCGGGTGCTGTTGGAAGTGGTCCTACTATGTCTAAGCCCCACATTGCGAAAGGCCATGGGCTAGTTAATGGTAGGAGTTCTCTTGCTGGTTGATGTATTTGGTGTGCGAATTTTTGGCATTTCTCACACTTCTTCACATATTTCTCTAAGTCTGCTTGCATATATGGCCACGGCAGCAAGGTGTGTGAAGAAGTATTGTAAGCAGACTCAGAGAAATATGTGAAATATGTGAAGAAGGGAAGACCTTCTAAGGTGCTTTGAGGTGATGTCTGGGCTCAAAATAAATTTCCACAAAAGCAAGGTGTGTGGGGTAGGTGTTCAGGATGATATTGTACAGGTCTTCGCAAAGAAACTAAATTGCCTAAGTCAAAAGTTGCCAATGAGTTATCTGGGGTTGCCATTAGGAACAAATCCAAGGAGAAAGGCTGCTTGGAAACCTGTAATAGACAAGTTTAAGAGCAAGTTAGCTTTTTGGAAGAGGAGGTATCTATCGTTCGCTGGGAGATTAACGTTGATCAAGTCCGTTTTGACAAGCTTGCCAATTTATTTCTTATCCATCTTCAAGTTGCCGGTGGGCATTGCAAAAGTACTCCACAAAATTCAAGCTAACTTTCTTTGGGGAGGGTCGGAAACTAGGAGGAAACTGCACCTAATTAGCTGGAAAGAGATATGCGTAAGTAAAAACAAGGGTGGGCTAGGGGTAAGAAACCTAAGCCAGGTTAATGAGTGTCTGCTAGTTAAATGGTGGTGGAGGTATGGAAATGAGGAGGCAGCCTTGTGAAAAAAAGTGATTTGTAGTAAGTATGGCGGTGTAGGTGGCAGGTGGTGCCCCTTATTCTTTAGTTCAGTGGGACTGTCGTATACGTGGAGAGGCATAACATCAGTGGCTGAAGTTAACACTGCTCTGCGAGAATTTTTTTGGCAAAATTTCAGGCTAGTTGTTGGAAACGGCAGAAGGTTACATTTTTGGTCTGATAAGTGGTGCCACAATCAAAATCTGAGTGTGTCTTTTCCCAGATTATTCTCATTATCAGTTGAAAAAGATGGAAAGCTGGTCGATTTTGTACATAGAAGAGTGTCAGATTCAGATTGGAACCTGGTCTTCAGACGTCCCCTCCTAGCATGGGAAGAGGAGGAAGTGCAGAAACTAAATGATTTCCTGCAAAATGTGCCTAGGATCAATGAAGAGATGGTAGATTCTTGCTCTTGGGTAGCTCACCCGTCTGAAGAGTTCACTGTGGCATCAGTGTGGAAGTGGATGGAAGCAAGTCAAGGGGTAGATATTACAGTAACTAGGTGTATTTGGATCAATTTAGCCCCTCCCAAAGCTCAATTCTTGAGTTGGTTAGCATGGAGAGGAAGGGTAAAGTGTTATGAATTCTTGCAAAAAGTTGGAGTGTTGAGCCCAAATGTTTCTTCTCTCTGTGTGTTTTGTAAATCTGAGGTGGAGACTGTTAATCATGTGTTTATTCACTGCCATTTCACTTGGAAATTGTGGGCCAACTTGGTGAACTGGTGGAATTACAAATGGGTTAGCCCTGGATCAGTGGAGGGTTTATTGCTGTCATGGCCAGATATAAAAATGAAGAAGAAGATGCTAACAGTCTGGAGAACACTGCCGGTAGCAGTAATGTGGTCAGTGTGGAGAAGCAGAAACGACTGTGTATTTAACAAGGTGCAACCGGATTGGACTGCTTTGGCAGAGCTAATAAAGGTGAGAGTAGCGTTGTGGGCTTCCTCATCTTTAAAGGGGATTAATTATTCGGTGCATGACATTATATACAATCTGAGTCAAGTCTGTTATTGTGTGTAGTTAAGTGATGGCATAGTAAAGCTCTGTGGGTTGTTTTGTTTGCTCTACTGAAAAAAGGTTTTGCATAAGTGCTGGTTTAAACTGCATTCTGTTGTTCTGTGAATGAGTCCTGGTATGCTATGTGCTAATTCTGATCTGTTGGGAGATGGCTATGTGTTCAGTAGGTTTCTAATCTGTTTGATTTAAGCTGGTGTATTATGAGTTAAATTGGGCTGCTGTAAGTTGTTTGTTCCTGAAGCAGTGTTGTGATGAATTTGATGTGCTGGGATGCATCTGTCTTGGGATGGCCTTGGTTCTGCTCAGTTTAGCATAGTCTGCTGGTGGCAAGAGGTGTAGTCTGAATTTATCTGCTGGGCCTTTGGTCTGAACTCTGTCTTCATTCAGTGAGGTATTCAGCTTGTTGTAGCCCATGGTATGCTCTCAGAATTAGCAGGGGTGGATGATTCAGAGGAGATTCATTCAGTATGTACAGAGGACTGCTTCTTGGTCTGTACAGAGGAGGGTGGTTCAGAATTGCAGTGTGCTCTAGGTCTGTGCAGAGGAGTGTGTTCTTGGTCTGTGCAGTGGAGTGTGTTCCTGGGGGCTAATTCACCTTGAATCTGGTTTGGGTTGGACTGAGAAGGAGGCAGATGGAAAGGTTGAAGCTCTGTGTTGTTTGTATTTTGGTATTCTGCTTTGGTGCATAGGTAGTGGGTATATGCTGCTTGGCTATGGGGTATGCTGATCTGGGTGGTCACTATTTTGCTATGGGGTACTCTGCTATTGTTGGTTGGTCACTGGTTTGGCTCTTACCAGCTGTGTATATCAGTTGGTTTTTAGTTCCTTTTTAGTTTAGTCTATCTTTTAGCTTGCTTCTTTTTCTTGCTCTCTCTTGTTGGTTCCTCACCAGCTGGCGCTTGGTGCTTTTTTAGCACCAAGCTCCTCTTTATTGATGTAATATTGCACTATGTATGTTTCATCAATAAAGATTTTATTTTTGCCGATCAAAAAAAAAAAAAAAAAAAACCTTGTGAAATGGCCCTGTAAGCTAGCGACCTTCCCCCTTGATGGCTTCCGCACACTCCTTCGTGTATTTCGAACAAGAATGCTTCTACTTTGCTGGGATGAACGCACTTTAGGTAAAGCCCTGAGAATGACTTCTTGTATAATGCTAGAGATGGAGATAGCCAAAATCGCTGCGACTTTGCCCTTATTCTGTTGGCTTCTTTTTTTTCTTCTGGTAGGATGCCGTCTTTTAGGAACAGGATGATGGGATCCATCCAAGAGGGGCCTAATTCTGCGCAACATACTTCTTCTGCTTCGGGATCTTCTATGCTTGGTCTTGGTAAATAGTCGATCAGTAGTGGATGAGGTATGGAGGAATCTGCCATTGAGGCGAAGCCTGCTAGTTCGTCTGCTCTGCTGTTTTCCTCCCTGCCGATTTGCTCTATCCTTACTACTTCAAATTTCTTGATCTCTGTTCTGACCAACTCTTGGTACTTGGCCATCCTGTCATCCTTCGCTTCATAGTCGCCAGAAATTTGATTTACCACCAGTTGTGAGTCGCTGTAAACCATTAGTTCGGTGGCCTTCATGTAGTATGCTGATTTGAGTCCTGCGAGAAGCGCCTCATACTCCGCTTCATTGTTTGATGCTGGGAAACCAAGGTTGATTGCTTGCTTTACAACCAGGCCGTCTGGGGAGATGAGGACTATGCCAAGCCCTGCACCATGCCGGTTGGATGCTCCATCCACAAAGAGCTTCCACATCTCCCCAACGAATAACTTCCAGCACGTGGAGGGGTCAGATGATGTCGTGGGGTCAAGGATGGTGTTTTCTTCAAGGTCCATGTTTGCTGTCTGCCCTTCGTCATCTGATTGTACTGCTGGTGAATCTTTGTTTGTTTCTTCCTTGTTGTCCTTAGTTTGGTCTGCCTTGGAGTTTGACTGAGTACCTTCTACTAGAGGTTGTGCTATTCCGGCGTCAACTTCCGTCCCTAGTTTGGTTGTGTCAGTTAGGTCGACTGGGCAGATATGATGACTTCCAGGAGTAAACTCTGCGACTAAGTCCGCCAAAGATTGGGCTTTTATCGTGGTCCTGGGTTGGAACTTGATGTCGAATTGTCCCAACTCTACTGCCCACTTTAAGATTCGCCCAGAAAAGTTTGCCCTCTCAAACAAAGCTTTTAGTGGAAAAGCTGTGAGGACGACTATGGTGTGGGCATGAAAGTAGTGTGCCATTTTTCTGGAGGCCATCATCAATGCCAATGCTAGTTTCTCCAAGGGCAAGTATCTTGTTTCGGCTCCCAACAATGTTTTACTGACATAAAAGATGGGCAAGTGTTGTATTCCTTCTGCACGAACCAACACTGCGCTAACTGCGTGCTGAGAGACTGCCAGGTACAAAAAGAGTTCTTCACCAGGTACTGGAGTAACAAGTAGTGGTGGGGAAGACATGTACTTCTTCAAGCTTTCCAGAGCTCAGTCGCATTCTTCATCCCACTCAAACTTGGCTTTTAAAGCTTGAAAGAATGGTCGTAATCTGTCTGATGACCTGCTTATGAACCGGTTGAGTGCAGCTGCCATGCCGGTGAGATGCTGTACTTCTTTTACGAAGTTTGGTCTCTCCAGATCTTGGATTGCCTTGATTTGAGAGGGGTCTTCCTCTATACCTCGGTTGGTCACGAGGAAGCCTAGGAATTTTCCAGATCCTACTCCGAATGCACACTTGGACGCATTGAGGCGCAACTTGTGCTTCTTCAGGATCTGGAACATCTCGCCTAGGTCTTTAAGATGGTCACTCTCATCCTTTCTTTTGACCACCATGTCGTCGATGTAAGCCTCCATTGTTCTGCCTAACAATGGTTCAAACATCTTGGTGACCATCCGTTGAAATGTCGCCCCTGCGTTCTTTAGGCCAAAGGGCATGACCTTATAACAGTATAGTCCTCTTGGAGTTGTAAAAGATGTGACCTCCTGGTCTGGCTCATGCATGGCGATTTGGTGATAGCCTCTGTATGCATCCAGAAAGCTGAGTCGGTTGTGCCCTGCCGTCAGGTCCACCAGTTGATCTATCCTTGGTAGAGGAAAGCTATCTTTTGGGCAGGCCTTGTTGACTGTTTTGTAGTCGACGCAGACTCGCTATTTGCCATTTTTCTTTGGTACTACAACTGTGTTGGAGATCCATTTTGGGTAGTGCACTTCTCTAATTGCTCTTGCCTCCAGCAGGTTGCCTACTTCTTCTGCCACTATTTCGGTGTGGTGCAGTGCCGATCTGCGTGTGCGTTGAATGACTGGTCTGGCGGATGGGTGGACATTGAGTTGGTGACTGATGAAGTTTGGATCAATGCCTGGCATGTCGTAGGGCGTCCAAGCAAACACTTCGATGTTAGAGGTCAAGAATTCCAAGACCTCTAATCTCTCAGTACTGGAGAACGATGAGCCAAGCAAGAAGAACTTATCCGGGTTCTTCTCATCTATTTTTACCTCCACCAAGTCCTCTACTGCTTTCCGATCAGCCTCTTTACCGACATCCGCGAATAGTTCATTACTTTCTGGTTCTTCCACCGAATGAACGTATCCTTTGGCAGCGCGGCTGCCATTTACCGTAGCGAAACATTGTTTTGACATGATCTGATCTCCATAGACTTCTTCAATTATACCGGTGTCGTTGGGGAACCGCATTACCTGATGGTAGGATGATGCCACCGAGCGCATGGCGTGCAGCCATGTTCTGCCCAAGATGATGTTATAAGTGGAGGGGACTTTTAACACCCAGGACTCCACTTGTTTTGTCACGCTTCCTGCTCTGACTGGAAGAATTATCTTGCCGACGGGCCATTCTGGCATGGAGTTGAATCCAATCAGGGGAGACACGGCTGGCGCCAAGTCTTTGTCTTGTAGCTTCAGCTGTTTGAATGTTTCGTAGTACATGATCTCACATGAACTACCCTGGTCAATCAGAATCCGCTTGACGTCAAAATCCTTGACTCGGAGAGTGACGACCAAGGCATCATTATGGGGGCAATATATTCGATCTAAGTCTTTGTCCGAAAAGGACATGACGTTTTTTGTCTCTGTCTTCCCCTTCTTAACGGCAGGTTGGGCACTTCGTACTTCTCTAAAGTGCTCTGCCTTTTTGATTGATCCCTTGAGCTCGCATACACGCTCAGGTTCAAAGATTCCATGTATTACATTGATGATGCCTTGTGGTGGGGCGTCGATCGTGTCACGACCCAAACCCGGCCCTATGGGTTTAGCACCGTAACCGGCCAGTAATCCGAGATTACCGAAGGCCTGCTTAACAGTAATACAGTAAAACAGAGTACAGGGCCTGGCGGAAGCCAATACAGTAATTAAACAATGTCCAATGAGCTGTGACAGTCTGTATGCCAAAAAGATTTTTCATGCATTCATACATACACAAACAGTACAGTCTATACAGAATTTACAGTCACACAGTACAGGGACCTAATCCCTTGATAACAGTACGGTAAACATTCAGTCTATACAGAACAGTTAGACAGTATGAAGACAGGCGGGGGAAAACAAACAAAACACCCCCAAGCCATAGCATGGCAACTCGGAACCTCGCAGTGAGGCACAAAGGCTGGCTTGACAAAACTGGAGTTACCCTGACGCTCCTAGCTCCGATCTGGTGCCTGTACACCTACATATATATATGAGCAGTGAGCTAAAGCCCAGTGAATAACATAAAGCGTAAAGGGGTTTAGAATGAATGTCCTTACAGTAATGAAAACAGTTCAATTCAATCAGTATTTCAGTTGTTCAGTACAGTAAACAGTCATATATGGTACATCCATTAGCATAACAGTAACAGTAGGTCTTAAAAGACCGAACAGTAATGATGGCCATCAGTCAGTAAACAGTAGTGGTTCCACGAGGGAACCGACAGAGATCTCTGTAACAGTAACAGTAACAGTAAACAGTAGGTACTAAGGATGCCACAGTACAGTTCAGAAATAAAGGACATACATTCATTCAGTAATACCAGTTCAGTAAACAGTTCAGTTCAGTATTCAAAAGATATCAGTTGAACATATCTTTACACAATTGTTACTCACAGAGTTTGGGCTACGGTATGCTAGAGCGTGTCTCCCCAGTCGCCAACCCTACACAGTTCACAGGTTGAACACACTAAGCTACACAGTTGGGAAATATCATAACTTAATCCCTAATTTGCCTTGGTGTGTTCTACAACGATATCCTCATCAAGATGTCTTAAACTAGGCCTAAGAATGCCTAGGATGGGATGAGGATGCAAAAATACACTTAGAAAACATTTTGCAAACTTTGCTGAAAATAGGAGCCTTGCTCGAGCGAGACTTTCTTCGCTCGAGCGGAAGTCCAAAATCAAAGGCTTCGCTCGAGCGAGGAATCCTTCGCTCGAGCGGTCTGTCGAAACAGTAAAAATACTGGATGCTGTGATTTTGCGCGCGATGGTCGCTCGATGGTCGCTCGAGCGGAGCCCTGGACAAAGGTGCTCGCTCGAGCGGGGAATCCTTCGCTCGAGCGAGGAAGCCAAATCTGGAATTTCCAGATTTTCCTCCCAAGCTCAAACCAAGCATTCTACCACTCCAAACTCGACCTCTTGGGCCCAAATTCTGGAAAACATAACTAAATTCAATGTATAACAAGTTTCAAAGCTCAATTTATGAATTCAAGCCCCAAAGGTGAGTCAATTAAAACCATATTCAAACCATTTTCCAAGAACAATCCTCAAACATGACATGCATGATCTTAAATCATTTTCAAAGCTTTAATGCTGTTTCAAAAGAGCTTAAACCTTCAAAAACAAGATGAACTCATGGGGTACCACAAAATTATGAGCATGCATGCACCATTATACCATGAATTCAACTCAAAACGCATTAATTTAAACATGCATGTATGAAATGAGCTTCAATTCACCATTAATGACCCAAATCATGACTTAGCTCCACAATCTAACATGGACCATGCAACAATCAACTCAAAACATGAACAAGAAGACAATGGAGCTACCTTTAGTCTCGTAGTTCAAGAAGGGAGCTCAGATATGCAATCTCCTTAACAATTTCTTCAATTTCCAAACAATTCTACAAGTGAACTCAAGACTCTCACTTCCTCTCTCTCTAAATTCGGCTAGAACAAGAAGAAATGGCTGATGAAATGTTTTGATAAAGCATACACAAGGCTTCAAATATGAGTAAACAAAGGCCCCACTAGATGGCAAAAGTGTAATTACATCAAACTCTTTAATTAGCTTATTTTAATCTAATTTAATCATACCTAATCAGTTTTCAGGTAAATACACCATAAAATCACATTAATTACGAGGGTCATGGAACATCAATCGGTTTCTAATTCGGCCGGCGATATGGCCTTCAATTAGCAGTTTAAACATATAAGCATGAACAGATAATCATACAGTCAAACAGATAAAATGCAATTTAACTAACATATACTCAATCAATTCGGTTTCCAATTTCAGTCAGTCAGTTCAGTACTTTAATCAGTTCAATTATCAGTCATAATCAATTCAGTTTAACGGTAATCGATGGTTATCGGTAATCAATCAGTCATAAGTCGGTAAACAGTATGAGGGTTGTTACAGATCGGCATCCCATTGGGGTTATTATGATTCTGGGGGGCTGGCTGTGTCCCTCTTTCAATGTATTTGTCCAAGTGGCCTGCTGCCACCAGTTCTTCCAAGTGCTGTCTCAGTGGCGTGCAATTCTCAGTTCGGTGCCCCTTTTCTTTGTGGAAGGTGCATCGTGATCTGTCGTCATAGTCTTTCTGAGCTTCTCCCAGCTTGGCTGGCCACTTGATGAAAGGCTCATCTCTTATTTCGCTCAGAATCCGATATATCGATTTCTTAAACACCGTGGTTATGGCAGTACGGATTCTCAACCATCTTTTATTAGGGTCTTCTCCGTTATCTCGTCTGCCACGTCCGTTTTTGCTCTATCGATCTACTGTATTGACCTTTGCTGAGGTCTTCTTTTCTGGTACTGCGGTCGCACTAGATTTTGCTTTGGCTCGTGCACCATCCTCTTCTACCCTGATGTACTGATGCACTCTTTCCATCAGGGCTTCCATAGTGAGGGGTGGCGTCATGGTGATCGAGTCCCTCAGTCTGTTCCCAACTGGAAGGCCTCTTTTATACTGTGCAATGGCGAGATTGGTGGGGCAGTCCCCAATCTGATTGAATGTCTCCCAGTAGCGACTGTTGTAGGATCTTAGGGTCTCTTTATCACCCATGTCGATGGAGAGTAGCTGATCGATCTCCACCGGGGTTTTAGTGTTTGTTCGGAACCTTGTCACAAAGGCTTCTGCTAATTGTGCCCAAGAGGCTATGCTGCCTTCCGGGAACTTCTCAAACCAAGTCAAGCCTAGGTCGCCAAGACTTGATGGGAAGAGTATGCACATTAAGGCCTCGTTTCGTCTGTATACAGCCATGACTTGGCGGAAGTGGCTCAAGTGTGAGTACGGGTCCGTCTTCCCTTCATATGTGGTGAATTTCGACTGAAGGAAGCCTGATGGTAGGGGCGCGTTTTCGATCGCTGGAACAAACGATGAAGTCTGTAGTCTTGCTAATGCCTTGTCCGTCGGTTCATAGGCAGGGCGTGGTATTGGCATTCCAACCTCGACGCTTCCATGCGTCCGAGGAGCCAACCGCTGCAAGGCTGAAACTCTATGTAGATCCCTTGCCCTGGCATCCTCCTTGCATCGTGCTTTCTCTTCGAGCACGGTTCGTAAGTCGGATGATCTGGGTAATTTCGTCTGTTTAGATCTGGTTTGGTGTGAATGTGAGGGCCAATATGTGCTTCCTCCAGTGTATGACCTTTCAGATCTCGTCCTCTCAGACCTGGAGTGACGAGTTCTGGAAGACCAGGATTGAGTGTCGCCTGTTCTGAGGCTTCTATTTTCTCCTTGCGAGGGTGTAGTATTCCTACTACGATTTTCTGAGTGGCGAGGGGGCGTCTTGTTTTTGCGCCCCTCTCCTGTCGCCACTTTTTTTTTCTTCATCTGGCGCTTCAAGGCTTCCATGTCCGCCGCCATCTTCTTTATCAATTCATCTTGCTCTTTCACACGATCTTCCAGAGCTTGAGGGTCAATCCTCCGTCTTTGTCTGTCGGGACTTTGAGAATGGGATTGACGGGGGCTGTGAGTCCGTCTCCCCCTAGTATCCCTCCTGGAGGTATGTCGTTGGGGCTCTAAGTCCGCCATGAGAGGGACAGAAGGTAATCCTTCACGCCTTGCGCCCCCTTCTAGAGTTAGTCCGTCGACGGCGGACTGCGGCAAATCTTCAATGTGTGCCATTGAATGTAAAGGGGAGAAGCTTAAATCAAGAGGTTTTGTTCTGTCTGTTCTTCCCACAGACGGCGCCAATTGTACGGGGAAGAAATAATTCTCCTCGTATAATCCTGTTGACTAAGTCCACGCTCCTCTGTACGACGTTGTTTTGTCACCTGAAAACACAAACGTGAGCTAGCCGGCGGGTGTGTGCCGGAAACCTCTCCGATGTCTAAGTCAGAAAACTTGACAAATAGACAAAGCTCAATGTGTTCAGAAAACAAAATTATATGTGGTGTTATGTTACCTCCTCCAAGGTGATGCTTGTGAGCTTTTATAGGTTTCGAGTGGCATAATCCTAGTAGGACTTTTATTTCTCTATGCAGAGTCCTCCTAGGATTCATATTCCTAAAGGATAATGCTTATCCTTTTACACCCCCCCACTGCTTAAACCAAGTGGGATGATTTTTACTTTGGCCGAATTACCATATGACCGAAATAATACTGGCTATACCGAGCCACGGAGTAGGCCGTACTAACAGTAGTTCGGTTCTTCTTCTTTCTACATCATATTTCGGTTCTCTTTTTGCACGAACCATGGTGTGGTTGGACCGGTCTACCGAGTAGCAACATTCCGACCGACCTACCCAGAATACATCATGGCCAGACTATCTCCGAGACCGACCTTACTAGAAAAGTTGTACGGACCGGAGGAACTTAACATCTCTTCTGGGCCGAAGTAACTTTACCATTCTTCAACCAGAGTAACTTTCTTACTCTTGGACCGGAGTAACTTTTACATTTCCATTGGGCCGGAGTAACTTTTACATTTCCATTGGGCCTTTTTATCTAGTCCTTCGTACTTTGGGTCATAAAGTCCATCTCTGTAGCTCGGCCCAATTTTTACCAAAAATTACCCTCTCAGGCACCGAGTCAGGGTTTCCTAAATTCCCCCATTTTAAAATATTTAGGTGGCGACTCTGTATCTGGCAAAGCAGTCCATGTTTGGCACTTCTTTTCTAAAAATCTGTTTTCTCAAAACGATTTGCCAGATTTGGACTCTTTGGTTCAGATTAAGAACCGTGACACAAATCGAGTCCGAACTCTAGCGAGGTCCCCCGCGGACTTGTTACACATTGCCTTAGCTTCCTTGATAAGCCTTGACCCCCCTTGCCCCCCTTTGACCATTTCTCTTAAGCTTGTCTTATAAGCTTCAAGCCACTTGGCTTGTCTATATAAGAACCTCTCCTCCTCCATTGTCAAGGGTTGAACAAAAAACTTGAGATATACATATATATCTGATAGATACACCCTTCTTCCTCCATAGCTCTCTTCTCCAAAGCTCAAAAGTCCATCACTCTTGGCCCTTTACACACCATCTCACAACCACACACTTCCACCATTGCTTGGAGGTTCTTGGAGATCATTTTCAGAGGCTAAGGGACTGATTTTTGGGACCAAAAGCTGCTGCATTGCTGTGCTACAAGGGTAAGTCCTCTTCTCCCTCTTTGAAGCTCTATCTTGCAAGATATCTTAGTCTTACTTAAAAACATTTCTGAGCTCCGAACCAAACTGTAAAGTGCCATGTTTTGAGCCCCTCTTCAACTTTGTTGAAGGGCTCTTTTCTTTTTGAGGCCATCTACTACCTCTTGTCTCCTATCCCTCTTTTAGGCCTATTTTTGCATGGTATTTTAGTCTTATTTGTGAGCTGTTTTGGACTTGGTCATAAGCTGTAAAATGTATTTTTTTGAGCCCCTCTTCAACTTTGTTGAAGGGATCTCCTCTGTTTGAGGCCATCTGCTACCACCTGTCTCTTTATCCCTCTTTTAGGCCTTTTTCTTGCATGTTGTTTTAGCCCCACTTGTGTTTATTTTCGAGACTTGATACAAACTGTAAAGTGTCTTGTTTTGAGCCCCTATTCAACTTTGTTGAAGGGCTCTTTTCCATTTGGGGCCAGCTGCTGTCCCCTTATGTTTAATCTCTCTTTAGGCCTTTTCTTGCATGATAGATTAGCCCTATTTGTGTTCATTTTTGAGACTTGTTATAAACTGGAAATATGCATGTTTTGGGACTGTCTTGCATCTTTATTCATGCTTCATGATCAAATAATGCATACTTTGTATAGCTGTAAGTCATTCCATGTGCCTAGTTTCGAGTTTCGGGGTTCATTCCATGCATCGGGTGCCATGTTTCCATGTTTCGAGGCTGTTTTGTATCACATTTCAGCGCTGAAATTTGCATGTTTGCATACCGTATTCCATGCCTTTCCATGCTTTCTTAGAGTGGCATTTGTTGCCTTAGGTTTGGTCCTCGGTTTGCGTGCATGCGTGCATGCATTTCGAGAGTCTCATTTTCACCTAATGGCTACTGATATGAGTGTGGCTGAGGTCCATTCATGTTAGTGTAAGTCCATCCTGCATTATGTATGCCATGTTTCAATGCGTTTTACATGTTATGTTGTTAGCATTGTGTGTGCCATGTAGTTGCATTGCATGTTTGTATGTTTGCTTGCATGCTTAGGTCGCATGTGCATCGTTGTGCATTGCCTCGCCTCTTGATCAACCATGATTGAGGTTGGGTCCCTTTTATGTTTTGTGTGTATTGCATTTGACATTGAAATGCATACTTGACTTTTGGGTCATCATGCATTGAAATGCGTGATTGATGGCCCGAGGGTCGAGGGCCATGCTCCCTTGAGTCCATTGCATGATAGGGAGAGTGGCCATGCATACATTGCTTTGAATTTCCTTGCCATGCACTGTCTGCCCTTTGCTGCTGTCAAAAACAGGTTCTGCACGAAGCTTTGGCCGGCCGGCCACCTATACTGCCGACCGGCCATTCATTGTTGGCCGATGGATTTAAAAATGGCCGATAACCATCCGGACATGGCCGGTGGTGATCCCACTTAGTCGGTGATGCTTCCCAGTGTCCAGAGAGTGCACCTTGGGAGTTGCGCAATTTTCAGAGGAGCAGAGCAGTGTAAACAGAGGCAACAGTGGCGTGGCACGGGTTTCCGAGCAAGGCGAGTCAAGCATGCATCATCCACGCATTTCGAGGCAGGGGCTATGGCCACTTTAATCCTGCGTTTAATTTGTTAATTAATTAAAAATTCTGTAATAATTAATTTAGTATTCGGACTGTAATATTTATTTGGACCCTCTGAGCGAGGGCAATTGTGTAATAAGTGTTCGTGAGTGTGTGTATGTCTTTCAACCCCACGTCTTTCTTCCCTTTTATTTACCCGCTTATGATGGTAGACTAAGGCATATTTAAATTAGCATACCTTATGCTATGCATGCGTGCATTCATACATTTGTCTTGCATGCACCGGGCTCGGCACATCATTCTAACTGCATTTGTATTTCAATTCCAAATTGAATACGTGTTAGTTGTAGCATTTCACATGTCATTGTAGATTAGCCGAGCCTATCTTAGTTGCATTTTGCATGTGTTGCATTAGCCATCTTAACATGAACTAGGATCATGCATATGATTACTAACTAGTTTTTGTTTTGGCTCGGAGTACTCGGTAAGCATTTATGCTTTAGCATACCGCATGCGTGTGAGTGTTGCCATAACAACATGATTACCATGAGGCTAGCTGCTTATGTGATATAACTGCTTGAATGCCTGTGGATGGAGGTTGAATTACCTAAATTGGGATAACGCATTAAAACTGTGAGTTTTAAGCCCACTAGATAATGGCAAAACCATCTTTTCTAAAAGCCCACTCGAGGGTGGCAAAACCTGCATTTTAGCCTACTTGCGAGTAGCAAACCATTTTCAAAACAAGCATGAAATGTTTTGTTCCAATTTAGGCGATTTGGTCTATACTTGTTTGCTGAGCGCATAACATAGTAATTCTAGGCTAATAAATGGAATAAGAACACATAACGTTTTCAAAACTGGATATCATGGTTAGTAGAGGCCGATCTTCGGATCGGGCGAGAGGGGGTGCTCATAGCTGACCTTCCCCAATCGTACCCAAGTTCCCGAGCCGAGGCAACTTTGGTGATGATGGACACGTGGCCTTTGGCACCGAGTCAGGGTTTCCTAAATTCCCTCATAAAAAATATTTAGGTGGCGACTCTATATCTGGCAAAGCAGTCCATGTTTGGCACTTCTTTTCAAAAATCTGTTTCTCAAAACGATTTGTCAGATTTGGACTCTTTGGTTCAGATTAAGAACCGTGACAATTGAGAGTCCTGAACTGTAGTAGACCCGCAAAACGAACAGAACTGGACTCGTCCTCCCGGGACGTTCGGGGACGTCTACAGTTTCTGGCGACTCTGCTGGGGATTTAGAGAGCTTGACTCGAACTCATGATATCCTGTTTTGATTTTATTTATGTGTCTCTTTGCATTGCATGTGGATTGGTGCGCCTAGGACACTGTGTTTGCCATCTGCCATTCCTGAACGGTTTGCCAGAGGCTTGACTTTGTCAAAGCATGCTCTAAGGCTGACTGGTTGTGGGCTCTAACAGTATGGGAACACAAATCCCGGTCTTACTGGGGCACCCTTTTCGACCATTCGGCCTAGTGCATATCGAAATCCATAGTGACTATTCCAAACTAGGACAGGTTGCTTACCCGATGTTAGGTTGTTTGAAAACCACTGCGTGCGTAGTGAAACCCTAGCTCCTGACAAAATAGGACAGGGAAACCCTACCCCAACATAGGGGTGTTTTGGCTCTTACTTGCTTACTATGTGCTGTTAGAGTGTGTCTCTACAGGTTATGTGTATCAGTTTGCAAGTCTGAGTATCAGGCTTGTGGGCATCAGTATTTTGGGGCAATCAGTCTTACCTGAGGGTATCGGTTTACAGGCAGAATTTGGGGCAGAATTCAGTAAAGATTCAAATCTGTTTTGGCGAAATCAGGCTGAGATGCTGTCTGTTTTCTCTTTTGCTAGGTAGTCTGGGAACCATAGCTTCAGAAGGCTCCGATATCCCCCGGGTGCATTGGACTAGTGCTGATAGACTTTGTTAGGTCAGAAATTCAATTCAAGAGCAACCGGTGTTCTTTCGCTAAGGCAAGGCAAAGAAAAGCCAGTCGGGGCTCACTGGTCCATCTGATCCGTCAGTCGCCAGTCACATCACCTTTGTTCAAACTCAGCAGACTGTGATGGCACAGGGTTCGGAAGAATTTGTGGCCGTGATAGCAGCATTAAATTAGGGAACTACCATGCAGAATGAGACCAGTGTTGAAACGCAATGCCCATCTGGGGCATTTGCCTCACATCCAGCTTTGGGACCCCAGCCAAACTTTGACCCACTTCCGCCAGTTGAAGATTTGCAGTGTCCGAATCCTCGAGAAAGGTTGACTCAAGCTCAGGTGCTCAGACCCCTGGTGCAGCCTAATGAGAGACTTTATTCCCTTGATGTTAATGAGCTCAATCCGACTGTAGTGAAAATTGCGAACCTTGAGAAGCAATTCAAGAAGGCACAAGGCCTTAACTCCATTCCTGACATTGAGGATGGGCACATCGAGGCTGCCGTATGGCTCCCAGACAGATTCAAAATGCCATATATTAACCGTTTCAACGGGTTTGGAGATCCAATGGTACATATCCGACTTTTCTTGGATGTCCTGAAGCCGATGGGTTTGACCAAGCCACAGAAACTCTCCTTGTATGGAAGAACCCTGTCGGGTGTAGCAGCCGCTTGGTACGCTAAGTTGGAAGATAAAGTGAAGCAAAACTGGGAAGAATTGGCTGAGGCCTTTGTTGATCAGTATTCTTACAATACCCAAGTTGAAATGACCATCCAAGAGCTTGAAGCAACCCGCCAGAACCCAATAGAGCCTTTTGTGGAATTTGTTGTGAGGTGGAGAGCAAAGGCAGCACAGATGACAGATTGCCCTTCTGAGAGGGATCAAGTGCAGATGATGGTGCGAAACCTCGAGCATGATATGTTGCAAAAGTTGATAGTCGTTCCGCTATTCACTTTCAAAAGTTTGCATGAACTGGGGGTTCAGATCGAGAATGCGTTCAACAGTGGGATCATTCCCAGAACAAGTGAACCGACAAGGAGAGTGATTTCAGGGAGTACCAATGCTGGTAGTAGCACTATTCTCGAACCCACTGAAATCAATACAGTCGCCACAGCCGACCCTTTTGCCAATCCAAGCCTACAAACAGTCGGCCCAGCCCGGGCTCAGGGCAGAACTTTCACCCCCCTCTATATGAGCCTGACTAGCGCACTAAAAGTCCTGATGGAAAGAGGGCATCTCAAGCCCCTCGATCCTCAACCTCATCCTGATTCACTCCCAGCTAGACATAACCCCTTCAAGTACTGTGTGTACTATCAGCAGCGCGGTCATGGCACTGACCGTTGTTACCGCCTTCGTCATGAGGTCCAAAATCTCATCGACAACCGGACGATAGCTCCACCTTCAGACCCCAATGACCAAGTACCTCATCCACATCTCAATCTAATCCACACACTGGCCGTCCCTTATGACCCCAGCATATACATCACCCCAGTCCATCTACCCAAGCCTAATGTGTTTATCCCAGAGAGCCTGGACTTATGCATGATGAGTGCATCTGAACCCCAATCATCTCAAACCCACGAACCCACTACTTCTGAGCTAATAAAAATGATTGAAGACCTTCAGAGAATTGTGGCAAATTTGGCCTTTGGGGTTTTGGCCCCATCATCGACCACATCACGTACCAGGGAGTTTATGTCTAAAGGCTCCCCAACCTTGGGACGAGTTACATCGGAAGAGGGCCACTCCCTTGGCAAAGTGGAGGCAAGTGGTAAGAACAAGGTAGGGGCAGGCATTGGTCCCCATGAACACCTTCAGTGGGATATTGAGGCTTTGAAAACCGAAGGGCTGAACAAACAGCAAGTACTCGCAGTTGTTGCAAAAACTGTGGATGACACTTTCGCCACTCGAAATGAGAGCAGTTCAAATCAAGGGGCAAGCCGGGAGAAGGGCCGTTGTACCAGGAATGTTCCTTTCAGCTCTAAACCCTCGCTCGGAAGAGATCAGCAAACCCAGTCAGTGCCTACCAATCCCTTTGATGGTGCATCCAGCAAAACTCCACAAACCTCAAAACACCCACCTCGAAGCCAAAGGGTGTTCGTACCACTGTACATGTCTCTATCAGCGGCCTTGAGGGTTCTGATTAAAGAGGGGGATCTGAAATCCCTGGAGCTGCGACCACTGCCAGATAGACTTCCTCCCTCCCATGATCCGGCCAAGTACTATGCCTTTCATCAGCAAGTCGGCCATGTCACTGATAGTTGTTTCCGTTTTCGCTACGAAATACAAGATCTGATTGACAATAAGGTCATCGTCGCACCAACTCAGCAAAGTCCATCGTCATTGGATCAGTGAACTTGGGGGATAATGTGAATATGTGATCGGGGGATGAACCAGTTGCGGGTAGCGCTCGATTTACACCAGATGTGGCGTATGGCACGCACTGTGTTGAGTATTTGCGAATGCTAGTTTTTGACTTGGGTATTTAGGTCAGTTTTGTTGTGTTGTTTTGAGTCTGTCTCTTTGTTTTGAGTTAGCCTTTTTTTTGTTTTGGGTCTATCTTGTTGTATCGAGTTAGTCCTGTTTGTTAGAGTCAGGTGATTCCGGGGGTGTTACCTCGGGCATCACTATTTTGTTTTGTGTTTGTTTTTTCGCTTTCTTTTGAGTCTGTTTCTGCCATGGAGCCAGTTACACCAACAGTTATGAATGAAACAGCAGTGGCTTTTCATGCTTTTGTGCTTACTTCTGCCTTGTGCCAGCTGTGCCAGAGAGTCGATTGGAACGACAGTGCATTTCATCGGCTTTTCTATGCTTTTAAGTCATTGCGTTGACCTAAGTTTTTCAAAGTTGTTTTTGAACATTGTGATGAAAACGAAGAGGAAGGAATTCCTCGGGTTTTTGTAAAAATTTGATCATTTGAGAGAAGGAGAGGCATGCTAAGCCTTTAATGATCGAGATCATGCTTGTTAATATGAGTACTGAGAAGGATCCTGGCTTGATCCAGATTGGTCTCACACTGTCTTTAGCGCGAGCGACTAGTCGCTTTTTTAAAAGATTTCAAAAAAAAAATGTTTTGCGCGATCCTGCGAAGACCTGTGTGGAATCGCTCTTGAGATTGTGCAGCCTAGGATCGCTCTCAACCTCGAGACTCGACCCCTCATTTTCAAACCTTGGACTTAAATTCAGAATGGTCAATGGTCAACCATCAAAGGAGGCCTGTGTGGTCATATTTAAAGCAACCCTCGAACTAGGGGCAAGAAAAGTCAGATCAAGGAGATCAGATGTCGCCAAAAGAAGCTTGCAAAGCTAGATCAGAAGTATTCCTGGAACTAGGGGCAAAAATGCCAGATGTGCTCGAAGAGCCGAAGATGGATCGTCCTACAAATCAATGAAGACTGGCAAGAATGCCAAACCCCAGAAGAGAAGAAAGAAGAAAGTATTGCTGAAGAACAACTGAGTTCCTATCCACAACACTAGGGGCAAATCCAACCCCCATGGGATGGACTCCTGCATTGTCAGCGAACAGCAGTCACTCTCCTGGATTCAGATGGATTCGAGATCTCAGAACCATTTGACATGGACCAAGCTACACTTTTACCCTTGAGAGGCTCGTTGGGCCGAAAACCCGAAAGGGCGACCCAGGCAAAAGTTAGAGCAAAAAAAAAAGAAAAGAAAAGAACAAAAGAGAAAAACGCAAAAAATGAAGAAAATGCAAAAAAAAAAAAAAATGAAAAATGAAAAAAAAAAAGAAGAAAAAGATAAAAAAAAAAGAAGAAAAGAAATGAAAAAGAATTGAAGAACATAGCTCGTAAGGTTGAAAACCCGCAAAGGGCGGCCTTGGCAAAAGTTAGAGCACAAAAGGAGAGGTTAAATACCCGAGTGTACCTTAACCCCAAACTACATAAGGCTTGATTCCCATCTTTGGGATACATAGGCAACTTCATTCCGAAGTCCAGCCTTAAAACACTTCAAAATCAACTATGTCCGTGTAATGGTTTTGATCATCTTTGCCTTCTCTATATCCGAGAGTTCGGTTGTCATCGTCACTCTAAGGAGTGATTGCAATGCGCTACGATGCTATCCAAACAAGGGGCAACTTTCCGTTGCTATACAGTGTGCCGTGGTGCCATTCAAACAAGGGGCAACTTTCCGTTGCTGTGCAGCTCTCTTTAAGCAAGGGGCAATTTTCCTTCGGATCTAAGGTTGTGCATCTCAAGAGTAGGTTCCGTGCTTGTTGAGCATTGGTCGTTTCAAAAAATAGTTTTTGAGAATTTTTACAGAGGCTGATTGATTTTCTCGAAAAGTATTCCATTTTTTTTTTCAAAACTGGACCATTTCTTGGATCCAAAAAAGGAAAATTTTCAGTGCTCATAGCCGGACTTGCATGATTTTAAATCAAAAAATTGAACAAGTATGTTAATCTGACTCTCATTCTGGTCAAAATTGTTTTAGTAGAAAACCAAAACAAAAAAATGGTCAAAATGATGAACTAGGGGCACAGTTGAGTCAGGCTTCCTGTCTTTTTCCCGTTGACAATGCATTTTCCAAAAAAGGCACTCTACTTGCCGGAAAGGGCATCATATTCGCCAGAAGGGGCACCACTGAAGCTAACCACAAAAGGGCTGAAAAGCTCTCTCATCCTCCAAGCAACAAGGTATTAAACCAAGTGCGAAGCACAAATTGGAGTAGATCAGGATATTCCACTCCTTTATTGGACAGATCTAATCACGTCCAAACTCCCCAGTAGAGCATCGTCAACCAATGTCAATTGTAGATCTGCTGCACATCCAGCCGCATCGCAACCCCTTTGTGGGAAAGTTCACTGTTGTGCATAGAAGAAGAAGAATTTAGCGGAATGCTAGGGGCAAGACCCCGCAACTTTCTGTTTATCCACCAACCACCCAGGGGAGGGACAAAAAATGAGAGATTGAAGAATAGAGAGATGTGCGTTGAGAGAAAAAGTGAGAAAATGGCTTTTTTTTTCTTCAGAAAAACAGAGATTGAGTGCCAGAGTGATGTGAGAATCACAAATCAGAAAAGGGCGGGAAACACTACCCGGAGAAACTGGCTCCTCGCGAACTGAGAGGTCTCTTGTCTTTGTAACACGTCTGTGTGTCGTGTCTTTTGTTTTGTTTACCTCAACTTTTGTTTTGAGTCTTTTTCGAGTGTTACTCGATGTGTTTAGGTCGTGTACCTTTTGTTGAGTCATAGAATGCTGTGTTCAGTTGTAGGCTCAATACCCGGTTGAGAACCCTTTTCTCATTTTCAAAAAATCGTTTTGTGCTCAAAGTGCTGTGCCATTCTGCACATTTATGCAAAATAAGATTCTTTCTTTCATCAACCGCAAGGTTCAACCCAGGTCATGTGAGAACAGTAGAACAAGGACCTACCTAAAGCTATATAGGTTTCGGACTGCAAAGCAAAAGAAAAAAGGAAAAATTTGGAGCATCTTAGTCTATTTCAACTTCGGCAAATTCCGAGACTGCACTCCAAGTGCACCTTCTCAGGCCTCGCCATTTCTCTGAAGTATGAGTGTATCTCGACCCCAAGTATAAGCCTGCTTCAAGTCAGAATGACAGTCCAAGCAACACCCGAGGGTTTCACATGCAGATGTTATCTCTCGCCAATATAAACAGGGTGTCCCCTTTTAAGCTGAGCGTATTGCCAAGTCCTACGAAAGGTAAATCAGAGGCACCAGAGTACGTGTTTGATGCCCTTCCATTGCATAGAATGTGCACTTTCATATACACTTCTGTTACATGCGTGCCGCGCATCGTTATGATTCATGCATAGAGTATGCTTGCTTTCGATTCTGCATAGAATATGCTTTCAATATTGCATAGAATATGCTCCTGTTTCTTGCATAGAAAGTGCTCGTATCTTTTGCATAGAAAATGCTCGTATCTTTTGCATAGAAAAGGCACTCTTCCATACTTGCATAGAAAATGCACCTCATTTGCGTAGAACATGCATTCACTCGCACTGTCTTGTGCACTTACACTTTGTATCTCACTAGCACTGTCTTGTGCATCTTGTGGTTGTATCTCACTCGCACTATTTTGTGCATTGCATATCAATCGCGTTGTTTAGCGTATCGTACTGTCTTGTGCATTTCAAATCACTCGCGCTTTCTTGCGCATCGCACTATTTTGTGCAGTTAATCACTCGCGCTGTTTAGCGTGTCGCACTGTCTTGTGCATTTCAAATCACTCGCGCTTTCTTGCGCATCGCACTATTTTGTGCAGTTTATCACTCGCGCTATTTAGCATATCGCATTGTCTTGTGCATTTCAAATCACTCGCGCTTTCTTGCGCATCGCACTATTTTGTGCAGTTTAATCACTCGCGCTGTTTAGCATATCGTACTGTCTTGTGCATTTCAAATCACTCGCACTTTCTTGCGCATCGCATTATTTTGTGCAGTTAATCACTCGCGCTTTCTTGCGCATCGCATTATTTTGTGCAGTTAATCACTCGCGCTCTCTTACGCATCGCACTATTTTGTGCAGTTTACACTCGCGCTCTCTTGCGCATCGCACTATCTTGTGCATTTCATTACATGCTCTCTCTCATCTTGCATAGAAAATGCTTGTAGCACTTGTCAGTGCATTGCATCGCACTGTTTTGTGCACCTTACTTGCATTTGGCATGCATTTTATCGCGCTATCTTGCACATCGCACTGTTTTGTGCACCGTACTTGCATTTGCATGCATTCTATCACGCTTTCTTGCGCACCTAACCTGTACTTGTTAGTACGTTGCATCGCACTATTTCGTGCATCTTCTTAGCATTATTTTGTGCATTCACTCTTCACTCGCACTTTCTTGTGCACTCTCCGGTCTAGGAGACCTTAAATTCTCTAAAGGTGCAATTCCTTTGGTGTTTGTCGTGCCCGAACGACTTCCGGTGGTCTGGTATAGCCACCTGCCTGTGTTTGCGGTGAGTTCCTAAGAGACCAATTGAGACGGTGGAAACTAGAGTTCGAATGGCTCATGCCTAGAACACAAAGGTTTGGGATTTCTGAGATTAAAGTCTGGTTCAAATACCCAGGGGTATATCCTCGGCTTGAAATCTGTATGGCAGCCCCATAGATTGAGATAGCATCTGTATGCGCCTCAATTCTGGATACTGAACCAACCTAGTCTGTCACCCTGTTGGAGAATAGGGAAAGCTGCGACCATGGCCAGGGAGAAAAGTATTACCTATGGTTCAATCAAGATGTAGAAGCGAGAGATCCCCAACAGCCTGAGGTGAGTCATCACCAATTGCCCCTGTAAGGTACATTCACTTCCTAGCTATTACATTGCATTCTAGCCAGTACATTGCATTGCATAAATTCTGAATTATCAAACAGGCTTCGCGCAGCGTATAAGTCCAATTATCAAAATCTTCCTGCATATCATTTGCATACTGCCCCTGAACTACGCTGGTTTGATTCCTTGCAAAGGGATACGTAGGCAACCCGCGGGCGCAACCAACTGCATCTTTATTTTTGTTTGTTTGTCCAAGTCTTCGGCCTCGTCAAAAATGAGTCGTCTTTGGGCTTTGACATTCACTCACGACATTTCATGACTCACGAGTTCTGTCAAAGAGAGGCAACTGTAGACACCCCATTTTTAACCGCCCTCAACACTTGGGCGTTACTGATGGTGTACTTGGTGGTAAAAGTTATGCAGGGCAAAGGTTCAGTTTCTTCGGCGAGGAGAGAGACAAATCTCAACTTCACACCCCATTTTGGGCCAAAGTTATTTTGGATGATTTTTAGACCTTAAAACCCTCTCTTTCAAAACATTTTTGAAATAAAGTTTCTACAATGTTCCAAGGCTCACATTTTGTCAAATGATGCGTTTTTCGATAAAGCGAGCAAGGACAAAGTGGAAATGAATGAAAGAGAGATGAAATCTTTGAAAAATATTTCAAAAAACTTTGTTTAAGGGTTTGGAGTTGAAGAATAGAGGAAAGGAGAGAAGAAAACTAGTTCGGGAGAAGTTCGGCATGAATCCGGGTAGAAGAGGGTCAAGCAGCCCTCGCTGAATCGGGCCTATTCATCTACATACTTGGATTTTAGCTATGAGGCTACCACCGTTGGAAAGCTTACTTCCGGGGCTTCATTTTGCACTCAAGAATCTCCTAGAGCCAAGTCTGGGTGGAGGAGGTATGATTGTTAAAGTTGGGTATCATCCCGGTTGGATCGAATCTGCGCGGCTTCACCAAAATGGGAATAACATTTTCCACAGGAGGAATTTTAATGCAAGGTTTGCGCCATTGGAAAGCTAACGTCCGGGGCTTCAATCTGGACACCCACCAGCCACTTTTTGACCTTGACAGCCACCTATCGGCCATCTATTTAGCCAACCGGCCAGAACAAATAGCAGGCCGGCCATTTTTTGTGCTGACCGGCCATTTATTTGGCTGATGACCTCCTTTCATGGCCGATATGACCCTTTTGCACCCCTCAAGCATGGTGCATGCCAGCTGTGCCAGCTGGAGTGCACAGACCCGTCCCCCCATGCACGGGTGTGGCTATTTTGCACTTTTGACCACCTTTGACCCCTCTTTTTGCACCATTTGCTCAAGGCTTCTTGAGGAAGCTTTGACCCCTTGTCTTGGCTTCCTCAAGAAGCTTGCACCCTTGCCTTAGCTTCCTTGATAAGCCTTGACCCCCCTTGCCCCCCTTTGAACATTTCTCTTAAGCTTGTCTTATAAGCTTCAAGCCACTTGGCTTGTCTATATAAGAACCTCTCCTCCTCCATTGTCAACGGTTGAACAAAAAACCAGAGATATACATATATATCTGATAGATACACCCTTCTTCCTCCATAGCTCCCTTCTCCAAAGCTCAAAAGTCCATCACTCTTGGCCCTTTACACACCATCTCACAACCACACACTTCCACCATTGCTTGGAGGTTCTTGGAGATCATTTTCAGAGGCTAAGGGATTGATTTTTGGGACCAAAAGCTGCTGCATTGCTGTGCTACAAGGGTAAGTCCTCTTCTCCCTCTTTGAAGCTCTATCTTGCATGATATCTTAGTCTTACTTAAAAGAATTTCTGAGCTCCGACCCAAACTGTAAAGTGCCATGTTTTGAGCCCCTCTTCAACTTTGTTGAAGGGCTCTTTTCTGTTTGAGGCCATCTACTACCTCTTGTCTCCTATCCCTTTTTTAGGCCTATTTTTACATGGTATTTTAGTCTTATTTGTGAGCTGTTTTGGACTTGGTCATAAGCTATAAAATGTCTTTTTTTGAGCCCCTCTTCAACTTTGTTGAAGGGATCTCCTCTGTTTGAGGCCAGCTGCTACCACCTGTCTCTTTATCCCTCTTTTAGGCCTTTTTCTTGCATGTTGTTTTAGCCCCACTTGTGTTTATTTTCGGGACTTGATATAAACTGTAAAGTGTCTTGTTTTGAACCCCTATTCGACTTTGTTGAAGGGCTCTTTTCCATTTGGGGCCAGCTGCTGTCCCCTTATGTTTAATCTCTCTTTAGGCCTTTTCTTGCATGATAGATTAGCCCTATTTGTGTTCATTTTTGAGACTTGTTATAAACTGGAAATATGCATGTTTTGGGACTGTCTTGCATATTTATTCATGCTTCATGATCAAATAATGCATGCTTTGTATAGCTGTAAGTCATTCCATGTGTCTAGTTTCGAGTTTCGGGGTTCATTCCATGCATCGGGTGCCATGTTTCCATGTTTCGGGGCTGTTTTTTATCACATTTCAGCGCTGAAATTTGCATGTTTGCATACCGTATTTCATGCCTTGCCATGCTTTCTTAGAGTGGCATTTGTTGCCTTAGGTTTGGTCCTCGGTTTGCGTGCATGCGTGCATGCATTTCGAGAGTCTCATTTTCACCTAATGGCTACTGATGTGAGTGTGGCTGAGGTCCATTCATGTTAGTGTAAGTCCATCCTGCATTATGTATGCCATGTTTCAATGCGTTGTACATGTTATGTTGTTAGCATTGTGTGTGCCATGTAGTTGCATTGCATGTTTGTATGTTTGCTTGCATGCGTAGGTCGCATGTGCATCGTTGTGCATTGCCTCGCCTCTTGATCAACCATGATTGAGGTTGGGTCCCTTGTATGTTTTGTGTGTATTGCATTTGACATTGAAATGCATACTTGACTTTTGGGCCATCATGCATTGAAATGCGTGATTGATGGCCCGAGGGTCGAGGGCCATGTTCCCTTGAGTCCATTGCATGATAGGGAGAGTGGCCATGCATACATTGCTTTGAATTTCCTTGCTATGCACTGTCTGCCCTCTGCTGCTGTCAAAAACAGGTTTTGCAGGAAGCTTTGGCCGGCCGGCCACCTATACTGCCGACTGGCCATTCATTGTTGGCCGATGGATTTAAAAATGGCCGATAACCATCCGGACATGGCCGGTGGTATCCCACTTGGTCGGTGATGCTCCCCAGTGTCCAGAGAGTGCACCTTGGGAGTTGCGCAATTTTCAGAGGAGCAGAGCAGTGTAAACAGAGGCAACAGTGATGTGGCACGAGTTTCCGAGCAAGGCGAGTCAAGCATGCATCATCCACGTATTTCGAGGCAGGGGCTATGGCCACTTTAATCCTGCGTTTAATTTGTTAATTAATTAGAAATTCTGTAATAATTAATTTAGTATTCGAACTGTAATATTTATTTGGACCCTCCGAGCGAGGGCAATTGTATAATAAGTGTGCGTGAGTGTGTGTATGTCTTCCAACCCCACGTCTTTCTTCCCTTTTATTTACCCGCTTATGATGGTAGACTAGGGCATATTTAAGTTAGCATACCTTATGCTATGCATGCATGCATTCATATATTTGTCTTGCATGCACCGGGCTCGGCGCATCATTCTAACTGCATTTGTATTTCAATTCCAAATTGAATACGTGTTAGTTGTAGCATTTCACATGTCATTGTAGATTAGCCGAGCCTATCTTAGTTGCATTTTGCATGTGTTGCATTAGCCATCTTAACATGAACTAGGATCATGCATATGATTACTAACTAGTTTTTGTTTTTGCTCGAAGTACTCAGTAAGCATTTATGCTTTAGCATACCGCATGCGTGTGAGTGTTGCCATAACAGCATGATTACCATGAGGCTAGCTGCTTATGTGATATAACTGCTTGAATGCCTGTGGATGGAGGTTGAATTACCTAAATTTGGATAATGCATTAAAACTATGAGTTTTAAGCCCACTAGATAGTGGCAAAACCATCTTTTCTAAAAGCCCACTCGAGGGTGGCAAAACCTGCATTTTAGCCTACTTGCGAGTAGCAAACCATTTTCAAAACAAGCATGAAATGTTTTGTTCCAATTTAGGCGATTTGGTCTATACTTGTTTGCTGCGCACATAACATAGTAATTTTAAGCTAATAAATGGAATAAGAACACATAACGTTTTCAAAACTGGATATCATGGTTAGTAGAGGCCGATCTTCGGATCGGGCGAGAGGGGGTGCTCATAGCTGACCTTCCCCAATCGTACCCAAGTTCTCGAGCCGAGGCAACTTTGGTGATGACGGACACGTGGTCTTTGGCACCGAGTCAAGGTTTCCTAAATTCTCCCATAAAAAATATTTAGGTGGCGACTCTATATCTGGCAAAGCAGTCCATGTTTGGCACTTCTTTTCAAAAATCTGTTTCTCAAAACGATTTGTCGGATTTGGACTCTTTGGTTCAGATTAAGAACCATGACAATTGAGAGTCCTGAATTGTAGTAGACCCGCAAAACGAACAGAACGGGACTCGTCCTCCCGGGACGTTCGGGGACGTCTACAATTGCTCCCTCTCTCTCTATATTTGTTCCATTTTGTGCTCAAAAGTGCCATTTCTTCACACTTTTGCACACAAACCTAGTGAAACACCTTCACTCTTAAGTTGAGGTTCTTGGAGGTTTGTTTGAAGCTCAAAGCTTGGTTTTTGCCTCTGGAGTTGCTGCTTTGAAGTTGTTCTTCAAGAGTGAGTCTATACCCCATTTTAGGCTTTATTTTCATTGCTTATTTGGCCCTATTTGCATGATGTTTTAGGCTTAACTTTCAACTACAAAAAGCTTCATTTTTAAGTATTTGAAATGTTTGTTTGAGGCTTCTTTGGTGTTGGGGGTGGTCTACCCCCTTTTGTGCCTTATTTTGCCTTGTTTTGAGCTATCCTTTTAGGCCCTTGAGATCACCTTCTCTTGGTCTTTTAGCCACTGAAATCTAGTGAATTTTCAATGGTAGAAAGTGTGTTTTGAGGTTCAAAATAGGAGGGGGTCATCCCCTCTCCTTGTGTCTTGGTTGTTTGTGTTGATAGCCTCATGTTTGAGCATGTTTTTCTAGCATGAGTTGGCTTGTTCTTAGCTTATGTTTGGCATTATTTCAGCATGGTATAACTTTGTTTTGGCTTGGTTGAGTCACCCCATGCATGCTTTTTACACTTGTAGTGTAATCTTGCTATTTAGCCTTGTGTACTCAATGCTTTGATCCATCATGCTAGCCTATTTTGGTCCTATCTCGGCATGTTTTTGGTGTTATTTTAGCATGATATAGCTCTGTTTTGGGTCGGTTTGATTCCTTTTGCATGCTTCATACCCTTGTAGTGCAATCCTCTCTATAGCCTTAACATGCATCATGCTTTGGACCATCATTCTAGCATGTTTTTGGCTCCACTTCAGCAAGATTTCACTCATGTTTTGCCATACTTAAGCTCTGTTTTGGGTGGTCTTGATCATTTGGACCTTGCTTTGTATAGTCATAGTTCAATCTTGCTCACTAGTTTTGAGTTTCAAAGTATCTAGCATGCTTTACTTGAGTTGTTTGCATGCTTTGGCCTCATTTCTAACATGATTTTAGTGTGTGTAGTATAGTCATTCTCCCTCATGTCTCACACATTCATTGCTTTTGGAGGGTTATTCTTTATGCCTTAATCATAGCCTAACTTGTATGCATGCATGCTTAAGCTTTTGGGCTATCATCTCAGTGTGTTTTTGGTCTTATTTTGCCATGATATAACTCTATTTTTGGTTGGTTAGAGCATCCCTCATTTGTGTGATATCCCTGTTCCATAATATGTTAATTGGTTCTTAACATGAATGTGATTATATGTTTCATATGACTTTGTGTGCCATTATGTGAAAATATGTGGTTTTGAATTTCTATCTGTTCACCGTAGGAATATCTGTTTGATTATCTACTTTGGAAATAAAATTAAAGGCCCTATCGACCACCGAAACCGAAATTGGTCGCGCCATTGTGATTGGCATAATTTTTAGAGCCTACAGTGAAGTTTAATTGGAAATTGATTTGGATCAGATTAAATTGATTTAATTTATGGCATAATGCTTAAATTATTTAATATTAAATAATTATGGTTAGTGGGACTTGTAAAGAGAGGCACTATACACTCAATTGATACACTTGAGCTCAAAATCAGATTTTGTGCCTTAGAAAGAGAGAGGGCCGGCTATAGAGAGAGAAAGGGAGAGAAATTGTGCAAGTTTGGCTTAAAGCTTGGAAACCTTGAAGATTTCTCAAGAATTTGCTATAGATTATGAGAATTAAAGCTCCTAGGTGAGTATTTCATGGATTCTAGTTTGTAATTTTGTGTATTCAAGCTAGTTGGGTAATCAAGAGTAAGTTTGACATGAAATTGAGTTGATTTTGGTTGTATTTGAAGTCATGGAATGCATACATGTGCATAATAGCCGTGAATTTGTATAGTTGAGCATGAAAAGTATGATCCATGTAGAATTGTGGCTAGAATCCATGCTTGTGACCACCATTTGTACAATTTGAGTTGAAATGGAAGTTATATCTCACATCCATGTACCATTCATAAGAAATATGAACTTGAATGCATGAAATTGTTATGTTGAAAGTGAATTTGGTGTAGATTGGGACATGCATGTGATTAATTTGTGAAATTGAGCTCCATTGTGTTGTAATTTGGTGTTGGTACCATGCTAGTATATGATTATGTGAAGTTTGAGCTAAAAGCATGCATTTAGAACCATTGAATGTCGAATTGAAGCTCAAGAACATGTTTTGGAAAACCCAGAAAATTTGATGTCCGCTCGAGCGGGAAAACCGCCGCTCGAGCGTGAATTTCGTGCTCCCAGTATTTTTTTGCAGACTTGGATGTCCGCTCGAGCGGGGAAGTTCACGCTCGAGCGGGGAGCTATGTAGACAGACCTTCAACTCGAGCGCCAGACTTCACGCTCGAGCATAATTTTGATGCATCCAGTACTTTTGCAGGCCTCTCGGATCTGCTCGAGCGGGGATCCTGTTTTCTGAAATTTTGTTTATGCGTTCTGTGTTTCGTTTGCCGTCCTCTTTCACTTGTAAGCACTCTTAGGCATGCATTGAGCATTGTAATTGAGTTAAAGAGATAAGAATGAAGCCTAAAGAGGAAAATGTGAATTTAAAACGGATTGAATTGTTTGTGACCCTTTTGTGTTCATGGAATGTGTAGGGTCGAGCTCCAGGGCCAACCAACCAACCTATCACTGTGAGTAATGTCTTAACAAAGATATCTGAAATATGTTGTTGTCCAAATTACTTACTTCTGTGTAAGTTTTATAAGTTCGTTGATTCGATTGGTGGACAATGTTGCTATGCCAAATGAATGGGCTAGAGGCTAGTTTGATCTGATCGATAGAGTGAATGGGCTAGAGGCCATTTTGACAAGAATGAATGGATGGACCAAAAGCCGTTTTGACATGGATGAATGGGCCAGAGGCCGTTTTGACATGAATGAATAGACCAGAGGTCGTTTTGACATGAATGGATGGGCCGGAGGCCGTTTTGACATGAACGAATGGGCCAAAGGCCGTTTTGACACGAATGAATGAATGAGCCAAAGGCTGTTTCGACATGAATAAATGAATGAGCCAAAGGCCAGTTTGATACAAGTAAATGAATGGGCCAAAGGCCAGTTGACATAAATGAAAATATGAATTGGGTCTAAGGCCGTTTGAAGTATGTTGTTCTATATATCGTTTGTATAACTTCTTTATTTGATATTATTCACTAGGCTATTGCCCACGCCCATTCATGTGTTTGTAGGTGAGCCAAGAGAAGTCCAGACCCAGCCCCAGTGATGTTTGTGTGGAACAACAAAGGTTTTGAAGAGTCAGCCCTTGCGTCTCACGCACGAGACCCGTCTTCGCCTTTTGTCATTCTGTTTTATTTTGTCATGTGGGCGAAGTCTTTGAATATGTTGTATATAGTTTTCTTAGGTTGACTTAGATTTATATGATCCTGTATGTACAGAACTTTGTGTAGTACATAATTCGTTGTGAGTTATTAATATGCATATGTATAGTTTGTTATGATGTGCCATGTAAGTACAGCTCTATGGGCAAAGTTTTAAACTGCTTCCGTTTGGCCCCCATTAACTCTGTTAACATACTTTTCTTTTGGTTTGAGGCCGTAGGTAATCTCATGATTACTAGCTGGTTATATCCTCAACCCACGGGGGCGGGTTCGGGTCATGACAATTTGCTTCTTACACTTGTTGTGTATCATGCTCATTGGCCTAGCTTTACTTGGTGTTTTGGCCTTTTATTCTAGCATATTTTGGCTATGTTCAAGCATGTTTTTGGCATTGTTTTGACCTGCCTTGGGACTGTTTTGAGTCACCTTGGCCCTTTGGGGCTTGCTTGATATGGCTTTAGTGCAAGTGCCTTTGTTAGCCTTAAGCTTTGAGCCTCTTAGCATGCTTCATTTGTGATATGTGCATGATATGGCATCATTTGGAATGTAATTTCAGAGCTTATGTCTTTGCTATACTCCCATGTTTATCACTCTTTCATTGCCTTTGAGGGTTATGCATCATGCCTTGTTTATGAGCCAATGAATGAGTACACTTTGCTTGCCTTTTGAGCCTATGTTTTAGCATGCTTTGGCGTTGATTTAGCATGCCTCAACTATGTTTTGAGTAGTTTGGGTCACATGGGTTTTGTTATACATGGTTGTAGTGCAATATCGTTGACTAGCCTAATGATTCAAGGTCCTTAGGATGCTATGCTTGTGTTGTGTGCATGATATGACATCATTTGGAATGTAATTTCAGAGCATATTTCATTGCCACACTCTCACATTTTCCACTTCTTCAATGTGTTTGAGAGTTGTGTCTTCATGCCTTGTGTTGTGGGTCAATGCATGAGCATGCATTTTCTTGCTTTTAATGCTAGCATTTCGGAGCATTTTGGCCACTGTTTTGGCATGTATGAGAGCTGTCTAGGGGCTAGTTTGATCCATTGAGCATTGCATTACATAGCCCTTGTGTTGTGTCCTTCATTAGTTTCAAGGCTTAAGTACTCTAACTTGCCATGCTCATGTTGTTTGCATGTTGTGGCATTATATTGTGTTTGGAATGTTGTTACATTGCATTGTGTTTGGATCGGGTGTTAATCTAAACACGAGAAACGAGAGGCATTTCATACTTGAAGTGATGAAACGTGCCTCATTCCTCGGTCGCCGACCCTCTTGATCAAGCATGATAGAGGTGGAGGCCCTTATGTGTTATTTGTGCATTCATTGACATTAAATTGTGCAAACTTGGCTTCTCGGCCATCGTGCATGGCGATGCTCGGTTGGTGGCTCGAGAGTCAAATACAGCACTCCCTTGAGCTTGAGAAATGATAGGGAGGGTGGTTGCACACACATATCTTGCAAATACACTGCTATGCCCTTTGTTGTTCTTTGTTGCAGCAAAACTGGAGTTTGGCAGAATTTCTAGTCGGCAGACCAGTAAAGATGGTCGACTGACCCCTTTTTCTGGTCTACAGCAAGTTTTTCTGGTCTACAAGTGGTCTACACCACCCTTTTCTGGTCGGCAATGCACCAGGAGGTTCCCTTGTTGGAGCAGAAGCAATTTGGAGGTTTGTGCAACTTTCAGAGAACAAATCAAATGCAAACAGAGACAAGTCTGGGCATAGCAATGGATTTCCGAACGAGGTAATCGAGAGCATGCATCCTTCATTGTTCAAGACAGAGCTGTGGCAACCTAGTTCACATACCTCACATGCTTAGTTAGTTACCATGATTAGTTAATTTATTAATTAATTAAAGTATTGTAATAATTAGTTGTAGCTAGTTATTCGATTTGTGTTTTGCAATAATTAGTCTAATTAGCTTTATTAGATTAGTTAAGTAGCTTAGCTTAGAATAACTTAGCTTCCATTCGGACCCTCAGTCGAGAGGGCAAATGTTGTAATAAGCGTGCGTGTGTGTGATGCATGTCTTCCAACCTCATTTCTTTCTCCTTTTTACTTATCAGCTTTCGATGGTTAGTTTTAGGGCATGTTTCAATTAGCATACTTATGCTTTGCATGCATGCATCATTCATCTGCCTTGCATGCACCGGGCTCGGCGCATCATTCAAACTACATTATATTTCAATTTCTATTTGAATACATGTATCAAATTGTTGCATTCATATGCCATCTTAGCCAGCCAAGCCTATTTTAGCTGTATTTTTGCATGTGTTGCATTAGGCATTGTTAACATAACTAGGATCATGCATTGATTGCTAACTAGCTTCTTTTTTGGCTCGAAGTGCACTGTGAGTGTTTATGCTTTAGCATCCTTGCATATGTGTAAATGACTGCCATGATAGCATGCTTGCCATGAGGCTATGTGCTTAACTACTATAACTGCTTGAATGCCTGTGGGTGGAGGCTTGATTGCCTGAATTGGAACAACTCGATAATTGTGGGGTTTAAGCCCACTTGAAGTGGCAAAATCATGTTTTTCTAAGCCCACTTGAGGGTGGCAAATCCGCGTCTTAGCCTACTTGCGAGTAGCACTTTCAAACCACTTTAAAAAACAAACATGAGTTATTTTGTTCCAATCCGCGTGATCGAGTCTATACTTGTATGCTGTGCGCATCACGTAGTAAGTTAGATTAATAACTGGAATAAGAATGCATGTGTTTTCAAAAAACAACATATCATGTTAGTAGAGGCCGATCCTTTGATCGGGCGAGTGTAGACACCCCATTTTTGACCGACCTTGAGACTCAGACGTCACCAGTTGAGCGCTCGGTGATATTGCATATTGTGCTCGTTCAGAAGTTTCAGAGTCTCGGCTGCAAGCCTTGCCTCCGGACTTTCGGACTCTTTTGTGCTTTGCCTCGGTTTGCGAACCAGGCTCCGTTTTCTCTATTTTCTTTTCCTAAAGGGAGGGAGAGATCTCGTAGATCATCTCTCAGTGGCCGTAGGCTACGTTTCGTGGTCGTAGGCCGTTTTGCCCGTTTGGAGTCCGGTTTTCGGTTTTTCGGAGCCGTTGGCCGTGTGCCTCGGTTCGGGACCGCTTAACCACCTCCGTTTGCTCCAGTTTTTAGGATGCATCTTATTTACTCCCTTTTGAGGGACACTGCGGTCCGAGAGACCAACTTCGTGGTCGGACACCACTTCCGGTGCCTAACAGCCCACTTTCGGGGCCCCGAACTGCGTGTTTTGGCTCCCGAACCTTCATTCTTTATTTTTGGGCTTCGACCTGAACTTGAGATAGTAATATTTTAAGGTCCTTTTCATGTTTGATTGAGGACCTTTTGTTGTTTGAGATCTCTTACTGCCACTTGCTTCTTTACCCCTCTTTTAGGCCTTTTCTTGCATGATAGTTTAGGCCTATTTGTATTTATTTTCGTGGCTTGTCATAACTAAAAAGTGTCTTATTTTGAGCCCCTCTTCAACTTTATTGAAGGGCTCTCTTCGGTTTGAGATCTCCTACTATCACTTGCCCCTTTATCTCCCTTTTAGGCCAATTTTGGGGGGAAATTTGAATTTCATTTCCCCTCCATTTTCCCCCCTCTTTTCCACCCTCTTGTGTCTATATAACAGACCCCCCAGCTGTGTTTTAGGGGTTAGAAAATTTTGGTTTGGAGCTCTCACATTAAATCTCTCTCTCTCTCTACTCTAAGCCTTAAAAAAACCCTTTGATTCTTACACCATTTCCTCACCATCACCTAGCACCACACCACCACTCCATTCCAGCAGCTTGGAGGGTCTTCTCAAAGCTTAGGAGGTAGCATTTCTTGGTCCAAAAGGCTGTCAAAGATTAGTCTTCAAGGGTAAGTCCTCTTCTCCCCTTTTTGACCCTTTTCTTGGTTCACATCTTAGCTCTTTGTGCTTGCATGTTGGGGCTCCGACCCTAATTGAAACTATCATTTTTTTGAGCTCTATTTCATGTTTGTTTAAGGGCCTCTCACTGTTTGAGGCTCCCTTTTTGCACTTGCTTCATTACCTCCTTTGTATGCCATTTTCTTGCATATTATTTTAGGCCTATATGTAAACTGTTTTGAGCTCTAGTCCAAAATGTAAAGAAGCTTATTTTGAGCCCTTATTCAACATTGTTGAAGGGCTCATCACTGTTTGTGGCTTCCATTTTCCACTTGCCTTTATATCCCTCTTTTGGCCTCATTTTTGCATGATTTGTTAGCCCCTTGTGTTTGTATTTTTGGACTTTTTTCCGAACTATAAATGGCCTTATTTTGACCCCTCATCATGTTTCATTAAGGGTCTTTTGCTGTTTGAGGCATCCTTTTTGTACTTTGTGTTATAGCTCTCTTTTTGGCCTTGTTTTGCATAGTATTTTGAGCATGTGCACTGTTTTGGGTTTGATCATAAACTGTAAAAGGTCATATTTTGAGCCCCTCTTCAACATTGTTGAAGGGCCCTCATCTGTTTAGAGCCGGCAGCCATGACTTGCTTCTTTATCTCACATTTAGGGCCATTTTTGCATATTGGTTTAGCCCTATTTGTGTTCACTGTTTGGCCTTGCTTAAAACTGTAAACATGCTTGTTTTGGGACTGTCTTGCTTCTGTATTCATACTTCATGTTCAAATAATGCATGTTTTGTATAGCTATAGGCCATTAGTTTTGCATTTCGGGTCTCATTCCGTGCATCGGGTGCTATATTGTCATGTTTTGGGCCTGTTTTGCATCATATATTGCTACTGAAATTTGCATGCTAGTATGCCATATTCCATGCCTTTCCATGTCTTGTTAGAGTGGCATTTTGTGCCTTAGGGTCGATCCTCGGTTTGCGTGCACGCGTGCGCGCATCTCGAGTTGTCTCATTTTCATCGTATGGCCTCTTATGTGAGTGTGGCTGAGGTCCACTCATGTTGGTGTAAGTCCATTGTGCATTGAGTATGCCATTTCATTTCATAGCATTACGTATGCTAGGTTGTATGTTAGCGCATTGTGTATGCCATGTCATCTCGTGCATCGTGTATGCCATCTCATAGCACTGTGCATGCTAGGTTGTATATTAGTTGCATTCATGCATGTCATGCATATTGCATTGTGCTTGGGATAGGAGTTAGCCCGAGCACGGGAAACGAGGGACGTTTCGTACTTCGAGTGACGAAACGTGTCTCAATTCCCAGTCACCGACACTCCGGATTATCCATGATGGAGTTTAGGTTTTGTTGTGTTTATGTGTGCATTCATTCTATATTAAGTAATGCAAATCGATTCCTCGGCCATCATGCATCGATATGCGTGATTGGTGGCACGAGGATCGAGGCATGCATATATCTGTGAAAATACATTGCTATGCCCCTCTCCTGCTCTCTATTGCAGCAAATCAAGAATCAGCAGTCTTCCGGGGCTTGGCGCGCTTTCCAAAAAGTTGTTGCAAAACAGAGGCTAATTGGGGCATCACAGTGGATTTCCGTGCAAAGGCAACCCGGATATGCATTATTCATCATCTGAAGAAGAGTCAAGGCAGTCCCTGGCTTGCATGCCAGTTTATTATTTTCTTAGTTAATTTGGTAATTAATTTGGATTTTTGTACATATTTGGACTGTATTATTTGGGACTGTATTATTCTTTCGGACCCTCTGCGCGAGGGCAATGTTGTAATAAGTGTGCGTGTGTGTGATGTATGTCTTCCAACCCCACGTCTTTCTCCCTTTTATTTACCCGCTTATGATGGTTAGATTAGGGCATGTTTCAATTAGCATACAGTATGATAGCATGTTTGCATTCATTCATTTGTTTTGCATGCACCGGGCTCGGCGCATCATACTAACTGCATTGTATTTTCAATTCCAAGTTGAATACATGTTAGCTGTAGCATTTCATATGCCATGTTTAGAATAGCCGAGCCTGCTATAGCTGCACTTTTGCATGTGTTGCATTAGGCATTTCTGTATAATTAGGATCATGCATGGATTTCTAATTAGCTTTTGTTTTGGCTTGGAGTACTCGGTAAGTTTTATGCTTTAGCATCCTTGCATGTGTGTGAGTGACTGCCATGAATAGCATGCTTACCATGAGGCTATGTGTTTATGTGATATAACTGCCTGAATGCTTGTGGGTGAAGGTTGGGTTATTTGAATTGGAACAATTCATCAAATGTGTGTTTTAAAGCCCACTAGATAGTGGCAAAATCATGTTTTTCTAAGCCCACCCGAGGGTGGCAAATCCACGTCTTAGCCTACTTGCGGGTAGCACCATCAAACCATTTTCAAACAAACAAACATGAAATGTTTTGTTCCAATTCAGGCGATCCAGTCTATACTTGTATGCTGTGCGCATCACATAGTAAATCTAGGCTAATAACCGGAATAAGAACACATAATGTTTTCAAAAATAGATATCATGGTTAGTAGAGACCGATCTTTGATCGGGCGAGCGGGGGTGCTCACGAAATGACCTTCCCCAATCGTACCCAAGTTCCCGAGCCGAGGCAACTTTGGTGATGACGGACACGTGGCCTTAGGCAAATGAGTCAGGGTTTCCTAAATTTCCCCAAAATAAAACATTTAGGTGGCGACTCTGTATCTGGCAAAGCAGTCCATGTTTGGCACTTCTTTCAAAATCTATTTTCTCAAAACGATTTGCCGGACTTGGACTCTTTGGTTCAGACTTAGAACTGTGACAATTTGAGAGTCCTGAACTGTAGTGAGCCCAATATCGAACGGAATAGGGGAGGGACTCGTTCCTCGCCGGAGCGTTCGGGGGACGTCTACAGCAAGCGGGGGTGCTTATTTCAGGACCTTCCCCTCTCGTACCCAAGTTTCCCAGCCGAGGCAACTTTGGTGATGACGAACGTGTGGCCTTAGGCACGAGTCAAGGTTTCCTAAATTTTTTAAAAATAAAATATTTAGGTGGCGACTCTAAAATCTGGCAAAGCAGTCCATGTTTGGCGCTTCTTGATTAAAATTGATTTTTCAAAACCAATTGCCGGATTTGGACTCTTTGGTGATTTATCAGTCTTACATTGCACTTTGTGAGATTAGATTTAGAACCGTGACAGGAGTCCGAACTGCAATAGCTAGAACTACAATTCGCGCCCTCTCCGAAAGGGGGGGCGGAGTTCGGGTGGTCTACAGTAGGGTTTTAGAGGTAGTGGAGTCGAACAGTAAAGAGATGGAGGATTGAGAATGTAGAGTCGAGCGGTGGAGATGTGACAGTGTACTGATCAGACTAGTGTGAGATGATTGTGGGTGAAGGTTGCGCGCGTGTAAATTGGATGATATATGTGGGTATTTTCGTCTGATTGATAACTTGAGGACTTAATGGAGTATTGAATTTGTTTTGGGGCTAAATGAGGCATAATATGTTGGGCTTGGACCTTTGGGTTAGTTCTAAAAAAAAAAAAAAGGGGGAACTAATCCAAAGGTTCAAGCCTAACATATTATGCCCTATTTAGACCCAAAACAATTTAATATTCCGTTAAGTCCTCGAATTATCAATCAGATGAAAATACCCTCACATATCATCCAATTTACACACGCGCAACTTTCATCCACAATCATCTCACACCAGTCTGATCAATACACTGTCATATCTCCACCCTTCACCTTTGTATTCTCAATCCTCCATCTCTCCACTGTTCGACGCCACTACCTCTGAAACCCTACCCTAACCACGAAACGAAGCCGTTCATCTTCTCCAATTGTCGACTCTCACTAATACCACACGAAGCCATTTATCTTCTTCAATCGATAACTTTCAACAACACGAAGAACCATCACGACTCTGAAGAAATTTCATAGTTTCTGACTTCCGATTCATAGAAATGGGGAAAAAAAAGTAACATCTCTCTTCACCTATTATTTTTCATTCAAATTTGTACATTATTTTTTGATATTTTGTATATATCATACCGTTTCAATAACATTTTCATAAAAAAACCCTTGTAAAACACATTTTACATACTTCAAAATGTATAAACCCTATTTTATATATAATCTCCTGTTTTAAAACATTCTAATCCTCTATTTTTACACATAAATTTCTGTTTTTACACATTCAACTCCTTGTTCTTATTCTTGTTATTGTTGCTTCTTCTTGTTGTTAAATATTGGCTTTTTTTTCCGTATTGTTGTTACATTTCGTTGAATACTTAATCTTGTTGTTGTTATTGTTGTTGTTTACAAAATACAATGGACTGTTCTTATTGTTGCTAGTGTTTATAAAACGGAAACATTAGACAGTTTTATCACTCTATAAGTAACATATCTAAATTTATTCAAACTGCAAATGAAACTGCAAAATTACATTGTTTAATCATTATTCAAAACAAATAGGTAACTTATTATAAAGTGCAAATCAAACTGCTAAATTATACAGTTTTGTAACTATTAACAACAAATAGATACAACTTAATATTAAACTGCATATAAAATTGCAAAATTATACAGTTTTGTCACTATATTTCTCATGCCCTGCTGTTGCTTTCATTTTTTCAGAAATAGTTATTGGAATATATAAGAAGAAACAAAACAATATACCCAAAAATCCAATAAAGGATTTAAATGTCTCCCCTTCTGACAGTCTTTCATCTGTATCCACTGAAATGCCACCAACATCTCCCCCTCCACTAAAACCCAACCACCACAACCAAAAAAACTCACAAAACAACCATACTACCTACAAGAAAAAGTCCAAGAACTACACCACAAACCACACCCACACAACAAACACCAACCACACCTCCAACATCAAAAAAACAAACAAAAGAAAGTAACCAAAAAAACAAGAAGCTCTTCCAACCAAAAAAAGAAAGCTCCAAAAAAGCCAATTAACTCCTGAAACAAAAACCAAGGAATCAAAAGGAAAAAAAGAAGCAGTCCCTCCAAAGAGAGTCCAACAGTTTAATATGTTGGAACGGTAATCAAACTGTTCAAGGAGGTCAAATTCACAACAGCACAACATATAAAGTTTCAAAAAACCCCTTTTTGACCCATTATAAATGCTCTATCCTCAACACAACTGAAGGCCTCTTAGTATAGATGCTACAATTCCATTGTAACAGAAATGACAACACTCTACAACAAAAAAAAGATAGCATTTATACTTGGCAAAAAGAAAATGAAACTCAGAAACAATGATGTGAGGCTCATTTTTGGTATTGACTGTGGATAAGACAGCATCACCACCAAATCCTATGCAAGACCAAAGGATTTTGAGCTTGCATTTTACAAACGAATATGCAAATCAGTAAAGAGATTGGATGCCAAGTTATTGACCAAAATGTTGCAACAAACAAAAAAAGAAAAATCAACCAATGATTGTCAAGATCTTGCAAGGGTCATCACTTTTTACTTGTGCCTGAAACTTCTCATACCTACAATAGGCCATACACTCATTTGGAGTTTCCTCAACTATGTTGACAATCTCAACAACATCAAGAAGTACAATTGGGTTGAGGCAATAAAAGACACATTGATGAATTCAATGGCAAATGCAAACAACAACTCAAGGCATGTCACTAGATGCGTCATGTTACTCTTGGTAAACACACTACTCAACTACTTTACACAAAAATATCAAACATCCAACTACTTCAAACTATCTAACATATTTCAATTTTTTTTTATAGTATTGGTATTGTAAGCATAGTAAACTCCTTCGACCATCCAGCAAAGAAGGCGTCCCAAGGTTTATGAAGTGGAACCTTGGCAAAATGTATTCCAAGTGGAAACATATCAGCCTTGCTGACTTTGAAAAGGTATTCAAACTCTTCTATACTCTCATAGCACAAATCTATTCAACACTCATTTCATAGTCATTATAGTGACAACCATGTTATCAAACTGTAAAAGTTTGTAGTTTCAAAGCACACACCTATTTGACACTCATATCACTCATTTTATGAAACTGCAAGTTTCACCGCACAAATCTATTCAACAATCCTTTCACATTCATTACACTAACAATCATGTTATGAAACTGTAAAACTTTGCAGTTTAAAAAAATATATTTTCAACACTTAACTCACATTACTCACAGTACAAATCATGTTATGAAACTAACCAATTTTACAGTATTACTAATATATGCCACATTGTTCCAATGCAGGTTGACCAAAGTGCTTTAATCCCAACTGAATAAGAAATACAGTTATTACATATCAATCAAAGCACATCAACAGATTTTTTAGTAAAGAAACATGACCACAAAAAAGACAATAAACAAAAAAAACAAACAAAAGTAACAAAAAAAAAAACATTTAGACAGTGATAAGGACGACTTTCTCGAAGAAGAACACCAATCAGAATCAGAATAAGAACAACAAAAAATAAAGAAAAGAAAGCAAGAACCATAAGAAAAAGCAGAAAGTGATGAACAAGAAGAAGAGAGTGATGAAGAAAAAAAATAAGAAACTGATGATGAAAAAGAAGAAGAAGAAGAAGAAACTGATGAACAACAAGACAATGATTAAGAAAAAGAAGAAGAAGAAGAAGAAGAAGGTGATGAACAAGAAGACTCTGATAAAGAAGAAGGCCAACAAAAAGAAGAAGAAGAAGAAGATGATGATGATGATGAAACAAACCAACAACAAGAAGTCAGTGAACAAGAACTGACAGACCAACAAGAATAACAACATGAAGAAAAAGAATAAGCAAAATAACAAGAAGAAAAAAGGACAGAACAAAAAGAAGAACTCCAAGAGAAATCTGACACATTTCATGTACAAGGTAAACTCTTGTCTAATAGTGAACCAAACTGCAAAATTTAATTAAACTAACCAAAACAAAATCCAACATTTTTATAGGTGATGACCAAGCACAAACATCAACCAAAGAGAACGACAAGGACAAACTCATAGCATCCATGAGAGCACAAATGCAAGAAATGGAACAAAAATTCATGGCTGAATTGCGTAGAAAGGAAGACTAGTTAAAGGAAATATCTGCCAAAAAAACTAGAAGTCCCCAATAAAGATCAATGGTCAAGAGAATCAAACAAAAGTCAAGAAAACTAGCACATAAGCCAAATTTTGAATACCAACCAATGACAAAAGCCAAAGAAGATACAAGGAACAAGACAAAAGTTGCTACTGATGTACCCAAACCAACAGAATATTGATGAAGAAAAAGAGAGGAGAATGAAAAGACCAAAGAAGAAATTGAAACAGAGAAAAAACCTGTTGCTGAACTCGAGCCAAAAGAGGGTGTTGATGAAGCAAAAGAGCAGGGGAAAGAAAAGATGAAAGAAGATATCAGCTAAGAGAAATAAGCTCCTGTTGAACCCAAGCCAAAAGAGGATGCTAATCAAAGGAAGACACAAGTTCAAGTAGCGACTGATTTGGAAAGTGATGATGATTTCAAGGAAGAATCAATCCACAATAAGCCACTCACCCTTTCATTTCGTAAAACAAACAAGGTTTGGCATAGCCTATCCAAAAAAGACCAAGACCAAATTCAACTCATCAACAGCACACAATTAACTGCTTGTGTCTGGTCTACCAGTGAAGATAAAAATTGCATATGCTTTTCAGATATATGCAAATTGTCTAACAAGGAAGCCTTATATAGAAATGTAGGTCTCCAATTGCATAATTTTACAGTTTCTATTCATATTCAATAACCTATTCCACAAACCTAACACATTCTCATATATTACAGGTTTCAGGTCATTAATGCCTTCGCAGAAATGAAATTGGCACTCCAACCATCAATTGAAGAATTTGAGAAACATGATCTAGCGTTTACAAGAAATCCATACGCAGGAAGATTTTACGTTTTCTCAACACTCATCAATGTAAGCAAAACTATTAACATACCTTCAATATTATTCAAACTGCAAAATTTTCTACTTTCGTAACATGTTTTACTACATACTTTTATAACATATTTCAAACATATATAAATTACAAACTCCACTACAAAACCAAGATCAGACACTGAGAGAAAAATGATGGATAGCCATTTTTCAGAAGCAATGAAAAACAGATATATCCATTCACGACAACCATTAGACGATTGTGGTATATTTGACAATGCTGATAGGATATGGAGGCACTTTGACTCTTTAAAGCCAGCAAAAGAATGTCACAACAAGCACTTCGAAATTGTAAAGGAAATTATACGTTAAATAAAATTTCCTACTTAGTTCTATTCCTTTCAAAACATCTCAGCACATCACTATAACTAACAAAAACACCCACTAACTATTTTGTAGCAACAACATCAATTGAGATGGAATAAAGCATTATTCAGCAATCAAGGAAACATATTATCATCTCAAAAGTGTGAGACAGTAATTGCATCAATTGAGGAATGCCCACAACAAATCCCACACTCGTAAGATACAAACTTAATAACTAATGTTTCAATATGCTAAATTTTGCAGTTTTACCTAAATAATTAACTTCATCTAAAACTTTGCAGGAATGATTGTGTAATCGCCGTCTACAATGTTATCAACCAATATATCAACTGGCAACCTGTACAAAAATCACTTCAACTAACTGAGTGGGCCAAATTTCGAGTAGAAATCATCAGTCAATTCCTCAATAATAAGAATCGATCTTGGAAACTCGAGCACTACCAAATGTTGACAAAACATACCAAACCATAGAAACAATGAACAAACTTCTTTACAATTCAAATACTCATGTGAACATATTTTTGTATATATATATATATATATTTTTACATGTGACAAGTACTTTTTATGCTTTTGGTAATTGATCTTCTTATGGTTATTATGGTGAAAATGATTGTTGTCATTGATGTTATTGTTGCTCTTGTTGTTATTATTTTTGTTATTGTTCTTCTTGTGCTTATTATTCTTGTTTGTGTTCTTGTGCTTATTATTGTCGTCAGATTTGTGGTTGCATATAAATTCATATAGAAAAGGTTGTTTCTAATAATTCTTAAACTGCAAAATTATGCAGTTTCATCAGGTTGTTTCTAATAATTCTTAAAACTGCAAGATTATGCAGTTTTATCAGGTTATTTCTCATAATTCTTAAAATTGAAAAATTATGTAATTTCATCACTCAAACAAAAATTACGCTACACAATTATGCATTTTCATTATCGTGAGTGCCTTCTACGCATTATAATATGTATTTCCTATATAATTTTTGAAACTGCAAAATTATCCAATTTCATCACTCAAACAAATAGACGAATTATATTTCAAAATTGTAAATAAAACTGCAAAATTATACAGTTTTGTCACTACGAAATATTAAATAAATATATCATGTAGCAAAACTGCAAGATTATACTGCTCAGCATTCCACAAAAATAAAACCAACCAACTCCATAAAAAAAAAAAAAAAACTGTTACAAAACAACTTCAATAACTAAAGAACACAACGAAAAAGAAAAAAGAATGTAACAAACTTTATTCATTACTTCCATAATACCAAGAATCACATTTTATTATCATAATTCCTCAACCTCAAATACAAATCCAAAAGAATAGACTATTGCACGTCTTCTTATTGTGATTTCCATATTTCAAGCACCTTCCACACTTGATTTGCTTCACATTCTCACCCCTAGAAGGTATCCTCTTCTTCTTGTTCCATTCGAGCTGCTCCTTCGTTATAGGAGGTTTGATAATCGAATTACCGGCATCATCAAAGTCAAATCTCTCACTTGAAGGCACTGGATAAACAGATTCCTTGTATGACTCTCTAAAGCAATCCACATGAAAAAAAGAATCAATGAAATCATATACATCTCTACCATTACTACGCAAAGCATGCACAACATGACAACAAGGAAAACCATTTGTAGACACCCCATTTTTGACCGACCTTAAGACTCAGACGTCACCGATTGAGTGCTTGGTGATGTTGCATATCGTGCTCGTTCAGAGGTTTCAGAGTCTCGGCTGCGAGCCTAGCCTCCGGACTTTCGGACTCTTTCATGTTTTGCCTCGGTTTGCGAACCAGGCTCTGTTTTCTCTGTTTTCTCTTCCCGAAGGAAGGGAGAGGTCTCGTAGATCATCTCTCAGTGGCCGTAGGCTACGTTTCGTGGTCGTAGGCCATTTTGCCCGTTTGGAGTCTGGTTTTCAGTTTTTCGGAGCCGTTGGCCGTGTGCCTCGGTTCGGGACCGCTTAACCACCTCTGTTTACTCCAGTTTTTGGCATGCATCTTATTTTCTCCCTTTTGAGGGACACTGTTGCTCGAAAAACCAACTTCGCGGTCGAACACCATTTCCGGTGCCTAACAGTCAGTTTTCGGGGCCTCGGGCTGCGCGTTTCGGCCCCCGAACCTTCATTTTGCATCGATTTGAGTTCATTTTTGGCAGGGACCTCTGTTTCATTGTTAGGAAGGTCGTAGAAGGGTGGGAGGCCAGTAATTATTCTGACAACCAGTTTTATTCCTCTATCGCCCTCCGTCGCCCGTTTTTCTCACTTGAAAGCCAATGTTGACCACCCTAAGGCCACTTTTTCTTACCCCAAACCACATATTTGTGCTGTACACACCTAGGAGGCCACCAATATCACATGGCCGCCTAGTAATTGTGTTTGACCCTTTTGAATCCCTCCAAAAAGTGGGCTTTCCTCTCTCCTGGTTTACTTTCTCCAGTTTTTGACCACATAGTTGTGTTGTGCACACATGGGAGGCCACCAATCTGGGGTGGCCGGCCACTAATACTTCTTGAAGGTACTTTACAGAAATGCCCTCTGTTTCCCCCCAGATTTTGTATCCGGGGGGGTCAACTTTTGAGGGGAAACTTGAATTCCATTCCCCCCCTTTTTTCCCCCCCTCTTTTGCCTATATATCCAGGCCCCCCAGCTGTGTTTTGAGGGTTAGAAATTTTGGTTTGGAGCTCCTACATTGTATCTCTCTCTCTCTACACTCTAACCCTCAAAACCTCCCAAACCCTATACCATTTCTACAGCACCACCTAGCACCACACCACCACCATCCATTCCAGCCACTTGGAGCGATTTTCCAGAGCTAAGGAGCCACCAAACTTGGTCCAAGATTTGTCAAAGATTTGGTCTTCAAGGGTAAGTCTTCTCCTCCCTCTTTCTTGCCTTATTTTGCTCAATATATTAGCCATACTTTCTTGCATATTTGGGCTCCGACCCTAACTGAAAATAGCATTATTTTGAGCTCTTTTTCATGTTTGTTTGAGGATCTCTCCCTGTTTGAGGCTTCCTTTTTACACTTGCTTCTTTACCTCTCTTGTATGCCTCTTTCTTGCATAGTATTTTAGGCTCATTTGTAAATTGTTTCGAGCTTGGTTATAAACTGAAAAGTGGCTTATATTGAGCCTTTATTCAACATTGTTGAAGAGCTCTTCACTGTTTGAGGCTTCCTTTTGTCACTTGCCTCTTTATCCCTCTTTTGGCCTTATTTTTGCATGTTTTGTTATCCCCTTGTGCTTGTATTTTTGGGCTCTAGTTCGAACTGTAAATAGCCTTATTTTGACCCCCTTTTCATGTTTGATCAAGGGACTTTTTCTGTTTGAAGCACCCTTTTTGCTCTTTGTGTTTAAACCTCTTTTTAGGCCTTACTTTGCATAGTATTTTAATCTTGCATGTGCATTGTTTTGGGCTTGGTCACTAACTGTAAAATACCATTTTTTGGGCCCCTCTTCAACTTTGTTGAAGGTCCCTCCTATGTTTGAGGCCAGAAACCATCACTTTCTTCTTTGTCTCCCTTTTGACCCATTTCTTGCACAATAGTTTATCCATACTTGTGTTTGTTTTAGTGGCTTGTTGTAAACTGTAAAGTGCTTCATTTTGAGCCCCTATTCAACTTTGTTGAAGGGCTCTTGGCCATTTAGGGCTATCAAATGCTACTTGCTTCATTATCTCTCTTTCGGGGCCATTTTTGCATGCTAACTTAGCCTTATTTGTGTTCACTTTTTGGCCTTGCTTAAAACTGGAAATATGCATGTTTTGGGACTGCCTTGATTCTGTCCTTACACTTCATTTTCAAATAATGCATGCTTTGTATAGCTATAGGCCATTGTGTGTGCCTAGTTTTGCGTTTCGGGTCTCATTTCATGCATCGGATACCATATTGCCATGTTTCGGGGCTGTTTTGCATCATATTTTGCTACTGAAATTTGCATGCTAGTATGCCATATTCCATGCTTTGCCATGTCTTGTTAGAGTGGCATTTGGTGCCCTAGGGTCGGTCCTCGGTTTGCGTGCATGTGTGCACGCATTTCGAGTGTCTCATTTTTCATCTTATGGCTACTAATGTGAGTGTGGCTGAGGTCCACTCATGTTGGTATAAGCCCATTGTGCATTGTGTATGCCATTTCAATTCATAGCATTGCGTATGCTAGGTTGTATGTTAGAGCATCGTGTATGCCATGTTACATCGTGCATTGTGTATGCCATTTCATAGCATTGTGCATGCTAGGTTGTATATTAGTTGCATTCATCCATGTCATGCATATTGCATTATGCTTGGGATAGGAGTTAGCCCGAGCACGGGAAACGAGGGATGTTTCGTACTTCGAGTGACGGAACGTGTCTCAATTCCCTGTCACCGACACTCTGGATTGCCCATGATGGAGTTAGGTCTTGTTGTGTTTTCATATGCATTCATTCTATATTGAGTTGCACAATTTGACCCCTCGGCCATCATGCATCGAGATGCGTGATTGGTGGCACGGGGATCGAGGCATGCATACATTTGTGAAAATACATTGCCATACCCTTTTCCTGCTCTCTGTTGCAGCAAATCAAGAATCAGTAGCCTTTCAAAAGCCTTGCACAGCATTCTGGTATCAATCGCAAACAGAGGCTAATTGGGGCATCGCAGTGGATTTCTGAGCCAAGCAACCCGAGCATGCACCATTCATCATCCGGAGCGGAGTCGAGGCAGTCCCTAGCTTGCATGCTAGTTTACAGCTTTCTTAATTTAATTTGTTAATTAATTAGGGTTTTGTAATTATTTGGACTGTAATTATTTATTCGGGACTGTATTATTTATTCGGACCCTCCGAGCAAGGGCACAACTGTAATAAGTGTGCGTGTGTGTGATGTATGTCTTCCAACCCCACGTTTTTCTCCCTCTTATTTACCAGCTTATGATGGTTAGATTAGGGCATGTTTCAATTAGCATACAGTATGATAGCATGTTTGCATTCATTCATCTGTTTTGCACGCACTGGGCTTGGCGCATCATACTAACTGCATTGTATTTTCAATTCCAAGTTGAATACATGTTAGTTGTAGCATTTCATATGCCATGTCTAGAATAGCTGAGCCTGTTATAGTTGCACTTTTGCATATGTTGCATTAGGCATTTCAGTATAATTAGGATCATGCATGGATTTCTAATTAGTTTCTGTTTTGGCTTGGAGTACTCAGTAAGTTTTATGCTTTAGCATCCTTGCATGTGTGTGAGTGACTGCCATAATAGCATGCTTACCATGAGGCTAATTGCTTATGTGATATAACTGTCTGAATGCCTGTGGGTGAAGGTTGGATTATTTGGATTGGAACAATTCATTCACTGTGTGTTTTAAGCCCACTAGATAGTGGCAAAATCATGTTTTTCTAAGCCCACCTGAGGGTGGCAAATCCACGTCTTAGCCTACTTTCGAGTAGCACCATCAAACCATTTTCAAACAAACAAACATGAAACGTTTTGTTCCAATTCAGGTGATCCAGTCTATACTTGTATGCTGCGCGCATCACATAGTAAATCTAGGCTAATAACCGGAATAAGAACGCATAATGTTTTCAAAAATAGATATCATGGTTAGTAGAGGCCGATCTTTGATCGGGCGAGCGGGGGTGCTCACGAAGTGACCTTCCCCAATCGTACCCAAGTTCCCGAGCCGAGGCAACTTTGGTGATGACGGACACGTGGCCTTAGGCAAACGAGTCAGGGTTTCCGAAATTTCCCCAAAATAAAATATTTAGGTGGTGACTCTGTATCTGGAAAAGCAGTCCATGTTTGGCACTTCTTTCAAAAATCTGTTTTCTCAAAACGATTTGCCGGATTTGGACTCTTTGGTTCAGATATAGAACCGTGACAATTTGAGAGTCCTGACCTGTAGTGAGCCCAATATCGAACGGAACGGGGGACTCATCTCTCCCGGGGCGTTCGGGGACGTCTACAGTTTCTGGCGACTCTGCTGGGGAGTTAGAGAACTTGACTCGAACTCATGATATCTGGTTTTGACTACACTTATGTGTTTCTTTGCATTGCATTTGCATTGGTGCGCCTAGGACACTGTGTTTGCCATCTGCTATTCCTGAACGATTTGCCGGAGGCTTGTCTTGTCAAGGCATGACCATAAGGCTGACCGGTTGTGGGCTCTGCCAGTATGGGAACACAAACCCCGATTTTACCGGAGCACCCTTTTCGACCATTCGACCTAGTGCATATTCGGATCCATAGTGACCATTCCAAACTAGAACAGGTTGCTTACCCGATATAGGTTGTTTGAAACTGCTACGTGCGTAGTGAAACCCTAGTTCCTGACAAAATAGGACAGGGAAAACCCTACCCCAACATAGGGGTGTTTTGGCTCTCAATTATCTGTTATGTGCTGTCAGAGTGTGTCTCTACAGGGATTGCATGTATCAGTTTATGAGTTTGGACATCAAGCCTACGGGTATCAGTCAGTGTTTGAGAATCAGTTATCTGCGGGTATCAGAGATTCAGTTTTCGAGGACAGCGATTCAGGGATAATGATCAGTGTTTGAGGACAGTGTGTATTCAGCTTATCGACCGTGTGTTGTTATGCCCGGCTGTGTGTCATGCATTTACTTTAAGCTGTTATGCTGTCCGTTTATCTGTTTATTTATTTCCTTATTGCTTTATTTATCTTTTTACTAGGGCAGTTTTAGCACAATTGCTTCCAACCCAGTAAATATTCCCTACGCACTTTGGACAAGAGGTCACCAGCTCAATCGATCCAAGGATCTGGTTGACGGACAGCCAGTGTTTCATTCTCTACCCCCAGTTGTCAGAAGAAGGCCAAGAAGACGCAGTGTGTCTGAGCAGAGGTTACCAGAACAGTGGTCTACCCTAGCAGTGAATAGTCAGGTTGAGGTTTTAGTTTCTGCCATAGAGATACACATACCAGTCAGTCAGCAAGATCAGCAGAATACTGCCAGGATGGAAGAAATGATGCGCCAGCTCCAAGAGAGCATGAAACAAATGCAGGAGGACGCTGCCCGCCAAGCAGAGTTCTCTAAACAGCAGGCCACAGTCATGGCTCAGCAAGCCGAGCTAATCACTAGACTGCAACAGCAAAATGCAGCATCTGCCTCACATCAAGTTCCTCCTCCACCAGGGGTCCTGTTACCCGAGCAGGCACCTACTGTCCAGAATGCCCTGTCAAACACCCAGAACACCTTACCCAATGTCCAGAACATCCAAGAGGACACAAACCTTCCAACGGGGCCAGCTCTGCCCCCGCTTCCGCCTCAACTGTCCAAGACCCATACACCCAACCACCCGAACTCTCCCTTCGAGTTCGAAATAGACCATACAGCTCTGAAACTAAGCAAGCTCGAGAAGCTTTTCAAGAAATCACAAGGAGTAAAGGCTATTCCGGATATCGAGGACGGATATACCGATGTGGCTGTAACGTTGCCAGATAGATTCAAGATGCCGCAGATTGATCGTTTCGACGGATCCGGGGATCCCATGGTCCACCTCCGGTTATTCTCAGATATACTGCGGCCAATGGGCCTAACCCAACCACAAAAGCTTTCGTTGTTCGGCCGAACCCTGTCGGGTGTAGCCGCTATCTGGTACGCGAAGTTGGAAGATGAGTTAAAAAGAAGTTGGGATGAAATGGCCGAGGCCTTTGTCGCACAGTACTCGTACAATACCCAGATCGAGATTACAACTCGTGATCTCGAAACAACGAGGCAGGAGCCCAAAGAGACTTTCTCAGATTTCGTAACTCGGTGGAGGGCGAAGGCATCGATGATGACTTTGAGGCCCACTGATAAGGACCAAATCAGTATGATTGTGCGCAACCTCCAACCAAAATTGATGCAGAAGATGATTGTACTCCCCTTCTCCACTTTTTCAGATCTACATGAGATGGGGGTACAAATCGAGGATGCGATGAGGCAAAGTCTGGTTGACCAGGACAGGGAGCAACCCCGGAGAACATTTAACCGCAACAATAACGCAGGCCCGAGTGGCGCTGTAACCGCAAGAGCTTCGGAGGTCAGCATAGTCGCCACCATTCCCCCTCCCCTTCCAAGGCCCATGGCAGCCACACCCTTCTCCGGTGCATCCGGAAGTAATACCCAAACCACTAAATACCAGCCTAGAGGCCAAAGAACCTTCACCCCACTGTACATGCCTTTGTCTAAGGCTCTGGGGGTCTTAATCAGAAAGGGGCATCTAAAACCCCTAGAGCCGAGGCCATTGCCAAATCCACTTCCACCCTCTCACAACCCGGCCAAGTACTGTGCATATCACCAGCAGCACGGTCATGATACTGACCAACGTTTCAGGCTGCGTCACAAGATTCAAGACCTCGTTGACAAAAATGTGATTCTACCTCCAGAGAAACCTAACGTCACAACCAATCCACTCCCCACACACAACCAAGCTCCACCTCCCAAAAGAGTCAATCTTATCCAGACTAGGGTCGTGTCTGACGATCCTAGCATCTATATTACTCCTACCCATCTACCTAAGCCGGAGGTGCTCCTTCCCGACTGCACTGACTTCTTGTGCATATTGGACATCTCTACAACCAAACTTGAGCCAGTGGTGGCGACTGTGGAAGACAGCGCAACAGAGGTTGCAGAGGAGGATGGAATGGTTGAGACAGGGTTTGAGCAGTCTGGAAACTTTGCTAGGGAAACTTACGACCCAAGTGAGTACATCCTGTTAGTGGGCCAATCTGAGCTAAGTGTAGGGCTGCCAGAAGAAGTAGAACTATGTGTGATTCAGGGGGACAGATTTGAACAAGGAACGGACAATCTGACGGCTGTAGAAGAGGGCCTTGCCAACCTCCAGTTCTTCAGTGACCAAGAATCAGGGGATACGGCAGTCAACTGGTTTGAATATGAGGAGTCGGCAGAAGTTACCGGATGGTTAGATGATCAACTAGACGTTGTAGAATTTTAACCAGAACAAGGCCAAGCAGGGGTGAGAGTACCAGTGATGGCCGGAAGGGCCGAAAGTCAGAGTGCATTGCCGGAGAGCGCCGGTACAAAGAATTTCGCTCAGGACAGAAACATTGTGAATACAGGGAAAGTTGAACAATAAACTGCACTGACGCAGGTAGAACAACAAGGATCTGAGAGAACTGAGAAAGCCAAAATCCATGAGGGGATCGGAAGTGCTATGGGCACAAGAACAGAGGATGCTGTGAGCATGCAGGCTGAAAGTGCTGTGAGTACAAACATGCCCGAGCCAGACAGGTGCCTTTTGAATGCCAACGGAATGTGGTGGGAAGGCAATGACTTATGTCTTGCCCACACAGACGAAGACTGGGGAAGCAATCAACCAGACGACACCTAGTACCTCGATGAGGTTGATCACATGACAAGAAGCGGGCGGTACTTCAAGCCCCCGCACCTAGACTAACCCGAGGTATCTGGGAAGGACAAAGAAGCCGAAAGACAGAAAGAGAAGCAGATCAAAGAGGAAGCTGTACTGAAACAGCTGAAGAAGATACAAGCAGACATCTCCATCTGGGGACTGCTTATGGCGTCGCGAGTACACAGACAGGCTGTCTTATCTGCCATGGACAAGGCCAAACTCTCTATAGATACTACACCAGAACAGCTGGTTGGGCTGGTTTTTCTGGGAGGAGGTTCCCCGGTATTAACCTTTTCAGACAAAAAACTACCACCTGAGGGCACAAATCACAACAAACCCCTCTACGTTTCCGCGGAATGTAGAAACAAGTTGATACCGGTGGTACTTGTTGATACCGGGTCCGCCATCAATGTCTGCCCAGCCAGAACAGCGTATGCAATCGGGTTGAAGCCAGCCAGAACAGCGTACTAGCAGGGAAGTGATGGGAACTGTCAAAATTCAGACCCAGGTTGGTCCCGGACAACACAACATTGAATTCCATGTCTTGGACGTTCCCGCAACCTTCAATCTACTCTTGGGGCGGCCGTGGTTGCACCAAGTAAAGGCAGTCTCTTCCACTTTACATCAGATGTTGAAGTACCCTCACGGGAAGGGGGTGGCTATTGTCTTCGGGAATTCATCAATCCATCCGCCGCCGGAAGTGTCCACACCAGTCTTGGAAATCGAGCATGGCACTGAGGATGTGTTCTTATCAAGGTTCACTTTGGCTAAGGCTCGAGTGGTGCAGAATATTATGGCTGTGAATGAGGGGGTGTACGTCAGTGCTCAATCCGTCTACCTCATGAACAAGTTACAACACATCCCCGGGATGGGATTAGGAAGGAGCGGCCGGAAGGGCGTCGCAGCATTGGCCGAAGTGCCACACAACCCTCATACCTTTGGCTTGGGTTATATGCCCACCAAAGAGGACTGGGTAAGGAAGGGTAAGGAAATGGCCGGAAGAGCCAGAGCAAAGCAGACTGGGAAGCCTTTCGAATTAATGCATAGGCCCATTCGGGGTACCCTGAATGGACGCTTCGTCCGGGAGGGAGAGGACTTCCCATTTTATGGCTTCCCAGAGCTGTGGCTAAACGCGGAGAAGAAGCGCGTGCCAGGTTTCGAGATCTTCTTCGACCTGTAACTACCCAGGGATGATATTACCGAAGAGCAGACAGACCCATCAGCTGAGATTGGGCAGTGTAAGGCAGTGGATTCCGAAGACGCCGAAATTGAAATGGGGGTAGCGCTGGCAAGTCTACTCTCAGATCCTCCGATCGACCATAAGTGCTTAGGGGATAACTTTTCGGTATGCGTGATCGGGAATGGAACGGCTGCGGGCCTACCAGCAACTATTTTGGATGCATCTATCGCACCCTCTCTCACTTGGCAGTACGAGGAGGGGTTTTTGTCCAGCAACGCCGAGTCAGGTAGTGAGCCGGAATCTGATTCCACCGAATCTTGTGAGTCGGAATCAGGTTCCAGCTCGACTGAGTCTGAGTCTGGTAATCCTGGGGATGATAACCCGGATGCCACAGTTATGTCCAGGTCGTCTTTTTCTTTCTCGTTTGAGTCTGTTGTAACCGAGAATTCGAACGATTTGGATGTGCTTAATGAGAATCAAGTAACTGTGGTTTCTGAGTACTTTTCTGTGCCCTTAATTTATTGCATAAACTCATACTTTCAAAATTTTGATGAAAACGAGGAGGAAGAAATTCCTCCGATTTTGCAGCGTTTAATTGAACAGGAGCAGGAGAGATTTATCAAACCCTTAACGGATGAAATCATTACCGTGAATATTGGTACTGAGGAAGACCTGCGGCTGGTCAGATCGGGTCCACGTTGTCTTCGGAGGAACGCGAGCGCTTAGTCGCTTTATTAAAAGATTTCAAAGATGTTTTCGCGTGGTCCTACAAAGACATGCCTGGGATCGATCCTGAGATTATACAGCACCGGATCCCCCTTGACCCCGAGGCCCGACCTGTCAAACAGACACTCAGAAGGATCCACCCAGACTAGGCTCTCAAGATTAAAGAAGAGGTCACCAAGCAAATCGATGTAGGCTTCTTGCTGGTTTCCGAATACCCGACTTGGTTGGCCAACATCGTTCCAGTGCCGAAGAAGGATGGCAGGATCCGGGTGTGCGTGGATTTCAGGGATTTAAACAGAGCTAGTCCGAAAGACGACTTTCCCTTGCCGCATATTGATGAGTTGGTGGATTTCACAGCAGGGCATGCTTTGCTCTCATTCATGGATGGCTTCTCAGGGTACAATCAGATAGTAATGGCACCTGAAGATCGGGAAAAGACTGCATTCACCACCCCGTGGGGGACATACTGCTACAGAGTAATGCCGTTTGGGTTGAAGAATGCTGGAGCTACATATCAACGGGCCGCGACTACAATATTGCATGATATGATCCACAAAGAGGTTGAGGTGTACGTGGACAACATGATTGTCAAGTCCAAAGAAAGAGAGGGCCACTACACCGCCTTACAGAAGTTCTTCCAAAGGATCAGAGAATTCCGATTGCGGCTAAATCCTTAGAAGTGTACGTTCGGTGTTATAGCGGGAAAAATGCTGGGATTTCTGATTACACAAAGGGGCATCGAGGTCGACCCTTCAAAAATCAAGGCCATCTTAGAAATGCCACCACCAAGGACTGAAAAGGAGGTGCGAGGCTTTCTGGGTAAAGTGCAATTCATAAGACGGTTTATCTCGAAATTAACCTTGACTTGTGAACCACTTTTTGGTCTCCTGAAGAAAGGCAAGAAATTCTAATGGGACGGCCGATGCCAAGCTGCTTTTGAACAGATCAAGAAATATTTACAGAACCCGCCCGTGTTGTCGCCACCAGAGCCGGGAAAACCGTTGATATTGTACCTTTCAGTGACTGAGACTACAATGGGCTGTATGCTCGCGCAAGAATCAGAGGATAAGGTGGAGAGGGCCATCTACTATCTGAGCAAGAAGATGTTAGAGTATGAGACTCGCTACACACCATTAGAGAAGGCTTGCTTAGCTTTGGTATGGGCTACTAGGAAGCTGCGGCACTACTTGTTAGCTCACTCCGTAATATTGGTTTCATGACTGGATCCCATCAAATACCTTTTCGAGAAACCGGCACTTACGGGTAGGCTAGCTCGTTGGTTGCTGTTGCTCTCCGAATTCTACCTAAAATATGTGACGCGCAAGTCAGTCAAGGGAAGAGCAGTGGTATAGTTCTTAGCCGATCATCCAGTGAAAGGAGGTGAAGCAGTTGAATACTTATTCCCAAATGAAGCCATTGTGCACATCGACGACGAGTATTGGACGATGTACTTTGACGGAGCATCAAATTAGTACGGGTATGGGATAGGAGTGTTGCTGATAGCACCCGACAATTCCCGTATCCCTCTAGCCTTTAAACTCCGGTTCAAAGTCTCGAACAACAAAGCAAAATATGAGGCATGCATTGCCGGTCTAGAAGTAGCCCTGGAATTAGGGGCAGGACGGTTGGACGCCATTGGTGACTCGAACCTTGTTGTGTCTCAAGCAAAAGGAGACTGGAAGGTCAAAGAAGAAAAAATGATGATGTATCATCAGACCTTGGACTTGTTAATTCCTCGGTTTGAAAAGCTAAACTTTGCTCATCTTCCAAGAGAGAACAACAGGTTCGCAGATTCTTTAGCAACTCTATCTTCCATGATAGACATCCCGTTTGGAATCCGGATGCGTCCAGTCGTCATTGACCAAAAATTTGCGCTAGCCTATGAGTCGATCACTGCTATAGATGAGGTTCAGGACGAAAACCCCTGGTATTACGACATTTGGAATTTCTTGGAGAAGGAAGCATATCCGCCAGGGGTAAATGCCAAGGATAAAAGGGCGATAAGAAGAATGGTCGTTCAGTTCATCATCTGTGGGGGTAAGCTGTATAAGAGAGGTCATCTGGGAATGCATAAGCTGTGTGTTGAAGCCGAGGAATCGAAGCGCCTGATGGAGGCCATCCATGGAGGAGAATGCTGTGCACATATGAACGGAGTAATGCTAGCACAGAAGATCCTCAGACAGGGTTACTACTGGTCCACCATGGAGGAGGATTGTATCGGTTTTGTTCGGCGATGCCAAATGTCAGATCCATGCAAATCACATGAATATCCCGCCGTCAAAGCTGTACAACATGACTTCGCCATGGCCATTTTCAGTTTGGGGAATCGATGTGATCGGGGCTGTCACTCCGAAGGGGTCGAATGGGCATGAGTTCATCCTGGTTGCGATAGATTATTTCACAAAGTGGGTCGAGGCCCAATCATATGCGGTGTTGAAGGCGTCGCACGTTGCAAAGTTTATCAGAAACAACATCATCTATCGCTATGGGGTCCCAAACGAGGTCATTTTAGATAATGGTTCCCACTTTAAGAAGGAAGTGATTGACTTGTTGGAGAAATACAACGTGGCTTTCCATAAGTCATCCACATACCGGCCGCAAACCAACGGAGCGGTCGAGGCCGCCAACAAGAATATCAAACACATACTGCAGAAGATGGTGGAAACCTACCGGGATTGGCCAGATAAACTGCCATTTGCTCTGTGGGGCTACAGGACTTCAATTAGAACTTCTACCGGAGCAACTCCGTATTCATTGGTTTATGGGATGGAGGCCGTTCTACCTATCGAGATTGAAGTTTCGTCATTACGAGTATTGGCTCAGTGTCAAATAGCCGAAGCAGATTGGCAGCAGAGCAGGTTTGAGGAACTCATACTCTTTGATGAGAGAAGACTGAAAGCACTGTACCATGTTCAAGGTTATCAGTGCAGAATTACCCGGGCTTTCAACAAGAAAGTTAAGTCCAAGAATCTAAAGGAAGGAGATTTGGTGCTCAAGGACAACCGAGCTCCCATCCACGACCCAAGGGGCAAGTTCAGATCTAATTGGATTGGTCCCTATATCATCAAAGCTATCTGGTCAGGTGGAGCTGTGGTTCTGATGGACCTAGATGGCCTGGAATTTTCCCAACCGATCAACATGGACAAGTTGAAGAAATATTACCCCTGAGAGGCTCGCTAGGCCAAAAACCCGAAAGGGCGACCTAGGGAAAAGTTAGAGCACAAAAAAATTAGAAAATATAAAAACTGAGCTCGCAAGGTTGAAAACCCGCAAAGGGCGACCTTGGCAAAAGTTAGAGCATAAAAGGAGAGTGAAAATACTCGAGTGAACCTAAGCCTGAACTACGTAAGGCTTGATTCCCATCTTTGGGATACGTAGGCAACTTCATCCTGAAGTTCAGCCATAAACTTTTCCCCGATCAACTTTGTCCATTTTGACCATCTCAGTCATCTTTATCCATCAGCATTTATCGCAATCTCCAGTGAAGTGCTATTCAGACTAGGGGCAACTTTCCGTTGCCATGCAGTGCCGCGGTACTCTTCAGACTAGGGGCAACTTTCCAGTTGCAGGGATCCGGGGTTGTGCATCTCAATGACAGATCTTAGGCGTGTCCAGTTCTGATCCATATCGAAAATGGTTTTGAAAAGTTTTAATAAAAGTTGCCTTTGTTCAAATTAATCTCTTTACAACTAAGACCATTTTCGGACCAAAGCGGAAAATTTTTAGTACCACAACCTTCAATTTCATTGATTTCAAAACAGAGTTCTCCTACTCTTGCATACAATCGAAGTTGCTTTTTATTACATTCATAAAGAAAACTTGAAAGTACTAATAAAGCAATAAATCCGGGGCATAATCAAGTCAAGTATCCCTACGCCCCCTCCCAGAGCTGGTCGAAGCCTCTGATGCCAAGCTGGGCCCGACCTGTGCCTCCTTATTAAGCCAGTCCCAACACTCGTCAGACAAAGTGCAACTGAAAGTGGGAGCAGGGGCCAGGAGCTCTCTAGTCCTCCATGCTGTGGTATATCGGGCAAGCTGTGCACCTCGGACCGGGAAAGCAGCCGGGTACTCAATCCCCTCTGGTGGGCAAATCTGATCATGACCGAACTGGCGCAGGAACCAAAACGGAAAGTAGAACACGCAGTGGGTTAGACCAATCAACTGGATCCCGATCAACCGGGACATGCTATAGCTCATTGCTAGGAGATTGAGCTAAGGACAACGCCAAGCAATGCGACCTGCAGACAAATTGCACATCCAGTCAAACCACCACCTTTCATCAGGGGCATCGACTAGGCGCTGTCGAAAGAAATAGCCTCGAGCTGAGTAGGCTGGGCAAGAGTCCACAACCTGCAATTTGTCCATCAACCATACCTGGGGAGGGATGAAAAATGAGAGAATAAAGAATAGAGAGATGTACGGTGAGGGAAAAGTGAGAAAAGGGTTTTTTTTTTGTAAAAAAAATCGAGCCTGAGGGCCGAGTAATGTGAGAAAATACATATGTAAGATTGGGTGGGAAACATTACCTGCAGCAGCAGTGGACTCCCAGCAAATCTAGTCGTCTCCCGGCAATAGATAGCATCCAAGCCCATCAGTGTCTCGGCCAAGGTCATGGTGATGCAGCTCTTTCCTTCTTTCAAGCCTTGAGAAACTTCAATCAGATGAATGCTAAATCCACCAAAGCCCGGGGAAAGCAGAAAGTGAGACAACAGGCACAAGCAAAGGGCGTGTTGCCGGAAACCTTGCCAATAATGGTTGCTACGGTCACCAGCGTCAGAAAAGCGATGAATCAAACCGAGGATATCCAGTTCCCCATTATAGATTAGAGACCGAGCATCATGCGCGGTGAGTCCACACATCCGCCCTAAAGCTTAGGCGTGGCCAAAGCGGAACTGGGGCAAGATCTCTTCATGACATTCAGATTCCATCAAAACTTGAAAATCTTCAAAAGTTGGACATACCTCTTGCCCGCCAAAGCTAAAGACATGCGGCACCGGGTTCCAAAACCTCGCCGCGGCATGAAGGAAAGGAAGGTGCAGCGGAGTGCAACTCAGCGCGAACAGTGCATTCAAGCCGAAACCCCGGAAGTTCAACTTTTTCGAACCATCTAGAGAAGCGATCCAAGCTGTGAGATTTTCAACGAGAAACGCCTCCATGTTTGGTGCAAAACTAAGATGAATTGAATGAACCACGGAGCTAAGGCTTTTAAAGAGGAAAAGACACTATTCGGGGGAAGTGTCAAAAATTTGACGGTTGCTGAGCTGAGTGGCCGGCCGGCCACCTTTTCTGGCAGGCCGGCCATTTCTTTTTTTCAAAACCTGGCCAGTGGCCTCCCCTTTGCAATAAATCTGGCCGGTCAGCTCCCAAAAGTAGCCGGCCATGCTCCAATGTGTGTTTTTAGCCCTGTTCTACCCTCCAAGAGAAAGTTTCAAGCATTTCCATGCAACGGGTGTGTCGAAGGCCTCTATTTCCCTCTGTTTCGGATGCATTCCGTTGCCCAGATCGTCCGAAGTACACTTTATGTTGTTAAGTTTTGTTTATCGAGTTGTTGTTTTGTTTATCGAGTTGTTTGTCGAGCTGTCGTGTTTCGTGTTTTTGAGTTGTTACTCTTTGTTTAAGCAATTTTTGTTTGAGTCTTGTTTATTGAGTTGTCAACACTATTGTGTTTTGCTTATCGAGTTGTAAACTTGCTAGGGTTTTGTTATATCTTAGAAAGTTAAGTTGTTGCGTCGGTTCACTACCTGACTGGGCAAAATGCACAATGCACATTTCTATTCAATCTCATTATGGTGCAAAATGATGCGATATGATGCTAAGAATTTAAAATACAACACTTTTTTCAAAAGCTGTTTCATTCCATCGTGCCTCGCTTATTACAACATTTTACAGACTAAGGCACAAGTTTTACAAAGAATTAAACTGCCCAATAATGTACAATGTGCTACAACTACTAGCAAAAAGATAAATAAAACAGGAAACAGCCGCATCTGTGCTCTCAAGAGCAGGAATAAGAGGCCCTCTTTGCCCTCTTCTGCGGAATAGACTCTCCGCCACCATCGCCATCATCATCATCTGAATCGGAGTCGTCATCCTCGGGATCTCCCTAGGCCTCGCCTCCACTCCTGGAACCAAGACTGGAGTCGTCCTCTCTGTCAGCAGATGTCTCCGACTGACGATCTGCAGCCTCCTCCTCCTTATCCTCACCGAGCTCCTCCTCTACAATGTGTGCTCTGCGTCTACGAGACGACCCCCCCTCCAGCTCCTCGAAAAGGCCCAGATGGCCCAGCTCCTTGAAAAGGCCTAGATGGCCTAGCTCCTCGAAAAGGCCTGGATGGCCCAGCTCCTCGAAAAGGCCCGGATGGTCCACCTCCCCGAGAAGGCCCAGGTGGCCCGGCCTGCGGCTGAGCATATACCGGGGGCATCTGAGAATAAAGAGTTCAATTTAAATACATCAGTCCAAATATGTACATTAGATGCAGATACAAGAAAACTACATGAAGTGGGTACATGTAAACACAGTGTATAAGTGAGGTTTGTGTCAGATGTGCTCTACACAAGTAGCCTATCAATGCAGTAGAAATCAGCATATCATCAGAAGTATGATAAACGCCAGAAAACTAAAGGGTGCCTGGAAGCCTATAATGGACAACTACGTTTCCCTCCGCAGGACCATCCCCTCAAGTGAGGCTACCATCTCAAGCACCTGATCCATGTACTCAACAGGGGGCTGCAGATGCAAAGGCAAGGGTATCAGTAAAGGAATGAACGTCTAAGTATCTGAGTAATGAATCAAAGCCGTAAAACATACCGGTGGTGAGTCGGGGTCTTTGACGTATCGATGGCCAGGCATCGGAGGCTCTATCGGGATCGAAATTGGAGAGGTAGTCCCATATTGCCACCCCATCAACTCGGTCGGCATGTCCGGCCATCCAGGATGAGGATAAGTCGGAGGAATCGGGGGAACCAATCCACCCCCACCTCTAGATGTACCAGCCCTGCTGGTGGAAGGGGCGTTTGCAGCCCGAGCCCGGGCCTGGCTCGAAGATGGCATGCCAGCAGGCCTCATCATCGGAGTACGAACTCCCGTCAATGGAGGCATCAGGTATATGTGACGGTAAGTAGCGTAATCCCCCTCCTCAAGATGTAGCAAAGCATCAGTACCCAGCATAGCACTAACAACATCTCGGGAAGAGAGCCTATCAGCAATCCGCATATCGACTGGGGGTGCTGAAGGAGGGTCCTAAGAAGTGTACCCCCAGACCTGACGCAAAAAGCGGTCCCCCAAAAACCAGGCCCTACCAACTGGCCCTTCGAATAGGATCCTGTACCGGGAGACACCCCACCCTCCGGCAAACTGGAATCGGAGACCTTCACCTAAAGGCGCCCATGGCTGCCATGCAATCTGCGGATAACAGACGCATAAACCATCAGAAATCGAAAATGTACAAGACAAATCAAAGATGAAAACAGAAAGAACTGAGAGTTCTGAAATACCTCCGTTGACCGCACCGTGTCAAAGTATTGCCGCAGATAGAGGAGAGACTCCCGAGGTCTTGGCCGGTGCTGGCCTTCAAATACAAGTGAGTACGGGGTCACGAGAGGTCCCTCTACCACCAACTCCGGGGCCAATGTCGGGAAATACACATAGACCCACAACTGTGGAAAACAAAGCAAAATACAAAGTGCTGAGCACAAAGTGCCCAATACAGAGTATAAAGTGCGCCGTGTGTGCAATGTGCAGGTAATGAGGAGCAGAAATGTAAATCAAGAGGGCAGAAAGTACCTCCCAGGCTCTCCAATAGCCGCCAAGTAAGTCCCCCCGTCCGCGGGAGGTCGCGCTCATGTAGCAATAAAGGGTAGCCAAGCCGGCGCCACCCCAGTCATACCGTCTGACTTGTGACAGGTCCACCAAAGCACTCAACAGATAAAGCCCAACAGTGTTCCCCCAATCGGAAAACAAAGTGGTCCCGAAGAGGAACATCAGAAAGCTGCGGGCATACTGTGCTGCCTCCTCAAGAGTCCCAGGCTCCATCTCCACCCGCCGGAAATGGGAAGAGAACTAGGTGTATCGGACTCTCCCCGAAGATCTATCAACAGGCGGGCGAACCCCTAGCAAATATATCCAAGCAGCCTCCCACTAGCCCATGTCCTCGTCGTAAGGGATGGGCCAACCTCCCATGTCAAGGCCAGTTAGTACGGCAAAGTCAAACGGGGTCATAGTCAAGTCCCCCGTGGCATAAAAATTGAAGGAGTTGGTGGTGTCCCACCATCTCTCCACCAAGGCGGCCATCAACGTCCTCCTGGCAGGACAACAAGATAGCCCAGTACAGAAGGGCCCAAACCCCGCCAAGTCAACCAAATCCCGAACAGCCTCCGGGAGCTCGGCGCACCAATCTCTCGCCACGGTAGAGCCATATCCCCGCACAGTGCGAGAAATCACCTGCATTCAGAATGGATACATGTTTCAGCATAAAATGAATAAGCTGCGTGCAAATAAAATGAATAGGCTGCGTGCAAAGTAAAGTAAGTGAGCCGCGTGTTCACAATCAATGTGTGCTGCGTGCTCACCTTCAATTTGGGCTGTGTGTTTAGAAAATCAGTGTTTTGGGCTGCGTGTTCAACTCTCAATTAGTGTGCTGCATGTTCACCTTAGACTGTGTGTTCAGAAAATCAGTGTTTTGGGCTGCGTGTTCAACTCTCAATCAGTGTATGCTGCGTGTTCACCTTCAATTTGGGCTGTGTGTTCAGAAAATCAGTGTTTTGGGCTGCGTGTTAACTCTCAATCAGTGTGTGCTGCGTGTTCACCTTCAATTTGGGCTGTGTGTTCAGAAAATCAATGTTTTGGGCTGCGTGTTCAACTCTCAATCAGTATGGGTTGTGTGTTCAGAAAATCAGTGTTTTGGGCTGCGTGTTCAACTCTCAATCAGTGTGTGCTGCTGCGTGTTCACCTTCAATTCGGACTATATATTCAGAAAATCAGTGTGTGGGCTGCGTGTTCAGCCCTCAACTGATGTGTGCCGTGTGTTCACAATCAATGAGTGTTTAAGAATTCAAGTGATTGAACTGTGTGTTCAAAGTGCAAACAGAATGCATGAAAAATTCATAATATGTTACAGAAAAGGTAAAAACGAAGTAAATACCTCTCGTGCCTCATGGGAGAGGTGATACTCTGGCTCCCGCAGAAGGAGATCCCCCGGTGCTCGCTCGTCGAAATCGGTGAAGTGATAGAAAACAGCCCGCGGAAGAATATGTGCTGGTGGGTCGTACCTCTCGGGTATGAAGGGTCGAACCCTCGAAGGTAGAGCCATGATATCGGGATCACCTCCGGCGTCTGGAGGACCTCCACCATGGGGGAAATGACTAGCCATTTCAGAAAATATGCAAAGGGGACAAAAATGAGCAAAAATGAGCCAAAATTGGAAAAAGTCAACAAAAGTCAACTCTCGGGAAATGAAAAAGTCAACAAAAGTCAACTCCCGAGAAAATCTTCCAAATATTGAGACAAACTCGCCTCAAGTGGCGAAAATGAGAAAAGAAGCCCCGAAATCAAAATTTAATCGATTCAAAGTGCTTAAAACTAAAAGATTTCGCGAAAACAACTTCCGTGTGGCGTTGGAAAACGTGTATAGAGCACAGATCTGAGGGAGAAAATGGTTTGGGAAGCTAGAGGAGATGATTTCGGAGCTGCACTTGTGAGCACAAAGTGTTTGGATGAGTGTATTTAAAGAAAAGAGGCTGAAAAGACAAAATTGCCCCGAATCTGGGCTAGGTGGCCGACCGGCCACCTTTTCTGGCAGGCCGGCCATTCCCTTTTCAAAAACTGGCCGGTGGCCTCCCTTTCCCAATAAAGATGGCCGGTGGTGTTCCCCACATGCCCCCCAAGGTCCCTGCAAATTTTGGGGAGGATTAGAGTCCCCGGGATCTAAAAAAGTACAAGAGAAGTGCGCTTTCTGTCGCGAAATCGCTCCGCCGGAACCTCAGCTTCAACTTCCGATGCGTGTCTCATCATTACTCATCGAAAGTGAGATATATCCTTTTGAACATGTTGTAACCTCTCCGGGAGGTGAACCGGAGGCCGCGATCGAGTCGCCCTCGCCGAAACGCGCATTTCCTTGCTCGTTGTTTTATGACAAACATACATCCTGGTTTACGCTTATTCTGCGTTATCATGCACATAACTTTCATTCTCATGCACATACTTGCATTGTTATGCACGTCTCTTTGATATCACCGAGCCTCCGTGCTTAAACTCGCATTGTCACGCGCGTTTCTTCCCGCATTGCGATGCACTTTTCCATCAACACCGCGATTGTCTGCATTCGATATCACATTGAACATATGTTGTTAGATATGTTGTGCTTGTTGAGTTTCTTTATTTTGCAGGCACGATATTGTATGTACGGTTCATTTGAAGCTGGTGCGACCAAACGAATTGCGCAGGTATCGTATCTTCTCCGTGTGAGACGCGACAAGAATTGAATAATTCTCTGCATTCCTAACTGCATGAAATGTAGTTGTTGCTTTGCATTCTTGCTTAAAACTGTTACATCTATTTGCGAATACTTGCCTCATTACAGCTTGCTGCATTTGCATGATTATGAGCTACATTCGGCTTTGTGCATATCATTTTGCATTTTTCCCCTACCTGCGGGCATGCCTGTGGGCACATCTTTGTTATTTTGTATGTTTGTCTAAGTCTTCAGCCTTGTCAAAAATGGGTCGTCTCTGGGCTTTGACATTCACTCCCGTCACTTATGACTTTCGAGTTTTGTCAAAGAGGGGCAACTATAGACACCCCATTTTTGACCGACCTTAAGACTCAGACGTCACCGATTGAGCGCTTGGTGATGTTGCATATCGTGCTCGTTTAGAGGTTTCAGAGTCTCGGCTGCGAGCCTTGCCTCCGGACTTCCGGACTCGTTCATGTTTTGCCTCGGTTTGCGAACCAGGCTCTATTTTCTCTATTTTCTCTTCCCGAAGGGAGGGAGAGGTCTCGTAGATCATCTCTCAGTGGTCGTAGGCCATTTTGCCCGTTTGGAGTCCGGTTTCCGGCTTTTCAGAGCCGTTGGCCGTGTGCCTCGGTTCGGGACCGCTTAACCACCTCCGTTTGCTCCGATTTTTGGCATGCATCTTATTTGCTCCCTTTTGAGGGACACTATGGCTCGAAAAACCAACTTCGTGGTCGAACACCACTTCCGGTGCCTAACAGTCAGTTTTCGGGGCCTCGGGCTGCGCATTTCGGCCCCCGAACCTTCATTTTGCATCGGTTTGAGATCATTTTTGGCAGGGACCTCTGTTTCATTGTTAGGAAGGTCGTAGAAGGGTGGGAGGCCAGTAATTGTTCTGACAACCAGTTTTATTCCTCCATCGCCCTCCGTCGCCCGTTTTTCTCACTTGAAAGCCAATGTTGACCACCCTAAGGCCACTTTTTCTTGTCCCAAACCACATATTTGTGTTGTACACACCTGGGAGGCCACCAATATCACATGGCCGGCCAGTAATTGTGTTTGACCCTTTTGAACCCCTCCAAAAAGTGGGCTTTCCTCTCTCCTGGTTTACTTTCTCCAGTTTTTGACCACATGGTTATGTTGTGCACACATGGGAGGCCACCAATCTGGGGTGGCCGGCCACTAATACTTCTTGAACCTTTTGACCCTTGGCTGGCCGGCCATGGGGAGGGTCGGCCGGCCACCTAAACCCTAGGAAACCGGCCGGCCATGATCCTCTCTCCAGGTACTTTACAGAAATGCCCTCTGTTTCCCCCCAGATTTTGTATCCGGGGGGGCCAACTTTTGAGGGGAAACTTGAATTCCATTCCCCCCCTTTTTTCCCCCCTCTTTTGCCTATATATCCAGGCCCCCCAGCTGTGTTTTGAGGGTTAGAAATTTTGGTTTGGAGCTCCTACATTGTATCTCTCTCTCTCGACACTCCAACCCTCAAAACCTCCTAAACCCTACACCATTTCTACACCACCACCTAGCACCACACCACCACCATCCATTCCAGCCGCTTGGAGCTGTTTTCCAGAGCTAAGGAGCCACCAAACTTGGTCCAAGAGTTGTCAAAGATTTGGTCTTCAAGGGTAAGTCTTCTCCTCCCTCTTTCTTGCCTTATTTTGCTCAATATATTAGCCATACTTTCTTGCATATTTGGGCTCCGACCCTAACTGAAAATAGCATTATTTTGAGCTCTTTTTCATGTTTGTTTGAGGCTTCCTTTTTACACTTGCTTCTTTACCTCTCTTGTATGCCTCTTTCTTGCATAGTATTTTAGGCTCATTTGTAAATTGTTTCGAGCTTGGTTATAAACTGCAAAGTGGCTTATTTGAGCCCTTCTTCAACATTGTTGAAGGGCTCTTTACTGTTTGAGGCTTCCTTTTGTCACTTGCCTCTTTATCCCTCTTTTGGCCTTATTTTTGCATGTTTTGTTAGCCCCTTGTGCTTGTATTTTTGGGCTCTGATTCGAACTGTAAATAGCCTTATTTTGACCCCCTCTTCATGTTTTATCAAGGGACTTTTGCTATTTGAAGCTCCCTTTTTGCTCTTTGTGTTTAAACCTCTTTTTAGGCCTTATTTTGCATAGTATTTTAAGCTTGCATGTGCACTGTTTTGGGCTTGGTCACTAACTGTAAAATACCATGTTTTGGGCCCCTCTTCAACTTTGTTGAAAGGCCCTCCTCTGTTTGAGGCTAGAAACAATCACTTGCTTCTTTGTCTCCCTTTTGGCCCATTTCTTGCACAATAGTTTAGCCACACTTGTGTTTGTTTTCGTGGCTTGTTGTAAACTATAAAGTGCTTCATTTTGAGTCCCTATTCAACTTTGTTGAAGGGCTCTTGGTCATTTAGGGCTAGCAAATGCTACTTGCTTCATTATCTCTCTTTCGGGGCCATTTTTGCATGCTAACTTAGCCCTATTTGTGTTCACTTTTTGGCCTTGCTTAAAACTGGAAATATGCATGTTTTGGGACTGCCTTAATTCTGTCCTTACACTTCATTTTTAAATAATGCATGCTTTGTATAGCTATAGGCCATTGCGTGTGCCTAGTTTTGCGTTTCGGGTCTCATTTCATGCATCGGGTACCATATTGCCATGTTTCGGGGCTGTTTTGCATCATATTTTGTTACTAAAATTTGCATGCTAGTATGCCATATTCCATGCTTTGCCATGTCTTGTTAGAGTGGCATTTGGTGCCTTAGGGTCGGTCCTCGGTTTGCGTGCATGTGTGCACGCATTTTGAGTGTCTCATTTTTCATCTTATGGCTACTAATGTGAGTGTGGCTGAGGTCCACTCATGTTGGTATAAGCCCATTGTGCATTGTGTATGCCATTTCAATTCATAGCATTGCGTATGCTAGGTTGTGTGTTAGAGCATCGTGTATGCCATGTTACATCGTGCATTGTGTATGCCATTTCATAGCATTGTGCACGCTAGGTTGTATATTAGTTGCATTCATGCATGTCATGCATATTGCATTGTGCTTGAGATAGGAGTTAGCCCAAGCACGGGAAACGAGGGACGTTTCGTACTTCGAGTGACGGAACGTGTCTCAATTCCCTGTCACCGACACTCTGGATTGCCCATGATGGAGTTAGGTCTTGTTGTGTTTTCATATACATTCATTCTATATTGAGTTGCACAATTTGACTCCTCGGCCATCATGCATCGAGATGCGTGATTGGTGGCATGGAGATCGAGGCATGCATACATTTGTGAAAATACATTGCCATGCCCTTTTCCTGCTCTCTGTTGCAGCAAATCAAGAATCAGTAGCCTTTCAAAAGCCTTGCACAGCATTCCGGCATCAATCGCAAACAGAGGCTAATTGGGGCATCGCAGTGGATTTCCGAGCTAAGCAACCCGAGCATGCACTATTCATCATCCGGAGCAGAGTCGAGGCAGTCCCTAGCTTGCATGCTAGTTTACAGCTTTCTTAATTTAATTTGTTAATTAATTAGGGTTTTGTAATTATTTGGATTGTAATTATTTATTCGGGACTGTATTATTTATTCGGACCCTCCGAGCGAGGGCACAACTGTAATAAGTGTGCGTGTGCGTGATGTATGTCTTCCAACCCCACGTCTTTCTCCCTTTTATTTACCAGCTTATGATGGTTAGATTAGGGCATGTTTCAATTAGCATACAGTATGATAGCATGTTTGTATTCATTCATCTGTTTTGCACACACTGGGCTCTGCGCATCATACTAACTGCATTGTATTTTCAATTCCAAGTTGAATACATGTTAGTTGTAGCATTTCATATGCCATGTCTAGAATAGCCGAGCCTGCTATAGTTGCACTTTTGCATGTGTTGCATTAGGCATTTCAGTATAATTAGGATCATGCATGGATTTTTAATTAGTTTTTGTTTTGGCTTGGAGTGCTCGGTAAGTTTTATGCTTTAGCATCCTTGCATGCGTGTGAGTGACTGCCATGATAGCATGCTTACCATGAGGCTAATTGCTTATGTGATATAACTGCCTGAATGCCTGTGGGTGAAGGTTGGGTTATTTGGATTGGAACAATTCATTCACTGTGTGTTTTAAGCCCACTAGATAGTGGCAAAATCATGTTTTTCTAAGCCCACCTGAGGGTGGCAAATCCATGTCTTAGCCTACTTGCGAGTAGCACCATCAAACCATTTTCAAACAAACAAGCATGAAATGTTTTGTTCCAATTCAGGCGATCCAGTCTATACTTGTATGCTGCGCGCATCACATAGTAAATCTAGGCTAATAACCGGAATAAGAACGCATAATGTTTTCAAAAATAGATATCATGGTTAGTAGAGGTCGATCTTTGATCGGGCGAGCGGGGGTGCTCACGAAGTGACCTTCCCCAATCGTACCCAAGTTCCCGAGCGGAGACAACTTTGGTGATGACGGACACGTGGCCTTAGGCAAACGAGTCAGGGTTTCCTAAATTTCCCCAAAATAAAATATTTAGGTGGCGACTCTGTATCTGGCAAAGCAGTCCATGTTTGGCACTGCTTTCAAAAATCTGTTTTCTCAAAACGATTTGCCGGATTTGGACTCTTTGGTTCAGATTTAGAACAGTGACAATTTGAGAGTTCTGACCTGTAGTGAGCCCAATATCGAACGGAACGGGGGACTCATCCCTCCCGGGGCGTTCGGGGACGTCTACACCATTCAATTGCTATTCATGGCAAGAATAAGTCCGTCTACCAATATCAACATAAAAAGAAATAGAAGAATGAACTTCAAGCTCAATATCACTAGCAACAATCACATCCCAAGACTTAGCTAGCTTCAAAGAGTCCACCAACTTCTTTTCCATAACTGGACATAATTTGGTAGTCCATCTTTTTTATTTAACTCTTCTATTAGACAATTGAGTCATGATTTGAACTCTAATCATATCAACAATACAAGTAATAGGCAACTCACAGGCCCCACTAATCCAATTATTGTAAGACTCGGCAGCATTAGATGACATCTCACCATATTATTTCCCTCTAAAAAATGCATTTGCCCACTTATCATTTTGCAAACCATCCAACATACTATCAACTCTACCATTCCCAACAATACGTCTCAATTTCTCCATATAATGTTGGAAAGAAACAATAGTTGGTACATAAGCACATTTAACTAATATTTTCATCAAAGTCAGCTTATAGTTAGTAGGAAGTCCCACCAATTTGTCAATCAAATTTCTCTTCAAATAGTTCAAGCAATATGCATGATGGGCATTGGAAAAAACCACTGAAAGAGTGTCTAGCAATTCATGTTGACAGTCTGACACAAAGGTCAATCTCCGGAATGAACCAACAGCTTTTAACAACTGACTTAAAAACCACATCCAATTATCTTGATTTTCAGCATTAACAATTGCATAAGCCATAGGAAACAAGCCTGGAAATAAAACAACATGAAATTGTAAAAATTAGCAAACTCACAATACAATAACAAAAACCAAAATCTACCAACCACCAAAACACACTAACAAACCAAAACTATACTAAGTACAAATAAATACATACATTGATTACCATCCTTTGATGTTGCTGCAATCAAATGCCCCTTGTAACGCCCCTTCAAGAATGTACCATCAAAAAACAACGACAGATGACAAAATTGAAAGTTATACAAACATCCATGAAATACCACAAACAACCTCCTAAAACATCCATTACTTTCATCCACATCTAATTCAAACACGCTTCCGGGATTGGTTCTCATACCCGTCTCAAGGTACCATATGCAAAATCACCAAACAACCCATCTCTTGCCTTATCAACTCCTAGCCATGTATCTCGATAAGAAACATTTATACCATATTGCTTTTTCAACTTTTTTAACTTCAATAGGACGAGTCAACGGATTATCACTAATATCATTATGCACATTATCAAACACAAGTCTAGAACCAACCATTTTGCTATAAGATCTACAAGCAATAACCCCACAAGTATGCACATTATCCAACTTCATAATAAAAAAAATACCAGAATTCCTATGCACAAACCATTTACAACTCGTAGACGACTTCATCATACATTCAACAATTACTCTTGTTGCATCATTCTTCAAATAATTCACTGCAAAACCACACTCTACTGCATACTTAACCAATGCAATACGAAATGTCAGCACTCCACCTTCAAATTCTTGACCAACACTGTGTATAATCCCCTTCCAACTAGCAGAAAACAAAACTTTCGCTAGTTTTAGATAAAAACTAGGCAACAAACTACCAAAATCATCACAATCGTTAATCAAAAAACTCTCATAAATTACAGAATCAATCGTAGAAGAATTATCATCAACCTCCACAATTCTTCTATCACCCACAACAATGTCAACAACATGAGAACCACTACAACCTACCATTGACATCATATTCCCCAAATCATCATCACATTCAACAATACAATTAGAATATTCAGGAATAGAGAAAAACAAACAAAAGTTACCAACACTCAACTCCTTGAACTTCACAGATATTTTCTCAATAACTTCATGATAACTACATCCCTCATTAATCTTAATAGCAGCACAAGAGTTACTGTATTTGCACATTAACATGAAACACCCCTCCATATTACAAAATCACAAACCAGCAAATAATTGTTCACAGATTCCAAATTGCAAAATTATACAGTTATAAGATATCAGTATCAACACTTCACAATTCACAATTCACAATTCACAATTCCAAACTGCGAAATTATACAGTTACAACATATCAGTATCAAAACTTCAGAATTCACAATTCCAAACTACAACTTCAAAACACATTACACTCTATAACAAACAAAATCAACAAAATCAAAATCATTACACTATATCACATACAAAAATCACAAAATAAGTATCAAACAAATAAAGTTTATCACAAAACAAAGAACTATAACAACGTTGCCAAACACAAACCAGAGATCACGCAAATTTGCGTATCTATATGTATACATGCATATATGTATTAACAAATAGAGACAGAGTTAGAGACAGACACAGACACATACACATACACACACATACAGAGAGAGAGAGAGAGAGAGCGTATGCAGAGATCGCCTATACACACAGATTCAGATCGTACAACAAGATCGACCTCACAGCATAACGAGATCGACTTCACAGCACAAAGAGATCGACATCACGGAGAGAGATCGAGATCGTAGACAACCTTGCATAGGCGACATCACAATCTAATATTTGATTTTCACGTATATATATATCTCAAATCAAAGGGTAGTACAGTCATTTAAAAAATAAGAAAATAAAAAACGAGACCTCCGAGTACAAAATTGAAAAAACTGTGGACCTGTCAGTCTATTAAAAATATAGTGGGATTAGAAGGGAAATAAATCCACTACATAGAACCACATAGTAATTTTCCTTTAAAAAAAAATATTTAGGATTTTCAATATATATATTTTTTTTTATGTGACAGACCTAGTTTTGACCGTGGATTAGAATCAGTGGCAAACACGTGGGGGATTAGAGTCGAGTGGCAGACACGCTAGACTCACAACCTCTCTGCTCTTAAAATAACGATTCAGTCGGGCATAGGCTCACAGCTTAGGTGAACATTTTTGGGATGTCAATAAGGGTTTATTCGAGTTGGGGCCAGAAAAAACGATGAAAAATATTCTCAAAATTGTTTGTGGGCTTAGCCTTGTGGGTGTTTGTCCTCATTTTTTTAAAAAAATTTTATGGGTTGAATTTGAATCAAAAAAAGTAAGTCCAAAAGTATCTCAAAAATTGTTTTTGGACTAGCCTAGTAGGGTTTTTTTTTAAGGCTAAATTAGTCATATATGATAGACTTCAATATTTATAATTTTTGTATATTTTTTTAATATTCTAATATTTTAAGAGATTTATGTGAATTGACTTATTGTCTAATAGGTTTAGTGAGAATTAATGGCCTTTTTTTATCAAACACTATTAAAAAACGTCATTAATTGTTACTTTTTAGCGAGAGTTTGAAAATTGTCACAAAAAATGTCACTAATTATATGTTTTAGCAATAGTTTAAAAAAATTGTCATAAAAAAAAATTCAACTTTCAACGATAATTTAAAAAATTCGTCATGAAAAAATGTTGAACGACTTATAAGTCTCCCATTTTTTTTTTTTAAAGTTGGCTATCGAGTCTTAGGATTGTTTGGAAATTTTATTTTTTAACTTCAAAAAAAGTCAAAATTAAAAAATTAACACCAAAACTTTTGTTTGCCATGAATTGACAAAGGCCGTCAATCCTACCTAAAACATCAGTGCAAAAATGTTACATACCTTCAAATTTATACAGACTTAATTCTTTACTATAAGGTCAAACAACAAGTTATACATATATCAATTAATTAAATTTCTATACAATTGGAAAAATAACTAAAAATATATCACAAAAATATTAACTTTTTTAACCACATAAAAAAGTCAAATCCCAAGCCGCATAAGTTACTTCTACATTTTTCTTTTAAATGTATGTAAAGTTTGTCATAAAACTGAATATTAATACATGATATGATGTATAATTGAAATTAATATATTAATTAATCAAATGTAAGGTGAGAGATTGCATTACTACAAGATACGTAGAATCCCATTTAAATTTATATGTATATATATATATATATATTTATCAATCATTTACACTATTCAATCTCAATAATTCATGTATTAAAAAAATAATCTCTATTCTTTTAATAATAATTTAGGAAGACCTTCATAATGTTAAAGTTCCCCAAGATCTGCATCTCCTGTCTTTGTTCCATTATTAATATATGCTAATTGCCAATCTTGACAAATCATTATTTGGCTCAATCTGCTCATCTTCTTATAAATTATTTGACTACTTGCACTAAAGCATCTTCGGATATAATAATGAAACGTGAAACTGTTAATATATCATGGATTATAATGAAAAGCATAGGATACATAGTCAATTGCCACGATTGATCAAGATAATATTTTAATTCCAACATAGCACAGGTAGCAGTAATTTTAGCATAATATATTATTCTATTTTTAAGCAATGACATAGCTCTACTTTTTTCCTTCTTTTTTTATTAGAGAGAAATTTTCATTACTAAAACCAAACCGCATTTACAAAGACAAATCCATCCAACAAATAAACTTACACCAAGCAGGGAAAAATCAGATCAAACAAACACACAGGTGTAAAAACTATAAAAAATTTCAGACACACAACTCATGCTCGTACTTATGCTACAAAGCAGAAGTCAAAACAATCGACCATAGAGCATGTTTGAGACAGATCATAGGTTACAACCACAGAGTAAGCAAGTCACAGAATAGCACCGATGAACTCCATAAAACACTCCCAAACCAAAAAAACAAGAAAAAAACTGGAAAACACAACCTCATACCCGGAGAAATAGCCAGATCTGTGGAGGCGACCAGATGCAAAGAAGATCTAGCGGCAAGATGGTGATGACAGCTACAACGAGCAACGGAGGAAGAAGAACATGGCAGATTAGCCACCAGTAGGATGGAGGATGAGCAACCTAGCAAACTTCCACCATGAGGGAAGAAAACTCCTCACAAAGAGGAAGAGGTTGGGAAGAGAGATCTCTCAAGATTTATTGAGTAGAAAACAAAAAGAAAGAAAAAAGAAAAAAATGAGGGAGAGAGGAGAGGGGTGGCCGAAGGCCGAAGCCCTCTCTCCCTTCCAAATGACGCCATTTGCAGAAACCCTAAAGGAAGGGGCTAGAGAGAGACGATATCGTTTTAGAGAGAAAAAGAGGCCCAAGTTTTCCATGACACAGCCCCACTTGAGGAGGAAACGAAACTTGTAGTGTGCATAGTGTCCTATTTATACTTACAATAATTTTATAATAATCATATAAAGCAATTAGTTTAGAACTTAACAAATCAATAGGCGACATCATTCACTATTTTTATCGAATGCCAATCATATAACTCTTTTTGAAAAAATTTGGTGGACTAATAGACAATTGAGAACAAGAACAGACCCAATGAGAATGGGAAAAAGAATATTTTAGTTTGGTGCCATAATAATTGTTGATGTGTTACAAAATAGACAACTAACAGAGAGGGTAATTGTTATAATATTTGAAACTTCGGGGATGGGATGTATTTTCTTGAAAATTAAGGTGTCAAATGTATTTGTTATAAACTTTGGAGAAGTATTTGTAATTTACACTTAATTCATTTTTTATTGTTGGAGCTAATTTGCGTGATGAAAACAATTTCTCCATTAAAAAAGTGAAATAAGCCTGCAAATTGTCATTATTATCTTGGGAGCTTTTTTGTCTAAAAGTTATTTTTCACACTTTCACTTTATTTTATTTTTTTGTTTTGTTTTGTCTACCCCTCATTTTTGGTATTAAGATATAATATAATATGGAGTGCCAATAACAATTATTATTATTTTTGTTTTCAACAAAATTAAATTACCCTCTCCTACCGTCACTAGATTTAACAATATTAATGGAAGTGATGATTTCTCTCATGTTAGGATTTTAACATGACTGAATTTGAGAGATTTGTAGGACCCAACACAAGTTTCCTTTCGATAATTCAAACCGTACATTTTGTATGGCACGCAAAGTATAACATTCACAAAAAAAAATTAGGACAATACAATAATCGTCACCTTTTCATTTTATTGCATTTGTCTCTAAAAAAAATTATGGTCTATTTTAAAAGTATATTTATCGTCCATTTTTTTTCTACACAAATGCAATAAAATAAAAAGATTATACTTATCGAATCGAACTAATTTTTTTAATGGATAATATATATTGCGAGCCATATAAAATGAATAGTTTGGATCATTGAAACAGGGTCTATTGTCACGACCTAAACTCTCCCCTGTAGGTTTAGTGTCGTAACCAACCAGTAATCCTGGGATTACCAAAGGCCTCTGACCTGAATATCATATTATATAAGAGGCAGCGGAAGTAACTATATAAATACAATGTCCATAAAGCTGTGTAGACATACATGAGACAGATAATTTAAAACTTTATACATATTTACGTGACGTCAAAAGTTCATAGTTCATGCAACATCGCACAGGTATCATTAAAAGGGATTGAGTCCAGTGTACATTTAAACAAAACAGAACGAAAACAAAAACATCCTTAACATGATTCACAATACTTGACTTTTTCAAAGCAACAGTTTAGGCCTGGTTACGGGCCTTGGCCTCTCTTCGTATGTGTAGTCATCCTTTAAGAGCACATGTGTTGGTTCAAAGACATGTAATGGATCTCGTAGATAGTCCTGAAGCATTGAGACATGAAAAACATTATGCATATGTTCCATGACCGGCAGTAAAGCTACCCAATACGTCACTAGGTTGATTTTCTCAATGATTTCATATAGCCCGACATATCTCGGTGCTAGTTTGCCGTTTACTACAAACCGCGTCTAGCCTTTCATTGGAGTCACTTTGATGAACACATGATCTCCGATCTCATATTCTCTATCTCGCCTTCGGACATCTACATAACTCTTTTGCGGGCTTTGTGCAGTTTTCAATCTTTGTTGAATCAGTTTCACGTTTTCACTCATTTCTTACACAAGTTTCGGTCCCAATAAAGGTTTGTTACCTACCTCGGCCCAACAAATTGAAGAACAACATTTTCTACCATACAAAAGTTTCATAAGGACCCATACCGATACTCGAATGGTAGCTGTTATTATACACAAACTCGGCCAATGGTAAATAGGCCTCCCAATTGCCTTGGAAATCTAGGGCACACATTCTGAATGTATCTTCCAACGTCTGTATTGTTCTTTCTGATTAGCCGTCTGTTTGTGGATGGTAAGTACTACTCAATCCCAATTTAGTCTCCAAAGCTTGTTGCTAACTCTGCTAGAATCTTGAAGTAAACTTAGGATCTTTGTCAGAAACTATGGAAACTGAAACCCCATGCAATTTCATAATCTCATTGACATACAAATTAGTTAACTTATCCGCATTATACAAAGATTTGACAGGCAAAAAATGGGTAGATTTAGTTAAACGATCAAAAATGACCCAAATAGAATCCATACCTCGAGAGAGGAGTGGGGCAGTCCAATAATGAAGTCGATCGTAATATGTTTCCATTTCCATTCCGGTATTGGAAGTGGCTGAAGTAATCCAGCAGGTCGTTGATGTTCAACTTTAACTTGTTGACAATACAAGCATCTAGCTACAAAATCAGCAATGCTCTTCGTCATTCTCGACCACCAGAAATTTTGTTTCAAGTCGTGGTACATCTTCGTATTGCCTGGATGCATAGCAAATTTAAAATTGTGAGCTTCAGCCATGATATGTTTCCTCAAGTCAAAACAATCCAGCACACAAAGTCAATTATGAAATTTCAACACATTATTGTCAAGCATAAATCCCGGCCTCGGTTTTGAGTTCATTTCATCCACATTTTTCTTTAAAAATTCATCTTCAAGCTGCTTCTCTTTAATTTCTTCAATTATAGCAGGCTGGACAGAGATGGCGGCTAAGATCCCGCCATGTTCACACAACACAATTTCAATCTCATTCTTCTCCAAGTCACATAACAACTCTCTCTAACCGATGAGCAAACATAACAAATTCCCAATTGACTTCCTACTTATTGCATCTGCAATGGTATTTGCTTTCCCTAGATGGTATAGAATCTGCAAATCATAGTCTTTTATTAACTCAAGCCATCGTTTCTGTCTCATGTTCAATTTTTTTGAGTAAAAAAATATTTCAAGCTTTTATGGTCAGTATACACCTCGCAAGTCACACTGTACAAATAGTGTCGCCAAATTTTTAAAGCAAACACTACAGCTGCTAATTCAAGATCATAAGATGGGTAGTTCATTTCATGAAGTCGGAGTTGACGAGAAGCATCCCATTCTGCATTAACACACCCTAAGCTTTTATAGGAAGTATCACTGTAAATCTGAAATCCATCGGTTCCATTAGGCAATGTCAAGATAGATGCAGTTACCAATCTAGTCTTCAATTCTTGGAATGTTGATTCCCGCTGCTCAGTCTAATCAAATGATACATTTTTCTGAGTCAACTGTGTCAATGGTATGGCAAGTTTTGAGAAGTCTCTTACAAATCTACGATAATAGCCAGCAAGTCCCAAAAAACTTCTAATTTCGGATACATTAGTTGGTCTTGGCTAGTTCACAATAGCCTCAATTTTCTACGGGTCAACTGATATGCCATCTTTGTTGATTATATGCCCAAAAATTGCGACATTATTAAGCCGAAATTCACACTTGGAAAATTTTGCATACAACTTCTTTTCCCGTAAAATCTGTAAAGCAGTTCTCAGATGATTTTCATGTTCTTCCCTGCTTTTGGAGTAAATCAATATATCATCAATAAATACAACTATGAATTCATCAAGAAACTGTTTGAAAATTCTATTCATTAGGTCCATAAAGATTGTAGGTGCATTAGTTACCCCAAATGGCATTACTAAAAATTTGTAGTACCCGTATCTAGTTCTGAATGCAATTTTCTCTATGTCTTCAATCCACTTAGTTTTAACTTTACAACTTGTATTTTTAGTATTAAATTTTAATAATATGCATGTGAATGAGACCTTGCTTCCCTACTTTCACTCCCGTTTAGTGAATATTATTTTGTATTGAATTCTATTTGCTAGACTTCTCCTCCATCGTCATCTTGCCCTCATTTAGTATACTATCAACCCTGATCCTACCCACCTAATTTAACTTTACAGCTTATATTTTTAATATTAAAATTTAATAATATGATTTTTTATTTTAAATAACAAATAATTTATGATGTTATTTTACATTGATCTAAGTGGAATTTTTCCATTCCAAAACACTCCAACTCACAGTTAAGGGTAGGGGTGTAACAACCCCGACCCACGATTAACAGTTAAGCCATGATTAAGTATGCCTAATAAGCAATTAAAATGAAATTCTGAATTAAGTGCATGTGTGTTGCATTATTTGTATTTCTATCTGTCTACGTAGGAATATTTGTTTTAGATTCTGTTATAATTTGCGAATTGAAGGCCTTATCGGCATCTGATCACGGAATTGACTTGGTATATGTGTTATGTGGAATCTTTAGAATTTTATAGTAAGTTTAATTAAAATTCGATTTGAAACGAATTAATTAGAATAATTAATGTTAATGTGATTAACTTAAGCCAAGATTAATTAAGTCAACTTAATTGAGCCTATATATGGCATGGGTGGACTCTAGTGTAGATTTTACACTCTCATTTTATTCCCTTGAGATAACAAAATGTGAGGGAGAGTGAGAGTTAGTGGGAGAGAGTGAATTCAAGAAGAAGAAAAGGGGAGTTGGTAAAATTGATAGAAATTTGTGGAGTTGAGCAAGAATTTGCTAGAATTCAAGAGAATTTGGAACTCTAGGTAAGAATCATGCCCTCAAACTTTGTACTCAAGACATAGGTGGTTGAACTTAAGAGGTTTAAGTGTTTAAATTTGATATTTGAGCTTAGATTAAGGAATTGGAACAGGATTCATGCATTGCATGCATAACTCACTAAGATTTGTAAGTTGATTCTCAAGAATTTCCACATGCATGCCCATATCTTGCTTTTGTTCAAAGAATTCAACATGTTTTTGACCTAAACATCTCATTTGCTCATGATTTGGAGACTTGGAGCTCAAATCCTTTAATGCGTGTCATGTTCATGTTAGGTTTGCACATTTCAAGCTTGAGTTTGTACAATTGGCATGCATGTGGGCCTTGATTTCATGAAATGATCTTTAATTCTCTATGTTTTACAAGTTTATATAATTTTTCTCAAGTTTTGGGGCCCAAAGGTTGCATTTTAAAGCTTTGAATTCAAGTTTTGAACTTGGGAGTGATGTCATGACCCAAACCTGCCCCTATGGGTTTAGTATCGCAACCAGCCAGTAATCCTTGGATTACCAAAGACCTCTTGACATAAAAACATATAGCAGGGGCAGCGGAAGCAAATAATCAAAACATACATAATCCATAGAGCTGTGCGGACATACATGGAACAAACAATTTAAAATTTCTTTATAACAAGATGTAATATTTACACACATCAAGTACATGCCAAAAAACATTCTGACTAAACATCACATAGTATAAAGTGTTTACAAAAATAGCCATGAAACTTGACTTCATTCGGAACCTCCTCGGGAGGCACAATGGTTGGCTGACAAAACTAAAACTTAGGCCGTCAATTCTGGGCCTGGTCACGTGTCTGCTCACCTACATGCATAATATAAACAGTGAGCAACAGCCCAGTAAATAATAACAAAGTAAAGACTTTAATGAATGTTGCCCATAACAGTTACAAAAAACATAGTTCATTATAGACACAGAATCGGAATCATATTCATAATCAGATTTTGTGGTTAACCATACGTGGTACATTCATTAGCACTAGCAGAAACAGTTGACCCATTAAGGGACGGCCCTAAGGGCATATAGTTGACTCACGTGCACGGAGACGGTACAGTTGGCTCATGAGACGTACAGTTGGCCCATAAATGGGACATATACATAAGGATCCATAACAGTTGGCTCATGAGACGTACAGTTGACCCATAATTGGGACGTAACAGAATAGACAACAGATATCATTTGAAGTTAAGAATGCCACGAATACATTTCAAAAACATTGGACAACCATTCATTCATACAGAAAATAATAGTTCAGGAAACAGATCATCTTATATCATTCAGAAAATACTTATAAATTGAACATAGCTTTACAAAGTTATTACTTACAGACGATTACTAGCTCTAATTAGATGGTAAAGTGGCACTTTGCTTGTCCTGAGGTGCGTGACCTACATGAATACACATACGAGTACACACTTGAAACACGCATTCAAATTGTACATAACTAATTTCGTTTGTTCTTAGTGTGTTTCTAGTCTTTAGTCCCCATTATGGAGTCTTAACATGGCCGAGGAATGCGTAGGATGGAATACGGATGCAAAAATGTGTTGGAAAACATTTTTCAAAACTTACTAAAAATAGAGTCCACGCTCGAGCGTGGATTTTCCCGCTCGAGCGGACATGCAGACAATGAAGCTCCGCTCGAGCGTGACTTCCCTCGCTCGAGCAGACTGCAAACTTTTGAAAAAGTACTGGTTGCATGTTTTTCACGCTCGACGGATGCTCGACCCGCGCTCGAGCGATCCGCACTCGAACGTGAGACTCAGACCCTCGCTCGAGCGTGGATTCCCTCACTCGAGCAGACTGCAAAACACACGAACTTCTGGGCATATGCATTTCATGCTCGAGCGTGAATCTCGACGCTCAAGCGGAAGTGCATGTACTCAGAGTGTACGCTCGAGCGTGAAGTCCTCTGCTCGTGCGTGGATCAAAAATCTGGAATTTCCAGATTGATCCTCAAACACAAAAATCAACCTTTAAAGCGTCAAACTAGATTTTTTTTCTGGGCCAAAACTCATCCTCTTGGGCCAAATTTATGGAAAACACATAGAAACTCATAATACAACATGTTTTGAAGATCATTTTATAAAATCAAAGCCCAAAAGCATGTCAATTGAACAAAATTTAACATGAAACTCAAGGATGTTTTATGAACATGACATGCATGGAGTTTCTTGGAGTCCAACACTTCAAAACATGACCAAACACGATGAATTGATGGAAAACATGGTAAATTCTCAAAATATAACTGAGATGAGCACATGCATGGAAGTTTTCTTGACAATTAAACTCAAAACATGGGAATTTATGCATGCATGTATGGAACAACTTGACTTCCATCAATCCTATCACAAACCTTACATGAATTCAATTAATTTGCTTGAAATCTTATAAAACCTAGTTCAATTACACAACCAAGAGCTTGATGTCTTACCTAGTGACGTGAATTCTCAAGGGTTGAAGTTAAAGTTCTCTAGTTCTTCATAATTCACCAACAATTCTAGCAATTCCCCTCTTGTTGAATTCAAATCTTGAACCTAGGGCCCCAATCCATCAATTCTCTCCCTCTCTCACGTTTTTGGGTCTTAGAGGACTCAAAGATACATGTAAGATGGAGAAAGGAGTGGGTGGAGGTGTTTTTGTGTTCAATAGGGCCACTAAGGCCTTAACTAGGCCATTAAACAAAATGTGCTTAATAGGGTTAATTAGTGGGCATTAATTTAATCTAATTTAATCGCTCCAAATCGAATTTCAATCGAGCTTACCATAAAATTCCATACATCCTAATTAGCACATAATTTAGGCCAATTCCTGATTCGGATGCCGATAAGGCTTTAATTTGCAAACCGAAAGGAAAACATGAAGAGATCTTTCTACAGCAAACAGATATAGACACATTAATAATGCAATACGCATGTCATTAACTCATGATTTCTTCTTAACCACTTGTTAGGCACACTTAAGCATGAATTAACGTTAATTAAGGGTCGGGGTTGTTACAAGTGAAATTTGGAAATTCCAGAATTTCGCTCTCCGCTCAAGCTACAGATCCTGTGCTCAAGCGACCACCTTTGTTTTTGCACCTCCGCTCAAGTGACCAAAAGTTGGCTCGAGCGTAAAATGCATGCTCCCAGGAGTTTACAAGCTTTACAGATCGCTCAAGCGATAATAGTTGCGTCGAGCGAAAACCTGTGTCTCACACTCGAGCAATCGTCGAGCGTGCGTCGAGCGAAAAAATCAAGTAATCAGTACTTTTGCAGAGTTTGCACACCTGACCGAAGTTACACTCAAGTGACCACTTACATTTTTGAGCCCTCATTCGAGCAAAAGAAGTGGCGTTCGAGCAAAGACCCTGGTTCTAACAAATTTCGTTGATTGTTTCAAAGTGTATTTTGACATCCACATTGCATCCTAAGCATTCCTAGACCATGGTTAAGACATCATAATGAGGACAAGACTTAGAAACACACTGAGAACAAAATGTAATGAGTTAAGTATATTCCGAGTGTGTGTTTCAATGTGTATCTGCTATGTGTTTGTGTAGGTCACACGCCATAGACTGTTCAAATCGCCCGCTTTCTCTATTTTGATATCAGAGCTATCAGTGAGTAATAACTTAGTAAAGCTACGTTCAACTTTAATTATTTTCTGTATATGGAATAAGACCTATTTTATGAAATGTTATGTTTTGTACAATGAATGAATGTCCAGTTTCTGACAAGTATTCGTGGCAGCAATTCCATGACTTAAGTATATTATCTATACCCGGTACTGGAGGTTCCTTTATAGAACTGGCAAGTATGTTATTCGTTGCCAGTACTAGAGGTTCCATCATGGAACTGACAAGTATGTTATCTGTTCCTAGTACCGGAGGTTCCTTTATGGAACTAACAAGCATGACCCTTAATGCTCTGTATTTGACCTATTAGCGCTAAAGGATGTACCCCATATGAACAAGCATGAATTTTGATTTCTGTACACAATTCAAACAAGATTATGAATATGAATCTGTTTTTAGTTTTTGAACCTGTTGGGACATCATTTATTTAACCTTTTACTCTGTTATTATTCATTGGGCTTCCGCTCACTATTTATATTACGTATGCAAGTAAGCAGGTACGTGACCAGGCCTAAGCTGTTGCTTGAAGAGTTTGGGTTAACCAACCACCGTGCCTCTCGAGGAGGTTCCGTTTGGAGATCCGATCAAGTTTTCGAGAAACAAGTCTTTTGGACTTTTGTACTTTCTTATGTTTATGTTTAGTCAGAACATGTTTTGAAAATTCTGTATATGTGGATTTGGTGATGTATAACTAATGTGTATATATATAACGTCACTCTTATGTATCGAAATTTTAAATTTTTGTTCCATGTATGTTTGCACAGCTTTATGGACTATGAATATTCAGCCCCTTATTATATGATATTTAGGTCAAAGGCCTTTGATAATCCTAGGATTATTGGCCGGTTACGACCCTAAACCTATAGGGGCAGGTTTGGGTCATGACAAAATGGTATCAAAACATGAGTTATAACGCACACACAAGTCCACATGAGCTATAGGATGTCCTAGAAAGAATTAGGGACATAGTATTTGCATGTGGGCGTGTGTTTGTTAATTTCTGTATATGAGAAAACCGAATCTAAACATGAACACATGAAATGGGAATGAATGATCTGAATATTGTGAAAAGGACTATTTGCCTAATGTTATAGTGCTCTATTTACCTATAACAAATGGAAAATACAAGAAATAATGATGCCACCGAATCCTCTGAGACATGCATGAGTCGTATGGAACAAATGCTTGCAGCTCTGACTGAAGCACTGACACAACAACAGAAGCAACAACCTTTGCCCCCTCCGCCTCTACCAGTACAACATGAGCCAGATAACAATGACATAATCCACCTGACTCAGAAGTTTATGAAGATGAAACCACGAACCTTCTTGAGTGGCATCGAACCTTTAAAGGCAGAAACTTGATTGCTCGAAATAGAGAAACTATTTGAAGTGTTTCCTTACTCCGAAACACAAAAATTTCTTGTGGCCACCTACACGTTAAAAGATGAAGCTCGGAGACGGTGGTTACTGATTCGAACTAATAATGGGAACTTGTCGTGGACTCACTTTAATGAGATTTTCTACAACAAGTATTTTCCCCAATGCTTCAGAGATCGGAAGTTGTCAGAATTTAAAGAACTTAAGCAAGACAGAATGTCCGTAGCTGAGTATAAAGCTAAATTCACTGAATTCGCTCGATTTGCTCTACACACGGTGGATATTGATTATAAGAAGGCAAGAAAATTCGAAGGCGGTTTGGATTTAGAAGTTTTTGATCGAGTTGGCGTCTTGAAGTTGCTGACCTATGTAGAAGTACTTGATAGAGTATTGATGGCAGAGGCCATTTTAGCAGCAAAGAAACAAGCTCCAGCTCCGACAACTGAATGGAAGGGTAAACGATCTTGATTCAATTTCAAGAAGGGCCGGTCATTTTCAAAAAGGCAGAATACGGGATCCTCCGGTAGCTCCAGCCAGAGTAATGGCTCTATTCCAAACTATCCTGATTACGGAAGGAAGCAGAAAGGCACATGTCACCGTGCCTCAGGTGCGTGTTTTCGGTGTGGTAAGACTGGCCACATGATTAGAGATCGTCCGTTGAAATTTGACAATGCTAACCATCCTGCAGCAAGTTTAGCTGGATTTGCTCCTGTAACAAGGACCAATGCAAACTAATACCAAGGGTAATACTGGGAATGAAACGCTAAAGCAATGGAGAGTGTTTGCATTAGTGCCAAGAGATGTACAAAACACCGAATCTGTGGTGTCAGGTATAATTTCCATATGTGCTCAAAATGCGTATGTCTTGATAGATTCTGATTTTACACACTCTTTTGTGTCGTCTGCTTTTTCATGAAAATTGACGCGACCATTAGAACCTATGAACTATTTAGTATTTGTGTCTACACCATCTGGAGGTTCTATGATATGTGTTTATGTTTATCTGACATGTGATATTATGATTGGTGATATGACATTGTACGTTGATTTCCTGCCTTTGAGCATTGATCATTTTGATTAAATATTGGGCATGGATTGGTTGACGAAGTATTATGCAACTATTGATTGTGTGAATAAAACTATTGTGTTTTGACCACCTCGTATGCCTGAGTTTGTATTCGTTGGGAATGGTGTAATTCCTCCACCGTATTTGATTTCTTTTGTGAAAGCGAGAAAGTTGTTAAGGAAAAGGTGTCGGGGTTACTTATGTTGTGTGTTGACTATGTCGTCGGATAATGCTAATGTGGAAACAATTCATGTGGTCTGTGAATTTCCTGATGTATTTCCTAATGACTTACCCGAGGATTTAATTGATAGAAAAATTGAGTTTACTATTGATGTTGTACCTGAGATACAACCAATTTCTAAGACCCCTTATAGAATACCAACTTCTGAACTGAAAGAGTTGAAAGTCTAACTTCATGAGTTGTTAGACAAAAAGTTCATCCGACCAAGCACTTCACCTTAGGGTGCTCCAGTTTTGTTTGTTAAAAAGAAAGACGGGTCTTTAAGACTGTGCATAGATTACAGAGAACTAAACAAAGTAACTGTCAGGAACAAATATCCTCTACCCCGGATAGACGATTTATTTGACTAACTTCAGGGAGCCCAAGTCTTTTCCAAAATTGACCTTAGATCTGGGTATCACCAATTAAAGGTCAAAGCAGAAGATGTAGAAAAAACAGCATTCAGAACCAGATACGGACACTATGAGTTTTTGGTAATGCTCTTCGGAGTAACAAATGCACCTACAGCATTTATGGATCTAATGAATAGAGTTTTCAAACAATTTCTTGATGAATTTATTGTTGTATTTATTGATGATATACTTGTTTACTCCAAAAGTAGGGAAGAGCATGAGAATCATTTGAGAACTGCCTTACAGATTCTAAAGAAAGGAAATTGTATGCAAAATTGTCCAAATGTGAATTTTGGCTTGACAGTGTAGCATTCCTGGGGCATGTAATCAACAAGGAAGGTATCTCTATTGACCCACAACAGAAAAATCAAAGCTATTGTGGACTGGCCTAAACCAACCAATGTGTCAGAAGTTCAAAGTTTTCTGGGGCTTGCTGGCTACTACAGAAGATTTGTGAAAGACTTCTCAAAACTTGCTATGCCATTGACACAGTTGACATAGAAAAATGTACTATTTGATTGGAATTATCAACGGGAGTCAACCTTTCAAGAACTGAAAACTAGACTGGTGACTGCACCAATTCTGACCTTGCTTAACGGAACCGATGGGTTTTAGATTTACGGTGATGCCTCCTACAAAGGTTTAGGATATGTACTAATGCAAAATGGTAAAGTGATTACTTATGCCTCTCGTCAATTTCGCCCACATGAAAAGAATTATCCAACACATGACTTTAAACTAGCAGCCGTGGTGTTTGCTTTGAAAATTTGGTGACACTATTTGTATGGTGTGACTTGTGAGGTGTATACTGACCATAAAAGCTTGAAATACTTCTTCACCTAAAAAGAACTGAACATGAGACAGAGACAATGGCTTGAATTGATCAAGGATTATGACGTGCAGATTTTGTACCATCCGGAGAAAGCTAATACAGTGACAGATGCCTTAAGCCGAAAATCTATCGGAAATTTGTCATGTTTGCTCACGGGCCAGAGAGAATTGTTATGTGACTTAGAGAAAAATGAGATTAAAATTATATTGTGTGAACAATGTGAAATCCTTGCTGCTATTTCCGCTCAACTTGCCATCATTGAAAAAATTAAAGAGAAGCAACTTGAAAATGAGTCTCTGACGAAAATTGCTGAAGAGATTGACTCAAAGCCATGGTCGGGATTTGTATTGGAGAACAATGTGTTGAAATTTCACAGTAGACTTTGTGTACCGGACCATTCTGAATTAAGAAAACATGTTATGACTGAAGTCCACAACTCCAAATTTGCTATGCATCCGAGGAATACAAAGATGTATCGAGACTTGAAACAAAATTTCTGGTGGCCTAGAATGAAGAAAAGTATCGCTGACTATGTGGCAAGATGTTTGCATTGCCAACAAGTTAAAGTTGAACATCAACGACCCGCTAAATTGCTTTAGCCACTTCCAATATCGGAATAGAAATGAGAGCACATTACGATAGACTTCATTGTTGGATTGCCTCATTCCACTCAAGGTATGGATTCTATCTGGGTAATCATTGATTGTTTGACCAAATCTGTACATTTCTTACCTATTAAAACTATTTATACTGCGGACAAGTTGGCTAATATTTATATGAATGAGATTGTGAGGTTACATGGGGTGCCAGTATCCATTGTATCTGACAGGGATTCGAAATTCATGTCAAGGTTGGCAAAGTTTGCAACAAGCTTTGGGGATTGAATTGCGATTGAGTAGTGCCTATCAACCATAGACAGATGGCCAATCTGAATGAACTAATCACACTTTGGAAGATATGCTTAAGATGTGTGTGTTAGACTTCTAAGGGAATTGGGAGACTTACATTCCTTTGGCTGAGTTTGTGTACAACAACAATTACCATTCAAGCATTAGAATGGCTCCTTATGAAGCTTTGTATGGTAGAAAGTGTCGATCTCCGCTAGGTTGAGGTAGGTGATAGACCATTATTGGGACCAGAACTTGTGCAAGAAACAACTGAGAAAGTGAAATTGATTCAACAACATTTGAAAACTACATAAAGCCGTCAAAAGAGTTATGCGGATGTTCAGAGAAGGGACAGAGAATATGAAGTCGGTGACCATATATTTATCAAAGTAACTCCAATGAAGGGCCAGACATGATTCGGCACGAAAGGAAAGCTAGCACCAAGATACATTGGCCCGTATGAAGTTTTAGAGAAAATCAACTCAGTAACATACTAAGTGGCCTTATCTCCGGTCATGGAGAATATGCACAATGTGTTTCACGTCTCAATGCTTCAGGATTACTTGAGAGACCCATTGCACGTGATTGAGCCGACCCATGTACTTCTGAAAGATGACTATATGTACGAAGAGAAGCCAATTTAGATTGTGAATCGTAGAATTAAGAGATTGAGAAACAAATAAATACCATTGGTAAAAGTTGATTGGCCAAACCATGGAGGGACTTATGCAACTTGGGAGATGAAAGAAGACAAGATGAAAAAATACCCTGACTAGTTTCCGTTGAATCCAATATTCTTCCAAAACAAAGGTAATTCGAGTTTAGAGGACCAAACTCTTTAAGGGGGGAAGACTGTAATAACCCCGACCCATGATTAACTGTTAAGCCATGATTAAGTATGCCTAATAAGTAATTAAAATGAAATTCTGAATTAAGTGCATGTGTGTTGCATTATTTGTATTTCTATCTGTCTATCGTAGGAATATCTATTTCAGATTCTGTTATAATTTGCGAATTGAAGGCCTTATCGGCATCCGATCATGGAATTGACTTAGTATATGTGTTATGTGAAATTTTTAGAATTTTATGGTAAGTTTAATTAAAATTCGATTCGGAATGAATTAATTAGAATAATTAATGTCAATGTGATTAACCTAAGCCAAGATTAATTAAGTCAACTTAATTGAGCCTATATAAGGCATGAGTGGACTCTAGTGTACATTTTACACTCTCATTTTATTCCCTTGAGACAACAAAACGTGAGAGAGAGTGAGAGTTAGAGGGAGAGAGTGAATTTAAGAAGAAGAAAAGGAAAGTTGGTAAGATTGATAGAAATTTGTGGAGATGAGCAAGAATTTGTTAGAATTCAAGAGAATTGGGAACTCTAGGTAAGAATCATGCCCTCGAACTTTGTATTCAAGACATTGGTGGTTGAACTTAAGAGGTTTAAGTGTTTAAATTTGAGAATTGAGCTTAGATTAAGGAATTAGAGCATGATTCATGCATTGCATGCATAACTTACTAAGATTTGTAAGTTGATTCTCAAGAATTTGCACATGCATGCCTATATCTTGGTTTTGTTCAAAGAATTCACCATGTTTTTGACCTAAACATCTCATTTGCTCATGATTTGGAAACTTGGAGCTCAAATCCTTTCATGCATGTCATGTTCATGTTATGTTTGCACATTTCAAGCTTGAGTTTGTACAATTGGCATGCTTATAAGCCTTGATTTCATGAAATGATCTTTAATTCTTTATGTTTTACAAGTTTATATAATTTTTCTCAAGTTTTGGGGCCTAAAGGTTGCATTTTAAAGCTTTAAATTCAAGTTTTGAACTTGGAAGTGAAATTTGAAAATTCTAGAATTCTGCTCTCCGCTCGAGCTATAGATCTTGTGCTCGAGCGATCACCTTTGTTTTTGCACCTCCGCACGAGCGACCAAAAGTTGGCTTGAGCTTAAAATGCATGCTCCCAGAATTTTACAAGTTTTACAGAGCATTCGAGCGGCAATAGTTACGCTCGAGCGAAGACCTATGTCTCACACTTGAGCAACCGTCGAGTGTGCGTACAGCGAAAAAATCAAACAACCAGTACTTTCGCAGAGTTTACAGACCGCTCAAGTGACCAAAGTTGTACTCAAGCGACCACTCACATTTTTGAGCCCCCGCTCGAGCGAAAGAAGTTTTGTTCGAGCAAAAACCCTGTTTCTAGCAAATTTTGCTAAGTGTTTCAAAGTGCATTTTGACATCCACATTACATCCTAGGCATTCCTAGACCATGGTTAAGACATCATAATGAGGACAAGACTTACAAACACACTAAGAATGAAACATAATGAGTTAAGTATATTCTGAGCGCGTGTTTCAATGTGTATCTGCTATATATTTGTGTAGGTCACGCGCCATAGACTGTCCAAATTTCCCTCTTTCTCTATTTTGCTATTCGAGCCATTAGTGAGTAATAACTTAGTAAAGCTACATTCAACTTTAATTATTTTCTGTATATGGAATAAGACCTGTTTTATGAATTGTTATGTTCTGTACAATGAATGAATGTCTAGTTTCTAACAAGTATTCGTGGCAGCAATTCCATGGCTCAAGTATGTTATCTGTACCTGGTACTAGAGGTTCCTTTATGGAACTGACAAGTATGTTATTCGTTCCCAATACTGGAGGTTCCTTTATGGAACTGACAAATATGTTATCTGTTCCCAATACCGGAGGTTCTTTTATGGAACTGACAAGTATGACCCTTAATGCTCTGTATTTGACTTGTTTCTCGGTAAAGATGTACCCATATGAACAAGCATGAATTTTGATTTCCGTACACAATTCAAACAAGATTATGAATATCAATCTATTTCTATTTTTTGAACTTGTTAGGAAGTCATTCATTTAACCCCTTACTCTGTTATTATTCACTGGGCTTCCGCTCACTATTTATATTATATACGTAGGTAGGGCTGTCAATGGATCAGATTTAATCCGAATCTGACCCGCATCTGATCTGAAAATCCGAATCCATTTACAAAAAATCAGATCCGGTAATCTGAATCTGTTTAATCCGTTTATTAAACGGATTGAATATGTAAAAATCCGATCAGATCCGATTCAATAATCCTATCCGATGATTCTTAATTTAAATGAAGAAAACATAAAATGAAAAAAAAAATCAAATTATATAAAATTGTAGCTTAATAAATAAAATACATGAATCAGATCAGATTATCAGATCGGATATCCGAAATCATCAGATTCAGATGCGGATATCTATAATCAGATATGGGCTAAAGGGATTCAGATCAGATTGGGGTTTGTCTTAATCGGATCAGATTCGGATTTTGACAAATCAGATCTGAATCATATCCATTTACAGGCCTATATGTAGATGAGCAGGCGCGTGATCAGCCCTAAGCTGTTACCTGCAAAGTTTGGGTCAACTAGTCATCGTGCCTCCCGAGGAGGTTCCCTTTTGAGATCCGATCAAGTTTTTAGAAACAGTCTTTGAGACTTTTGTACTTTCTTATGTTTATGTTTGGCCAGAACATGTTTTGGAAATTCTGTATATGTAGATTTGGTGACGTATGACTAATGTGTATATATATAACGTCACTCTTATGTATCAAAGTTTTAAATTTTTGTTCCATGTATGTCTGCACATCTCTATGGATTATGAATATTCATATATTTGCTTCCTCAGCCCCTTATTATATGATATTTAGGTCAGAGGCCTTTGGTAATCTCAGGATTATTGGCCGATTTTGATGCTAAACCTACAGAGGCGGGTTTGGGTCGTGACAAGGGGTATAGACAATTCAATTTGGTTGGTTTTTATAAACAATTACCTATCAATTTGTTAATTTATAAAGGTTAAATTGCATTGATCTCTTTTAAGATTTGAAAAGAAAAAATATAATAAATTTTATAAGTTTAGTATAATTATATTAAGTTCTCTTAAAATTTTAACTTATATAACATTTAATCCTTCTTTTATTTATAATTTTTTAGTCATATAAATTAATAAATGAAATTATCGAATCTTTTACACCAAAATTTATAGTTTACCTTATTTATCTTTGTGTCTTCACATTATCTACATTGTTATGATCTCTTTAACCTTTTTTAAAAAAATATCAATGTAATTTTATCAAAACTATAAAATTGATTATATTTTTTCCAATCTTTAAAAGAAGTCGATGTAGTTTACCGATTTATAAAATCAAAATAAATCATTGGTGTTATAAAATCGAACCAAATTGTTAGCATGGGTGGTTGGACTCATTTGATGCAATATTTTTAGTTTGGGTCTACTTTTTTGGGCCTAAAATCTCTAATAAACTACTAAGACACAATACCTTCTAACACAAAAACAAATTTTTTTCACAAAATAAAAATCAAGATAGGCATTCCACAAGAATATATGTGTGTACTGTATATTTTACATTGAGTATAGAGTAGTGGTGTTCATGAAAAAATGAAACTTGAATTGGCCTCTCGGACCGACCCAAATCTAATGGAAATTGACAGTTTCGAATATTCAAATGGGCAGCTGTGGTTTAGTTTGGCTGAGTTTTGCGGTTTTGCAATCGATAGCGGTTTTATGTAAATTATTACGGTCGAAACCAACCCGACCGAAATCTATAACACAAGCAACTCCTACGTTTTTAATATATATCTGTATAATTGTATTATTATTGGGGAAAAGTGCAAAGCTTCCACAAGAAGCTTTCTATGATGATGATGATATTTCAACTTTCAAAGCAAAGCTGTCCCAGCAGACCTACTACACACAGCCACAAACAGTGTAGAACCTTTCCCTATCATCTCCTCTCATCTTCCCCATATTTCTTTCTTTTCCATATTTCTCTTTTTCACTCTCTCTCTCTAATTTCTCTCTCTATAACGTAAACCCACCTTCTTCCCTCATTATATATATCTCTTTATAGCTATGATTTACCCATTCTCAACTTCCTAGATCCATCTCTTTCCAATCTCTCTCTCTCTCTCAACCACTTTCATCTCTCTTTGATACTTTATGTCATGTGAGGTGTTTCATTTGTCCTTCAAATCAGAGGTTCTGATGCTGGTGGTGGTGCTCTCTTATAACTAACTAAAACCCTAGGTATGAGTTTATTTGTTTATTATGTTTTTGATTAATAACCTATGATCGATATTGTGTTTATGGTTAATTTTTCTTGAACAACGGAAACCCAATATGGATTTTGTATTTTTTAATTTGTTTTAACAAAAACACTAGGTTTTATATATATATATATATATATTAAATTTTTTGTAGACTAACATAAACCCTATGTGGAATTACTTTTTTTATTAACAAAAACCCTAGTTTTAAGTCATTGTTTTTGTTTAAAAGAAACTAAATGAAAAAATAAATAAATTGAAAGCTCATATGTGTTCTTTTATCTTTTGGTACTTAAAATGTGTAGTTTTTCAACAAATCGTTGTGTTAAAATGGAAATTTATTAGCATGTTTGATTAGTTGATGTATATTATGCACTAGATAATGGATCGTTCATGTTTTTGAATGCTCTAAATATTAGAATGATATTTGTTCCAGTATGCTTTATATATATATTTTTTTATTTAATTTTTTTTCTGATCGCTAGAACCTTAGATTTATATTGTAATTTTATTTAGTTTTTTTTTCCAGTTAACAAAATATAGCGATCCTGGGTTTACCCTTGTTGTACAGTGATCCGGACATGTGTCTGTGGATGTTGATAGTTGATTATTATCTTGTTTACATCCTTTTACTTCGTATTTGAGTTATAGGATGTGTTGGGCAGGTTTGTTACAGGTTGGTTGAGTTTAGAAACCAAAACTAGTTGCCCAGATTTTGACCTGTCCGCTCGAGCGGGGGTTTTGGCGCTCGAGCGGGAATTGCACCCATCCAGTATTTCCTGTGCAGTGTTGGACGCTCGAGCGGGGTTGTGTGAGTGCCGCTCGAGCGGGGAGTTGGAAGCTCGAGCGAAGACCTGGTTCTGTAAAAGTTCTGGGAGTGTGTATCCGCCACTCGAGCGGGATTGTTGACGCTCGAGCGGGAGTCTGTGAGTGACGCTCGAGCGAGGTGTTTGACGCTCGAGCGGGTCGATTGGGTTTAAGTTCCGTGTGTTGACTTTTCAAATCACTTTTTCACTTTCTCTTCTCTCTCCTACTTTTCCAAAAACACCATTGTTGAGCCTCTCACTCTAGAACTCTACCTTCTCTCTAGGTTTTGATCTAGTAGGAGTGATTTGCTCATCTTTGGCCTTTACAAAAAAGTTGTTGATCGTCGAGGGCTACATTTTAATCTGAAAATTTCGAGATTTGGAGCACGTTGGGTTTTGTCTTCTTCTCCCTTGGGGCTCCGAATTTGAGGTAGGGATATCCTACTCCTCTCTATGGATTTTGTCTTTAAATTTTGGTATTTTGAGATGTTGGGGTTGGTTTGATAATTTTGTGAAAGTTTGGGGCTTTTGTGTTATTTTACAAAAGTTGGGGTTTTATTTATAATAAACCTAGATGTATGTTTGGTATAGAGAAATAGAATAAATGTTGAATCATTGATGAAAATGGGACCCAAGGGTTGTGATGTTAATTATGGAAAATGACCTAATTACATTGATTGATTAATTGGGGTAATTAATTGTGAGAATTGAGGAAATGAAATGGAATTGTCGAGATTGGGAATGTATGGGGAAAAAGGGTGTAGTTGAATTATTTATCACTCACCGAATTAAAATGTCGATTGAATATCCATTGTGCATTTATTTTCTGTTTAGAGATAACTGCTTTGGGCTATCGGTGGAGGATAGTCGTGATTGTTGTAGACAATGCATGATGATTAGGCAAATGAAAACTAATCAATGGAATGTGTCATGAAATTTGACGGTTGATAGAATACATTAACTGTATATATTGAGTGATTGTATATAGAACCAATGTGTTTGTATACGTTATGTGTAGAGGAGGAGATGGGGGATGTACTCCGCGGTTTAGGGGAAGATAAGGGATGTACCTCTGAACCGGATAGTATTGGGACGAGATAGGGGATGAACTCCGTAGATACAGCTCATATGCTTGTCTAGAGAAGTGAAGATAGAGCTCTTATGCTTATCTTTGTGAAGTGTGGATATAGCTCATATGCTTATCTGTGAATGTGGGATATTGTTGTTATACATATCTGTTGAGAATGTGGATATAGCTTATATGCTTATCTGTGAATGTGGGATATAGTTTTTATACATATCTGTCGAGATGATGATAGAGCTAATATGCTTATCTGTTGAAAAGGGGAAAATTAAAAGTAACTTGGACTCATAAGTCGTATGACATAAATATGTGATTTATGTGAATGTATCAGTGTTGGCCATCTATCAATTGCTAATCTTTTAGTCATTGTTCATGGTTGGTTTAGTGTATTTCTACTGGGCTGTGGCTCACCCTATATGGGAATATCATTTTCAGGTACAGGTAGCATGCCACCTCCAAGGACATAGCTTGGGAGGCTAGAGGCGGACATACTTTTGTCGTTTTATTTTTGATGTATTACATGTAAATTCAAGCCAAGAGCTAAATATGTAAATGAGTTAGTACTCTTTTGTTGTAACCAAGTGTTAACTTGGAAAGCTGTAAGCCCGTAGGGCATTTTGCTTTTGTTATTAACATGTAATACTTTAGTAATGAAACTCTGATGAATGTAAGGTTGTGGGACTTTTATATATCAATGCATATTTATTTGATGGTTATTTTGAGGGCGTTACAACTTGGTATCAGAGCGTACCGGATTCGAATACTTTGGGTACGTGGGAAGTGATTAGTATCACAATGGGTTTGTCTCGCTTGATAGAGACTTAGATGTAGTGTCATATGCTATGTGCTTAATTGATAACATGCTTATGTGACTATGTGGGGAGGGGATTTAATTTCTAGGATATTGATTGGATCCTTGGGTTTCTGGGAGTCTTGTTGGAAAAGCACTTGATCAATGCTGTTTCTAACCGGAACTCTAGTAACGCCTCGGGACTATCATTATCCGGAAATGAAATTCGTAAGTGCTTATGTGTTTATGTGCTTACGTGGAGTGAATTACAGTTGTCCATGCATTAGGACGTGAGTGTTTAGTTTCGGCACATTTATGAATGTGCTAACGTTCTGTATTACCTTTATTAGGATGTCAGGACGAGGAAGAGGTGCTAGGCGTGGTAGGCCTGCGAGGCAGGAGGTACCGTTACCAGAGGAGGTTCCGGCAGTGCAGGAGGGAGTTGGTCAGGCCAATGTGGCCGAGCCAGTGGGTCAGCAGGCCATGGGTGCCTTGGCCAGAGAGATAGCAGGAGCTTTGGGTATTCTTAGAGCTGGGAATCAGGCAGCTGAGGCAGGGCCTTCTTTCTTGAAGAGGGAGTTTTTCCGGTCTAATCCGGATGAGTTTATCGGGGATCCGAAGGAGCCACTGAAGGCTGATGAGTGGCTAGAGCAAATGAGTAAGACGTTCGAGATGCTTGGCATCGAGGACGGAGCACTGAAAGTGACCTTGGCATCCTTCCAGCTGAAGGGAGATGCGGGTCAATGGTGGAAGTACGAGAAGGCTCGTGTTGGTGGTACATGGGAGGCGTTTGTGAATGCTTTTCAGGAGAGGTTTTTGTCTGCAGCAGCTAGGGAGAAGCTGAGGGATCAGTTTAGCCGGCTTAAACAGCAAGGCTTGTCAGTGGCCGAGTTTGAGGCTACTTTTACCAGTCTGTCCAGGTTTGCACCTGAACTGGTGGCGTCTGAGGAATGCCGTTGCTATGAGTTTGAGCGGAAGTTGAGGCGGGGCCTCAAGTTGAGAGTTGGTGGGTCTTACATCTGAGAGTATAGACACCTGGTAGATGCCGCTGCTCATATGGAAATTATGATGCAGGAAGAGGAGGAAGAGCAGAGGGGCTCCAAGAGGGGCCAAGATGGCCAGGGTGATGGCAGGAGGCAGAGGGGTTATAACCCTCAGCAGTCTCAGGGAGCAGTTTCTAGATCGACCTTTCCAGTGCCGAGTGCAAGCTCGGGGAGAGGCAATCAGGGGGAGTTTGCTTGTTACAAGTGTGGCCAGCTGGGTCACAAGGTTTCAGTTTGCCCGCAGAAGGGTGGGGGTCAGAAAGCTGCTTCTTCTTCAGCTAGATCGCAGAGTCAGAGTTTGGGCAGGGGGCAGCCCTTGTCTTGTTATCAGTGTGGACAGCCTGGGCACCTGAAGAGGTTTTGCCCGCAGTTGAGTGCCACTTCGGGAGCGTCTGGTTCTAGACAGACACAGGGATTTCAGCCAGCTCAGTCTGTGCAGGCCTCGAGGGCCAATCCGGGGGCTTCGTCGTCCTAGTCTGTGCAGCAGTCTTTTGCTCCTAGAGGTGAGCAGGTAGACCAGGGGCCTACGGGGCGCGTGTATGCTGTTACCGCGCAGGATTTAGTACCGGCTCCATCAGTAGTGAGAGGTACTTTTCTGTTTTGCAACTCGGTTGCTAGTGTGTTGATTGACACGGGTGCATCTCATTCTTTTGTATCTGCTGCATTTGCATCTGTTTTAGAATTGGAGTTGGCACAGTTAGCATCTCCTATTTGTGTGTTATCGCCTTTGGGTGGTGAGTTGATCCTGAAACAGGGTGTTAGAGGTTGTGATATAGAGGTCGCCGACTATAGGCTTCCTTTTCCGTTTGTTGTCATGCCCATGAAGGGTTTTGATGTTATTTTGGGTATGGACTGGCTATCGTCATACCGGGCTGTTATCGATTGCTACCGGCAGAGGGTCACGTTATGTACCTTGAGCGGGGAGTGGTTCCATTTCTTGGGAGACCGGGTTGGTAGTGTTTTGCCACCGGGGTATGATTCGCGAGGGCGAAGTGAGCTTAGTGGTCTACTTGCTAGCTTTGAGAGTGGTGAGTGTGATAAGACCCAGCTTGTATTGCCGAAGGTGGTTTGTGAGTATTCGGATGTCTTTCCCGAAGATCTTGTTAGTTTGCCACCTCACCGAGAGATAGAGTTCTCTATTGATCTAGTGCCCGGCACGGCGCCGATTTCTATGGCACCTTATCGTTTTGCTCCAGCAGAGTTGGTTGAGTTGAAAGTTTAGCTCCAGGAATTGCTAGATAAGGGTTTTGTTCGCCCTAGTGTTTCACCGTGTGGAGCACCGGCCCTCTTTGCTAAAAAGAAAGATGGTGCCTTGAGATTGTGTATAGACTACCGGAAGTTGAATCGGGCTACGGTTAAGAATAAGTACCCTATGCCCCGTATAGATGATTTGTTTGACCAGTTGAAGGGTTCCCGTTGCTTCTCTAAAATAGACTTGAGATCGGGTTACCAACAGTTGAGGGTCAGGGAGGAGGATATTTCGAAGACGGCATTCCGTACGCGGTATGGCCATTATGAGTTTCTGGTGATGCCATTTGGGCTTACCAATGCACCGGCAGTCTTTATGGACTTGATGAACCAGATTTTCCGGGAGTTCTTAGATCGATTTGTGGTTGTCTTCGTGGACGACATTCTTATCTATTCGCCTTCTGAGGAGGAGCACGAGGAACACTTGAGAGTGGTGCTTGAGTTGCTTAGAGCCCATAGGCTGTATGCCAAGTTTGGGAAGTGTGAGTTCTAGCTGAGGGAAGTCAAATTCTTAGGCCACGTGGTATCCGGGGAAGGAGTGTCTGTTGATACATCCAAGGTAGAGGCAGTGCAAGATTAGGCACAGCCTAAGAGTGTATTTGAGATCCGCAGTTTTCTGGGATTAGCTGGGTATTACCGCCGGTTTGTGAAAGATTTCTCCAGGTTAACGTCACCGTTGACTAGGCTGACTCGGAAGGGAGTCAAGTTTGTGTGGAGTGAGACTTGTGAAAAGTCGTTCCAAGAGCTGAAAGTTAGATTGGCCACCGCTCCGGTGTTGATTATTCCGGAGAGAGGGTTGGGTTATGCGGTTTATTGTGATGCCTCACGAGAGGGTTTGGGTTGTGTGTTGATGCAAGAGGGGAGCGTGGTAGCTTATGGCTTATGTCAGTTGAAAATACACGAGAAGAATTACCCTACACACGACCTAGAGTTAGCGGCTGTGATCTTTGCCTTGAAAATCTGGAGGCACTACCTTTTTGGTGAGAAGTTCGAGGTGTTCTCGGACCACAAGAGTTTGAAGTATCTGTTTACACAGAGAGACTTGAATTTGACGCAGAGAAGGTGGATGGAGTTCATTGAGGATTATGATTTTGAGCTGCATTATCATCCGGGAAAGGCCAATATTGTGGCCGATGCCCTTAGTAGGAAATCCATTAGTGATGTAGCTAATATAGCCATCCGAGAATGGGAGATGTTGGGAGCACTTGGGGAGTTTGATTTACTTCTGAGTGAATCCGTTGAGGCTGCGGCCTTGTTTTCTGTTGTTGCGCAGCCTACACTTGTGACACGAGTGTTAGAGGCACAGAGAGGTGACCTTGAGGTAGAATCCCTCCGAGAGAAGATCTCCAGTGGGAAGGTTGAGAAGGGTTTGACGGTGTATCCCGACCTGAGTGTGAGATACCGAGACCGTTTGTTTGTGCCGGAGTCTTGCCGAGAGGAAGTACTCCGAGAGTTTCATCATTCGCGCCTTGCGGTGCATCCGGGAGGTACTAAGATGTATCAGGATTTGGGTCGCCAGTTTTGGTGGTGGGGTATGAAGAGGGATGTGGCTGTTTTCGTATCGAAGTGCCTTACTTGCCAGCAAGTGAAGGCCGAGCATCAGAGGCCAGCGGGTTTGTTGCAACCCTTGCCTATTGCCGAATGGAAGTGGGAGCATGTCACTATGGACTTCGTTGTAGGTCTTCCGAGGACTCAGCGGGGTAGTGATGCTATTTGGGTGGTTGTAGACCGGTTGACTAAGTCGGCGCACTTCATTCCTATGCGCGTGAGAGATTCGGTAGATCATCTAGCCGACTTGTATATTCGGGACATAGTGAGGTTGCACGGGGTCCCAGTGACGATCGTCTCAGATAGAGATCCTCGTTTTACCGCCAGGTTGTGGCAGAGTTTGCAGAATGCCTTGGGCACTAAGTTGACCTTTAGTACGGCTTACCATCCTCAGACTGACGGACAGTCCGAGCGTACTATTCAGATCCTCGAGGATATGCTTCGGGGTTGTGTCCTGGACTTCAGTGGGACATGGGAGAGGCACTTACCCTTGGTAGAGTTTGCCTACAACAACAGTTTTCAGTCTAGTATCGATATGGCACCGTTTGAGGCCTTGTATGGCCGACCGTGTAGGTCTCCAGTATGTTGGGCCGAGGTGGGTGATGCACCTTTGTTGGGTCCGGAGTTGGTTAGGGAGACGACGGAGAAAGTTGAGCTTATCCGTAGGAGGCTTGTTACAGCCCAGAGTCATCAGAAATCTTATGCCGACCGTAAGAGAAGGCCTTTGGCATTTGAAATAGGTGATCATGTCTTTCTGAAGATATCACCTAGGCGAGGCTTGATGAGGTTTGGGAAGAGTGGGAAGTTATCCCCTCGGGCGGGAATTGCACCCATCCAGTATTTCCTGTGCAGTGTTGGACGCTCGAGCGTGGTATTGGCCGCTCGAGCGGGGTTGTGTGAGTGCCGCTCGAGCGGGGAGTTGGAAGCTCGAGCGAAGACCTGGTTCTGTAAAAGTTTTGGGAGTGTGTATCCGCCGCTCAAGCGGGATTGTTGACGCTCGAGCGGGAGTTTGTGAGTGACGCTCGAGCGGGGTGTTTGACGCTCGAGCGGGTCGACTGGGTTTAAGTTCCGTGTGTTGACTTTTCAAATCACTTTTTCACTTTCTCTTCTCTCTCCTACTTTTCCAAAAACACCATTGTTGAGCCTCTCACTCTAGAACTCTACCTTCTCTCTAGGTTTTGATCTAGTATGAGTGATTTGCTCATCTTTGGCCTTTACAAAAAAGTTGTTGATCGTCGAGGGCTACATTTTAATCTGAAAATTTCGAGATTTGGAGCACGTTGGATTTTGTCTTCTTCTCCCTTGGGGCTCCGAATTTGAGATAGGGATATCCTACTCCTCTCTATGGATTTTGTCTTTAAATTTTGGTATTTTGAGATGTTGGGGTTGGTTTGGTAATTTTGTGAAAGTTTGGGGCTTTTGTGTTATTTTACAAAAGTTGGGGTTTTATTTATAATAAACCTAGATGTATGTTTGGTATAGAGAAATAGAATAAATGTTGAATCATTGATGAAAATGGGACCCAAGGGTTGTGATGTTAATTATGGAAAATGACCTAATTACATTGATTGATTAATTGGGGTAATTAATTGTGAGAATTGAGGAAATGAAATGGAATTGTCGAGATTGGGAATGTATGGGGAAAAAGGGTGTAGTTGAATTATTTATCACTCACCGAATTAAAATGTCGATTGAATATCCATTGTGCATTTATTTTCTGTTTAGAGATAACTGCTTTGGGCTATCGGTGGAGGATAGTCGTGATTGTTGTAGACAATGCATGATGATTAGGCAAATGAAAACTAATCAATGGAATGTGTCATGGAATTTGATGGTTGATAGAATACATTAACTGTATATATTGAGTGATTGTATATAGAACCAATGTGTTTGTATACGTTATGTGTAGAGGAGGAGATGGGGGATGTACTCCGCGGTTTAGGGGAAGATAGGGGATGTACCTCTGAACCGGATAGTATTGGGACGAGATAGGGGATGAACTCCGTAGATACAGCTCATATGCTTGTCTAGAGAAATGAAGATAGAGCTCTTATGCTTATCTTTGTGAAGTGTGGATATAGCTCATATGCTTATCTGTGAATGTGGGATATTGTTGTTATACATATCTGTTGAGAATGTGGATATAGCTTATATGCTTATCTGTGAATGTGGGATATAGTTTTTATACATATCTGTCGAGATGATGATAGAGCTAATATGCTTATCTGTTGAAAAGGGGAAAATTAAAAGTAACTTGGACTCATAAGTCGTATGACATAAATATGTGATTTATGTGAATGTATCAGTGTTGGCCATCTATCAATTGCTAATCTTTTAGTCATTGTTCATGGTTAGTTTAGTGTATTTCTACTGGACTGTGGCTCACCCTATATGGGAATATCATTTTCAGGTACAGGTAGCATGCCACCTCCAAGGACATAGCTTGGGAGGCTAGAGGCGGACATACTTTTGTCGTTTTATTTTTGATGTATTACATGTAAATTCAAGCCAAGGGCTAAATATGTAAATGAGTTAGTACTCTTTTGTTGTAACCAAGTGTTAACTTGGAAAGCTGTAAGCCCGTAGGGCATTTTGCTTTTGTTGTTAACATGTAATACTTTAGTAATGAAACTCTGATGAATGTAAGGTTGTGGGACTTTTATATATCAATGCATATTTATTTGATGGTTATTTTGAGGGCGTTACACAAAATCCCTAAATGTAAAAAGGATTTTTAGGTAACTTATTTTTCTTAAAAAAAAAAATTAAAAAAAAATTTGAATGCTTATAAGTGTTTTTTTTTTTTTTTTCTTTTTCGAATTAGAAGCTTGAAGTGATTATTTTCTTGAATATACTCAGTAAGAATGAAGTGTATGTTTTTTTTAATTTTTTTAAATTTTAAATTATAGGCTTAAAGTGTTTGTTTTTTTTTTATTTATATCTGTTTGTTTGCTATTATTTTAAAAATTTCAAGCTTCATATTTTTGTTTGTTTTTCATTAAGTAAGCATGCTTTTATTTATATTTTTGGATGCTATAATAATGGTTTCATATTAGAATACATAATGCTCTTTGTTTTTGTATGTATCAGTTTTTAGAAAATAGTGTGTTAACTAATTGTTTACAAAATTGGAATTTATTAGCATGTTTGATTTGTTTATGTATATTATGCAATATATTTATTGTTGTATTTTGTGTCTAGATAATGGATCATTATCTTGTTGAAACAGCCACTGTTGGTGCCCAATCTACTGAAATAGCCACTGTTGGTGCCCAACCTAATGAAGGTAATACCACTTGACCTCTTCCTTTTGATAATTTATGCCTCCATTACCACTTAAGGAGAAGGGTAAGGCAAGGGAAAAAGGTAGTGGTAGGAAACCATCAAGAGCATGGGATCATTTTAATAAAATTAAAAATGAGAAAGATGGAAGTATTGTCAAAAAGAATACACAGCTAAGTGAAAGTCTTATGGGACTAGTAATTTATTGAGTCATGTGGCTAGTTAACATACATTGTCTTTCAAAACAAAAAAGATGGAAATGATGTCAGACTTGTGGTAACTTCTTTTACAGTAGAAGGTGCTAGGAAAGCTCTAGCTGAAATGATCATTCTTGATGAATTGCCTTTTAGATTTGTTGAAAGGGGTTGGTTTTCGTAGGTTTTGCAATGCTTTACAACCAAAGTTTACCATGATTCCATCTCGTACCACTGTTGCTAAAGATGTAGCTGTGATTTTTAACACTGAGAGGACTAAGTAAAGAAATTTTTTTAAGGGTCGTAGAGTTTGCCTTACAACTGATACGTGGACATCCATACAAAATCTTAATTACATATGTCTTACAGCTCATTTTATTGATAATGATTGGAAATTGCAAAAAAAGATTTTAAATTTCTATCAAGTTGAGGATCATAAAGGTGAAACTGTTGGTAAGAGGATTGAGTTATGTTTACTTGAATGGAACCTTGGTAGTGTGTTTTACTTTGACTGTTGATTATGCGAGTTCTAACAACACAACCATTAAATTCTTGAAAAGAAAAACAAAATATAAGAAGGGCACTGTTTTGGATCATGAGTTCTTACATATGCGTTGTTGTGTACATCTTTTGAATCTCATCGTTGGTGAGGACTTGAAAGAGTTGGATACTTCAATTTGTTGTGTGCGTGATGCTATGAGATATGTGAGGTCGTCTCCAAATAGGCATGAATCTTTTAAGAAGTGTGTGGAGATCTGTCAAATTGAGTCCAAGTTTCTGTTATGCTTTGATGTACCTACTAGGTGGAATTCAACTTACTTGATAAAAGAGAGTGCTGAAAAATTTGAGAAAGCATTTGAGCATTTAGAGAAGGAGGACTCAAATTATCGATCTTACTTTTTAGAAGGTGATGAGGAGGATGGAAATGGTAAAAAGAAGAAGTCATGGGGTGCTCTAACAAAGGGTGACTGGAACAATTGTAGATTATTTTTAAAATTCTTAGGGCTTTTGTAAAATGCTACTAAAAGGTTTCCGTGCTCTCTTTATGTAACTTCTAATTGTTTTTTTTTTTTTGATGATATGTTTGTTATTCTAACAAAGATTGAGCAATTGAGTAAAAAAGATGGGAAATAAGATGAATTGATGGCTTTAATGGAAAAAGGAATGAAATAAAAATTTGACAAATATTGGAGTAATTGAGATAAAATAAATTTGTTGATATATGTTGCTATGGCGCTTGATCCACAAAATAAAATAAAATAAAATAAAATAAATTGAGGTATGTTCAATTTTGTTTTTCCCAATTTTTTGGTGAAAGTGTAATCAATACAATGACTGGTTAAGTGAAAGATTGTTTGACTCGTTTGTATGACCATTACCTTGCAAATGATTCAAATTTTGTAGAAGTGCAAGACACAAATGAACCATCTAGGATGGGGATTGATGATGATTGTGATGATCCTCATTTGTTGATTGAATCTCAATTTAATACATATTTGGATGCTGAATTTTCTGTTATGTGCAAGTCCGAAGTGGACAAGTATTTGGCTGATTGTTGTGAAGGAGTGAGAGGTAAAAATTTTGAAATTTTGGGGTGATGGAAAGCTAATTCTTCTAAGTATCAAGTGTTGTCCCAAGTTACTCGTGATGCCGGTTTCAATAGTGGCTTCGGAGTTAGCATTTAGTACCGGTGGACGCATTCTTGATCCTTTTCGAAGTTCTCTTTCTCTCATGATAGTTGAGGTACTTGTTTGTATTCAGAATTGGCTTCAAAGCACTGTGCCAATCTCTCTTTGCAAGGCAATAGATGATGTTTTAGAATTTGAGCAGTATCAGGTAATTTTGAGCATAAAATTGATTTATTAATTTTGTTTATCTTTTGATTTAATCATCTGCTTTTATTATTGACTTGTTTTATTTTGTGGCTTTTCCAGAATCAAATTCATTCACAAACTTAAGTTCAAGTCCCATAACTGTTTAGCATGGCAATAGAGCATAGCTTGGTAAATAAGCTGAAATCTTTTTTCATTTTATACTATGTTGTTTTTCCTTGCAAGTGGTTGATACCTGTTGATAATACCTTTTTTCTTTGGCACTATTTGATGATGGTCTTTTTTTTGTATTTTCTATCCATCATTTCTATCAAAGTTGTTCATATTCTACTATGCTATGTATTAATATTGCTTCAGTTCTATAATAGGATGAATGTAATCATTAAAAGCAATTACAAATTTCTGATTGGTTAATTTTTTTTGAAGTTTTTTGGCTGCTAATTGGAGTGGCAAGTTTAGAAGTAGTGAATATTTTGATAGTTGCTGAGTATAGTTGCATATTTCTTTTGTGCTTTTGGCTATGAACATGATAGCTAATAGGTTATCTTGATGATGCTGCCAATAAAAAAATTTGATAATTGATCTTGAGTTACTTATTTTGTTTGTTAATTGGAAGCTTTGAACCAATTTGTAATTTTTTGTTTGTTTGTTTGTATGAAAAGTTTGAAACTATAGCTTTTCTTCTTAATATAATGGGTGAATTACACCAACGGTCCCTATAGTTTGGGATTTGTGTTACTTTGATCCCTGACTTTTCAATTGTGACACATTTGACGCTAAATTTTGAATCTTGTTCTCAATAAGGACAATTGAAAATACCATTCAATTTTTCAAGGGCAAATTCGTCAATTTGATAAAATATAAATTAATTTGAAAAAAATAAATGTCAAAAAATTATTTTTGAATTTTTTAAAATTATTTTTACCTACTAAAGATAAAATTATATAAATTGATAAATCTTTTAGACATTTATTTTTTTTACCACATTATTTTTTATTATGTATTTGGATGATGATCCTGTAAAATTAATTTTAAAAAATTAATCACGCAATTTTTATTAATTTTTAGCAATTTTACATAATTTTATCTTTTGTGGGTAGAAATAATTTTTAAAAATTTTAAAATATTTTTTTGACATTTATTTTTGTCAAATTAGTTTATATTTTATCAAATTGATGATTTTGCCCTTAAAATTAAGCAATGGTATCTTTAATTGTCCTTATTTGAAACAAGATTCAAAATTCAGGATTAAATGTGTCACAATTGAAAAGGCAGGACGTAAAGTGACACGAGTCCTAAACTATAGGGCTATTAGTGTAATTTGCCCTAGTATAATTGGGTTTAAAACAGGTAGCAAGTGGTGTATGAAATTTGTTAGTTAATTATTTTTTATTGATATTATTGTGTTTGGAATTTATTATTTGTTTGGTTAACAAATAATTCTTTTTATTATGATAGTTTTTTAGAATTGTAAGATTATAAATTTAATATTTTTTGCTAATTATACTTTCAATTGTAAAATTGTCTATTTTTACAATTACTAATATTTTAACTTGATAATAAATTAAAAATCATGCAAAAATATCTATTTTCATAATAAAATTACTAATGGTGAAAGCCCAATTATGGTTTGGGCCAACTAATTTTATTGTCACAGCTTAACCCATGAAACTGACCGAATCCAATCATCAACTTGATTCCTATGAACGAACAGTTTCAAACCGTCACTCGGTCGAAATCGAATATTAATTCTCCCAACCTGAATCTGTTCGGTCAACTACTGATTGATAGGTCAACCCAATCTGAACTGACCCGTGTGCATATAGAGTATATTTGTTTTTACCATTTAAGTGATTAAGGTTATTTTGGCTTGTTTTGGCAAGTGGATAAAAAGTAGTTTTTTTGAGCTTTTTGGATTTTTTGGATTACATCATGTCTCTATTTTTTTACACATTTTTTTTAAAAATAATAAAATCAAATTAAAAAAATTAAATTTTAACCTACTTCCCAAAGCAAGCCTTTATTTACAAGTTTGCTTTGATATACAAATTGTATGTGTATAACAAGCCACAAACTTTTATAATATCAACTACAAAATTTTAAATATTTTGTTATATCAATTTGTACTAATATTATATATTTTGTAATTAATTTTTAAAAAATTTATGTTAAAATTATATATTTTTGTGATAGGTGTCCATATTATTCACCCCTTCAGAGATGCACAATATAGGATTTTCGTTTAATCTAACATATTTGAATTCTCGAATGCACCTCTATTTATAAAATATGTAATCTTATCGTAAATTAACATAATTAAAAATATCATAATCAATCATAAATATTTGCAAAATAAACAAAAAAGATTATGAATATTTTGTTATGTCAATTTATAACGAGATTATACATTTTATAATATATATACTCTTAAAAAAGTGCACAACATAGCCTGTGTTTGGCAAGTGAGTTTGTAGGCTTTTTTGGCTATTTTAGTCACAAAAAACAAAATAGGTTATTTTAGCCATAACAAACAAAACATCACATCCAACCCATAATCATTACATTCTTCTCTCACAAAAAAATTTTAAAAAGCCAAAAAGCCAAAAAGTCCTTCCCAAACCAAGCTTTTAAGCCCAGGCTAAAATAGTCAAAAAAGTCAAAAAGCCAAAAAGTCAACCCTCTTCCCAAACGGAGGCATAGCATTTTTCACTTATACTATATTTGGTTAAGAGATTTAGAAAAGAATTTAAAAAAAATATATATATATAAAATTAAATAAAATATATGCATATTTTATTCACATTTCATTTATCTTTTCTATTTTTTTTTTTAAATTTACTTACAAATCTCTCCAACAAACACATCATTAAAGTTTACAGGTCGCCTCATAATTCGTGGCTGCAACGTAACTTGGATATGATATGTCATGTCATGTCACAAATGGAAAAATAAAAAAAAGTTTGGCAGGTGTGAAGGTGAATGGTACTGTGAAAAACAAATTGGGAAACATGAAAATGTAATGAATGTTTTTAAGGCACACATTGCACAAGGATTTGAATGGAAATTGTTCCAACTTTTGATTGTCTTTTACGAGTCGCCTGTTTTGAAGAACAAAAGAAAGACTTAGAATATATGGTTATTCAAAATTATGCGAGTGTTTCAAAAAAATATTATTTTATTATCTTATTTTTATATCATATTATATTTAGAATACATTTCATAATAGTTTGACTTAATTTTTATTATATCTTATTAAAAAATCGTGATTTTCATTTAGAATATTACATTTAGAATATATTTTCATTATATCTTAATTTTCATTATATTTTTCATTATATATAAAATCGTCGCTAAAAATATTTTTTATAACGATTTTTTGCATATATCTTTAAAAATTGACAATTAGTGATTTTTTTTTGTTATGATTTATAAATTATTACTAAAATTTACAATTAGTGATATTTTTCTACGACGAATTTATCAAATTGTCATTGAAAGTTGAAAATTAGCGAGTTTTTTGACAATTTTTTTAAATTAGAGCTAAAATTTATAATTAGTAACATTTTTTATGATAAAATTTTCAAACTGTAATGAAAATTAACAATTAGTAACATTTTTTAGTAATGTTTGGTGAACAATGTATTAATTTTTAAAGAACTTATTGGATAATAAGTCCACATATGAAGATTTACAAGTAAGTCCCTCTTATATTTATTCTTTTAAAATAACTTTTAAATTCAAAAACTATTCACTTAACTTGATATATATAAATTATTAAATTTTTGTTTGAATGTTTGAGAAATATTGACTGAATTTGACTCTTTTAATACTTATTTAAATTTGGACAATTACAAATTCTTATGGAATATGATTTTAGACCTTCTAAAGTATGTTTGAAGTTTCCTATATAAAAAAAAAAAAGTTTGAACTTAAGCCCTAAAACGAAATATATATATTGTTCAAAATTAGAAAGAAAATATCAAGTTAACTGCTACATGGAAAAATATTATTATATTGAGATTTTAATTTATGTCAGAAATGTGAGTTATATATAATAAAATATTTTTCCGTTACATGACTGTTAATGTGTCATTTTTTGGTCTAATTTTGAATATAAATTAGATCTAGAAAAAATTGAAAACAATTTAAAACAAAAAAATTAATGAAACATCATTCTTCAATTTTGGATAGTAAATGATATTCAATATGATTTTTTTTTATTAACTAAGATCTCTTAATGAAACTTTTCTATGATTATATCTCGGGACGAAATTTTTCTCTGTGACAATATTAAAGAATTCTAATTATTATGAAAATATTATATTTTATTTATCTTGTAAAATCCTCAAGTTAAAACATGTAAAACCAAAGTAAAAGATTTAAAATTTCAAAAATTAAAATAAAAAATAATCCAACATAAAAGGTAATTTATCCAAAAATATCTATAATGGATGGATCCGGACTCGCTTGAACCGCCACGGCCTGTTAAAAGGGTTTATTTTTACAAATTTAGGATTTGTTTGAGATGTGAGTTGATTTTTTAGCTATTTTAAATCTTATTTGGCAATAGTATGTTCTATTATAAAAATTACAAAATTACTAGAAAAATTAAAAAATTAAAAAATTCTATAACTTTACAAAAAGTCAAAAATTCTTTTTTTTTTTTTTACTTTTTACACATCTTTTCGTAAAAAGTAAAAAAAGTCATTTCAAACATATTAATTCTTTTACCTTATATTTTAGCTAAAAAGTTAAAAAGTTACTAAAATAACATGTTCCCGAATGAGGCTTTAGGGCTAAAAAATTTCGTTTGAGATAGATTTTTTGATTTTTTTTGACTTTTATGAAAGAAAAAATAAAATGATTATAATTTAGATGTGATATTTTATCTTATTATGATAAAAAAATACATTTTATTTTTTTATGACTATTTTAACCAAAATCCTACCTTTTAACCTATATCAAATGAAGATTTAATTATCTATACTATATATTAAGCAAAATGAGGTTTTTAACCCCTAAGGCTTGTGAGAGTTCCAATATCCCAATTTGAATTTTCTAAATTTTTTATTAAAAAAAAAAACTCAACATTTATTGATTTGGTCAAAATATCATGATCAGCATTTATTAACTTTTTTCAATCCACATGTCTTTTCACATGTCTGCATTTATTGATTTGGTCAAAATTTCTTAATCAGCATTTAAAATCCCTCATACAAATAATTATAGATACAACCCGTGTATAGTTACTGCAGTACCCTTTTCAATTTCTCTCATACACTATGGTTAGTGATAAAAGTTGTTAAATTATTTTTATAAAAAAATCTTTAAAAACATAATTTATATATTAAAAAAAATCTAACACAAATATAAATATCTAGGGAAAATTACATATACCTCCCTTGAGGTTTGACTAAATTACAGATATCCCTTGAGATTTCTGAAATTAAATCCCGCCCCCTAAGGTTTGTATTTTCATAACAATTAGTCCCATGAGGTTTAAATTTCATAACAAATTACCCCTAATTTGTTATGCAAATATAGCATCCAGGGGAAATTTGTAATTTCTCAAACCTCAAAGGGGTATTTGTAATTTAGCCAAACCTCGAGAGGTATATATAATTTACCTAAATATTTTATAATTATTCTGTGCATAGCACAGATGATAGGCTAGTTAATATTTATAAAAAAAAATCATTGACTAGTATTTATTTTGTTAGCACGCTCATAAACGGGGGACGCTGAGAGATTAAGGAAAAGAAAACAACGAGATTACAAATGGGATAAGTTATTGTACTTTTTTTCTTTGATAGAGCATAAGAGATTGTTTTGGGTGTTATAAATAAGTGTATTTTTTATCTTTTTAAATAAAAAAATTGAGAAAAAAAATTGAATGTTTGGATTAATATTTTGACTTTTTATAAAAAAATATATATTAAAAAATTATATAAATAAATATGTAAAAGAAGTTAATGAATTCGGCCGTATATATTGGGCAGGCCAGTGGGTTGGTATGAGGTGTGAAATGATTATTTACTTTTCGAATTTGAATTGGACAGTGTTGTTCGGTCCATGAGGTCTACCACATATCTCATTTTGCTAATCGGAACCGTTCAATATATAGAACTCGTCAAGTACTATATACTTGTAAAAAATCACGTTGATTTAATGTCAATAACTATTTGATCATGTTAGTTTTTCTTGTCAATTATTAATTATAACACTATTCATTTTTTATACAAAACTAATTTGATTATGTAGCTAGCATTTCCAATCAACATGATTTTTTATAAGTATATAGTTCTGGATGCGTTTTATATATTTAACGATTCGGATTATTAAAACGGGATCCGTGGTGAGTCCCAAAGGCCCAACATTTTTGACCAACTTAATAATTTTATATATGTAATTCTTTCTTTTTCTCGCTGTACTAAAGGGTCAATTCAGCCCTGAAAATTGTGCAAAGTTTGTTTGATTAAAATATTGTGTATATTAATTTTTAAACATTTTTAATTTATGAACAGTGATAATTTTATATATTTTTTTTTATAACTTTTTAATTTTTTAATTTTTTTAAAACACGTCAAACTAGACCTAAGACTCATAATTTTATGTTAATGGATTAAAAAATATAAAATATAAAATAAGATAACGTGATATGTTAAATTATTAATAATTTTTCACAAACGGAGGGAACGTTGAGAGATTAAAAGAAAGAAAATAGAGTTGAAATGTGTGTACTTGATTGTACCGCGTCAAAAAAGGTGTTTTCCGCGTAGCAAACGCGTTACCGCGTGCGGAATTCAATTTCGAACTTTTTTAACTTTTTATTTTATATTTTAAGACAAAATTTCATAAAAAAAAATTTATTTAAAAAAAAATTGATAATCCACATCGATTTTCCAATCACTTTTGAGTGGGGTGTATTAATTATTTAGCCAATTGGCCAATTGATTTTTATCTATTTTTTAAAGAAAAATGCTAAACACTATCTTAAAGACTATCATTAGGTTAGGTTTGGCCAATCTTAAAAAAATTAAAAATTAAAAAGTTATTATCTTATTTAAATTATATCATTCCTCTATTATATCATTTCAAACTCAATTTATACAGTTATTTAGGGTGTCATAAATAAGTATATTTTTTGTCTTTTTAAATTAAAAAACTGAGAAAGAAAATATGAATGTTTAGGTTAATTTTTTAACTTTTTATAGAAAAATGTGTAATAAAAAATTATAAAAATTGATTTGTAGGGAAAAATTAGGATTATGAGTTGTGCAGCCGTAATTGTTGACTTTTGGTGAATAGTGTTAACTTTTTAATTTTTTGAGTAACTTTTTGACTTTTTTGCATTATGCCAAACTTGGCCATAAAAATTTAAAAAGTGTACTTATTTAGATCATCCCAAACAACCTTGTTTTAGAAAATGATTTTTTGTTTTAATTTATTGACTTTATTATGAAAAAATGTATAAAAAAAGTAGAAGGTAATATGATTTAAATAAATCAATAAATTACTTTGTTTGGTTCTAATTTTGAGAAAATTTTACTTTTTTATTTTTCGTATTTTAATATTTTCAATGAATTTTTTTAATATTTTATTTTGTTTTTAATTTTTAGATATACTTAACATAAATACCCTTAAAAAGTATAATATTTGTGAAAAATCTTTAAAAAATAAACTAAATACCAAAAAATATTTAAAAAATAAAAATTCAGTACATTTTTCGTATTTTTATGTATTTATTAATTTTTTAAAATATTTTTTTACCAATATTTTACTGTTTAATACATCTAAGTAAGATATATCTAAGCAAGGTACATCTAAAAAAGTAAAAAAAAAATTGCTTAAAATTTTAAAAATATTCATTAAAAAAATACAAAAAAAAAAACTCAATTTTTAGAAAACTGAATTCAAAAAACTGAAACCAAAATAAGTTTTTTTTTTTTTTTTTGGTTTTCCAAAAGAGCCCTACATATTGAAATATTTTGAGATACTATGAGTTCGTTTGGGAAGTAGGTTGACTTTTCGACTATTTTAGCTTGAGGCTAAAAAGCCTCGCTTGGGAAGGGTTTTTTTTTGCTTTTTTGACTTTTTGTGAGAGAAATAATATAATGATTATGGATTGAATGTGGTATTTTATCTTATTAGATTAAAAAGTTTATTTTGTCATTTTATGGCTAAAATAACCCTCAACCCAACCCAACCCAACCCTTCTTCCCAAATGAAGCTTATGGTACACACCTTTTGGTTATGTGTACCATATACACCTTACAATTATAGAAAAAACTTTAAAAAAAAAATCATAGCTAAACACAAAAAAAAAAAATAACAAAATATCTCAAAATAATGTTATAATTAAAGAATAAAATGACATAATTAAAAATCTATACTATATATTAAGCAAAATGGGGTTTTTAACCCCCAAGGCCTGTGGGAGCTCCAATATCCCAATCTGAATTTTCTAAATTTTTTATTTTTTATTTTAGAAAAAAACTCATCATTTGTTGATTTGGTCAAAATGCTCTCATCAGCATTTATTAACTTTTTTTAATCCACATGTCTTTCTACATGCTTGCATTTATTGATTTGGTCAAAATCTCCTTATCAGTATTTAAAATCCACTCAAACAAATAATTATAGAAACAATCCGTGTATAGTTACTGCAGTACCCTTTTCAACTTTTCCTATACACTATGGTTAGTGATAAGAGTGTTAAATTATTTTTATAAAAAATCTTAAAAAACATAATTTATATATTAAAAAAAATCCAAAACAAATATAAATATCTATAATTATCTCGTGCATAGCACGGGTGATAGGCTGGTATATATGATATAAAAGTAGGGGTACTTACATGTAGGTCCTAATAAGTAAACTTATTGTTTAATATGAGAAAAATTTGCCATAAAAAAAATCACTAATTGTAAATTTTAGCGACGATTTATAAAAACCATGACAAAAAAAAATCACTAATTGTCAATTTTTAACGACATATATAAAAAATATAACAAAAAATTATTTTTAGCGACAATTTTACTAAAACTTATTTTCAATAGGACTTGATGAGAATTAAATCCAACTATTATGACTTATTAATAGTTCACCCATAAAAAGTATGTATAATAAAATTCTCCATGATTTATCATTGTTTCATTTTGTATGTAGAGGTGAGGTTTGAAAATATTTGTGTTTTTCATTTATATTTATAAAAAAAAATTATAAATTAGATTTTGTTTGTTTTTAGGAAAAATATTTTTTTGGAGTTTATGATCCTTAGTTTTTAATTTGAGGGAACTTATTTATAAATTCAAAAAATTACTAAATAAGTTTATATGACATTTTTTTAAAAATTTTGTATACATAAACAAAAAATTGAAAATAAAATTTTTACCAAACAAGTCCTTATTTATTTATTTATTTTATCCATAGAAAAATATTTGTTTATTTTCTATTTTGAGATATTAAATTTCGTTATATTTTCAAAACTATTTATTATAAATCAATAAATACATTTTAAAATTAAAATAGAAGGATAATAATAATAAAAAAATAAAATATTTAAGACCCACAAAATATCTCTTACAATTTGAAAAAGTTATTAGTAAGTCTTGGACCACTCCCATGTGGTGACTTTGCGGTGTTGAGATTGGTAGAGAAAGTAAGACTCATGAATTTGTATTGAGAAATTGGAGAACATAATAAGCATAGTAAATTATAATTGATTAGGGACATTGTTACGTGGTCCTCTTGAATCAATTAATAATTTTTTTTCATAATTTAAACTATAATAATATAATAGGACATAAGTAAATTTTTGATTTGACATAAGTTTATCTCTCTTATCCCACACGTGTAGGTTTAATTTTTGAATTCGAATAGCAAATATGAATGTAGTAATGTCTGCCTACTAAGGTCAAGTTTGAGAAGACTAAATAAGTGTACTTTTTGACTTTTTATGAAATATGGGTTAGATTTGGGTTGAGTTTGAAGTGATGTGTTAGAGAGGTGATGTGAGTTAAATAAGATGATGTGACTTAAATAGAATAGTGACTTTTTGATTTTTTGAATTTTTTTGAGGATGCCAAACTTGACCTAATTATCACATCAAATTTATCTCTCTTAATTTTTGAATTCGAGTAGCAATTATTCGTTAACCAATTCGGTCCCTGATCTAAAAAAAAAATAAAAAAACCAACGCGGTCATTCAACTGCAAAACTTTAGGCTCTGTTTGTTTGTATTCCTAAATCAATTTTCTACGTGTGTTTTGGAGCATCATGTTTGGTTACGTTTTCAAATCAATTTTCTACACTCTCTGCAGAGAACTCTGCGCACACAGTCGTGTTTTCTGTCCACCGGATGACCACCCGGTAGACCACCCGGATGACCACCCGGTAGACCACCCGGATGTTCACCCGGATGTCCGGCTGATTTCCAGATTTTTTTTTTTTTTTTTTTTTTTTTTTTTTTGCAATTGATTTACATAATCGGGACAAATATTTTCTGAAAATTTTTAAATTTTTTATGTGCTTTAAAATAATTTTGAATTGTATATTTAGTTATGAGTTGTAAATTTTTGTATCACATATCAAATGTCACATCAATAATTCCCCACTCAAATCAAACCTCTTTTCCAAAACTATTTTCAAAACTCTTTACCAAACAAATTTTCTACACTCAAATCATAATTCCACAACACACAAACTCAAAATATAACTCATACTCTCGAATCACATTTACAAAACTCTACCCAACGCTACCTTAAATCTGCTTTCAAACTCTGACCTCGCCAACTCGTTCTTACCCAAAAATTAAGAAAGACCAAGTGTTAAATCTCTCTTTCTCTGTCTCACCCAAGTGTTTTCCGCATAATTCGGATCCTCTTACTCTTCATCTTCTTCCTTTGTCATTTCTGCTTTGATTTTATTGATTTACCCTAAAATTTGTTTCTTATAGTTGCAGAAACTTACTTAATATTGAAACTTCCCAGAAAATCACTCACTTTCTTGGTTGGTGGCTCACCAACACGTTACTCTTTTTCCTTCCTTTTTTATATATATATTTTTTCTTTTCCCCACACGGTCTCATTTGGATTATTACACGAAGATGGTGGTGAAACTTCCTTGGTGTTTTCGTTGCTTTTATATAGCAATATCTCATTAAAGATTCGTAGATTCGTCGTAGTTTCTGTGTTTGCTGCCGAAGCTTATATTTGAAGGAGCGAAGCGTAACTGTCGTTTGTATTGAAAATCGAAAGAGAAAAACAGTAAGACAATTAGGGAAAGAAAGAAATAGAGGAGGATCGAGGATGGAGAGCTTGCTGGACGAGGATTTCACAGCTGTGAAAGCGAAGCACTCGACTGATGAGGCGTTGCAGAGATGGAGGGGACTCTGTAAGGTTGTCAAGAACCCTAAGCGGAGGTTCCGATTCACTGCCAATCTCTCTAAGCGCTATGAGGCCGCCGCAATGCGCCGCACCAATCAGGTCCCCTCTCTCTCTCTCTCTCTCTCAATTTGTGTGAAAGACATTTAGGTTTTCTCAGACTAGATGGTTCTTTATCTCACATAAAGACATAAGTTGTTACTTATTCAAAAATTTTCCTTCCTTCTTTTCTGAGTGTTCTGTTGAGTTCTGGCGATTATGTTATGGATGTCCTTGTATCTGTATATATTTTGACAAAAAAAAAAAAAAACGCTTTGAATTTCTAAAGAAAGTTCGGTAATTTATGACAAAAACGCTTCAGAACTTGTAAACTAAGGCCAGAAAGGTTTTATAATACCTTTCTTTTTCTGTATATTGCGACATCAGTGTTGCCATGTTTGTCTGTGCATTTGCTTCCGTGTATGGCCCTAGATATTGATTACCTCTTTTACTTGGGTCGGCTCGGCCTCTGGTCGTGCTCATCCTCTGGTTCATGCTCCCAGCTCTGCTTTTCATGTCCATCCTTAGAGCATCTGTGAGATGTTAAAATTGTAGGCATTAAGGTGTTATATGACAAAAAATGATAAAAAGAGGCCCAATTTTGTGTGTTAAGATTTGTTAGTTTAGCGGATGCTTGCGTGTTGCAATGGAGATGGCAAGTCCACTCGAAGTGTGTATAAATGTGTGTGGAAAGAAAATAATATAGTTAAATGATGCAAAAGTACCTTCACTTTCTTGTACGATGTTAATTCACTCTTCACAGTTATGACAGTTAACAAGTGAGTTATACTCTGAACCATTTAATAAGCGAATTAACACTTCCATTGGAGCGAGATTTTGCATGTTAATTTACAAATCTTTTAACTTCTTACACAAAAACTCACACTAACGAACCCTTGTGATGCTCTCAGCTTGGCTCAGCCACTCCACGGAGTGGTCTCCCAGGCTAAGCCTTGGGTCGAGTGGAAATATATCCATCAAATCAAGGATATTTTAAAATTTTGACAATAACACTTGCTTCTTTAATTCCTAATAACATTGTTTAATCTCTCCCCCCCAGTTATTCCTGAAATTTCTTGCCCAACTATGTTGTTACCACTTGGTTCCTGGCTTTATTTACTTGCTTTCCAAGTTGGTTTCTAAATTCCAAGTTTTGTGTAACTATAGGAGAAGTTGAGAGTTGCAGTTCTGGTTTCCAAAGCTGCAATTCAGTTCATCCAAGGTGAGTTTATTCACATTTTTCAGTTAAATTTTGTCATAATAAAAGGTTTGTCAGGTT